>NC_137462.1:1552500-3952500 GCF_964235325.1 Thermobia domestica
GCTCAAATACAATCTTAGCGGCCTCTATGGAGAAAAATGTTTTAAAATCCTTCATGTTACGCATCAAGCCACCAGACCCACCTGTACTTGTATCATCATCATGTATATTTTTCAGGGTTTCCAATAACGGCGCGTAGTTCTTCAGAACATTGTCAAATGACAGAGCTTTTACAGTCCATCTGTTCGGACATAAAGGTCTTAACGAGACACTTGAAGAACAACTGTAATTAGTTTCCGACAAGCCCTTCTGAATATTCGTAAAATTAGCTAAACGCTTCGGTGAGTCAAGTATTAGATTTACAAGCGCACGCACGAATTCAAGAACATCTCTAATACAAGGAATTTGTCGTGCTACCCACTGTAAAGCTAAATGTAAAGAGTGGACAGTACAGTGAATATAGGGCACCTTTGGTTGCACTTCTTTTATTTTAGCTTGGACTCCAGAGTAACAACCGGACATATTACTAGCTCCATCATAACACTGTCCCCTGATGTTTTGTGATGATAGTTCCATTCGTACAAGCACATCTGTAATCACTGCTGTTAATGTAGATGCATCCATTCCTTCTACTTTATAGAAACCGATGAAATCCTCTTATACTTCGAATGCTTCATTTACATAACGAATACACAAGCTCACTTGCTCCTGACGCGAAATGTCTGAAGTTTCGTCAACAATAAGAGAAAAATACTTTTGCCGTTTAATATCAGATGCTATGCCACGAAGAACGAATTGCGCAAGAAGTTCTAAAATTTCATTTTGAATGTCATGGCTGAGCCTTTTATCTCGACGAAGAAGCCACTTGTTTAAATCTTTCGAATTCTCTGCTCTCAACTGCAGAAGCTGGTATAATTTTCCTGTTTCCTCAGAATGTCCAGGTAAAGCACATCCCTGTCTCGCCAGGTAGCGAATTGAGGAAATCACCTTATGAAGAGCATTTTGCGTAAACACCATTTTCGGCTATTTGTTTGTTCAATTTACTGTTCACGTTCACTTTTTCACTAAGGACTAATTTTAATGCTGCTTCTCGATGAACATGAGAATTTTCGAGACAAGAATTTTTTTCAAGCGCTTTTTTTCAGTTCTTGAAAACATTTTTAGTAAACTCTTCGTCCACATTTTTTGAAAACGAAAGAAGATTTTTCTCAGTAGCTTTAAAGCAAGTGAAACAAAACACCCGCTCTGACAATGGATCCCAATGAAGCCAAAGATAGTTATAGAACCAACAAGCCCGAAAGCATCGGCGTACTTTACCGAAACACACTTGAGGGAAAGAAATATCGCGTGGTTGATTGGGAGCACTAATATCTTGCAATTTTATAGTATCATTGTCTACGTGTTAAACAGCTGTTGTTTGTCAGACACATTATCGATATTTGAACTTCCCGGTCTCGATTCCACACTTACACTAGAAATACTATCTTCACTGTTGATACAAGATGACTCACCAGTTTCGAGTGTACTCTGCGCAGCACTCATACGTGAGGATTCTCTCCACTTCTTTTTGAATTGACACTACTATTGCCACTGAGTTTTTAAAAATACTTCAAGAGAGACATTATGTCTCGACTCCCCGCATGATACAGAAATACAGACACACTGTCCCAAAACTATGAAAACTCTCTTGCATTCTTTCTTGTCTAAATTTTTAGAAAACTATAAAGATACTTCTTGCACGTGGTTGCCCTAAGGGGAGATAAAAGAGAAGGAGGGAAGTGAGAATGATGCGTAGCCTTCTTTCCATCCATATGTGCAAGTGTACGAATATAATCCAAGACAGCAAGATGTTACTAGTTCTTTTACCATATACTTGCTTTGTTCGGAAGTTAAAAGATCAACAGATCAACATGGACTGTCACTTGATAGCAGAGGTGCCCACCCTCCTCCTCTACTTTTCTTTGGCTTCACAGGACACTGGCAGAAGTTGACCTTACCTCGCTTTTCTACCATGTTCTTTCTTCTACTGCGGCACGGGAGACCCTGAGGATGTGATTGACAGGTTATTGTACCCACTTTTCCATCTGCAGTTGTTTTAATTCTCCACATTGTTTTGGACATGCACATTTTAAAACTGACCTAGCATTAAAAGAATGCTGGAATCTAACTCTGTATCGATGGTTTACCAAAATCTGAGAATCTTGAATTTTTCTTTTCCAGCTGTTGCCTATGTATGGTTCACTAATTTTGACCCAAACATATGCATCTTGAATATCATAGATGAAAACCTGACACCATTAAAACGCACACATACTCGTATTATATATATGTGTGTGAGAGAGAGAAAAAAAAAGTAAATACGATAAACACTTAGCAATGTATTTCAGTGCTTTGCATTTGAGAAGTATGTAGTTTTCCCTGAAAGACAAGATTTTTGGATATTGTTTGGTGCCCCGAAAGTGGAGGGGAATGCTATTTTTGCCCTCCCAGTCACGGAAGTATGTGTGTGTGTGTGGGGGGGGCAAGTGACCCCTTTTGCCCCATAGCTCAGGCGCCTATGTGCAGACATACTTTCTTCAACTCCATTATGTTGACTACACTCGCCCATTTCAACTTCAATTTGATGAGCAAAATCTTCAAGTCCTGGCATATTGTTCATCATTGCTGACTGCGCCTTTTTGGCTTTGATCATGTTCAGCTTCAGAGCTACCTGTAGCTTGTTCAATTGGGGAGAAAAGCGTCGTCAATTTCGGTGTTTCGGTCAATTTCTTCAATATATCAATAAGAAGACTCAATTAAGGAGAGTCAGTTCCCTCCTGACTCGTGAATGGATTTCATGACAAATATATGTACAGGAAATATTCCGCTATACTTACTTTAACAGTTTAATACTAATTCCCCTCAATTATATTTCTTACTTCAGTATGTCATCACTCTTTAATATGAAAATTATATTGAAACAAATATTAAAAAAAAAAAAAATACAACTTTGCCAACTTCTATGAATACACTCCCGTCGGCCGTAGTCTAATTCACTTCACAGTATAGAATAAACTCAGTTCAAACATTCGTGCATATGAACACAGTATAGAAAATCCAAGAATAACATATATATATATATATATATATATATATATATAATGTAGGAAATATCAGAAAAGTGCCGCTGTAACTACTTGGCCATATTTACTTATAAAGACCCATGGTTGAATGAAAGTCTACTGAAAATGGTCTGCACAAATTTGATCTCACTGTGAAACATAGTAGGTAGGTGTAGGTTAGAGGCTATCCATTTGTTTATTTTAATAGGAGTACCTGCCCACCTGGGAGACCCTCACCATTTGGACGGGACTCGGGGCCCGTGGCCTTTGTCCACCCTGTCCACACAGAAGTTACGCCGCTGCAGTTCCCTGTGATGTGATTACAAACAATAGAGAACGGCAATTTCAATATGACGAAGATATATACAAATTACCTTTCCCCACCCCTTAAAACCGGAATCTTGGAAAATGCTGCATCACGTGTCCGTTTATTTGTAATGAGGAGTTTCATCTTCCTAACTTTAGGAGCCCGAGACGCACTCTACCAAAGGGTATCAAAGAGTTCGTGCAATTACCTAGAAGAAATCCACTCTGGAGAACTCTGACACCATGCTGGTATTAGTCCTTCTCTACGTAGTCAACGTGCCTAGCGATACATTTCTGCCACTCACCCCCCCTTCGAGACCAGAAATGAAAAAAAAAAAAAATAAGGAAAGATGAAACAAAATGAAATGAGAAAAAGAAGGATCGCCGTTAAAAATTAAAAACTACTTAATGCTTTAGTAGCTTTTGGTTACTCTTTCTTATGAGGAGATTTGTATTACTTGCAATACATGGTGGCGAGGTGAGCGAGATATCCTGGAAGAGTCAAGGAATTTGAAATTTCTAGAAAAGTTACGGAATTCTCAGAATTTCTGCTACTAGTCAGGGAGATTTCAAGCTTCCGAAAGCATAGTGCCATTGTGCAACAGCGTGGACATTGTTTATCATAATTTTTCGTCATCGCATCCTTGCAGTGTTAAATATGTTATTTCAAAAACAATTTTCTACTGCTCCTTTAACCTGTCATTTGGAACAGACAGTAGTTGACGGAATAATAAAAACAAAAATTTATGTGGGAAGAAAGTTCTGTTAACATCTGATTCAACAGAGAAAGAAACACAGATATTGTAAAATAATTTACAAGATATTATTGAGTATGTATTTTTTATAATAGTGAATATGTACTTCTTGTAATAGTTGAGATCATAATGAAACGAAAATTGTTATGTTTGAATAAACAGAGGAAGGACGTAAATATTGTAAAATCTTTTTCAATACATTTTTTTTTTATTTTACTCGAGATTTCTTCATAGTTTGTTATTAAAATACTTACCAACATATCCTCATTTTATTGTAATAACAAAACAAAAACAATACATGTTGATAGTAAAGTAGTTTAGATCGATCGAGCTCCTGGGCCTTCAGAATTTCATGTCTTCCCCCCCCCCCCCGTTACGAAATCCTAGCTAAACGAACCAATATATATTGCCAGTAAAATAGTTTAGAATGATCGAGCCCCTGGTGTGATGACCATAGTATTTCATGTGACGGACCTCCCTCCCCCCCTCTTCACGAAATCCTGGCTACGTGCCTGGTTTCTTTTGAAGAAATATGCTCATCTTATCGCACCTGCATAAGTGAACATCATTAACCAGAACAAAAAACAAAGTGTTTATAGATATAACATTACTTTTTCTCTTTATAGATGAGTGACGGACCCTTCTGTTCCATTATTTATTTCGTATTTACTTGCGCCCCACCAAATATCTATAATTTGCCTTTGGATTTAATATAGCGGCTTTCCGAACTATTATTAAAGAAGTGAGTGCAATGTTCCACTATTCAAAATGAGCCCATGAGGAGCTGGCGACCTGTTGCGCAATTTGGAGCGTATCGCGTTCCTTGACAGCAGAGCAACATGTCTAACACTCTGAAGAGATTTTCATCAACATAGGTTTAATTTATATTTCGATAGTTAAAAAGGAATGTAATTATATCAGGGATGTAAATAAGGAACGAAATTTTACTCGACCAAGGAATAAGCTATTATCCCTAATCTTACAATAGAAATCATTTACTTACCTTCGGTATGATATTAAATGCTCGCCCGCACCAACGAACCACTCTCCCCGGGCATCCCTGGATTATATTATCAACGCATGATTTTGAAAGTAACGTATAATTTACATGACATGACAGTAGACTAAATTTGTGATAATGGACTCTGCTCTTTCTGTCACTACTTCGTGCGATGAGTGATTAATCCTGAACTGTAAATGGTTTGAAAAGTTTCTTCTGCAGTTATCAGGTAATGTCTTTTACATTTGTCATTTCGTTCCTGGATGGCCTTCATACTTTTGGGAGAAATTATTCTCTAGACTGCATGGCTTCCAGCGCTACGCAGTTAGTATGAATAAATCTGTTCCTTCTGCAAAGATAAGTTGCAATTCGGAATAGCTCTTTGATTAATCATCTGGCTCTCTGTTTGATTACCAACACTTCACCTGGTGAATTACCAGTGCATTTAGTTTACTTTTGTGTGGTGTAACATTACAACAGCCACAATAATGAATGTCGCATAGTGGGGAATTTTTACTTTATAGAGGCCATACCAAGGAATAGTTACTTTAAATCTCAATAAATAAATAAATAAAACACATTAGTCCCAAGACCTGTCAAAAGGTAGAATACTTGGTAATAATAATAATAATAATAATAATAATAATAATAATAATAATAATAATAATAATAATAATAATAATAATAATAATAATAATAATAATAATAATAATAATAATAAAGATCATAATTTTTGGCTGTATTTCTTAAATTAGGGGTCTATATGTTTTCTGATGGAGAGGAGAGAGGCAGGCCCGTAGCCAGCCCAAAAATTTAGGGGGGGCCGGTAGAAGTTAGGAGGGGCCGACCCAATTATATTATACTTCATCACTATATTATAGTTCATTTGCAAGCCTACCGTGAAATTTTATGAGGGCCAGCCAAAGTTTGGGGGGCGGCCCCCCTTGCCCCCCGTGGATACAGGCCTGGAAAGAGGTATAAAGTTTGGGCAGAAACTTTAACTAACTTGCTCTATGGCCTATGGAACCCGGAGGTTCAATGCCGTTTTCACAAAAGCTCTCCACTGACTTCTATCCTTAGCCGACTGGATTCAGTTTCTACTAGGATTCAGTTTGTATTCCTATCTCTGCGAGATCCATCTTCATATTGTCTTCCCATCTGTGCCTAGGTCTTCCTAATGGTCGTTTTCCGATTGGTCTTCCAGTCAAGACTTTGAAAGCCGTTCTACTTTCTTCCATCCTAGCTACATGCCCTGCTCACCTGCAGAGACTTTATCAAGAATTTAAAAACATAAAATTCCGAAATCGTAGTACTGAGGATAAAAAATGGCGAAATCATTTTCACTATATTTGTTTCTCGATGAGGTGACAATTTCTTTTTAAATGAAAAATTGAACGAGTGTTCCTCCATGCTACTTTCAGCTAAAAATTTTCACATTTTGTATATCATAAATGATTGGCATTCAGAATGGCGTGGTAGAAACTAGGGATGCATTCGAGTCGAGTCGAGTCGAGATTTAAGCCTGTCTCGACTCGTCTCGAGAAAATGTTGTCTCGACTCGTGTCTCGACTCGAAAATATGTTTCTGTCTCGACTCGTGTCTCGACTCGACAGTCTCTGTCTCGACTCGACTCGAATTCGAGTCGAGACGTCTCGAAATTCGAGTCGAGACAAAATGTACGAGTTAAAATATACGCACACATCAGCCAGACCATCATGACTACCTACCTAATTGTCAGTATGTCGACTTTTGGCATGGATAAAAACGGCGACACGTCTTGGTATACACGCAATGATCCTTGATAGGTCGCTGGAGAGAGCTGGCACCACATGTGCTCAGTCGGTCACCTAATTCCCGTAAATTCCAGGAAGGGGGCGATGTGTTCTGACGTCACGTTCAATCACATCCCACAAGGGACATCACTCAAATGTCCGGCTCCAATTTCAATGAAACTTTTTTTGCTGATAGAAGGCATGTATGCATCATTACCTTGTGATGACAAATTTTTGCCATGGTGCATATTTTCTGTTTTTTTAAATAACTTTTAAGAGTTGTGATGTGGTTATTAGAGATTACCACAGAAGTCCCTTACTACCCTTTGTAAACGGAGCGTTAATGAAGAAAAGTGAAGAAAAACCATGTGGATACATATAAGTCCTGGGGGGAAGTCGTATGGTAGATATGACCTTGATGGCAGCCATCTTAAAATCCGCCATTTTGAATTAAGGTCAAGTTTTCAAAATGGGAATAAGGTAATATGATACATAATTTCGGGCTAGAATTTAATTAGAAAAATAATGGTGAGATTAGTTTTAAGATACACCCATTTGGGGGAAAGTTACCGGCATATTAATTGTTTTTACTTACTGTGTGCGTAAGACCCTTCTTACTTTCGTCTCAAGACCTGTAAATCGATCGCAACGGCAGAGCCCGGTTTCGCACTAGTGTTTAGAAATCTTTAAACTCACTTGAGGCAATATTTGTGGATTATTGTATTGTATTTTGCCTTTAATTAAATTTGAACCCACTTCATGATCTTGTGTAAAGTATCACTAAAAGAGAATTTCTGTTTTTATGGAGAACGTAAGCATAGCAATTATAAAAGGTGAGTAAGGTGCGTATGTATTTATAAGAAAGTTTATTTTACGAGTCTTTTGTGGTTCCGCTAACCTATTCTTTATTTTTTTTCCAAAATACTCATATCTCATAAATAAAAGAGCTATTATAAAATCTCTTACCACTATTCTTTAATACTTATAAAATTTTATTTATTGTAAAAGCACTGGCGAGATATTTCTTATCGCCCACTAAAATTATGGTGGAGCTCCTTCGTGGCTAACGGTTAGCATACTTGCCTTTGGCGTGGGAAACCTGGGCTTGATTCCCGGTGGGAGTTCATGAGGTTCGGATTCCACGTTAATCAGTAGGTCCACGTCTCACATAGCCTCGCTGCTGAACGGGACGTTAAAATCAGAATCAATTCAACTCAAAATTAGGGTTTTGACTTTATTATGATGTCATTAGTTTAAACGCCCAACTGCCCAGTAATTATAAACATTGACTACATTATAAAATTGTAATTTGTGACGACTAAAATATCAGAAATTAAAGATTATTCTTTGGGTTTTGGAACATTTTGAAAAACGTGAAAAACTGGTACTGCACCGATACAACACACCTTTTGGATTTGTCATTGTGTAAAGTGATACAAACTAAAGAAGAATTACAACTTTATGAAATAAGTGTAATAGTTCATATCCGTATCAAATACCAAGTTTATGGTGAATCAACTACACAAAGTAGGATCCAAAAACGCTCATTGCAATTTGTTCCATCCTTCAGTCGAACCAGGAACTGAAACATAAAGAGCAGTGGCGGCCGGTGGATTGTGGTTTCGGGTGTTGCAGTGCGAGCGATAAGAGACAGAAGATATAAAGTTGACTCATTGACTAATCAGCATAACTTTAGATGCAAATGCTATGTGACATGTTAAATTAAATAAAATTCTGTTTTTTAAAAATAAAAAATGCAGAACATTTTATCTGATTAATCACCTTAATTAATTAGTAAGTTCATTTTCCTCTCTTTGATTGGAGCAAATCTGTCTAATACATGCTGGTTGAACTCTGGTATTCTTATTGTAAGGTCTCTTTCGATGGAAAGCATAACCAATGGTGATAACCTTTCTTGGGACATTCAATTCCTTGAAAGTGTCAATTCTTTCTCATGTGGAAAAAAACTTTTCGTCTTTTGCTGACGCCAGAGGTACTGTTAATATTAATTTCAAAGCTTTGTAGATTTACTAAATATTTTTTCTAGATTATTGCGAACGATTTATTCTAGCAAACTCAGTCCTTGACAGTGATCCGAATTTCTCTTCAGCGTTGACTGAGGAGAGTTCGTAGCAGAGATTAGTGTTATAAAAAAATGTACATTGAACACACTTTATTCACAGTTTATCCAGGAAAATTTAAAATAAATTGAGGAAATGTATCTGGTGCAAACAACACTACTGCATAAGATATCCTGTAAATTTAAACTGGATTTTTTTTTCGAACACTCTCCTGAATTGCCCTTTGCTTGTTTTGTCTAAGATTTAATTGCAAATTTTTCCTCAGTTGAAAGCTGGTCAATGTTTTTTGTAAGTTATTTACAGAAGTCATGGTATACAATTCATTCAGAATTTCTAGGTTATTTACAGAATTAAAGCACACACAATAAAATTAAACCTAATAATTAAAAACCAAAACAGCTGATACAAAATAGGTACTGGTATATGAATTCCGAATGTCACATATTCATACATCAACACACACACACACACACACACACACATGTGCGTAAAAGAAAAAAAACTACATTCCAAATCTTCCGTCTTGCTTGTTACGCAATGCACGATGAACACAATATACTTCCACATGAGTCGAAACAATGCCTACCAATGTGATAGGTTCTGGAAAGGAAACCTCGAAACCCGCCAGATGAAGGATCAGCATGTAACAGAAGCCAAAAAAATCAAAGAACATCAAAAGAAACAGTACTGCCAGTTCTACACCCAGAAGTATAAACTGGGAGGGGTCCAAAGTATTTGAGGGAGGTCCAATACGTCTACATAATATGGAACCTGAATTATACTGCACCCGAAAAAACAATAAGTAATTCTTACTTACTATCACCTATATTTTTAGAAAAAAAATGATAGAACGATTATTTTTATAAGAAAAGAAGAGTACATGATGAGGCGTAAAATAAAATATTTAGCCTACATCAATCGTTTCTGTGTTAGGAAAGTATAGTTTATTAAGAAAGTCTACAAATGTTAGTCAAGTTTCGAAATTTTTGGGAGGTTCGGACCCGGTGAACCCCCTCGTGGCTACGCCCCTGAGCATTGCTAATTAGTCCCAAATTCAATGTGGCGTTCCCCATCATACAGTTTTATGTGGAAATTACCAAGAGTATAAAATATACTTATTTTATAAAAGAAATATGTTTATACTAAAATACTATCCACAGAGGGGGGGGGGGGGCGATTCTACATACTGACTTATTACTATTTGATTCACAAATTACTGTAGAAGAAGCCTTCATTATCAATATAAGCTAAGAATTAACTTGTAAATGTGGGTCTACTTTCATTTGTTTTCTCCTCTACTAGATATTTTCTTTCTTATTTTGTAATTTTGCAATAATTTTTTTTAATTGCCATTATATTGATTTACTTCAGTATGGTAACGTAATTTAAAAATATGAATTCATAAAAACAAATTCCATTTGTTAATTGCTAGTGAAAGAAAATTCAGAAATCTTATTTAGCGTGAAAAACCTTCTCGTTCACTGGAAATCGTGCTGTGTTGCAGAAGCACTGCAACGACCAGTCCCTTTAACTTCTGAGATAGGGGAAAAGAGACTTAACATTTGCTCCAATCCCCGCGCTGAAGGAATCTGGTCGTTGCATGCTCGCTGCAACACAATGTAAATTAGAGACTCTGTGACGGATTATTTTTCGCTTTTTAAAATGGATTAACGGAACGGAGAGTTACAGAAGTAAAAAAATATGTTATTTAAAGTGTATATATGCAAGTATTAAAAAGTATTTTTTTCTGGTCTTTACTACTATTGATAATAATATTTTTTTCTTGAAATACTTTGGTCGTTGCGCAACGCTGCAACACTTACATTAGCCGCCACTGATAAAGAGTGATATTTTCTTTTTAAAGATACTTTGTCCAGCTAAGTATTGTGAAGGTTTATGTCAGTAGAAGGAATTGCATTCCATTATACAAGCGCAATTTCACAACTTTATGTACACATTAATAAATATCGAACACCCTTGTCCATATGATTAGCGTACGCGTCTTTGGTGCGGGAGACCTAGGTTCGATTTCCGATGGGAACTCCTGTGGTTCTGAACCCACGTTAATTTGTAAGTTCACGTCTCATATAGCCTTGATGCTGAAAGGGACACTAAACTCTAATCTAATACTAAATACAAATATTTAAAGAAAAATGATGACGCACCAAGATGACGTGAATTTGGCTATCAAATCCATTTTGTGTTTTCAGTTATTTTCTAGTAGTATTTTTTCTAGGCATCCTTTCAAAAGACAGTGATGCAAATTTCGTAACTGCGAATTCCTGTTAGAAGCCATGAAATTATCCGATTAGATGCAAAATTTCCTGTCCACTAAAATAGATACAGTAAATTTACAATATCTAACAATAAATAATTTTGAAAGATAACGCTTTCGAGGGAAAAAATGAAGTGAAATCTTTGAGTTTTACGTCCCACGATTATGCCGGTTAGGCTAAAGGAGAGAGGTGATGATGAGAAATTAGTGAAATCGTGGAATGAAGAAAATGGAAGGAACGGAAGAACCCCGAGGAAACCCACGCACACGGTGTTTGTCCACCACAAAGTTCACTTGGTACGAGCTGGGATCGAACCAGGGTCCCCAAGCACCAGAGGTGAACGATCTACCACTGAGCCACCGCGGCCCCGCTTTAGAGGGGCCATGACGTATAGTTGAACTCATTCTCGTAGTATGAAAGGCATTATTTATAATTATGCATGATAGGATCACAAACAAAATTTTAAAATATTATGTGCACTTTCTTTTAACAAACATTATATTGTCTTTTATGGTGTGGAAGGGAATGTTATGTTCGAAAAAAAAGTCCTTAACACGATTCTTGTTGCTACACACTGCATGTTTCTAGCCATAGAAAAGATGCAGCGATAGGTAGGCTATTTTTCAATTGCTTTACATTAGCTTGATGTTTCAAGTCTTTTGTCTGTTTCTGAAGTTCACTTTTACCACAAAAGAGCTCAATATTAACATGTCTTACATAGCTTTGATTCGATTCTCAACACGGACTGCAACTACCCGTTAAATTGTGCATCCGAAAGGCACTCTTTGTTAAACCTCGCTTATCACCGCTCATCTTAATAACATATATAACTTCACCTCGAAGCAAATGTTGCATTTCTCTCTTTCATCCTAACACAAAACAAAACTAACCACAGCTGTGGCACGAAGGAGCTATTTCAAAAAGAAACAAGCTGTGCTTCATAGAGATGTGTACCAAAAGTATTGTTTTCTTTCCTGTTTATTGATATCAGTTGGTGTTCTTAATGAGTTTACTCATTAGTTTAGAAAGAGTATATATGGAATTTGGACATATGTTGTACGTATTCTCCTGAGAAATTGATGAGACCAGAAAAATTATAAGGACAGATGGAATAGGTTTAAGCGCATCTACGTGACTTTATCAAATATTTATTCTCCATAATGGTACCACGCGGAAAACTTGGTATAGGCCTACTTTTATCTTTGCCTCCCTCTGTTAGCTGTTTTGTATCATATATATCGGATGGTTTTGATATTTCTTCTGATCATTAAAACAACAATGGTACCTGTGTGCGTGCAGAAATGCAAAAGCACAAGGTAACTTCTTATTTGTTTTGGAAACAACAAACCCATTTCACGTGTGCGAGAGAAATTGAGCACAGCGAGATCGGGTGTTTACTCACGGTCAGTTCGCAGCAGGAGTCCATGGTAAAAATTTGGCTATCTCGAAAACACTCGCAAAACCTTACAAATACAAAAGACTGCGCTTCAAAGAAAGTTTAGACACAGATGTTTCAATTTTCTTTTAGCATCGTTCTTCAGCAAAAGAGTCGGTTCATTGTATTCGAAAAAGAGAAGGGAGAAAGGGTGAATTTATATTTTATGTGGGGGGTAACGTTGTAAGTAGTATAAACAATACATACCGCTTCCGACTCTGTACGCATACACTAGCCGCGGAGTTCACACACACACACAGAATCAGAGTTCTCACACACCAAGGGTGAGAGCTGTGCCACTGAATCACAGCGGCCACGGGGCTAGGTCGAGTCCACTTTACGTTCATAGTTTCTTAGTACATAAATGTTACGATTATGAAATAGATTTTCCTTAATGAGCTGCATAAAAACAAAAGCTTTCGAAATGCATTAAACAATTAGCTCGATTTGAGTGTGAACTTAAAGTTATATCAGAGTGTAAATACGGATACGCACCAAAGCTCGAAAACTTAATACACTATTTATCCTATATAGTCAGCATGTATCAAGCAATCATTCAGCTTTCATTTGAGAGGATGGAAATCGAAGGCCCCTGAACAACTATGTTACTAATGTGCGGAATGTATTTATCTTACAGTGAACTGCTTTGATGCCAAGTGGCCTAACTCCAAAATTGAAATTTTCCAGGAGTGAAAGTTGAAGTTCAATATCTCATGAACAATCCATATTTCTTTTATGTTGGGAACCAAAACCATAACTACTGTATGTAGTTCATTGTTTTATAACTTAGTGTTTACAAAAATCCTTTTAAAAAATACCTATTCATAGAAGTGGATGGTACTTATCTGTACTAGTTCTTGGCATCCAAGCAGTCCATTTATTGTAATACTAGCTTAATATACCCATTCTTCGCATGGGGGCTGTATTTGGAAGTCAACACCTGTGGAAGTATCACCATTCATTTCAGTGACCGCGAAAACTAAGGATTTGACACTAGTATCAATCAATATGGGCTATTTATACATGTTTCGGTATTCCTCACCCGCTGACACCCGGCCCCCATACAGTAGTAGCTGAATTTGCAAGTCACCGCTGATGGAAGTGTCACCATTGATCTCAGCGACCGTGAAAACTATGGATTTGACACTAATGTCGATCAATTTGGATTACTTTTACTACATGTCTCGCTAAACGCCCCCCTGAGACCCCCTGGTTCCAATTTTGACAAAAACGCTTCGCCTTAGACTGGGACCTGGACCAAGGTATCCGTGACCAAAATTTGGTAACTCTCGGTCAACTTGTCTGGTCCCCAGGTCGGTCCCAGTAAACGTCCCCCCCGAGACCCCCCTGGTTCGAAATTTAAAAAAAAAACGCTTCGTCTTGATCTGGGGCCTGGACTAAGGTACCCGTGACCAAATTTTGGGAACTCTCGGTCCACTCGTCTGGTCCCCAGGTCGCACAGACAGACAGACAAACACACAAACAAACTCTTTATTTTATTTATATTAGATAAGATATACTATGTAAAATAGTCTCGTATCATAATATGTGATGTACAACAAATGTTACATTATATATTATCCGTAGCTCGTGATATGCTGCAACATATTAAAGCCTGAGAATAGTTGGGCAAGCGAATAATCCAGAAGTTACGTAACCCTATTGCGTTCATGGGAACGAAAACACAATAATTATAACTATGCTAAATTACTATAGACTACCAACTGCTCATTCAGATAATTTATGAAGTTCACTCTATCGCAATAGTTTTATACAAACTAGATTTAGACTACGGATAATAGTTTTATACAAACTAGATAATCAATTATTATTATTATTATTATCATTATATTTACAGTACAACCAAATACAACGACATTAATTACTAGTTTTAATTAACTGAATTGAGCTGAAAATTAAATCTTGATCTTTAAAGATTAACTATTAATTTTATGCGTTCTGTACCTTTCTAAAGGAATAAAAGGTGGAATTGGTTTCAAGGCTGTTTCTGAGTGAATACTTTCTTCAAAATAATATTAAAAATTATAGAAAGATTTTCGAGACATTCGAGTCGAGTCGAGATTTTTAAGAGCCGTCTCGACTCGACTCGAATGTCTCGACTCGAGCGCATCCCTAGTAGAAACTAAAATAGAAGGGTAGAACCAATCTCGGACTGTCCAGGACCGGAATGCAGGCCGGGGTCCCACCCTCAACTTCGTTTTTATATATAAAATGTTAATCCTTATGTAGGTATCTACAACATAACAAAAAGAACAACGAAATTTGGGCGTACATCAGATACACGTCACTGAGTATTCCCTCAGACATCAGAAAGATAACTATAGATCTTACTTCTTCCAGAAGGCCCCCAATGCCTTACAAGCTCATTCCCGAAGGTTACTGTAATACTGTAGAAATAGCATTTAGAAAACATGACACATCCGTCATTTATCGTTCAATTATAATGATCATTATAGCCTCAATTTGCAATAGAGCAAACAGAATGGGGCCTCTTTTCTATATTACAATAATTGAGCCTGTGGGGCCTCTAAACTGTTCTCCCAGGCGGGGACCAGGGGGCCCAATCCGACACTGGCTAGAACCCTAGAATTTACCTGGTTAACCGCCATACTCATTCAAGAGTATATCTTCCACTGAGTGAAAAGAGAAGAAAAACACGAGAGAACGCTATTTAAATACAAAAATACCTAAAACCGATCTAAAACTACATTTTTAGGAGGACTTTTTTTTTCTTTTTTTGAGAAAAAGTCAAGAAACAAAATGATGAATGAAGGAATGACTAAGTCATTATTTGAAAAACTTTCACAATCAATATGATTTATCGAACCTAAATTTATTCTTGACATATTATAGCACAGCCTCATACCGGCCTAATTCAACCACTATGTAAGCTATATTTGTAGTATTGGTAACAATTGAATTCACCTCCTATACCTTTATACTCTACTGCTAGTGGAGAGTACAACACTGCAACTCATTGCGCGGGACGATGAATCCATGACAACAGCATAACAGAATCAACTCCCGTACGATATGCTGTGCTATTATGTGACCCTGGTGCGAGGCAATCGCTAGAGGCTTCGCCGAGCGTTCGGTAAAATCGACAGGCCTCGTCATGGATCGGTACAAATCAAGCGGGTCGAACGCTTTTCTATACCCTTACAACTCCCCCCGGCATCAATCAACCGGAATCAAACATCGAGGCAATGAGATGCCATCGAATATCAATACGTTTTTATTCACATTTTTCTCCAAAATTCCAGGCATTGGATTTCCAGAATGAGTGGAAACGCTCTCTTTCCGATCGCAGTCCACTTCGGATGAAGCAATGGGAGCAAGTACTTCAGCTTCATCAGCGCTCAAAAAATAACCACCGTCGTTTGTAGTTTTTAATTTGCATCTCTTAGATCGACAATAAGCAAATTAACTAAGACCAAGATGTTATTTACATTTATCTTCATGTGTATTTGTTTATAGTTCGTTTCTACGCGTAACGGGTCGGTGCTGCACTGGTTTACAGCGAATGCGCTAAGCATTGAACATGGGAAAAATATTCAAAAAATCTTCGTACAAAATGTCATAATGTTCCTCTCGACTTAATTACTTGACTGGTTAACTCCAGACTACGACAGACGAAATAGATGTCGCTTCTTTTCGCATTAAGTCTTCGAAGATACGGAATCAAATGATATCTTGGTCTTCTATCATAGAACAGGGAAACATAACTGACAAGAACGTTCTCTTCGTTCGATGTCAATAATGATAACAAGGAAGGCCGAAAATTTAACAGTAAATGAACAAAGACTTCAATATCTATACACGTGTGCAGGGACGGCAATTACGGGGGCAAGAGGGGGCAGTTGGCCGCCACTTTTTTGAACTGACCTCTTAATGTATACGGTTTCATTTGAAAACGTAAAGTTTTTGTATGTATTATTGGTTCATAGAAAAAACAAATGGTACCATATAATATTTGCCGTTGCGTGAGTACGTGTTAGTTATTTGTCTTCCCATGGAGTTCAGAAAACTATAGGAATTGCATTTTAATTGCAATTCAAACCAATTAATATTGCAATTGCGTATTTCTTTAAATGTCGTAGCATATGCTTGCAATATTTACTGTCTTTCATTTTCTAAGAGTAATAAGATATAGAATATTTAATGGCACGTGTAGAATTAAAAATATAAGTTGTGTATTAATCCCAGTTTCAATACAACTTGTACAAAACAAGCCTCATTATTCATTGCTATGATTAATATCCTTTCTATTTATTTGTTTCGCAAATTTGTTATTAAATAATCTGATCACACAATTTTCCAGACTGAATTTTAAGATGTTCATGAGCAACGAATCAAATCTCTTCTTACGCTTTCGTTGTTTAAGAGTACTAAGGGCTAGTACCTACTTGCGTTGCTCTTGTCAATTTGCTTAATAAAATATGAAATACGATACATGGTATTTTAACTGGAAAATACAGTATCCTATTAGTTATACATCCTTTCGTGAAAGGAAATGTTAGCAACAGACCAGGAAAACTAACATTGATATACAAATATTCAGATCATGTCTTGCCTCTCGCCCCCCTTACACTTTTAACGTCCAATCGCCGCCACTGCGCGTGTGGATTTATATGCATGCAGCGTCTAGGCTTTATGTACTGCTACTTTATACTTTCTAAATAAATTAACATCAGAATATGAACAATTAAAGTGGGTTCCTGTCACCACGGCACGACGCGTCCTCAGGTTGCGGATCGAGGGAAGGCCTTTAGATATAGAGGTTAGCTGCGAATATACTGAATAAGCAGGCGCGGACAGACGACTAGGAGTGGTCCTCCAGCTTGGGGGTTTGGGTAGGGCTAACAACCTCATCCTGTAAAAAAAAAAAAAAAAAAAAAAAAAAAAGCACTTGTTCAGAAATATTCACAAAAGCCTCGGACAAGGACTGATAACTTGGCACGACCTCAGCTAAAGGAAATGGAGAAACTGGATGCAGTTAGCTAAGGATAGAAGTCAGAAATACTATCAAAGTACGTAAGGCCTATGGCGTTACTCTTCATGTATGGACCGGAGCTTCAAGTTTCGCCTATTCAAGGTTCGCCTAATACCTCCTAGCTATGCAAACGCTAATCAAAGTGATGACACAGAGCTAATTTTCTTATTAGACGGAAGTTGAATTTTGTAAAAACTTGGTTTAGTTCGCATAAGTTGGTAGTCCTGCATCTCATTAATACTTTAACATTTCCTCTTGAAACTATTTTTGAGTTCTTATCAAATAGTTCAATATGTAGGGGGAAATGTTGAAAAACCTAGCAAAAATTACTAGCTTAATTAAATTTGCCAGATAGTTTCCTTTCACCAAGTATAGTAATATCTTAAAGGAAGGCCTCGAAGATCTCTCTTAAGCTTCGCTCAATATGGTTACCGTAGCCAATTTGGCCGACACTGCCTATAGAACATTTTCCTGATTTCTTGTCTTAGGTTCAATTCCACGGTCTTGGAAGTTATAACAAAATATTTTGTAAATAAAATTCCTTTGATATATAATTCATCTCTGTATGGTCAGGTAGATATAAAGTTACAAATCACAGAATAGGCTTGTATCGCTTAATCTTCTACTTGTGTTTCTTTCAAGAGTATTTTTCTGATTTACTTGTTTTTATATTTATATAAGTAAAAAAATAAAGAAAATATCTCAATATGCCATAATTATAATTGATATCTATAGGTACAAAATATGGTACATTTGAGAATAATGGGACATTATACGGAAGTTTCTGTAAACTTATTTAGCAAAATAATCCGTAAAGAAAACATTATTTAAGCAAAATTAAGTTGTTTTTTTTTTTTTTTTATAAACGATAGAAATAATTTATAACGTATAAAAGACAGAAAAATTAACTCATCCCTGACATAGTACATTGCTGGGACATAAACGATATGGTTGGGTTGGATCAGACCCAATGCTGCTTCAGATGAAAAATGTTGAGTCGAGTTTCAAGGAGAGAACGTTTATATTCTAGTAAGTTAAGTTTCATATAATAAACTCTGCTTCTCTCAAAAAAGGAAAGATGCCTATTACATTGAAAAACTAAAAGGAAAAGGAAGAAGGAATTTCGAAAAATTGATAAAAGTAACGTATAATTCGAGGGTACTTCAACACTAAGATAACACCAACATGTCACCTTTATTCTGTTGTTGGGGCCGCGGTAGCTCAGTGGTAGAGCGTTCACCTCTGGTGCTTAGTGTCCCGGGTTCGATCCCAGCCCCCCCACCAAGTGAACTTTCTGGTGGACAAACACCGTGTGCGTGGGTTTCCTCGCGGTTCTCCCGTTTCCTCCCACTTTATTCATTCCACCATTTCATTCATTTCTCATAATCACCGTCTCCTTTAGCCTAACCGGCATACCCGTGGGACGTAAAACTCAAAGATTTCATTTGATTTCATTTCATTCTGTTCTTTCTTGATTCCTAAACTGTGATCACCTTCAATTAATGCACATGTCTGTGTAAATCTCGAACATGAACAGTTGGACTAAGCACAAGAGAGTTTTTCATTTGCAGTACACTAGCTTCAGAAAAAGAGTTCGGTGCTGGTATGTCCAAACAAGTAATTGGGTAGCATTCTTCATTTTCTCCTCCGATCTCCAATGGATGGCTGAAATATCTTGCTCCAGCCAAGTTTGCTTCTGATGGTACACCTTCAATATGTGTCGTCTGCTCACACTTGCTCTTATGGGTAAACTGAGGGATGAGTGACTGGTGTGAAATGTGTCTTCTGTGTTTGAAATATAAATAAGAAAGCCAATGCGTCACATCATGCGATCCATAAAAGTGTAATTGGAAATGTTATCCCACTTTTACTAGTTCTTCAGGATTCGTAGTATACTTAGATTTGTTGAATATACTTACAGCCTGTTGCGATTTACTGTTTCTAACAAGTATTCTTTCCTTTCTGGAACAGAGACAAAGTCGTATCACTTCCTGAAAATTCATGTAAAAACAGTATCACATCATCCATGTTTCCTCCTGTATTTTCATGTATTAAACACTAGCAGCGTTCACCCCGCTTCGCTGCGGTCACCCCGGAACGCAATAAACTTTGTTACTTAGATAATTTTTACTTTTTCGCTTTCAAGTGATATGATAAAAACCATAGAAGATTGCAGTAAATCTTAACATTATATCGCCTGTCATTTATGTTAACCCGCCCCGCTTCGCTGCGGTCATCCCGGTGCTGGCATATTGTAAAAGTGTCTGTAAAAATAAGCAAATCAATTAAAAAATTTTAAACAGAAGATTCAAGCTATTTTCCGCTGTATATCGCCTGTCATTTATGTTAACCCGCCGAGTGACACGGTCATGCGGGTTGCATATAAATACGTTTATTTTTACCTATGATGAACTAATAACAAAGGATTTGTACGTTATGGACACTTGAATGGTCAATTATCTCAAGACACTGGTAATTAAAAATTAAAGTGATATGATAAAAACCATCTAGGGTCCAAATCCTAATAACCCCCCAAAAATGAAAGAAATTGGTTCAGCCGTATTAGCGTGATGAGCGGACAAAGGATTTTGTACGTTCTCTTTTATATATATAGATTTAGGCTGGTTGATGAAATCTATCTTCTGTATGAAAGGGTTTTAAAAAATCAGAAAAATGCGCTGGAAAGAAACAGATACAAGATGAAGCAGCACAATCCTACTCTATCAATGGACGCAAGCCTACGATAACAATGGAGACAGTACGACTAATCCAGTGGAACCATGGTACTCCAAACTATAAAAAGAAAGCAGTTTATCCACGCTTGAATATACAGGTGTGCCCACAAAGGGGGCTATGACGCAAACTGCGTCATTGAAATATTGGGGGGGTTAAAATCTATATAAATATGTTTGAGGGGGTGTAAAAATTAATCGAAAAGATTTTCGTTTCATGGAAGAACACCAACGGATAGACAATTGAGGGGGGGTGCGTCATGGACATGAGGGGGGTGGGCACCACTGGAATATATATAGATTTATAAGAGCTTTTGAAATAGATGCAAGCAGAAAATGAAATGGCAATATACAAGGGCGCCCATGTTGTGGTTTCCAAGGGGGCCAAGTATAAGCGACGTTTCAAAAATAGTTTCCAAATTTTGCTCATGTAAAAATTCTATTGGATTTTCGATATTCTGAAGTACAATTTCCTCTAGGGGGCAGCAGGGGCCCCCACCTTGCTCCCCCTGATGGGCGCCCTTGGCAATGTATCAATTCCAGATGAGGCACGTCGCTAAATCAATCAAAGCAAAGTAATGTAGCCTTAAACGACGTATTGTGGAACTCAAAAGAAGGCTTGAACTACAAGAAATAGACATAATACAGTACGTTAATGCAGTGTCTCACTGCATTTCATTTACGTGTGACTAGTGATTCTTGGCGCTTTCTTTATTTTATGATTTATGCAAATTCTGTAGAATTTGTTACTTCATTTTATGTTTTCCATGCAATATTTTCATATTTCGATGTCAACCATATCTAGTAATATACTGTAATTGCCTATACTGTTTTAATATGTACTTTTTTAAATATATATATTTTTTAAAATTTAGAAATTACATTTTTTGGATTCAAATTTTTCTTATTTTTGCTGACAATGGGGGACGGGGTAATTCTGACGTAAGCATACATTCGAGTTATTGAGTTATTAGTTTGTTAAAAATAATATAAAGTAAAAATTCGACGAAAGAAGTTCTTTTAAGATAACAAACGCCAATTGGCCGTCAGAACATTGTCAATGAATTAACCGTTACATATATATGTTATAAAACCAACAAACAAAACGTGTGAAAGGAAACATTATACCTTGAATGAGCTAAAACAGACTCTGAAAGCACGAAACAACAGATCCTCACAATTTTTTTTTTTTTTAAATGCTTACCAGGGAGAGGAGAAAGTTGGCAAAAATTACTAAAAATGTGATTACGTAATACTTGAACGATTTTATCTAATGGAAGAAAGTTAGTATATAACACTTCTTTTTATTTTAAGCATTCCAAAGATTCTAGTAATTTAGTAGTGTACCGGATTTTCACTTTTGAAATAATGCAACCCTAACGCTAAAAGGAAGCAAACTGGTAAATTAGAAATTTCATCTTACGAAAGAACTTCCTTTGATTTGAAAAGCTACTTAATATACTACAGCTTACTATATACTATACAATATATAAATTAATTAATTAATAAATTAAAGTACTACTTACTTTATTTTCATTCACTTGTATTGCAACACAGGTGCGTCAAAAGGCGTTTAAGGTTCTCACAGCATATTGCAGTAACAGGCGAACAGAACCAAGATAGAGGCGTGGTCTTACGAGTAATGGATGAACCACTCAATGCGCACGCGCAGTGAATGTTCGAGGGGCAGTCTTCATACGGATTACCGTTCAGTGTTGCTCACCGCCAACATTAGTTTGCCTTATAGATGATAAATCTACAGTTAAACGAGCTGAGTTGCCCATATTGTTTAGTTTACTTAGCTGAGGGACGACGTTCCAGAAGAAAGCCATCCAGGAAGCTTAAAATTAGATGTTGCTTTTGTGAGAATACATTCCAAGGGAAATTAGGGTGTATGTCGTGGACTATGGACGTCGTGGTGTAATAAAGGAATATTCTTTAGTTGCTGTAAGCCTAGTATTGTCTAATTCCGATTCTCAATTTATACTAACAGTTTTACTCCAACTCTATTTATTTTTAAAAAAATGGTTGATTGATAGAATTCGAATTTGGTATCGTTTTCAGTACCCAAGCTATGTGAGGGGGCACAGTAGGTCAGTGGTTGAGAGCTTACTTCTGGCGTGTGCGGTCCTTGTTTCGATCCCCGGCATTGAGATAATATAAAGAACTAGAGATGCCCTGATGCCAGATCTTTGATGGTGTTGCATATGTGAAATCGATCCGCCATATTGGAAGAGGATAAGGTGGTGTTTTTCACGTAAGTCTCCATAGTAATTAATGTATGTTTTATTCTTGATTGTCTGTGCTCCTAGGAAAAATTGTATGACGAAAAAAAAATATATAGCTCTTTGGGACTTAATTACATGTCAAAGGCAGGGGCGGATCCAGGGGAGCGATCGGGGCGATGCCCCCCTTCAGAAGAGGAAGCTTTCTTATTTTATATATATAAATAAAATCCATCCCAAAGTTTGGAGGCCTTAAGTAGCAGTATGACAACCCCCCCCCCCACAAGTCATTCCTGGATTCGCCCCTAGTCAAAGGTAAGTCATTTTCTTTCCTCTTTCACCCTGTAACAGTCAATAATATAATGTGGTTGTGTACTTGTAATAACATTGGGTGAATAGGCATATGCATTGTGTTTATACTGTCAAAAGGCTCGTAAAGACTACTGCCTAGAGAATTGTCAAACTATTGTTAAGTTCGCTTATTTATTGAATTATATGTATATGAGTTGGTGGAAATTTTGCTAAATTATGTAACTTACAAGTATTCTGTGACACATTGGGAAGGCAAGTGTTTGGTTGTAGAGGAAGTAGGCCTACTTTGTCTACGTTAAAAATTGCTAATGATGGCAACAGTGGCGTCATTTAGGCGGTGCGGGAGGGGGAAATTGCTCCTCCCAAGAGTTTGAGTAAAAATACTAATATACTAGTACAAAACGTGAATGTCTTATGTCGGTGGTACTCTTCCCCCACCCCAAGCGAAGTCTGAAATGACGCCTCTGGATGGCAATTACTGCATAAAATAATCCTCACTCACTATTAAAGGGTTGACATTAACTTTAGCAGATGGTTCTATCAAATTGAAAGTTTATATTTCGTATATAGAATAGTATATACTTATTTTTGTTTTGGCGAAATTTGTTAGTTAAAAAATCACAGGCACTACGATTTATCTTTAAAAATAATCATTTTCGATTTACTGTCGTAAAGCGTAGAGTGGATAACGTAAAGGATTGTAGCATTTGGTATTGTTCAAAATCTACGGTAATTTATTGTGAAGTTTATTGTGGGTTATTGTGAAGTTTACGCGCTTCTCACATACAGCGTTGCCTGTGGTTTCGTATTACAAATTAGAGAGCTCGCAACTGAAGGGTATCCACCATTATTTATACGCATGGTTCCCGTCATTATTTATATACTGAATGAAACTTGCGGAATACGCCATCTTGGGAGAGGATATCTCGAATCGAACGCTACAATCGAGAGTACTCTCGAATCAATACTGCGACATATTGAAGGGCATTTCTAGTTCTTTATATTATTTCAAGGATTCCCGGCCAAGTAAGTTCGTGGTAAACAACATCATGCGTAAATATTATTCAATTGTAAACGAATATGAAGTATATGTACGTTTATTGAAGTTTTCACATAAACCATGCTCTCGAAATTGAAGTTAATCAAATATCGAGTATCGATTTTTTTTATTATAAAGGGGAGAGGGATTTATTCTTTCGTTTTCAATTGATTTTTAATCCTAAACACAGAGGATTACAGAAAAGACTCAGAGAAAACATACATAATATTGTATAAAAACCGAATGTGTTTTACTTCAGTTAACTTGGTATCCTGAAAAATTGGTGGAGGGGGTAGTACCACTACTTTATTTTTTTCTGGTTTCAGTTTCATGTAGACTAAATGCTTAGGAAGGAAAATGTACGCCATATTACACCAAAATCGAACACTTGTAAAACAAATATCATTTAAAGTGTATTTATGGAAGCGAGCGTTAGCGAAGCTTCTACTATTCAACTCCATTGGCATCTTGTGTCTAGGGATGGCCTTTTTCGAAAAATCTGTTTTTCTATTATCGGAAATTTCATTTTTCGTTTTTTCGTTTTTCGCTTTTTCGAAAAACTTCGTTTTTTCGAAAAAAATTTCGTTTTTCGAAAACAATTTCGTTTTTCGTTTTCCGAATTTTTTTCGTTTTTCGTTTTCGAAAAAGCCATTTTTCGAAAAAGTATTTTTGGAAAAAATGTGGCCATCCCTAGTTGTCTCTCTGTCGTTTTTTTTTTAAACAAACTATTTGCTGAGCAAAACAATATACATATATAAAAAAAACTACATACGATTTACAGTTTCGCCAACTAACATTTTGGCTTCATCAGACACTATCAAGTCTGTTAAGCCAAAATGTTAGTTGGCGAAACTGTAACACGTATGTAATTTTTTTTTTACATGATCGGTGCCAGGTTTTTTAATACCTATAATAAAAGCAAATCAACAGCCTTCTTTCGAATATGAAAGCATTGAACTCTTTATGCATAGGCCCGGCACAATGCACATACATTCGTTTATATTATTAGTATTATCAGTATTATTAAGCACCGAGGCTAAGGGAGACGGTGATGGTGACATGAATAATAACGGTGGAATGACGAAAGTAGGAAGAAACAGAGAACTCTAAGAACACCAACGGACATAGTGTTTGTCCATCACAAAGCCCACTTGACGGAAGCAAGGATTGAACCAGGGACACTAAGCGCCAGAGATGAGCACCCTACCACTAAGCCTTTACCCTCTTAGTGCAAATATGGCCAAGGACAACAGTTCGTCTGTCGACTACTGCTTCAATTTCAATAACGGAGACAGCTGTGACGAGCCCGATTGTTCATCTTTATCGTTTTTCAAATGTGTCCACTGTTCTCTCCATTTTTGTATCAACCACACAATCATTCATTCTTGATTTCCATAACAGTTGCAATTAAACAGAGGTCTCAAACTGTATTGGCCAATATTGATTTCAATAGACGATGTGAGTCAAGAACCATATGTCATATGACACCTTTCCTGTATATCCTTCTTGCGCTAAGTCCAACATGGCGGCTTTTCAGATGTTCCCATGATTCACATTAGGTCTATTCAGTGGAGCTCTACATGCATTCCTCAAATTCAACATTTGACCTCTATCCCTCTACTCGTTTCAAAAATAACATGACATTTCTATACATTTTCTGCGTTCTATCTTCGCAACTTTGTCCTCGTTTATCTTCCACCCTGTACACTTTCTGACACTAAACACCCTCTTTTTCCCTGTTACTTTTGGTGTTGAATCCAGTGCTAGCAATCATTTTCAACAATTGAATTCACCAAATCGGAATGTTCCCTTGTCAGATAGATCATCACCAGATTTAAGCGCGTACAAAACTCTTTTTACGAATTTAGACTCATGGGGGGGGGGGATTTGAAGGGGTCTAAATGTATTTATTTATTTATTTATTCCGACCTGTGTTTCTTTCAGAAATAATGTTCCGGGAAGGCACACTTAGTATTCCGGGGGGCAGTGCTGATACTATTCTATTTATTATTATATTATAAACGTTCTTATCTTTGGTCTGCTCCAGGGGGCATTCTCAGAGCTCCGGGTGGGCAGTGCCCCCAAAAACAGGTCTGGAAGAAACACTGATTCCGACTTGTTTTAGGGGGCCGCGGTGGCTCAGTGGTGCCGGTGGGTGTAGCCGAGCGGTCTGAGGCGTTAGGCTGATGATCGTGAGGTAAAGCCCATTGGGGGTTCGAGTCCCCCTGTTGTAGCAAGGGTGGAATTTTAACTGTCCTCGATGTGTGTGTGTTCGTGTCCCTGTCGAGTCTAGTAGTCCTGAGAAGTGGTTAAAATAGAAAAAAAGTAGTCAGGAAGTTTTTTTTTAAAGTGGTAGAGCGTTCACCTCTGGTGCTTGGGGTCCCGGGTTCGATCCCAGCCTCCGCCAAGTGAACTTTGTGGTGGACAAACACCGCGTGCGTGGGTTTTCTCGGGGTTCTCCCGTTTCCTCCCACTTTCTTCATTCCACCATTTCATTCATTACTCATCATCACCGTCTCCTTTAGCTAACCGGCATAATCGTGGGACGTAAAACTCAAAGATTTCATTTCATTTTTTCCGACTTGTTTTACATGTCTAGCTTAAGGCTATAAGAAACTTTATCTACCATCTAAACATGATGCAAAATTGTAAGACAATATCTTACAACAAGAAAAATGCATATAAAGAAAGGATAAATACCCGGGACGACATATATTATTGGTGATAGATTCAAGTTTAGCGTCCTTTACAGCAGCCAGGATATATGAGGCATGGACCTGGAGTTAAACTGGATATCTGAACCACATATATAAACTGGCACCGGGAATCGAGGTCGGGTCTCCCTGCGTACGCTACTCGTAAAGACACGAGGAAGCTCCCGGCGAACATTAGTATCAAATCCTTTGGTTTGGGAAGTCGCTGAGATGAATAGTGATATTCTCGCCGCCGTTCAAGTGTAAGTTTATTCTCCATGGTCATGGGGGAATATGAAAAATAGCGTATCCAAAATGACCATATAAGTGTTTTCGGGATAGCTAAGTTGTTTAGTAGCAGTTCCGATAACATTTAAACCCAAGTTTACGTAAGAAGAAACATGTCAGCCGGTACGGGAATTGTCAGGGGCAACATCTTGTTCGTTAATTGTTTATATCACTCATATTAGCAAAGGCAACGTCGAAGGCGTTTCTCTTCGGACATTAATTTATTTAGGTCTAACTCATTCTTTTACCCGTTTCTTTCGATTTTCGGCGTCGAGGAATTTGCGGAGGGTCAAAATTATATCTAGGTCAAGGAGAGAATAAATCCCCGGGACGATGAATATTAGTGTCAAGTTCATGGTCGCTGAGATAAATAGTAACACTCCCTAAACCGTTCAAGTCCAAATTAAGCCTCTATCGTCATAGAGGAGAGGGTTGTGTGAAAAAAAGCATTATTCAAACTGACCGATACTATTGTTGAATTCATAGTTTTCGAGTCCCGGATTCGGTTCCCGCTGGGGACACTTGGTTCAAAAAGTGTAAAAAGTTTTTTCAGACCAGCTATTTTGAGTCAGGTTTTCCTGGGTTTTCTTCCTGGATCATTCATACCGGGGTGGTACCTAACATAATAGTCCCATTTCGCTTTATTCCTTCCCCATTCATTTCTTTCTTCTTTTTCCTCGGATGGTGTGATCGCGGAAGACATCATTCCTCATCCATGACCATGGATGCCGGAAGTCCAGAAATCTAATTGTAATTCTAATCGTAAACGTAATTCTAATCATAGTTTTCGAGATCATCAACCTGATTGGTGACAGTCCTGATCACATTCAAGGGTAAGGTTAGGAAAAAGGGATTTTTCAGCTGGCCAGGAAATTGATAGGCATAACATCAAAAGAGTTACTCTTCTTCATTTTATTTAATTCACTCATTTCGTTACTTTCAAATATGAAATACTATATAAACCCTATCATCCCCGTGCAAAAAACACTCGTTTCAGCTGGAGCTCCTCCATGGCTAAGCGGTTAGCGTACGCGCCTTTGGCGTGGGAGACCCGGGTTCGATTCCCGGAGGGAGCTCATGTGGTTCTGATTCCACGTTAATCAGTAGGTCCACGTCTCATATAGCCTCGCTGCTGAACGGGACGTTAAACTCAACTCGTTTCAGCTGCTTCTGAAATGAAAGTACAGTACAAAAATGTGAATGATTGTTATTTTCATTTAAAATTATAACTAACTAACTCTATGGCCTATGAAACCCGGAGGTTCAATGTCGCGTTTACAAAAGCTCTCTACTGACTTCTATCCTTAGCCACCTGTATCCAGTTTCTACTTTGTATTCCTATCTCTGCGAGATTCATCTTAATATTGTCCTCCCATCTGCGCCTAGGTCTTCCTAATGGTCGTTTTCCAATTAGTCTTCCAGTTAAGACTTTGAAAGCGTTTCTACTTTGTTCCATTCTCGCTACTTGAGCTTCAGACTTGATGGCCCTAACAATATTGGGTAAACTGTATAAATTATGTAGTTCCTCCTTATGAAGTTTCCGCCATTCCCCATTCCCGTTCCTCTTGAGTCTGAATATCCGTCTCAGGATCTTGTTCTCAAATACTTTCAGTCTATGTTCTTCCCTCAGAGTAAGTGACTATGTTTCGCAACCATACAGAACAACAGATATGGTTATCGTTTTAATTTTATATATTTTAAGCTTCAAATTCCTCGACAGAATTCGCAACGACAAGATATTTTGAAGTGAGTAATAACACGAATTCCCTGCTTTTAGTCGACATGCCCGGGCCCCCATGTATTTTTATGAATATGTAATTTTTATTGTTATTTGTATTTTTATGAATATACAATATTTGGCATGATTTGAATCCAGTTTGTCTTAAAATCCTCATATATGCCTTCTTATATGTTAGACTCTTGTCTGCAACCAAACACAAATCTGAATGGGTCCCACAAAGTCACAGAGAAATCGGCGCCCTTGCCATAACGGACCGGGAATTTTTTAGGCCAGTCCATCAAATCCCTGGTTTTGCCAACAACACCAAAAAAAGTTTTTAAACCTGAAGTTTGTTGCATGACTGACAATGTAGCCTAGGAATATTTCACTGAACACTATGCGCCATGGCGTAAATAATAATAGTCCTTTGATAAAGACCGAAAAGCAATTAAAGAATAAAGATATTCTTAGAAAAGAAGTCTCACTTCACATAAAAATAGAATACTTTCTCAGCATTAATAAGCAATAGTTTAGAAAAGTGAGTTAGCACCACTGTAACATTACTTTTCTCCACGCTCCTTTACGCGCGTGTTTTTTGCCACTTCTCTTTGTTTCCCCTGACAACCGTGCTTTCTATTTTCTTTTCGCCATCCTTTTGCGCCGTAAATCATCGTGGAGATCCACCTTCTCGACTGTTACGCTACTAGGCAAACATCATACAGTAGGAGGTAGCAGATACGGAAACTTCGTTCACACACATTCGTTCGCTTTCGCCCGATGATAGAATGAACCGAGCGAGAGCTTTCGTTACGGTAGGTTGCTTTCTGTTTCTTAACGAACTCAAATTATATAAGGTATAAGAGGTAGGGTAAAACCTCTCAACAACACCATGGGCGTCTCTGGCATGTAACAATTGATTGGAAGGTTAAATCAAAGAATCTTCTAGATCTCAACTAAATTTACATCAAAATAGTGAGGTAAATAGAATTAAAAACCAGCGGGGTCCGTTTCTATTGCTTGCAGAAAATTAATCTTAACATTATTCAAGCACTGGTATAAAAATACCGGTAGGTCACTTTGCTACTTGTTTAGAACTTTCCATATAAAGCTAATTTATACTTGTGAATAAATAATGATTCTTTAATTTCTCTTTTTTCATTCCTGAACCTATTACAACCTGTTTTATATTATGTGTATGTTGCTTTAGGTGAAGTGACAACCTGACATACCGGTACCCTCTTCTTGAGACTTTTTTGATTGTGTAATATATTCTTTAGTTTGGGTATTATTATTGCGCTTGGTTTGATATGAAGAGTCACATTCACACTAAGCACGATAAGTACGCGATTTATTTAGTAAATTAACAAAATAACTTTTAAAGCCAGTGAGATGCTTGTCTATGCTCTTTAGGGGAATACTGGAAGCAGATATGTCTCGAAAATGTTAACTTCAACGTGCAACATAGTACACATTTTTGTTTATGGGTTTTTATCGCCAAACTTTACAAGTGAACTAATTTGGTTGTTGAAGAAGACACAAATATGCGGTTGTGAAGTACCATAAAAAAAAAAAGTAAGTGTGCACATGTTATTTGAGATCGCCATTTTTAGGAAATTTTACACATTATGACCTTTTAGTTACTTTCAAAGAAACTGATTCACCGTTCAATCTAAAAAAAAAAAGAAAGAAAGAAAGATTATTTAAATTTCAAATGAATGGGTCCAATGGAAACTTTATATATCCGCATATTATTATTATTATTATTATTATTATTATTATTATTATTATTATTATTATTATTATTATTATTATTATTATTATTATTAAGTATTCTGCCTTTTGGGAGGTCCTGGCACTAATGAGGGTTTTCCAATTTTAGATTTAGGCCTGGAAATGTTTCTTCCATCGCGTTTCTCGATTTTCAGCTTCCTCTTTTAACTCCCAATATTTTCCTCTATTTTTCAAATCATTGATCACTTGTGTTCTTCTTCTTCCTATTCCTCGCTTTCCTTCCATCTTTCCTTCTATGGCGATACGAAGAAGACAACTTCTTCACAAGATATGTTCAATCCAATTGGAATTTCTACGAAAGATGTTGGCTAGAAGCTTCCTCTTCTCTCCTGTCCGTTTTAAAACATCTTCGTTACTCTTTTTGTCTATTTTATCTTCTTCATCTTCCTCCAGCACCCATTTCCAAGCTCTCTAAATATTTCTTCTTCAACTTCCGTAATGTTCAACTGTCTGAAAGATAAGGTCCAATAGTCAAATATCAAGACGTCACCAAATGACCCTGCAATACTTGATATAGGAAACTGTGGTTTGCTTACTTTGCATGGAGCATTTAAGGAATTATGCATTTATTATTCTAAATAATACTAACAGTGAAATTAATGTTAGTAGAATTGTAAAGCCAAATAAACGTTACGAATCTATCGTCGAGAAGTAACTTCCTACTAACTTCAATGCAAACGATTGTGTCATATTGGTTGCTGGAACTAATAATTCTCTAAAGCATCCACCGGGAGTTCGTAATGTGCCCGTATCTGTACAGAGGTTGTTCAGCCTACGTTTGGCCGATTTCGTTCCTTCCCTCTCCCGGGCAGAATGGACTCACCCGACCTGGCTCGTGGCGTCCTACAGTGTTGTGCAGTGGCTTCTTGGGAACGGAGTTGTTTTTTCCGCGCGGACGACAATAACGCACAAAACAGGACCATTGTTGTGAGTGTTGTGTTAAATTTGTTACCAAGTGTGTGGGTTTCTGTAGAAAACGCGCTTGAAACCACTGGCAAAACAAAAACATTAAAACAATTGTATTGTTTATCACCACAGCCTATATATGATTTTCCACACAAGCCAACGGTATGGTAAACAGATCAATTTTTGAATTTGAGATGCAAGTGAAAAATCAAGTTTCTGAAAAATACAATCATGTTATTCTGTTAGTTTAGCTTCACTACGTAGACAAGGTTACACTAGCCGTGGCTTGCACCTAAATGTACAGGGTACAAGTAAGATCTATAACAGGATTATTGAGGCATCAAATGCTTTTTAATAGGTTATTAACTCTGTAGAAAAAAATTATCTTCCTCAGAATGTTTCGATAAGTTGTAAAACAGTAAAGTAAGTTATATTTGTTCTGGTATATCTTTTAGTACTTCGAACTTAAGAGTCTTCATCCCGGCGAAATTAAAATACCGCTAATTTTACAGTAATTATGTGATATCTTCAAATAGATAAAAGATAATTGAAATATGGAACAAGAGCGCCCTAGACAATATTATTTTGCGTCAGGTACCGTTATCACAAGTCACCTAGTGGCTTTCCGTTTTCAGCTGTTTAGAAACGCGAAAATAAATGCCGATTTTCAAAATGGCTCGAAATCGAAAGCAGATAAGTGAGTCGTGATAACGGTTTCTTATGTAAAATAATATTGTTTAGGACGCTTTTGTTCCACATTTCGATTATCTTTTATCTATTTGAAGATATCACATAATTACTGTAAAATTAGCGGTATTTTAATTTCGCCGGGATGAAGACTCTTAAATGATATAGATAATAATGTAATTTGTCAAATTAATGTTTCTAATCAAAAAGTGCTAGATGTAAGTGAATCGAGAGAAATGAATCTCTGAATCGTACATCATAATGTTCAAAGGCCAGAAAATAAATTAACTAAATTAAAAGTTACTTTTGAAAAAGAAATAGTGTACAACTGATGTATAGTGCATGTCGGAGCATTGGTTGAATAAAGAAGAAATTGAAACAGTCCCACTTCAAGATTTTACACTATCTGCGTACTGTTGTAGGAAAATTATATCTCGTGGCGGTATTGCTATATACGTCAAAAAACACCTACATGTCAAATGGTTAAAAAATTCCCATCAATTAAACGTTAAAAAAAAAAAAAAAAAAAAAAACTTTCGAAATTGTAGTACTTGAATTTTGTGATCGTTGAGATATGTTTAAATAAATCCCAAAGTAAAGTCCGAGAAGAAAAGTTTTTGTTCACGAGCTTTCACGTTGATGATGGTCTGAAACAAGGAGATGCGTTGTCGCCATTATTATTCAACTTTTTCCTGGAGTACGCTATAAAGAAAATCAAAGATAGCAACCAAGGCCTAGAGTTGAATGGTTTCACCAGGTTATGGCGTATGCTGATGATGTAAATTTAATAGGGGATGATAGGAGAACAATAGAAAGAAATGCAGAAATCTTACTAAACGCTTGCAGGGACATGGGTTTAGAAGTAAATGCAGAGAAAACTAAATACATGGAAGTTCGTTAGGATCGTAATACGGCGAATTATGGATGCATTAAAATATCAAATAATACTTTTGATAAAGTGCATACTTTGAAATATCTAGGATATAACCAAAACCATATTCACGAAGAAATTAAATGTCGACTAAAAGCAGGGAATTCGTGTTATTATTCAGTTCAAAATCTCTTGTCGTCGCGAATTCTGTCGAGGAATTTGAAGCTTAAAATATATAAAACGATTATCATGCCTGTTGTTCTGTATGGTTGCGAAACATGATCGCTTAGGGATCTACTCTGAGGGAAGAACATAGACTGAAAGTATCTGAGAACAAGATCCTGAAACGAATATTTGGAGAAAAGAGAAACGGGAATGGGGAATGGCGGAAACTTCATAACGAGGAACTACATAATTTATACCGTTTACCAAACATTGTTGGGGTCATCAAGTCTAGGAGGCTCAGGTGGGCAGGTCATGTAGCCAGAATGGAAGAATGTAGGAACGTTTTCAAAATCTTAACTGGAAGACCAATCGGAAAACGGCCATTAGGAAGACCTAAGTGCATATTGGAAGTTAATATTAAGATGGATCTCGCAGAAGGAATATACAAAGTAGAAACTGGATCCAATTGGCTAAGGATAGAAGTCAGTGGAGAGCTTTTGTGAGCGCGGCATTGAAGCTCCGGGATTTATAGACCACAGAATTAGTTAGTTAGTTTTTAATCTAATCCTTATTTGTCTCTGACGTACACCAAACAGTAATGTCAGTGAGTTTCTAAGTAGACTAGAAACGCTTCTATCTGAATTCCTGTCTTCTTAAAAATCATACGGAGATATTAATATTAACTCTCTACGAAACAATAGCAAGGAAAGAAGATATCTTATTTTGCTTTACACATCGTTTAATCTGAAACCTGTTGTAAATATCCCTACCCGAATGGAGAAAATAAAAATGTCCGATCTCGATCAACTTTTAATACCACGCTATGATTTCAAATCTTATGTTGATGTATTAAACCTAGGCTATTCTGATCATATTGTTCAACTTCTGCATTTTTGTACCGAATTAATTAACAAAGAAAGCGCAAATGTTGAAAAAGAATGGTCTGAAAGCAGTGGCGGATGTAGCCAGGGGCTGGGGGCATAGCTCCTCCCAGTTTTTTGAATGACGAAAATAATTAAAGCTATTATTTATATACTTTTGAAAGTTTATATTAAACGATACTTAGAGATGTAAACAACAGTTTTACATAGGGACAGTGAAAAATGTTACAACATTATACTTATCTATATATTAAAATGCTAGGTTTATATGTTTGTGGTCAAGAAAAGTTTATATGTTTGTCTCCCAACCTTTCGACAATGAGATCTTGAAAACCACCACAAGTGCTAGAAACGTGCCGTTTTCACTGGTCGATTCCAAATTTTGTGTCAATAGTCTGATTCTAATTGAATATTTTAAAAACGTGGCCGTTATTTCTTTATTACATTTTTTTAGGTGTACACTGGAAGTGTTGATTTTTTTTTTAAAAAAAACATCATATCCGACGAGTTATACATCCCAACACCACAGAGCTGTATATCGGTGTTGTATATCTCAGGAGTTTGTTTCATTGTCAAATGATAATGGAAAACGAAGGATAACCATTTCTGAAATCTAAGATGAATCTTTAGCCCAATGAACACAACATATCACTGGCCCAATGAACACAACATATCACTGGCATTATAATTAATATTGTGTGTGTAATGTATTTGCTTATTACATACTGCATGTATAAATAAAGAAAACACTGATCATACATGAATTTTTTTATTTATTTTATTTATTTATTTGCCTGTTTTGCATACAAATGAGAGTATTCTCGAGCACGCATACAGTTGTCAAAATTACAAAATAATTACATATATGGTATAGAAAAAACTTAGATAAAATAATACATACATAACTAAGACTTTTATAAGCTTATACAATCATAATATAATTAACAAAGAAAAAAAACTTTTATACATTATCTTCAAAAAACTCATTTACCGAGTAGTAACATTTATCTACTAAGAACTCGTGAAGATCCGATTTAAACATAGAATATGATTTGTTTTGTTTTAGAAAGTCAGGTAACTTATTGAAAATTTTTGTACAGTTAATATATACACTTTTTTTGAAAAAACGAGAAATTTTGGGGGATAACATGCAAATTATTAACGAATCGAGTATTGTATTTATGGACGTTACTGTTTTCAATAAATAAGTGTTTGTTACTTACGGTAAACAAGATAACTTTATATAGATACGCACAAGGTAATGGTAATATTTTTTGTCCTCGAAAGATGGGCTTGCAAGAAGATTTTGGTGACAATCCAAACACAACCCTTAGTGCTTTCTTTTGTAAGCGAAACGTGCTAATACATTCAGTAGAATAACCCCAAAAAATAATACCGTAAGTTATTAAAGAATGGAATTTTGCATAGTACACCGAAACTAAGGCCTCTGTTGTGACATTACCTCTTAATCTACGGAGGCCGAAACAAATACTACTTAATTTTTTGTTGAGCTGAGAAATATGCTCATTCCAAGTTAGTTTCGAACTTATGGTGACACCAAGAAATTTAGTTGAAATAGAAAAGTCGACTTTTTTGTTATTTACCATTACGTAAGGAATAAATTTATTTTGAAGAGGATAATAAAAATTTAGCAAGGAAGTTTTATCATTGTTTAGAACTAACTTATTGTTACTTAACCAGTTACTTAATCGTGAAAACGCAGTGTTTAGATTATATTCAATATCATGTCGTGAGTTACCTGTAATAATAACATTGGTGTCATCAGCAAATAATACACATTTATTAGGCAACATTTCACGTGTCAAATCATTGATGTAAATAAGAAAGAGCAATGGACTAAGCACTAATCCTTGAGGTACACCAGTTAGTATTGTACCTTTATAACTACTAAACTTACGCATTTCGCCATTATTTTCGTTCGTAATTTGAACTATCTGATACCTATCCTTCAAGTAAGACTCGATCCATTTATTGGCAGTTCCTCTTATACCAAAAAAGCTTAATTTTTTGAGTAAGAGATCATGATTTACAGTGTCAAATGCTTTAGTAAGATCAACAAAGAGTTCAATTGCCCATTTTTTATTATTTATTGCATGCATAACAGTACTAAGAAAATCGAAAATCGCAGAATCAGTAGATTTGCCAGTTAAAAACCCATGTTGAGATAATGATATTAGATTATTGGAACGTAAGTAATTCCTTATCCTATTTGACATTACCGTCTCAAAAATTTTTGAAAATACAGATAAAACTGAGATAGGGCGATAATTCTTAATATCGTAACGACTGCCTTTTTTGAACAAGGGTGCACGATTATAATACAAGGTACAAAGATAATTTAGAAACGCCGTCTGTCAGATTATGCAAGACGCAGCAAAATTTTAAATATAATGCAATAAAACTGTTCAACTTGTTACCTTTACATGTACGTAATTTGGAAAACAAGCAGTTTGTTAAACACATTAGTAATATATTAATAGAGTATTGTATATATAGTATTACAGAATTTGAGGAATGCATTTGTAATCAATAAAATGTAAATAGCTGGTAAAAATGTGAGGGTAAAGTTCCGTAGACGACATACTTCCTTAAAGGATTCAAACATGGTAGCAGTAATCAACTAAACCTGCAATTACCTAATCTACTACTACTATCGCTACTGTTACCATTGCTATTGCTTCTAAGGATCTTCACCCAAATTTGAAAGATGTAATTCAATAGAAGGCTTAACCCTAATAATGGTAATAATGGGCTTTTTGTTTATTGATATGTGGTAGTGCCAACAATGTAAATATGAAGTATATTTATTCTATGAAGTATATATGTAGTAATACTTCTATGAAGTAATTATGAAGTATATATGTAAATATGAAGTATGTAAATGTGAAGAATGCAAATTGTGTTATAACTGTTAGTAATAGTTTCAATTAGTTATTAACTGTCAATTAGTAATAGCCATAGTTTCTTTTTTGTTACATTTCAATAATTTTTACAATTTAAATACTATTCTGGACGAAGTCTATTGCAACTATGTTGTCTAATGACTAATAAAGTATTCTATTCTATTCTATTCTATTCTACTTTAGCCACTTTTAACCGTTGTGGGAAAATGCCTGATTGAAGGGAAAAATTTATTACATGAGTCAGGTGAGGAGCAATTATCGAAGCAGATTGTTTTATAATAGTGGACGGTACTTCATCAAGACCTGCAGAACTGCTATTTCTAATCTTTCCTATAATTGCTAATATTTCATCAATAGTTACCGGGGTAACAAAAATACATTTTGGATAAGAAGGCATATTTGAAGAACCACTTGTACCAGCTTGGTGCGATAGAGCACCAAGAGCTACCTGAGGAGAAGTTATAAAATAATTATTAAATTTATTTGCAATTTCAGCAGGGTTTGTAATTCTTTTATTGTCAAAAATGACGGGATTCAAATTAGCAATATTACCCTTCTTTGTATGTAGTCCTACCGACTGGTGAATAATATTCCACATAGTTTTAATTTTATTTCTGGAGTTATTAATCATTTTCGAATTATGCATTTGCTTTGCTGTCTTAATAACTTTCTTATATGTTATCTTATATTTTTTAACGTAATTTCTGAATACATCAGAAACATTTGTATCATTAAGCAGTTTAGCATACTTAATTAGATTTCGTTTGGAATTACGAATACCAGTTGTAATCCAACTCTTCTTAATTTTATTACATTTACTAATTGGCATGAGAGGAAAAGCTACATTAAAACAGTGCAAGTATACATCTAAGAAGGAGTTAAATTTTTCGTCCATAGTGGAAGCTGAATAGATTCCATCCCATGTCTCAAGAGCCAACAAATAACAAAAGTAACTAATGTTACTCGGTGAAAATAACCTTTTTTCAATTCTGGTAGAATTTTGCAACACTGGTAAGTTAGTTGATGGAAGCGATAAGCTAACTAATTGCGCATCATGATCTGAATAACCTGGGTTGAATATTTCAAGTTTGTGGTTATGACACTCTCTGCTTACTATTACTTGATCAAGTGCTGATTTTCCAAATCTGGTAGGCGTATTAACAATAGCTTTGAGATTAAATGAAGTTAATAAGTTTTGTAAATCAGTTTTAACTTTAGTGTTAACCATCCAATTTATATTTATGTCACCACACAAAATGATAATACTGTATCTTTTGCACAGATGGTCAAGAAGTTCAAGATTTCTAAAAAATACCCGTAAGTTACCCGAATTAGATCTATAAATACTACATATACACACTTATGAGCAAGACTTATTGCAACTACTTCAAAGTGAAGTTCCAGATTGAACATCGATACATCAACTTCATCAGCATTTAACTTATTATGAACGAATATACAAACTCCTCCATGAATCAAGTTAACTCTTGAATAATGACTTACCAAATCAAAACCTTTTAATTTTACAGATTTAATATCAGTACAGCTTAACCAATGCTCCGTGATGCAAATAACATGTGCAGTTGACAACACTGTCTCAACTAACACATCCATAAAGTCCAGCTTATTGCCAAGACCCTGCACATTGTGATGAAATACTTTAAGCTGATTTACTTTACAGTGTTTTACTGTATTGATATCTGTACCGGGTTTTAGGCCTGTGTTCAATGATAAAAAATTGTCGTCTCCTACCTTAGTTTCCTTGGTATGTACAATCCGCGGCAAAAAACCTGCAACATCAGGATGTAAGTTTATTGTGAAACTACGCCTAACAGCACAGGGAATGAACATAACGTCTAAGTGGAACGAATCACGCCAGGATAAACCTCGGCCTCCTCCCGTGCACACTTATTTTGGAGCAAAAGACTTCTTCATTTCACAATAAACTTATATGTTCATGTTGCAGGTTTTTTGCCGCGGATTGTAGCAATCTATCCCAATACAACGGTATTGCAATGTTATCTTTACTACACCCCATCTCACACACAAACTTTATTATTTCAGCACAAACATATTTCTTGCCAAACCTATTTAGGTGTAGTCCGTGAATTAGAAACTCCAACCGGAAGTAGGCTCAAATCTTGCGAGATATTGAAAACAATAATCGAAAAAATATCCCCTTTATGGTACTCATTGCCGATTTTTATCAAAACGTCTTTCACTTGTGTCTATAAGGGACATGTAACCCGCCTGGGTTCGATTCTCTTGTTTGGGCAATGAAAATTTTTATTTATGGTAAACTTAGTGGTTAGAGGGAACAAGCGCTTCACTCCGCAGATAGTAATAGCTAGAATAAAAGACATGCAAACCTCCAAGTTGGATCACGAACCAATTTGAACTCGAACTGAGGTTGCAGTCGCGCATACCCACCGTCTTTGGTAAGCCCGTTAACATCTACAGAGTACACACAAGTACCTGATTATAATACCCACAATTTCGATAGTGATTCGTGCAATGATTCATGCTGAAACGATAACAGAGAACAAGACAAATACATGAAGTAAATTTTATTTGATTAAAAACAAATCATATATTGGATTTACTCACGTGTACAGCTTTTACTATGTTTTTATTGATAAACCTATTTGAGTATGTACTCAGAACCTTTTAGCCCATTTCAAATTTTATTTCAAGAAATAAAAAAATAATGAAGAAATTGATTTAAAAGAAATTATGTACCGTTGTTTTTGGCTCGGATTAATTTGAACGATGTATTAACACTTAACACACGTTATTTATTTAACACTTCACTTCACTGGACTGCAGATTGATGAAATTTGGGGGGGGGACCTTGGAGTCATTCCCTGTGAAGAAATTCCTTACAGATTCATGTTCTTATTCTAATAATTGTTTTCTGGCTCCGTCCTGGTTACTGTGGCTCAGCTCTGACCATGATTAAGTTTGTGACTGAATCAGTAAATATCGAATAAATTGATAACGCAACGAGTGGAATTGTTCCTGCTAACAACTCATGTTGTCTTACCATGAAAGCTGATGAGTTTCATAGCGAAAATTAAATACCTTTTTGAGAAAACACTTGCATTCCTAAATTTTACGGCGTGCACTTATATTACTTTGAGTAATTTCCTTTACTTTTACATACGTTCAAGAGCTCCGTTAAAATTTCACGTTGAGACAATTGCATCAGTCATAGTTCACATTTGCATAATTAATTCAACAACATTTTGAACGATGATCCACAAATTTTAAGATTTTCTTAACACACAATGCATTTCTTGGTTCATCTATGCAACCATGGCGTCACGAAGCACACCTTCGTGCGTTCAGCATCAAGCGTCTGTATTCTTACACCAGATACTGACCACACTTATTATTGAAAAACACTCTGATAGATAATATACATATTGTCGAGTTTCATCCTTATTCGCCATTACAGTAACATAATCAAAGTGCTAAAAGTGATAGGGATAAGCATCGATGATGCTGGAATTGATTGGACTATTTTTTTTATAAAGTTAATGCCGCTTTACGTTCCTTTGTGCCATGAGCAGGCAATGCAAGTCACCACTGCACAGCGTTGCCAACACATTAAAAAATAGACAGTATCATAATAAGGTTTGCGTCAACGTATAGTGCATGGAGCCTTATTCCACTTCAGATGAGACTAACTAGGGAATTCAAAATGGAATAGGAGTGTGGGAGGACACACGCTCACAATGTACAAATGTGAGATGTGAGGAATGACAAAGAGATACATGCTCATATGTGAATGATGCATTGTGTAGAGAGTGCAGGTTCAGCTAGAATTGGAAAATCCTCCAATAAAATGAAAGATATATCACAAGTAATTCGGAAAGAATCTGGAAAACGAAAGTCCTTTTCTACGATAACTAGCGTAGTTTACCAAAGTACAATTGTTAGGAAACCGACTGAAATTGCTACTGTTTTTAATGACTATTTCACAAACGTGGAAAAACTAACCACTAACAACGTGAACACAAAAAAAATATCCAGCAAACAATACGTACGTAGGCAAAATGCTAATACTTTCAACAACTCACTGCTTTTACATCCAGTAACTAGCCGAGAATTCATAAATACTGCAGTAAAAATAAAAAATAAAAGTAACTAGCCGAGAAATCATAAATACTGCAATAAAAATGAAAAATAAAAGTAACTAGCCGAGAATTGATAAATACTGCAGTAAAAATGAAAAATAAAAGTAACTAGCCGAGAATTCGTAAATACTGCCGTAAAAATGAAAAATAAAAGTAACTAGCCGAGAATTGATAAATACTGCAGTAAAAATGAAAAATAAAAGTAACTAGCCGAGAATTGATAAATACTGCCGTAAAAATGAAAAATAAAAGTAACTAGCCGAGAATTGATAAATACTGCAGTAAAAATGAAAAATAAAAGTAACTAGCCGAGAATTGATAAATACTGCCGTAAAAATGCAAAATAAAAGTAACTAGCCGAGAATTGATAAATACTGCAGTAAAAATGAAAAATAAAAGTAACTAGCCGAGAAATCATAAATACTGCAGTAAAAATGCAAAATAAAAGTAACTAGCCGAGAAATCATAAATACTGCAGTAAAAATGAAAAATAAAAGTAACTAGCTGAGAAATCATAAATACTGCAGTAAAAATGAAAAATAAAAGTAACTAGGCGAGAAATCATGAATACTGCAGTAAAAATGAAAAATAAAAGTAACTAGCCGAGAAATCATAAATACTGCAGTAAAATTGAAAAATAAAAGTAACTAGCCGAGAATTCATAAATACTGCAGTAAAAATGAAAAATAAAAGTAACTAGCCGAGAAATCATAAATATTGCAGTAAAAATGAAAAATAAAAGTAACTAGCCGAGAAATCATAAATACTGCAGTAAAAATGAAAAATAAAAGTAACTAGCCGAGAAATCATAAATACTGCAGTAAAAATGAAAAATAAGAGTAACTAGGCGAGAAATCATAATACCGCAGTAAAAATGAAGAATAAAAGTTCTTCAGGATATGATGAGGTTCCCCATAAAAATTTTAAAGCAATCCTCTTGTGAAATTGCAGATACTGTATCTTATGTTTTATAGCAAATAACTCATTTAGTACTGGTGTTTTCCCTGAAGCATTGAAGTTAGCAGTTGTTAAACCCCAATATAAAAATGGTAAAAAAAAAAAAAAAAAAAAAAAATCACATGTCGAACCAGGGTCGGACTGAAAAGCTGTCGGGGGCGCAGACCTTCACTCAACAAAACATCTATTGCAAACATAAAGTGAGGACCTTGGAGATCAAGGGATCTAACTGAGTTTTAAATTAAAGTTTATTTATGCCCAGAAATGATCATTTCTCCACAATGAAATATACAAACTGGGAGGTGAACCACGACGAAATCCACTCATCGGTAGACCCTCGAATGGACTGCGATGTGGTTTATCTTCTAGTTTGCATATTGTTCTGCTTGGAGTCCTTTTCTGAACATAAATATGCCTTATTGTAAACCATGTACAACTTAGATCCCTTGTATTCTGGGGCCCTCAATTGAGCTGTCGGAAATCAGTGAACTAAATGCATTTTCAAGCTATCAGCAACCACGAGTGAACTATGTAGTTTTTCATGATTTGTGATAAATTAGCACTTTTGGAAACAATGGTAGAAAAAAATCCGATGAAAAGGTGATGTAAAAATGTGATATTCTGCATTTTTTGTGGCATCTGATATGCTGAGCTGTTTTAAGTTTTACATATAGTTGTTGCAGCTCGAAAATGCAGTTCAAAGACATTCTTACCTTACATCTGAAGTATTTTCAATTTGCACTATCATGACAGAGTTTGTTAATTATGGCATCATTATCACTTTACTTAGATATCCCTTTCGCATTGTATTAACAGGAACGATTCAAGGTTGCCTTGACCGAGATTCGACCTTAGTCTAAATTTAATACTCTTAAATTAGGAAAATTCTTGTTCACAACTTACTTGTGTAAAAGGGACGGTAAGGAGGAATTTGTACACTTTAAAGAGCTCTGTATAAGGAATACATGCGATATTCATATATGATTTTGAACGCACACGAGGGAGAAAACTTGCAAAGTTTGTTTAATTTGATTTCCTTCATCGCTGGTTCAATATCGTCCCACCCTCTTTCTTCATACTCACTAATTAATTCCTCACTATCATACTCACTCAGGACACCTCCTTGCGATATCCTGGACCAAACATCTGCAATAATGTTAGTTTTTCGATAAGTTTCCCTTTATCTTTGCTGGGAATTAACTCACAGATTTTGTTCATTGCATTTGAGGGTAGTTCGTGTTAAATCAGAAAACAGGCTTGGATCAAAACACGCCAAGCTTAGATAAATGTTTTTGTTTCGAAAATCGGTTGGTCATACTTTGATTGATTTTGTCGAGGACAACATTGAAAACACACAATATGAAGCTTCTCTCTTCTGTACTCCATATGATTTTATGAGATACCAATTTACCAATCATTTTCTTTACCTTAAGTACTCATTATCGTAGGTGTTCTAGTGATGTCTTTTGGGGAAGTCATATCAATAAATATATTTTTGTCTATACAAACTAAGGGAAGAAAATTTTTCCAAATGTTTCTAATTCTTCTATATAACAGTTATTACATTAAGTAGTTTTCTTCCCTTAGTTTGAAACAATAGAGTTTGATTTTTCCACTGTGAATTGCCCTAAGAGCCACCACTGGCATTCATACTTGTAAACTCACTCAGTTAAATTATAAGTTGGTAAGTCCGACCTAGTATATTATTCCATAACTAGCAAGAAACCTCTTGGCTAGTTGGCGCATGCTTGGCTTTTGGCCTTCTACGCTTGCCTTCACTCAATCTGCCTTTTGTTGTACTTGCAAACGATATTTTAGATCATTCGCAGAGATCACTGGTCATTCATTGCCCATTGGCTTGTCGCCTACGTAAAACGCTTGCGTCAAGCTTGAATCGAAGACTGAATGCAAGGTTGCTCCCATGTAACTTTGTTACTGGAATCCAGCTTGCGGCATGCTTCCACACTTTCCAGTCAAGCCGGATGCAAGCTTACTCACTTCCAATGTAAGCTTACAACAAGCGGTTTGCAAGTGTCTCTGCTACTAGAGTTGCTTTGAAATAACCAGTGGGTAGACTTCGATTCAAAGTTCTCTATCATATTAGGATAGTGTAATGACAAAATTAAAACACAATGATATACAATTATTTATGTATATATAAAAAAGAGTTTTATTTCTAGAAACAAGTTGGTTCCAAAAAATAGAACAAAGGGCAGATCTCTTGTTTTGTATCATTGTACCTTTTAACCCTTGTATTTCAACACACAGACACAGAGAACAGCCGGAAGCACAAAATTGAATGAGTTAATACGGTTAACAGTGTGATTCATTATGATCAAAAAATAGTTTATTTTCTTGTTCAATCGTTCAAAGTAAGATTACATGTAATATACATATGACACGTGAGGGCTGAAAACAAGCAAACATGAGCACCTGGGAGCCGTTTTTGTTTCAGAATACGGATCAGTAAAACAAATATAATGGACTAGCAAAATGAACATTTGCAGTTAATGTAACATTGATACAGATTCTTGAACCAGAATACAAAAGAACAACCATTCAATTTTGTACAAAAAAATCACACTGGTTAAAAAAAAACACACATAATTACAACATGTATATAAATAGTAAAAATACTACTAGCTAAGAATTAGGTCACGAACTGTGCCCTTATAATGTACAAAATATTCTGAAAGTTCGAGGAAGAGAAACATTATGCTATTTTAAAAAAGTCCCCCCCAAGTAATCTTTGTCGTGACGTAAGAAAATATAAACGAAAAAAAAAAATAGCGACGTTTCTCTTCATCAAACAATTCAGACTTAAATATGGACGCCACTTGCGAGGTAAAGAACTAGTGTTTCCTCGTTTAGGAAGAGTTAATTAATCATATTCACAAAATGACTATTCATTACATTAAGTCATCTTTCTTCACCTTCATAACAAATAAATTATTGTTCTTAGAAAGGCAAGGAATTCCTTTAAACGAACACCTGCCCCCACAAGTCGCGTCCCACAAAAATTGTCGAATGAGGAAGACCATGGAAAATCTAGAGCCTCAGAAAAATTATGTTAAAGGCCATTTTGTTTTTAGAATTTATAAGTAGGAACCTGGCACATTATGTTTTAAGTATGAAAGAAAAATAGAAAAAAATAGGCCATTTTGAATTAAAACCCACCACTACAAAATGTCTTTCTCTGTAGTAAGCGGTGTATCAATAAATAAATTAGAAGTCGAAATACTTCTAAGATTAAAAATGATTTTCTTTCCTTGGAATTCTTCTCCTTTATAAACCTTTTTTTTCTTAAAAAAAGAAAAAAAATGGAGAAATATTACGAAAACTTTTAAAGGCACATTGTTTTCTCTGCGTGAAAGAAAAATCTTAAAAAGTTTCGACTTCTAGGAACACAGAAGTTGTTAAGTCGAGGTGTCCATAAACAAAAATACTAACAATTACTAACAATCAATATTATTATTATAATTTAAAATGTCCTCGACTTGAGTTCAGTCTAGTACTCTCTGGTATTTCGAAGTATTTTTTTTAAACTATTGCACGCAAAAATATAATTAGTATAAAAAAAATGGAGTAGCAAATTTTGTCCATGAGAATACTTTTGCTTAAATATATCCTTATATATGTATATGAATATATCTATATAAAAATTCCTGCTTTTTGTTGTGGTAAATAATGACACATACTCACACACCTATCATGTACATGTCACACAGTGGACAGTCTAATGCCTGTATCACTCCTATGCACAGTTCTTAAAACAACACGCTACAGGCGAAATATATTATATAAAAACAGGCGATAAAAGGTAGGAAAAAAAGCATGATTATGTATATATAGTCGTTTTTTTGGCACCCTAGCTGGTCACCTTGTGTAATGGCAACTCTCGAAATACAGCTGTCTTCTTCTCATAGCTGGCCTTTCATTGGATATGAAAAAATCTTTTATTCACGGGTAAAACGAGGGGACAACCTCCCCTATGCAGTGACTCCATGACCACTCATTGTTACACTACAACGAACATAGTGCAGAGTCCGTGGATCAACATCAAAACAGAAGTCACTTTGAAGTGTTCATGTACGCTGCTGAAGTTGAGCACTTAATTCATTTTTTAATTTTTTAAAAAAATCTTTTATCTTGATTTTCATTTTCTTTTCTTTTCTTTTCTTTATTTATTAAAAATAACGTCTTTGGGTGATGCACATTTTCACCGCCTTCTACTCGCTGCTTGGATCATCTTCCGAAGCATTGGTTCAGGACTACAATTCCTCGGTTCACACTTCATCTTGCTATCAGCGCCACACCTGCAAAATAACAAAGTTTGCGTTAAAATAAGTAAGAATGATTCTAGAGTGTTACCACGAGCACAGCTACATAAAGGCAAAAAGGGGCAAATGGCCTTAACAGATGAAACTATACTTGTTTAATAATTGCTACTGTTGTTATATAGGATACATAATGAACAACTCAAATGTATATATCTTAAGAGCCTGACATACTAAAAATAATACAAAATTTACCATTTTCCTTTTACTTGTTTTTCATAAGTGAAAGGAGATAATGAAATGCAACTTACCACAATCGTAGATAATGTTATTCTACAACAAAAAATTTGAACCTGAAGAATTTTCAGTGTTGCCAGAATAATATTTCCCCCAAAATGTAAGTTAAGGCAGCGACTTAAAGAACGAACTCAACTGCATTTCATTACGTATCATGTTGTCTTGGAATCCTGTGAACTACTTTTTAAATAATAGTTGTATTTAGTTTGTAATAAACAAAATAGTTTTAACATATAGTCATTGAAATTAAATAATGTTATTTTAAAAATAGTTGACAGAATATCAAAACAACATGATACGTAATCAAATGCAGTTGAGTTCGTTCCTCTAGTCGCTGCTCTAACTTAGATTTTGGTGGAAATATTATTCTGACAACATTGTAATTTTTGTGGATGGTAACACTGAAAATTCTTCAGGCTCATATTTTCTGTTGTAGAATAACATTATCTATGATTGTGGTAAGTTTCATTTTATTATCTCCTTTCACTTATGAAAAACAAGCAAACGGATATCTATGATTGTGGTAAGTTTCATTTTATTATCTCCTTTCACTTATGAAAAACAAGCAAACGGATATCTATGATTGTGGTAAGTTTCATTTTATTATCTCCTTTCACTTATGAAAAACAAGCAAACGGATATCTATGATTGTGGTAAGTTTCATTTTATTATCTCCTTTCACTTATGGAAAACAAGCAAACGGATATCTATGATTGTGGTAAGTTTCATTTTATTATCTCCTTTCACTTATGAAAAACAAGCAAACGGATATCTATGATTGTGGTAAGTTTCATTTTATTATCTCCTTTCACTTATGAAAAACAAGCAAACGGATATCTATGATTGTGGTAAGTTTCATTTTATTATCTCCTTTCACTTATGAAAAACAAGCAGTAAATGTTACATTTTGTGTTTCCTTAGTATGTTAGACTCTTAAATCATCCTGAAATATTAAAAATCCTATCAAACAGTTTTGATTCTCGTTGACATCTTTAACAATCACTTCACCGTTTAACTATTATCGTACATATTCCCGGCCTTTCTGTGGAATTCTTCTAAGAGAGAAAGTAATTGAAATCATCACATCTCAAACTTTGCTTCTGTGAACGGGCAGGTAATTGAATTAATGTTACCAAGAAAATTACACTATCTTCTTTATAATCAAAAGCAGTATACATTGTATACACCAATCTTGAAATAGTTAAAAATCTATCAACTTCGTAACTTTTTTCTAAAGGATTGAAGTTAATTATAGTTCGAGAAGTAAGGATTTTATTTACTTTTTATTTTAAAATGGTTCCAAACGAAGGCAGGAACTGCCCGTATGTTTCCAGTTTAGCACTGATAAGGATGTCAGAGCAGATCGAAACTGTTTCACAGAATTTTTAGTTCCCCGGGTACAAAATAAAGAGCCATATTCCGCAGCGGTTTGAGTCCACACAACACAAAATCTACGTACTGATACGTGATAATAGTCATAGCAATTAGAATTGATTTTTGTACGTTTTGCATAGTGTTACGCTCCACAGTGTTTGAGAAGGCTGATATGGAGCTCTTTCATGGCTAAGCGGTTAGCGTATGCACCTTTGGCATGGGAGACCCGGGTTCGGTTCCCGACAGAAGCTCATCTGATTCAGATTCCACGTTAATCAATAGGTCCACCTCTCTCACTGCTGAACAGGGCGTTAAACTCAAAATAAACTCAACTCACCTAAAACGAAGGCTGGTACGGAATAAGACCCAATATCCTTTATATTTGACTTCTGTACTTACTAAAATTTGTTGAGAACTTTGTAACTACAACTATTATTTCTAACAATAGCTTATGTTATTAAAGTGGTTTTATTTTTCTCTAATAACATCCGAAGTTTGCTGAGAATTTCGTTTTAAAAATGGTGCCAGAAAATGTTAGATGCTACCTTAGTGAGTACACATCACCAGGGATTTATTTGTAGCCAGGGAAGCCTGGGAATTTCCCCCCTTCTAAATTTTGACTTCCCTGTCTCTAGGTTTTATTCAGTCTTCCCAGCCTGGAAAGATATTTTGCCCCCTTTCATAGGCTATACAATCTGTTTTTAAAGTACAATAATTCAAGTTCATGTTTTAATAGCAATTCTTCATAAATATTTCCCCCCTTCTACAAAATTCACAAATAAATCACTGCACATCACAATTATTATTTTGTTTTATTTAATGTCATTCACATAAATAGTACTTTTATATATATATTGCAATCAATTACATATATTGTAAACATAATACGTTATAATCAGTATGTTTTCTGACATGCTCTATATCAAGGTGAAATTTGCAGATGTATTGGTACACTGAACGCAAAAATACAAAACAATACAATGTAATTATCTGGATTCATTGTTAGAATGTATATCCGAGCCTCTGCACAGTGATTCCATTTAAAGGTCTTGCCAGACAGAACTCATTTTCTCAACTTTCTAGCACAAGGTGTTAATCCATTAAACTGGAGAAATAGTAGGCGTATTATTTTACTTTTTTAGGTCACTAGAGAACATGCATTCTTCGATCTGGCAGCAGAGGGTCAAGAGTTTCCATCACTTGTATGTGCTTTGTCGTGTGAGAATACAATGCTCTGAACAAGAGGAACAAATTCATATATGTCATATATTGCAGGAAGCTCAAGTCTGTCTGGAAAGTCAAGTCTAAGGTATTATAGGTAGCATATCAATCAGCTGAAGATATGTAAAATTTTCCAGAAGGAAAGAGTATACATTACTTTAAAAATATAAATCAATACATGAGTAAAAAATGTGATTCCTTTTAGGATTTTACTTAGATTTTTAGTTATGAGGGGCAGCAACTGGCATGGTTAATCTTACTGTGCTCGATACATACTTTCAAGTACTTTCCTATCTTAATAGTATTTGCTGCTAATAGCTGCTCATGCAGGTGCTAATCGTATTTTTCATTAAGAAAGTGCAATAAGTCGAGTCACACTTTGAGTACTGTTGGACTATAGTCATGAGCAAAATGAATGCAGTGATACGATATTTAACTATGTAATTGAATCGTTTAATCATGTAGTGGCAAAAATGAATCATGCAGTCAATAGACCAGACATAACACTGACGTCAATTTGAGATTATTTTAGAAGTGATTTTGGGAAAAGATAGAAAGCATGTGGACGCAATAAAGACATTTAATGCTGAAATATTCTGTTAATTAAATAGTAAGATTAGGTTTTCTGAGAAGCTTGTAAAAAATAGTGGTACTGAAGAATAACCATTAATGAATGCAATATAAGTAAGATGAAGAAAATTGTTGGGTGACTCCAGCAGAGAAAGTGCTACAAATACACATGGCTACAGCTTTTTTTTTTTTTTTCTGGTAAATTCTAGTGATTTGATATGGGTTGCAAACATTTGGTGAATATTTCGTGAAAACACGCGGCTCAATTGTTAAAAAGATCACTAAAACTACCTACACCAAGAAAAAAGAAAATATTTCTTCAAGTCAACGATACATCGATATATCATTCAGCAGAAGAGTCAATTGATTTTCTCGTTGTAAATAAATTTAACGAAAGACAGTACACTAACATGAGAAAAAGATGTATGTCTTCCTGTTCGCGATTTGAATAACGCACCATGTTTTAGTCGAGCACTGACACTTGTCCTATTCAACACTTGCAGCACAATGACTGCACTTCTGTACTGTAGCGTCTTGAACACAAGCGCCATCTGTTTGTGTGAACCGAACACCAGCGTCACCTCTAGACTTTCAGACCGCCATCACTAAGCTTATTGCTTTTCGATATCTACGGTTTCGAACTTACTGTTCCCACTCTTTCGGTCCTCACTAACTCTGTCAATATGCCTAATATGTTATAGTTTATAGGACATGTTATTGCTTATCTCGGTACCAGGAATCACCTCCCGACGTTTGTTACATTAAGTTTCACCCTGTATAGAAACTACAGTATAAAAGGGAGGAAACCCGTGGTATGTAAACCCGATAAAAGCAAATAAAATAACAAATATGAAATATTACTTACGTGCATTGCAAGCATGGCCCTGACGCTGATCTAACGATCTCTCCAATCCTGTAAACTCTGTTTTGTATGTAGCAGCCTCTTGCCGGCCGCTTATAGAAGTACGATTGTAGACTCGGAGGCATTGTCGTCGTCGTCGTCGTCGTGGCGTTGATGTTTGTCATGGACACTGGGCACTCGTACCTCGGACAGCAGAATCCTTCGATTGGCTCCTCATGACATCCGGGAATGGGTGGTGGGCAACTCTGCTGGAGACAAATTATATCACTGCGGAAACAGAAGCAAAAGTCACAAGGATCATCTCGTGGGATTTGTTGGGCAGAAACGTATATTTTCCCTCCGTAGCGGCAAGTACCTGGACCAAATGCACTTTGACCTTCATCATCATAATCTCCTGTATATGGTGGCAGATATCCTGGAGCAGAATATTGACTGTCACCGCTTGGTGGTGGGAGATAACCGGGACCCGACTCAACATCAGGAAATTCTTCGTCTGTCTGTTCATCGTAAGGCTCTTGTACAAAAGGACTCTCAGAAGTTACTGGACCAGCTGGCAACTTTTCACTTGTAACTTGCGGAGGCGCCAATTCTTCATCGGTTCCACTCAGTTCTTCTCCTGGTATTCCAGTTGGACGGACGAAATCTGGTTTCTTGCTTGTGACTTCAGTAATCTGAGGTTTTTCTCTCTCAGTGGGACTCTCAGATGATAGTGTTTCCTCACTTGTGATGTCAGGAGCTCCTGGGGTACTGGATGAAATCAAACTATCAGATGGTAACTCAGTAGGTTGTCTTTCAGCTTCGCCTAGTGGAAGTGGACCTTCTGAAGTAACAGTTGTTTGTTCTGGAAGGCCAGTCTTTGATTCCGTTGGCACTAAATGTTCCGGAGTCTCTGAAGATATCCTGTCCGTTACAGATGGTTCTTGCATAGTAGGAGATACTTCCTCTTCAGATACATGATCGTCGTGTGTAGATACCGCCTGCCCTCTTTCAGTTGTTGACAGAAGGTCTTCAGGTAAACGAGCCTCTTCGGTGGAAACGGACGATGGCACTTCTTTCTCAGTACTAGAAACTTCTTCGGTTGATAAGTGTTGTTCTGTCGAAGCAAGTTCAGGAAGTTGACTTTCCTCAGTTGAGCTTGCATATGCGGGTTGTTTCACAGTTGTCGAGACTTCTTCCGGATATGATGTCTGCCTCTCTGTTGGCAAAATTTCTTCTTCTGAGGTGGTAACAGAATCTAAAGGCTGTTTCTCAGTTGACGAGACCTCACCCTCAGGAAGACGTCCTTCCTCTTCCTCAGTGGACGGCTGAGAGGTTCCTGAGAATAAGTGTGTTTGCTCCTTTTCACTGGATGAGGTTTCTTCCTCTGGTTGTTTGGTGAAAGATGGTTCCTTTTCTGTCGACGATATGATCTCAGGGAGACGATCTTCTTCAGTGGAAGAGGGTTGTTCTTCAGTAGATGAGCTGTGCAACTCAGGAATACGTCCTTCTTCTGTAGATGGTGTTTCTGTGGTCACTTCCACTAAATGTTCTTCTTCGGTAGAAACAGGATATGACGGCTGTTTAGGTGTAGAAGAAGCTTCTTCCTCTAGAAGTTGTCCTTCAGTAGGACTTGAATACGTCGTTTGTTTTCTCTCATCTTCTGGAATTTGTTCCCCTTCAGTAGAGCTTACAGGCTGTATTTCTGTTTGTGAAATTTCCTCTTCTGGGAGACGGGCTTCTTCTGTGGTAACAGGAATATATGATTCTTTTTCAGTAGAAGATGCTTCCTCTTCAGGAAGACGTTCTTTTTCAGTAGAGGTAGCCAAAGATTGCCTCTCTGTTGTTATTCCTTCTGCTTCAGAAATTCGGCTTTCTTCCGTAGACGTCTGTTTCTCCGTTGTTAAGAGCTCTTCGTCAGTGATTTCTCCTACAGTAGTTGCAAATTCTTCTTCCGGTGAGTAAGGTTTTAGAGTCGTTGCTGGTTGAGTCGGTTGTTTTACTGTCGTTGAAACCTGTTCTTCAGAAATGCGTTTCTCTTCAGTTGTTGTTGGATAAAGAGGTTGTCTTTCAGTCTCCTCCTCAGTAATAAGATTATCTAGTGTTGTTGCTGGTTGTTCCTCTGGAACCGAAGTTTCTTCTCCTGGTGGAGGAACTTCTGTAGATGATGGGTAAGACGGGAGTTTCTCTGAACTTGATATCGTTGCTGGAGTTGTTATTGCGGATGCTGTTGATTCAGGACCTAGAGTTTCCACCGAAGGAACAGTAGCTTCTCCAAAGCGTTCATCTAACACAACTGAACTTGCTCCTGGTTGAACAGTAGACCTGATCTCTTCGGGAACTTCAGTAGGTATCTCGGTTTCTACGGATGGGATTCGACTGTACACTGAAGTGGTCAATTCAACTTCAGGTTCTTTTGTGCCAACCTCAGATACTTTTGTCTCTTCCTCAGATTCGGTTGTCTTTTCTGGTTCCGTTATGTATTGAGATGATGCAGGTCTTTGTGAAGTGGACTCTTGAGCGAAAGTAACGGATTCTGGTGGTAAGCGTTCTGTTGTAGTAACAGTTTCCTCTGAAACGTTAACACGATGATCTGCGACTTCTAACGTTGGTCTTCTTGTTGGTGAGTCCGTATACAAGGTTGTTCCTTCAGTAGGACCTTCTGGTTCTAATGATGCTTCTTTTGAAGGTTGTGTAGATGATGAAATTAGAGTGGAACTTGCTTCTGACTCTTCAATTTTGCTTGGCGTCGTTGTCGGCGATTGAGCAGGTTCAACTGTTTCTCCTTCAGCCGGCTCTAGTCTGGTTTCAGTTGCTTCTTCAGAAGGTTCTTTTTCAGTACTTTCTGATGTAACTAATGGTTCCTTTGAAGTTGTTTCATATACCGTTGGTTCCGTTCCAATTTCGGTTTCTCCTTTACTTGACTCTGACGAAGAGATTTCACTTTCTTGGGTTGGGTATTCGCTAGCACTGGAAGTGACATCTTCTTGCGACGTGGATGAAATTGTCTGAACAGACAGAGGAGGTAAATATGTTGGTCCAGCAGTGGAAACAGGTATACTTTGAGTCGATGCTTCTTGTGCAGTCGATCCAGCTATTTCGGTGATAGGTTCTTTTGACTCCTCTGGTTCCGTTGAAGTCTTCACAGTTGAACCTTCAGCAGGAATCTCAGTTCTTGGATACTCCGTTGGTTCTTCTGGTATTTCTGTTTGAGATGAAGGCAATTGAGTAACCTCCTCTGGTTGTTTGTCGGTGCCTTCTTCAGAAGGAAGAGGTTTTACAGTAAGATCAACCAATGGTTTCTCTGTTCTCACTGTTGGTTTTTCCTCTGGTCTTTCTGTTTCTCCGGAAATTTCAATTCGCTCAGTCAAATATTCTGTGATTGCTTCCTCCTTTATGGATACAAATTCCGTACTCCTTTCTGCTTCTACCTCTGAAGCCTCAGTTGGTTTTACTGTATAGCTCTCCTCTGGTGTTTCTGTTTCAACACCCTTCTCTGGTTCTTCATATGTTTCACTTGTGGATTCAATCGGCGCTTCCGTTTCCAATCGTTCTCCTTCTGCGAGGGTTTCGAAAGGTATCTCAGTCTCCGCTTCTTGACCTTCTACACTTGGTTTCTTCGTTGTCTGCACTTGTTCTTCTGTTTTCTCTGTAGATAGCAGCTGTGGTATTTCAGTTTCTCCTTCACCGGAGCCCTCTGTGGGTTGTTCTGTCTTTACTTCTTCTGGCTGTCCTTCTGTTTGTGACTCTGCTTCTAATGGAATAGGTTCTATCGGTCTTTCTGTATACGGTGGCTGAGTTATTTCTTCCTCTGTAGACTCAGTTGGTATTACTGTTTCTGCTTTCGGTGTTTCTGCTTGCTCTGGTCTTTCAGTGTATGAAGCTTGTGGTACTTCTGTTTTCACCCCTTCTGTAACTTCTTCGCTTGGTCGCTGAGTTTCAGGTGAAGTTTCCTCGGGAGTTTCAGTGCCTATCCGTTGTGGTAATTCTGTCTCTGTTTCTGTAACCTGTTCTGGTTCTCTTTCTGGTTGCTCTGTTTTAACTTCTTCGGGTCCCTCTGTGTATGACACAACTGGACTCTCCGTTTCCAGTGGCTCTCCAGTTGAGGGTACTTCCGGTACTTCTACTTCAGGTTTCTCCGTAGGTTCTTCTGCCTCAACCTTTACCGTTGGTTCAATTGGTGTCTCTGTGTATGGTTCTTCAGCTTTAATCTCCGATTCTGTACCTTCAGAGGGTTTGTAAGGCTGCTCTGTAACTACTTTCTCAGGTTCAGTGATTCCTTCCAGTTCTTTCTGAGGAACTTCTGTTTCCGCTTCTGTGGGTTCTGCACGAGATTCTGTAGAAGATTCTATTGGACTCTCCGTTACTTGTTCACTCTTTACTGGTTCCTCGGGAGCTTCCGTCTTCTGTCCTTCAGCAACTAATTCAGGTTCTTTGGTGTACTGGGGTGCTTCAGGAACTTCTGTTCGTTCTTCTGTGGTTTCACCTGGCCCTTCTGTGGAGACAGGTGTAGCTACACTTCCAGGCTGAGAAACATGTTCTGGCTCCTGAGAAGAAGTCAATGGCTGCTCTGTGGCCTGTGGATGTTTAGGTTCTTCTGTTGAAACAGTTCCTGTGCGATCAATGTCTTCCTTAGTTGGAACTGCCGGAGCTTCTGAGGCCATCATATGGCTATCTGACTCCAAAGTAGCCGTCTCCTCGCCTTCTGCAAAATAAATAATAAAATTATTGAAGTCAAAATAGCCCTAGTTCTTTTAAATATAATACTCATCGCTTAATCATGTGCCTTAATACTGCTAACATTTTTGTATACTTTGAAAATAGAAATTAGTCCATCTGGCTATTTCTTCTGGCAGTATTGACAAAATATTGATATAAGATCATTTTGACAGTTCTAGTGACTTCGTTCTGTAGATACCACGTACGATGGGAATATCTTAAGAAACTTTTGAATAATGTTCCCTTTTTTCTTTCTTTTCTTTTTTCTTTTTTTTTTTTTAAGTGTTTAAAGCAAAGTTTAAACTAACATATTAGAACGATACGGGCTAATGTATCTGACATCCGAGCTTCCTTAACTTCTGCTAGGCACCCTAAGAGATTATGAATATTTTATTAGACCTGGTACGTAAATAGTGTAAGGAAGCGAAAGGTGTACAGAGATTATATTAGTGATTGAAGCCAACATATTACGATTAATCATCATTATCATAGGTATTCTGCCATTATTGGCAGCTCACTTGCTGCAACTGGGAAGCTTCCATGCTCCACGGTCTTGCTCTAACCTCTTCGTCTTCACGTACGATTTTTCTGTTTTGATATCGTCTATTAATTGTAGTCTCCTTCGCCTCCTCCCTCTCTTTCCTGCCACCATACTTTCTAGCATGTCCCTCATGATTGACTTTCTTCTTAGCCAATGTCCCAACCAGTTTCTCTTTCTCTTCTTAATAATATCTAAAATTAATCTTTTCTCCTCCACTATTTCTAACACCTTCTCATTCGATTTCCGCTCGACCCCGCTAATTCGCTCCATTCTTCTCCACACCCACATTTCGAAAGCTAGTCGTTTCTCATCATTTTTGTGTAATGTCTATGTTTCTGACCTATACATTACAATACTCCATACGTAGTATTTTGTAAGCCTTTTTCTCAACTCTTTATTCAAGGTCCCACAGAATATTTTCTTCCTCCTAAAGGCTTCTTTTGCCATTCTTATCCTTACCTTTATTTCACGTTCACACTCTATATCATTACTAATAATACTACACAGGTACCGAAAGCTAGTCACCTTTTCTAGTTTCTCTCCTCCTACTTCTATATTTGACACCGACCGCTTCGTTCGAATCACCATGGTTTTTGTCTTTCTAACATTTATTTCCATCCCATATTCTTCACAGCCCTTCCTCAAATTTTCTAACATCTTATTCATTTTCTCTTCATATTGTGCAGCAAACGCCAAATCATCTGCAAACCGTATACACCGAAACATTCTAGCTCCTACTAAAATGTTGTCTTCATTTTGTAGACTCTTTTTCACTATATCTTCTAAATAGATATTAAATAATGTAGGCGAGAGACAGGATTACTGTCAAATTCCCCTTCCAATTGCACTCTTCTATGTCATTTCCTTTCCTATTCTGGCACTTATGTAAGATAAGCATTCATATATTAAGATATGCATACAAAAATTTTGAAACTCTATAAATTTGGTAGCTTGAACCCCCTCCAACCGCTTGATGAAATTATGCGTACACTATTGTAATATGTTTATTAAAATGAAACGTTTGATATTATGTGTCCAGCTCTGTAGCTACGTAGTATATTAATTAACCGAATTTTGTTATAGATAATAACTCCTTAGCAAACGAGTAATCACTTCGAAACACTTAAACCGAATAGAAAAGTTTTAAGAAAGTTTAATATTACTGCATTTTGATTGACAACCTAAAATATCATGTATTCTGGTCGAAGTGTGAGAATATACTAGCGTTCCATAGCTACATATGTAGGTCTATTTTTTCATTTAAAATGAATCAGTGGCGGTTGATAAGGGAAGTCAAGCTAAGCGATGAAAATTTTTGTAATGTCCTAACTCTTGTGCATAAGAATTAAAGAGTATTAGTAAGATATCTTTCCCATGCCTATAGTGATAATATATATTAACGATATAACTTGTCTGACGTGTCGTCACTAAAGTGAATTCACATTTTTTGCTTGTAAAATATTCCGTGAACAGCTTAGTGTAACCATGTGTTTCAAAAGCAACTTGCTAATGATTAAATTTTACACTGCTTCTGTGGATTTTCTTCACTCGAGGAGAGAGACACTATTTCAACATGCAGGGTTAGTATAAATGATTCATTTGTTTCGAAAAGGCTATATTTTCAAAAGTACTACACGCACACCCATGAAAGATATATCAAAAGAACAGTAAACTCACTAAGTTTGTATTGTGTGGCAGCACGAGTGCATTATCTTTTCAATTTGGCCGTTTTTCTTCGCTGAGCAAACTGTGACTGACAAATACAGGGTTATTGTAAATGTTGGACCCATTTTTAAAGATGTATATTTATTAAAGTACAAATCCAAAATGAACAATCTATATACCAATGGAAAGTGGAAGTTTCAGTTTTTTTTTTTTTTTTTTGCAATACATTATAAATGTTCAATGTGTCCACCGTCTGCCGCACCGCAAACATCTATGCGATAGCTGAACTCGTCACACACACGAGCAAGTGTATCTAGTGTCACTGAGTGCACGGCAGCTGTGATGCGGTTCCGCAGATCGTCCAGAGTTATTGATAAAATTGGTGGTTCAATACCGAATTTTGTACGAAATGCCCGCTGCACTATAATTTGTGACTCACTTCTTGCGAACCCAAGAACGCAGAAAACCTCCACGGTAGCCATCTTACTCACAACTGAGAGGCAAACGAATGGCGGCCTATTGCCGCGCGAACTCTACCGGCTGCTTCGGGAACCACCATTGTCCACCGAAACTTTCAACCTTCCTCTTTCCATTGGTATAAAGATTGTTCCTTTTGGATTTGTACTTCAATTATACGAATTTTTAAAAATGGGTCCATCATTTATAATAACCCTGTATTACCTGGATATGTTGCAGTTGTGGCTGTTCCCGCAACTCAGTGCTGACTTCAGGGATTTTGTCTTCAAACAAGATGGGGAACCCCCTCATTGGCACATCCCAGTTCCTGACTACCCAAACGATAAACTTCCGCATCGCTAGATTGAGCGTATTGCTGAGAATGACCTAGCTTTGTGCCCCTGGTCTCCCAGATCTCCTGATTTAACACCCTACGACTTTTCTGTGAGGGTAGGTTAAGGACCTTGTTTACCTATCCCTACTACCACAATCTTTAGTCGAGCTCAAAAAAAGCATCAGTGCTGCAGTGCAGACAATTGACAGGACTACGCTACAAAATGTATGGAATGAGCTCGAGTATCGTCTGGATGTGTGTCGTGTCACCAAAGGGGCAGGTATTGAACATTTGTAAAGAGTTATAAACTTGGTGAGTTTGTGGGTTTTTTCACGTATCTTTCATGTGTTTAGGTGTAATATTTTTGAAAATATACCCTTTTCAAAATGAATGAATCATTTATGTTAGAAGTGTATTACTAAATTTTTATCAACCTTCAAACTTTTCATTGCGATAAAGCATTCGTCATTATCAGTAATTTTGGAAACAGTTAGGAAAATACTTACCGCAAACGTACATAGGACAACAGTCATCATTTTGAGTGACTGGTTTACAGTTCTTCTCGTAAGACGGTGGAGCCGGACATTCGACCATCTGGCAGCGAATGATACTTGATTGGCAGTGACAGCTTAACTGGCAGGGCGTCGATGGTGGAATGGAAGAACCATCTTCATACGTCACTCCGTCAACAAGGCAGCTTCCTAATTTCAAAGAATAAGCGTCGTTAACGGGAGGGATCAAAATAGAGTGAAATACATCCACTATTTACAAAGAAAGAAATTTGTTCAGTTTTATATTCGAAAGCGGCAGTACCTTTCGCTTCGATCTCTATTTATTTTTCCGGCTTAGGAACTACGAGTTTATAATTGAAAACACAGTTTATGATTGAAAACACAGTTTATGATTGAAAACATAGTTTATGATTGAAAACACAGTTTATGATAGAAAACATAGTTTATGATTGAAAACACAGTTTATGATTGAAAACACATTAGAAAATACAGCGTGTCCAGAAAAATACTATCATACATTAAAGTGTTATTACGTCGCTTTAGAAAATCGTATTTAAATGAAATTGGACACATTTAAAAGAAAAAGTTATATATTTTTGTGCATGTCAACAATGGACAACAATGGACAACAATATTGATAATAGACGGGATCAAACACAAAAAAGTAAATTCACTCATGTTTATAAATTAATGAAAGGAGGAATCAACCGATTTATTTTACACACCACAATCCTCTGTAGGTAGTATATTAAACAACTTACAAAGAGTGAAAAAAGTGGCTTGACTGGACGGGGACTCGAACCCGTGATCTCCGGCATACCGTGCCGATGCGTTAACCACTACGCAATAGTCGATGTTTACTTTGTGAATAGTCGATATGGGTTCATTGTTGGATATTTAGCAGACAATTGATGTTTCTGCTGGAGATCACTTCGGAAACTTTTATGTTCAACATCAGGCTCCTACACACACGTCAATTTTGCAGTGGTACTGTGATTTTGTGGATCGTGACTGCATATGTTATCAAAGGAAAGACCATTCAACGAGAGCATCTGTCAATGTGTGAATTGTGCAACAAGCGCGGAAGGTATTCGTACGTAGCTCTAAGAAGTCTGTCCGTAGAGCTAGTCAGCAGTTGAACACCCCTAAATCCACTGTATCTAAGATTCTGCGTACGCCACTGAAGTTTCACTCCCTACAAACTGCAATTAGTGCATAAATTGAAACCTGATGATACTAAAACGATTATATTTCTATGAATATCGTATTGATGTCTGCATCGCCACTCGTGACTCCCACATTCAATGTCTATGAGCTAGAGTAAAAAATATTTTGAGTTTTTCTTTCAAATATGATCAATTTCATGTAAATACGATCATCCAAACTACAATAGTATTTTTATGGACATACTGTGTTTAAAAGCAAGCACTTTACAAATGCTACATAGTCAAAAGAAGGTACTACATAACTCTAATACTGAAACAGAAAGATGCCATTTTTAAACAGTAACGTATGTTTATAGTACACCTGCTCGATACACAAAGCAATATTCTTTCCACAGAAAGATCTGATTAAAAGTATTTTTCTATGCTATTTTGTACCATTAATTAACCTGCTTTTTAAACTGAAAATTTGATTCTGAAATGCCACTAATTATATTCATGAGGCAGTCTTATCTTATATCATAAATTGTTGTAATTTACTCAAAAGGTTTCAGTAAAGTTCTGTACGTACAAATTTTGTATCAACTGCATCTCTATACAGGTTTCTGAGTATAAATTCTATAATAGTCAATGAAAAATATTGAATTACGATTATTTAGAAATTCATTCCAATTTTCATGCATAGGATGAACCAAATTTTAAATACGCTAGAAGCTGAGCATCATACTTTTTCTGGTAAGTTTTTTTTTTTTTTTTTTTTTCGTTTATGGACAGTGGTCAATAGTTATCTGAAATTCCGTTACAATTTTGCTCACAGGGAAACTATACATCTGAAATTAATGATAATTCTTATTAACAGTGCAACACACTTTCTCCAAGAAAATTTTCTCATAGTTTTGAGAAGGGAAATTGTCTACTTTACTCCCAGTCCCACTGGAAAGGAGGGATCTAGTTGTACTTCTATGTCACCGAGCAAAGTAAAAGAAAACACTGAAACCACATAAATCGATTACTAAAACTCGTAATACAAGTTAAGATTGTTAATAAATACTGGTAAGTTTATTATACATCTAAGCAAAATGTCTTGAATTAGAAAAACAAAACACTCAACAAAGCAACGTTTATTTTAAAATAATAACTGTTTAACAGTGTCGCCAACTAACAACATATTGGCTTCATGAGGCTCTGTAAAAACAAGAGAGAGTTGCATCTAAATATAACACGATCCCAGAAAATGGTTAAGAACGCTGATTGGCTGATCAAAACGAATTCAACCAACCATAACAAAAGTTGACGAAAGTGAAACGAAACACCACGGATACATTTCCCTCCCTGGTACGGTAGAAAACACAGCTACAAATTAAGTCTTTCCAATAACTTGCCCTACTGTTCGTCAATTTTAAGTCCTTAGAACTTAATTTGAGCCTAGTTTTCTACCGGACCAGGGAGGGAAATAGATTCGTGGTGTTTAGCTTCACTTTTGTCAATTTTTGTTATAATTGACTGAATCCGTATTGATAAGCCAATCAGTGTCCAGAACCATTTTTCGGGATCCTGTTATATTTAGATGACATTCTCTCTTGTTTGTACAGTGCCTCATGAAGCCGATATGTTCAGTTAGTTGGCGACACTGCTACACAGTTATTATTTTAAAATAAACGTTTCTGTGTTCAGTGATTTTTTTTTTTTAGTTCAAGTTATTTAAGAGAGCAAAGCTAATATGAACCAATAAGCAAAATGTGCTTTTAGATAAAACATGTTGATATTAGAACATGAAATATGGTAACTGAATGATAGAATGTACGTTTGTGGAGCCCAGTGCAGCTTGTGAAATCTAGTTTTGACCAAGCCATTTGAGTTTTGTGGTGGAGAATAGTGGATGGATTACAGTCCCTTTCAACAGCGATACGTGAACCTACAGCTTCACGTGAAATCTGAACACGTGAGCTCCTGGCGCGAATCAACCCTGGGTCTCCTGCGTCCAATATGCGAACGCTAACCATATAACCATGAGAGCTTTTGCGGTGGAGGAGAGACCTTATATTCTTATAACGCCGATGGTTAAAAACAAAAATCCTAATTAATAACAACAGTTCAACAATGATTAATTACCTAATTATCAGGATTATCAAAGTCCAAGTTTTCAAACCAGCCAGCATCACAGTAGAATTTAGAAATTTAATGCTACTTCTTACTTCAGATGTAAGTACCATTCATAATACTGACACTGGAAATTTCTTACGTATGAATTTTCGTAACTACGGGAATGTCTGTATATATGCATGGATCGGAGACGTGGATACTTACAAAATGATATATTCATTGTCATTACTCGTTCACTTCCATTAAGTTCTGTTGCTTGTGTCTTTTACATAATATAACGACTGAACAACTTTTTTAATAAAGAAAACAAATGCAGAATTTTTGTTCTTGATTGTACAGTTTATAGACCTAAGGAAAGTTTTTGCGTAAATATATATGAATTCCAGTACCAAAGTAATATATATTATTTTGTGTAAAATCTTACCTTCTCCTGGAATAGTGCCACCTGGTCTAAATACAGACGGTGGAGTGGTTGTTGTAGGACGTGCAGGTACTGCCGTCGTAACGTCACCTGGGCCTTCTGGTTCTGCAGTCTCTGACGGAGAGCTGATAGATTCACCCTCTTCAGTTGCACGCTCAGCTTCTGGACTTGCGGCAGTCGTAGATCCTTCAGATGGGTCGTACATCATAGTAGATACAGATGATGGGAATGTTAGCTCAGGGGAACGAGAGCTGGACTGTACGTCAGCCTGCGGTGAAGTAGTTGCTTCAATCTCGCCTGGAGCTACAGAAGCTTCTTCTCCCAAGTGAGGGACAAGGGAGGCTGCCTCTTCCTCACTTGGTTTCAGTGTGGTTGGCTCTTCGTGTCTGGTGGGCTGTGTGGTGACAACGACGCCCGTGCTCTGATCCTCACTCAGTGTTATTGCCACGGCAGGCTCTTCGGTTACAATGGGCAAGATCTCTACTTCCGTCGGTGGGATGCTTGGTCTTTCAGTCTTTGGTGGTTCTTTAGGCGGTTCTGTTCCTTCAAGCAACGATGATTCTGTTTCACCAAGGGGTACGGGTTCAGGCTGTTCGCTTGGCCCTGACGTTGACGCTGGTAGTTTTTCAGTAGAAGGAGTTTCTGCAGGTGGCCTTTGTGTTGGGAAATAAGTGATTTTTTCTTCAGTTACTGGCTGTTCTTCGGCAACGGATGGAAGTGTAGTGACCTCTTGATCTGTTTCAATTCTTTCCTCTTCCGTTGAACTTTCTTCCTCTGCTGAGAGTTTAGTAGGTTCAGGTACTTCAATTGTTGGTACTTTAGGAACTTCGGTTTCTGGAATTACTTCAGATTCAGTTGTCACCGGTAGTTCAGGAGCTTCAGTCTGTGGAATTTCTTCTACTTTTTCAGTGAAAAGCAATTCACCAGGAGCCGGAGCTTCTGTGTACCGTTCAGTGGACTCTGGTTCGGGAGACTTGCTGCCTTCATCGTAGGTTTCCGTTACTTTTGGTTCCTCAGCTTCTTCAATGGTTTCAGTACTTGATTCAGTCTCTATTCCTGGCTCACTACTTGTGCTTGAAACAGTGCTATAACGATCTGGAATACTTGTAGTAACTATTTCTTCAGGTTGTTCTTCTGTTACTGTGAGTTCTGGGCTTCTGGAAGTGCCCTCTGGTTGCTCTGATGGCGAAGTTTCTGTAGGAAACTCTTCATCAGATATTTTGTCTGTAACCACAGGTAACTTTTGTGTTGTTTCTTCTGGTTTAGACGTTATTTGTGATTCAGTTGACTCTTCACGGTCACCTTCTGGTTTCTCGGTTAACGACAATTCGTCCCTTTCTTCAGTTACTGGTTCTTGAGCTTCTTCGGGAGGTAAGTAGCCTGAACTTGTTTCTGTTTTTTCAGTTGATTCATATTTTGAACCTAATGTTGTGACCTCTCCTGACTCAGTGCTTATTTCAACTTGTTCCTTGCGTTCTTCAGTAACGTCTTCAAGTGATTCTGGTTCCAAACTAGTTGCACTTGATTCGCTGGTGAAATGAGGTATTGATGTGACTTTTTCTGGTTCTTCAGATTCTTTTTCAGTGGAAATAATTGGTTGTTCAGCTTCAGGAACCCCGGATGTAGATAAGACTATTTCAGGAGCTTCAGTTTCCACAGGAAGCCTTCCTTCAGTAGGTATGGGGCTTGTTTTGTCTTCATCTAAAAGTTCTTTTGATGAAGTTGTAGCATATTCTGTCTCTGGTGCACCAGAAGTTTCTTCTGGCTTACGTGTTCCTGTAGACTCACTTTTTGTAGTTGTGACAGCTTCGGTTGGCTCATAGCTTTCAATCTTGTCAGTAACAGCTTCCTCAGTTCTGGATGGCGTTTCCTCGCTTTCACTAATGGACTCCACAGGCCCTTCTGTGGATGACGGTTGAGTTGGGACAGAAGTATCTTCGGGTCTTTTTGGTCCTTCCGTGGCTAGAGTTTCTTCATATTCTGGACTACTTACTTCCGTTCTTTCTGGACCCTCTGTCTGAGACGGTAATTCTTCTGGCTGCTCGGTCGTAAGTTCTTCATGACTTGGGACAGGCCCTTCAGTTTCGACAGGTGTTTCATCCACTCTTTCAGTTTGTGGAATTTCCTCAGGTCCTTCAGTTATTATTGGCTCTTTCCTTGCTGTTGTATATTCATATTCAGTTTCAGTAACACTTTCTATGGATTCGCCTTCAGTCGATGATGTTACTTGAATTCCTACTTGAACCTGAGTACTACTTGGTAATCTTCCTGGATAACTCTCAGTTTCAGATTCGACAGTTGAAACTTTTCCTAGTTCTTCCTCTTCCTCAGCTGATGGTAACTTCGTTGTATCCTCCACCTTCTGACCTTCAGTTGCGTATCCCTCTGAAGATGGCTCTTCAGTCTTCTGAGATTCTTCTTCGCCTTTTGGTGTCTCTTCTGTAAGTGATTCCTTATCATCATAAGTAGGCTGTTCAGGACCCTTATATGTGGTGGATTTAGTTTCTTCTAAGATTACTGGTTGCGTTGTGTATTCGATTCCCTTTTCGGTGGAGGCAGGAATTTCATCTGTCCGCGATGGGAAGGGTTCCTTTTCCTCTGGAGTTGTATCTGTTGGTACCTGTTCTTCTGGTGATGAAGTAGAATATTCTGGTGCTTTTGATGGAACACCTACATCTGTAACTATCTCCACTGAAGAAGTTTCAATTCTTCCAGGCTCTTGTGTCACTTCTGGCTCCTCTGAAGATACTTCTGCTTCTGTGGCTGTTTCCACTGAAGAAGTTTCAATTCTTCCAGGCTCTTGTGTTACTTCTGGCTCTTCTGGAGATACTTCTGCTTCTGTAGCTGTTTCCACTGAAGAAATTTCAATTCTTCCAGGTTCTTGTGTTACTTCTGGCTCCTCTGGAGATACTTCTGCTTCTGTGTCTGTTTCCATTGAAGAAGTTTCAATTCTTCCAGGTTCTTGTGTTACTTCTGGCTCCTCTGAAGATACTTTTGCTTCTGTAGCTGTTTCCACTGAAGAAATATCAATTTTTCCAGGCTCTTGTGTTACTTCTGGCTCCTCTGGAGATACTTCTGCTTCTGTGGCTGTTTCCACTGAAGAAGTTTCAATTCTTCCAGGTTCTTGTGTTACTTCTGGCTCCTCTGGAGATACTTCTGCTTCTGTAGCTGTTTCCACTGAAGAAGTTTCAATTCTTCCAGGTTCTTGTGTTACTTCTGGCTCCTCTGGAGATACTTCTGCTTCTGTAGCTGTTTCCACTGAAGAAGTTTCAATTTTTCCAGGCTCTTGTGTTACTTCTGGCTCCTCTGGAGATACTTCTGCTTCTGTGGCTGTTTCCACTGAAGAAGTTTCAATTCTTCCTGGCTCTTGTGTTACTTCTGGCTCTTCTGGAGATACTTCTGCTTCCGTGGCTGTTTCCACTGAAGAAGTTTCAATTCTTCCAGGTTCTTGTGTTACTTCTGGCTCCTCTGGAGATACTTCTGCTTCTGTGGCTGTTTCCACTGGAGAAGTCTCAATTTTTCCAGGCTCTTGTGTTACTTCTGGCTCCTCTGGAGATACTTCTGCTTCTGTGGCTGTTTCCACTGAAGAAGTTTCAATTCTTCCTGGCTCTTGTGTTACTTCTGGCTCCTCTGGAGATACTTCTGCTTCTGTGGCTGTCTCCACTGAAGAAGTCTCAATTTTTCCAGGCTCTCGTGTTGGTTCTGACTCTTCTGATGGAATTTCTGCCTCTGTAGCTATTTCCACTGAAGAGGTCTCAATTTTTCCAGGCTCTTCTGTTAACTGTGGCTCTTCAGAAGACAACTCTTTGCGTTCAGTACTTGATTCTGAAGTTTCCGGTTGAGATGTAGTTTTTTCTTCTGCCGTTAATTCTAGAGGCGCTTCTGTTGCAGGCTCTGTTTCTATCTCCACCTTCTCTCCTATGGGAACCTCAGGCTCTTCGGTCTCTGCCTCAACTGGCTGCGGTTCTTCAACTTCTGATTTTTCTGTATAAGTTGGTGGTTGTAATTCTTCAGAGGTAGAAGATTCTGGTACTTTCGTAGCTTCAGCTTCTAAAGAAATTTCTGTTCCGATAGCCTCGGACGTGAGTTCTTCAATTCGTGTTACAAGCTCTACCTCATCACTCGTAGACTTTTGTGTGGTCAATTGGCCTGGAAGTGTTACGGGTTTCTGTGTGGTCAATTGGCCTGGAAGTGTTACAGGTTTCTGTGTAGACGGTTCTTCAGATGCTGGTACTGGTGCTGGTGTTGTAGGTCCCTCTGATGACACCTCCTCGGCTGCTGTTGATAAAATTATTTCCTCCTCTGCTCCAGGAGAGGAAGACTTATCTTCCAGACGCGGTGTGGTACCAGAAGGTTCTTCAGGTAAGGAACTCACAGTGGACAACGCCGACCCTAAGATTAAATCTCCTGTTCCTGGCTCTTTGGGAGTAGCGACGGGTTCTTCCTCTCCTTCTTCTGGAACTTGCTCCTGTTGCTGAACCTCCAGAGGTCTTGCACTGGTTGTAGTCAGTAATGGCACAGTTCCATTGGCTACAAGAAACAGGAAGCAAAATTCAAATAAGTAAAAGTATAGATGAATTACATTGTACCTCAATATTAGTTGCGTCGTGGCGCGAGTGTCATCTGAATGATATAAAGAATAATATATACGTTTTTTTTTAAGAAATATCTGTTCCGAAAGTTAGAGAAATAATTATGTTAAAGTAAGAAATCATATATACATAGATATATAAAAAGGAAAACATATTGACAGGGGAAAGAAGAACTTCAGAAAAAGGTAATATTTTCCTCTCATATCATACATAAATTATATGAATAAATTATTTACTATACAACCATACATTTCTAGTCTAATACATATTTAATTATAAATAAAATGAGAACAACAAAGCAGACCTAAAGTAAAGCAATTCTAAAAAGCAGTGGTTTCTAATGATTGTGTTGAAGTAAAATCAGGATGAAATAAAACATTATCTTGTGTATTTCCGGAAAAAAGTACAAGCTAAGCCAACTAACATCTACAAAAACAGCTTTCTATTACATAGTATGTTGTTTATGTTTGAAGGGTTGTTCATTGGATCCATTTATCAGAAGTAGAAAAGAAGATGCTAACACCCAATAGTATGTTGTTTATGTTTGAAGGGTTGTTCATTGGATCCATTTATCAAAAGTAGAAAAGAAGATGCTAACACTCAATAGTATGTTGTTTATGTTTGAAGGGTTGTTCATTGGATCCATTTATCAGAAGTAGAAAAGAAGATGCTAACACCCAATAGTACGTTGTTTATGTTTGAAGGGTTGTTCATTGGATCCATTTATCAGAAGTAGAAAAGAAGATGCTAACACCCAATAGTATGTTGTTTATGTTTGAAGAGTTGTTCATTGGATCCATTTATCAGAAGTAGAAAAGAAGATGCTAACACCCAATAGTATGTTGTTTATGTTTGAAGAGTTGTTCATTGGATCCATTTATCAGAAGTAGAAAAGAAGATGCTAACACCCAATAGTATGATAGACGCATCCTAATGATGGAAAAGCGTTTTGATATTATTATTTTATTATTAATAAAACTACTATTGCTCAATGTTGTCAATTGCAGTAGCGTTCTAATGCGAGTTGCGGTCACTAAAAAAGTTCAGCACAAAACTCTCTGAAAAATCCACCTCACAATAAAAGTTAAGTATTTTTATCTTACATCGATCGTAATCAATAATGACACAAATCCATTGGTTACAAGAAGCCAGAAGAAAGATTCAAATAATTAAAACCAGTGGTCGAAGTGAGACGGTATGTGGTGGTATGCCATACCGTCTCTGATTTTTCAGTGATGAAAGCATACCACCTCTGGTTTTCACTGATCAAGACATACCGTCACTGGAGAGTACTCTGGTTTTTCAGTGACACTAAATATCTCTTAATAAATCCATTTTTTTACACAGTAATTGACGAATGAATTTGCACATAAAAATATTTTATTTCTTACTTAGAAATAATTTCTAAGTTGACAACACCGACATTTTTATCTTTTTCCTTCCTTTTGTTTTTAAAATGAGGTATCTTCAAAGAAGTTCATCTAGTTTATATTTTGATGTGCCTTATTGAATTGTTTCTTTCGTATGTATGTGTGTGTGTGTGTCTTATTGTCTTATTTCATATAGATGTCATGTTTTGAGCGGATTTAGGGGTTGTCTACTGTAAGGGCTTTTCTTCCATAGGTTTGGAATACCCCTCAGTCGAGTGGCGGTTCCTGGAGCTTTCCCGCAGGAAATTGTTAATATAAAAACTCGCTTTTTGAGCATTTTCGTGTATAATTCTCTATAATACAACATAAGGGATATTTTTGAATTTTTTACAAAGTTGTTGGCGAGAGATGAAAGGACGAGGAACCATACCTCCACCCAACCCCGTAACTAAAGTGAAGCTATGCAATGGTTTTCAGTCATTATGTAAATAGAAATGCAATCTTTTAGGCAACATACCCTCACTGTATTTCAACATTTAGATAGCCGGTATGTTGGATCAAAATCGTAATAAAACATACCACCTCTGCTTTTTTCCCCACTTCGAACACTGATTAAAAACTATCGATGAATTATACTCTAAATCCCCTACTAAAGCCCAGAAATCTAAATCCTAAATCCCCTACTAAATTATGCAAGTACAATGGAAGTCGTTGTACAGTCCGTTTGTTCTGAATGACTGAGATCTTAAAAGTAAAAGATGTATGACTGGCCAGGAAACGGACAGAGTAATATAGCAGTTAATATACCTGCACCTTAAGCCGAAAATCTGGGTTCGATTCCTAGCTTAATCATCCAGTATTTCAGTAATTAACTTGTATCTATTTTTGTATCAATTATTTGCTTCATTAGCATAATAGAACTACTGTCTATGTTTGCTTATACATTAGTATTTACTATAATGGGAGAACGAAACTTTGTACTCCAAATTGATCTTCACAATTTAATTGTAGGTGTGTGATTATTAATACAACATTTATTCCATAGAATATTACCCATCTCATTTTTAAGCAATTCATACTATAGGAAATTAAATAAAACATTGTTAACTTGTGTTGTGTTAAATCCTTATTGTTACCAATATTTCGTTCGCTTAATATCCTGCGGACATCGTCGGAACCTCAGCTTCACGCTCTTTCTACATCTTGTTGCTAGTTACCATCTTCTTTTGTTACAGATTCATGGAAGATGAATTTTAAGTACATAGAAGATAGTAATTAACAAAGAGATGTGGAACCCCGACGAGGTTCTCAGAATACCGTATTTATGCGATTCTAAGACGCAGTTTTTTGTCGACTTTTTTTTTTTCTTTGCCTCCAAAATCAAGGAGCGTCTTAGATTTGAGTTATGCAAATTTAGGCCAGATTAGATGGAGTTTTGCCAAAAATTGCTAATCCCGTTAGAAGGAAGATAGTGATGCTGATGAGGAAACATATGATGAACAGTAACGTGTCAGTGTTGTTTCTGTGAGTGTGAGTGCAAAACAGAAGAAAATAAACAAGTTTAAATAACTGCTGAATAATTATTTGTTTGTTTATTTGTGTGTGTGTGTGTTTGTGTCTGTATGTGTGTACATACTGGTATAATATGATAATATGATACCGATAATGGATTGCTATAAAACTGACGCAAGCAAATGTTTTACTATAATTACATTAAAAACAAAATACCAACAGACGTACATGAATACCGTAAATTCCAGCAGTAAGTTCAAGTTTTTTTTTTTTTTTTATTTTCTCATAACATTATTTGTTTTGCCATGTTTATTAACCCTATTTTTTTCATTCTTTAAAATCAATGCAATGTAGGGTTTTTTTTTTCGCCAAGGTTGCGTCTTGCATTCGATGATTTTTTTTTATTATTATTTTTCGTTCAAAAATTGGAGTGCGTTTTACATTTGAGGGCGTCTTAGATTCATGTAAATACGGTATTAGATGGGCAAATATCGGTGATAATGAATATTTAACGCAACACAAGATAACGAAGTTATATCTAATTTTACACCTTCAATAGGGCCACACAGTAAACGGCTTTTATTTTGATTGTAGTGCCTTTCTGCAGGTCGATTATTTTAACAAAGCTACGGATATTTCAGAGAGTATGTGCTGAACTTGAACTACCGAAGCCATCAAGAGTTATTGTTGTTGATTGGCCCAGAAGATAGATTCAGAAGAAACCATACCGTCGTGTTTGCGGTCCTGTCTGAACGATATCTCATTCACATATCTTATCTCCATATCTGAAATGACAAAGTCATCACTCATTACATGTTGATACCCAATATAAAAGATTGTCATCGGGAAAGACGTAGAAAAGAGTTTATTCTCATTTGCACACGTTTCGCCATCACATGCACACAGACAAACATACAGGTCACATGTATACAAGTGAAGAAATGTAAGAAATATTACTGGAAGAATTACGTTCTTAATCATATAAAGGATACGAATTTCCAGCATAAATAAATATTTTTAAAACAGGATAATATAAATTACAGCTAAAGAATTGGTCGTGGTGCGTAGAGATATACAGTATGTTAGAGTTATATGTTTCTTCTTAAAGCCACAGGCTCGATTATGCAGATATATGAGCATGATTATATATATGCCCGGACTCTGATTTCATCAACCTAGCTTTACCTACTCCTGCACTAGCAGAACTTTTACATGGTAAAGGCCTTTCGAAACTTTTTCCAATATACTTAGAATGATTGTAAAAATTAAGGAAAGGAGAAATTCTGACTCATGAAAGCAATCTTGACTTACAATAATGATCCAAAAATTATTCACTTTAATATTTACTTCCAGAATGATTCTCACATTTCTTCACGTTTCTTTTTCAGGAAGAAACATAAATGAAAGATAGATTAAGTGAAGATCTCGTGTGACCTTTTTACACTTCTAAGATTCAGATGTACGGTAACCAAGATAAGGAATAAAGTATATACATAATAGACAAGTATAACAGAAAATGTAAGAAATGTGCTTATTTAATGATAGTGTCAACAGAAAAAGAAGAGAAAATAATACAGAACACCGTAAACAAAATTCAATAAGTTCTATTATATACACAATATTATATACAGAGAAATTATTATTTATAAAAAAAAAAAAATTATTTCTGCAAGATCTTGTTGAATATACATAGCATTGTAAGAAGTAATCACGAAGTACCTATAATATTAGAATTGGATTATAATTAAGATATTTTTGGTGACATTAACTGAGATTAAGCACTTACTAATAATGAAAATTATAAATATTAAAGCTCTTGCAACAAAAGAAATACTGACTAAAGCTTAGAAACACATTGTATTTTAAGACTATTACGTGTTACAGTTTCTGATATCTACCATATGCTTTATCAGACACTGCATACACACTATTGAACATAAATGAAGGAGTGAAGAAAACTTATTAAGATCAATAAAGAAGAAGAATAGAGAAGCACCAAGAAGATTAATGAAGAGGAAGAAGGAATCATCTACGGAGACTGCGATATGTAAGAGAAACGGGGAAGAGAATGAAAGAAAGGATAAAGCAACATAAAAATGACGTGAGGAGAAAGAAAGATACCAACGCGATATACAAACATGTTAACAGGGATAAAATGGAAGTATTAGGGATAGAGAAGAGAATGATAATAAGGAAGTGAAAAGAAACAGATTGGATAAAGAAGGTAGGAAGAGATAAGCTGATGAACTGGACAAGGAGCTTACATATTAATGAATTATGGCAGAGAATTTTGGATAGCATAGACAGGAAGATGGAATTGAGTAAAGGACCTTCCTTATAAAGACCAAAAATGGCGGCATGTGATTGGTTGGAAAATGGACACGGAGACCTACGGGCTTGACTGAAGGCTTCAGCCAATGGAATTTAAATTTTTCGTAAGGATGACTTTATATATATATATGTATCTTAATTTATTATTCGATAGTTTGTGTCTGATGAAGAATATGGTAGAACACATATGGTATGGTAGTTTTAAAATATAGTGTGTTTTTAAGCTTTGGTCAGTATTTTTTTCGTTATAAAATCCAATCCAAAGCCATGGATAGTGTTATTATTCAAGTTCTCATCTAAATTGCATACTCACAAAATTACTCCTGTACAGTTTCGACAGTTCAAGTTACCCTCTTTTTCAACAGGACTTAGTCACTAACATGAACAGTAATTACTTCTATTAAAAACTTTTTTTTTTTTTTTTTTTTTTTGTAATGTGTGATAAAATTAAACTCAAGAACAAGAAAGTAAATAGATAAGTTTCATCTACCTGTGCGTATTATTTGTATTTTTAAACCTTAATGTATTAAACTCAAGAACTTGAAAACCTAATTTTTTTACGGGGTGTTTTCAGACACTAAAAACAAGAAACTTCTAAAATCTGATGAAATTCTGTTGAACTGCCGAAAAGATAGTAGCAACAACATTGTACAGGTATCATTTTTTGGTAACACGATTTAGATAAGTATTTGAACACTTATAATTATCATTATTTATATCCCATTGCATCAATTTCTTTCCATAAGAATATGTATTTACGAATAAATCTGAAATAAAGACAAAGAAATGTATTTGACAGTCAGGAATTTTTAAGTATGAGTCCTTAACATTAACTAGACATTGAAAGAACCTAACTTAAATATTTCATTTGTTTAATATATACTAACTATAAAAAATGTTGCATTAGGTAAATCTATATCTTAAGATAACATACTAACATTATCTCTATATTGCGAGCGGTGATAATATATAGAAAAAAATGTAAGCAAAAGGGTGGTACGCATTCAAAAAAGAAAGAAAAAAACTATATATATCTATAACTATATATATATATCTCCATCTTCAGCCTAGACAGAATTCGAAAAAGATTTAAAACGTGGGGAGAAGTGTGGATTGGTAAAAATGCTTAAAAAGGATTTAAAATCTTCTTGTTGGACATAAACAGATATTAATGGTGATTCACTTGTCATTGTTCCTTGTTGTTCACTGTCTTTAAGAGGATTCTTGAAATTAAAGAACCCTATTACATTCATAAAGAGAAACCTACACTCAATTTAGATAAAGGAGTCATAAATGCAATTTGGAGCAGTCTTTTTACTACATATTTCCGCCGTCTGGAACGTAATGAAAAAACAGTGAACAGCCAGTTACCATTAATATCTATTTATGTTCGACAAAAAGATTTATGCTTCTCATATTTTAAATCCTTTTTAACCGTTTTTACCCATTCATATTTCTCCCCATGTTTTAAATCGTTTTCGAATTGTGACTACACTGAAGATGGAGATACTGTTTTCCCAAAGTACTTCCTATGGAATGGGTTGTTTTCTGCAGTGAGTATTAGCGTTTTATTTACATTTTTTTTTCTGAACTTAATAACATGTTTAAGATAACACAATTGTTACAATATAGATATATATACTCATAATTAGAAAACCTAAGAACTGTGCTGTATAAGATTTGTTGTGATGGCATCACAAATGCCAAAACTACAACAACATTCCGCGAACTTTCTGATTGCTCCTCATATATATATATATACAAGGGCGCCCATGTTGTGGTTTCCAAGGGGGAGGGGGTAAGTATAAGCGACGTTTCAAAAATAGTTTCAAATTTTCCTGTTACTAATCTAAAAATTCTACTGGATTTTTGATATTCTGAAGTACAATTTCCTCTGGGGGGAAGCGCCCTACCTTGCCCCCCTGATGGGCGCCCTTGTGTATATATACGTATTTTAAGATAACATCCTTCAAAACAAAAATGTACTTAAATGTGTTTATCAATAACATATATATATATTTTTAATATTCAAGCTGAATTACTTTGATAAATATGAACACATTTTTTTTTCTAGCATGAACAAAAGTTTAGTAAAGTTTAATCAATTACCCTTTTCTACAGACATTAATATAAAATGTAGAATTCGTTAATTGTTCAAAATAAATTTACTTATCAATAATATTACCGGCTACAATAATATTAAGAATTTCACAGAATGTAAGGAGATCAGAACTCTCTTTAACACATTGCATTTCGAATGAGTTCAAACTTATTTAAATGTATTTATTAGCAAACTCTCAGTAAGATTTACGGAAATGGAAGTTTCTTTTCTCAGCTATGCGTAACGACATACTTTTATTAATTTTAAACGTATGCTCAACGATAAGATTACTTTGTCTGTAATAGATCTTACCATATAAAAAAGTAGATCAGCGCCAGACGTTTTGCTCTGATACTTAATACTCCACATGTAAGATGGTAGATCCTCTACATACCCTGATATCACTCTGGGTACATCATAAACTTACCGCATTCATATGCTTCTGGACAGCAATGTCCTTCTGGTGGAGGGATAGGCGTACAGTTCTTGCCCTCTTTCTCGAATGGAGTTCCACAGTCTTGTACAGCACACACGATGTCTCCTCGCATACAATAGCAGTGCTCGCAGGGGTTCTTGCTGTCGATTTGTGCCCCATCTGCATAGACCTCGCCCTCATGATAACAGTCAAGTGGACCTGGCGTCGTGGTCGTCAGTAGACCAGGCATAGTTGGTCGAACAGTTGTTTCCACCATGTCATAATCTACAAGAGTACATTATTACTATTAAATTAATAAAATGACAGATACATAAAATAGAATACAATGCAATAGATGTTTGTCCTCCGGTTTTATACAGAAAAATCTGACTCATCTACCTCTCTTTAAATAATCGTATTTTAATAAACGTAAGGAGTGGCGGCTCGTGAGGGAACTCACATCACTAAAAAGTACATTATTATCGCTACAACCTAAGAGGAAAAAAACAGTGGTGGAAGTGAGACGGTATGCGGTGGTATGCCATACCACCTCTGGTTTTTCAGTAATGAAGACATACCGTCTTTGTTTTTTCAGTAATCAAGACAATATTTAAACAGCCGGTATGTTGAGTCAAAATCATAATAAAACATACCGCCTCTGCTTTGTTTCCACTTCGAACAATGGACAAAACTAACCTAATATCCGAATTGTTCTATGGAACAATTAAAGCATTATAAAACTTTTTCCTTTAGCTTCTAGAAACAAATTGCAGTTTTTACTAATGTAACTGACGTCACGACTCGCCTCTGAACTTACATTATAAGAAATACATGAAAAAAATCACATTTACAAAGAACAAATTCAATTTGTGCAATTAACTTTCTACACTTAATTACAGATAGGACAATCATATAAATATTCATTGATCAATTAACAATAATAATATTCAGTTTCATTAAAGTTTAAATACTTTAGATTTAAACTTGTTTATTCTTCAATACTATGAGAAACTTATTATATAATGTGACGCCCAAAGAATATGAGAAAATGTAGTTGCAGAATTTTGTCTAATTACAAGTATGAATTGAAATGAAATGAAATGAAATGAAATTTTGAGATTTACGTCCCACGGTTATGCCGGTTAGGCTAAAGGAGACGGTGATAATGAGTAATGAATGAAATGGTGGAATGAAGAAAGTGGGAGGAAACGGGAGAACCCCGAGAAAACCCACGCACACGGTGTTTGTCCACCACAAAGTTCACTTGGCGGGAGCAGGGTTTGAACCCGAGACCCCTAGCACCAGAGGTGAACGCTCTACCACTGAGCCACCGCGGCCCCCACAAGTATGAATTGAATGTAAATGTTAACTACCTATCTTTTCTTTATAATGTCTTGGATAATATATTCTTACATGACGATATAGGACTTGATGTTAAGAAGTTGTTCTATTGTCTTTCAAATAGTACTCGTAGAGTGTATACCCCGAAGTATGATTCCGAGGTCCACAAAATTTCACATTGAATATCGAAAGAAAGATTCGTCAAACCACTATGCTTTTCCATAATATTTATGTTTCATTTCTATTTTTAAAAAATCTTAATAAAAGAAAGTTTTTGTTAAATACTGTAGCATTTCAATCAATACATGATTCAATGTACTGTTTGTAACATTTTTTTGTAATATTTAAATCAGTTCTAGCTTTGTAATAATCAAGTTACACCTTAATTGAATGCACTTGTAACTTTGGTATAAATTGAAGTACTAAAGTTAGTCTGTGAGTACGAACTATCGACGTTTTCTGTTCTGCTGTTTCCGATTTCTTAGCACTTGAGTTTATAAAATCTAGAACTATAAGGGTCTAATCATAGAGTGTAATAGCTATATATCAACTGAAGAAAGAGTTAAGAGTCTGATACTAAAAATAATACAAAATTTACTATTTTTTCTTTTACTTGTTTATTCATAAGTCAAAGGAGATAATGAAATTCAACTTACCACAATCATAGATAATGTTATTCTACAACAGAAAATATGATCCTGAAGAATGTTCAGTGTTACCATTCATAGAAACTACAGTGCTGCCAGAATAACATTTCCTCCAAAATCTAAGTTAAGGCAGCGACTAGGGGAACGAACTTATCTGCATTTGATTACATATCATGTTGTCTTGGAATCCTGTGAACTACTTTTGAAATAATAGTTGTATTTACTTTGTAATAGACAAAATAGTTTTAACATACAGTTATTAAAATTAAATGATAATGTTATTTAACTGAAAATTCTTCAGGATCATATTTTCTGTTGTAGAATAACATTATTATCTATGATTGTGGTAAGTTGCATTTCATTATCTCCTTTCACTTATGAATAAACAAGTAAAATTAAAATGGTAGATTATTATTTTTTAGTATTATTATTTAGTATTTCGTATTATTTTTAGTATGGCAGGCTCTTAAGCAAAATAAAAATATAAACAATGATAAGAAATCTTTATCTCCTGAAGCATTATTTGATGAAGAACAACATTCAGTTACATGCAAATTGTATCTGTCCTTTGATCTCAGCAAATGTTTTGTGTACAAATGGCATTTGATAATTTTAAGTATTTAATTTGTGTTCCAATAATTTAAGGTTCATGAAGTTATACGTTTTGTAGATTACATAGAGAGGCTACGGAAAAAGATTACTTCCTTGTACTCAGTGATTTTGTTTCCTCAAATAAGGAGACTCTTTATCACGTAATCCTCATAAAAATGTCAACTATTTCGTAAAGTTCCGAGGAAGGAGGCAGGAAATCTTCCAAACTGTATTCAAATTTCATAGAACAGAGGCTTAAGGTGGGTCTTTCTTTAGTTTTTATCTTAAGTTTAGTGGTTAATTTCCGTAATACATAGAGGGACTCAACGATTCACTTACCACATTCATACCTGACCGGACAACAGACGCCTTCTTGATAGACGGGGACACAGCCTTCGACATTCAGGGTGCACTCTTGCATCACACACGCGGTTCTGTTGCGGATGCAGTAACACAACTCACAAGGCTTCCTTGGATCAGAAGGTACCTAAAACAATGAGAATGTAGTCAGTAGAGACAACGTTTTTACAAGTATTTTGATTTTGTAACACATTATAAATCAGCTCTTTATCATTTACCTTAAAACTTAATTAGCAGAACGTAATAAGCACAAGACTCTTTTTAAGATTATAAGATTCAGTATGCAAATCCATTATCAAGCAAAAAAAAAAAACAATTCTTTTTTATTATTATTATTATTAATTTGCAGGCTACGTCTGATCTCAATAAGCAATTATAATTGCTATGACGATTATTGCAAGCTAAAACAGGTGTTGGTTTGACGCAAATGAATTTTGTAATGAGGCCCTTGGTATCCAAAACATAAGTTTTTTTTTTTTTTCTTAATTTCCTTAAGTTCACATCAGCCACTTTTGTGTTGAAGCCCCTTGTAAAATTTTCCAAGGATTCCTATGGGGGAATGAGATTTCCTTGAGTGCACATAAATGAAAAGATCGTTCATTTTACTATTTTCCACTCAATTTTCGTGTTTATAGACAAGTGAACAAGGTATATGCTTCTTTGCTTTGATCATGTAGTTTCAGAAATTGCCGGTAGATGGTAGGTATTGTATGTAGTGAGTTTTGTGTTTCGAAACGATAAGGTAGATGGTGTTTCAGCGCATAAGATTTTACAGTACCAATACAAAAATAATAAAAACTTGGACAACACTCTTGCGAACAAAATTTACCCTTCTTCAGAAAATGCCTAAGTAATAATAATAATAATAATAATAATAATAATAATAATAATAATAATAATAATAATAATAATAATAATAATAATAATAATAATAACTGTGGAATTGCATAGACCTTTATGTTATGTTATTTTTGTTACGTATTTATTTATGTTATAAAGGTAACCAAGAAAGTTCTATCGCTTTTTCACCCACCACCTTCGAACATCGATATGTCACCTAAGACGTAACTGTAAGATCGAAAATAGTCCCCATTAGCATCGACGACCTTTTTCCAACGTTCTGGAAGGACATGGATTCCATCGCGGTAGAATTTGGTGGGCCATGAAGCGTGCATTTCGCACCTCTATTAGGGATTTGAACTGGTGTCCTCTAAGGTGGTTGTTCGAGGAATGGAACAGGTAATAATTGAACGGTGCAGTGTCTGGGGAGTATGACGGATGCAAAGTGTTTCCCATCCAAGGCGTAGAATGGTGTCTCGGGTCATCCTAGCCACGTGGGGCTTAGCGTTGTCGTGTAACAGGAGAACCCCTTTGCGATTCAGAAGTGCTAGTTCCAGAGTTTTGAGTTTTTCTTGAACACGGCTCAACCGCGGACAGTACACAGTTGCAATGATACACTGACCAGCTAGTAGCAGTTTCCGATGCATGATGCCGCGAGCAGTCTACCAAACACACAGGAGGACCTTCTTCTGGCGCAGTACTAGTTTCGGCTGTTTTGGAACCGGTTCATGGGGTTCTAATCAATGATGACGGCACCGTGGAGCTTCGTACAGGACCCACTTCTCATCACATGTCAATACCCTGTCCAGAAATGGTTCCTTCCTTACACGAGGCAGCAAAGAAATACAGGTGTCTGATCGCGTTGCCTTCTGGTTCGGAGTCAAATCATTGAGGACCTATCAGCTCAACTTGTAGTGCTTCCCGAGTTGATGGATGTGCTGCCTAATGGTTTCTTCACTCACACTGAATTGTAGTCCGAGTTTCTCACATGTCTAGCCATTGTCCGCCTCAATTACTGCCTGAATATCTGCATTTTTGTACATGTGTTGGACTTCCGGCACGTGGTGCGTCTTCCGGCGCTTGTTCCGTAACCGTCCTTAAACTTGTTAAACCACCGCTGCACTGTCCGCGTAGTCAAGACACCGTCACCAAAGGTCTGGCATATCTTCTGCCCCGCTGCAGCAGCGTTTGACCCCAGTTTGAACTCGTACACCATACATGCTCATATGACGCTCTGTGGAGATCTCATGTTCACTCTGTTCTTACGTAAGTTCACGGTGTAGCTGAATTGCCACAACCAGGTAGTATGTTGGATATACCCACAGCAACAACTGACCTTCGCCTTATCTCCATTCGCATTCAACTCACCGTGTGAGGGTCAATTGAACACAGACCTCTACAAAAAGTGACAGAACTTTCTTGGTTACCTTTATATTTATTTATATTGTTTTCGGTGCATCATGCTACTATCATCCTCAGAACATAATAATTACAAAAGGTTAGAGTTTGTTAAATTTTGATGTTATTTGTAAAGAATGAGATACACAGTCCATGATAAATACCTTTAGTTAAACGTAAGATGATACCATATCGCACACCCGGTGGAAGACTGTTACAAGTCAAAAAAAAAAAAAAAAAAAAAAAACTTTTATGGGACAATGACTTTTAAAGTTGATTATTCTATCAAAATCACTCTCTAAAATACTGGTATTTCTGCTATCCAGAAGTTAATTTGTTTAGTTACGTTTAAGAGAAAATACCACCAGATGGAGCTCGCTTCTCTCTCTCTCTATTCTCTTTTGAGCGATGATAAATCAAAATTTCCATTTTCTTGAGTTGTAACACTCTTCCACCGGGTGCTCGATATGTTCCCTTTCTGTTCTTGTGAAGCGATGTTTAATTCGCTTCTATTTTCAATTATCGGGTATTTAAAAAAATGATATCACTAATTGGACACATATATTTATATCTATTTAACCGCCTTTTTCTTTTTTAACACGTTCCTCAACATACTGTTGTCAGATCTTTATTTCTGATTGTTTTTGCACTGACTGAGTGTGACATATTATTAAGTGTAAGTATATTTAAGTGTGACATATTTTATCATTATACAGGTAAGTAAATAATCATTTAGAGGAAATCTGTTTGAAGATGGCTAAGACTGTAACTATGGAAAGTCACGATATCTGAGTACAGTGTTTCTTTCAGAAACATTGTTCCAGGGAGGCACACTTAGTATTCTGGTGGTGTGCGGGGGGGGGGGGACACTGCTGATACTATTCTATTTAGTATTATATTATAGACGTATTATTTTGGTCTCCTCCGAGGGCAGTTCAATCTCCTTCTCCGAAAGAAAACAGGTCTGTAAGAAACACTGTCTGAGTACACGAAGGGTGTTTTGTATTTACCTGTGCGCCATCAGTAAAGAATGTTCCGTCGATTGTGCAGCCGTAGTTATCTGGGTGACCGACGGCAGTGGAGCCAGGGTGTTTGTGGTGGTAGTGTGGACGGTGCGTCGTGGTGGATGGACTGCTGCTCACCAATTGGACGGGAACTGAAAAAAATAAAATATCCATAAAAATAGCTATTTAATAAATGGCTGAAGAAATAAGCAAATGTTTAACACGAGCGAAACTGTTTTCTAACGATAACAATAAGATACAGATTTTTTTTCTACAAGAAGCTATAATTTAAATAAAAATAAAATCTACCCAAAAGAAATACTTATTATTAATAATCTGTATTACAGTTTCGGCCAGTGGTGTACGCAGAATTTCATCAAGCTGGAGTTCAAGAATGTAATCTCAACTTTTCAGGACACCCGTGATTTTTGTGTATATATTTTAATACAGGAAATGCTCATTTTTCCATTTCTTGCTCAAGGGTGGGGGGGGGGAGGGGTAAAACTCTGAATCTCCTCCTTGCGTACTCCATTGGTTTCGGCAATATATATATCATTCCCTTCACCACACACATTATTTTCATCATCAGACAGATCAGATTATCTTATACAGGGTGTTAGAAGAAATGTGCCACAATATTTTGTGAACAGATTCCTTACATCAGAATAAGAAAAAAGTTCATATGAACCTGTGGTCGGAAGTGCATACTTTCGTAGTTATAAGATGGCGAAAAAGTGAAAAAAAATGAACTTGAAAGGTCCATTGTTCCACTACTATAGGACCGATGGTAGTCGGGTCAATACATCACTGAAGAAGTAGTATGTGAATTATCCAAATATCCATCTTTCAGAACCTTCGGTACTTGCAAAATCATTTTTAGAGGCTGTTTAAGAGTACTTGATCACTCTCCACCTACCTCTCTAAAAATTGGTGTGCAAGTACTGGAGCATTCTTAAACATTGATATTTGGATATTTCACATACCAGTTCCTGGGTGACGTTTTGACCCGACTACGATAGGTTCCATAGTAGTGGAGCTATGAACTTTTAAAGGTCACTTGTTTCACGTTTCCGGTACACCGAAAACTACCCACTTTTGAGCTCAAGTCTATATGGACTTTTTTTTTATTTTCATGTGAGGAATCTGGACTCAAAATAATGTGGCAAATTTTTGGAACACCCTGTATAAGACAAATTGAAACATATGATGGGGATTAGACAGCCTATATGATATGTCTGATGATAATGTGTATCTGACAAAGACAATGATACAGTGCCGAAACTATATCAAGTTATTAATAATAAATATTTGTTTTGGTTAGATTTTATTTTTATTTAAGTTATGTATAGTTCCAGAGCTGGAAAAGAGCAACGTTTAAAAACTTACAATAGAGAAATAGATATTCAATATGTCTACATGTAAGTAATCGATAGTCGCAAGCTGTTTATTTCAGATTTTGGGTATTTTCTTATTCTAAGAAGATTTCTTTCAAAATTTGAAGGAAACGATATAATATACAATGTCGGCTCTTGAGGGAAAACACATTGCTAAAAGCTGAAACTAACTTATCTCATGTATTGATTCTAATATACAAGAATTAGAACTTTAAGCTCATTTTCTTCCCTTTGTTTGTAACAATGAAAGGATATTTTTGTTTTTAACAATGAGACATCCTATCGATAAATCTACTATAGATTAATATTTTTGTTAATTTTTGAATAACAAATATTTCCAAGTAGAAATATATCAACAAATGTGCAATTGGAAATATCCGAAAACTTTCGAGGAAACAACAATAAATTTTTCGTTTTTACTAGTGAATTAAGATTTTTTTTTCTAATTTCATATTGATTTGTATTATTGGAAATACTATCTATGATTCCTTTAGCTTAAGAAATATTCTAAATTTTAAAACTTAAATTAGAATTCCATAGTCTTCCCATTCATATTGAAATATTATTGGATATTGATTTTGGTACGGCATTAAAAATGTTAGGAGAAGTTATAACTAACTTTATTGCCCATGGAACCCGAAGCTAAAAGCCGTGTTCACACAAGCTCTCCACTGATTTCTATCCTTAGCCAACTGGATCCAATTTTTACTTTGTTTTCCTATTTCTGCGAGATCCATCTTAATATTATCCTCCCATCTGTGCTTAGGTCTTCCTAATGGTCGTTTTCCGATTGGATTTCCAGCTAAGATTTTGAAAGTGTTCCTACTTTCTTCCATCCTAGCTATATGACCTGCTCACTTCAGCCTCATAGACTTGACGACCCTAACAATCTTTGGTAAACCGTATAAATTATGAATTTCCTTTTATGAAGTTTCTGCCATTCCTCATTCACGTTCCTCTTGGGTCCGAATATTCGTCTCAGAATCTTGCTCTCAAATACTTTCAGTCTACGTTCTTCCCTCAGAGTAAGCGACCATGTTTCGCAACCATACAGACCAACAGGCATGATTATCGTTTTATATATTATAAGCTTCAAATTCCTCGACATCCCATGATTTTTTGAACTGAATATAACAACACGAATTCCTTGCTTTTGATCGATATTTAATTTCTTCGTGAATATAATTTTCATCTGTTAATATTGATCCTAGATTAGGGGAACTTATAGGAAAATTTAATTGTATTAAGCTACAGGTTACCACAAATTTAAAAATTATTAGGGCATTTACTTCAAATTTCAAACATATTTTCTGATAGATTTTGTGTTACACTTTTAACAAATACGTTGTTAATATGTATTTCTGAAGTGTTGTTTCAAGTTGTATTAGTAAGTTCATTCTATTTATACGGGACAGGTTTGTCACGAATTTGTTTATTGTAATACAACGCGTTGAGGTAACGAAGTTTATGCATAAAAAGAACATAATTTAGTTATATTGATACGAACGGTTTCAACAAATTCATTTGGGCTTTAGTTTGCAGTTCTTTCAACTATTAACAATTACACCTGGTCTTTCTTTCTTCCTTTCAGCATGTAATTCTGAGCTGCATGCGGTTATCTCCTAGATTTACACGGAAGAACATTTAAGAGATGAGAATTCTCAGACATGAGTGTCCATATATATATATTTTCTATAGATGATGGTATAAACATGGCAACTCTTCAACATAATACAAAGCTGATGTTGTCATTGGACAGCATAAAAATGAAACTACAGTTAGGAACCTATACCACGATACCGTTAGCCCTTGGCACCTGCTATCATTTTCTATTGCTTTTAACACAACATTTTTCTTCTCTCCCATCGTCCTTTGCGGTTTTTGTACATAGCCACAGCGTCTTCACTTCATGAGACCAATTAGTTGGCACTTCACAAAAAACAGTTCACTTCTTTTGCAGACGACAAATTACTTCCTCTTCTGTGGTCTCTCTCACTTGCACTCGCTTGCTGGACGCTGCATTCCAACCTTGATTAGATCATAAATAGACTGCAAGATGGCAGCACCTGCACTATCTAACAGAAGATTCTATCAACAGCATATGAGTTCACAAGTTTGAATGTGCAAAACAAGTTGAGCTCCTTTGACAAGGATTCTTTCACTGAGTAATCTTATGAGCTAGTCCATTACTAATCTCAATGAATATGAGGATCAATGAAAATTCACTCAAGTAGATTAGTTCTTATAGTAGATTTGTTTCCTTGTGAATGTAATCTGCGGGGGGAGCACGCTACATCTGTAGTACAAGTTTATCTCTCAAGCATAAAGTAGTAGGTTCGATTCCAAGACGTAATATATGTTGTTCTGTGTTTACTATTTCTAATTATCCTCTCTAGCCTTTTTAAAAAATCTTTTTATTGGCTTCTTCATGTTAACAATTGATTACGAAATACAATACCAAACTGTGGGTGGGTGGGATTTTCTAACTTTATTCCTGAATATGTGAAAATTCGGCAAGATATTGCATTTACTTTACAACAGTAAAATACAATTTCGGGGAGGCTTAACCCCAGTAGTCCACCTTAAATACGCCACTGTGAGACGGGACCTACTGATTAATGTGGAAACCAAACCATTGGGAATCGAACCCGGGTCTCCCACGCCAAAGGCACGTACGCTAACCGCTTAGCCACGAAGGAGCTCGTACTGGTCCAAATGAGATTTAATTATGGAAATTTGATACGAAGGCTGATTCGCTTGCCTTTGTTCCTGCAAAATGTCTAGCAACGCTGTTGTTTATATATTAGTGCTTCTTCCATGACCAAGTGTCTAACGCGTGTTTCTTTGAATTCAATTTCTGGTTGAGGCACTTGTATGCAGATCCAAGTGATGGTCGGATCCCACTTTAAGGAATATGACTCGTCTTGGGTTAAATTAGTAATTAAACGGTAATTAATAATTGAACGAATTGCTTTATTGATTAATTTAAAGATACAACTTCAGTTCACGAAGTAGGTTCTCTTAATTTGCAAGAAAGTGGCAAGGAATTTGTGAAACACTAAATGACACAAAAATTCGCTGTTTTCACCACAACTAGTGATTGGTGAAATGATCCACGGTGTCACTACTCAGTTATATTTCTAATTGTTTACAAACACATCCTGCTGCTGTTGCAAATGTGTAGAGAGAGAGAAAGGGGAGAGAGATAAATGCTTCCTTCATTAATTATGGTAATTTCGTTGGTGTCCTTGAGGAAATCAGTTGAGGTCTCCCTCATTAAGAGAGGCTTCTTCTGGGATTCACACCATTTAGTTCGCCTCGTGATAACAGAAACAGACAACAAGGTCAACAAATGGAGGAACAGTTTTCAGTTATAAATATTTAAACACAGTTATTACAAAGCAGCTATTGTTAATTAATTTTTTCCCACGCGATATTAACAGGGCTGCTAACAAGAGTTCCCAGTGTACATACTTGTACCATGTTACACAGGTATTAACATTCTTATTTAATACAAAAACCTTTGTTAATATTGATCCCGCAGTACATGTGAATGTTTAATGAGGTTCAAATTCATATATAACTTATGCGGCAAAGAGGAACATAAAGGGTGTGGTTCATTAACCCTAACTGGAATTTTTAAAGAGGTTTCGTTTTCTTTAAGAATGTCCTGAACGGAAGACAGTAAATCATATTTTCCCCCAGTAGGACAGGGACTTACTCATTTAAGTTAAAGATTACATGAATTTTATTACTGCATTTACCCGACTATAAGACGACCTCCTATTTTGAAGAATCTTCCTGAGAATTATCCTATTTTTAACAAATTCCCTGACTTTTCATGACCAAAGTTTCAGATTTCCCTGACCATTGAATAATTTAAGAATAAGGAGAAAGAAAGAAACCCCAAAATGAAATTTTTGAGTTTTACGTCCCACGATTATGCCGGCTAGGCTAAAGGAGATGGTGATGATGAGAAATGAATGAAAGAGTGGAATGAAGAAAGTGGGAGGAAACGGAAGAACCCCAAGAAAACCCACGCACGTGGTGTTTGTCCACCACAAAATTCACTTCGAGCGAGCTGGGATCGAACAAAGGACCCCATGCACCAGAGGTGAACGCTCTACCACTGAGCTACCGAAGCTCATCAAAACAAACCCCAGTCTCCAGCTTCTCCAGAACTGGCCTTGACCTCTCTCCACTTCTGTTTCTTTGTTTTTACATTTTTTTTTTAATACAAGAGAGTATAAATTTACAAACATATGCATTAGACCGATATTACACTTATTATTTCATAAATTCAATAACTGAACAATGGACCTAAATCGATTTTCCCTGACTTTCCCTGACCATTTGCTATTTCCCTGACTTTCCCTGATACATTTGTACTTTCCTGACTTTCCAGAATGTGGACACCTTGAAATTGTTTTATTGATACAAAATATATTAAGATACACCAAAATAGTTAACATTACCTATTGTAAACGTATGTTACTTATTGGTTGCCTAAAATATGGTGATAACAGAGCAACTATCTGTTAAAAATAGTACCGTAAATAGAAATAAATACGGTAGTTTACGATACATGCAATTTTATTTTTACACCTTTTTTAACCGTATTTAAAATTAAAATTACAATGACTATCTGATACAATGGAGGTATATTTTAACGTTCGGTATAACCTATCACACAACGTAAAAACATTCACCTCACATTCACATTCCGAATTACGAATTTGAAAAAAAAAATATCGTCTTTCATCGGGTAAATACGATACTTTTGTTGTTATTATTATTTAAGGATGACAATACTAAAATAGAAAATAAGTTTCGTCTGAAGTATTGTTGTATAATCCGAAAGTGTGTATATACAATCATGTTGAAAAGTCCTAATTCCCTGCCTCTCTCTTAAATGGCATAATTCGCAACCGTAAGTAGAAGATTTCAATTCTTTTGAATTCAAATAAAGATAGCCTATCAATTGAAGTGAAATAATAATTTGTCAAAGGAGACTTGCGTTTGTTGGTTTTAATTCGATTTATCTAGATGAATACAGAGTTTTTGAAGGAAAGACAATACCACGAGTTCTATTTCAACTCCCTTTCCATCCGCAAGAATTCTTTTCAGGAGCTCTTGAAAAATTGTTCTCAGTGTCCCTACTCTTCCGCGGCACTTTCAAAATCTTAAATAACTTAGTTTTTTTGGACAAAATATATTTTTCCTTCATTTAAAAAGCATGGTATTAAACAATATCATTCTGAAAATGTTCATACAAAATGATATGAGATGACATGTTAATTTTTCATTAGTGAGAGAATTTAAAGAAAGCTAAAACAAATGTAAGAAATACAAAAAAGTATAGTAATTGGCTCTTTACCTTCTGGACAAGTGATGATTGGACAGCACATATCTGGCCTCTTCTCAATGGTACAATCTTGCCCGATGGCCTTACTAAACGGGCACACTCGGAGGTAGCACATGAGCATGTTGTTATGGCAGGTACAGTTCAAGCAGGGCTCGTTCGTTATTATTCGATCTCCTTCGTCGTAATGTTGGAACATGTAGTAGCAGCCACCTACAATCAACAAAGAGATAACATTTCATCAACATTTTTTTATTAAGATATCATAATTATTTATTTATCACCTTGATGTACAGTCAGCGACAAAAATTCTTAACGATTAATGAGATAGTTTCGTAAATAATTTCAGAATGGAAGGACAATTTGAGTAAATTAAAAAGAATGTAATTGTCTGTACATTCCAGCCATACCACCGTTATTCCCAAAATAAATTTTACTCAAACGAAAAGAACTTTCGACAGATGTCATCGAAAATGTTAAATACAGAATATATGCTTACCTTACCACAATTATGATCACCTTGATCTAATACAATGTAATAAATTTGATTATTGTATTAAGGAACGTTCCAGCATAAATTGAATCAAATAGCTTGTCATTTAAATACTCCTAATTACTGTAGGAATTATTGTTAATATGACTCTTTTTAAATGTCTCTTATCTCTTAGTTTTTGCTGTAAATATATATATATAGTTAAGATAATAGCCAATCATAATATACATTAACACAATGACTAAAATATAGTAAACACTATAATAATTTAAATAAAATAATATTCTACAGATTACGACACAGTTTCTTTAAATTTTGTGAACTCTTCTATGGAATAAACTGTTCGCTGTTGACTAAGTTATAAGCCTTTATCGACAACTATTGTATGGGAGCTGTTAAAAGAAGCCCCATCACTGCGAAATTAAAATACCGCTAATTTTACAGTAATTATGTGATATCTTCAAATAGATAAAAGATGATCGAAAACTGGAACAAGAGCTCCCTAGACAATAGTATTTTACATGAGATACCGTTATCACGACTAACTTATCTGTTTTTGATTTCCAGTCATTTAGAAAATCATTATTTATTTTCTCGTTTATAAATGGCTGCAAACGAAAAGCTACTAGGTGACTCACGAGAACGGTACCTCATGCAAAATAATATTGTCTAGCGCGCTCTTGTTCCACATTTCAATTATATTTTATTTATTTGAAGATATCACATAATTACTATAAAATTAGCGGTATTTTAATTTCGCAGCGATTAGCCCTCTTAGACAGCTTCGGTCCTACAACTAAATAACTGTTTATCACATTGGTTGATTTACTAAAGTCATTGATCCACGTGCCATACTCATTGGTAAATTTCTTTCTTTGAAGTTTGCTAAAACCGTTCGTGATCTGAAGGTATTAATCACATCGGATCATTTGGATGGAATGAAATCGTAAAATGGAAGAAATGCTTCAACTGAATCAAGAACGTGTCTTATAGAATTGAAAAATAATTTGAAGTTGGAAGCCATAACTTTGAATACACTATTTAATCTTTTGATCTGTTAGCTTCATATAACTTAATGGATTGACAAGTTGAAACTGACATGAACTAAAAAAGTTCTTGTTTAAAAATTCACACCAGAATGGATCGTTTATCGAAATCTACAGATTTATAGAATGGCTTTTAATTTCCAAACTAGCAGCCAGTGTCAGGACAACCACTTTTGTAGGATGTAGGAAGTGGCGATGTATTAGAAGGGTCTTCAGTAAACACAAGTATTGTTTAAAAATACTTGAAAATAATCGATGAAGTTCATTACGTCATGTTGACGAAATCTTGTGTTTAAAAATAAGCTTGGCACCGGAGCTCAAATACTTGAAGGACAAGATGTTTATATTCATGGAGGAAGAAAGATGTTTCGTTTCAAACGATGATGAAGATTATGTGTGATGATTGTCTAAAGGAAGAAAACAAAGAAAAATCTTTCAATAAAAATAGGAAGATTCGCTGCTAGGAAAATTGCGTGCAAGAATGCAAACTACGATGAAGTAAGGCCGCCTGCCATCTATTGGTGGGGGAGGAAACGAACGCGGCCTTGTCCCAAGGACGCTGATGTAATGCTTTTAATTGGATGAGGATTATAGGGACGGACGGGGCAAAAGATCTGATAAGCATCTTTAGCCAGCAAGCACCAGTAGTTCCAGTCGATGATGCTAAAAGAAGCAAACGAAGATAACATCGGAAGAGCAACCCTGTCAAGCACCAAAAAACAAGTAACACCGGACTCTGCTACTCTGCGATTGTATGTGGTAGCGATATATCTAATCTAGTCACGCTGAAACAAGCCTGTATTCAGGATGAATACCCTACGTTGTACGAAACCAATATTAATAGTATCGTGTATGTAATATTAAACATTTTAGATGCCTATTTCAAGCACTGAATAATAAACTAGTTTAAATGTTTCTAGCTTAGTCTAGCTGTCATTTATAAGTAGGTCTACTTAGCGCCTCACAATTTGAGGGGCAATATGCTAATTTACTGTTGTTTTCATTTAACCTTGAATTTTGTTTAAGCCTCAGACTAATTATAGTAATCCATACAGAAATTTGAATATAATGAATTGATATGTTTTATACAGTACATTACGTGTGCTTTCACATAATCATTTAGACGAAAGAATCCTTTAAGAGGAACAGTTGAGTTAATTTTGAGTTTAACGTCCCGTTCAGCAGCAAGGCTACATAAAACGTGGACCTACTGATTAATGTGGAATCTGAACTACATGAGTTCCCACCGGGAATCGAATCCGGGCTTTAAGGGGAAGAAAAATATGTGTTATGTGTTTTTCAATAAAAAGGTAGGAAGAAGATTCACCAATTTTTTCTGGTGGAATATTGTGTTCTCTGGGGCAGAGTTATGGACACTATCTAAAAGCGATTGAAGATTTTCAAAATGTGAGTATCATTGTCATCATCATAGGTATGTTGTTATTGACAGGTCACTTGTCGAAACTGAGAAACATCCATATTCCACGGTCTTCAGGTAACCTCTTAAGTCTTCAGGAGCTATTTTTCTGTTTTCATACCGTCTATCAATTGTAGCGTCTTTCGCCCATTCCCTCTCTTTCCTAATACTGTATCCTATAGCACGTTGCTCATAATGCAGTTTCTTCTTATCCAATGTCCCAACCACTTTCTCTTTCTCGTTTCAATAATATCTAAAATTGTTCTTCCCCCCCACCACCACCACCACCATTTCTAAGACCCTCTCATTCGTTTCCCGCTCGACCCAGCTAATTCGCTCCATTCTTCTCCACATCCACATTTCAAAAGCTTCCAGCTGTTTTTCATCACTTTTGAGTAATGTCCATGTTTCAGACCCATACAGTACAATTCTCCACACGGAGCATTTTATGAGTCTTTTTCTCAAGCCTTAATTGAAAGTCCCACAAAATAGACTTTTCTTTCTCCTAAGGTTTCTTTCACCATCCCTATCATTGTTTTTATTTCACGTGGGTTGGAGAAGAATAAAAAATGTCTGGTTGAACTGAAATGTAGTGGAGAAGTGTTGGGAATAGTGTGGAGGAAATAATAATATTTAAAAGAGGAAGGGAACATTGTCTGTGAAAGAGTTGTACCCTGAAGGATCTGATAGTAAGGGAAGTTGGAAGGAAAAAGAGGGAATAGGCTACAATTGATTAAACATATTAAAGTGGACAATTGCAACGTTAAGAGAAGAGATTTGCTGCTGATCATACATAGAATGTTCTCAATTTGTAATCTGCTACTGATGTTAAAGTGCCAATGATAATGATGATAATGATATACATAATCAAATCAACTGCTCTTCCGTAACTCATGCTGCTAATTTGAAGTTTAGCGTCTCTTTCCAAGATCGAGGCTGTATAAAAGACTTCAACCTACAGCTTAACGTAGAGTCCGAATAACATAAGCTCTCACCGGGAATCGAACTTAGGTCTCCCGCACTAATCATATAGCCGCGAGAGAGTTCTATCATAACTTTCGTTGGAGATTTTCTTTAGATATTTTTATTTTTTGATTACAAAGAAGCCATTTTGTACCTTAGTTTCTCTTAAAAATCACAAGTTTTCTTCGTCACAGGAGGCCAATCACTTAACGTGCATTAGAAAAATTGATTGAATTACTGCAACTGCCAATCTTGTTTACTGTTATCTGAACATAAGATAGATCTTATCTTAATATCGTTCATAAACTGTAAACATCTTTCCACCCTTTTAATTCTTCCGTGTCTTCCATTTAAAAAAAAAAAAAAAAAAAAAAAAAAACTCCCTGAAAAGAGTCCTAACTACGTTTCGTCCTTTTTCTTATAAATTATATGTAATTTCATTCTCATTTCCTGCACTTTACAAACATTTCTTAATGTCTTTTGTACTATTCATCTATTTGTTTACTTTTCATACTTCTGCGTACCCGCACTTCGAACACTTCCAGTTATATTTCTGTCATTTATTCAGATATTTTTGGTTCATTTGCTTTGCAATTATTCCTTCTGGAAAAAATATTATGCTAAATGTGGCGCTTGTTTTCCAGCCAGGGCCGGAGATTTGGCCCTTGAATGCTGGGGACACGATAGCTTGAGAACACCAAGCAAGAAAAACTCAGGGGAAAAATTACATTTCCAGAAGCCACGGGTTTCTAGTCTATTTCTGTTAGTTTATTAATTCCTTTAAAATGATTTGGTAATGTAATTGACTGGAAACAGGCTCAATTTCGTATAGTACAGTGTAAAAATAGACAAAATAATTTGTTGTATCTAAAAATATTTCCATTTCCGGTCGCAGAAGATGTTACGAAAATAATGGTTGTTATGTTTGACAAAATGCTCCTTGTTGTACTGGCTGATGTGTAAATAGTTAATATGGAAATCTTAGAGTGCCGTATAGAAGTAGTGCATCCCTCTTTAGGCATTGCGTTAAGCAGACACAATATGATCCATCGAATACCTCTGATATATGCACTGCTAAACTATCTGCTGTATTTGCTGATTGACAGTATAGGACACATATCAAATGAATAAACAATAGCCCACTTCTGTATACGTTGAAGAATTTCCTGATTATTCGTCAACAAATACTAAGGTAGGTTATTATTTGTTCATTATAGAATGTATTTTAGGAGGAACAAAATACTATTTTGTGGGACCTTGAATAAAGAGTTGAGAAAAGGACTCATGCTTCGTATGGAGTACTGTGCTGTATGAGTCAGAAACATGGACATTACACAAAAATGATGAGAAACGACTGGAAGCTTTCGAAATGTTGGTGTGGAGAAGAATGGAAAGAATTAGCTGGGTCGAGCGGAAAGCGAATAAGAGGGTGTTAGAAACGGTAGAGGAGAAGAGAGCAATTTTAGATATTATTTGAATGAGAAAGGGAAACTGTTTGGGACATTGGATAAGAAGAAACTGTATCATGAGGGACGTGCTATATGGTATGGTGGCAGGAAAGAAAGGGAGAGGGCGAAGGAGACTATAATTAATGGACTATATCAAAACAGGAAAATCGTACGTGAAGACGAAGAGGTTATCGGAAGACTGTGGAACATAGAAACTTGTCAGTTGCAGCTAGTGACCTGCTAATAATGGCAGAATACCTATGATGATGATGATATATTGTATTCATATTTTGATGATTGGTTTATTTCCAAACTTTCCCACCTTGGATGACTTACAGGTGTACCGTGAAATATTTTGAAAGTGGAAATATTTAACGTCATTTCAGGATTTGAAAAGATTTACAAGCAAACAACAGGTTCGTCCATCCTTTAATTACGGAACTGTACATAATATTATATTTGCCTTCCCAAAACATGTATTTCACGGCTTTTTTTTTTTTTTTTTTCATAAATTGTCGTGAATTTAAAATATTTGTTTCATTTTCTTATGTACATTTATATTCAGAGTTGAGACTCCGTCGAAAGATCATGACACACTAAGGGCATCATGAACCGAAAAAGCGTGGAAGACATGGGCGTCTGTGGCGGGGGACAAAGGGGACGCATCCCCATAAATATTTTGCAGTACAAAATATTCAATATTTTATTCGAATTTAATTTATTTACTAAGGACAGAATAATATATAAATAATAATAATTATATTTATTTGGAATATAATTTTCAGGCTGTGAAACGATTATAACAGTTCTTGATATACCTTAGCGGATCCGTGAAGGTAAGCAGAAAGGTAACAAATAGAATCGAAGTTAATAAATAGGTTGGGCTAGGTAGTACCATTTAAATCACTTTCTTTGATGTCTCCCCCAAATTTTACATGCCAGAGACGCCAGTGGTGGAAGACACTGCTGTAATGAATCAAATCGTAACTGAAATGTAGCAAAAACAAAGTTTCCATTGGTCTCTTAGATTTTGTGGCAATGACAAGTTAGACAAGAATACTTTTTATAACTTAATAAATACACAATGCAAACTCCAGTGAACACTCCCGAAGGCAATTAGTCCCTTCATTCCGTCACTTGTTATCTCGATAGAAGCAAGATAGTATATCGCTGAAGAAATGAAATTTGCCCTACGGTTGGTTAATTTCCCGTTTAGAGTTGAACGTTTTTCTTATATAAACGGTACACGCTTGGCAGGTTTTGTGAATGAACTTGTTTATCTAAATAAAGAGTCTCGTTTCTCTCTTGCTATCTAATTATCTCCATTATGCAGACAGACCGCTGTTAATTTCAGTGAAGCAATGCATACACGTCAAGGACGTTATCCGTGAAAGGAAGTGTACATGTAGCTGATGCGTTTGAACTATCTACATCCAACGGGAAACGTTACGTTCCCTGTCTTTTCTGGCTCCCAGAAATCACAACTCATATGCTTCAGTGCTACCTGGAAATGGCTCCTATCTTAGGTATTAATTTGGTTTGGTTATTTATTTATATATTTATCATGAAATTCGTCACTCTAAGAGACAGTAGGCTATACAAAAATTTGCCATATTTTTTGTTAGAGTTCATAGCGTGAACCACCAGCATAGTGGCGTGCGCAAAGGAGAGGGTTTACCGTATTTAATCCCTCTCTCTTTCTACAAGATATTTTGGAAATATATAAATTTACCATATTATGAGAATTATTTGCCATATAATTTACATATTTACTAACGTTATTCGTATCCTGAAGCGATATGAATTTTGATATTCGTAACTCCCTATCCTTGATGACATCCAGTATACGCCACTGACTAGTAATCTAAATATAACAGGAAATTTATTCGGATTTTTTCTGTGAGGTCTAGCCAGTACCGTTGATGTGCTGGAAGATATTTTAAATATTAGAACCAGTGTTCGGGTAAGTAAATATGAAAAACTTCTACAATGTTGAAGTCTTTGATTCCTTCATAGTTATTTTTCTTTCTGTGTTATAGAAGATAAAATTTGCTTCATCCCCCCCCCCCGAAATATATATATATATATATATATATATATATATATAACTTCATCTTCACTTATCGTAAATAAAACTTGATTTTGACGAAGTGAGGCGGGAGAAGCGAAAGGATTCTAGGAAAACCCACAAACATTTAGTTCGACAACCATGAAATTTACCGTGGTTGAAACTAGAAATCTGAGTTCAGGAAATTAACACTCTAGCAACAAGCAACCGTACGGTAAATAAAGTTACCTTTAACGATCGGCATCGAGTCAAATAACAAAAATATAGAGTACAACATAGGTAAATACAGCTCACAAACAACTGTATGGGTCACGGTCACCATACGATCCCATGTTACCTTCTTATGTATTCTTAAATAGGTCTCCAATGACCGCACGACGTTTGAGTCAACTTTGAAAATTCTATTCCCTTGCCTAAGGTTGCCAACTGTTCCGATTCTAAAAGGACACTTGATCCTTTAACTTTTTATTTGCATGTTCTTAGCGAAATCCATTAGTGATAGAAAGTAAATTACATTGGTAAGATAATGTTTATGTAAAGAATGTAATTGATACAATTTGAATACTATTTTAAATAGTAGATGCACCACCTTGTTCATCTTTGTTGATGAACTACATAATCAGAATTCTACTTACAGATTTCTGTAAATCCTGAATTTTTATGGTTAAAAGCTTTCGACTCTCCTGAAGTCTTGGTCACGAAGGTTAAAGACAGGAAGAAAAAGAATAGAAACATCAAGGAATAAAAAGGAACTGACTTACCAAGGGGAAGAGTTGTGTTGTACAAATAACACGTTGTCCAGAGCGTAAAATCAATTGGAGATCGCTGACGCTTCTCTCCCCTTGGTAAGTCTGTTCCTTTTTATTCCTTAACGTTTCTATTCTTTCTCTTCCTGTCTTTAACCTCCGTGACAAAGACTTCAGGGGAGAGTCGAAAGCTTGGAACTATAAAAATACAGGAATTACAGAAATCTGTAAGTATTGATAGAATGATATTTAGAATTCCTGAGCGTGAATTTAAATATAAATATATAATCAGAAGTTCAAAATCATCTGCATAAGAATTGTTAAAGTAAGAAGACACGAGCCTTCATTGTGTAAAATAGTTTGTAATAATGTGTTGCATTGCATTGTCAATTTCCTTTTTAATTTCCATCATTTATTGCATCCATTCATTGTCATACAGCAAAATTGGATATGTTAGTTTAAAACATGAACATAAGCATATATACACAACTATTGCATATGAATTATTCTAAATTCATTAATATACCTTGTTATACTTTCAATTTTACGCATGCGAATTATCTTGGATATATTCCTCAACAAAATACAAGCACTGTTTTAGCAAATACCTTTTAAGTTTCATTCTAAAGCTGTTAACAAAGACCTGATTTTTTATACATAATGGAAGCAGATTGTATGGTAGGATACTTTTGTGAGTGACTGATTTATTGCGTGTTGTTTCTATTTATATGAAAGTGAATGTCTTCTTTACTTTTTGTGTTACAACTATGAATTTCTTTGTTAACAACTAATTCACTATTTCTCTTTTTGTATCAAAAGAAACACTGACCAAAGCTTAAAACACACTTTATTTTAAATTATAATAACGGTTTCGGATATCTAACATATCGTTCTTCAGACAATATCGAAAATAAGAAGGAGGATATGCTAGATATCCGAAACCGTCATTATAATTTAAAATAAAGTGTGTTTTAAGCTTTGGTCAGTGTTTCTTTTGATAAAACAATCAATCTAAAGCTATGGATTCTCTTTTTGTATGCCTTTTAATCTTTCAAACAAATACGTGGAGAGAAGAGTCATTATTTCAAGTTCCTTTTAGGAATAATTTCTGCATCAGGAGTTTCATTCTACTCCTGTTAGCATTCTTACCACTTGCTTCCGTATTCAAAAGATAAAATCTTTTAGTTTAACGTCCCTCGCTTATGCTCTTTAGGCTAAGAGAGATGTAATCTGAAGACTTGAAGGTGTACTTCGCCAGATCAACCCATATTTTATTACAGTTGTTGTGTTTAAAATTATCTTCAAAAAATGAAAAGCTAGTGCCCAAGTGAGACTCACATATATTTCGTATCTATAGAAAATTAGTAAAAAAAAAATCTCCAGTATTTTCATCAACACATCTCTTCAAGCCATTTTCTACAAAAACAAAGTTATGAAGAGGCCAGTTGTTCAACTGTTTCAAGTTTTGAACCCTTGCATTTACAAGATGGTTTCACAAAGTGATTCAATCTTCATCTGAGTCAATTATCTGTTGAGGAAGGTAACACAAGTGACTGAAACTGCCTAGCAGACGAGGAGAAAAGTAGCAGATCCACACTACCACTTTTTAAAATAATAGAAAGGTTTTTGATTAACTTTTCACTTCCAGTGTTGGCCATCCTTATAGGTTTGAAAATTTAGGTTGTCAACATGATTTTTGTTGGTTTAATGTTACGCCAAGCGAAGTAAGATTTTTGTTTTGTTTTGTTTCCAAAAACTGACCATATACATACAACGGGAATCGATCTTGTGACCAGCACACCAAATGAGGCCGTGCTAGTTCCGATGTGTATTGCAGCAGGTTTAAACTTATGTTTAAATAAATAAGGAGTATTGGACGTGTGCATGGTTTCAGTTGAAAATGTCTGGCTGACAGCATCTGTAGCTGAGCTCATCGGATGAAAGCATCAGCCTCGATGGCTAGTTAACGTCTGAGTGACGAATGGCACTTTTTTTTTATTACTGTTATTATTATTTACAAAAGAAGAGGAAAACGCATTTATTCGGTGCCAGCTTTTCGCTTTTTACAGAGAAACGGTTAGGTAAACATGTCAGCAGTGGAAGAAATGTAGGATAAATCATGCAAAACAAGCATTAGTCATTTCGTTTCGCAAGGGAGTAATGCCACTACATAAATACTTTTCAAGGTTGTAACATAAAATATGCAAGTAGACATCGAATTTACGCGAGTGAAAAATTAGGTGAATGCCAGTGGGTTACTACGTTTGTATATTTATCACCCCCCTCCCTCCGTTCCATCTCTCACACATATACACAAAGTTTGTATGTATTATTTGTATGTGTTTCCTTTCAAACTATTGATTAGCAATAACCAGAAATTCGAACATTACATGTTAACGCTAATGTGTTATTTTTTCTGTGCATTCGAAATTATATTAATGTTGTTCACACTCTCAGTGTAATTTAAGACGATTGAAGAAATTGCAGAATATATGCTGACAATCAAATTGTTTACATTTTCTATATAAGGTAAAAGTAACCAAATAGATAACGCAAGCTCCGGAGGTCTTGGATACGAAATTTGAATGGGGAAAAGGTTAAATTAACCAATAAGTTTTAGGGTAATAACAGCGTTAATCAAATGTTTGCTTTTCGACACTAAGCTTCTAGGATTGAATTTCATCAAATAAATTGAAAACTAACTAACTAACTCAATGGTCTATGGAACACAAAGGTTCAATGCCGCGTTCACAAAAGTTCTCCACTGACTTTTGCCCTTAACCAACTGGATCCAGTTTCTACTTTGTATACCTATTTCTGCGAGATCCATCTTAATATTGTCATCCATCTGCGCCTAGGTCTTCCTAATGGTCGTTTCCCAATTGGACTTCCAGCTAAGACTTTGAAAGCTTTCCCACTTTCTTCAATTCTGGTTACATGACCTACCCACCTGAATCTCCTACATTTGATGACCTTAACAATATTTTGGTGAACTGTATAAATTATATAGTTCCTAGTTATGAAGTTTCCGCCATTCCCTATTCCCGTTCCTTTTGGGTTCGAGTATTCGTTTGAGGATTTTGTTCTCAAATACTTTCAGTCTACGTTCTTCCCTGAGTAAGCGACCATGTTTCGCAATCACACAGAACAACAGATATGATTATCGTTGTATATATTTTAAGCTTCAAATTCCTCGACAGAATTTGCGACGACAAGAGATTTTGAACTGAATAATAACACGAATTCTCTGCTTTTAGCCGACATTTAACTTCATCTTGAATATGGTTTTCGTCTGTTATATAAATTGAATATATATTTCAATATTTCAATATTGAGTATATATTTATATATTTCTTATAAATTGAAATTGAATGAAACACAATTCCTAATTTATCGCTCCACCTTTGTTCCCGTAGGCTAAAGAAGACAGATGATTAACCAAAAGTGAATTGGTGGAATCAGAATGTGGAAGGAAACCACAGAACCTCAGAAAACCCACGGACACGATGTTGTGCACCATAAACTCACATGACCGGAGATCGACGCAAATACCCCGGAACGAAAGATGAGGACTCTATCACTGAACCACCGTGCCCACACATATAAATTATTTCGCTATGTACTTGTTCTTTGGCTCCACGAAATATTGTGTTCCACCTGTTTTTCAGAAAAAGAAAAAGAAGAAATCTCATTCATGAAGCTTAAATGGGAATAGCTTTTCAGGTGCGATATAGCACATTTTTTCTTTGACTAATCCGTCAAAAATAAATTTCAGTTTCGTGATAATCTTTAAACAAAACAGTATACAATGTTGTTTATCAGGTACTTAGCTTATAACTGGTCCTAGAATTTAGAATGAGTAATTTTCTTTTGTTTTTAGGATACTTTTATTCGAAATTAGTTGCTGCTTTACCTGTTATTGCCCTACATAAAGACGTCCTAAAGACAGATCTCCTGCTGCTGCAAGAAGACTCGTAAATCAAAAATAATGCTTCAGAAGCAAAACAGGGTAGTTTTCTTCAGTATGTATAATTTATCATCGGAATTACATGATCAGTGATTTTGATTCCGTATGCAGAATATTTTGTTATATTGCAATAGAGTATAACGATAATGGTAAATTCACATATACTCCCTTTGCTGGCTTAGTGGCTAGCACCCATACCTTTGATACACGGGGTTCTGGATTCGATTCCTAGTGAAAGACAATTAAAATTTAAACGCATTACGGTGTTTGGGTTTGACCTTAACATGTGGGCTACCAAGACCCTTTTCTGAGTTCGTCCCGTAGATACCATCTATGTATTTTTCCAATAGTGAACTTTTTTTTTTTTTTTTTTACTGCTTTTATGATTAAAGTTTATGATTATAAGACATATTATCAGACTAAATAGTTTTTACTAAAGGTATCACTAGGTGAGTCCTACAGTATAGATTGAATAGGGCCATGGAACTCACCAATGAGTTCTATGGTAGTTAATATGTTACAACTGTATATCCACGTCTCATATAGCAGTGTTTTGTCTAATCCTTTGGATTTCGGGAATCTAAAGCTCCAGGGAAAGACCATATTGATTTCTTACATGCTGCTACGATTATGTTTTAAAAAAATTGCTGGGGAAACATTGCATACAGCCGCGGTGCTGAAAGGAATGTTAAACTGCAACAAACAAATTCGTTGTTACACATAATGATCAACTGTAAACTCAGTTCTTACCTATCTAATGTAAAATTTGTTTCCTTCGGGAGAGACTCCCCACTTGATTTTATTCCTGACTCACAAGGTTATTGCTAGGTTTAATAGAATTCTCTTAGAACAATGTCTTAACGGAAAGGACTCGAGTTTTAATTCCTCTTGGCTCAGTGGTAGAGCGTTTACCTCTGGTACATGGAGTCCTTTGTTCGATCCCAGCTAGCGCCAAGTGATCATGCGCGTGGGTTTTCTCGGGATTCTCCCGTTTCCTCTCACTTTCTTCATTCCACCATTTCATTCATTTCTCATCATCACCGTCTCGTTTAGCCTAGATGGCATAACCGTCGGACGTAAAACTCAAAGATTTCATTTAATTTCATTTCAACTTCATACACACATATAATGATGAACAGTAAATTCAGTTTTTATCTATCAAATGTAGAATTTGTTTCCTTCGGGAGAGATCTTCCCCTCTTTGATTTTATTCCTGACTTACAAGGTTACGAAACTGTTAGATTTAATAAAATGTCCTAACGGAAAGGACTGGGGTTTCAATTCACCTTCTTCTCTCAAGTTGTATTCTTATGGCAGAAGAAACGACCGAAAAGTGGCCCTTGAAAGAAATTATATCGGCAAATATTTTAATTTTATCGCTTAAGCGAAGAAAAGTTAGCTATTGAAGTAAGTCATCTATACAGCTGTATTATGCTTTCTTCTCTTAATTTTTGCATCAGAATTTCTATTTTTACTGATGTGACGTCTGTCAAGAGCCGCCACTAAATTTATTATTAACTCTCTTTATGAAACCTTTGTGGACGGCTATAAATAAAAGTCTATGCCAAGACTAGCACCTTGAATTATGATGCATAACACCTGTCGATTCCCGTGTGTAATTCTCATACTTTGCTTGTGATATTTTACATGTTACTTTTTTGTTGCAACAAGGTTCTTCCGTTTGGGCATTACGTCAGTGTTTCATTACTTGCCCTCCAATAGCTAACAGGAAATCCAACGTCCAATCAGATTTGACAGGAAAGAATACGTTCAACTTGTAAGGTAAGTTTTGGAGGAAGAAGACCCGATTAGAAAGAGGAGGATAATTTGTTTTACCTTTCCGATTTAGAATTGATTGATTGATTTAAATTTTAAGGTCTCTTTTCAGCACAGAGGCTATATTAGACAAACCCAAGTGCTTTAAAGTGGGATCTGAACGACTACATGAGTTGTATCCGAGAAACTTCTATTTATTGCTAAACTATTGTCATATAGATAGGTTTCTGTATTTCTGTGGAACCCTTCTGAGAGGAAAAGTAAATGAAGCCCTCACTTCTCAAACTGTGATAAACTTAGCTTTCTTAAATAGACTTCATGATGATGGAAGTTAAATTTACTAAGCTGACATTCTATTTGAATACTACATTTATTAATCATGTTTAGGTTGCATTAGTTTAAGGTCACATGCATAGCAAATGGTCAAACAAATCCCAGCATAAATTGCTTGATTGTTGTCAAATATAAGAACTCAATTCTCGAACAGTACCGAACACCTTTTCCATTTAGTTTGTTATCACAGTTTTGATATGAATACTAGTCTTGTCTTTCTCAGAAACAAACTCCTTATCATTGAAGGTGGAAACATTTTTTTAATTTTTTGACAGATGTAGAAGGAAAATCAAGAAATAAAGATAAAATAGCTATTTGCACTGGAAGTGCAAACTAATATATTGAGAGTGAAGCTCGATATTGAATTCTATAAAGAGGATTACCATCTTTCCTCTACATGTGTGTTTGCTTTATCTTTCACTAACATAATAGATTATTACTTAAAGAAAAAAGAAAACAAGCACAACAGGATTGTATTCGTAGTTTAGGCCTTTCTGAGTGCGATTGCACTTTCCCTCTTCGTTATTTATGATGGGGTAGCATATTTAGAATCGTGGCTTTAAAGATTTGTTCTTTCTGGACAAGGGGGGGGGGGGAGAGCAAATGATGCCATTACACGTGGCGGCAAATTACCTAGGTTCGGCCCTGCACATGAAGGCAAGAATCTTCCAGTGTAGCATCGAAAGAGGTCATTGACAAAGATGTCAAAGTACATCGAAACTGTTTGACATAATTTTTAATTCACCAGATGCAAGGAAAGATCTTTTGTACTTGTGTTACTCATTATGTACTCTATATCACAGCAAACATGGTGTGTGTAGAATTTCGTCAAGGGGAATTCAAGCACTGTTTATTTTCCATAATATTTAGTTCCAGGGGCGGATCCAGGACCGACTTCTGGGGGGGGGCGGTGGGTTGTCATACTGCTACTTTTAAGGGCTCCAAACTTTGTAATGGGTTTTATTTATATATATAAAATAAGAAAGTTTCCTCTTCTGGGGGAGAGCGATCGCCCCCATCACCCCCTCCCTGGATCCGCCCCTGTTTAGCTCAAGGGGAGATTAAACTCTGAAACCTACCTTTCGTATGCCACTGATCAGCAATTACTCCCTCTGTAGATTGAAACTGGGATGTTGCGCATAACAAAGTCTAAAAGGTTAGCGGGAAACTGTTATCAACAAACGTTTCTGTCCATGGTTATTGGCTTATGTGTCGTTGGACGTTCCTAAACGATTTATTAAGACTCTGGTATGGAGCGTGGTGCTTTACGGATCAGAGACGTGGACATTGAGAAAAGCTGAAATTCAAGCTGGAAGCATTTGAAATGTGGTGTTGGTGCAGACCCATATCATTTACCGAAAGGAAAAGGAATACAGATGTACTAAAGGAAGCTAATGAAGGACGACAGATCATGAAAAAAAGGAAACAGCATGCTTGGCCATCTTATTCGGCACTTCGATTGGATCACCGTGCTGATAGAGGGAAAGGCAGAAGGAAAACCAGGAAGAGGAAGACCAAGGACAGAATATCTAGATGCAGTTACGAAGAAGAGATCTTATGAAAGTATAAAACAGCTCTCCCAAGAGAGATTAAAGTTCTAATTTCCATCTTGCCCACCAATCTATGGTTGAGGAGAGGAAGAAGAAGATAGCAATCAATTAGAAAAATATCTATGGCAATGGTGGATGATACATGGATGAATAGATAAACATTCGGAGAAGAGAAACTTCTTAACGTCACTGCAAAAGTAAGCGTTAGACCAGATGGTCACCTGTTAACTTAAGGAGTAAAGTATAAGGTTATTATGAGACAGCCCCATTAAAAGTGGAATTCTTCTTATGTAACTTCTTGTATCAATAGCTTCTGACAGAATTTACCGCCAGGAATATAGCTTTTATTGGGATAAAATAAACTACTTCCATTTAAGTTACAGGGAATTCTATTAAAATAGTTCTATTCATTCAGAATAACAGAAAGAAATGTTTACCAAAAAGTGTGTTTAACATTCCGACGCTTTTTCCAACAAGCAATTTGGAAGTGCGCCTTGAGTAATGAGCAATGGTTTTACAGCACAATCTCTGTATGTGTTTAAACAGTAACATGATCCTCTACTAATTGAAACCGAACACGAATTGGAATCATTAGAAACATTGTAGTCTTTGTTTTAAGAGTGGTCATCCGATATAAGATGGCGGCACAATTATTGTCTAACGAGGAAGAGTAGCTGAAAGTTTGGCAAATATTGAAGACTATTTATATGTTCTTCGGTAACTTTAACCACTTCTATTTGTGTCTGTGATGGTGTTGTTTTTGGACATTGCGTCACAAAAAAAGGAACAAAAAAGCATCGTTAGAAAGCGGATTCCCTGTGTTCAATGATGAAACCAGCCAAAGATTTAGACAAGAAATAAAGAGAAGAAAATTCGATGACATCACAAGTTTTGCCGGTTTCTCAAGGTCAAACACAGGTGGCACTGCTCATCTTTTTTTTTTTTTTTTTTAAACTCGGCGGCAGGACATCGGATGATGCAAATTTTGTGGTCTTCAGTAATTTATGATATTTATGATGAAGAAAAAAAAAATGTTCTGTAGAGAGCAGGACAACCTAGTCGTGGAAGGCGCCTGTTGAATCCTAATGGAGACATTGGCGCTTCGATGATTCACGTGAGCAACCGAAATACCTAACCACTATCTGCATATTAAATTTAGTTTTGGCTTCTTGATTTCACATGTGTAAGCCCAGAGGCAGTTTCTTAAATTATGGCTGTTCTTTCTAAAAGACACAACTAATCATGACATTTCTTGATTTTCTAAACACAATTTATAATGCGTGCTAAGAATTTTTAATTACTGGACAGCTGTACAAATAAAAATATTCCAATGGTTTTAACACTATCAAATCGATTTTAAATGATTCCATTTGTTGGATAAAAATGTGAACTCCTTTGCGCGTCAGACCATGAAAGAGCAATGGCCATAAAGTGGTATTTTACTTCGATGATTCGTACTCAGTACATCGACTCCAAATGTTGTTTGTCTAGTTTTCGGAATCAAAGTTTTCAGTGAGTAACTCCCAAATTCCATTATGATAAAGACCAGCGCTGGAAATCTGTACGTTACTAGGAATTGTTTAGAACTCAAAGCCATCACAAAAGATGAAAGGGAATTTAAACACCTCTGCAAGCTACCTAATATGAAATGTAATGTAATTTTCTTATGATGCACACATTGAAGCGGCCACAACAGCATTTAATCTGAAGAATGTCAGGTGAAATGATTTTGGTTGGATTTGAAGTACAACGTCTTTTCAGCACGAGATGTAGGCCTACATGTCATGGGCGCCCGAAGAAAATTTTCTACGGGGGGGGGGGGGCATCTCCCTGGTTGCTATATTACATTTGGTATTTTTTTTATTTGTATTACAAAAATCTTAAGAAATTTAAACTGTTTTCGTGAGCCAGGGGGCGGCCCCCTCGGGCGCCCATACTACAGGTTAACGTGGGACCGAATCACATGAGCCTCCACCAGGAATCAAAGATCAATCTCCCACGTATAACGATAATATCTGTATGTTACTATGAACAATGATCCGTAACATATGATATCATTTTCTTCTATGGTCAGATCTGCCTATTTATGTTATTTAGTTTGGGCCAGACATGAATATCTGGGCTTGTTACAGTTAACTTAGAACATAAAGGGTACACCATTCTGAATGTGCGTATTTTCATTTATAAAGAAGATATTTTGTAAAAATTGAAAAGGTAAATGTTAAAGTATCTTTCAAAAATATATAAATTCGTATATATCGTATTCTGTGTTATATCACTTTAAACAGTTAGTGAATTGCGTTTAAGTAATTCTTTATTACATAAAAAACGAACTTAGGACAAATATATAACGAAGTGTGAATTGAATGAATAAAAAATAATGTTATACGCGCCAAAGGTGCGTTTATGAAGTACTTTATATATCTATAAAGAAGTTATCGTGAACAGCCTTCTTACCTTACCCAAGCAAATCATTCCTTATCTAAACTAGCCGTAAAAATAGAACTTAGCCAAAGCCATCATTGCCTAGGCTAGCCAAACCAACCCTTACTTAATCTAAACTAAAACTATCCTAACCTAACGGTGTAATATTGTAAGATGTTGTTCAGTATGACCTGTTGAGATAGTAAGGGAAATATATTGTAGTCATTGCTTGTAATCTAAGTTAACGTCATTATGTTCAATTGCTTTCGAGAAGGCATAGAATAGCTATAAGAAAAATTTTATGTCCTGCTATTGTGAAACTGCATATATCTCACAACCATTGTAAATCAAACTGGAACGAACATGCAAGAAATATGAACTGTGATATGAGACTCTGCCCTTGTTTAGCGCAAAAATATCAATCTGAGAGGCATGAAGACTTAGAAAAAAAAAAAAAAAAAAAGAATTAATGATATCTCTCAGTAATAAATGAAAACTTCTTCCTTGTCCTTGCTGTCCTTTATGCTACTGGCATTTTTAAGAAAGTAATCTGATTGTATGTGTGTATGTTCAAGCAGGATTCTATATGATAATCTTTTAGTGGCGCAATTAACAAACGGTCAGTCATCAGTGCGAAATACCGGAAGATACAATCTCATGTGAATGACTCAAGGATTTGTGTTAATGATGTCAAAGTCCTCCCCTCGTTTCAACAGTTTCACAACTGGCAGATTAATTTAGACGGTAACCGGACGCTGGCTCCCAACTAGAAGTTTAGTAACCTTTTAGGTAAAAAAGATCTTTTTTAAAAAAAAAAAAAAAAAAAAAAAAAAAGACTGCATTCGTTGTCAATGCAGTTGCTGTACATGACATAAACAACTTGTTCCAGTGAACAATTTTGTTCTTCAGGAAGGCTGGATGAGTTATTAGCTTCAGTTAGAAGAAAGACACACATCAATCATCCAGTTGATTTGTTGGTTTTAGTTTTTCTTACGACGTAATTGCCGCCGCTGAGGCTTCTTGGTAATGACAATCATTACTCTTCGTAAACGAGAGAAGGGAATCACGTCGTGGATTCTGTGGAACCGACAGCTGCTACTTAACAAAGATATTAATAGACAGTCAATTATGTCTCTTGGGACTAATTGTTTCTCTTGAATCAATGGTCTGGACATTTTGTTTAACAGTAAATAGATAATGGCCATTCATTGACGTTCCTAAGCACTATTTGGCTTTCGTCTTCAGGGCAGAACCCAAACAGCGAAACCAGAATAGTCTTGTGGTTACATCCTAAGTAATTGTGCAATTCTTACATGCACCACAAATTATATGAATCTTTTCTTCGTAATTTGTAAAGCAAAAATACTTAACCTAACCTAAATGTTTCTGCATGAAAAAAAAGTGCAAATATGTCATACTTATACCATACGTATATTTCATGGAAAGTTGTAGAGAATAATAATGCCCGGTTCGTCATTAACAGGTTATAAGGAAGATAATTTATAACAAAGAAAACTGCATACGATAGGTTAGTATCTAGTTGTTGTGGGTCACCATAGAATAAATTATCCGTGTCCTGCCTGACGTTGAGCAATCATGTTTTGACTTAAATAAATAATAGATTTAGAAAAAGTGAAGAATCAGTTCTACATTTCAAGAGAATAACTAAGGATTTTCACCAATTATGATATAAAAAATAACGATCTCAGCCGTAACCATAAAAAAAGAAGAAGAAGAAGAAAGAAAGAAAGAAAACAGGGTTTCGAAATAGAACAAAATACATTTAGTCTAGAATACGAATACACATGTTAAAGTGCTGCGTATAGTCAGGGCAGGCTCTACCATATGTGCAACACGTGCATTTGCACGGGGCTGTAAATTTTGAGGAGCGGCAAAATCTGTCATAACTACTTTATTTAAAACAAATATTTCTTGATGGAAATAGACTTCATGATGATGGTAGTTAAATTTACTAAGCTGACCTTCTATTTGAATACTACGTTCGTAAATCATGTTTAGGTCGCATTAGTTTAAGATCACATGAACAGTGCTAAAGCAAATGATCAATGAAATTCAAGCATGAATTGCTTGATTGTTGTCAAATACAAGAATTCAATTCTCGAACAGTAGCGAACACCTGTTCCATTTAGTTTAGTTATCACAGTTTTGATATGAAAACTAGTCTTGTCTTTGTCACAAACAAGTTCCTTATCAATGAGGGTGGTAATAAGTTTTTAAAAATATTTTTTCTTAGCGGGTGTAAAAGGAAAATCAAGAAATAAAGATAAAAGAGCTAGTTGCACTGGAATTGCAAACTAATAAATTTAGATTGTAACTCGATATTGACTTCTATAAATAGGATTACTATCTTTCGTCTGCAGATGTGTTTCATCATTAACATAATAGATTATTATTTTTAAAGTAATACAAATAGATACATCAAGATTGTATTTGTAGTGTTTAGGTTTTTCTGAGTGCGAGTGTCTTTCCCTCCCCTTCGTTGTTCATGATAGTATAGCATACTTAAAATTGTAGCTTTTGTTCTTTTTGGAGAAAGGAGGCAGCAAATGGTGCTATTGCATAGGGCGTCGAATTGTCTAGTGGCGGCCTTATGGGTATAGTAGAAGAGAAAATAACAATAATAAAAGTAATTAAATGGAAAAAGAAATTAGGGTACTGAGAAGAAATTGTATTTTAAAGGACAATGATAGAAGGGATGATAGAAGCTAAAAGGGAAATAGTAAGAAAACACTATGATCAATGGACGATTTCCTCCGTTGGTAACATATATTATACACCAGTGGATGGTAACATGGGGTTACTGATAACCCCAACACTATAAGTGCATATTCTGCTAATATGAAGTATATATACAATAGCACAAATAGCTATTCTTGTCTTACTTAGTGGGTCAAGTGTGTCAGGCTCTAAATTTTTACGATATTCCCTGAATGATTGCTCCCTTCAGCCTTTGAATCCGATATGTATTTTCGCACTGACTCAAACTATACTTCAATATTGCCCTGTTAATTCCTAGAAACGCCACTAGTACTGCACTCAGAATTTTATCCCAACTCAGAAGAAATACGTTTTTCAAAGTTAAGATCGGATACGGTCACAACTGCAATTATACATAAAAGTGTTCATTGATTTTGTTACGAACGCGAATGGCAACAGGGGTGGTCAGTCACCCCAACACTCTCATAATTCACTAAAGAAAGGTGATGTGAACGAGGAACACATACACGCTAATAAACACAGTTGTTTCCAAAGTTTACATGAAGACGCACAAATCTGAGAATAGTATTTCTAGTATTAAAGAACAGAATAATCCGAGATGGAGTTACGCGTCATCCCTGTTACCAACGGAGAGTTAAAGTGAATAACTGTTAAAGTGAGAAACAGAAGTTGGTTGAGAAATATAGTGTGCGGAAGCTCCACAATTGAGGCGAGTGATTTGCCATCCTAGCAACAGAGACAGTAGAACCAATATGAGAAATGGAAAGCCAGACAACGTTAGCCCTACTCTGTAATTGTATTTGTAAACGAATTCAATTAACAACTTAGCATCTGCGAAAAAAATAAAATTGTGATTTGAATTGAGAAGTTGGTGTTCGGCTCCAATCGAAGTCGAACTTGAACCGTAATGGTGACGTAGTCAATGTCATAATACAGACAGGCGAATAAACGTCGATGTATCTTGTTATAGAACAACCACTGTTAGGCGAAATTCCCCTTCGAAGTAGACGGCGAAGCGAAATCGTCGAATCACGGCCAACAAAGGTCCGCTTAACGAGTGAGTGTGTTTCGTGCGGGAGGAGAAGTGTAACGATCCTTTTTATTCGGTCATCCACCCTCCTCATCGACTTCACGGAGGGAAAAAAAATGGCCTCTCAATAGAATAAGAGCTCTCAACAGTCAACAGAGGCAAAATGCGCGAGGGCAAGGTTACCATATTCTCACGATAAATCACCCAGCGCAGGGCAAGGCTTTTTGCACTCTCGTTTTCTTTATTACTCGCGTTTCAAGGACTTCATACGCTATTCATCGCAAACATAAGGGATGCGATAACTCTGCAAGATAAAGAAGTCAAAGTACTGTGTAGTTGAACAATCTAGGTACACGATATAATGAGAACAAATATATCGGTATTGTTTCTTTACAGAAATCATCTACTTTCTTCAAACAAACTTTTTCTGTCATTCCAACAATACTTGCATACTTGATAGGTACCATCGATGTTTTAAAGACATATTTCATTAATGACTTCCCACTTTTACATAGTGATTTGTTTCGTTATCTACCGGTAAGTGCGGGCGCCAATATGAATAGTAATAAACAGTGGTAAACCAGTAGCACAGGAGGGTTAGGAAGCCAAAGGCTATAGGAAGGAAGCTGTTTGTTGTCATTATCATTTAAAATACCTTGGACAAATCCGTATAAAGTGTTCCAATGCTCATGCCATATGCAAAGGAGATCATATCAGAAATTTCCAAATCATCGAGGCTAAGCTGCTAACTCACTTTGTAATGCCCCACGGAAATCAAAGCACCACCAAGTCAATAGAATTGACTAGTGATTTGACAGCCATCTTAATTCAACTGTTTTTAATTAGCCCTTTATTTCTTTATCGGTGGTATGAATGATAATTCCTTGTATCTTTTTACTTTCTTGTCAGAGGAGGAGTCATTGGCGGTAGCCTCTTCGCATTATAAGCAGGTTCATCTGAAAGTTACTAGATTTGAAGTTACTGAACAAATCAATCAGCAGTCCAAGTACTGTGGACTGATCATCCCATTTCACAGACCTAATATCGTTATTTTTTTTTTATCTGTGGAGATATGCAAAGCCTGGTCATGTAAAGAAGATTAGAGATGTAGGCAGGGCCGTAACATGTGGGGGGCAAGAGGCAACTGCTTCTCCAGGGAAGCTCCCCGCCGTTCGAGAGAGCCCATTTTAAGACAAAATTGTTTTACTTCATGTACGATACGAATATGAAATTATAAATGAAGCATCAAATAGGTTCACGACATTACATAAATAAAGCAGCACACAAAAGGTAAATAAAACAAAAATGAGTTATGGGCCCATTTCTAGGGCCCCTGGGTCTATTAGAGGCCTAGAAACAATATTTATTCTTAAGGCCTTGAGATTTGTCATATTGTCCCGTTAATCAATTTGTCCTGTATGGAACGGGCCAAGGGCGTAACTACGGGCCCCGAACACCTTGCCGTGCGGGAAGGCCCACAGGCTGCGGGGTCCATAAAGAGTAAGAGAAAAATGAAAAGAGAGGGGTCCCAAGAATTAGAAAAAACTCTTTTTTTTTTAAGAGGTCCAAATACGCTTATTAATGCTTTCCCCCCCCCCCCCCTCGGCCCCTCAGAAAAAATCTAAGTTACGACGCTGGATATTGGATATTTCTAAGAACGCACCATCGCGTTTCGGAGTGCGCTATTTATTCTCTTCAGAAAGCAGAAAATCATCTGAGGAAGGCACTACTATGGTTCCGAATCATAAAATAAACTTGTAGTATGTGTTTATATTCTGCCCATAAGCGTTGACTATCGTAGTTCTGTTTTAGACAAATAGCTTTTCAGTTGCTTCTCATTAGTGGTCCGACTCCAAAAATTCACTGCCTAGAACGGTAATCGAACCTAAGGTCATGCACACCAAGAGGTGACAACGAATCGGTTATTTACACGGAAGTAGGCATTGCTATCGAGACAGTTCACAGCGAATTGTAATATATACCCTCAAGCAAAGAGTCACCACGTAACACAAGGCATCTCTTCATTTGCTAAATTTTGTCGGAAACTTCGTTTCGAATTCAAGATCCTATCATTTCAAGACAGAGACACTGTTGCCATTTCATCACTTTCCTACTCAAACATTCACTTTCTCAGGCTCCCTCAATAATTACTGTCTATGTCTCTCCCTTTCCCTCATTCTGTATTATACGCACAATCCGCAACAAATTGAAAATTAGTGTGTCGTGAGTATGTCATGAATACTATCTACAGAATAAATAATAATAATAATAATAATAATAATAAAACTGCTTCACACTAAAACAAATTATGTAGACTGTAAGGTTTGTAAGGTTTCATCTTTTTTGCCTAAGCACTTTTGGCTACAATACACCTGGTCCTTCTTTCGTTGGACTTTTTATAAATACATTTTCTGTTTGTGGTTTCATATGGAGCTATGCATGTTCATACACGAACGATTTCTATTTGTAATAAATTCTTGTTTTATTAATAACGTCCCAAATTCAGGTGATGTGAGATTTAGTACTGAAAACATTAACAATGAACAATGAAAATAAAATTTTGATAGAGCTTTGAGTCACAACATATTTCTTTAAAGGTACTATTCTTACATTCAACAAGGGAAGTGAGAATATACTTATGTCAGAATCAGTGTTGTAATGTTAGAATTGTTGATAAGTATACTCGTATGCTGGACTGGCCCATTACACCCCTGGCCAGAATGGCTAATCACGGGATTTGAAACCTGTATCTCCCGATTATGAAGTGAGAGACTTAACTTTCATATATACGCTCAGTTACGCTGTTGAATAAGCATATAGAAAAAAAAAATACAGATCTTTAATTTAACTTTGTACACTAACGTCTTTCAGGCTAAAGTCAACAGATAATTATGAATTACGAGAAGGGCGGAAGTAGCTATATTGACCAAGGTTAAAAAACTATGTCTGGATCCTGAGATAAAAACTCACCAAATATTTCGTGTGGAGTATTGTATTGCACAGGGCAGGAATATAAACACTAAGCAAATTATATTTAAAACAATTGTTTTTCAGAAATATGAGTGTGGAGAAGAATAGAGAAAATCAGTTGAGTCGAAAGCATAATCAATGAAGAATGATGGGAATAATAGGAGACGAAAGTACAATGAGGAAGAGAAGACCAGAGGAACATGACAGAGAGAATAGTAGGAGGAAAAAGAGAGTACGCTAAGACGAAGAGATTAGTTGAGGGCCGTAGTAAATAAAAAGCTTCACGGTTCGAGGTAAACATGGTCGGCTCTACCATACGTGTAACACGTTCATTTACACGAGTCGGCAAAACCTGTCATAACTATTATTTAAAATAAATATTTCTTGTTGGAAACAGACTTCATGATGATGGTAGTTAAATTTACTAAGCTGGCCTATTTGAATACTACATTTATAAAGCATGTTTAGATCGCTAGGTCACATGGACAGTGCTCTAAAGCACATGGTGAAACAAATCCCAGTATGAATTGCTTGATATCAAATACAAGAACTCAATTCTCGAACAGTAGCGAAAACCTGTTCCATTTAGTTTAGTTATCACAGTTTTGATATGAAAACTAGTCTTGTCTTTGTCATAAACAAGTTCCTTATCATTGAAGGTGGAAACAAGTTCTAAAAAATTAACAGATGTAGAAGGAAAATCAAGAAATAAAGGTAAAAGAGCTAGTTGCACGGGAATTGCAAACTGATATATTGAGACTGTAGCTCGATATTGAATTCTGTAAAAAGGATTAGCATCTGCTTTATCTTTCCCTAACATAAAAGATTATTATTTAAAGAAATAAAAACACAGGCACAAGATATAGTATTTGTAGTGTTTAGGCTTTTCTGAGTGCGAGTATCTTTCCCTCACTTTCGTTGTTCATGATGGGGTTGCATACTTAAAAGGATGGCTTTTAAGATTTGTACTTTCTGGAGAAAAGGAGGGGGCGGCAAATTGTCTAGGACCGGCCCTGGCGGTAAGTGACCTACCAGTTTAGCAAGTGAATGATTATGGAACCTAGCGGAATGACAATGTGGGATAAAACGAGAAAAAAAAACATACACACGATGTTGTCTACCACAACTCACATGAACTCGAGTCGTTCCGGGATTCATTAAACCAGAGGTGAATGCTCTACCACTGAGCCATCCTGGCCTCGGTTTCATGAGAGAAAAAATGGAAGAACATCGAGAAAACTCATAGATGTGAATTTGCGTGAGCTGGAATCGAACCAAAGTCTTTTCGCATCGGAGCTAGGCCTCTACTCCTGAATCACCACGTCCTTTACAATGATCTGTGAATACCCCACATCATCAGCACAAAGCAAGGCTGTGAAATTTTCTTTGAATAATAGTAAAGAGAAAAAATAAATATGTAAATAATAAAATATTTATAATTGCCAACTCTAGAAGAATACTATTTCTTTATATTTCTTTTTCAAGTTGAAGAGATTTGTGTATGCATTCGAAGAGTGAAGAGGTTGCATCGAACGGTGCATTGTACCCAAAAGATTTTTCCTGTTCCAGTCTCCATCCAGTCATGCACCTTGTCTCGATGGCCATTCAACTGACGGGTGTCCTGCGGTCGCCATAAAGGAGGCATGTAATTACTAGTTTAACCGCAACGGCGCCTTCGTCGCTTCCGTTATTAATGCGACTATTAGGAAGTTTTTTTCTTAACAAAATGAGTATACTTTTCTCCCATTTGTCTCTGTGCTCCTCAACATAACAGATAACAGACACTGCATTTACCTCACAAAAGGCAGGACCAATTAGGAAGCAGAAAGAAAATTGTTTCCTTCTATCACGAGGAGTTATCATTAAATGCAGAAATGTATTTTCAATTTCAGTTTTTTCAGTTATAAACATAAGCGTAACTAGAGTGGTGCCAGGCAGTGACCAGTGGGGAATCTAGAAAGTAAAAGCTTCGGGGAGGGGGGACACAGCCAGAACCGAGATTATGATAGATATATCATGAGTTTATTATAAACTTACAAAAATATATAAATAATAGATTAACTTACTTTTGTCACTGAAAAACTGGGGGGCTAAGCCCCCCGGCCACGGACTAGATCCGCCACTGGCAGTGACGACGCTAGAGGGGTCAAGGTGGCAGGTGACCCCTGTTAGCATAATCTATCTGCCCACTGTGTTTTAAGGTAGATGTGTGTTTAAGGTAGGTCAAAACTTATTTCGTTAAAAAATAACTGCCCCCTCCCAAAGATGACTCTCCCCTCCACTTTGTCCCCACAAGAAATTAAAGGTAGCGTCGTCACTGATGCTAGACCTCCTTAGAACATTGCTGCCGCCTCCCAAGAATATCGTTGAATCACCTTATAACCATTGACGTAACTAGGATAAATTGTTGTCAATATTTCGATTCTATCCTATTTACGCAAATGGTTATAAAGTTTATAATTATCTCGTGTTAGTCATCACTAGTCATTTTTAGATTAATAAGGTATCAGTATATTTTCAATAATTAATAGAAACAAAACATCAATATACCAATCGGCAAAAAAGGGCCGCCATTTGGGGAGGTGAAAGGTCCCTATATTGCCTTTGAAAACAAGAATTTTTCGAAGTCAAAAGCAGTGGCAGAGCATCGAATGCATTACAGTAGTTCAGATTTCGCTTTAAACGGTGGAGCAGAGAATTATCCCACTCCTGGATTGATAGTACGCGTGGTACCTCAGCTATAATCTGGAATTAGCAGGGGCGGAACAGGACCTCAGAGCTCCTTCCTGGTTTCCAGGGAACTCCCGGATATGGGATCATCTCTGCCGGGTCCTGGTCAAATCGTAGGACGCGGTGTTGAGACGCCTCCAGTCAGCAAAACGTGGAAGCGAGCTTGCTCCTGGTGTTCACAGTAAATAGTTGGTAGAATCCAACTTGCTAGGAGAGCTTCCTCCATCAGTAGACATAACCTGTAGAAGGCTATCGGAATATCGCGTTAATTGGCGTGTTCCTTTACTCTTCTTCGGAAAAATTTTGTAGTAAACGCACTGAAACTTGGACGAAGTGTGTTGCTGCCCAATTACAACTACAGATCGATATAGAGAGATGAGGCACGAAAATCTGAATTATTATGAAATAATTTATGGCATGAAAATGTGGGAGGAAAGGGGAAGCTCGAATAAACACATATACACCGTGTTCTTCAAAATTCACATGGCCTAGTATCGAACCATGGACCTTTCGCATCAGAAGTGAGCGCTTTACCACTAAGCCACCGTGTCTCCAATCACTTCATTGTAGATGTCATCCCATATAAGCAGGTTGTTGGCGAAAGACGTAAATAACAATAAATCAAAATATATTGTAACGGTTTGTAAGATTTTTTCATTATAAATGAAATAAAAAGAAAATAGTTTCACTTGATGTTAAAAATTAATCTTCTTGTGTTGAAATTCTATTTGAAACTTATGGGCTCTTAAAGGCTTAAGGAATGTTGGTAACTCGTCTTAACTCGGAGATCCATAAGAAATCTTCCCTATCCATGTGAAAAGGCTGCAACATCCTTGAACTTGGGAAATGCAAGTAACAGAGTGAAGTGTTATCGCTCGATGTCTGCTGCATTCGACACACACGACTTCTCACTTTTCCACACAGCAAATCGACAGTGTTGCTAACTCACAGCGCACTTGCAAAAACAACTATACCGTTAGAACTCAATGATATAACAACAATACTATTGTGATGTGCTACATATTTGAAAGAATACACATTGAACGATCAATTATATAACCAGTTGGTATTTAATTAATGATAAAAAACAGTTAACGGTAATTGGGTTACTATTTGGCCAAATGATGTACCATTTCTATCCTCTGCTTTCATTTTTTTTTTTCGTGTGTGTGTTTTTAGTTTGTTCCTCCTTGTAGATAGAAAGGGTTGTTAGAAGCAGGATTATTTTTGTACAGTCACCGTTCAAAACAGGATTTTTAGCTTTCTTTTCCTTCCTTGCACTTACAGAATGTGCATGGCTGAATAGCTGATCAAAGTTCAGTTAATGTGAATTAAGTTTTAATTTTCAGCAGTTCCTTCACAGGCACAATATTTCAGAGAAGAAAAGGGCTTCAGTTTTAATATGAAATGAAACTTCTTTCTATTTATTCTTGGCAAATTGTCTAATGTGTTAAATTATGCGTTCTTCCTTCTGCGCCTTTCAATATACCTTAAGACGGGGTTACTTTGCACAAGATTTAAGGAATTTTAAAGAAAATCGCATGTAACTTACAGACGTAATGCTTTAGCACAATATATTTTAAACATATAATAGTGTAACATGCCTAGATAGCTAGATATATAAGGAAAGCATTTGTGCAAGTGCATTAGAAAACATTTAGTATGACCATAGTTATTGAAATATAAACTTTGGTGTAAAATAACCCCATAGATGGGAATACTTTGCACAACATACGGAAAAGTATATTCAACATACGAACATAATGTTTTTTTTTTAACAAAAGAGACACTGACCAAAGCTTAATACTTTACTTTATTTTAAATTATAATTTGTTACTGTTTCGGATATCTAGCATATCCTTCTTCAGACACGATCGAAATTAATGAAAATAAAGTAAAGTATTAAGCTTTGGTCAGTGTCTCTTTTGTTAAAACAATTAATCCAAAGCCATGAATAGTCTTAATAATGTTTTTGTGCTATGTTTTCTCTTCAGTATTTATACATTTCACTTTTTACACAAAATTGCATGAATCTACAAATATTAATATTAGAATGATGGTACTGATATCAGTTCTTAGTATGAATTGAACTGATTTGGCCTTGGTTGCTCTTTATGTCCGAGAATATCATCCCAAACGTAATCAGTGGAGTATTTATGTGGTTTGGGACTTTCAGACTGAAGCCCACCCAAATTGCATGATTTAATTTTCTTTTTTTAATCTAATGTTAGTCATTCTATGCGTATAAGCTTCAAGCCCTCTCAAAATTCTAGTGATCACAAAAAGAAAGAAAGAAAGAAAGAAAAAAAGAAAAAGAAACTAAATTTTCCTGAGTGAAGCTCCTCTCAAACTAATTTTCTGTATCCGCCACTGTTTATAATTTATTTTCCAACAAGAAATCCATCCCGGTATTTACCTAAATAGGAAATGTGCCTAAAATTAGAAGGCAGGAGGTACCAGCAGTAGTCATTTCCTATCTAAGGGGTTACTTTGGTTTCCTTTCTAAGGGGGAGGTTGAAATTGCCTTCTCCCAGTTTTATCTTTTTTTTTTAATGACTTTAAAACGTTTCACAATTCAATTTCAACTATTGCTTCAAAGCCCCATTATACACAGTAGTATTCTACGAAACTGACTTAACTTTGACGGAAATTCTTGTAGGTGATATCTTTTAAATTTAGTCGGCCTTTACAGTGATTACTTTCCATACCTCTACAACAACAAACCCTCCCGGTAGTTAGAACTGAAGTTAACCGCCAACATTATAGTCAAAATACAGTTAGATGTTCTGTCTTACGGTGGCAATTGAAACTTTCTCTTTACAGTTCATGGTTTTGCCAACAGAGGACTGTGAGACACTTTTCATATTTTGTGCAAAGTATAGCTTTGTCTGAACTCGAAAACCGTAGCTTTGTCTGAACTCGAAAACTAGCTTTAAATTTCAATGCATTGTATAGACAACTTAGTGATGCCCCCTATAACCTAGGTGCTGAACAAAACGCTCACAGCTAAGGGGACGGTCTAATTATAATATTTTCCTTCTTCTTTTCTATCTTGAATTTTTACTACCCTCCCTTCCCCCTGTTTTCACCCTGCTCCAAATAAATCATCGAAAAACTTCCACTCTAGGTCAATCACCTAATACGCTTAAACACTGGTTTAAATTAAAAGTTCAAATACCAATTTTCTTGTCTCTAACTTTAAGAGATTCCGAGATATTGATAAGTTATTTTAATGATTGCGATCCCAATTTTCTCTCCCCTTCCACGTCGAATTTCCAAAAATCCTTCCTTAGTGGCACCTTACGTCACATATCCCACATGTTGTCCAAATTTTATGTTTGTAGCTTATGTAGTTTGACCAGTCAGTCAAGAGCTCTTTTATGTATGGAGAAATAAAAGAAAAATGTACAATAAAAATATGTACAGGATGGCCCATAAGTCATTGACGAAAATCCATTTGAAATTCCCGATAATTATTTATCAATCAGGAGAGTTGTGTTATAACATTAAGTTAGCCTACCTAAGCCAAGTGACCAAAGTGCTTTCCATAATTAAAGGGTTCGGGAGAAAACAATCATAGCCCTAATTTATAACCAAGTGAGTTAGCTACAGAAAAACAATTATAACACTCATATAAGCTGAATTATCGAAAGAATTCAAACAACACCGTATTCAGCATGCTATTTTTTCTACCTTGAATTGGGGGCCACGGTGGCTCAGTGGTAGAGCGTTCACCTCTGGTACATGGGGTCCTTGGTTCGATCCCAGCCCCCGCTAAGTAAACTTTGTGGTGGACAAACAACCGTGTGCGTGGGTTTAGTCGGGGTTCTCCCGTTTCCTCCCACTTTCTTTATTCCACCATTTCATTCATTACTCATCCTCACTGTCTCCTTTAGCCTAACCGGCATAACCGTGGGATGTAAAACTCAAAGATTTCATTTCTATCTTGAATTGTTTCCGCAATTCAGCTCACATGAGTGTTATTATTGTTTTTCTGTAACTAACTTACTTGGTTTTAAAATGAGGGTTATCATTGTTTTCCTCCGAACTCTTTAATTTTCAATGAGACTGCACAAAACATTGTGCTACAGTCATAAGAGTTTCTTCTGTAGTCACCCATTTAGAGCTACCTGGTCTAAAAAGATCCACTATAGAGCCAATGTTCGGACTTTAATTGATGGAAATTAAAGGAAATTGTATTGTACTAAAACGTTAACATTACCGTTTTACTTAAACCTAATAAATACCTTGGAGTAATCAATGGTGGATCAAGGCTGAATGTTTGAGGGGGCGGTCGTTCGATGTCAATAGATTTTATTTTGCATTTATAATACAAAAGTGAACATTTTTAGGATATGTTTTATTTTTAAAATAAAAGAAATATCCTATTCTAGGGGGAAACGATCGCCCCGATCGCTTCCCCCTGTCTTCGCCCCTGTGAGGAATGAAGGCCTAACAGATGCTTTCATGAAATCTAAAGATGAATACATAGATATCTAAACATTTTCCATTTAATTATTGATATATTTTATAAGTATCCTCTTGTATATAAAATTGATTGGATCTCTTATGAAAATATCAGCTACTTAACCAAAGTTATATATCAGATGTATGCACAGTCATTGTACTCACCGCCGTTTCCATTGCCGTTGTAGTAGTCATCGAGGTGTTGTTGAGGCTGCTGCTGATCGTACACTGGAGCTGAAAGAAAAATAAACAAATTAACACTATTTTCTCGACACTAAATTTGCTTTATTGATCTATTCAAATAAAGTTTAAGTAATCACAAGAATGTATTATTTTATTCAAATAAAGTTTAAGTAATCACGAATTGTATTATTTTATTCAAATAAAGATTAAGTAATCACAGGTATGTATTATTCTATTCAAATAAAGTTTAAGTCATCACGAATTGTATTATTTTATTCAAATAAAGTTTAAGTAATCACAGTATTGTATTATTTTATTCAAATAAAGTTTAAGTAATCACAGAAATGTATTATTTTATTCAAATAAAGTTTAAGTAATCACAGGATTGTATTATTTTATTCAAATAAAGTTTAAGTAATCACAGAAATGTATTATTTTATTCAAATAAAGTTTAAGTAATCACAGTATTGTATTATTTAATTCAAATAAAGTTTAAGTAATCACAGGATTGTATTATTTTATTCAAATAAAGTTTAAGTAATCACAGAAATGTATTATTTTATTCAAATAAAGTTTAAGTAATCACAGGATTGTATTATTTTATTCAAATAAAGTTTAAGTAATCACAGAAATGTATTATTTTATTCAAATAAAGTTTAAGTCATCACGAATTGTATTATTTTATTCAAATAAAGTTTAAGTAATCACAAGAATGTATTATTTTATTCAAATAAAGTTTAAGTCATCACGAATTGTATTATTTTATTCAAATAAAGTTTAAGTAATCACAGGTATGTATTATTCTATTCAAATAAAGTTTAAGTAATCACAGTATTGTATTATTTTATTCAAATAAAGTTTAAGTAATCACAGTATTGTATTATTTTATTCAAATAAAGTTTAAGTAATCACAGTATTGTATTATTTTATTCAAATAAAGTTTAAGTAATCACAGTATTGTATTATTTTATTCAAATAAAGTTTAAGTAATCACAGAAATGTATTATTTTATTCAAATAAAGTTTAAGTAATCACAGGATTGTATTATTTTATTCAAATAAAGTTTAAGTAATCACAGAAATGTATTATTTTATTCAAATAAAGTTTAAGTAATCACAGTATTGTATTATTTAATTCAAATAAAGTTTAAGTAATCACAGGATTGTATTATTTTATTCAAATAAAGTTTAAGTAATCACAGGAATGTATTATTCTATTGAAATAAAGTTTAAGTAATCACAGGATTGTATTATTTTATTCAAATAAAGTTTAAGTAATCACAGGAATGTATTATTCTATTGAAATAAAGTTTAAGTAATCACAAGATTGTATTATTTTATGCAAATAAAGTTTAAGTAATCACAGGATGAGGCGAAAAACGCTGAATGGTGTAATGTTTATAAGAATTTTTTGGCATAAGAGGCCATACGCCAAGAAACATCACGTCGTTCTGTGATCCAGCTCTTTCGAAGTCGAAAAGATATGGTGGGAAACGGTTAATGTTGTAAGAGTTGAAGTTGCATCCTTTAATTGTATCAGATTTAAACCCCATTCATGCTTCGAGGCCATACGTTAATAGTAGTCCCTGTCCTTCATAACCCAAGTGTTGCAAAGGACTCAAAACACAAAAACTTGAAGACTTGTAACGTACGTTGGAAATCCTCTCTGAAGCTTGAATGACATGTGTGAATTAGCCAAACAAGACTCCTTAGTGGCGGATCTAGCCCCCCCCCCAGATTTTTGAGTGATAAAAACATTTATATATTTTTGAAAGTTTATAGTAAACTCATGGTGTACCTATCATAGTCTGGGTTCTAGCTGCCCCTACTCCCCAGGTTTTAAGTTCTAGATCTGCAATTGGGACTCTCACTTATTTCATTTTATTCCTCCTATCGCCCCCATCGGTATTCTAGTGGCTGCCGTGCGTGGTTTTAGTGCACGAGAGCATGGGTTCGATTCTCGGTGCGAGAAAATCGAATACACTACAGTGGTTCAGTTTCTATTTTCAACTCTAGGTCTTGTTCTCTTGACAAAAGACGTAAATACAAATGCATTAATTAATTTCTTCTAGAAATAAGAATATAGAATTTTTCAAAGCGAGATCGGTGCCATTTCTTTTTCTTTCTTTTTGGATCAAACAATCCAATATATTTCAATCAAAAATTTTCTTGTACGCTTTATATCTGGAAAACTACATACAATGTAGCCAAACGCAAATTATCACTTAACTCAGTATAATGTGCTTATTCCGTAAAAAATACGAAAATTCGACTTAGGGGCAGTTCAAAAATTTTGTGGCCCCCTGATCCAATATCCAATATATATTTTTTCATTGAATTTAATTTTTGTAGGCCTTATATCTGGATAACTACATACAGTGTAGCCAAACCCAAACTATCACTTAACTCAGTATAATGTGCTTATTCCGTAGAAAGTACGAAAGCTTGATTTAGGGGCCGTTCAAAAATTTTGTGGACTCTGATCTAAGATCCAATATATTTTTTCATTGATTTTTTTGTAGGCCTTATATCTGGATAACTACATACAGTGTAGCCAAACCCAAACTATCACTTAACTCAGTATAATTTGCTTGTTCCGTAGAAAGTACGAAAACTCGATTTAAGGGCCGTTGGAAAATTTTGTAGCCCCTAATCCAAAAACCTATTATTGACCAAGATCGCAATCTTTTAATGCATTTTTTTGATCACTCCTAAAATTCTTGTTTAAACAACATGGTATGTTTAAAATACTTTATAGGCCTATGTAGCACTGAAACCAGCAACAGAAGCTTCAATTTTATTCATGCAATAATAGCTTTGCACCATGATTCCTGTTCAGTGCAAATGTGAACATATTCCCAAAGCAGGATTTACAATTTATGCATACTACTCAGAAAGAAGAAAATCAAATAAATCGTTAAAAAAAAAGAACAAAAAGAAAGAAGAAAAACAGAGAATCTGTTGACAACATTATCATCAGTTTAAGAATGTGACTCACATTGACATGGAAATGGTTTTTGACTTGTCTTTTCCAGACGAAATATGCGATTTTTTAAACAAAAGAAAAAAAGGGGGAATGAACATATTAAAAACAAGGAGAAACGTCTACTATAATAAGAAAACATTAAAAATGTTTCACTCCAGGCCAAATGAGAGCAACAAGTGACACTGCTAATTGCTGGCTACGTCCCTGACCCCTGCCCAACGAGGTCACTGGCATTGTAGCAAGGTCAGGCAGCCATCTCTGGTTCAGTGCTTCGTTTGTGTGCGTATAGCATACGCACGTGCGTGTCTGGGCTGAGGTTTGACAGGCGGAGAACAAGTGTTTTTTAATGTGTGTATCTTGTCCAGAAGACGTCGTGGAATGCAAATACCATTGATTTGTAGTTTCAGAGTATTTCGTCTTTGCAATGCTTTATGGGTGGTGCTCAGAGTTTCTCAGGCGTTCATTGTATCAATGACAACGCGAACAAATAAATAATAGCATTGAAGAACAATAGACTTCCGTGCGTTTAATCTTCCATTAGAACATGTGTGGAGCTTCTTTTACCCAGAGAATCACACGCTTTTCCCACTAATAAACATTTATATGATTTCAAAGGCCCAAATTTTAAACGATCAATATCATGTATGGTTTCAAATTCTGTATTAGACGACCACTGTTGTAGGTTTGATTCGTAATGGGAAATTGGGAATTTACCTATTTGGCCCAGTATCAATATCTTTGACATTTTACGTCTCTTTTTCAGCACAGAGACATGGGCATGCGCGTCATTTGGGGAAAGCAGGAATTCACAACCTTCTGAAAGAAGATCTCTCCAGCAACAAATACAGCAATTGCACGACTTGGAACCACAGAACGACAAGACGAACCTATGAGCTGTACAACAAGGGGACAGCGGCAGCTGCCCCCTTCTGGTACAAATACGTTTGCCTACCACTAAGCCAATACATGGCGCGGTGGCTCAGTGGTAGAGTGTTCACCTTTGATGCTTAGAGTCCTCAGCTCGCGCTAAGTGAGTTCTGTGGTGGACAAACACAGTATGCATGGGTTTTCTTGGGGTTCTCCTGTTTCCTCCCACTTTTTCATTCCACCATTTCATTCCTTTCTCATCATAACTGTCTCCTTTAGCCTAGTCGGCATACTCTTGGGATGTAAAACTTAAAGATTTCATTTCATTTCTAAGATAATACAAATTAAAGACAATGGAGGGCATGGACGCTGGTTCATAACCTTAAAACACCAAAGAACCGCCGAGGAATGCTTGTCTGTTACTTACGCACATTTTAATAAGCCATTTACCTGTTTTAGCCAGATCAGTGGAGTCCAAATTAACGGAAATGTTCTATTAGCAAAATGCATACTTTGACATATTTCTGAGCGTCAACATGCTTTTGACACACTCCGTGTCATTGTGTGTGTTAGCCACTTAGAAATCGAAATTGGGACCGTCCAATCAAACAAGGATCTACATTATAATATTCTTCACTAAAATTACAACGAATGACTGCCAAATAAAACTGCCATTATACATTGTTAGACTTCGAAGCTATGCCATGTTGTCTTGGAATCCTGTGAACTACTTTTTAAATCATAGTTGTATTTAGTTTGTAATACACAAAATAGTTTTAACATACAGTTATTAAAATAAAAATAATAGCAAAACAACATGATACGTAATCAAATGCAGTTGAGTTCGTTCCTCTAGTTGATGCCTTAACTTAGATTTTGGAGAAAATGTTATTCTGGCAACACTGTAATTTCTATGGATAGTAACACTGAAAATTTTTGAGGTTCATATTTTCTGTTGTAGACTAACATTGTCTATGATTGTGATGAGTTGCATTTCATTATCTTGTTTCACTTATGAATAAACAAGCAAAAGGAAAATGGTGTATTTTGTATTATTTTTAGTATGTCAGGCTCTTAACTCTCTATTAGAAGCGAAATTGAAAAAAATCTGTTTCATTTTATTTCATTTATTTACTCCATCTAACCAGTACATGGTATTTGGAGGGTTCAGTTCACATGTATACTCATATCCAAAATGATTGTCGCACATCTATAACTGTCTTCTTGTGGTAGAGCGTTCACCTCTGGTGCTTGGGGTCTCGGGTTCAAACCCTGCTCCCGCCAAGTGAACTTTGTGGTGGACAAACACCGTGTGCGTGGGTTTTCTCGGGGTTCTCCCGTTTCCTCCCACTTTCTTCATTCCACCATTTCATTCATCCCTCATCATCACCGTCTCCTTTAGCCTAACCGGCATAATCGTGGGACGTAAAACTCAAAAATTTCATTTCATAACTGTCTTCTTGTAAGAATATAATTTGATAATGATTTTGCAGGGTACTTTTAATACTGATACCATGTGTATAATAGGGAAATGTATATTTGTAGTAAATTTCATAGGAAAAGAATTATAAATACGAAAATTAGAATGAATAAAACAAAATGTTACTAATTGGACAAGAAAGATTTATTTTCGGTTTATTGTTCTTATTTACTGTTCTTTTGACATGAAATTTTCCACATACATGTCTTTGAGGATTATACACATACTAACATTATAAGAAATACCGGGCAAATTCGTTATCAAATTATATTCCTACAACAACATATTTATAGACATGCGACAATAATTTTGGACATGAGTGCACATAGTATTTGCACAATTCATGTTTTAAGTTTGATTGTATAGAGCAATAACGGCCACTGATAATGAGAATCGATTTCATTTATATAGATTCTGTGTTGGATGAATAGGTTCCATATGTTCACCATTATCTCTACAAAAACCGGGCGCAGTACAAAACCGCGCTTGTCATATCAATACTGATCTCTATAGAAAGAGATAAAAAAAACGATAATACAATATATATATATATATATATATATATATATATATATATATATATATATATATATATATATATATATATATATATATGTGTGTGTGTGTGTGTGTGTGTGTGGATTCAGAACCTCAAAAAAACATTGAATTTGGAAGTACTAGAAGCAGTAGTGATTTCAGAATTATTCCAGGAAGACTTTGAATACATGGGATTAGAAAATAGTGCAAAATTACTGATGATACACATTGAGCACGATTAGAAATACTGCCCCGGGGAGGGGGTGAGTTTCTTGGCTTCGGAAAGGAATTTCTTCGCGCACCATCCTTGAAATCACCATAGGCTAAATGCCTCTTACAACTTCTGTCAATTGATCCCCATGGTCCCCAATGATAGCTCATGTGACTCGATCCCACGTTAAGCTATAAATCCATGTCTTATATAGCCTCGCTGCTGAAGGAGAGTCCAATCCATTTAATCAATGCTTCTGATACAGCAAAAACAGTAAGAAATAGCAAAATCGTTTGGCAGGAAATGTTTCTATTAATCGACGTCATTCTAGTTTTTTTTTTTTAAAAAAAAAAAAAGAAACTATCAGCTCGAATTTTGTGTTTTTATCAAATATGCAGTGTACTTTACCTACTAGCAAATACTTAAGAACCCTTTGGGAAAACAATGTTCTCATTTTTTTTTTTTTTTTCAGAAAAAAAGGCAGATAAAGAGACATAGATTTAAAAGCAAGGAGATATGAACGGAAGATAGGAACAGTATCTGTAGGACAGTTTAACGATGGATATCACTGAAGCGCATACTAAACTTCGTCCACTTTCCTGGTTGTAAGGGAAAAAGTCAAAGTGACCATGTACGATGACTACTGACACGTGAACTTTGTCGTAATCGTCAGAAAGAGTTTTGTGAAAGTGCTTCTGTTCATAATTTATTAGTTTTCCGCAGAGAATGCCTCTGACCAACTGCGAACACAGCTTTGGGAAAGAAATGAAAGTCTTAAAGTTAGTAGTACTCAACACTAAACACTAGTTATGTTTTCTTCCTTTCTTCTTATACTTTAAGTGAAATGAAAATAAGTTTTTCATATAACGTTCTACGACTTGTTACTTGGGTTTCAGTTTAGTGTTCCTTTTTCAGCATCGAGGCTATATGAGGACCTACTGTTTAATGTAGAATCCGAGTCACCGTAGTGTCTTCATATTTCAAGTCTCTCTCTCTCCAGCAATCGAACTGGAGACCATCTTCACAAAGGTATCTGCAGTAAGCCACTAAAGCAGGAGAAGGGTTATACTGTTTTATGGTTATACTCTTTAGTCAAGAAGTCCCTGGGGGGCGCGGTGGCTCAGTTGTAGAGCGCTCACCTCTGGTGCTTGGGGTCCCGGGTTCGATCCCAGCCCTCGCCAAGTGAACTTTGTGGTGGACAAACACCGTGCTCGTGGGTTTTCTCGGGGTTCTCCCGTTTCCTCCCACTTTCTTCATTCCACCATTTCATTCATTACTCATCATCACCGTCTCCTTTAGCCTCACCGGCATAACCGTGGGACGTAAAACTCAAAGATTTCATTTCATTTTTTCAAGAAGTCCCTGTCTTGTTTACATGGGAGTCTCTCTTTGTAAAACCTGAACACATCATTCAATCCTTCTTCCTACTCTTGGTCATATGTGTGTTTTGTCTGACCCCATGTGCGATAATAATAATAATAATAATAATAATAATAATAATAATAATAATAATAATAATAATAATAGATATTTGAAGTACACTGTTGGCTTTGTTAGCTGAACGAAATATGTTAGAAGGATAGCCTTGTAACCATAACAAACTGCGTGTCTTTCTCCACCCGTTAAGTTACATAAAAGTAATAGTAGTTAATTTGACAAGTGATAACGTATGCTGCGCAGCTATTTAAATATCCTCGTTTCCTTTAATTCTCTGCAAGTGTACAAAAAACAACAGAAGGACCACAAGACAAACAAACTGAAAAGATTGATATCAGTGTCAGGACGTGAGTTCAAGACCCCCAACGTACCCTCCGGTGGAATGAAGTGTATGATAAAAGTCTCGACGTTGGAAGAACCCACCTGTTGCAGTCGCGCGACCTCATGGTTTAACCGGTTCCCAATCTCACCGCAGCAGGATGTCTGTCACAACAGGTGGACTCCCTCGACTTTGCGCCAATCTTGTTCTTGTTACAACATAGAAAAAAAAACTTGATTTTGAGCTTTTGAAAGAAATGTAGTGCTGTAAAGTCGAAGGGGAGAAACAGGAGTGGAATAATGTGGTTGCACTTTCGTTCACCGGAAATACGTTTCCCTTTACTTTTGTTTTCATTTGTCTCTTGTAGTAGTGATTCTTTGTTCTTCCTTCGTTCAACCTGTTAATTGGAATAATCCATTTAAAAAACTGGTAGTGTTCCCGTTCTCAGTGTTTCCAACCAATTGGTACGCAAACATCTGTCTTCACTGAAACGTATTAATTTGAACACATTATTAAGATGTTTTATCTTCCATAAATGCGGATCGAACCTCTACCTGTTGTTTGCAAAGTGGATATTGTATTTATAAAGCAGAAGAATTTTTTGTAGTCCCTATTAATTAAATATTGTCCAACCTCTGTAAATAATAGTAAATAAATAAATAAAATAAAAGCACGGCTTTTATGAAATGCACTAGGGAACAAGAAAATAGTGAATATGAAAATTGGAGATTTGAAGATTTGAGAACGGATCATTACCAAGATCAAGTATGCAGATGATACAGTTATTATATCTAGAACCGAAGGAAGACTACAGGAGATGATTGGCAAAATAGTTGACACTGGGAAACTACATGGAACGGAAATCAACATTGAAGAATCGAAAGACATAAGAATATCCCGTGGAAATGCGTCCTTACGGGTCAGAGTAGAACAAAGAGTACTTGAAGAGATCGACCATTTCAAATATCTTGAAAGTATTTTGACGAGAGAGCTTACTGCACCAGAGAGATCAGGTCGAGAATTCCCAAACCAAAGAAGCATTCAACAAGAAAAGGTCACTCTTAACTAGCAGCCTTAATATTGGACTAAGGAAGAAATTGGTCAAGTGCTATATATAGAGAGAGCATTGGATTTATGATTCAGAGACTTGGACATTATGGAAGTTAGAGAAGAAATGCTTAGAGAGCTTCGAAATGTGTTGGAAGAAGATAGAGAAGATAAAATGAACAGAGAGAGTAACAAACGAAGATGTTTTAAAACGAATAGGAAAGAAGAGGACGTTTCTATCCACCATCCTTCCTAGAAAGGCAATTGGATTGAACACATCTTGCGAAGAAATTGTCTTCTTCATACCGGCATAGAAGGAAAGATGGAAGGAAAACGAGGAATAGGAAGAAGAAGAACACAACTGATCGATGATTTAAAAATTAGAAGAAAATATTGGGAGTTGAAAGAGGAAGCTGAAAATCGAGAAACATGGAAGAAGCATTTCTAGGCCCAAACTGAAAATTAAGAAGATGAAGGGGGAAAAAAACCGCATTAGTTCCAGGACCTTTCAAAAGGTAGAACGCTTGATAATAGTATACTAGGAGAAGATAATTTTTAGTGGTAAACATTGGACGCTCTTTTCAGGAATCTTGTACATAAAGAACACTAACATTTTTGTAAGCTGGAGATATACCATCTGTATGAAGAAACAGAGTTATTGCAAGGGTCCACTCCCAACGTATTTAACCTTTGACTTTCCTCTCTGACATTTCACTAATTCCGGATGAAAACTTCCTGGCGTTCAAACGAAGGTAAAATGTCTTCATACGCATGCTAAACCATATTTCATTTTCTCTTTTCCTGATTGAGTTATATGTGTTGTATATACAAGTACATTTGACACTCAGGAATAATTCACTGGAATGAAGAAATCTGGTGATGTTTCTTTGATATTTGACGTTTTCTTCTCTCCAGGGGTGCGCCCAGAAATTTTTGTTAGAAGGAGCTCAATACTACAAGCCACTACATCTATGTAGTATTTGGGGGCGCGGTGGCTCAGTGGTAGAGCGTTCACCTCCGGTACTTGGGGTCCCTGGTTCGATCCCAGCTAGCGCCGTGTGGACTTTGTGGTGGACAAATACCGTCCTCGTGGGTTTTCTCGGGGTTCTCCCGTTTCCTCCCACTCTTCATTCCACCATTTTTCACTCATCTCTCATTATCACCGTCTCCTTTAGCGTAACCGGCATAACCGTGGGACTTTAAACTTAAAGATTATCTATGTAGTATTGAACGAGTATTATTCTCCTCCCGAAAAGACGATAAGTAATTGTAAAATACTTCCATTTACATTTTCAGAAAAAGTGATTGAACAAGAATGTTTTTTGTAACAGAAAGAGTACAAATCAAATTTCATGCTATGTTAATCATTTCTCTGTTAAACGATTACAGTTTTTTTTGATAAAGTGAACAAATTAATGTTGAGCTAGGAAATTTCGGGGGATCCGGACCCAGTGTACCCCCCGTGGGTGCGCTACTGCTTGTCTCTAAATACGGAAACTGCCAATGACAGAAAGAGTTCATCTACTAGAAACAGTTACACTTTCTGAGATGAACCTTAAGTCTTATCTCGTACGCATGAGCGTAACTATAGGCATCCCTACAAGAAGGTTGACCTCCTGGAGTTTGGTAGCCCAGTGGTAGAGCGTTCACTTCTGGTGCATGGGGTCCCTAGTTCGATGTGAACTTTGTAGTGTTTGATTTCTCTGGGTTCTCCCGTTTCCTCCCACATTCTTCATTCCACAATTCCAATCATTTCTCATCAATACTGTTTCCTTTAGCATAGCCAGCATAATCGTGAGACGTAAAACTGAAAGATTTCATTTTGGAATATCGTTGAACCTCAGGTATAAATGATAACTCCCCCCCCCCAGCACCAATGTTTGTATGTAATCCTGTCATTAATAATCAGAAACTATAATAGTAAGAGGAACCAAAACATAACAGTAACCAGAAAAGAAGTGAAAGGAAATCAGTCAGGGTCAATAATTATTTAAAGGCACCATTTCGGCATTCATGTGATGGTACTGAGGGAAAACTGAAAAATGCAGTATTGCCGGTCACCGGATTCAAGCACAGGATCTTCTGATTGCAAAATAGGAACTCTTAACTATTCGTTTACGCCCGCTTGGTAAACGAAATATAGAAATTAATAACCTAGATTGTAATTTGGAATAAAATAAAAGTGTTTAGTCGTAGATTGCAACACTGAGCGAATGTCTCATAGATTTTGTTTGTGGTTGACGGAGTAGTGAGGCCAAGGTGACAGCGAGAGAAGAGAAGAGACTCCATGGGCAATTGAATATTTTAAAGACTCGGCTGTTTTCATCCATCCTCAACGGCCGCCTTCATTAGCTCTGAATAACTCTCTACTCTATACGGCGGAAGTAATTTCCAACACTCAAAATCAGACAATTTTCATAATCAAAATATAAAAACAACAAAACCTTGATTTTTTTTACCCTCTACAATTCAGAAGGTCGATTTGCAAAAACAAAAAGAAATGTAATGCTAAATTGATTTTAGCGAAATATGTAGTGTGTTCGAGTTATGCAATAGATTTTGTAATTATATGATTGAATTGAGAGATATAAAATCATCCTGTAGTTTATGGAGAGACGTTTAATTGCGGAGTTATCAGCTTTGGGGGAGGGGGAAGTACGTGGACTGACAGAAAAATGCAGAATGCCACGTGAGAAAACGGTAGCGGAATGGCATCTATTGCCATCTGGTGGTTGCTCCAGGTCTCTTCAAGGCGAGATAGCGTGGTGGGGAGGAACCTATTCTGGGAAGGGGGTCTAGGAAAATTCGGTGTAGGAAAATTCGGTGTAAGAAAATTCGGTGTAAGAAAACTCGGTGTAGGAAAATTCGGTGTAGAGAAAATTCGGTGTACAGAAAATTCGGTGTACGGAAAACTCGGTGTGGGGAAATTTTGGTGTAAGGTAGATTCGGTGTAATACATATTGAATATTAACACTTACGATAATTTGCGACATTTCATATTGTGAAAACGAAAACCATATAATGTAACGAATAAAATGTTATTGCCTATTTCAAGAAAAGAAAATTTATTTTTCTGCCTTGAGACCTCTTGCATGTCTTTTGCGGGGTATTACTATAAACTACTTTTCATCACACAATGAATCCGACACTTTTTGTCAGAAATAAAACAATTACAACTATAAGTTCAGAGAATAGTTATAGGAACAACTAAAAACACCTTTCCTATATAGTATATGATAGAACATATACAAAGTGATTCTTTTAAAACACGGATTTCATTTGGGTCTAGAATTTCCAACTGAAGTCCGATTTTCATGCGATTTGTGGCAAATGATCAAGGAACGTTGCGAGATTTATGGAACTATGCTTACTGGTTTAAATTCATTTGGGGTAATATCGGCCACACCTCTAGAAAAGCAGCAAATATTCCCTACTGTGCCTAATTTGAATTAGGTGAGGTGCGGAGTGGAGATTTGAATTTCTTCGTTAGATGGCAACCTCGCGACGGTCAATAAGAAACAGGAAACTGGGCTGTTGTATTGAGAATTATGCTGTGCTACTGTATCAATATGATCAGAACACAGTTACAATAATGTATTTTTTGGAGCAGCGTGATTTTATCGTTAAAAAGATGTTGGAGACCGGGATCTGTTGTTGCTACGCAAACGGCAGTTACACGCAACTTTGTCTCACGTTGTGCCCCAAACAGGAACATAATATGGTCGCTAGTGAATAAATTGCAGGAAACAGGATCGCTTCTGAGTAAGGCAGGGAAGCATCGAACCCCGCTGGCGGATGTTGTGGAAGATGTCAGTTACCGACTCTTTAAGTCACTCAAGAAATTTCTCTGTCGTTTGTAGCGAGAAACCGACTTTTCAACATGTGATTTATGTGTGTAACCACTAACATTTAATTTTGGGGGGCGTGGTGGCTCAATGGTAGAGCGTTCACCTCCAGTGCTTGGAGTCCCTGGTTCGATCCCAGATCGCGCCGTGTGGACTTTGTGGTGGACAAACACCGTGCTCGTGGGTTTTCTCGGAGTTCTCCCGTTTCCTCCCACTTGCTTCATTCCACCATTTCACTCAATTCTCATCATCACCGTCTCCTTTAGCCTAACCGGCATAACCGTTGGACGTAAAACTTAAAGATTTCATTTCATTTCACTAACACTTAATTTGTATTCTTTAATTTCGCTTCAAATATCCAATATCTCATTCGAACTGTAACGTACAATGGCGAATATTTGCTGTTTTTCTTGCGGCCTGCTCGATATTACCCCGGATGAATTTAAACCAGTAAATATAGTCCCATAAATCTCCCATCCTCCCTTGATGATTTGCAACAAACCGCATGAAAACCGGACTTCAGTTGGAAATTCTAGAGCCAAATGAATCCGTGAGTTTTGAAAGAATCACTCTGGATATACATATGTAAGATGCAAAAATATATTGATCAAAAAAGTCTTAGTGGAAAGGGCAATATAAAGCAGGATGGTTTTATCAGATAATATTTGTACAAATAGTTGCCTTCTCCTCCAATCAGACACTTTAATTTGTTTGCCTTAAGTTAAGGTAAACAAGTACTGCAACCCTATTGACTCCTTATTGACTTCTCCTCCAATCAGACGTAGGTGCTTGAGTTGATGCATTTATTTTTACACCTTTGAGTAACATAAATAACTATATCGTTTTTGAAGAATTTAGATGTAAATATTTATTTATAAAATAGACATAAAATCGTCAGAACATTTTTGAAAAGTCTACAATTTTCAACTTTACCCGTCCAGTAACCTACTTTTTTCTTTTTTTTTTTTTTTTAAGTAGAAAATTCTAGGAGACATCCTCCAAAACAGCATAAAAACTTAGGTTTTAAATTAAATGTCGATTGGTAGCGATGGTTGCTTTGCTAAATCACACGAACGGACATCGAAAAACCAATTTCCCGTCATGTAAAGGCCATGAAATTTTAAAATCCGTCGAAATCTAGAATTCAAATTATTTCACGATCACAATTTTTAAAAATTTCTTATAGCAGACAGTATTAAAAATACGGTCTACACAAAATTTGAACTTAAAACTAATACGCTCATTTATCCTCAAAGTTGAGTTTTTAATAAATCCTAAGGTCTACTACAACGAATCTTTCTTTACACCGAACATTCCTCACACCGAGTTTTCCGTACACCGAATTTTCTGTACACCGAATTTTCCTACACCGAATTTTCTTACACCGAATTTTCCTACACCGAAATTTCCTACACCGAATTTTCCTGCTCCCCTGGGAAGGTTGATCTATCCTAATGGTCTTTGCAACCTCCAATTCAAACTCTGGTCGTGGTTGGAGTTGCCACACTGAGAAAAAAATTGTAGGTGGCGTACTTAAAAATATAGGTTACATGCGTAATTCCTGTCGTTTTTGGACAACGTACAGCAGACGTATAACTGAAAACTCATGTTTTATAATACTTTCTGTATAGGTGTTCCATCTATACGTACTTTCCGTATGAAACAAGATAGGCGGTCAGGATCTCATATACAAATGGACGTATATAGCATATAATTGAGGAATGTAACATAAGTATATGCATGTGATATACGGGAAACTGTTAGATGTCAGACATCCTGTAACGGCATGATGTAACATCTAAGGGCAGTGCATATATAGCATATGGATAACGCGTGCTCCATACTGATTTCTGTAGTAAGCAAGAGTATTCCGTATATTTGTACAATATACCGCTGTCCGGAGAACGAATTTTTCTCAGTGCATGTTATTTGTAGGTCATCCGCTTCATAACCTCGGTACTGCAGAAGGAAATATAACACAAATCTCAAACCTTCTCTAGTACATTAAAAAACCTTTCACTCTAACGTGAGAACGAAACGGAATGCTACCTATCGCTATGGCCAGACAGAAGGCCTTTGCTTATATGATCTATCTGTCTGTCCAGGTCTCAGTTCGATTTAAAAAGCTTCCCAATTCATTACAGGGGCGCATCTAGGACGGACTTCTGGGGGGAGCGGTAGGTTGTAATACTGCTACTTAGAGCTACTTTTAAGAGCTCCAAACTCTGGAATGGGTTTTATTTATATATAAAATAAGAAAAGTTCCTTTTCTGGGGTGGGGGCGATTGCCCCGATCACCCCCCTGGATCCGCCCCTGATTCATTATGCTGAGTCAGCACCAGGCGCGCACTCAGAAATTTTTATTGGGAGGGGTTCAAGGTTTGGCAGGTGGCGGCACAATACTACAAAGCCACTACATCTATGTAGTATTAACGTATATTATTCTGTACCCAAAAAGAGGATCAGTAATTATAAAATAACTCTGCCTATGTTTTCAGAAAAAAAAAATGGTAGAACTAAATTCTTTTTATAAGAGAAAGACTACAAATAAAGTTTTAGATCAAATTTTCATGTTACATCAATCATTTCTCTGTGAAAGAAATATAGTTTTATTGAGAAAATGTACAAATGTGTGTTGAGAAAATGAAATGAAATCTTTGAGTTTTACGTCCGACGCTTAAGCCAGCTAGGCTTTCCTAAAGCAGACGTTGATGATGAAATCATGATTGAAATGGTGGAGTGAAGAAAGTAGGAGAAAACGAGAAAACCCACGCACACAGTGTTTGTCCACCACAAAGTTCAGTTGGCGCGAGCTGGGATTGAACCAGGGACTCCAAGCACCAGAGGTGAACGCTCTACCACTGATCCACTGCAGCCCAAAAATGTATGTTGAGTTTGAAAGTTTCGGAAGGGTGTCCGAACGTGGTGGACCTCCCGCGGGTACGCCCTTGGTTAGCACTGAATGTTATGTTAACCACCGAGAAACGAAACTCGGGTAGCCTTTGAACTATAGTGGAATTCAAAATAAATTATGCAGTACTATGCGGAGCATAGACGTGGATATTATGAAAAAAGCAACGAAAATCAGCTAGAGGCTGTCAAAATGTGAGTGTAGAGAATAATGGTGAAAATTAGGTAGAAAGAAAAAACAATAAGGAAGGAAGCATGGTAGCTCAGTGGTGCTGGTGTAGTATAGTATCAACTATTCCAATGAAGAACATGATAGATCTTAGAGTGATTTGTAAATATTCCTCCACATGAAGACTCTGATGCCGTTGTCCTTAACGAATAATTATAAAAACAATTTGTGTCAAAAGAGACAAAGACCCCATGCAGCAACGTGAATGACGAACAATGTTTCCATGTTGCTGAGCAGGGAGTGGTTTCTCCTTCCAACGACATTTGAAGGCTTTTGGCACTAATTAAATCTTCCGACAACTGGTGCTTGTGTTCACTAAGATGCCGATTGTTATTGGATCCATTTACTCAATACTTGAAGGTCATCTAGTCAGCCGGGATGACTCACACAATGATGTGCGTGTGTTCATGCCTTGATCATCGTTTCAAAAAGGTCAGCTCCTCGGTTGGAAAGACAACGCGCATTCTTGTTAAGAGGAAGAAAAGCAACTCTCAAAACACGAAAGAATGGGAGGTTCTCTTCTTTGCTTCTCATCAACACTCAAGACAATTCTTTAGACGTCTGTCTTTTAAAACATATAAAGAAGAGAGGAAGTAATTTTCAGCTGAGACTTGAAATTAAAATAATACTAATATTATCATTTCCAACTCGCCAATGTGTGACGTAGGAGAGGGCTTTTTACTATCAGAGTCAAGAGAAAGAGAACAGGTTGAGCAAAGAAGAGGGAAAGCGAGTTGGTGGAATTGGAGAAAACAAATATTGCCAGCGTTCGATAAGTTATGAATCAACGAGTAATGTACCTGCGACACCACTTAATACCCCCTGTTTGCTTGCCACCACTGTCTTCTAACAACACTAGATCTGCTGCCTTCTTTCTACTGTTTGTGTGAATTCGAGCAGCAACCTGTAACGTCACATGGCATCTAGATGGAAATTACTGTTGCTACGATGTCCCGACAAAGCCTAACAGTTTAGAAAAGTGCCAGCCCTGCAGTATATGTAGTTTCAAATTATTGTAAGCTGGGTGTAAATACAAAAGGCTATTGAAATTTATTTATAACGCTTGCATATACTGTATTTATGAATTTTGATAGGGAAAAATATCGTTTTCCTTAAAGATGTAGAAATCTACTGCTATGTTGTTTGTTTTACAGTAGCCAGTCATGATTTCAGATTTCCTTCAGTGGGAATTTCCATATACAGGGACTTAAAATGATGCTGCGAAAATAGTGGTCTTCCATGTTGAGCACTATCGGAGATATACTGCTGAGGAGATTTTCGTAGCTCCGGGGATAGGATTTTTTTCTTTCACGCCACCCCTGAAATCATCACTGCAAGTGGTAGAAGATAGCTGAAAATGCCGGAACTCACCAACTTCCCTCACGACACGAACTGTGTACTTCAGTAGTACAACAGGGACACGGTTCCTCAGTGATAGTGCTCTTACCTCTGATGCGTGGGGTCCCTGGTTCGAATCCCCAACCAAGTAAGTTTGTGGTGGACAATATCGTGCTTGTGGATTTTCTCGGGGTATTCCCGTTTCCTCCCACTTTCCCATTACACCAATCTTCCATCATCTTTCACTTGCTTTAATCATCTTTTCCCTTAGCCTAACAAGCATAAACGTAGGACGTTAAACAAGGATTTCGTTTCTTTTCTTTAGTAGTACAATCGCACATAGCACAAAGGCATCCAAAGGACGTCTAAAGGGCAACAGTGCTATGGTATCGGGATCTGCTTCGCACTTCCCAATTTTGCATGTGGACATTCCTTGGGGATTTTGTGGAACGTAGTGAAAATGGAATTTTCTATGGGATTCCTATAGGGCATTTCTGGGCTCTTTGTTGGAGGATGACGTAAAGACTTTCGGACATCAAATATTGTACTGTGACATTCATATTGCCATTGACTTCCAAGGAAAATCAGGTAGATATTTACATTATTCATAAAGTTTCTACGCTGAGAAAAATCCGTTATCCGGAGAGCGGTATATTGCACAAATATATGGAATCCTTATGTGTACTTACGGAAATCAGTACGGAGCATAAGTTATCTATCTTACGTCATTCCATTGCATATGTATGGCATCTAACAGTCTTCCGTATATTACACACATATACGATTTTATACATACACATGTAACCTTCATTTTTACGTACGGTACTTACATTTTCTTTCTCAGTGTACTGCGGCCTGGATGTCCCGGGACAGATGAGGGACCTGCGGAACGACCAAGAAAGCCCTATGGACATGTTTACCTGTAAATGTTTTGACGGAAATCAAGATTTTTCTATATAAAGTTCCAACCACGTTAAAACCTGTTTTTCAGAACAAATTATTTACTTGAGAATTTGTTGCTGAGAGAAACAATATACTTTAAACTTCATTTCCTCCTTCTGTATCCAATCCAAGTTCACTTTTTGTGTGTGTGATAGTGTTCGTTTGATGAAGCAAATCTTCAAGGTCATGGAGAGAAGGAAAGGGAAGCAACGCGGAAGAAGAAAGGAAAAACAGAAGAAAGTGATTGACAACGGCTCTAATTTGAAGATGAAGCGATCCAAGTCAACAGCCATTCTCTATATTTTCCATTTTTGGTGAAGTGATTCTGTTTGTTTACAAACTATTTCATCAGTAGACTCACAACACAAAGAATCATTAAATACAAACAAACGACAAGCATCAAATTCTGTTCTTTTCTGTTCAAACGACGGGAAGATTTGTCTTAAAATTTTAAAAGGCTCACTATTATAGTCTTTAGTTCTATTCTGAAGAATTCTTGATTTCATGCACTTTATGAAACAGGGTGGTTTCTGTGGGGTTTTATTCCAGTTATTTTCGTTTCCATAGTTTAAAACTTCCAAATTATGCTTTGTATAAGTATAGAAACTGTTATAGAACTGGTGTGTTCGTCTGTCTGTCTGTCTGTCGATAGAAATAAGAGCAAAAACTTGAACAGGTATCCTAAACACAAACACACAGCTATCCTAAAGAGAAATCCTAAACACAAACAATATTTGCTCCTTGGACTTGTAGTTTTCTTTCTAGGTTAGGGCCTGGAAATGCTTCTTCCACATATTTTCTCACCTTCAGCTCCCTCCTTTAACTCCCAGTCAGAATCAGGGGCGGATCCAGGACGGACTTCTGCGGGGGGGGGTCTATAGTAATACTGTTACTTTTAAGAGCTCCAAACTTTTTATGGATGGGTTTATTTATGTATAAAATAAGAAAGTTACCTCTTCTGGGGGGGCGATCGCCCCGATCGCCCCCCCTGGATCCGCCCCTGGTCAGAATAATGTACTTCATGTGGTACTGATATATGGGGTGATAGACAACTCTGAATGAAGTTCCTGGGGCCGCGGTGGCTCAGTAGTAGAGCGCTAACCTCTGGTGCGTGTGGTCCCTGATTCGATTCCAGTTCACGCCATGTAGTCTTTGTGGTGGACAAACACCGTGTGGGCGGGTATTCTCGAGATTCACCCATTTCCTCTCACTTTCTTAATTCCACCATTTCATTCATTTCTCATCATCACCGTCCCCTTTGGCCCACACAGCATAATTGTGGGACATAAAGCTCAAAGATTTCATTTCATTTTTATTTTTGAATGAAGCCCTGGATGAAGTGGGGAAGAGCTTAAATCGGAGACTTTAACTTGGGAAATGTGTTGTCACCACATCGCTGGATCCACTCACCGTTGATGCTTCGATCAGAGTCATTGTCTTCTTCTTTCAAGTATAAGTAAAAAGAGTTCATAACAGTGACGACGCTAGATTTCCCTCCCCCGGTGACTTTAGGTCCTAATTGACCCTCAGACATGTGTTGTAATATAGGTCGAGTAATAGAAAAGTACAATTTTCGGTATACAAAAATTATCTACTATCTCAAAGAAAATTTCTGCCCCTGCGTTTTCTCCCTCGGCGTCATCACTGGTCCACGGATAATATGAGATAAGATTCTATACTTTTTGTTAAGGAAAAGAGTGTTACCATGAAATAGCATATCCTTAGAAGAAGAAAGAAAATTTAAAAGAAATGGAAGATTGTTAAAAGGAAAAGAAGATAGACGTTGATTGTGGCTTGCGTAATTAAATTCTTTTAAAAAGGAAAGAGAAAGGAAGAAAAAAGTGAATAATTAGCCCTATGGAAACGGCCACTGTATGCTCTTTAATTGATACCTGTATTTGGGTATTACTGTACATCACTTTCTTGAATTTGGAATGTACTGAAGGTGTGATAGTTATGCTCCGCTTTGCTCGCCTTTACCCTGAAACCCTAAGGAGCTACGGTAGAATGGGAATCGATCGGAGGTCATCCGGTTGGGAGATATATTCCTTAGCAAATACGCTACTGCGGAACTACTTTGGATTAGCTCCTCAATTGTCATCACGACGCCACATGAGTATCATTGCGAACATTTTCTGGCTTTGTCGAATTATCACCACCCAAGTGCTACATAGCATAACATACTCATAGGACGTAACACATGTACCATCACGTACCACCACATACACCACTGGCCCCGGGATACTTAGGTTCACAGCAGGAACTTTAAATGCAATAAAAAGTGAAATCTTTAATGTAACGTTGCACAAGTTTATCCTTTAGGTTAAAGAACACGATCAATAATAAAAGTAAATGGTTATGAAATATTGGTGGAAGGAAAATGTGGAAGGAAAGAAAAGAAATTCGACACACTTAGTTTCCCAATACAAGTAGACTCTTACTAGAAAATTATCAATGGGTTGCACCTGTCATAAAACAATATTTGTAGTCCAAAAATTCTCCTCTGATTATTGAAATACCCGATTGGACTGCTAGAAAAATGTTCGCAATGTGATGTTCATGTTGCGTCGTGACCACAATTGAGGAGTTAATTGAAAATAGATCCGCAATGTTCTGGATATCCACAGAATGTTCCTGGAAGTTCCACTGGCCAAATTGGATATCCAAGGAACGTCCTGGGCACTGAAAATACTTCCTAATGCTTGACTTCAGTGGCCACATGAAAAATGGAGATGTGAAAAAAGCGTGTCTTGAAACACCTCCCCAAACAGCCTAAATGATGTGAAACATGATGATGGCATGCCTTAAAGTCATCGAGAGGAGAGAGTGCGTTTCTTGTGTGACAACAACTGTTTGTAAGATTATAATTCATAAGAAAATAGGGAGTAATTTATTCTATTACATCATCATCGACATCATCATTATATTATAAAGAGAAAATCTAGGTTATACAACAAGCGAAGGCATCGCACAATCAATGGACATCTGAACAAAAACAATACATTTTGTGTTTTATTATTACGAGCGAAAGCAGTCGTCAATTTTCAAGCACCAATGACATGGCCTTCAGTAGCCGAGGTCGTGATTTACTGCACGAGAGCAAAGGAGTCATTCCTCACTGAAATTTTTCTCCTAACATAGGACACTCATTCAGACAATATTTTAAATCAGATTGGCTACAGAATCTTAGGAAGACTTAAGGTAACTAAAGTCTATGATTTGAAATGTCGGAATAAGAAACCACTGTTCTTTCTAGTTTTTTGATTTGAAATGTCGGTGGTGCCCTTGTCCCCCTCAAGCGAAGTCTGAATTGACGCTCTTGTGGTGGCAGTCGTATTGAACCTGGGGCAGGTATGCCACAAAGTGGCAACCGATGACTTCTTATGGGGCACGTAAAATTTAAAATAAGTACTATATATATATATATATATATATATATATATATATATATATATATATATATATATATATATAATACTAACTTTTTACTCTCTCATTTTTATACTAAATCATGTCATGCTGAGTTATAACAAACAAACATTATTTATCAAATATAAACAAAATTTCCTGAAAGCCCAAAAGGAAACTACCCGTACGGATTTTTCACAAGAAACTACCTATACCATGTTATAAAATTCGTAATGAAATACTGATTTATATTATTATTATTAATAATAATAATAATAATAATAATAATAATAATAATAATAATAATAATATTTGTTTAAGGATCTCATCGATTAGCCTATTGACTAGTGCGTATGCCTTTGGTAATAAATAAACGAAAGAGGAAGCATATGAGATGTGACTATAGAGTTTAAAGTGTTCAATGTTCTCCGACTGGGAATCGAACCCCTAATCCTGAACCAAGTGAATGCGTGCTAGCCATTAAACCAGTGGGGAAGGCTGAAGGGGTTAAATCATTGTTTGCCGCTTTATCCAGTATAAAGCAGGATTGAAGTCAATTTTATCTAGTGAAGACCTGAGTGTCAAGGGGGGGACTATAGCCCACTTGGATCCGCGCTTGTGTGTGTGTGCTTGTTTGTAAAGGAGGACCAAAAACTCATTGTGCCAAGAGGCTTCACGTTAATTAATTAATGATATTGCAGTTTCCATATTGCAAAAATTTACTTAATCATAGGGATAAATTTTAATAAATCTCAAATTATGCTTAATAATGCCTCTAATGTGATGATGACGTAATGATGAGCCAAGCTAATGAATAATAATTGGTTGAAGCGAAAGAAAAAAATATTGTTATAGCCGCACCCACGGTAGAAACTGGAAGGCCGATCCGATACCCAATTCTCCAGAAGATTCCAGCTGCCGCCGTTGCGTAGGTGAACTTGACTTCCATCCATTCATAATGACGCTTCTCCAGGTGCATCCCGTGCATGCCAAGGTCAGAGAAAGTGTTATGCGCTTGATTCTCTCTCTCCGCCTTCGTATAACACGCCTCTCACATCCATGGTTATAACAGGCGTTCGTTCTCTTTCAGAAAAGGTACGAAGGGTTCGCTGACAGATTTACATGTCACAGTGCGTTATCACATGCACCGATTCGGGTAATAAAAGAATTATACAACTGCTGCACGCGTATTATTCACACATAAACCATTGTGTTGCTTAATGTTACGAAAGGGTAAATCGAGTTCATACGAAATGAGCCATTTTACGTAATTTTGTTTAATCACATGTGAGAGACTTCGCAACGTGTAGCACACAAGACACTCGTAAAGGGCGGTGCATACACTTACATTCATTTAGTTTCTTTCCGCTTTCTGTAGTCATTATTAAACAGCGTTCACAATTAAATTAACGAGACAAATTGCATGATCATCGTATAGAACCGGTGTCGTGTTCTTGTTATTCAGTTTTTTAGTACGCGAGATACTGTGGTGGGGAACGGCCTATAGTGTGAAAACGGGTTTATGTGCCTGGCAGCTGCTCTGGATTCAAACCCCGGTCGTTTTCTAAGCTTAACGTTGCACGATTATGCACCGAGGCTAAGGAAGACGGTCAAGGGCGTAAATAAGAGGCCAGCAGACCCCGCATTGCGGGGGACCTCAAGCCATCAGGGGGCCCCAAATCGTGAAATGGGACGTAGAGAAGGGCCCCCCCTCCACGCTGCCTGCGGGAGGGCCCCCAAGCCTTTAGTTACGCAACTGAAGACGCTGATGATAAGTTGGATGATACTAGTGGAATAACGAGATTGAAGGAAACGGGAGAACCGCGAGAAACTCCACACACACGGTGCTTGTCAGCAACAAAGCCAACTTGGCGGAAGTTGGAATCAAATAAGGGATCCTACTCACCGGAACTAAGCGCTCTACCACTGAGCCACCGCTGCCACCAAACTCCGTTCGTGGCACAGAATCCACGTTAATAAGTATTGTCCTTTATAACTTTAGCGTTGCATATGGACGACTTAGGGTCGCCCATGAGACGAGACGAGACGAGACAAAATTCGTGTTCAGATACGGAGCGAGACAGGATATTTTCAACAGAGACAGATACACTTTCCGATACGAAATATTACTTTTGTGACACCTTTCGAAGACGAGACAGTCTCATGAAGTTCATTATATCAAGAGCATCTAACCCGACGTCAGTTTCCCGAAAATAAATTGCATTTCACTTGTACACATTTGTTTTCGTGTATTGTGTCTTGCTTGTATCAAAAGATGAACCGTTTCCTGGTCCATTTGAGGCAACAACGGGACCTCACCACATTATCAGGATGATAATCTCTCACTGCATTATGATTATTGTTGTCAGTGCTTACATCGACAATATGTTAGACAATTGCAAACAGAAATATTTATTTTGTGTATACATTGCTTAATTGACTAAGCACTTTTAATACCTAATTTCCCTCTATTGGAGGAGGGAGAAGAGACTGTTAGCAGCTGTTCTACCATCTTGGAGTCAAAAGTAGAATATTTGTTTTATATAATGAAGTATGCGAATTGATATACACACCTTGGTTTCTGATATGGCATGTTGTATGTAGAGATACTTAATGAAAAGATAGATTGACCCCACATATAGCAAAACAGGTCTACGGGATCCACAGTCCTCTCAGTGGTAGAGCGTTCAACTCTGGTGCATGGGGTCCCTGGTTCAATCCCAGGTCGCGCCAAGTGAACTTTGTGGTAGGGAAACACCGTGTGCGTGATTTTCCTCGGGATCACCCCGTTTCCTCCCACTTTCTTCATTCTATCATTTCATTCATTTCTCATAATCACCGTCCCCTTTAGTCTAACCGGCATAAACGTGGGACGTAAAACCTAAAGATTTCATTTCATTTCTGTATTTGTATAGAGCATCCATTTTCAAAAATGGAACTTTTCCTGAGGACATCGCGATATCTCGGGGCCAGGTCCCTGTGCTGTGTGGGATACATAAGGAAACTGTATTGCGACAAAACGTGGAACGCGCACAGAAGAAAATTCTGATGTAATTTGACTTTTTATACAGAGATGGAACTGATATACGTATCTGCCTCAAGTGTTTTAGGATCAAGTGACTTTGGTTTCAACAAAATAACACTCTGTATTACCTCGTATTTTATATGTGATATAGTTACTTTGTGGACATGGGCGCCCGAAGGGGGGACAGAGGGCCCGGTCCCCTTTGGCTCACGAAAATGTATACGTAATATAACAAATCATTTATATTAAATACCAAAATTACCAAACGTAATATAGAAACCATAGAGATGCCCCCCTAGAAAGTTTTCTTTGGGCGCCACTGTTTTGTGCAGTCTGAAGTCCCATTCAGTACCAAAGCAATATGTAACATAAAATAACAGCTTAAGAGTGTTCATCCCGGCAAAATTAAAATACCGCTAATTTTAAAGTAATTATGTGATATCTTCAAATAGATAAAAGATAATCGAAATGTGGAACAAGAGCGCCATAGACAATATTATTTTACATGAGAAACCGTTATCACGACTCACTTATCTGCTTTCGATTTCCAGTCATTTTGAAAATCGGCAATTATTTTCGCGTTTCTAAACAGCTGAAAACGGAAAGCCACTAGGTGACTTGTGATAACGGTACCTCACGCAAAATAATATTGTCTAGGGCGCTCTTGTTCGATATTTCAACTATCTTTTATCTATTTGAAGATATCACATAATTACTTTAAAATTAGCGGTATTTTAATTTCGCCGGGATGAAGACTCTTAATGTGAAATTCGAACCACATAACCTTCAATCGGGAATAGAGCTCGGGTCTCCTCGCCGAAGACGCGTATAGTAACCACAAAACTTGGAAGAAGTTCATTTGTTGTGTAGAGGAAAACCTCCCTCGTACATGACTTCTCTTATACATCCTTTCGTTTTTCTCCTAACAGTTTAAACTGGGAAGCTCTTGAAGATGAACCTGTTGTTTATCAGAAACAAAATCGTGCATCCAGGTGATTTTCTGCTTTCTATTATGTATTTTTCTCCAGAGAATGAAAGACGCTGTAAATTATTTTGTTTTGTTGTCAGTCAGGGGACCGCTGTTAGATTGTCTCGTTGCTCTTAAATTATTGTGTTAATGAATTGTCTCGTGAACGAATAATTAGAAGTAACTTCCTGAGAACTTTTTTTTTTTTTTTTTAAAAAAAAGTCCAAAATGTCTTATTACAAATCCACGATGTTTTCAAGGATCAAAGAATTTGTTTTTGTAAGGAAGATAACATTTAGTGGGTCTAATTGTCTATTAGGCTCCGTTTACATCTGTTAATTTTCAGTTGTAATAGATTTCGGTTTAAATCTGGAAGGTAAACATTGAATCGCAGCCTCTGAGCGCATAATTAGCTGCCTCTTTCTTCTTCTTAGGTTTAATACACTACACATGTCTTAATTAGTAAGCATTTGCAGCTCCGACTAAGAAGGAAATGCTAACAAAAATAACATCCACGCATCGCAAAGCATAACATTGGTTCTTCCTTCCAGTCGCTATTTTCTAGGTCTGTTGGCCTACCTGTGGTCACCCATTCGGCCTTCGTACTCTACACATAATTGGTTCATAAAAGAAAAGGTGGGAGGGCGGCGTCCCCACCCGTCGGGTCACTTGGCACAGCGTGGATCGAGGTTTGTGAATGAGACCTCGTTTCATTCATATCAACTGGACAGCTTCCTGCTTCGACACTTGTCTGCTACCGAGGTTTTGGCTTTTGGCAGCCTTCCACCTTCCTCCATGCTTTGACGCGTGAGAGAACCCACATCGCTGTCTCTGCTTTGCATAGGAAAACAACAAATCCAGCTGGAATTCTAGTGCACCACAAACGCCAAGCAATTCTCATTCTGTGTGAACGTGGGAGAGTTAGTGGTGTCCTATTTATGCTCTTTGAAGTGCTGACGTCATACTTGTTCTATGCACTCTTTCGTAAAATTGCTTTCGAGTTCATCCATTATAAACACAGTGCAGGACATTGGAATGCCAGTTTATGTCTTTATTCATATTTTAGGGTAATCATCCCGGCGAAATTAAAATACCGCTAATTTTACAGTAATTATGTGATATCTTCAAATAGATAAAAGATAATTGAAATATGGAACAAGAGCGTCCTAGACAATATTATTCTGCGTGAGGTACCGTTATCACAAATCACCTAGTGGCTTTCTGTTTTCAGCCGTTTAGAAATGCGAAAATAAATGCCGATTTTCAAAGTGGCTCGAAATCGAAAGCAGATAAGTGAGTCGTGATAACGGTTTCTTATGTAAAATAATATTGTCTAGGGTGCTCTTGCTCCACATTTCGATTATCTTTTATCTATTTGAAGATATCACATAATTACTGCAAAATTAGCGGTATTTTAATTTCGCCGGGATGAAGACTCTTATGGAAGTATTTTAGAATTATCTCAAATTATTCTCTGACAGAAGTCCTACTCCAAGTATTGTTTATACCACAGTCCTGTGTCCTTTCTTAATTTGCGTTGAGTTGAAGCTTACACAGGCAACTGATCGTAATGTTACGGTTAATAATCGGGCAAGTTGTTTTAGCTTCCGTGTATTTACGGAAAGTCTTCAGAGTCAATATGAAAATATAGTCACCTTTGATAAATGTTCCTCAGAGGTGTTCCACCATTATTGTGTTCGAGTCTGATAACTTTCTAGTTCTACAGTACTGAGTTAACATCTTTGTTCTGGCGTAATAGTTGTCCATTTTAATAACATCCATTACTTTTGGCGCCTTTAGCTTTTCCCTTGCACCATATTGTTTATCACGCCCTTGAGGAATGAAGTTTCTTTTTAGACAGTATCACAACCATTTTCTCTTCCTCTTTTGAATTACACTAGACATTACTACATCCTCTTCTATTATTGAAAACAGTCCCTCATTCATTTCCGTTTGACCCAGCAAATTTTCATCGTTCTTCTTTACACATATGTTTCAAAAGTCTGATTTTTATTCGAGCAGCCTCATAGCGTACGTGCCTTTGGCGCGGGAGACCCGGTTTCGATTCCCGGAGGAAACTCATATGGTTACGCTGTAGGTCAACGTCTCATGTAACCTCGGTGCTGAATGGGGCGCTAAACTCAAGTCATATCATATCTGACTTTTACTTGTCATTTTTTTTTATAGCGTCCATGTTTTTGTCTGATAGAATACAGTACTCCTGATACGAAATCTTTGATCAGTCTTTCCCCTTACTCTTTACTCAAACCAGAAAATATATTTTTCTGCTACCTAAGCGTTTCTTTCGTCTTTCCTTTCCTTGCTTTTATTTCACACAATATGTCTTTGATATGTAACATTACCTAGACACAGGAAACTGTTCTATTACCCCCCCCCCCTCTCACACTACTGGATTCGATACAAATCGCTTCCTTTCCAATTACCACTGTTTTTGTTTTCTCCTTATCCTCTGACGACGGTGAAAAGTTAAAAAAAAAGACAAAAAACTGCAACTTGATGGAAACCCAAATGCTCGAAGCATAATGGTATTTTTAGGAATGAGAAGCGAGTACCTCGTCGAATACAAATGAATATTTTTTTGTTGTTGTTGTTGTTGTTGTGATCGTAACGGTAGTCGCGACGTAAGACCTAGTGGATAATCCATCGAGTGACCGTACTTGAGAATGTGGTGGAGTGCTTGAACCATTCTGAGGCAATCGCTATCAGGAAATGAGCGTGTTCTCAACACTTGTAAAGTACACAAACACAAGACACGCTCTCTGTTTCCCATGTGAGTGAGAGAGGATGACCCGCGAGGGGCCTGACTCATCCGTGCAAACGAACGTAACGGCAAGAACCATATGATCTGCCGCTGAAGGATTTGTCCCAAGCAGGTTAATGACTCAGGTTTTCAACATCTTCCGTTGCTCGTGAGCGAACTCTGGGAGCACCGCGTTAAAAAAAAAAAAAAAAAAAAAAAAAAACCTACTAATGAAGGCAGCATCAATTAGTCCCCTCTCATTTCAGAATACAACGAAGAAGATGAAGAAGTGTATAGACAGGAAGGAAGAACAGTTGTCGTGAGGATAACATTTCTTATTGGATAACAATTTCCTCCCTCCACAGCGGTTTTTTTTTTTCATTGCTTTCCTAGTTCAAGAATTTTTATGTAAACCTTCCCCCCTCTCCCCCTCTCCCCCGTTTTCCACTCAAAAGTTCATTAACCACGACACGTTTGGAGCAGGACACAGGACGTGAATCTCTTCAATTCCTTCCACGCATTGCTCCTCAGGCTTGTAATGGAATGGAGTTACCAGTGCGCTGTACATACTCTTGTTGTACCTGTGCGTCAACTGAACTCAACGGGCCACAGACACTTTTTTTTTTTTAAGAGTTTCAAACATACTTCGTTTTTACCTGACAAATTCATTTATTGCTCTTTATTTTAATGATTTCACATATATTTTCATAAATTTCCAATAAAAAACCAAGATTTGGTGTTTTTGTGCAATCAATTACGCAAACTAACTACATACACTTATAAAATGTCTCAAAGTTTTGAGCAGTAATTTCAGAAACGAAAGTGGAAAATAATATATTTTCTTCTAGCGAAAGTTCTTAGTCCTAAATAAAGTAAGTTAATTCATCTATTGATCAATTTGTATTAACGTCCGTTGTCCATTGCGAGAATATTTGGCAAGACTGGATTAAGGGGGGCTTAGGGGGCTGTAGCTCCGGGCCTCCACTCTGATCAAAATATCAACTGACTATCTAAAAAGATTCATAAAGATACAATCAGGGCCGGATTTAGTGGGGGGGGGGTGCAATGGTAAGAAGTTAGAAGAGAGAGTAAAGTGAGAAGTTAGCAGTGAGTTTTGCAAAATCAATAATTTAAGTCAATTTTCTGAAGGAAAAGAATTAATCGAGAGCAAACACTTAGCATTTCCAAAGGAATTCCTGATTCACATCACAGAAACCTAATGGCATTTAAAAAACACAAATTTAATTAAAATGTACTGGTAATTATTGGTACACCCCCCCTTCAGATAATCCTGGATCCGGTCCTGGATACAATCATCATCATAAAATAAAATATGAAACATATTCCCTTAACATCCCTACTATACTTCCAGAGAAATGTATTAGGCGAAGTCAGCAGGGGCCACATATTTTTCTAGCCCCGGAGCTTCAGACGGGTTAACTCGGTCCTGATATTTGGGCTCGCTAACCTTAACGGGCCTCACGTTCAATTTTTGAGTTCGAGTGCCAGACTCGCGAACGTTGAATTTGCGAGTTTGAACATCTGAAGTTTTCTTTTCAAGGAGGAATAAATTCCGCCCCCACCAGGAATTGAAGCCTGTCCGGTCCGTATGGTAGATAGATGCCTTTCCGAGTACACCATCTTGGCTCTAAAATAAATCAGTGTACATTAATTCCTGACGCATTGAATCAGATACTTTTCTAGGGAAGAGAGAGACTTACTGTGGATCTAAAAATACTATAGACCTGAATATCGGCTGCATCTAATTCATGCAGAGTTTTTTTTACCTTTACATTGTAAATCAAATGGACTTTATTTTATTTTTTCAAAAAGAGAAAAATCATTTATAATCCTGTTGTGTTACCTTGGGGGACCAATGCGACAGTACCCTTGAAGACTTACCACCTGCAGCCCTTTTCGAATTACGAGGAACGAAGGGCGATCTCCAATACCCTTCGAGGGCTAATATAAAATAACAGAATGCTTCTACGCTTTATCAAATGAATTATGAGACCCCGCCTCATCTCTCGGAGGTAATAAGTCATTTCGGATGACTAATGAGATGCATGTTTCAACAGTTGTGACGCTGGGTGTTTTTTGTATCCTTGAGCGCTACGCCTAGGATACAGATAATGGAAACAAGAGGAGAGGAGAGGGAGAGAATTGGTAAAAACAGAGAAAAGTTATTTGCTGTTTTAAGTCGTGTTAAGAAGGTGGGAAGCATCTTAAAAGATTGAGAAGGGAGAAAGTGACAAAGCAGGGTTACCACATCTCAGATTTTTTTTCTTGTCATAACAAACTTATAGCAATAGTTTCAAACGAAACAACAAATAAGTAGGGATGCGTACGAGACGAGTCGAGACAGGATTTTCCTGACAAAATTCGAGTCGAGACACGGTTCTTTCAAAAGAGAAATATACATTTTTCGAGTCAAGACATCACTTTTTAGCACATTTTCGAGACAAGACAGCCAGAAATCTTGTCTCGTGCGCATCCCTACAAATAAGTACCAACAACTTTTTTTTGTTTTTATTTTGTAACAAATAATACGTGGAAAAGCTCTAAAATTTTTTTTCGAGAGAGTGTCTCAACCAGGAATCGAACCCTGCATGCATCTCACGAAAGGCGAGATTATTGGCGATTGTGCTAATCGGGGCCACAATATTCTGTCATCATTGCTACACAACGGCCCTCAAGTAACGTCTTTCATTGTGACGACAGAATTACCATCTGTATTATATGATTAAAGTAATGCTCGAAGACATCCTTCCTACCATTTCCCTTCAGAGTTCTTACCTTCGTCGGCAGGAAATTTTAAAATTATCCGATGAAATGAATCTCTCAATGAGCGAAAAAAAATCGTATTTGTTCGGTTAATCCCATACGTCGCTAAGGATACCGGACTTTTCAAGAAGTAGAAATTATGAGAAAAACGCAATGTGATCATAATCTTATTTCTTCCCTTCCCTCTTTAACTTTCTGTCATATTCTTAATGTGATCTTTTTTTTTTTCTAATTCTCAAATAGCATTCTAACAAATATCTTTTCCTCTTTTTGACGGTCAGTATCGGTTTCCTCTCGCTGAGTTTTCCTCAAAATTACTCATACATTTTCCGTTCCATCCACTAATCGCGTCTTCCCCATATTCCAATTTCCAAGACTTCCTCTTATTTTAATAATTAAAATTATACTCGTATAAATATATAATTGTACCAGCGATAATTCTCATATGTTCTTGTTAATTTCTTTTACTTTTTCTTAAACCATTTGCGAATATTGTACTTGTAATCGTGGACAAGAATATGAAATGTGTCTTTCCGTATGGCTATAAATTAAAACAAAAATATACGCAGTTTGTCTTATAGCGTATAGCGTAAATTATAAATATACGTCTTATAATAGAATCTCATTATATCATAAATAAAATATGCCTCTGAAATTTTGTCGTTTACATAGAACAAAATATATTGTTACGTCCTTAAACAGGTTGCTAAGTCGCTAGCAAGTGTGTATATTCTGTGGTATGATCCACAGTTCGTATCTCCATGAGACCATATTTAGTTCGTATTCCAAGTTCAACTGTAAATCCATGTCTGTAAGTCCATTCCAAGTTAAAACAAATCAGTAATTTTGTTGGCCATAAGACGAATTGACTTGGAGTTTAACATCCCTTTCAGCAGCGAGGCTATATGAGACGAGACCTACTGATTAACGTAGAATCCGAACCACATGTGCTCCAGCGGGAATCGAACCCGGGTTTCCCACGCCTATGGTAACCGCTTAGCAACAAAAGAGCTCTTGTTGGCATTAAGGAAACACTCAAAGTACTGCTAAAATTTGACATAAACAACATAGGCCTAAAGATTAATTATGTCATCATGTCATAAGTATACCTGTATTCAATAAGTGTATGTCATGAAGCGTTTTGTACAAAATTTTATTAATTTTATTATTATCAATCAAAACACAGCAGTTTCACCTGTATAGCTCGTGAAGAAGTTTGGTTTCAATGGCGTGATATTTTCTCAATTAATACAGAAAGCGGAAGTGGTATAGATTTCTAGTACTTCCGGTTTTAATAGAGAGACTAAAGTGGAGATGCAATACATTCTTGAGACGGTTAATTGATTGCGGAAAACACTTTCTCGCTATTAATTAACATTTTTGCTCTATAGTGATCAAGATCAAAACCGGACCTGATTCATTTCTACCATTAACACCTTCATCAACACAGGCCCATAGCCAGCCCAAATATATAGGGTGTGTCCGGTTCTAGTTACGGGGGGTAGTGATCCAATTATATTATAGTTCATCACCATATTATAGTTCATTTGCAAGCCTAGAAAATTTTAGGGGGCAGAAAAAATTTAGGGGTTCCTGAACCCCCTAGAATCCCTGGATACGGGCCTGCATCAACATACTTGACCCTATATATGCTATCAAAATTGATAGGAAAATATCAGGTAATTCCGGGGGTAAAAGTGGATCTAAAAGCTAGGAGAACGCAGGGCCGTGGAGCGGAAAATTAACGCCCGGGGCGAGAGTATACGACGGCGCCCCCATACATATATTCCAAGCAATTTTTTGTATCTTTTTTCCTTTTTTCTTCCGAATTTTTCGCTCCCTTACTTCGGCGCCGGGGCCGTCGCCCCGCTCGCCCCCCAACGGCATGACCCTGGGGGGACGGTAGGTAGCGGCTTGACATTAAGCCGTCCCCCTGCCTATCTTTGCCCATTGTAATTTTTTTAGGAACTGGGGAGACGCCATACGTATTTTTTGGAGGTGGGAGGACGGCGTCCCCTCGCGTTTCCCCTCACTTTTACCCCTGAGTAATTCTTAACATTTTCTTGTCACACGTATGCAAAGACAGGAAACATTCGAAGGACTTTTGGTAGACCAAAATTCTTCAAAATAACGTATGAAAATGTGTTAAAAATTGTCTCTTTTCTTCTACTACAATTCTGTTGAGAGTTTTCTAGCTCCTACGTTGTTGAACAAATTGAATGTTTTGACTTATATCCCTGGCCACACTGAGTGCAAGCAGTGAATCAAGGTCTAGTTCAAACGATACATTAATATTAATGAGCGCAGCAGGTCGGCCGCTCTGGAACAGATCTTCCTTTCCTGATTCAGCTATTTGAACCAAAATAATAATAATAATAATAATAAGGTTAAAAGAAGATCAAAAGAAAAAAAAAATAAATGCAGACCGCTTTCATTGAAATGGTTCGTCTGTTCACGTAACACAGGCATATACAGACTTTAAGCTTTATGATTCAAGGAAGACATAAAAAGAAAAAGCAAAATGGCCTCCGCTATAAATAGCATGAGTATAGCTAACAATGTGGTATTAAAGAGAAGAAAAGGAAAAGAGTGAAACACCTTTTAAATGTAAGGCTAATAAATTATTGAAGACAAAACAACAGTGATCATCGCTTATCTTTTCAAATGACTATTTCTTTTTGTAGAAACGTGACGGTATTGTGTTTAGGAAGAAGATTCAAAAGAAAGAAAAAAAAATCATATGGACCTCAAAAATGGTGGAAAGGGGCCTGATATCAAACTTACATTTTCTATGGTCGCTGTATGTGGCTCCCCCTAGTGTAGAGCTTGTCTACGTGACCTTCCACGCGTACAGGTAAGGGTATGAAATTCACATTCGATCCTTAATGAATTCCCTCCCCAAATATGACAGGTAGATTTCCCTTTCTATTGCATTACTGTGAAGCTTCCATTATGGAAAGGTTAAAAAAGTAAATTTAAAAATTCGATTCGCATAACTGATATTCTTGGATTATTTATTTGCTTTATTAAATCTTATATTTCATCAAAGTTCAGCTTTCACGGTAAATTTACGACACTTTCTATTAATTTAAATTTGACATAATTCAGTTCCATAAAATCAAGGGGTAAATATTCGGGATTAGAAATGCTGATAGGGTTGCCAACCTTTGAAAATGGAAATACCGGAACCCTCCTGGTGTACATATACTATTAATATTGTGACATCATCACTCGTCAAAAATGTTAACAATCTAAGAGTAGTTACTTTACATAAAATTGAGCAATTCGGAGTTAGAATTTAATAACTTTAGTTCCTTTTGAAGCATTTAATTAAACTTACTGATTCCAGTTTTGGTTGAATCGGCACATTTAAATTGTATAGTCTACCATCAATAAGACATTGTATTGAAAAGAGAAAAGCAAATATCCCGCCACTGTAAAACTGTAAACATTACCGCAGTGCCATTAGATTTGATATTTCTTCTGAAATTAACTCTAATTGAACCTCTTTTGACAAGATTACTGTTTGAGAATCCTCAAAATGGTAAATTTTTACAAAATATTCTTGGTTGAATTGAAATTTAAAGTGACTTTCAATGCCGAGGTTCTATTATACATGAACCTACAGCTTAATGTAGGATTCAAACCCTCACTGAGAGTCGAACCCTGGTCGCTCAGTGAGAAGGCACGTACGGTAACCATGTAGCTATGAAAGAGACATTTATAACATTAAGCATCCGGATTATAAATTGTGAAACATTTTGATGTATCCATGAACTGAATTTTGCTTCAATTAGAATGCTAAATACGTATTACTTGTTTTAGTTTTGTAGATTCAACCTGGCTAGCATTTCAGTATTAGTCTACTATCAGCCTTCCCCCTGTCTAGTGGCTAGCGTGTGCACCTTTGGTGCTCAGACTTAAGGGTTCCACTCCTGCTCAGAGATTCTTGAAATTGGATGCATTACGGTGGTTCCGATTCCACCTTAAACTGTGGGTCCGCATCTCATATAGACTCGGTGCAGTAGGGAGACGCTTAAATACGACCAACCAATCAACGAAATTCCTTTTGGGTTGAAGCTCTTTCGGCAAAATTCCACTGTCGTCATTATCCATCAGTATGATAAGAATGTGAAAATGTATCGCAGTAGAGTAAAGCCCAGATTACCCACGAGAGATGACCCGCAAGTGCCGCATTGCTGGAGTCATGCTGAATTATTTTTCGTAAGTAGTCGCTGAGGACTGATATTCCGCATGCAAAGAGTACTGTATGTTCTAAAACACAAAAATAAATTGCATTGTTGTAAAAATCAATATTTCCAGCAATAGTGCACGTTTTGAAGTGCAACGCTATACTGTGATAAACAGAAGCCCGTCCTTGTAAGGTATGAAAAACAGGAATTGAAAAGAGTAATTTGCTGTACTGTACATATTTTTAAAGTTTTATTATGTTTTTAGTACAATAAAATAGTCTTTATGCTGAAATACTGTATGTTTTTCGTGTTTGCATCACATTTTTAGTCTTTTTTCGGGTTCTCTCGATTTTCACTATGTGTTGTGCCCTAGCCACCCAATTCTGCGAAGAGTTCCTTCGTGGCTAAGCGGTTAGCGTACGCACCTTTATCGTGGGAGATCCGGGTTCAATTTCCGGCGGGAGTTCATGTGGTTCAGATTCCACGTTAATCAGTAGGTCCCGTCTCATATAGCCTCGCAGTTGAAAGGGACGTTCAACTCAAAATCAACTCAACTCAACTCATTTCCGCGGATAATCGTGGCTTTACTGTAATTGGAAAGAGCCAATTTTGTCCGGCCCAGAATATTAATCATGGGCGTATTACTCTTTAGACTCTTGAGAAAATGTCGAACGGACTGCTAAAAATGTTTCCAACTCTTTATATAACAAAATACATCAGAATTACTGTTATAATGTACCGTTTTACATACTGGGTTCCAAAAACCTAATGAATACCAATTGACTGTCATTTAAAGAGAAATGTGTTGAAATCAAAATGGAAAGTGAAGCCGCCTAGAACACGGAAGGTTAAGAGGATCGCTTCATGTTTAATGCAAGTAGAGGCAGCTTCTTAAGAGTAAATGTCGATCCTTATGTAACGGATAATTGGTGTTTTGATGTGTCAGTCGAAAAATCATGGCTTCTCCGCATAAATTCTCCTTGAGCAGCAAGGAAAAGTGGGTGGACAAAATTTTCACTTTCAGGTGACACTGCTCCGAAGGGCAGGCACGTTCAATGGGAAGATTCCACAACAAATTAATTCTTCACAGAACAGAAAGGGAAATCCTGCCGTAACGAGAGCGTTCTACAAGGTCACAGCTAGTGACATCTAATGGGAAGGAGCAGAGACATAAACATTGTTTACAATTAAGTTACACGAGGAACACTATATATTATCCGAGTGTTAATCGTGGAAAGTTATCTTATTAACATTTCACAGGCGAAGACATACAGCCCGACATCGTTTCCCACGCAACGCACGGAAACAAAGGGCGATCACTTATTGTGTGATGGAGTCGCTTATTATTTAACCGTACGTTTTAAATCATTCTCGAGGTTTTGTTACAAATTAAAAACCTTCACTTATGTTAATATACATTAAACTTGAACGGAATAGACCCGTTTAAACAATTCTTGACGTTATTCCCTCAATATTTACGAATATTTTGTCTATACACTTTTGAATAGCACTCCATTAATAGGAAAAATAAAGGATGTTAATGACCTATACTGACAAACTGTAAGAGAAATTTCTCATATCAAAATTAGAAAAAATAAAGTTCATTTGCACCTGTGGACGGAAGTGCATAGTTTCAAATCTAGAAACGTCAAAAAGAAAAAATGAAATCTTTAAGTATTACGTCCCACAATTATCCCGGCTAGTGTAAAGGAGATGATGATGATGAGAAATGCATGAAATGGTGGAATGAGGGAAGTGGAAGGAAAAGGAAGAACCCCGAGAAAACCCTGGCACAAGGTGTTTGTCTACCACAAAGTTCACTTGACGCGAGCTGGAATCGAACCAAGGACCACATGCACCAAAGGTGAACGCTCTACCACTTTTTTTTTTTTAAGTCAACTAACTCACTGAACGTGTCTCGGTAACTTACTTAAACTACTTATTATTTAATTTTATTCGCTTTACTCATTTACTTGACTTTTTTCCAATCACCTAGAACGGCAGGGACACAAACACAGAAACATTGAGGACAGTTAAAATCAGAAAGACTCTCTCACCGGGAATCGAACCCAGGACCTTGTACACCAAAGGCGAACTTGCTACCCACTAGACCAGCGGGGAGGGCACCACTGAGCCACCGAGGCCCAACGTCAAAAAGTGTGGAAAACAGATATTGCAACACGTGGGGCGATGCTTTTTTTATTTTTTATTTTTTGGACGGTCCTAGCTCTGAGACCAGGGGTGCCCACAAAGGAGGGCTATGACGTAAAGTGCGTCATTGAAATATTTGGGGGGGGATTAAAATCGATATAAATATGTTTGAGGGGGGGGTAAAAATTAATCGAAAAGATTTTTTTTCATGGAAGAACACCTATGGATAGACAATTGAGGGGGGGGGACCACTGCTGAAACTATGCACTTCTGTCCATATGCCTACATAATCCTTTCTTTTTAAAATTGATTGAGAAATCAGCGCTTTGAATTTGTCAGTATACTTGATTAACACCCTGTGTATGTTTCAGGAAAACGAAACAGGGAAAATGAAGCTCAAAAAGTTTACTTCTGCTGATTTAGTTCTTATGGTGTTTTTTTTTTTTTTTTTTTTTTTTTTTTTTTTTTTTTTTTTAATGTATCCGAGGCGGGCAAAAAGAGACGTTTAAGTCTAAATGTTACGGGAAGTCACTTGAGCACTATTCGCTAAAGAACGTACCATGTAAAGAGCAACATGTAATTGCAATTTTATTTATCTTAGGTTCGGGAGAGTATTTGACAAATTCCGAGGAAGGATCCTCCTGCTCCCCTGTTACCAAACACACATTCACGTATATTGAAGGAATCTTGCTTCCTGGGAATCTCCCATAACTATACAAGTAAAGATATTAAAAATGAGAACGAGTGAACTGAAACAAGGAATGCTACGGGGAAAAAAAGATACGGAAACACCGAGAAAATAGTTTCAATTTGTTTATTTAAAAAATCCACAAATAACTCACGACTTGAGTTGGAAAAGGTTCAAAGTGACAAAATATGAACAAAAGTTAAGAAATGCCACCTATTCTAGCTTTGGTACTTCTTGTATAAAATAACAGACAAATTCTGACAAAAGCATTTACTAATAAATAATAGCGTTACAGTTTCGGCAATGTATCTTTGCCTTCAGACCCATTACTCGTATGAAATACAATTTCTAGGACAACAGCTTATGTATCTCAGAATATGAGAAGAGGTCGTTGGTTCTTAGATAATTGTATTTCATAATGTATCTTATGAAGGCAAAGATACTTTCCCGAAACAGTAACACTATTATTTATTACATTATATATGCTTTGGTCAGAATTTGTGTGTTATTTGATAAAAGTTAAGGTTGTCAACTACGCGCGTCATCTTTCTTTCCAATTCATTCATTTATATTGGCAAGTATTGTCTTTTATTTGAAATGAACGCGGATTCTAATAGTTTGATTTTACCAATTTCTTATTCACGCGTGTTAAGGTGTCTCTTGATTTCTCACAAAATTGAAGAGACCGGTATCAAGAAAAGGTGGTGGGGAACGGCCAATAATGTGAGAGTTTATCTTGCACATGCACCAACTGTACCAGATCTTAGCCCCGATTATGTTTCGGAGCCCACGTTGATGGTAGGTTTTATTCTTCAAACGTTTGATGTTGCATAAGGACGTAAGAAACACACACGGATCCTGTCTATAATATTATTTGTTTTAATTATTTTTATATTTTGATACTACGTTATGTAGGGTTCATTTATAATTTATTTATTAATTTATTTTTTACAAAATTGAAGATATTTAAGGGTTTGAAAAAAAAGCAAAATCAAACCGTTGAAAATCCCCGTTCACTTCGCGATTTACTCGCATAAACCTCCCATACAGTACCGCCAATGCATAGGAAGTACTAATCATAACTAATTAACTAACTAACTCTATGGCCTGTGGAACCCGAAGGTTCAATGCTTCGTTCACAAAAGCTCTCCACTGACTTCTATCCTTAGGCGACTGGATCCAGTTCCTACTTTGTATTCCTATTTCTGCGACGTCAATCTTCCCCCCATGTGCACCTAGGCCTTCCTAATGATCATTTTCCGATTGGACTTCCAATTAAAACTTTCAAAATTTCCTACTTTCTTCCATTCTTCCCACCTGAGTTTCTTAGATTGTATGACCCTAACAATGTTTGGTAATGGTATAAATTATAAATTATGTAGTTCCTAGTTATGAACCTTTAAATTATATTTGCCAGGTGTTAATCATACCATATTTTAAATAAGATACCTGGAATATGACAAAATAACCGAACTCTACAATGTTAAATAATAAAATATGGACATCATTATAATATAATTTGTGAATCTTGCAGTGCTTTCCACTTACAGTCCTATGTACAGATTAATATAACTGTGACTCACGACTGCTGTAATCGTAAGACAAGAGAATAATGTTAAACTAATGTATTCTATGTTAGTAGCAATCTTTTTACCTTTCTGTTAGTTCATAAAACTCTATTCACTCACTTAGTAAGGCACAGAAACTGCAGAGAATACTTACCAGCATGTACTACTTGTAAAACCACAAAGAAGAGAACCACTATATGTAACGGCCATTGGCCAGAATTTAACTCCGCCATTGGCACACCCTTCCACTCCTGGAAAAGAACAGAATGAGACAATCAATATATGTTTTAACAAAACAAGATCAAAATTAAAAGAACAGAAAGTAGAACGAGTAAAATAATGCAAAATATTTTTGCGGAGGGGTTCAACGTCCCATGGTTATGCTAAAGAAGACGGTAATTAAGAGAATGAACGACGTTTCATGTGAACCAGTGCGAAATTCAAGGGTATACTATTGACTTGACAGTGCAGTTTGGATTATTTTCTTAAAGGAATAAATCGATTCTAATCAACTGAAAGTATGCAACCCAACTAACTCTGATGTGAAGCGTGTCGTCAACTTTAGAAGGTTGATGCGCGTATCGACAGGATCGGAAACTCATTTTTGTTTCATTAAGTTTGCGAACAAGGAAACATATTTTATTAAATACGTACTTCTTTTAGGGACCAAGACAGTTGGATTGCTAACCATTTTATTTTCCTGTAGATTACAAATAACCAGAAGTAACTGTATCCGTAATACGTAGCTAATAATGTTCGTTGTACAAAGATAAAATATGTATAAAATCGTTCGAATAACAAACAAGTATATTTATAAGTTCTATAGTATTTTATGATGTTTTGTAATGAAGCATGATATGGGGGGTTCTTCCTAGAGTTATTTATTTCACATAGAAGTGTATGGCAGACAGTTTATTTCACAAAACATATTCTGGTTTAATAAACATTGTTAAAATAGAATACTTCAAAAATAATGTAAAACGATTATGTAATAATGTAGAATAATGTTTACTGTTGAACGATTATTATTCAATTACGTTTTCCAGTATTTTTCTAAAATTGATTCCATGAAAAAACAATACTCCTCCCGGAATAAATATAAAAAATTAGGTTAAAGTGATAAAAGTGCAAATATTGAATTTTTCAGAAATGACGGACTAATGAGCTTGACAAAAATGAAATCTTTCAGTTTTATGTCCCACTATTATGACGACTAGGCTAAAAGAGACGATGATTATGAAAAGTGAATGAACAAAGTGGAAGGAAAATGGAAAAACCTCGAGAAAACCCATACACACGGTGTTTGTCCACCACAAAGTTTACTTGGCGCGAGCTGGGATCGAACCGGAGACCCTATGCACCAGAGGTAAACGCTCCACCACTGAGCCACCGAGGCCCCCTAATAAACTTGATAGTAATGAGGGAAGTACTACTTAAGACATTTATCTTTGTATCGGTGAATATGCAAAATACTTCGAAGCAACAGAAGATAGTTAAAGGTTTACGTACTGTAATGGTGGACCAATTGTTGTGTATATCACGCACACAAAAGAAAAGTTTCGAGCTGACATAGTTTAGTGGTCAGAGTTCTTACTTTGTAATTTGGAGGTTCTAGGTTCGAATCTTGTGGCCGAACGTGTTGATTGGTATCTTTAAACATAGTTATCAGATTTTTTCTTGCTAATAATTCGCGAATGGCATCAGATGCTGTAACTACGACTTTGTCAATTACAATAATGCTTCGACTATCACGATTATTGTTTCACGAAAAATAACACAATAATCTGAATAGATAATGTGTGCAAAATGAGTGATAATTGTCAAGATTGTTTCAAATCCATACATTAATTTCATATGTAAGGATATTATGTTGAATCTTAAGTAAAATATAAAAGTTAATTTTAAAAAATGTAATCCTAAATTTAGTCTATCTTTTAATTTTTATTTTTATTTGAACTTTCTAATTCACTTGTACTGCTGCTCGAGAGGTAAGAACGAAGCGCTTCCTGGAGAGTGGCAACTCGAACTAAACCTATTTCCGGTTGCATATGTAGTGGGATACATCTCGCGGCTGTGATAACTCGAATTTGGAGCGTTAACAATTGTAATTTTGATATCAAATTATTAACCGAGATAAATCGAGATTCACGATCATCAAGACCGAAATAATCAAAGTATTTGTCTAAACACAGAGACTAATTAAAAGAAACAAACCACGATAGACAGAAACAGGAACACAAATTTTTTCCGCATTCAATCCACTGCTCAAACTAACGTCCTAGCCTATCAGTGGCGGATCTAGAATGTAAAACTGGAGGCGGCAGCCAGAACCAGGTATCATGAGTCTAGCTTCAATTATCTTTGTCATTCAAAAGTTGGGGGGCCTAAGCCCCAGGCCCCGGGCTGATCCACCACTGTAATCTAGTTAAAACTTAAGGAAGCATCGAACTGCATGACTTAAGAAAGAATTATTATGGAAAATAACAACATATGCAGGAACTCTTCTTTGGTTATATGGTGCAGAATACCTAGGTTAAGTTCGATTCTCGGCAGCAGCTAGTGTGGTTTGGATTCAATGTTGAGATGTAGGTTGATCTCAGCCTTAGTGTTGAAAGGGAAGCTAAGCCCAAATCTAACTAACAGCAACATATGAACAGACAAAAACCTCTGGAATTCAATAGACAAAATGTAATCCATCCATATTTCCCATGAAGTTCCGGCTAAGTGAAAAAACATGTAGAAACACTTAATCAAAATCATGTGAAGTTGAAATGAATCACGAAAGGTAACAATAGAAGGATACCCTTCCTAACAAATAGCCTCGTGATACACGACACACATTGATAGAATTTGTGTCTTTGCAATTCAAAAGTGCATTACAGCGCAAGGAGCGGAATCGAGTTTCTTATCCTGACAATAAGTTCACGCCTCAAATGCAAATGACAACACACATGCAGAGGAAATAATTGTGTTCAATTTAAGTCACGCGTTATTCTTGGGCATATTGTAAGAATCCCTCCCTGCGGTAGTAATGCATTTGAGTAGATTACAGTATAAAATAAGCAGCGAGTCAGTTTGTCCATTTGCATCCTCTTCAATTACTCCATTTTCCCTTTTAATAAATACAACAGCGTATGCAGATGACTTCTTAACACAGATCAGGTCCATTTGCCATACCTTGGATTGTGCAATGGACGCTGAGCTATTAACAGACATTTATTTTTGCTTTGTATTTCAGTTGTTATCGAGCGGAAGAGCCCAGGCGGGAATAAGGCGCTCTTTGTTCTGTCCCGTGAATGACTCTACACTTTCAGGTTGACAAAGAGAAAATATTAGTTGGTAAGTGGTCGCAGGGACATTAGATCTATTACGGGGGCACTTGTGTTTCTCTCAACTTTCATTTTCATAATTTACTCCTAATGTAGGTTAGTTAAAGAAAGTGTCTCGTTATCAACAAAGGACGCCGTTACTCAATATATACATATATAATGTTTTTGTTACTATAAAGGAGGGGGGACATGGAATATGTAATGGTAGAATAGAGCCAATGAACCATTTAGAAATCAACAACCTTTTATTATTATTATTATTATTATCCATCCACAAAATATGCAAACATAATTATCTTTTCACTTAGAGAAGATACAAAAGTGAACATCTAAAAACAACAACATGAGATTTTCAGAACATTTTTTTCTCCTTCATACAGATACAAAATAGACGTGTGTACCTATTAGCTAATAAATAAATCAATGATTGCCAATGTCCGATTCGTTCATTCAATATAGAGATCTCTACACCAGCTCAATATGTAGGTCAAAGTAAATACAAAAGTGATTTTTTTTCTTCCTCTTCTTGGTTGAAACAAAACAAAATCGCTAGCGAATGGTTACGCTGATTAACGAGATTGTAAACATTATTCTTATCATTATTATAGTTATTATTCTGTCATCACTAGAGAGTCAGTTACGACAGTGGCGGCTCTTCAGGGAAGTAATATAAGTAAAAGTTAAGAGTCTTCATCCCGGCGAAATTAAAATACCGCTAATTTTACAGTAATTATGTGATATCTTCAAATAGATAAAAGATAATTGAAATATGGAACAAGAGCGCCCTAGACAATATTATTTTTACGTGAGGTACCGTTATCACAAGTCACCTAGTGGCTTTCCGTTTTCAGCCGTTTAGAAACGCGAAAATAAATGCCGATTTTCAAAATGGCTCGAAATCGAAAGCAGATAAGTGAGTCGTGATAACGGTTTCTCATGTAAAATAATATCGTCTAGGGCGCTCTTGTTCCACATTTCGATTATCTTTTATCTATTTGAAGATATCACATAATTACTGTAAAATTTGCGGTATTTTAATTTCGACGGGATAAAGACTCTTAAGATTTTATTGCTAAAAGCTGGGAGAAAAAACGTTATCGAACGTTCTATTTGTATACAGGAATTAGAATATTTAGGTTTAGAAAGCTCCTGATGCGCCTGTTAGAAACAGGGCATCCCAGCCCTGTGACCACGTGCACGCCGCTGGGCTAGACGTAGTTCAACCAATCGCCAGCAGATGGCTCTGGAGCAGACTTAGGCCCACGAATGGGCCGTTACGCCAAGTGGCTTCGAATTAGAAGATTAGGTAAAGTTTCTTCCCTTACCTGACGATGAAATTTTAATTATTTTTAACGATATGACCTTCCTCCAGAGCCACCACTGAATTGTGACATAATCCATCAACACAATTTCCTTTACCTCCTCCTCTCCTCTTCCACAAATGGTCCCCGGGTTCGATTCCCGGTAGGTCGAAAAAGTGTAAAAGCCTTTTCAGACCATCTCGAGTAAGGTTTTCCTGGGTTTTACTCATTAACAACAGACAAATATCGGGATGGTACCTAACATATATGTCCAGACCCAAGGGCGCCGATTCCAGGGGGGCCCGGGGCCCCTAAAAGCTCATGTGGGCCCCCGCATTATATTTACGAATATACAATATTTGACAACTTGAATGCAAAATTTGTCTTAAAATTCTGATATATGCCTTCTACGTCTGAATGGGCCCCCCAAATTTACAGAAAAATCGGCGCCCTTGTCCAGACTGCTTCCTTCCTTCCCTTTCCTTTGATAGTGTGATCGCCGAGGGACATTATTTTTCATAAGTGACGGAATAATATGAAAATAGATACCGAAAGCCCAGAAATCTACTTCCTATGACTTGTGGTTACGACATTGGGCCCTTATTATTTGAAAATTTACCGAAAGTCGTTTGTTTATTTCCATAACTGTTCCAATTAAACAAAACAACATAAGAGGAAGCTTGTTTATGAAGGTCAGGACAATATTCATTCTTTAAGAATTAAAAAAAAAGTGATGAAATAGAGTTTAATTAAAACATTTTTTTAGTGATAAAAATACTTCGACATTGAATAAATGTTATTTTTTTAATGTTGTTTTTGTTACCTTGGAATGTCAGAATGTTATATAAGTAAATTTCTTACTTTGTGCAATATTCCGATCTCTTCTGTATGCCAGAGGTTATATGCGTACATTATTTAATTCATACGATACGTTCGCTGATAAAACTTTTTCTCTTCCTATAATGGCGTAAGGTTAACAAGGCTTTTTCCTTACACAGAAGTTTAGCAGCAGTATTTTCAAAGAACAATTCAAAATGTTCTTATTATTTTCTTTGTTTCAAAAAAACTAGATTTGGTTTTATCAAAATCAATGAAAGTAAAATATAATTCACTTAAGAGGTCTAATCACTTCCGAAATTAAAATACCGCTAATTTTACAGTAAGTATGTGATATCTTCAAACAGATAAAAGATAATCGAAATGTGGAACAAGAGCTCGCTAGACAATATTATTTTGTATGAGGTACCGTTATCACGAGTCACCTAGTAGCTTTCCGATTGCAGCCATTTAGAAACGCGAAAATAAATCCCAATTTTCTAAATGACTGAAAATCGAAAACAGATAAGTTAGTCGTGATAACGGTATTTCATGTAAAATATTATTGTTTAGCGAGCTCTTGTTCCACTATTCGATTATCTTTTATCTGTTTGAAGATATCACATAATGACTGTAAAATTAGCGGTATTTTATTTTCGGCGTGATGGGGCCTCTAAAGTTGTGTTCAATTCAGATTTACTGATTTATTTTTATACTTTGTCAAAAAAAAAAAAAGAAAAAAAAGTCTTTGAATCTTCATTTTCAAAAAGCAGTGTTACTGCAAGGTGCCTGAGTTCCTGTAGTTTGAAAAATATATTGTTTTATTTTCAGTCAGAGGGTGAATGAGTAGTTAGCAGTTGGGGGGTTCGGGGTCCAATCTCGCAGTCGACAATGCAAGAAATTCCTTCTGAATGTAAGAAATGTTTCAGAATAAAAATTAAACTATTCTAAGTGCAGGAAACTTTGTTTCAATCACGCTGGGACGATGGTGTGGTCCTACCATTCAGTTTTTTTGGAGGTGAATTAGTAAATTGGGGGAACGGCTTCGTATACTGTGAGGATTGATTTTGTGTAATGACCTGTGCACTGATCATCTGCGCCGGTTTTAAGAACTCTTTAGTGGTTGAGACCCCACACTATACGTGGCGGGAAGGGTGACTCAATTGTATAGCGCTTACTTCTGATGCGTGAGGTTCCTGATTCGTTCCCCGGCGAAGTAAGTGTGCGGCTGACAACATTGTGACAAGAGGCTAAATTCCGAAATCATCCCTCTTGTCTACCAGCTGGAATAATTACTAGTTTGTGTTTCTAAAAAGGCAATGATTCAATATTTACAAGCATATATTATTTCATAATGCACTTGATGGGGCAAGGTCTCTGAATCACATCTTGTAGAGCACGGCAGCTAAGCATCTAAGGACGTTCCCACCTACAACACAAGAGCAAACAAGTTGTATTCACAACAGTTGTAAAACAAATCTCCAACTCCACTATTAGCAGAGCTCATTTGGAAGGTTTTTGCAGCTTGTATGCTCAAGGGGCGTGATCAATTGATTTTATTTGATTTTTTTCTATTTTAGAATACTCGTCAGCATTTGTTCTTTTTTTATTTCGTACAAAACTAAAATAAGAATAAGATTTTCCTGAATCCGCCCTTTTCTAACAACAACCACGTAATGCACATTAGTAAACATTAATTCACGTTCTCAGAAGCGGAAGGGAAGGCCACGCGCTGACCCTCAGCTGTTCCACTTTCACCTCTGACGTAACAGCAGAAGGGTTCAAACGTAATCCTATTCCCAGTGATCATGAAATGGTGCTCGAATCTTCCTAAGCATAAGTTGAAATTGGAATATCGAGGGTGAAAGTGGTGGAGAAAGTACATACAAGATAGCAAATTACCTTTAGGGTATGAAAGGACATGTGAAGCTATTTCATATATAAGATCATGGATGAGTGGATACAGTTCTCGCCTCTTGTGTGGAAGATCGGAATTGGTTGATTGATTGATTTTTGAGTTTAACGTCCCTTTCAGCAGCGAGACTATATGAGACGTGGACCTACTAATTAACGTGGAATCCAAACCACATTAGCTCCCGCCGAGATCGGAATTGGGTTCCTGCTGTAAGCAAATGTTCTAATCCCACTTTAATCAAAAGCTTAAAGTGTCACAGAACATTGATGTGAAAACGAACATTAAATTTGAAATAAATTATTTTATACTAGAAACAAATTTCACAATATCATTAGCATATCATCATATTTATTCTGCCATTATTAGCAGATCACTTGCCGCAACTGAGAAACTTCCATACTCCACAGTCTTTAGCTAACCTCTTCGTTTTCACGTATGATTTCTTTGTTTTGTATACGTCCATCAGTTGTAGCCCCCTTCTCCCCCTCCCTGTCTTTCCTGCCACCATACCCTCTAGCATGTCCCTCATGATATATTCCTTCTTAGCCAATGTCCCAACGACTTGCTCTCCCTTATTTTAATAATTTCTAAAATTGTTTTATTTCCACACCCTTTCGAACAGCCTCTCATTCGTTTTTCGCTCGACCCATCTATTTCTCTCTATTCTTCTCCACACCGACATTTCGAAAGCTTCCAGTTGTTTTCCATCATTTTTGCGTAATGTTTATTAGCGTAAAAGCGAAGTAAAATCGTTCAAACATGAGAGAAACACGAACCAATACATCTGGTTCAGTTCAACAAAGCCACATGGGTAAATGTGTATCGTCATGCGTAATATTCGAGAAAATCAAGATAAATGAATTTGTTCTGAAGCCTAAGAATTAATACCGTATGAGATGCACTCTACTTAGTAAGATGAAGCTGATAGGGAAGTAGACTCTTAATAAATTGTTTGTTATGACTTTAGCAAAATGACAGTACATGAGTATAGTTAATGAGATATTAACTTCTAAAGTTTAATCCCGGTGAAATTAAAATACCGCTAATTTTACAGTAATTATGTGATATCTTCAAATACATAAAATATAATAGAAATATGTATCAAGAGCGCCCTAGACAATATTATTTAGCGTGATGTACCGTTGTCACAAGTCACCTAGTGCCTTTCCGTTTTCAGCTGCTTAGAAGCTCGAAAATAAATGCCGATTTTCAAAATGGCTCGAAATCGAAAGCACATAAGTGGGTCGTGATAACGGTTTCTTATGTAAAATAATATTGTCTAGGGCGCTCTTGTTCCACATTTCGATTATCTTTTTTCTATTTGAAGCTATCACATAATTACTGTAAAATTAGCGGTATTTTAATTTCGCCGGGATGAAGACTCTTAAGTCACCTTCTTCAGAACTGTCCAGATCAGACACTGCTTGACTTCGATAATATGACGGAAAGTGGTAGACCTGTGCGGTTATGTCATTGGCTATAATAATGACAATAATAATATTAATCATAATAATAATATTAATAATAAATGAGAATATCTCTGAATGGAAATAGTATTGGGTGTCGTCATACCTTGTCCTACATTAAAGAAATTCTTCCTGCTCCATCCGATTGAATAAATGAAGCATCGCTGTGCGTGGGTGTGAGAGAAAGATGATCCTCAGTCGCCAAGGACTCCGCTTCATGAATTTAATTGTCTCCTCATTATCTGAAGCGTGCATTTCAAGGTCATTGTTGCGTCATCATTCTTTCTCTCTCTCTTTCTGAAGTAAAAGAAGAAGAAAAAACAGTGGAAAGGCACGAATTCTCCAGCACTCTATTGTTTCTCCACAGCAGAGGAACTTTTTTATCTCCAAAAGAAGATCCGGTTCAAATCCCTTCTATGGTCATCCTAAACGTAGTGATAGGAGGGTTGCTGGATCAGTAAGCTGTTATTTTGTCATAGAGCTATTTTTGTGAGATATTGTATTTGATCTATAGTAGAAAATTCAATAAATAAACTGGTAACTTCAAGAGAATGAACACGGGAAACTGGTAGAGAGAATCGAAATGACCAATAGTAAATCCAAGGTGAAGGAATTTGATGCACTCTTTTAAGAAACGAACTTTTGACGCTACTTTGCATCAAAGCTTCAATCTCTTCCTTTGATCACTTTTAAACACTGTTAGTCAAAAATTTGAAACATAATGGTTCATTATTCTAATATTGGCAGTATAGTTAACCTTAACTAGGAAAGGTCAGGTGAAAAAAAAAATTAATAACAATGGAAATCAGGCTTGAAATATCCTGACCACAAATCCGCAATTTATAGTATCGCTTGAGTCGGCTTAGCTCTTCGGAATTTGTGCGACGGAGTTTTGCAGGAGCATGGCGACTCAGTGATAGAGTGTTTATGTCTACTTACTCAAACCCTTGGTTCAAACTCGAGTTCTGTGAGTTACACTCATATATAGTATATACAAGATATAAGATCCAAAGTGCCCGCTTTTCGCATGAGAAAAGTGCATGCAAAATGTTGAAAGTAAAGAAATCGGCAAATACCAGTATATAACAATGAACACAATGGCTTCGGCATTGCCCCAGTCAATAATCGACCATGCAACATGCACCACAACAGAGTAATGTGGGTTGCCTCTATCACAGGCGGTATGGTTCAGTGGACATGTACGTATTCTAGTTTGCTCTCCGAATCACCATCAAGTCGAAGAAACAGCTTCATAAGCGATTGGATTTGATTTGTGTAGCTTCATGGGAAACTTTTCTATGGGAGAATCTGATTATGTACACCCCTATCTTATTTTATTTGTATATAGGCCTAGAAGGGTTAAACTGTGCAATATTAAACTAAAGATATTAGTATGTTATTTTTTTTACTTTGTAATTAGAAGCGAAATAATATCAGCAAATAAGAAGTAAATTTGACCGCAATTTTTTTGGTAAAAGAATTCAAATCACAATGGCAAAGGATAGCAGAGAACTCAAAGAAATCTCACTGCAGTCCTCTGAATAGGATTAAATATGTTCATCTGTTTTTGTGAATACCACTTTGTGGCCAAAGAAATAAAACCACTTTGTGATCTGTATGTGTATGCCCCGAATTCCATTCCCTGTAGGGTACTTGCATCGGATACAAAACTTGACACATATATCGTGTATAAAGCTCTCAATTGGTCATTTCGTTGGAAGATCATTCTCATTTCTTTTATTTAATTCCATCCATGGATAAGAATAAGGGCTTTTTACATTTTTTTCCGTGGTCCAGCGTAGCATAATCGCTAAAGTGAACTATCCCAGGTTCGATTCCCGGTGAGGGCACTCGATCTAAAAAGTGTAAAAAAAACTTTTTCAGGCCAGCCAGGTTTCCCTCACTTACACCAGGCAAATGCCGGGATGGTATCTAACATAATAGTCTTAGGCCGCATTCTTCCTTCCCATTCCCCGGATAGTGTGATCGCCGAGGGGGTCATCATTTCTCATACGTAAAGGACTAACATGGCCATAGATGCCAAAAGCCCAGAAAGGGATGCTCACGAGACAAGATTTATGGCTGTCTCGTCTCGAAAATGTGCTGTAAAAGTGGTCTCGACTCGAAAAATGTATATTTTTCTATTGGAAGAGCTGTGTCTTGACTCGAATTTTGTCAGGAAAATCCTGTCTCGACTCGTCTCGTCCCTAAGTCCAGAAATCTAAATCCTAAATCCTTGTAATAAAGCTTCTAGTAAGGAGATCTAATAGTTGCAGACAGCAAAGACATATGGAATGTTTATCTTCGTTACTTTAGTAGAGATTCATTCGATTTCCCATAAAAGACGGCCACCCACCAACAACAGACAGTAAACAAACGACTCCATTTCCCGTTGATTATGATAATCACTCCGGAGAGGAAGATTCAGAGACAAACACTAATTACAGCGTTTCTCTGTTTTAAAACTCGTAACTAAATAAACAAATGCAATAAACAAATGTTAATTTTTATTCCGCTAAATAAACATTTTTATGAGATATCACGTGACTTCTTCTTTACTATTGCGCAAACTGTGTTATGTAGATGTCTGTCTCCACTTCCCCTCTCCCTTACACCTTCTCTCCTTAAGCAAGGTTTTCCATGAATACATGAAGTGTTGTCTGATGCTTCGTTAACTGTATGAGTCTCGTAGAAGACCTGTTTGTAGTTCTAACTAAACCTTGGAGAGAATCGCACATAAAATGGGCCCGATTTTATCATCAGTTGAATTATTTTTTAAAAATATAACTATAAAATAAAGAATATTTTCTACAATGAAATGAAATCTTTAAGTTTTACGTCCCACGTTTATGCCGGCTAGGCTAAAGGAGACGGTGATAATGAGAAATGGAATGAAGAAAGTGGGAGAATACCGGGAAAACCCACTCACACGGTGTTTGTCCGACGTTTTTTTGGGGGGTCCTCCTGTTTACTCCCACTTTCTACAATGCACCATTTCATTCATTTCTCAACATTCCCAACACCGTCGTCTCTTTTAGCCTATTCATTTTTCAATTCCCAACAATCAATACGCCAAGTAGTGCATATATAATTTCCCGTAACAAATCAGGTTATTTTTCAGAGTATACAAGCGACATTATTATCACTTGAAAACTCATAAATTTTTGGACACCACGATACAGATAGAGAGGCACCTTAGGGATACAATTCCTTGATCTTAAAGTATTTTTTGGTGTCTCAGTGGTAGCTCTCCCTGCTGGTCTAGTGGATACCGCTTGTTAATTTCGTATAAGTGATACCGAGTTGAATTTCCGGATTGAGAGCCTTTGAAATTTTTACTATCCGTGATCGTGTCCGTCTTGTGTCCGAGTATTTGAAAAAGATCAATGGAAGAGTCAGGAAAGTGGTAGAGGTCTCACCTCTGGTGCATGGGATATCTGGTTCGATCCCAATTTGGGCCAAGTGAGCCTAGTTTTGGATAAATACCGTGTGCGTGAGTTTTCTCCCGGTTCATCCTTTTTCTCCAATTTCTTTATTTCAGTTTTATCACCTCTCTCAATATTACAGTCTCCCTTATTTTCAGAACATGATCGTTAAGACGTTAAACTCAAAGAAAAAATAGACCGCGGTGGCGCAGTAGTAGAGCGTTCACATCTGGCGCATGGGGCCTATGGTTTAATCCCAGCTTGCGTCACCTGAGCTTTGTGGTGGACAAACACCGTGTGCGCGCTTCTCCCGTTTCCTCCCATTTTCTTCATTCCACTATTTTCTTCATTTCTCATCATCACCGTTTCCTTTAGCCTAGCCGACATATTTGTGGAACGTAAAATTTAAAGATTTCATTTCATTTATTCCATATCAATATTACAGTCTCCCTTAGGACATGATCGTAAAGACGTTAAACTCAAATAAAAAAATATTCTTGATGTTCACTCATCTTTTATTTTGATACAAACACTGGCATCTAATTTAATAATGGTATCTATCCTAAGGGTGCCGATTTCTCTGTAAATTTGGGGGACCTATTCAGATGCAAAAAGCATATATGAAGATTTTAAGACAAATTTAATTCAAATTATGCTAAATATTGTAAATTTACAAATTCAATAGGGGGCCCACATGAGATTTGGGGGGCTTCGGCCCCCCAGGATCGGCGCCCTTGTTTATCACCATATTTGAACTACCTGAAAAATCTGAGAGAGCACTAAAAATGCTCACGTTCTTCCAACATTTCTCCCTTTCTCTGTTGGACTCCTGTAGATAACCTCCCCTTCCTCCGCCAAGGTCACTCAATCACAGCAGTGGAACTTCCTCACAAACAAAAGACTGACTGCAGGATGAGTGATTTGTAACAGATAAGAAAGGAACATACAATTGCATAATGCACTTCCTCCTCCGCAATTAAAAGGCTATAATTAAACTAACAGTCAAATCACGTGGGAAAAATACGATTAAATTATACAACAACAGACGGATTTTTTTTTCTATAGAATTTCATCCCAAATTCCTTTGTGAATTGATGCAAGGAATGCAAAATAACTCTCCGAAGAATAACAGTTGCGTAGATTTCATGTTTGTACATTGTATACTTACAAGTACTAATTTTATTATTATTATTATATGGTCAATGCTATTGAGAGTTAGAGCTCCCTCGTGGCTAAGCGGTTACCGTACGCGCCTTTGGCGCGGGAGACCCGAGTTCGATTCCCGGCGGGAGCTCATGTGGTTCGGATTCCACGTTAATCAGTAGGTTCACGTCTCATATAGCCTCGCTGCTGAAAGGGACGCTAAACTAAAATCAACTCAACTCAACTATTGAGTTATGTAATCAACTCTGACACAAATATAGACATAAGTTAAAATGAAGTAAATAATGATATACATCTCGAAAACTCATTATATAGGGTATTTCAAAACAATACCGACAACCTTTGGGAGGTGATTCCTGACACCAAGATAAAACGAAAAGTATAGATCAACCTGGGTACATAAATGTTTCCTTTCGGAGTTATATGCTGCCAAAAACATTAAAAAATGAACTTTAAAGGTTCATAGCTCCATAACTATGGGACCTACCGTAGTCGGATCAAGATTTCACTTACGAACTAGTATGTGCCCTATCCAAATATCCATGTTTCAGAATCCTGAGGTACATCCACAACAATTTTTATAGAGGAAGTTGGTGAGTACTTCAAATTATATGCCCGTAGCCAAACTCCCACAAAAAAAAATTGTTTCGTGAGTACCTTAGGATTCTGAAACATATATTTTTGAATAGAGCACGTACTAGTTCCTATCGAACCCGACTACAGTAGGTCCCAAAATTTTGGAGCTATGAACCTTTAAAGTTCATTTTTTAAACGTTTTCGGCAGCCTATAACTCCGAAAGGAAGTATTTGTGCACCCAGGATGGTCTATACTTTTTTGTCTTATTTTAGTGTCAGGAATCACCTCCCAAACGTTGTCGGTGTTGTTTTGAAACACCCTGTATATAGCACTTCGTGTGTGAGATGAGAAATGTCTCTCGTGTCATCACTCATCAGCAACACTTGTTCACCGAAGTCTTAGATCTGAAACACTGTTTTGATGTTACATCAGTGGCGGATCTAGAAGGTAAAAATTGGGAGTTCAACCAGAATCCAGACTATGATAGGTATATCATGCCTTTACGCAAATCATTTTAATTCGAAATCCGTTTATGCACTTCGTTAGCAGGAACTAGGAATAAAAAATGAATCATTCATTTCCCCAGTTACAGTAAGATATGAAGTACGAACTATCAATTAATAAATTGTAGGGATTTATAGGTAAGGTAGCTAAAGAGATTAGTCACAAGACATTGCGCTTTATATGGTAAAAAATTGTAATTAGCATTCAGACTAGAAATAGTCGGAGAAAATAAACGTTGAATATGAATATACACCTCAGTACTATTAATGATATCCTAGAAATGCTCTATGAGGCTCTATTGATAGAATACTATTGTTGTCACTGGGGGGGGCGGTGGCTAAGTGGCAGAGCGTTCACCTCTGGTGCTTGGGGTCCCTGGTTCGATCCCAGCTCGCGCCGTGTGGACAAACACCGCACTCGTGGGTTTTTTCGGGGTTTTCCCGTTTTCTCCCAGTTCCTTCATTCCACCATTTCATTCATTTCTCATCTTCACCGTCTCCTTTAGCCTAACCGGCATAACCGTGGGACGTAAAATTTAAAAATTTCATTTCATTTTATTTTATTTTTGTCACTCAAAAATTGGGCGCCCAGGCTTCCCTGCTCCCGTGCTACATCCACCACTGTGTTACGTCATTCATAGTACAAAAACTTTTAAATTGACAAACTGATTGTACGAACACAGTGAAAAGCATTTATCAACGTTTAAAAGTACGCAAGTCAATACACAATATATGTGCTAATAAATATGGTCTAAATGTTGTTATATCACAGCCTTCGTGGGACTCTCATTAACAAAAGAGTTCTTATACTTCTAAATGAAATTCAGAAAAGAATCATAAAATCATTTTTTAAAAATTATCTGACAATTATAATTTTCTTTGGTTTTTTACACAGTTTTTAAAAGCTGTAAGGAAAACTTGGAAAGTTTTTTTTTTTTTTTAATGTTTGTGAATTTCCAGAGTAGGCAAATGCATAATTCAAAGTTGAAACTCGAGAGAACTTTCTCATCAAAACATGATGACATTGTAAAATGAAGTCAGTACCCTGAAAAACTGGTAAGATTTTCTTTTTCAGGATCAGAAGCCATAATGAAACAAACGAGGAAACCACGAATTTCTAACTATTCATTGGTTCGATTCTCGTGTGTAATAGATTGAGAAATACATCATCAAAAAATAATTGCTTTCTACACGATTTGCATTGGTGCAAGTAATAAATTCTTCTGCAGTTCGGAGATCAAATCCATTCACACAGAAAACACTTTTCTTACTAGTAAATTATTATTTTATTATTAACATAAAAGTCATGACACACTGATTATGAAGTATGGAACAAGAGTTTGTTACGAAACCATAAAAATCATAATTGATAAGAGCAGTTGAGGAAAGCAGCATTTATGTATGTTAAAAACATTAACCTTTTTTTTAAAAAAAAAAAAAAAAACATTATATGATATATATTAACAAGACACACGTGTTCTATAATGAGAATGCCACGCCTAACTGAGCAAGTACGAGTCTTGCTTCATTCGTGGCAATCGAATTATTATTATTATTATTATTATTATTATTATTATTATTATTATTATTATTATTATTATTATTATTATTATTATTATTATTATTATTATTATTATTACAGTACAACCCCTCAAATCCGAACTAATTGGGGCTGAAGTCTGTTCGGATTTCGGGGGGTTCGGATTACCCGGGAAATAATATTACGTACTTATTTCGTCACTGAATTGGCGGTAAAACAACGACTGAGGTTAGACAGGGTGGCCAAGTGGTCGAAAGGGCAGTGACCTTGACTGGCGGGTGTACACTCATGTCCAAAATGATTGTCGCATATCTATAACTGTCTTCTTGTAAGAATGTAATTAGATAATGATTTTGAATAAATATTAAGTCTAAAAATGTTAAAACCTTAAAAAAAACTAAATTTGTGTGATTAAATCTATTTTTTTTTATTTTCCAGCTCCCTGAGAACGTGTTCGGATTTGCCGGGTTTTCGGATTACCGTTGTTCGGATTTGAGGGGTTGTACTGTATTATTATTATTATTATTATTATTATTATTATTATTATTATTATTATTATTATTATTATTATTATTATTATTGTTATTATTATTATTATTATTATTATTATTATTGCAATGATTATGCTAAATATTTACTACGTTCGCTGGAAGATCAATTTTAGTTCGTCATCATATTTAGATCACTCTCCATGAACTGAGAAACGTCCACGCACTCCGGCCATCAGATAACCTCACGTTCACGTAGCACATTTCTCTTTTAATACTGTACCGTCCATCAATTGTAGATTTATCGCTTTCTCCCTCTTTTATCTTCCACTGTTTATTTTATCATGTCCCTTAGGGCAGTGGTTTTCAATCTCTCAATATTCGCGAAACGGCAAATGATAGAAATATGTTGAGGAACTGAGAAATCGAAAACACCATATTCCTAGTTACACAAAGTAGAAAGTAATTTCACAGATGAGTCATTGAAAACTACTGCCTTAGGGTAGAATTCCTTTATAGACAAGTAAACAATCTGTTCTTCTTTTCTTTCTGTTAGTTATTGCCAATATTATACATTTTCTATAGTACTATCTCCAACTGGAGTACGGGGGCTCAATGGTAGATGGCTTCTCTCTGGATTGATCCTCTGGCCAAGTAAGTTTATGGTGAACAATATCGTGTTCGTGGGTTTTCTCGGAATACTCCCGTTTCCTCCCACACTCTCATTCCACCAATTTTTCCTTCATCATTCACTTGGCTTAATCATCCATCTCCCTTAGCCTAAAGGGCATATGCGTGGGACGTTAAACTGAAATATTTCATTTCAGCTTTACTCTGTCTCCAATATATATCTTCATTGACTTTTCACTTGACTCAGATGACTTTCAGTATTCTTTTGTACTTTCATATTTTGAAAATTAATCGTTTTTCGTCGCTTTTGCGTGCAATGCTGATTTTAGATTTCTCCCGGGAAGCGGAGGACCTTTTAGTATACGGAAGGTGAAATGTAATACTGCGAAAATATTGGTAATGTACATTGAGTATGAACGGAGATATGAATCCGGGAGGAATATTACCTCTTATAGTCACCCTCACATACATCACTATTTATATGTTTATTTACTTACTTGCCCCGCTAGAAAACAATATTCCATACGAAAGAATTGACGGTAGCTCAGCGGTAGACACCTCTGGTTCGACGAGTATTTGGTTCGATTCAGATTATGTGAATGAGATAATAGTTTTTTTCTCTGGGTTCTCCTGTTTCCTCCGACATACCCATCCCACTAATTCGTTTTCTTTAATCATCCATCTCCTATAAGCTACAAGTCATAAAACTGGGACGTAAGAAATTTCATTTCATTTTTTAATTCTTCTCCACTCCTACACTTTGAAAAATAATAGTTTCTCGTCCCTGTTGGGTGTACCTATGGTTCTTCTCCGTGGAGTACAGCACTCCATACGAAAGATGCGATGGATCATTTTTCTAAATTTTTATTTAGACTCACAACATACTTTCTTCTTCTTCTTCTTTCTGCATTCCTATCCTTGCTTTAATTACGTTTTTATTTCATGTCTTATTTAAAAAGAAAACTAGATACTTGGCGATAATAATATTATAATTTGTCATTGTTCTACATTCTTTCCTCTTATTTCTACTTTTGAACCTTCCTGCTAGGCTAGTGGCTACGTCACGGGCCTTCGGTGTGCGGGGAACTTGATTCAATATCCAGTGGGAAAGCATTGAACGCATTACAGTATCTCGGATTCCATCTGTAGGTCCACGTGTCATATAGCCTAAGCACTGAAAGGAACTCTAACACCAACCCAACCAACTTCGATGGAATCACCACTGTTTTTGTCTTTCTGTCGGTCATTTTTATTTTATACTTTTCGCATATTTTCCTTAGATTTTCTATCTTATTAATTTTATTTTCAGATTCCGCTACAAACAGCACTTTAGACTAGTTCAGTGGTTCTCAACCGATATGTCGCGGTACACTAGCGTGTCACGCAGTTCTCTAAAGTGTTTAGCGAAATTTTTAGAATTTAAAAATCCTGAAGAATTTGATAATAATGATTTAAAATCGGGACAGACTGTCAACACCACCAGCGGTAGCAGTAATGCTCGGTGCTATAGAGAGTTACCATAAAAATTAATTGGTTTCACTGTTATATTAGATATTATTATTATTATTATTATTATTATTATTATTATTATTATTATTATTATTATTATTATTATTATTATTATTATTATTATTATTATTATTATTATTATTATTATTTATGAAAGAAATATCAATGTCCTGGATGTTCAGTAAACTCGGTCGTGAGTAAGAAAAGGTTGAGAACCACTGAACTAGTTCAAAAATTTGCATATGTTATAATTATTTTTTAAGGGTCAATCAGAATATTGGAAAGAAAATATGGTGGAAAAAATATTGTAAGATGTTCCTAATTCTTTTGTTTCATTACGTGACTTGACCAGAAACCCTTTGGTTTGTATAAACTTTGTATTTGTTCATGTTAGACAAAAATATTTCAAAATGTGGAAAAAATATTAAAGAATATCTAGGGTATAAACGTTGACAAATATCGCAAGAAGAAATAAACCCAGAGACAGTGAATTGAAAAGTAAGCCATTTTGCATAAGAGCATTGTATCACGAGAAAATATTACCCATGCGTTACACAATCGAAACCAAAGGGATTCCCACAGATTACACGACATATAACATACATAATACAACACATGAGCATGCATTCCGTTGTGCGAAGTCGTGATCGCCGTCCTCGGAATGCCTAAGCACCTTGCGCAGCCTTGTTTTGTGTGAGCGCTAAATCTAAAACATTTGTTTGCAATGAATTTATCATTACAACTCCCCTCCCCCTCCCCCTCCCTTTGACCCTGCAGTCCCAGGTGGAAGAGAGTTGTCACGGAGAGAAACAAGGGAGGGAGACATGTCTTCAGAACATCCGTTGAATGTGAAGACCCCTTTCCTTTGCTTTGGTGTAGGACAATCAACGACGGCCATAACTCCTTCTCTTGTGGTCACCAAGGGCGTGGGGGGAGGGGAGGAGAGAGGACATTTTTATTTTGGTAGACGAGACTTTTTTTGTTTCGTATGCACAACCAGAAGCCAATATGGCTAGCGATAAGATCTATTACGGTCTCGATAGCACGTTTATTAGGAACATCATTTTCCCTGGTTTGACGTCCGAACGGGCGGATGTGATCGTTGCCTTACCAAAGAACACATGCTAACGAATAAATCCTTCAGCGGAAACTTAAAGGGAAGAATTGGATTCAATCTGCAGTTTACAATGGTATCAGGCAAAGTAATGGGATTCCGTCACAGTAGTATTATATGATGAAAACTAACCTTAGAATCTTGATACAGTATATGATTAAAACTCTTTTAATAGGATTTTAGAGAAAAAAAGAAAAAAAGAAATTGATTTAGATTACACTTCATTGACCGCATAGGAACATGTAGGGCATTGACATTATAATGTTAGTAGATAGTAATACGGCCAGGCTCCGAATTACGACCAGACTTTTATGTACAAGGTGGCAGGTTCAATTCTCGGTGAAAGAGAATGGAATGTATTATGGTAGTTCGGATTCCACCCTAGCTGTTGGTTAACTCCTCGATGTCGAAAAGGGGCGCAAAACTTGAATAAATATTTAAAAAAAAAATTACCGATAAGGGGTTGAACCCGGAATAACTGAGGGATGCACAGATTACGCATCTATACAAAAGAACAAAAGTTCTGTGTACAGGACAATAGGATATGGATTCGATATATTTTGTTGCACAGGTTCCAAATTTCAAAACCCCAGGGCGATCGGCCTTGAGATTTTTTTTTTAATGGGCGAAAAACTTGAGCAAATTTGTATAGGGAGGATACAAGTATAACACAGCCTTACAAAAATCAAACGTTTTGTGCAGCTGACCTCAGGAGATGGATTCGATGTATTTTCTTATACAGCATCCAACATTCGAAACCCCAGGACGATTGACCGTGCCAACTTTGTTTTGTGGGAGAAAAACGTGCCCTCCCTATCCAAAATCGCTCACAATAAAAATTGAGACGGTCAATCGTCCTGGGGTTTCGAACGTTGGATGCTGTATAAGAAAATACATCGAATCCATCTCCTGAGGTCAGCTGCACAAAACGTTTGATTTTTGTAAGGCTGTGTTATACTTGTATCCTCCCTATACAAATTTGCTCAAGTTTTTCGCCCATAAAAAGAAATTGACTCGGTCGATCGTCCTGGGGTTTCGAAATTTGGATTTTGTGTAACGAAATATATCGAATCCATACCTTGGGGGCCGCTGAACAGAACTTTTACTTTTTGTGTGGGTTGTTATCATGGAATATCAATCTTCACATTGTGGACCGTTCTCCCCATACTAATGCACCTCAAAAAGATTTGAATTACTGAACCAGAGCAACGATTTCAGTTTGATTGTCTACTGTGTGTGTGTACTTTTCCCATTTCCAGAGAGATGGTGTAACGTTCAATACAAATCATATGGTTACGTTGCGTTTAAGAGAACAGTTGTTTATTGATAGTCCAACTTTATCTGTCGTTCTGTTTGTCGAGTGTGAAAGGAAATATTCTTTTGGTTTAGCCTTCACCTTGAATCGATAACGGTTCCTCTCTCTCTCTCTCTCTCTCTCTCCTGTTAGACACACAATCTGATGAGTTCTCAAGTGACAGAGACGAAATTGGGAATGGAATCTCCCTCCGTCCAAACAAACCCAACTGAATACCAAAAGCTTCAGCGTAGAATGACAAAGCTCGTCCCCTGCTCTTTCAACGCCTCCTTTTCCTCTGATGTAAGAGGAATTGTTGGAGAGATTAGGTTAGAAGCAAAGGGCATCCGGAGAATATTGACAGACGAAGGATTGGGGAGGGAATCATTCAATATGGATGAGGGCTTCTGCAGGGGATGGGACATCAGACATCAAAGAACACCGTAAAAAATCAATGAGAATGTCATAGAATTAAACAAATAACATCACATCACTATTCAACTGTAAAATACATACACGGTGGTCTCACAGAGATATTAAAAAAATCACTTCACTAACTCCACTTATGTGAATCAAAACCCTCTTATAAGTGAATAATAATAATAATAATAATAATAATAATAATAATAATAATAATAATAATAATAATAATAATAATAATAATATGCCGATACCAAGCCATACCACAAATACCAGCCAAGTCCAGTACTTAAAAATGTTAAATACAAACTCTAGTGGGATCGAGAAATCATAACAGATGTAACGGTACCTGCAAACAGACCCAACATCACTGTTATCAATCAAATAGAAGACCAAGAAGTAACCCTCATAGATGTAGCATTCTCATAGACACACAACACAGGTACAACGTTCAGTACGAAAATAATATAAGCAAATATAAAGACCTGGCTGACGAAATCAAAAAGTTTGGGAAATGTCAGGAAGTTACAGTAAGACCAATGATTATCTCAACTACAGCAATTGTCCCTGAAAGTACTGTAAGACAACTTCAACACACAAACGCTAAACTTATCCTAACAAATCTACAAACATCAGTATAGTATTACTATGCACCTGTTATATGGTCAGAAAGTTCTTTGGAGAAGAAATCTTAAAATAATCTGCACTTGCCAGGAATGGCCATCAGATTACTAAGCTGAAACCGGGTTAAACTGAGATACAGTAATAATAATAATAATAATAATAATAATAATAATAATAATAATAATAATAATAATAATAATAATATACTAAAATTAACTAAAGAATTCATTCTTAAATAAAAATAAATTCTAGTAATATAAAACAATAAAACAAAAATATTTCTTATTAATAATATGTGTTACATTATAACTTATCTGATAAAGGCAAGTATATGTTGCCGAAACTGTAACACATTATTAGCAATAAGTATTTGCTTAGGTGAAATTTGGTTTTTTATTTAAAGTATACTTTCCGTATGAATAGTATTCAGCAGTTATCCATCGGCAATGGGGATACCAATCCACATTATCCATGATGAACTGATGTAAATCCTGACACATCCTCCTCTGAGGACCTGCCATTGAACTCAAGTTTCCCAGCTCCACTTACCTATAGCTGGATAGCGCGTTGATTCAAGCATGCTGGCCTTGTATGAATTGCACATTTGGCACATAATTTCAGTTATTAGCCGAAATAGTTAAAAAGGCTTCAACATTTCTCTCGATTGCTCCCTAATAACACACTTTGTGTCACGACATATTTCCCTTTCCTTGGGCATCCTTGTTCGGCGTAATGAATATTTGATTGTAAAGATAAATTTGGTATAGGGTTCTATTTACTGTGATATTTAAAGACATTAGGGTGATTCGGATTCTAACTTAAGAGGCCCCATCACCGCGAAATTAAAATACCGCTAATTTTACAGAAATTATGTGATATCTTCAAATAGATAAAACATAATCGAATAGTGGAACAAGAGCTTGCTAGACAATATTATTTTACATGAGATACCGTTATCACGATTCACTTATCTGCTTTCGATTTCCAGCCATTTATTAATTCAGCATTTATTTTCTCATTTCTAAATGGCTGCAAACAGAAAGCTACTAGGTAATCGTGATAATGGTATCTCATGTAAAATAATATAGTCTAGCTAGCTCTTGTTCCACTATTCGATTATCTTTTATCTATTTGAAGATATCACATAATTACTATAAAATTAGCGGTATTTTAATTTCGCAGTGATTAGGTCTCTTAAACTGTAAGTTCACGTCTCATATAGCCTCGGTGCTGGGAGGGAAATATAAACTTCAAGAAAGAACAAAAAAATGATTGTAAGGATTCAATTTGTTTTTGTTTAAAGAAACAAATTCACAAAAGAAATAATTTAGTGACAATGTAGGTACGAAATTAAATTATTAGCATTTTCGTTTTTCACAAAGAATTTAATGAGGCATTCATTATAGACATCTTAGATTACATTGTGCAGGGGCTGGGATCGAATATTTCTTTGATTCGCACAGCGCAAGTACAAAAACATTCCAAAACCGCGGGGTAAAGGGGAAAGGTGCGGTAATATGAATAGAAATAATCCTGAAATCAGATATATCAACCTTAGCAAATGAGACGCCGATTCATATTGCATAATGATTACTCGCCGTCTCTGTAATCAACTGCATTTGTTGATAATGCTGCTCATTCAACTGGAAGGTGTGTGTGTATGTAAGAGTACATGCATGGCTTGTGTGATGGATGACAGAAGCAATCGTGTGAAAATAGTTAGCAATGCAGCTCCTTCATCGGTACAACAGACAATGCGTACGTGAGATATGATTGATGCACGGATTGCACTTCTTTCAGCAATTGTGCTGCATCAGCATCAGTAGGCACCTTGTAAAGTAGTGAAAGATAACAGGCCAGTTGTAGACTAATGGCACCCCTTATGCACTGTAATATTTTGCGTTCCTCCCTCTGTGATCCTTTCATATAGAATTCCACGGAGCTCCAAGTCTTGCTGAACCACCCCGCAATACCTTTTAATTCCTTTTTGGGTCAAATGTCAAGAAATGTTGAAACGTGTCTTTAAGAGTCTTCATCCCAGCGAAATTAAAATACCGCTAATTTTACAGTAATTATGTAATATCTTCAAATAGATAAAAGATAATCGAAATGTGGAACAAGAGCGCCCTAGACAATATTATTTTACATGAGATACCGTTATCACGACTCACTTATCTGCTTTCGATTTCGAGCCATTTTGAAAATCGGCATTTATTTTCGCGTTTCTAAACGGAAAGCGGAAAGCTACTAGGTAACTTGTGGTAACAGTACCTCATGCAAAATAATATTGTCTAGGGCGCTCTTGTTCCATATTTCAATTATCTTTTATCTATTTGAAGATATCACATAATTACTGTAAAATTAGCGGTATTTTAATTTCGCCGGGATGAAGACTCTTAATTATTTTATATGATAAACCTAAATACCAAATTTCAAGTCTCTAGCTTCAAGAAATTTCGAGATGTAGGTATTCTATTCTAACAGTTGCAACTCTTCTCCCTCTTTCATCCCACCTCTATCCTAGAACAATATCAAAACGCTTAATCACGTGACAGATTATTTAGAATGAAAAGTCTATATACAGGGTGTGTCCCAAAAGTCATCAAATATACTTTCTAGAAAAGAATTTATTAACAAGATCTGTACAAACTGTTATTATTCTTCAAAAGTACTCTCCATGTGCATCTACACATTTTTTTTTCCAACGACTCTCTCATGCCTGGTAGGCCTCTTCGAAGGCCTTGACGGGAATCTCCTTTATAGCTGGATACCCTCAATGCTGTCAAAACGGTGCCCTTTGCGTACTTTCTTGATCTTAGAGAACCCGGAGCGAGGTTGGGACTGTAAGGTGGCCGCAGCAGCCTTGCCACATTATGCTTCGCCAGGAACTCACGGACGCGCAGAGATGTGTGGCTGGGCGTATTGTCGTGATGCAGCAGCCAAGGTATACGTGATGTCTTTTCGCACGCGAATGACTCTTTTCTGCAGCAGTTAATGAGTTTGAGCAGCACTTTTGTCGGGTTTTGTGCAGAACTGATCATTCAACATTGTTCGAAAGTATTCACTATGAAATGGTCTCAAAACAGGGGTGTATTAAATCAGCGATCTTGACGCTACCATTGCTCAGAGCAAACTAGCCAAAAGTACATTTGAAAACTGAGAGTCTCGCTCACTTAACTCAACACTATCGAACGTACTGCGACCTGTTTTCATTACTTTTGGGTGACACCTTTTGTATCAATTCTTTGAGTTTTACGTTTCGAGGTTATGCCGTGTGGGCTAAAGAAGATGATGATGATCAGAAATGAATGAAATGGTGGAATGAAGAAAGTGGGAGGAAACGGAAGAATCCTGAAAAACCCACGTATACGGTGTCTATCCACCATAAGTCTACTTGGCACGAGCTGGGATAACCACGGACCCAATGTACCAGAGGTGAACGGTCTACCACTGAACCACCGCACCCCCTACTTTCAGAATTGTCTTTCCTCTTTGTAACTTTGATAATATTTTATTAGTTTTTTATTGCACGCAGCTTTCTCAAGATTCTTTTCCATACCCACATTATAAACATTGCTGAATTCAGTAAGATTAAGTATATTGAGTCTGAGTTTTGATATTGCAAACAGTTTATTTATTGATTTTGCAAATTTCCCCTTCAATTTATACTACTACTCCTTTCCCCCCGGGGCCGCGGTGGCTCAGTGCTAGAGCGTTCACCTCTGGTGCATGGTGTCCTTGGTTCGATCCCAGCTTGCGCCAAATGAGCTTAGTGTTAGACAAACACCCTGTGCGTTGGTTTTCTCGGAGTTTTTCCGTTTCCTCCCACTGTATTCATTCCACCATATTATTCATTTCTCATCATCATCATCTCCTTTAGCCTAGCCGGCACAACTATGGGACGTAAGCCTTAAAGATTTAATTTTTTCCGCCCCCCCCCCCCCAATACTATGTGTCTAGCTTAAAATGGTAATGACCTTTTTTGCAGTTGTTTTTAAAGTTACAGAATCAGTAAAAAGAAAAAAATACTACGATTAACCAAGAATAGTCGTCTTCTTAATTGGCTTAATGAAAAGTGATTTTTTTATTTTAAAAAAAGCCTGGTGTTTGTTTTTCTCGTCCACTTTTTTTTATGAGATAAATGAGTGTTTGAGAATTAAGTTAGTTAGTTAATTTCGTCGTTTAACTCTTCTCTACTTTGTCTTCTGCACAGCATAACATTACATGTCTTTGTTTGTTAAGAGAAAAATAATTTTTACAGCTGACACGTTTCAACTCCGGAAATGTTATTTGTTATTAAAATTCCTGCTTTGGCTTTTTTTCTCTTTCTTTCTTTCTGCAGCTTTAAAAGTCATTAACTTTTTTTTTATTGTTGTTGTTTTGCATTTACTTTCAGTAACTAAAATTGTTTGTTAACTTTTTTTATTATTATTTATTTATTTATTTGTGTAAAGTGGAAAATGCTTAGGAAACTGGTCATTCAGCTTTAAGTCTCTTAGAATCTGCTTTTTTGTTCGTTAAATTCTTTGGAGTGTTCTTCTCATTAGACCCTGTTTTCTTGTGATTTAATCTCGCTTCCATCGGTGCAATTACAACAAACCATACACGCAACACAAAATTTTCCTTTTCTTAACAAAAAAAAAAAGAAAGAAAGAAAAGAAAAGAAAGGGAAAGAAAGAAAAGGAAAGAAAAAATCAAATGAAGCATGTATAAAAAAGAGTAAGAAACTTGTTTATTGGCAAATGCGTTATTTATAGCTTGTTGAATCATGTTTTGAATTTTTTTTATGGATGTTTCTGATCTATTATATACATACAGAGTGTTTCAAAAGTCCTCTGACATAGGGTAACTCTGTTATTATCAGAGTTACAACAAAATGTAAGAGGAGAAACCGTCTCCAAATACGATGTTTTCAATCTAAAGTGAAGGAGTTTTTAAAAACGGACGAGCCATTTGGGCTGTACACTCTTTATACGCCCAATGTTAAATCAAAATGCTACGTTCCCATTTATCTTGACTCACAACATAAGTGAATGAAGTTACTGTCTTTTACTCTAATGTGTGTCGATGGCCAGCCCCCAGTTCAAAAATGCTCCCATTCACCAGAATCTTACAAAATTTATCCACCTCCCGGCAAATGAGGTGGGATGATTTTGATGTCTTAAAGATCTTCAAAAAAAAGCATCTTTATGCACTCAAAAGGTAGCCATGGTGACTCAGTGATAAAGCGTTTACCTCTGGTATGGGAGATCCCTAGTTCAATCCCCCGTCAAGTAAGTTTGTGGCGGACAACATCGTGTCCTTAGTTCTTCTCGGGGTACTCCAATTTTCTCTCACATTTACATTCCACTAATTCTTTCATCATGATTCACTTGCCTTAATTATCATATCCCTTAGACTAAAGGGTATAATCATGGAACGTTAACCCTTGCACTACGAATGGGGGTACTTTGTGCTCACCACAGTATGTTTTCTGTAATTACCCTTCTAATCGTTTCTCTAAAATTGTAAACTAAAATATGTTTTTGCTCAACATGTTTAGCTAAAGCGTATATCTTACGATTTTGCAAACTGAACGTTAGTATGTCTCATAAATTTGCTGCTTTAAGTTGGTGGTCATAAAGAATCCCCCCCCCCTCCCGTTGGTAAGAGATGTGATTGACATTAGAAGTGTCACTCCTAAATGACTGTATAATAAAAGCTGTTAGTCTTATCCCACTTCGGTTACTGATGATTTTTGTGAAAGTTTCTTTTGCGATATATATTTAATCTTAACTCCTTACCGCATGCCGTGCCATATATGGCACATACTCTTTTTTTTCACTTTAGCTTTTGTGTGATTTATCAAAGGCACCAAATGACTGTTTTGCCTGCTGTGTGAGATATTGACGTGTATGAATAAGATATTTTGATGTCAACTGGCATGTTCTTTGTGAGTTGTAAGTGTGTCATATATGACACATACTTATTTCTCGTCGGAATTAAGTGGAAAAATCTAAAATTCAAATTTTAATTTATTTTTCAAGTTCAAATATGAGGATTTCCAATACTGATTTTTTTTTCGCTAAAAGAAAAAATCATGCAGAAAGGGGTTAAAAGGTAGGAAAAAATTACTCCCTTGGTAGTCCCCGTTACAAAAAATACCTAGGTAGTGCGAGGGTTAAAGTGAAAAATTTTATTTCACTTCACTTTTATCCACTCGTGACTCACACTGGGAACTTTTAATGAAAAAGTAAGCTAACAGTTAGTTTCTTTTTTTAACCTTTTTTTTTTAAAAAAAAAAAAAAATCTAATGTCGTTGGGAAAAGAAACATGATCCTTGCAACAAATAAGAAGGCAGAACAGAAACATTTGAAATTAATTTTCCATTTTCCGGCGTTTGCTGTCAACATCAATTAAACAAAATTTCGTCGCTAGATGAAGAGAAGAGAAGAGAAGAGAACATAAGGTTCTCATTCCGGCAATCTTCATTAAGTTATAGCTTCTTGACGCCCAGAAGAGGGTCTTTGTCCTCTGCCGAAATCTCCTTCTCCTGGACTTCTTGGCTTCACGAATGGTCTGCCAAGCGGAAGCTCCTTTTACTGGCAGCGATGCAAACTATCTGCAAAAGTCACTAACCTCTGATTATTAAATGTTCTTTGGATAAACCATAAATATTAATAAAAGCCAGCGAACATATTTTTAACATTCCGTTATGGGTTCTAAATAGGAGAAGCCGCAAACCTACGCTGCTGTTAAATTTAATTTTATATTTCGCTACACAAAGCTACTGAAGGACAGAAAATCAGCACAAGAAAATTAAGTTCTGGGTGGAAAATGTCATCTTAGAACAGAATTAAAAGTATGCTTACTTTGTATGTTACGTGTGTTACTTGACAGAAAAATAAGCACAAATTGTCTTAAGAATTATTTTTTTTATTTGTATTAAAGCATGCTTGCGACGGGGTTTTAAATCCTCACAGCCTACGATAAAGAAATTTTGGTTAGTTAGTTGCACTTTCACGCCTCTATTTTGAAGTACAAAATATTCAATATTTCATTCTAATTTAATTTATTTACTAACGACAGAATAACATATAAATAATAATTATTATTATATTTATTTGGAATATAATATTCAGGATGTCAAACGATTATAACAGAGTTCTTGATATACCTCAGGGTGTCCGTGAAGGTAAGCAGAAAAGTAACAAAGATGATAAACTGGTTCTGCTATGTAGTACCATTTAAATTACTTTCTTTCATGTTGCCCCCAAATTTTACATGCCAGAGACGCCAGTGCCTTCACCACCGAGGCTAAATAAAAAGTGGTCCTACAATAAGGGCGCCAATTTCTCTTTAACTTTGGGAAGCATATTCAGATGTGTCTTTGATTGCAGACAAGGGTCTAAGAAGGCATATATGAGAATTTTAAGACAAATTGAATTCAAATTATGCCAAATATTGTATATTCATAAAAAATATATATAACAATAAAATACATATTCAAAAAAATACATGGGGCCCCACATAAGCTTTGGGGTCCGGGCCCCTCAGCTCCCTGGGAGCGGTGGCGCCCTTATCCTACAGTTTAAAGTGATTTTCTAATCACAGTAATGCGTTCCGACTTCAAAGTTTTCCCAACGGGGCTCGAATCTGACATCTCGTGTACTTAAAGAAACATTAATATGATAAAAATAAATTATTAAAAAAATATTTCTATTTCTGCGTATCTCCCTCCCCCCCCCCTCAAATGACTGAAGATTTATGAAAGAAATTCATGCAACAGTTAAGAAGGGTAAGAGATGTGCCTGTTTGTGATCTTTGCAATAAGAAAATGTGTGTTAAAGAAACAATTGAAGGACTCGCCACACAAAAGTAAAACTTCACCTTGGTACTTTTTCCGTTCATAACCTAGAAGACGTGGAATAACATTCGCCTCCATTTTATATTTTGGTTCAAAATACAGTCAACTGTGTTCTGGTTGAAGATATGGAAACTTAGGGTTTGATTTACCTCTATTTTACACCAAGAGCAGCAGACAGAAGACAAGCAGCAGACAGAAGATAAATAGACAGAGGTAAAATAAATTTGTCTCTTCTTTGCAACAATGTCCTTGAGGTAATAAAATTATAAGTGGAGGGAGATAGGAGTTTTTCCGAAACAATCTGTTTACTGTGTTTGTCATGTTTGTCAATCTCGCGCTTTTTCATGAAAATTTCTCGAAACCATGGTTGTTCTGGTAGAGAATGAAAAACACAAGCTTATCTTCCAAAATTTTCTGGCACACTGGTAGTATTGGACAATAGACATAGCGTACTCAATGGAGCTTGAGTTACAAGATTTTGATTACTAATTTCATGGACGCTATCCAGAACATAAATAGGGTCTTTGTATACGCACTTTATACACTGTTTCCATTAGGGATTGCATGTCCCTTCTATCTTAGAGGTTTTTGTATTACGTTTAACGATCTGTGACTGGAAACCTCGCATTACTAACCGCGACTGTTTATTACTATGTTTTGGCGCCAAATATTATTTTTCTCAATCCTTAGTCTTTGTTCCTTGAGCCTCAGTGAGCAACTTTAACGTCCGTACAGTACGATGGACGAAATTCTGCTTTAACAGATTTTTACTTTTAATTCTCTTTTTATGTTAGTCTCGGAGTCAAAAGGTTTAGCATAGAGTGGTGACACACATTTTCCACCATTCATCTCATTTTCAGTTTCTTCTTCAGTCTGCTATGATTTCTTACTACTACGCCTGAATACTTTTTTCATTTTCTCTATTAATTTTACAATTTATTATATTTCCACCAGACATTGGATCTTATCTACGTTCACTCTGAGCCCGTAATTACATTGTTAAATTGTAATGAAGCGTAACACAAGAAATACATGATAGGGTAACACCGGTTGATATTAACCTAATATATAAAATTGAATTTAACTATGTTTATGATTTCGTAACTCTTGCACCATCCGACCGATCTAGATCGAATTTTCTAGTTACGGGAGTGGAAAGGGATATATAAATGACCGAAAATGACCAATATTAGTGTCGAATCCATAGTTTTCAGCGTCGCTGAGACGATCAGTGACACTTCCGATGCCGTTTAAATCCAAAATGAAACGTATTCTCCCCGTGCGAAGAACGGATGTTCTGCTAATACAAGATAAATAAAAGTAATAAAAAAAAAATAATTACTCAGTATTATATATCTTAATAGCAAGCGTATACTTTATTACGCTTCTCTGAGATTTAACAACTATCTCTTGGCAGTACATTTGACAATAGTTCTTCGTAAATTTACTAGAAACACTTCCAATATGGATTTTATTGTGGATTTCTTTTTCTGAACGAGAATGATTAGCGTACGAGCTACAGAAGAGAAAATGTGTTTTAGAATCCTATTCTTGTGCTGCAAGGAAATACAATTCTCGTATTATAGATACAGTGACTTTTCGAGGGGATTCTATTATGAGAAGAGAAATTCCTATATTTTCTTGTTACTCATATCTCTCGAATGACGCCATTAAGTTTGACTTTGTACAGTTGGCAACGCTGTTTCTGTTATGGGAAAATAAGTAGTGAAACGCGATCTGTTAATAAATACGAGAAGTGTATCATTCGCCCCCAACCCCACAGGGGATGAAACGAAGACCTACCCCACACAGAGAATGAGTGTCTCTCTCATTGCACCCTAGCGTATCCTCTGTCTCTCGTAATACAGTGGCGCTGGATTCTGTTGCAAAGAGACATTGGTGGTTCGTGGATAATATTTCGCGTGGCGTTTCCCTTGGCCACTGTGTACAGAAGAAGCATTATTCTGTTGCCAGCCCCTCAGCTGATTAAAGCGTGACTCTTAACAACAACGAAAACATTCCCACTCATTACCTTTTCAACGAAAGATGATTATTAAAAGAAGTGAACAACCGACCGTTTTCTTCATCAGAGGATCCACTTGTTTTATCTTCAAATCTGGCTGCAACATCTGCTTCACTTCCTCTCAGACGTACTTCCGTCTCAGCCCTAATCGTGTCCCATCGAAGAATATAATATTCAAAGCTTTTTTACACACGTGCATCCAGTGGCAAAGTCCTTACTTTAATTCAATTTCTTACTCCTGCCGCGTAAAATGGTTAAGCTTCAATTAAACATTATTCATCGGTAACACACTGAGAAAAATCCGTTTTCCGGACAGCGGTATATTGCACAAATATACGGAATCCTCTTGCTTACTACAGAAATCAATATGGAACATACGCTATCCATATGCTACACACGCACTGCCCTTAGATGTTACATCATGCCGTTGCAGGATGTCTGACATCTAACAGTTTTCCGTATATCACATGCATATACTTATGTTACCTTCGTCAGCTATATGTTATATACGCACATTTGTATGTGAGATCCTGACCGCCTATATTGTTTCATACGGAAAGTGCGTATAGATGGAACACTTATACAGAAAGTATTATAAAACATGCGTTTTCATTATACGTCTACTGTACGTTAAGTCCAAAAACTACAGAAATTACGCGTGTAACCTACGTTCTTAAGTACACCACTTACATTTTTTTTTCTCAGTGCAACTGTTCCAAGGTCAATAGCTGAAAAATGTTCCTTCCTACTGGTCTAGTTGCACGTGGTACCCGGTTCGATTCCCGGTTTGAGAACACTGAGTGCATTACGATGGTTCTGGTTCATCTTAAACTGTAGGTCCACATCTTGGCCTACCTCGGCGTCAGAAAGGGACGCTGAATTTCAATGACCAAACACACAATCAAAATGATGTTGAGAGCTAGGAATTCGTGCGAAGGACATTGGAGCTGAAAATGATCATTTTATACACATAAACATAGGAAATTTTATATTTCGTCCGTTGATAAATATCAGAGCCAGAAAGGAAAGAAATAGCGACAAGCGACTTTCTGACATCAATTCAGCGTCCCAAGAAGAGGCTTCAATTCCATCCTTATCTCGCTATTTCAACCGGAAGTGGTTGAAATCTACTATTCACGATTTCAATATATTGATCCCTTCAAAGCAAAAATGGCGACAGCAAGAAACAGTTTCTTTGATATGACTTTAGTAGGGATGCGCACGAGACGAGTCGAGACAGGATTTTCCTTACAAAATTCGAGTCGAGACACGGCTCTTCCAATAGAGAAATATACATTTTTCGAGTCAAGACATCACTTTTACAGCACATTTTCGAGACGAGACAGCCACAAATCTTATCTCGTGCGCATCCCTAGACTTTAGTGTCCCAAGTAACGGTTCAATCTCTTTATTGAAGCCGGAAGTTGCAGAAAAATGACGTTTCTGATTTCAATGTATTTTCGTAGAACAAAAACCAGTAATTGTATTTTGATTTACATTCAGTCCCAAGGGTAGTGCTTACTTAAATCAACTGTAATACTTAAATTTGCAGTGTAACAAGTAACACCGTTCCTTTTACTTGTAACGAAAATCAGTGATATACTAAATCCCTGCGTGATTATATGATATTTTTACACAATAGAATTTTTAAAAATCGTTTTAGAAGTCCTGAGATCGAGAACAAACCACCTTGCTTCCTGTATATATATATATATATATATATATATATATATATATATATATATATATATATAATTTCTAAAAGTTCCCATATTCTGTTGTCGAGGGAGGAAGAAAGATTGGTGTTGTAGGTGCTGTGTGGAGGTGTGATGTCGTCCAAAGGCGCAGTGGCTGGAGCAACGAACTATCGTTGGAAGTGAATGTGCTGACGACGCTGCTAAAGTAATCACGCGCAAGAAGAGGAGTCAATGGCCCCCACCACCACACACAAAAAATTAAAATAAAATAAAAGCCAGAAACAAGTGGGAAAAGAAGACAAATGAACAGCGAGCGAAAGAAAGGAAAAAAAAAAGCCACAGAAAAGAAATGCTCCATTTTCGCGTTCGTCACTCAGCTCCCCATAGCAGTCCTGTTACAACTGCCCGGAGGCCATTTTGGTTATATTTGGTTGGTCAACAAGGAGGAAGAAGAAGATGATGAAAATAATAAAATAAAAACAACAAAAAAATGTTAATAACAAACTTGGGAACTACTGTTTTGCCGACCTCGCCGCTAGAGGCGCCACAGGCAAGGGAGGTCACGGTCAAGGATAGTCAACTTGTGTGCACTTGAAGTGACCACATTCTCCACTCGATATACTTAATGGATTAACGGGAAGCGTCTCATGTGACAACCCTCTCGGCTATGGAGCATCTCACAAGAAAAATGATCCGTTGCTCCAGCGCTGGAACAATCCAGTGGCCTTCAACGGATTCACCACCTGTCCAGTCACTTCCACATGTGACGTCACACAGAGAGTGTTCCATTATCTTCCGGTACATTAAACTTAATTATGAGATTAGTTCGGTAGATGGAGCGTTCATTTCTGGGGTTATGCTTCATGAACCATAGGCATATATCGTGATGTTTTTTTTTTTTCTGGAAAATCCCTTCCTTCACTTATGAATTCTATTAAATTTAATAACTCTTTTGCTCACATTCCTTTATGTGTGTTACAATCCTTTTATCCCTACCAACAAAGCAGTAGACATCTTGTAGAAATTCATATGTTCCGGAAACTAGTTTACTTGAGGGATATTTCTGGGCTCTTCGCGGCAATATTTTTCCCTGAGAGACACATCCTATTGAAATCTAGGGGATATCATGTGCGTATTCCAGCTATCCTGAAATTTTCTGCCATGACAGTGGATGTCCCCGGACATCTAGTGAACCTGTGAGCATGTGCTATGTATAAATGTTTTGGTAGGGGAGAGGCTAAATGGTTAAAGTTGTCGCTTTCGGTGAACCAGCCCCAGTGGAAGTTCATATGGTTCTCATTCCACTATTATCTGAAAGTCCATGTCTCGTTGAATCTTTAGTACTGTAATCTCAAAACCAAACTTTAATCCATACTATTTATATAATCAGTAGCATATTTAGGGGGAGGGCTTCCGGGCTTAAGCCCCCCCCCCCGAAATCTTACTTACTATAGTAAAGTATATGAAATATCTTGCAGAATTTTTAGATTTTCAGGCAAAGCCCCCCCCGAAAGTTTGCAAAGCCCTCCCCGAAACAAAATCGTAAATACGCCACTGTATATAATATTACTCAAACGTTTTTTTAGAAGGAAACACTTTCATTAGAAGGAATCTTCTACGAACCATTCTATTCTTGTCTATTTCCAGAAGTAAATTTATCCTTTTTTCTGTGTGGTAGACAAACACCGTGTACATAGGCTTTTCCGGGATTCTCCCATATATATACTAAAAGATTACTAATTAAGCTCCATTTATTTTACCTTGATACTAACATAAGAAAATCATATAATTCTTTCAAAAATATATAATTGAAGATTATTAAGAATGTGTTATAAAGTGCATAGGTTAATACATTTTACTAAATATCGGTCCTGAGAGAAAAAGTGATACAGCTTATTTATCTGATTTCCAAATTCTGTTTCAGATTCTAAACTATTCACTTGCGTTTTCCTTTACTTATTTATTCCTTCTTTTTAAACTAACGCTCAAAATAAGAGATTGATTGATTTTGAGTTTAACGTCCCGTTGAGCAGCGAGGCTATATGAGACGTGGACCTACTGATTACCGTGGAATCCGAACTACATGAGCTCCCGCTGGGAATCGAACCAACCACACAGATAAACTTCAGAGACAATTTTTGGTCCGCGGATCATAGTTTGAGAAACATTGGTGTAGGGAACTGTACACTAATAATTATGCGAGTGGGTGTTGAATGTGGATGAGATTCTTGTAGGGGTTGTGGTAAAGGTCAGGAAACCCGACGTATTTGTCCTAACATGAATTATAGTGTGTGAGTGTAAAAGTGTAGTGCATGTGTAGTAATGTATGTGAGAAAAAACGTGTCGGCAAAGAAAAAACGAGAAAAAAGAAAAAAAAGAAACCAGGAATTCCAGTTGTAATAAGGTATTGAGAAGACACTGAGAAGTCAGCAATTACAGTGAGCAATGCTAGAAGGGAGCAACACAGCTTGTGTGTAAATTAGTGTGAATAAAGAATACTTCTTGGACAAGAAAAGAAAATCCATGACATGAGTTCCGGTATGAAAAGAAAAGAAACAAAATCAGCTCTACACACTAATAAGATGAATTTTAAAAACTAGAAATAGAAACCGGAAAAGTTATTATATTGCGATATGTGTACCTTCACATGTATGTGTTACTAATATGTATATATAGTACTAGCAGAATGCCGTGCTTCGCATGGAGAGATTACATTTCATTTTCGAGTACTAATGGGGCTGAATTTGGATTTAAACGCCATTGGATGTGTCACTATTCATCTCAGCAACCCCAAAAACTATGGATTCTGCACTAATATAGGCCATATTCGATCATTTTTATGTATCTCCCCCTCCTCCTTCCTCTATGTTGTACCGTAAAAATGAAATGATATAAACCATCCGAGACCCGAACTTCATTTATATTGAAAATTTGATCGAGATCGATCGAGTGGTTCAAGAGTTATTAAGTTACAAACATTGTCACTTTCATTTTTACAAATATGGATAGATCAATAGAGATGGCCGTCTCCGAGTTGTATTATTTGTTATCTCAAATTTCAAGCCTCTCCCACCGGAAATCAACCCTGCAACCCCTAGCACCCCCTATCGGGAAGAAATATAGGTAACAGAAAATGAAAGAAGATCTGATGCTTTCGAAATATGAGTGTGGAGAATAATTGGGAAAATTAGCTTCAGTTAACGATTGTCAAAGAGAAAACTGTATTCTGAGGGTGATGGTAGAAGGAGAAAGAACAGGTCTAACAATATGCAAGGGGAGAGGGCTACTTTCAACCTTATCATTTTTTTCTAACCTATAAACTCACCTCCCCCTGCACCATTGACCTTGACTAAAAATGGTTTTGCCGGTATAAAGTGCATAATTTAAACGGTGTTGAATGTCTTCTTTAAGTTTTATCCGATTGATTCCTATGGTGAGCTCTTTTCTTGTTTTGTTCGAAGTGAGCTGATTTCTAGTCCAAATCCATTTAACCTTTCTAGGCATTTGAACGAAATCGTAGGCGAACACGTTAGAGGCTCTGGTGACCCCTCTAACTATCACAGAGTCATGATTGATACATCGTTGGAAAGCTTATGGAACAGAGATTCCAACGAGATAGCAACATGAATTATGGTTCTAGACCAATTCAGTGAAAATATGTCTTGGTTTATATGGAAGCGTCCTGAAAATAAATGTAATAATTGACCAATTAGCTCCCTTCTCCCCCATACAAGCAGCAAGTACACATACAGGGTATTACCATGTTGTGGACTACTTTTGCTTCAAATACTAATTTTTATGAGTGTGCCCCAAGAAGGAAATGTCCCCAAAAAACTTGAGTCAAAAAAAAAAAAAAAAAAACACGAACTTTAACCTCCCCTCCGCTGTGGTATTCACCACTTACTTAAAATGCATATCGACGGAAAGCTTCATTCTTCAGGAACACATTGATATAAAAATTATCTTTTTAGCTTAATTAGAAGCTGAGCTAATGAGGTTTAAAGCCTTAACACGTGAGTTGCGGCAATTGGCGTTTCAAGTTTAAACATTCCTTACTTTATGAAAACTAAATGTATGACTTTTATACTTACTATTTAAATCTAGTTGATGTTATATTAAATCATGATGATGTAAATTTAATAGGGGATGATATGAGAACAATAGAAAGAAATGCAGAGGTCTTATTAAACGCTTGCATGGACATGGGTTTAGAAGTAAATGCAGAAAAAACTAAATACATGGAAGTGCGTCGGGACCGTAATACGGCAAAATATGGATGCGTTAAAATACTAAATAATACTTTTGATGAAGCGGACACTTTTAAATATCTAGGATCAATATTAACGGACGAAAATCATATTCACGAAGAAATTAAATGTCGACTGAAAGCAGGGAATTCGTGTTATTATTCGGTTAAAAATCTCTTGTCGTCGCGAATTCTGTCGAGGAATCTGAAGCTTAAAATATACAAAACGATAATCATTCCTGTTGTTCTGTGTGGTTGCGAAACATGGTCGCTTACTCTGAGGGAAGAACATAGACTGAAAGTATTTGAGAACAAGATCCTGAGACGAATATTCGGACCCAAGAGGAACGGGAATGGGGAATGGCGGAAACTTCATAACGAGGAACTACATAATTTATACGGTTTACCCAACATTGTTAGGGTCGTCAAGTCTAGGAGGCTTAGGTAGGCAGGTCATGTAGCTAGAATGGAAGAAAGTGGAAACGCTTTCAAAGTCTTGACTGAAAGACCAATCGGAAAACGACCATTAGGAAGACCTAGGCACAGATGGAGGACAATATTAAGATGGGTCTCGCAGAGATTGGAATACAAAGTAGAAACTGGATCCAATTGGCTAAGGATAGAAGTCAGTAGAGAGCTTTTGTGAACGCGGCATTGAACCTCCGGGTTCCATAGGCCATAGACTTAGTTTTTAGTTAGTTATATTAAATCTAAATGTAATTTAAACTTATTTTGAGAAAGTAAAAGACATTCAACAACACTTGAAGCCTCAAATAAAGCAACGGGCTTTAAAAAAAATGGTGTAGATATCACCACTGTTAATATTTGTTTATAAAGTATTAGAGTGAACATTTCAACTTGCTTTTTCAACTCTCTAAAATTTCTCATCATGACGCCTTCTTTTGGCGTCACTGCTTCAATGTGTTGTTATTGCTTCACAGATTTTGTGTAAATACGTAAGAATTTAATGTAATAGGGGGCAATTACCCACGAAAAGAGCGGAGTCTTAAAACTGATCTTAGCGAAGCATCTATTTGTTAGAAGGCAGAAAAAAAGGCAAATTACGGCAAAGCACAATTCATGAACAAAGAAGATGAATCCGATGCTATCGGCTAATATTCTGATAGCCTCATCTTCATTTGGCCATCAACAACGTTTTCTGACCTTGTTCTCATCTGCCTACCAATGGAGATATTTTAAAAGAACTCTACGTACGTATTTTTTATATAAAGAATTCCAATTGAGTAGTAATAGCATTACATAAAGCGATGGATATTGAGGTAACCAAGGCTAAGGCAATGGAAGCCCCGAAAGGTTGCAATCAAAGGAAAGGAAAGGTCAACAGCGACCGTGACCTACAGATCGCTCGCAGACACCTTCCTTCCACCACAAACTCCAGGAAGACAACAGGAATATTATAATGAGAGGCGTCGACACCTTACATTTTTCTTCTTGAAAGACGTAAACTTAATCTTATCCTACACCAATTTCATGCTTTTACAATGTTCCGTTTCTGTTTTTACGTTCTAACAGAACACAAGGAGACCCAAAAACAACTCTTTTTTGGTAACATTTCTATGGACGTTACATATGATATTTATAACCCATAGGCACTGCCCGCCAGTATAGAGGCGAACATCCGAAAATGAAAACTGCCATGAGCACCATATGTGGAGCTCACCTTATTTCTCTGTGGGGCCATGAGCACCATATATGATGCTCATGCTTGATATCACAAATTACTAATCTATTCAGGTTCTTGAGCATCATATATGATGCTCATTGTCACAAATTACTGTGAGATCATGAGCATGACATATGGTGCTCGGCTCCCATTGGTACATTTTCGAGAGAAGCAAAATATCGCGACAAAAATGTAACATGACTATCCATAATTGAGCCAAACGTAAGAAGAAATTTATGGCCTCCTGGGACCAGTACTCTCAAATCACCTTGGCAATCAACCTAGTTTAACGTCCCACGATTATTCCTGTTACTCTAAGGGAGAGGGATGATTAAGGAGAGGGAACGATGACGAAACAATTGGTGGAATGTCAATGTACAAGGGAATGTAGTACCCCGAGAAAGCAAACGAACACAGTGTTGCCTAGCTTGAGTTGAGTTGATTTTGAGTTTAACATTCCTTTCAGCAGCGAGGTTGTATGAGACGGGACCTACTAATAAACGTGGAATCCGAACACATGAGCTCCCGCCGGGAATCGAACACGGTCTCTCACGCCAAATTAACGTATGCTAACCGCTTATCCACGAAGAAGGTCTACGATGTTAGCTAGCATTCGTGTCTGTGCTGCACAGAGTTCCGGATTCAATTCCTGGCGAGAGAGCGTTCATGGTGGTTTCGATTCCATCTTAAACTGTACGCTTCTGCTGTACCAACCAAACAAATAATGAACTCCGACCAACCCACCAATTTATAATCTCTGGTGAAATCTTAATTGCTTGTGGATAACTTAGAGATACGATTCCTATATTAAACATATATTTTAACGTTTAACCAAAAATATCCAAAAAGAGACATCTACCAATCGTTTGATCTCATTGACCTCAACAAAATGCAATGGGTAAGCGTAAATTCTCATGCGTAGTTTTCGACAATCATCACATATACGTATATTCTACCATTATTGGTAGATCACTTGCTGCAACTGGGAAGCTTCCACGCTCACTCCATGGTCTTCCGCTAACTTTTTCATCTTTACATAAGATTTTTCTGTTTTCATATCGTCCATTAATCGTAGTCTGCTTCGCCCTCTCCCTCTCTTTCCTGCCACAATACCCTCTAGCACGTTCCTCATGATACAGTTTCTTCTTAGCTATGTCCCAACCAGTTTCTCTTCCTCTTCTTAATAATATCTAAAATTGTTCTTTTCTCCCCTCTATTTCTAACAAACTCTCGTTCGTTTTCCTCTTAACTCAACTAATTCTATCCATTCTTCTCCACATACACATTTTGAAAGCCAGTCGTGTTTCATCATTTTTGCGTAATGTCCATCTTTCTGTCCAATACACTACAATGCTGGACGAGAAAAGTTAATTTCTACGTAAATGTATAAGTTGATGATGTACACTCATGTCCAAAATAATTGTCCCATATCTATAACTGTCTTCTTGTAAGAATATAATTTGATAATGGTTTTCAAGGCCACTTTTATTACTGAAACTATGTGTATAATCGGGAAATGTATATTCGTGGTAAGCTTCATAGGAAAAGAATTATAAGTACGAAAATTAGAATGAGTAAAATAAAATGTTGTCAAATGGACGAGAAAATTTTATTTTCGTTTTATTGTTCTTATTTACTGCTCTTTTGACATGAAATTTGCCACATACATGTCTTTGTCGACTATACACATACTAACATTATAAGAAATACCAGGTGAATTCATTATCAAATTATATTCCTAGAACATATTTATAGACATGTGACAATAATTTTGGACATGAGTGTACATCACGGGTGGCCTACGCGTGGACCGTGGTCTACTAGTTATCCTACGAGATGCGAAAGAGAAGAAGAAAAGAAAGAGGAAAAATGACTTGGAATTTTAGTAGTATGTACTTAAATTCTCTTCCTGCTTTAGGAAGTGGTCCTATAATGTTACTCATGATAGGAAAATGCATGTGCACATGCTCAAAATCAAGGAAAAGCAGGGTTTATTTTTGAAGATTTTCTTACATCTCGCACCAACGATGGTGGCGCTTCGCGGCTGGTTTGTCGACCTCACTCGTACGTACGGGAGGAAGTGCCGTCCTATACTCACGCCCCGGGCGCTGATTTTCCACGACATTGCACTGCATGTTTGATCCCCAATTTATTTCCTAAGACATATCTATTTTAGTTGTTGTGCATAATGCACTCTGAATTATACAATTTCAGAAACAGATTTTAGTGATAATATACTTTATTTATTTTCTAATTAAACAATACAGGTACTTGTGCAAATACTCTTTTGAAATTTTATTTTAGTGAATTGAATAAACGTTGTAAACACGTTGGTAATAAGACAGTTAATAAACAGACCAATTTTCTTCTAACCCTGGTTTTACAGCCTTGGAAATGAAAGAGAGAAATGGTGCATTGTACTTCATGTTCCGGTTACGCATTTCGCACATACGCATTACTTCTTTAAAAAAAAGTTATGATAAACATATCCACATATTCATTACGGACTAGTTTATTGCTTCGTATACAAGGGAAAGAATGAAAAAAAAATCTTCTGTAGACAGTGTTGTAATATTTCAAGAACATCCGCGTGTTGTTGCAAGTGTAAATATGTTTGTTTGCGTTTCTTCTTTTCCTAGAAATATGTACTTGAATTTTATTGCTCCGTTACAAAAGTGAAAAACTACATATGGAAAACAATATGGGATTACTTCTTTATACGGAGAGATAAGAAATGGAAGCGATGTTTTCTACAGGGTTGACACTGTCTGCTCTGAGAAAGAGACGTATGCAATCTTTCTGCTCTGATTTCGTTGTTCATCTTCGTCTTCACTGAACAATGACGTCAATGGCGTAGGTCAGTACATGCCACTGCGACGTCCTCCCTTGCTGCAGGCTAAAACCACGACCGGTGAATTCAATTACATGGCCAAATTAATTCCTCGACTGGTTCATAAAACTTCGCAGCACAATCAGTCGGACAAGTTTTTAGTAACCTGTTCCTTGTTTCCTAGCCTTCGAGGTGGTATGTTTTAAAATAAAATCATAACTCAAATATTACTAATTTGACTGGTGGTGAATGTTTTGTAAATGAATATTTCAATATTATAGGAAAGTTTGTCTGGTTGGCGACACCAGGGCTATACGAGACGTGGTGCTACAGTTTACATGGAATCCGAACTGCTGTAAGTGTTCAAATTTCAAGACTTTCCCACCGGCAATCGAACCCGAGATTATGTGCAGTAAAATCGCGTGCGCTAGTACTATACCAGTAGATGAGACTTTATGGAATAGAAACAATATTGGTTAGTAGATGAGACTTTATGGAATAGAAACAATATTGGTTAGTAGATGAGACTTTATGGAATAGAAACAATATTGGTTAGTAGATGAGACTTTATGGAATAGAAACAATATTGGTTAGTAGATGAGACTTTATGGAATAGAAACAATATTGGTTAGTAGATGAGACTTTATGGAATAGAAACAATATTGGTTAGCAGATGAGACTTTATGGAATAGAAACAATATTGGTTAGTAGATGAGACTTTATGGAATAGAAACAATATTGGTTAGTAGATAGGACTTTATGGAATAGAAACAATATTGGTGGCATATTAGCACCCATGAAAGCAATTCAAATTTTCTATTAAAAATGTATAACTTATACAAAGGCACTGTAAATCAAGGCACTAAAAATGAAACGAAATATTTCAGTTTAACGTCACACGATTGTGCCCATTAAGCTAAGAGAGACGATGATTAAGGCATGTGAATAATGGTAAAAGAATTAGTGGAATGAGAAAGTCGAAGGAAACGTGTGAACCCCGAGAAAACCCACGAACATGGCGTTGTCCACCACAAATTTACTTGGATGGGGATCGAACCAGGGACCCGATCACTAGCGCTCTACCACTGAGCCACCATGTTCCCCATTTAAGCAGTACGAGCGTTGAATATACGGAATTGGAAGTGGCAACAATTGAGTGTTGAAGACATGTAGGTCAGTGGCGTAACTAAAGGCTTCGGGGCCTCCCCGCAGACAGTGTGGAGTGGGGCTCCTTCTCTACGTCCCACTTCGCGATTTGGGGCCCCCTGATGGCTTGAGGCTCCCCCTACAATGCGGAGTCCGCGGGGCCCTTATTTACGCCTCTGATGTAGGTGGTGGAGATGGAGAAGGACATGTAAGGAGAATTTATGGGACTCCATGAGGGACCAAGAGGATGAGCATTCCTGTCCAACACTCACCTCCCTTAGCTCACATACTGTTGTTGGGTATCTCGTTTCATTCACTCCTGTTATGCGGGTAGGCTTGTATTCAGGATATTCGTTCTTTATCCCTGCCATATAAAATACTAATAGTAGCATTTGATTCTGTAGAGTGTGAAATTAGAACAGGAAGTTGGAGAGGTGAACTTGACTAGGAATATATCAGAAACTCAAGCTGGCAAATTTAGATACTTCAGCAAAATAAACTTTCCCTTCTATTTCTGTGTTATATTCTTACCTTTTTTGTATTAATTCAAAATATGAAAAAATAGTAAATAATCAAAGAATAGAAAACAATGGCGAGAGCGAATTGACTTTGGTTTAATATAGCAGGCACCTTCTCAACCTATGTACGCGTAGCACTGGTGGAACGCTTGCCGATGTTGAAAATGAAATGAAATGAAATCTTTCAATTTTACCCCCCACGCGTATGCCAGCTAGGCTAAAGGAGACCATAATTATGAGAAATGATGGAATAAAAAGAAAGTGAAGGAAACGGGAGAACCCCGAGAAAACCCATGAACACGGTGTTTGTCCACAACAAAGTCCACTTGGCGCGAGCTGGGATCGAACCAAGGATCCCATGCACCCGAGGTGACCGCTTTACTACTCTTATCTCATATCTTAATTTTTTTAAAAAATTAATTGATTCACCAAATGTACCTCATTAACTTGTTTTAACTACTTATTACTAGGTTGCTACTTATTTTACTCGGTTAACTCACTTTTTCAATAACCTAGAACGACAAGGACACGAACACGACAGTTAAACTTCCAAAGGCTCTCCCACAGGGAATCAAACCCGGGAACCCGTACAACAAAATCGCACGTGCTAGCCACTAGATCAGCGGGAAGGACGCATTGAGCCACCGTCCCCCCGCCGATGTTGAAGCTACGTACATCTTACGATGGTATATAATTAATAAGCCAATGGAAGAGGTTGAGCCACCCCGGCTTAAAACGAAAAGTTAAAAATAAGTTATTTAGGCAGGTCCGGAAAAATTAGTTAACTTTTTTCAAAAATGGTACAGTGCTTATCTCTGGTACGATGCCAGTCCAGGTGACCGTGTTTTTTTTTTTCAGATATTTCTCCCATTTCCACCCACATTTCCATTCTACCAATTCTTCCGTTATCATTTGCTTTCGTTAGACCAATCATCTGTCTCCATTTACTGATAGGACATGATGACTATCAGATTCACTCCCATATTATGAATTGCCCAGAGGGCGCACAGTGGCTCACTGGTAGAGACAACATCGTGGTCGTAGGTTTACTCGAGGTGCTCCTGTTCCTCCTATATTTTCATTCCACAAATCATGCACTTCCCTTAATCATCGTCTCCCTAGGCCTAAAGAACATAATCGTGGGACGTCAAACTGAAAGACATTGCCTTTCAAAGAAATATATAAATTGCCCATTTTTTTCCAAAGTAATTCAACTGAACTTAATGAAGATTCAACTGACTAGTTCAGTGGCTAGCGGGCTCTCCTTTAATGCACGGAGTCCTGTGTTATATTTCTGGTAGGAGATCCTTGAAATTTGAATCCAGTGAATGATTTGGATTCCGTCTTATACTGTAGATCTACGTCTCATATAGCCTCAGTGCTGAACTCTAACCAATTAAACACAAATTACTGAAGAATGCACAGAAGCTCCCACATTCAGATGTCACACTCAGTTTCATGTTTATAAGTTATTTTGTGTCGCTTGGAAGCTGTAGTTTCCTTTGTAAAAGCATCAACTGATTGAATTTACGGGCTGTTTCCTGAAAATAATCCACATTCCGTAGTTGTTGGACATTCTTTCTGTTTGTTCGTGTTAGTATAAAGTATAGTAATGTCTCCGCCATAAAATTACATTTCTTTCTTTCTTTCATTCCATGAACTGTCCATGGCCATCGGGCCAACGTGGTGTTGTTGTAATTTGCATGTGTTTCCCGTTATCTGTAGCTGTAAAAGAGGAATCACCCAACTCTTCACCTCCCGCAGCGTCAACCAACAACAAAAGTGATCTTTTTGTTGCGACAACAATCACTCGGAGGACTTTTGTTGTCAATTGTAAGTCTACATCTTCGGTTGCTTTGCACGTTTTTTTTGCATCAACACGTCTTTCTTTCAGTGCCAAAGAACGACACGCCTTTTTCTACTAACTTAGTGTTTTTGTTCGCAAATACAACTTGGGATGACGCAAACTCAGTTCACGGGATTTAACGGGTGATCTATTTGTAAGCAACGAGTGCACTGACCCACTGCAAGGACTTCCAAGAGGGATTGGCACTAGTAACTGAAGGAAGCATAGATGGTCCGATAGCATATCATATTAAAAGTAAATATTTGACATAAAAACAGGTCCGGCTTTATAGTTTATGGTTTATTTATTTATTTCACAAGGAAAGTAAACCGATGTATGTATTTAAAGATACTAACTTCTTTTATATATATATATATATATATATATATATATATATATATATATATATATATATATATATATATATAGGGTGTTAGAAAAATGTACCACAATATTTTAGCAACAGATTTCTCACATTCAAATAAGAAAAAAAGTTCATATGGATCTTTGCTCAAAACTGGATAGTTTTGGAGTTATAGTGCGCCGAAACCATGAATTAAGTGAGCTTTAAAAGTTCATAGCTTTATTACTATGGGACCTATCGTAGTCGGGTCAAGTCATCACTAAGGAACTGGTATGTGAACTATTCAAATACCCATATTTAAGAATGCTCCAGTAGTTGCACACCAATTTTTAGAGAGTGATCAAGTACTCCCAAACACTTTCTAAAAATGATTGTACAGTACAAGTACCGGAGGTTCTGAAAGATGAATATTTGGGTAGTTCAGATACTAGTTCCTCAGTAGTATCTTGACTCGACTACGATCGGTCCTACAGTAGTAGAACCATGTACCTTTAAATTTCATTTTTTTTTTACATTTTCAGCTCTCTCTCTCTCTCTCTCTCTCTCTCTCTCTCTCTCTATATATATATATATATATATATATATATATATATATATATATATATATATATATATACTTCTTCTTCTAAGCCTTTCTCCCAGTTAATATCAAAATCAGGGAGAGCACTTGCCCCCTGAAGGTCCAAATGACGCTACTCGAAATAAAACTTAGTGAGGATGACCGCCCACCGACTTGTATCCTGGGACGTCTACAGGCCCGTAGCCAGCCCCAAAATTTAGAGGGGCCCGGTCGAAGTTTGGGGGGGGGGGCCGATCCAACCACATTATAGTTCATCACCATATTATAGTTCACTTGTAAGCCTACCATGAAAATTTTAGGAGGGGCCAGTAAAAATTTAGGGGGACCCGGTGGATACAGCCCTGGACGTCTACAATAGTACTACAAAACTTTCCGTTTAACGTCCCACGCATATACCCATTAGGCTAAGGGAGACGAATGATTTAGGTAACTAAATGATAATGGAAGAATTGGTGGAATGAAGCGGGAGCACCCCTAGATAACTCACGGACACGATGTTGTCCACCACAAACTAACTTGGCTGGGGATCGAATCAGTGACCCAGTGTACCAAGGTAAGTACTCTACCACTGAGTCATCGTGCCCCCACCACCCTAATAGTACTAACCACTGTGAAGCAAAAGCAATAATATTAAGAGTGTTCATCCCGGCGAAATTAAAATACCGCTAATTTTACAGTAATTATGTGATATCTTCAAATAGATAAAAGATAACTGAAGTATGGAACAAGAGCGCCCTAGACAATATTATTTTGCGTGAAGTACCGTTATCACAAGTCACCTGGTAGCTTTCCGTTTTCAGCTGTTTAGAAAGGCGAAAATAAATGCCGATTTTCAAAATGGCTCGAAATCGAAAGCAGATAAGTGAGTCGTGATAACGGTTTCTCATGTAAAATAATATTCTCAAGGGCGCTCTTGTTCCACATTTCGATTATCTTTTATGTATTTGAAGATATCACATAATTACTGTAAAATTAGCGGAATTTTAATTTCGCTGGGATGAAGACTCTTAAGCACTATCTTACGTCTGGTTAAGAAACTCTTTTAACCAAGTTTGAATTTAGTCCTCACTGGTCTAGTAAGTAACATATGCGAATTTGTGCATGAGGTCCCGGGATTGATTCCTATTGGGAGAACATCGAAAGCAAGTAACTAATTTACAATGAGAGAACTCATCACAGGCGTACAACCTATTATTATAGGGGTAAACTATCCTCTTTTTAATTGAAATTCAGAGGACGAACAATCGAATGTGAGTTTCATCCTAAATTCAATGAATTCCATCATATGATATTGGACATGGCATTACGTAATTGCATATAAATCACCAAATGTCACATTTGGAATCTCTGATGGCTCGTAAAATGTTGTTTGACACCTTTTTTTATATATATATACGAAGACCACCGCCGTTAAACACACCCAGATTCTTGAAGCTTCTGAGTAAAAGGCTAGCACGAATTGCCCCTGTTTTTTCCATACAAACTGCTCTGGCCACACAAATAATCAGTTGTTGACAATGCGAAGAGCATAAAATGGGTGGATTCTTTTTTCTTGAAAAGAAAACATTAGCTCCTCCGCACAACAGAGTCGTGATTTAAGGCAACAGAACGTTCAATTGTTTTTTTCGGCGCTCACAGAATAACAATCGCGTTCGATTTCCCTACTTTCAGGAGGAGCACAGTGACCTGATGTGCAGATATCGGAATCCTTCGAACAAACTACTACTGGTCTTTGCAATAATCGAACCAGCTGCAGCAATGGACATTCAAATATAGAGACAAAATCTTGAAGATTGGAACTTCGTATACATTACACTTTGGATTTTTTATTTTATTTATGTAAGGCGTCTTTTTCCAGCCTCGAAGCTACAGCTCAACATGGGATCCTAATTACATGTGCTTCCGCCGGAATTAAATAAGAGTTTTTAAGAACCGCGGTGGCTCAGTGATAGAGTGTTCACCTATGGTGCGTGGGTCCCTGGTTCCGTACCCGCTCACGCCAAGTGAAATTCGTGGTGGACAAACGCCGTCTGCCTGAATTTCCTCGAGTTTGTTCTGTTTCCTCCATCCCACTATTCCATTCATTTCTCATCATCACCGCCTCCTTTAGCCTTCGCGACATAAGCGTGAGACGTAAAACTGAAAGATTTCATTTAAAAATACAGGTTCCCTACCAAACAAAACATATAGGCACAAGGGAGCTTACAAAGGAAAGAGAAGAACACAATGCTACGTATAAATTGTAGTGTAGATACATAAACATACATCATACGAGTGCCATGCCGTGGAAAATCAGCGCCAGGGACGAGAGTATATGACGGCGCCCCCGTACATATGAATAAGGTCGACAGGCCAGCCGCGAAGCGCCACCATAGTTGGCGCTAAGCGTAATAAAATTTTCAAAAATAAACTCTGCTTTTCCTTGATTTTGAGCCTTTTTATTACTTTTTCCTTCTATTTTATATATATATTTTCCTCCTGAATTTTGCGCCACTTACTTCGGCGCCCTGGGCCCATGCCCCACTCACCCCCGCCCCCAGGTATGGCAGTGCATCATACGCTTAGAGAGAGAGAGAGAGAGAGAGAGAGAGACAGGTAAACTACCACAATCGGTAATAAGGCGTTTACTTATCCACAGAAACGTTCACAAATGTTGAGGGGCTCATTTTCTTTATTCAGTTGTGATATTTTAAAGTTCGAAATTCCTGACACCAACAAAATAATCATAACTAGCTAGAGATTATTTTTTAAAGGATTTACCGACTTCGTAAACAATCTTTTGTGACAAAAAATAAAGTTTAGTTTATTGATAATACAAGAATATTACGACTTTTGGATTGTTACTTGACTATTTTCATAAAACGATGTTGACAAGAGTGAGGGTCCTGGAAATTTGTCTCGGGTCCATTGATATCTATGGACAGCCTTACTTATCAACTGTATGCCCCCAACTAGGTTGCCGGTTGGGTCATAATATATTTTTTCCCTTCTACCGCCGCGCCGTTCACACGCAGCTAGATTTATCCAACGTTTGTAAAAAGGGGTGCTGCAAGAGGTGAGTAGTTCCTGAAGAAAACCTATGCACACGGTGTTTAGTCCACCACAAAGTTCACTTGGTAGTAGGTGGGATCGAACCTTGGACCCCACGTACGAAAGGTAAGCACTCTATCACTGAGTCATCGCGGTTTCCTTATGCCAATGTGAGGGTTAATGTTATATGGTGGCATATACACTCGCCAACTGCAATGGATTTAAGCCCAGATAGTGGTCTTGAAACGGTGTTAATAGAGGGTCCCCTCCTTCATATTCCGGATGTTGTATAATTACGAGAAACAAAAAAGCTTAATTTTACCTAGCCGTTCTTTCTCAGGATACTTAAGATTTTTGTGTCCATTTCTTATTGTGGTATATTTTTATTTTTGGATCAAAAGATTCAATATATTTCAGGCAAAAATTTTCTTCTATGTCTTATATCTGGAGAACTACATACAGTGTAGGCAAACCCAAACTATCATTTAACTCAGTATGATGTACGTATTCCGTAGAAAATACGAAAACCCTATTTAGGGGCCGTTCAAAAATTTTGTGGTCTCTGATCCAAAAAGTCCAATATATTTCAGCCAATCAGAAATTTTCTTGTACGCCTTATATCTGGAGAGCTACATATAGTGTAGCTAAATCCAGACTATCACTTAACTCAGTATGATGTGCGTATTCCGTAGAAAATACGAAAACTCAATTTAGGGACCATTCAAAAATTTTGTAGCCCCTGACCCCAAAACTAATTATCGGCCAGGATTGCAATCGTTTGATGCATTTTTGGACCATTCCTAGAGATCTTGGTCAAGAATTTAATAATTTTTTTTTGATCATTCCTAAAATTCTTGTTCCATAATATTTTGTAGAAAGCAATAGAACTAAAACCAGGTATACTCCTTCCCGAACGTGAGTATGTTAAAATACCTTATACAGTATTTTTTAAAAAATGAAAAGAAGAGTGGAAACATTACAAAAAAAGCGTTTCCCTCTCTCTCTCTGTTTAAGAGTCTTAATGAAAACAAACTCAAAATGTCATTAACAATTTCATTTGTTAAAAAAGAAAATAACTTTTCCTTATGCTTAGTTGAAACGTGATCCCTCATAAAACTTGTCGGAACAGCCACACTTTACGAGCTGCATAGACAGAATCCAAATAACAAAGTGAATGTACTGTGTGTTTGTTTGTGAATGTGAATATGATGTGTTTGCTCTCTTTTGGAGCGGGTCAGCAGCATCTATTGGCTTTCCTTTTCGTCTCCAAAGCTCTTTTGCAATCTGTGTGACGCAAGAATAACAACTCACTTGCTCGAAATATTGAATCTTCACATCAGTTCCTGGCGCACTACATGAAAAAAAAAAAAAAATCTTCTCTTTCGTTTGTCAACTGTTTTTCGTTCTGTCGCTCGTAATACAACACGTTTATTTTTATGATTATTTTTACTGAGACATATTCTGTCATGTCCTGCTGTTCGGAAATCTCCCATCCGTCTGTGGGACAGGGAACATTTGTTCCTCTGGACTGTGGGAGCCATTCGCAAGGTTGTCTGAAATATACTTTACTACGAGATATTTATGTAAACGACACAAGAGAATAAAACTGAAACGTTCACAGTCATTTGGTTTATATGTGGCTGACACACAGCCATTTATGAAATCGAAAATTATTTTGCAATTATAATCCGCTAAAGCAAATGTCAATCGTTTTTATAAAATTTAATATTCGAACAAAAATTAATGAAACACGCAATAAGGAAATGAATTTTTTCCCTTTGCGCACAGATTACGTCAATATGAAACTAAATGTTATTGTTTATGTGATATGTTAGGGCTATACACTGGTTTTATTAATATGCAGAAAAGGTTTGAATACTGAGTTTCCTATATTGTTCAACAAACAGCTTACAACAGCTTAAACACCGTTAGCTGTATACCCGCTAAGGCACTGTTGCTAACATGTGGCTTTGTTACTTTATTTTGAACTCTGCTTTAATATGACAACTGTGTTTATTATTCTTTAGACAAGTTTCAATTTATTTTATTTGCATACCAATCAGAGGGATGTATATGCACCGTTAGTGTTATTTTTTTTTTTAAGCAGTTTTGAAATCTCCAGTTCCAATCCAGCGACTTTAACTCTGAGGTTTCTGCGTGTCTTTTCCTCAGTTATACCAGGACGAATGCTGGAATGGTATCTCTAAGTCTATAGAATTAAAAGGATTGCCATTGGATTCTGGTGCCAAAAACAGTAAACTTTTTCTCTATTATTAGCATATAGTGAAAGAAAGAAAGTGTCTGAAATTGAGACAGATACCAACCGAAAAATCTCATGGAGGTAATCAAAACAATATGCTAACTAACCAACTACTCTATGGCTTATGCAACCCGAAGGTTGAATGCCGTGTTCACACAAGCTCTCCATTGATTTCTATCCTTAACCAACTGGATCCAGTTTCTACTTTGTAGTCCTATTTCTGAGAGATCCATCTTAATATTGCCCTCCCATCTGCGCCTAGGTCTTCCTAATGGTCGTTTTCCGGTTGGAATTCCAGTTAAAACTCTGAAACCGTCTCTACTTTCTTCCATTCTGGCTACATAACGTGCCCACCTGAGCCTCCCAGACTTGATGACTTTAACAATATATGATTGAAGGTAAATCCTTACGCATAGTTTTTGAGGGTAAAAAATCGACCAAAATGTGCTATAAGAGAACCGCACCATATATTAAAGTGAAACTGATGCTAAAATATAGCCCATCAAGCTTTACATCAAGATGACAGTACATATTATTAATAGGAAGAAGAAAGAAATATTTAAACTTAACATCTGACGATTATGCACGTTAAGATAAGGAAGACGATGAATAAAGCAAGTGAATGATGCTGGAAGAATTTGTGGAATGAGAATGTGGAAGTACCCCGAGAAAACCCACGGACACGATATTGTCTACCAGAAACTTACTTGGCCAGGGAACGAACCAGGGACCCCACGCACCAAAGGTAAACGCTCATTTTAATATGATATGAGCCACAAATCATTAAATCTTAAGCATAATTTTGAAAATCTCTTATTCATTAGGATAGAGACGAAATTATCATAATAACAAACACAGAGATTGTGGTACTAATTTTCTTGTTTCGGTTCATACATTTTTAGGAACCATTTTCGCCAGTCGTTAAATTAGGCTTAGGGGAGGCGCGGTGGTTCAGTGGTAGAGCGTTTACCTCTGGGGTATGAGGGTTCCTCGTTCGATCCCCGTCCAAATAAGTTTTTGGTGGACAACATCGTGTCCATGTTTTTTTGGGGGGCACTCCAGTTTCCTTCCATCTCCCATTCCACCAATTTTTCCATCATCATTTATTTGCTTTAATCGTTGTCTCCCTTAGGCTAAAGGGAATAATAGTAGGACGTTAAGCTGAAAAATAAAATTAGCCTTAGGGATTGACATTGCGATGTATGCCACTCAAGAACTATTTAAGAGGCCTCATCCCAGCGAAATTAAAATACCGCTAATTTTGCAGTAATTATGTGATATCTTCAAATAGATAAGACATAATTGAAATGTGGAACAAGAGCGCCCTAGACAATATTATTTTGTGTGAGCTACCGTTATCACAAGTCACCTAGTGGCTTTCCGTTTTCAGCCGTTTAGAAACGTGAAAATAAATGCCGATTTTCAAAATAGCTCGAAATCGAAAGCAGATAAGTGAGTCATGATAACGGTATATCTTGTAAAATGATATTGTCTAGAGTGCTCTAGTTCCACGTTTCTATTGTCTCTTATCTATTTGAATATATCACATTATTACTGTAAAATTAGTGGTATTTTAATTTCGCCGGGATGAGGTCTCTTAACTATTCTTTATTTTTTACGATTCACCGTTTCCGCTGATTTTCTGCTTGTTGTTTAACAGAGTTTAATATGCTTTCGCAGCATGAACCTACCTACGTAAGATCCAAACGTCAAAAGCTCCCACTAGGAATAGAATATGGCACCAAAAGGCGGGAAGTTTTACCGCGTGTATTTAACCAGAAGGGTACCATTATGTACTACATGCAATTTATCTTTCCTAAAACGAAGAAACCTTACATGTTACATGAAAATGGAGCCAAAAAAAGGGAAAAAATACCTTTTTCTTCCCATATCTATTTACTTCTGACTAGAAGGTTGCCGAAAGAAAAAAAGAATTCGCAGGTAAATTACAGGTAAGAAAAAAAAAAGAAGGAATTCGCTTAAAAGATGTAAAGAAAAGGGAAAGGAAACCTTGTAAACGTAAGAAGCGAAAAGGCTAACAATTGTTCCCCTGAATGCAAAATTGAAGTTTAAAAAAATCGGACACAGGTATACCTTCCTCGTATTACAATGCAGCAGGTAACATATATTGCGTGAATTTCCCAGAGATATTTATTACCGTTGTTGAAGGATTTAATGACTTTATTTTGGCTACTTCCAGAAATCCTTTTCTTTTATTTTTTTAAGGAAAGATTTCTGTCGAAAATACTTTTAAAAAGGAGTGATACCTATTCAGGTGATTCTTTTGTATGTTTTAAAGGGACAATAGAATGTTGTCAATTGTGACGTATGATGCAGGTCGCATTTTAAGCCTTTTTCTGGACCCCCTTTGACAACCAATATTTATGACCGCCAAATACATTGCACTATTTGCCTCATTTTTTATATTTTTTCAGACAAAACAGAGAAAAAAAGTCTGCCAGAAGGCAAGGGATAGATTGTTCATAGTGATCCATATAATTGGTGACTTGGACGTCGGATGCAGGTAATACATGTCACGACCGCACTGGCCTATTGTTCTGTGCTCGCTGCCAAGGTGAAGAACGCATTGTTGACCAATTTAGAGGGGGAGGGAAGAAGGAGGAGGGGAACCAGTGATCTGTTGCAGATGACCCCAGTCTTTGGTTTATAATATCGACTACGTACGCCATTTAGGAAAGCTTATCTCCCATGTTGGATAAATTTATGTAAAGAAAAAGTTTGAAAACTCTATTTAAGAATACCGACCTAATGAATTTAACCTCAAAAGCAGAAACAAACGCCAATAGAGAAAGAGAGAGGTAATCGCTCTCTCATTCTTAGCTAATGTCTTCATAAATCAGCGATTAAATATTTCGATATGAAAAGATGAGTTGACCTGGTAATACTGAGGTCAATAACTTCATCAAGAGTCGCCATTTCGATACTCGTGACCTCACTGGATTCAGTCTGCACTGCCCTCAATTCAGAGAACAAGAATTTCTCATATTCTTGTATGAGAAATAATTACATCCATGGGTACTGTAATTTGATTTTTTTTTTTTAATGCTTTAAAATTGTATTTGTTGGTCACATTCTTTTCTGTACATTCGAGGATAAATCGAAGTGGTCGGTCTCTTATTTTCAACGAACTTAAAAATTTCGTTATTGAATTCTCTCTCTCTATGTGTGTGTGTGTGTGTTATTTGCGAATTTTTCAATTTTGAGGCCTTCATTCGATAGAGGATCAAAAACTATTTTTCGCGTCACTCTTACCATTTCCGAGATATTGGCCAAAAAAAGTTCCAATATCGGGAGATTTAAGGAGCCAAATCCTGGGAACCGTAAGTCATAGAGGGAAGATATTTTGCGAATTTTTCAATTTTGAGCCCTCCATTTTGAGCATGTGTCTTCATAAAACAACATATCGTAGAACATTTAACAGAACTCTTAAACAAAACACGTGGAAAAAATCAATATTCAAAGAAATTATAAATGGATAGATATATTACAAGAATTATTAATGAGTATAATAATGAAGTACATAGAATTATTGGTATAAAACCTGTAGAAGTTAATAAGAAAAATTAATTCTTTTTAAGTTTTTTTTTTCTGGCAATAGGGGGGGGGGGGGGACTCGTGAAGCATTCTCAACTGGTTTGTTCTGGATTCCTTATATTTTTGCAGTCACAACTATCCACTCAGCATAGGGAGCGTGAGTTCCGGGTATTGGGACGTTCTATTTTATCCGGGTATTGGGACGTTCTATTTTATCCGGGTATTGGGACGTTCTATTTTATCCGGGTATTGGGACGTTCTATTTTATCCGGGTATTGGACGTTCTATTTTATCCTGGTATTGGGACGTTCTATTTTATCCTGGTATTGGGACGTTTTATTTTATCCGGGTATTGGGACGTTCTATTTTATCCGGGTATTGGCACGTTGTATTTTTGCCAGTAAATATCCTGTAGAAGTGAAATGTGCTTTTATGTCTCTGAAAGAAACTTCCTGTGGAACATTTCTGGACTCTTTGCCAGATAATTAAGGTCAGCTACGACACAAAAGTTAAATATGCGTCGTAAAAGTGATATCTTCTCCCGGAGATTGTATGTATTTCTATTGGACCGGTGGGGATATTCGCTCGAAAAACTGTAAAAGCTTTTTCAGGCCAACCATACTGAGCGAGGTTTTCCTGGGTTTTTCCTAATCTGTACTAGTGATGGCCATTTCCGGAAATCACATTTTCCGTTTTCCGGAAAATTTTCCGTTTTCAATTTTCCGGTTTCTGGAAAAAATATCTTCCGTTTTCCGTTTTTCCGGAAAATGTGGCCATCCCTAATCTGTACTAGGCAAATGCCGGAATAGTATCTAACATAATGCTCCCGGGTCGCTTCCTTCCTTTCTTTCTCTCCAGTTCCCTGAGTAGTGTGATCACCGAAGGACATCATCCCTCTCACGTGACAGACTAAGATAGCTATAGATGCCGAAAGCCCAGAAATCTAATTCCTAATTTCTAATCCTATTTCTATTGGAAAATATCTCTCTCATATCGAATCTTGTCCCGAAAATTTTGTCTCACTTTGTCTCATGAGCAAGTGTATAGATAATCACAGAACAAATTCTGGACGTCCAAATGTTCTCCTATGACAGGTATATTCCACAATTACAGATTTATCCTTAATGCTTCTACTGCGAGACTCAATATCCTGGGTTATGATGGAACTTGTGGGAAGTCCATGGAATTTTCCATGTATATATTGTGCTATTTTAGTGTAACTCGATTGGGAGGACCTACAGCGTATGAAGGGATGTGTTCGGCCAGAAAGTTCTTCTATCTAATTCTCTGATTTGTTTCTCCGAAACTGTTCCTCCACGGTTTAACTCAAATACCTTCAACTTTTCTTCACGATGTGAAATTAAAATACCGCTAATTTTACAGTAATTATGTGATATCTTCAAATAGATAAAAGATAATTGAAATATAGAACAAAAGCGCCCTAGACAATATTATTTTGCGTGAGGTACCGTTATCACAAGTCACCTAGTGGCTTTCCGTTTTCAGCTGTTTAGAAACGCGAAAATAAATGCCGATTTTTCAAAATGGCTCGAAATCGAAAGCAGATAAGTGAGTCGTGATAACGGTTTCTTATGTAAAATAATATTGTCTAGGGCGCTCTTGTTCCACATTTCGATTATCTTTTATCTATTTGAAGATATCACTTAATTACCGTAAAATTAGCGGTATTTTAATTTCGCCGGAATGAAGACTCTTAATGCGAAAGGAAATGGATGATTAAGAAAGGATTGCTGGAATAAAAGAATGGGAAATTAGAGAAACCCGAGAAAACCCACGTTCAGTGTTATTAATCACAAAGTAACAGCCGGAGTCCCTCATATCAGAAGTAAAGGCTCTATCCCTGAACCATTGTTATCCCTTTCACGGCGCTTCTTTAATTGAAATCATTCTGTTTCATCATTAAGATCGAACTGGAGACCGTTCTTTTAAAGTCAGGCTTGCAGACCATTTAGCTACAGGGATATATTGGTGATAAAATTTAATCTAAAACTTCTCAGAAGCAGAGAATTTGTAATAATGTAGCCTAATGGTTAAAGTGCACGCCTATTCAGAGGGTAGTCCCGAGTTCGATTCCTGTAGTTACATTATTTCCTTCATTGAATTAAGAGATAGGGAAGTCCGGTCAAGCGAACTAGAAACGTTGATCTCCGACTTAAATGCCATCTATGTGCTAACGGCAGGGATTCATGGCCATCTTCCCAAACTAAAATAAAAACTTTCCATAAGAAAGAAAAAGCAAAGTGAAGTGCACGAGAACAAACGTAAATTAAAAAAAAAAATTGCAAGAAGTCCTGAAAGCACGTCCATCGCCAGTGATTTTGAAATCCCTCGGTCGGTCACCAACAGAGAAACGTGATGCTTGTGGAACATTTCACTCCTCTCGGTTAATAGCCGCAACAGAATACAAGTACATGGCGTTTGGAATCTCTGCAGAAAGATGTTGCTGGTAGAACAGGAACGTATAGGCCTACGAACTAAAGGTTTACTGGTGTTACTGTCTAGAAGGGGCTATGACCTGCCAGACGGAGCTTTAATTCAGTGATATGTGGTTACTGCAATAGCTGGTCAAGAAGGGTCGTTTGAAGAGAGCGAGGGCCGCGGTAGCTCAGTGATAGAGCGTTCACCTCTGGTGTATGAGGTTCTTGGTTTGATCCCACCTCGGGCACCAGTAAGCTTTGTGGTGGACAAATACCGTGTGCAGGGTTTTCTCGGGGTTCTCCCGTTTCCTCCCACTTTCTTTATTACACCATTTCATTCAAATCTCATCATCATCGTCCCTTTTGGCCTACACGGCATAAGCATGATACGTAAAACTGGAACATTTGAAGAGAGCAGATAACCTTCTGGACGATTTTTGTAGGCTTAAAATACTGAGATTTACATCAAATCAGAATAAAGTGGTGAGAGGATTAAAAAAAGAAAAAAGAAAAACGTAAAACACTACTTATATTGATGGAAAATATCCTCTCCCTCCCATCCAAGTAAAACCTGAAGTGACCTTTCTGACCCCTATTGTTCGGCTTAAATTCTTCAGGATTTGATATCATGGAATTAAATTCTCAGCAGCTATTACTTCATATACAAATTCATAATGTAATGATACAGATTCAAGATTTTACCATCTAGACTTCGTGGTGCCGATCCAGCAACGTTCAGTTGTTTTTACACTCTCGTTTATTCTTTGATTAAATGAAATAGAAAGAGAGAGAGAGAGAAAGAGAAAGTGGAGTCGATGCAGGTTGAAACCAGATCGTTTAGTGTGAAGAAAGTGATCGCGTTACATAAGTGTTTACTTGTGACCGCCGCGTGAAGCCAACTGACAAACAAACAAACAAGGCAATGAGAAAAAAGGAAGGGAAACAAAATAGTTACAAGGTTACGCCTCCTCTGCGCGCAAGCAATTAGAATGAAACCACAAGTTCAGAAACCATTCCTTCTGCTCTGAACAGCATTTGGGCCGTGAAGGACGTCGCTTCTATACCTTCAACAACAGCACATTATAAATAGGGGTCGCCTTCAATGATTATAGGGAAGACATTAGGGAAATAATTTATTCTGGAAGACTTCAGACTTTCGCAATTACAATATAATATTCAAAACTTGATAGTTAGTACGGAGAATATAATTTAATGTTTAACGAACGTTCCTAATTTTTGTTTGCAATTGAAAGTCGAGGGTTCAAATATGGTGACCGGCTATCTTACCCGAATATTTCTCATGTTATTCTTAATTTGAAGTTTAACCGCCTTTTCAGAACTGAGGCTAAATAAGATGTGGACCTACAGCTTAAAGTGGAATCAAGATCATATAAGCATCCATCGGGATCGAAAGCGCTTATGCTAACCTCGATTCCATCGTACGAATGCAGTCAAATTTCTTTCATTTTGTTTCTCATAATTTGTGATACGTAATTATTGTATTGCTTTCTGATTTCGCAGGTTATATCTGAAAATAAGTTAGGAAAATAAATGTTATGGTGTCAAATGATCAACGATTTTGTATGATTTTGTGACTCTATGATGTTACAATCAAATGGCAAACATTTTTTCTATTCATAGTCCCCACTTGAAACTGTTCTGTAAATTTACAACGAACAGCTGGCAAACTTTCTGTCACTCTATTGCCATTATAATACTGTGGTGAGTACCACAAGGAATATTGTTTATATCAAATTAAAATAACGTCTAAAAACATATTTGTCCACGTATTCTTGATATAAATAACAATTAGGGAATTTTTGCTAAAATATGACTAAGTACTCCATATCACAATGTTGATGGTCCATCTCAGGAAACAAAGGTCTATTAACCATAATATTTCATGTGCAAACTAAACTCTTCAGGGTCTAGCACAGTAACAAGTTTAATCAAGATTAGATAAGTGTCATTGATCACCTACGGTATATACATCATTTGTAAAAAGAAAAAAGCGAATAATGGGCGAAAATATGCAACGTACAACGTTTCAGCTTCATAACGTACATTTCTACAGACAGCAACAAAGGATAGAAAAATTGTCTGAGAAAGGGTGTGTTATAGAGTTGAAACGATACACGTCATATGTTTCTTACTATAACTCCTTGTGCAACAGCCCTTAGAAGTCCAGGGTTTACCAGCCGGTCTGTGGTACTCGTGCCTTTGGGGTTGATTTGTGGTCAACACTTTGGTTTACCCCACTGTTAATGCTGGCTTCCTAAACCGGAGTTAGCTATTTATTTCATTTAAGTACATCTCCAATTGTACTCATGAAGCTGGGTGGACGCCGTAATGCTAACCCCGTGTGATGAATACGAAAGGTTACCCATATTTCGTTTGGCCATACCCTACTCCGCTTAGCTTAGCTTAGCCTTTCTGTTCACGAGAAGCAGCATTCCAGTACAACTGGGGCATTAACACTACTTACTGTAACATTGCATATGTTTTCAACTCTTGACTCAATGAAACTTACTTTGAAAATAAAAAAATATAGGGGGGCACTGTGTCTTAGTCATAGAACGCTTTCCTCTAGTGCTTGAGGTCCCTGGTTCGATGCCCTGTCAAGAAAGTTTGTGGTGGACAACATCGTATCCGTGGGTTTATCGGGGTACTCCCGTTTCCTCCCACATGCTCATTTTACCAATTCTTCTACCATCATGGGGCCGCGGTGGCTCAGTGGTAGAGCGTTCACCTCTGGTGCATGGGGTTTTGGGTTCAAACCCTGCTCCCGCCAAGTGAACTTTGTGGCGGACAAACACCGTGTGCGTGAGTTTCCTCGGGATTCTCCCGTTTCCTCCCACTTTCTTCATTCCACCATTTCATTCATTGCTCATCATCACCGTCTCTTTTAGCCTAGCCGGCATAACCGTGGGACGTAAAACTCAAAGATTTCAGTTCATTTCTTCTACCATCATTCACTTGTCTCAATTATCTGTCTCCCTTAGCCTAAAGATCGTAACCGTGTAACGTTAAACTGAAAGATTTCATTTCATTTCATGAAAATATAGCCTACTTAAAAAGCTGATCTAAAACGATACATTTTTTTTTTGTTTGTTTGTTTCGTATTCTTTCTCTAGGTATCGCTTCCCTTCCCATATCCCAAAACATACTTTTATAACGGAGATGGACTGTATAGAGTCCTGAGTTTCCATTTAGGATTCCTGATTTCTCTTCACGAAGGAAACTCAGTTCTTTGGCCTCCACGTTAAACTGTAGGTTTCCTCACATATAGCTTTGGCCCTGAAAACTCCAAACAACCAATCACAAGGGAGATATAACAGTAAAAATTGAAATAATTCATCGGAGGCTGTGAAGTCCACAAGAATTGAAAAATACAAGAATATAAATTTTAAAACAGAAATATTAGTTGGATAGCAACGAATTGGTTAAAAGAAACACCGCTTTCGATTTATGCAAAATAAATAGAAGTGGACAATATGGCATCAGTATTACATACAATTGTTTGTAAGTCGAAAAAAGAAGACAGACAGACAAAAAAGAAAAAAAGGTATGACTATTGTGTAAGTTCGGCTAACTTACATAGAGATTGAGTGGGCGATCCAGTCAGAGAGTCCTCCGCAGGGAGTCTTCAATTGAATGAGTCAATGATATATTCTTTGCTTTTCGTGGTATGTTGAAAAGTAAGGAGGGGGAAGCGTAAACTACACAATTGTATTCTTAGAGTGTGCCCACAATTACTGCTTAGATCCATAGATATGGTAAGTAAAGTAATGAACTTTTTTTTCTGTCAGCCTTTTCTCGCGGTCGTCATGGCGAACTGACTGTCTGCAGTTACACAGACAGTGAAAAAAAAAGGGGGGAAAAGAAAATATAAAAAAATGGGCGCGGTGCTCTGTAAGATTCCGCCCTGCCCTGTGAATCTTTGCTTACACTAGGTCAGGAAGCTTGCCCCCAACTGACAAAGTTCCAACGCATTGCTGGGAGCTACTTCATTCAATAATGAACACACATTTAACACACGTATTTACCAGTGTTTATATGTATATATATGCATGTACAAAAGGTGAAGTTACAATAGAAGTATTCGTGTCTACATACTTAAGTTGATAGAGAGCCTAACGGAACATATAAGAATAAAGTTCACATATGGATGTCTATTCATACAAGTGCATTGTTATTTAAAATGCAGGTAGTTGCAAGGCACATGCCAATTTCCGTTACTAATAGAACAAAATAACCTCCACTTGTTTCATTTTGTTTCATTTGTTTCTGTCTGACCCATCACTCGCTCTGTCTCAATGAACGAAACGTCTCCTCAATCAACCTGTGTGGAATGTGTTGCCACTGGTTTTACGAACTCTTTTTTTTTTTTTTTACATTCATTGTTTTTCTGGAGGAGACAAGGAGGTCGTGTTGAATGCATTAAACGTCCTCTGAATTTCAACACCAACTGCTGCACCGGCAAAAGCAAGGAAGTCCTCGCGGCAACACAAACAGTCAAACTAAAATGCATCCCTTTTTACTAGGAATTAACGACTTATCCTCTTTCTCAAAAAAAACTGTTGAAGCATTAATTAAGCAAACTCAGGGCATTTTATATAAGTAAATATGAGTCAGCTGCTTTTTAACTATAAACAGCCAACAAACTTTTAAAAAAAGAAATTCTCTTCCGGATTAAATCTCAGCTGAACTTTGTTAAATGTTTGCTTAATTAATAAAAAGATGAAGAAATGTTTAGCGAGTGCGTTTTAATGCATGTCACTGATAAGAGCTTTTTGTAATTATCATAAAGTTTTCCTTCGAATTTTATGCTCTCAGAGAATTTACCAAACAACAAGACATGTTTTCTTCAACCGCTTCTGTTCTGGAGTCATTTCGAGGTTTGTGACTTAAACAAGATAATTAGCAGTTAATTTGGACTTCTTTCCAATTTTATCTGCTTAACTCATTTCATGTTCTTTTTCTCAAAATAAATAGAAGACGTTTCTCAACTGCATCTTGCTTATAAACCGTATTTTAGTGTAAATAATAGTTTGCTTATAAATTGTATAAATAATTTTCCTTAAAATTTAAATATTAAGAGGCCTCATCACAGCGAAATTAAAATACCGCTAATTTTACAGTAATTCTGTGACATCTTCAAATAGATCAAAGATAATCGAAAAATGAAACAAGATCTCCCTAGACAATATTATTTTACATGAGATACTGTTATCACGACTCACTTATCTGCTTTCGATTTCCAGCCATTTAGAAAATCGGAATTTATTTTCGCGTTTCTAAGTGACTGCAAACGGAAAACTACTAGATGACTCGTGATAACGGTACCTCATGGAAAATAATATTGTCTAGGGCGATCTTGTCTTTTATCTATTTGAAGATATCACATAATTTCTGTAAAATTAGCGGTATTTTAATTTTGCAGTGATAAGGCTTCTTAACACTTTACCCACAAATATGAGATTGTTTAAGGAAATACAGTAGAAAGGAAGTGAGAATACCTCGTACAACAAGTGGTCTTCAACGTATGACCCGCGAACCACGACTCCGACCTCTTCAAAAAAAAAAAAAAAAAGTAGTTAATACGAGAACTGCTAAAAGCTGTTGTAAATATTACAGCTTAGTTTAATGGCCTTTCAGGGTTATTAAAATTATCAATGTGACCCACATCATCTGATGAGTTGAAGACATTTTATAAACATGAATAGTAAAATCCAGAGACTTTTAAGACTTAATTTACGTTCCTCTCCCCGAATTGTATTTATTTATTTATTTATTTTGGCAGTATCTAAAGGTGTAGTAGAACCTTCTTGTGATACCCGTCAACAGAGGGAATTGCGAACAGCATTATTGCTCGAGATCATGATGCAACAGTTTTTAGATGCAATTTGTAAGAGTTAGGTGCAGAGTTCCTTAAAGCGTATTTTCCGAAGACTGATGTCACTTAATACACTTTTTCAATTTTCTTTCTTTTTACAAATCAAATTATTCATCAAAAACTGCAAATTAAAATATCACGTCTTCAGCATAAATGCTATAACTGTGCAAAATAAATAAATAAATAAATAAAAACTGAGAGCTTCATAAAGCAATGACTTTTAATGACGCTGCGAAGTTTATAGAATTTCTACATCAACTAAAAGAACATCTTTCAAAAAATTCGAACAACAATTCACTGACTTCACTCTATTAAATTAGTCAACACCTCAGCCACGCTGAGATCTCCGAAGTGAAACTAGATAATACCAGATGGTCTTAAGAATGCGGGGTTTGCCCAGTGTCGTTAAGACAATTTGAGGATATACCTGAATGAAAGACGTAGTGGACTTCAATCCAGAAAAACAAAAAAAAAAAAAAAAAAAAAAAAAACTACCAAGTTGGCCACATTTTACCTAATTTCAAAACTGGATTTCTGACTAGTGGCTCTTCTAAATTTCATGCCAAGCAGTACAATTACTAAATAATTAGGGGAATATATTATTTGTTCAAATATTAGAGAAGACATTATAAAAAATTATTTGAGATTTTTTTCGTGTGTGTTTTGCCTCCTTACGCAATTTCGACATTATGTAGTTGGCGTCTGCACAGACCATCATGCAATATCATCTGCCTCAGCATAGGTCGTTCCTCAGCACCATCTCTCCGCCAAGAGAGGTGGATTGCAGGACCATGTCACGACCTTGAGATTGAGTCAATTCCAAATTTGACAGTGCTGCAAATCATTAAAATACAAACACATTTTATGCTACATACAATACGAGGTTTATGACTTTGATTTTCAAAGAAAACGCTCCGCTATTTTTGAGGTCGAGATCAGTTGAATGGATGAACGGTTTTTTTTTTTTTTCAGAATAATCAAGTGAAGATATTCAAGGAATGTTTGAACGGAACACCCTGTATAAAATTCTGAAGGATTTTCCGTACTTAGACGATTTATAGAGATTCAGATTAAATTGCATTCGAAACACGTTATGTTTAGAGTAAGAGCCTTGCGTACCGGGGTCGATTCCCGCCAAAGAGACTAGAGGTTTGTTGGATTAAAGAATCCAATATATTTCAGTCAAAAATTTTCTTGTAGGCCTTATATCTAGAGAACTACACTCATGTCCAAAATTATTGTCGCATATCTATAACTGTCTTCTTGTAAGAATATAATTTGATAATGATTTTGCAGGATACTTTTAATACTGTGACTATGTGTATAATCGGGAAATATATATTTGTGGTAAATTTCAAAGGGAAAGAATTATAAATACGAAAATTATAATGAGTAAAACAAAATGTTGCTAAATGGACAAGAAAATTTTATTTTCGTTTTATTGTTCTTATTTGCTGCTCTTTTTTATGAAATTTGTCACATACATGTCTTTGCCAATTATACACATACTAACATTATAAGAAATACCGAGCGAATTCGTTTTCAAATTATATTCCTACAAAAACATATTTATAGACATGCGACAATAATTTTGGACGTGAGTGTACATAGAGTGTAGCCAAACCCAAACTATCATTAACTCAGTACGGTGTGCTTCCGTTAAAAAAAATTACGAAAACTCGATTTAGGGGCCGTTCAAAAATTTTGATTTAAAAACTAATTATTGGTCCAGATCACAATTTTTTGATGCATTTTTTTAAATCATTCCTGAAATTCTTGTGTTCATTACCATTCATAAGACATTTATGTGAAGTTAAATTAATTATCAAGAAGAAAGCACCAAAGTCCTTTGAATTATTAAATTTTAGTACATTTTTTTTAAAGAAAACGTTCTAATTAAACAACTTACTTAACTGTGAATATTAGGTAACTAAAAAAAAAAAGCTTAATTTTGTGTAGTCGGTCAACAAAAAGACATCCATATTTGTTTTTGTTCTTTACCTTAAGGAGTCATGAAAAATACATCTGTTATTTTTTTCTCTCTATCTTTGGTTGTTCAGAAGCTCTCAATACACTAAGATTACAAATTAAAAAATAAAATAAAATAAAATAAAAGTAGGAGCAATTGAGCAATCTTAAACTAAAAAAATAAGCAAATATTCGGCTGAACTTGATAACAATAATTATTACAGTCCGTTAGCCAAATAATAAAGCATAAAAAAAGAGAAGTTTTTATTTTATTTTATTTTTGTGAATCTTGGTAATTCTTTGTAGCAAAGTAACGCTCCGCTGAAGGTTTGGATAGCGGTTTGTTATTTGTTAAGAGAGAGAGAGAGAGAACGTCTGGATGCATGGGTGCTGTTATCTTGTCCACATTCGAGAAGACGTGCTAACCAAAAAAGCAAACACTCTGCACAAAGGATTACTCCCCCCCCTCAGTCCCCCCGACTCTACAACATACGGACACCAACAACACCCCCTCTTCTCCACAAACTTCTACATATATATACAATTCCACACACAACACAAGAATCGTTAAACGGATTTTTTTTTGTGTAAATATATCTGCTTTAAATATGTGTACATATTAGTGATAATACAATCGTGAGCATGTAATATGTTTGTTGGCATTCCGGGTTTGATTACCACCAAACAGCAGTGTTGTTCCGTAATAATGAATAAAATGGCCTACACAGAAGATTCCCGCAGCTAGGTAAGGGCCATAGGGAGTTTATCCCACCCTTATGGTTTCTGAGCTTCTGGAACTATGAGGTGAAGTTTATAAACCATATTAGTAAATATACTAATGTAAATATGAATTCTGTATGGCAGAATTACTGTGAATAGTAATGTTCCACTAAGCTCTTAAGCTTCTTAACCAGGTAAGCATTTACAGTATCTGGGCATGGGACCGATTTATTGTCATTTTGACAAAAGTCTATAACACTTTTCTCTCAATTTAACTGGGCAGTTTTCGGAATGATAGCTCCAGTATTTTCTGAGACATTTACTTCCTTTCGTGCTGTTTGGACAACCTGATTATCTCGGACTCGTGGGGAGCTGAAACATTATTTGAGTTGATTTTGAGTTTAACGTCCCTTTCAGCAGCGAGACTATATGAGACAGGACCTACTGATTAACGTGGAATCCGAAGCTCATGAGCTCTAGCCGGGAACCGAACCCGGGTCTCCCACGCGAAAGGCGCGTACGCTAACCACTTAGTCACGGAGGAGCTCAGCTGAAACCTTTGGAATAAACAAATGCTACCGAAAAAAAAAAAACTTTTCGAAAGCTGCTTATGAGACAGGGTTTATTCGTCTATTTACTGAATGAAATATAATTAATATCATTCACTATAATTTCGTTACTAATGAAAGTATTTTACAACACCAAATTGCAGTTCATTTATTTATTGGTCAGCATAGTTTCCATATCTCTTATCCCTGGCTTCCTGTACTGGATTGCGCTGTATCTTAATTTAAACCACTTCTTCCCACTTCTTCTTCAACTGCTTTTTGATGAGTGGTCAACGATAAAAATTGTTCTTTTTTTATTATCGGGAATTGAACCTGAGACCACGTGAATCAAAAACAAGCGCTGTTTGGTAGGTACATACTTTACCAATTACACTATGATGGCTCAAGAAAAGAGGTTAAAATTGTCGTTTAAAATACATTTTGTGTGTGTGTATGTGTTTTAAAATTATTATCATAGCCTCCTGCTAACACCAATAGAGAACTGGAGAAATCAACTGTCATAAAGGGCCTCAAAATTTGTTTTGATTGATTTGTGTTTAACAATGTTTTAAGCACTTTGTATGGGACACCAAATAGTCCTTCAAGTAAAGACCGAGTCAGTATTCCATTGATTGATTAAGTGATCGGAATTTAGCAATCCTACGAGCACCGAGTGTAAATGAGACGTAGATTCATTACGTAGTTCCGAAAGACATGAGGTTCCGCTGGGAATCGAACCCGGGTCTTCACTCCGAAGATGCGTACGCTTACTATATAGCCACAAGGGCTGGCAAGGACTGTCACCAGATATCGAGTCACAGAACGCCATTTGACCAGGAAGGAGAGAAGAAATTATTTCCGAACAATAGTGTACAGAGTACTCTATTGGCCATCAAATGAAATGAAATCCTTCAGTTTAACGTCCGACGATTATGTCCTTCAGGCTAAAGGTGAGGATGATTAAAGAAGGTGAATACTGTGAAAGAATGGGTGGAATGAGAAAGTGGGAGGAAACAGGAATACCCCGAGAAAACCCACAGACACAGTGTTGTCCACCACAAACTTTTTTTTGCCAGGATCGAACCAGGGACCCCATGCACCAAAGGCAAACACACTACCACTGAGATATCGTTCTCCTCTTAGTACTCTATTCGAGTCCTTAGAGTGAAGCATTCTGTTTATTCAACCCTATCATTATATTCCTTGATATGTCTCGAAACAAGTATAATAAAGTAATTATTTCGTTCACAAAAATAATTTCATTAAAGAAAAATCTGTTCCTAAAATTTATTTCCCACGTAAAGACGTATACAGATTACTTTATAATGATTGCCTCAGGGCCGAGAAGTTAATGTCGACATATATAAGCTCCTAGAGGGAAACCACTAACCACAAAGAAACGAGAAAAACGTATTTCGGAAGGTGAACATCCTTAGTTTTGGGCACCAACTGTAAATTATGGGAAGAAAATTTTAATTACTCTGTTAGCAACACAGTTCAGTGGCTTGATGAAACAGAAACATCAACAGGTTTTGTTTTTATGGCATATTCATCTTCCCTATTATTATTATTATTATTATTATTATTATTATTATTATTATTATTATTATTATTATTATTATTATTATTATTATTATTATTATTATTATTATTATTATTATTATTATTAAACAAATTCTTTATACAGAAATAATTACAATAAACAAAAACCGCAATGATAATAATACAAAAGCGTGAACAAAATGCCTCCGACTATGTTTAAATGTTCTATCCTCACATTTTCATGGCAGAATTGAAAATGAAATGAAATCTTTCGGTTTAATGTCTCACAATAATTGTGAGACATTAAAATGTGAGACATTAATTATTATACCCGTTAGGCTAAAGGAGATGATGATTAAGGAAAGTGAATTATTATGGAAGAATTGGTGGAATGAGAAAGTGCAAGGAAACGGATTAATTCCGAGGAAATCCACGGACAGGATGTTGTCCACCACAACCATACTTGTCCGGGTATCGAACCAGGGACCCTACCCATTAGAGTCACCGTGCCCCATGACAGAATTGAGATAATCCTTGGAGAAATATCAGGAGGGCTGGCTATCGAAATCGGTACCGGGACCTGCTGATTGCAAAGGAACGGTTTACGCCCGGTAGGTAAATGTTTCTATCGCATTGGGATCTTTTTCTTCTGCAACAGCAAGGTTATGAAGGACGGGACCTAACAATAACGTGGGCTCCTAACGACAACCGGTGTCTGAATCCGGTGTAGTTGGTAGATGCACAGCATAGGCCGTTCCCCGGATAATCTTACCAACTCACCGGCCCGGCTACTTGTTAATTGAATAATGTATGGTTAGCACACCCGTCCGTATATAGCGTGATATTATTAAGTTTAAGCAACTCCCTAATCGCCTCACGACACTGAATCGGTATAAGAAAAATGTTATTTCCGGTAATGTAACTCGGAACCATTTACAGGGGTCACAGAGGTTACTGGTAGAACGTTAACGTATGGTGCGTGAGGTCCTGGTTGGCTCCCATCTCGCACCAAATGGGTTTATGGTGAACAAACATCTTGTGCGTGAATTTTCTCCGGGTTGTCCCTTTTCTCCTACTTTCTTCATTTCACCATTTGATTCATTTTCATAATTACCGTCTCCCTTAGTCACGATACGCAATCGTGCAACGTTAAAGTAAAAAATATCGTAAGCACTGGCATAAAACCAACCCTGCACATCACTGAGTAACAGCGAAGAAGCATTAGATGGTTAAAAAAAAGAAGAATCTAGTATCGAACTCACAATCCTACGGTTCACAGTTATCATAGAGAGAAAAATAAAATCCATTTACAGATTGCAGAACACCAGTATCTCAGATTAATTTGTCATGTTTAGAACGTTAATTACATATCTATGTTCCAAAGAAACAAGTAATAAGAGAAAATAGTGCAGAAAACAAATACCTTCTTTGGACTTAAATGTACCGATAGAAAGACCAGATAATCAATCTTGAATCGAAACTGGTTGTGTAACAAGCAATAGTAAGGATTGCTTGTAATTTTGTGATCAGCTCTAATGGATTCTGGAGGACTCGACATGAACTGTTGGTTCACTTCCTGCCAACGACATCTATTTAGTCCTTCGTTCATTACTCTTCCCTAACACATACAGCAAAGCGACCCCTGAACCTTCAATTTACATGGAAGCCCAAGAAAACCTGTTATTCCTGAAAGCACCGTTCGAGCATGGAGCTCTCAAAACTATCTTTAACATTAAAAAAAAAAAAAAAAAAAAAAAAAAAAACTATCTCAACACAGTAGATGGAGCGTAATATGTAAAAAGTGGAGTTAACTGCCAAGAAAATTTGCGTGGAAAACGGCCTCTGGGGCTTTCTGTTGTTTCTCTGTAAAAAGTTCTTCGCTTCAGGAAGCCTGAACTGCATTCCAGGTTCGCGTTTTCTCATGCGCCGCGCCACAGAAAGTGAATCTGATGGTTTCCCTTTCTTTAAGAGTTCTTACATCACATCAGCCGTCCGACAAGTGGCCTTATGTGTTGGCATTCGTTTGTTATTCATCTAATCTTCTCCAAATGCACTTTCTAAATGTTGAAGACACAAATAATTAATACATCGTCATTTGGCAAAAAGATATCTTTTCTTTGAAAAGTAGGCTTCGAGTTTTAAATGGATGCTAAGAAAGCCTGAGAGTAATATTCGAAGTCCAAGTAATAACTTTATAAGTTCATCCCTTGTTTATTTGCCGATGACTTTGAGGCAGTAGCGCCATTTCAAGTTTGACCTCGGGGGGAAGAGAGGACAATATGAGTAGATTTTTAATTTTCTTATTAGTATATTATTATATCATTAATTAAAATGTATACTACATTCCTTGCTTTCCTTTTTCGCCCTGGAAGGTCCAAGTGACGCCACTGATTTCAGGCAATGCTAACATTTGACAATGGTAGTGTACGATGTTCATTCATTTGCTTCTATGCACTCGTTCTTTGAGATTGATTAATCACGGATTTTCAAAACGTAAAGCTTGAGAAAAGGCCGACGTGGCTTGGTAGCTTAAAAGTATATTCTTTGACTAATCTCAAGTTCTAATGCTGGTCTAATGACTAGAGTCCATGTCTTTGGTACACGAAGTCCCGGGTTCGATTCCCGGTGAAAGAGCATCAAACGCACTACATAGTTCCGATCCCACTTTAAACTTAGGTGCCTTTCTATATAGCTCGCCACGGACTAACGACTTAAAAATACAAATCAAGGAATCAATTTGAATAACCCTAAGTTGTTTGATTCTCTATATGGAGATCAATACCACAACGGTATACTTAGGAACTGAGTCAATATTTATAAAATATTTGCTTAAAAAATAGAATCAGCTTATATTCATTCCCGTGTAATTTATTAATTAGACTAAACGATCTTGAATCAATTCCCGACTGAGATCACAGATTATTCACTGTCCATCCAACATCTTGAAGTAATTGGGTGGCTGCTTCAATTATAAAGTATGGAATTCTGGTTTAGAGAACACGATGACAGCCAAAGAGCTGATCACATGTATCACCTAACTAAACACCATTTCGACGGCCACAGCCTTCGTAGTATTTAACGCTACAAAATTGACCTTCAGAATGTCTTAAACAGAGATTCGAACTCCGAAACATAATTCGTTCCCACAATGGCATTTTTATTCATGAAAGCAACTGGAAAGACTCTAGACTGTATTTTATATGGTACTCGTAGCTGCGTTTCTATATATTTGCAAACGATGTCAATCTATGAATAATCTTGTTGATGAGGATAAACTTCGGGGCTATAAACACGCAAATTTGGGTTTAGCAGTCCAATCTTTCAATTTAATAAGTCATATTCTTACTTTCCATCATCTCGTCTAGAATTCGAACCCAGGTTCTTTTGGTTTATGAAATTCCACTCAATAGCAACGTTTCGAGCAAAAGTACAACAATAGTTCAAATTCTTAGTGATTTCCTTGAGCTTTCGTATTTTGCTTTGGTTTATGTAACGTCAAACGTATGAAGGACATGAACGTTTGCTTCCAACCACGACTTTGAATCTGGTGCACAGAACCCTCACTTCGAATCAACCCTCATTCACAGTATAGATCGTTCCTCACCGCACTATCTAACCTTCAAGAGAACTGCATCACAGGGGCAGTGAGTGATATCATGTTAATAACTCAACTCTCTCATGCATATAGTTAATGCTGCAGTATGAACTCAAAATGGGCTAGAGTTGGATGATTTAGGTAATAATTACAGTTCTCGACAGGAAAGCCCAAAAATTTAATTTTAAAATCATCCACTTTCGTTAATCATCCATCTTCTTTAGCTTAAAGAACATAATCGTGGGACGCAAAACTTAAAAAAAACTATTTTTTAATTACGAACTCTAAACTTCTTGGTTTTACGGAATATGGTCTGCCCTATGACTTGTAGTTAAATTATATGTGCTCAGCCCATCATCCCCAGCCCCATAAAATCTCACTATGTCTTTCCTCAAGTGGATGCTCATTCGCCCGTAGCACAAAAAAATTCTGAGTCCTTGCCGAGGGCTGAACCTGAGACCACTGGCGCCAAAGGAATATATTTGCTATTTTTATTAAATGTGACGTCGTGAATGAAACAAATAAAAATATATGTGATTTCAAACTGCAACGTTGCCAACAGAGATTCACAGATACATGGGAAAACGTTTATACAGTGCAGCAACTGTAAATAGCAAAGGAATAATCTGAAATTACCAAAAATTGAAATTGTTGCAGCGAATTTTCACATAGGTATCAAATACGGGTCTATAGCTTATGGCCAATATAGTACAGTATGTTCTCTACTAACAAGTACTAAGCAGTTAGTGTACGCGACTTTGGTATGGGAAACCCAGGTTCGATTCCCGAATGAAGTTCATGTTGTTCGGATCCCACATGAAGGTGTAGGTCCGTGTCCACATAGCCTCACTGCTTAAAGACACGCTAAAGTCAAAATCAAATCAAATCAAATTTTCTAAGATTAGCCACTGGAAGTCCTTTTCGCAGAGAAGAGAAACAATACGATTTTATCCGAAACACCTTCACAAATTTAGAAATACGATCTTATCGGTTGAAGTCAAGAAATACTCATAATCAATGGGATTTTATAGGAACAGGAATCCACTAACACGACATTCATGCGTAACGTGATTTTCTTCCGAAGTGCACAGGAAGTCCCTTTATTTATTATAAAATCACTCAAATAGCTGTGTGTCCTGGGTTCGATTCGGTTTAAGTCACTTCACAGCACAAGCATCAGTCCTGGTTAGAGTTGGCATCCTCGTTTCTTGTCGACCGAATGAGGTACACTTCTTTCAAGTTTCGAAGTCCTTGCGTAAAAAGCACGGTTTCATGTTAATCTATAAAAACACTTTTATTAATGCATCTGAAACAAAAGATCATAAAATTTCATCCACTGTCCATTCTTTGGTTTCATCGCAGGAGATGGAAGCCTGAAGCATCTCACAGAACACAGGAGAAACATTGTCACACAAGAATTATCATAATGGGACACTAAGAGACAATTTCGCTTTCTTTGGACGCTGGAGAGGTTCGAACACGGTACTTACCGCTTCTCGTTTTCGGTCACTGGGTGTTGCAGTTCCCCGCTTTCAGTTCGATGCTTAGCACACAGTCCTTTGGGTCCTACGACGGCTGCACCACTTAATCTAAGTGAATGGGAGATTCGAGTGAGGTGAGGTGCCTGAAAACACGGACCTCAGCGGGGGCGAGGTAAAAACTTGCAACCACGAACTAGAGTGAACTCAACCGAGGATACGCGCCTCTACTTTAAATACTCGGGCGCACTTCGAGTAGGGCCCTTCAGCGGTTTCCCCCCCGCACCTCAGCTGTGATTGGGCTAGCGGCCTCGTGGCCTCCGCCTGTGAGTATCTCCCGCCTCGGGGGAGAGAAGAAATCGGAAGGAATGCAGCCAGGGCCCGAGTCGCACCGAAACAACCCGAAGTGAGGTAATACAGCAAACATGACGTGTCTTCCTGGCCCTTCCCCTCCCTTCACACACGTAAAGGAACGTTACGTTACGTTAGATTATTTCTTTCTCGGCACTCCTCCCCCTTCTCGGACGGTTAAGGACTCCCTGCAGAGACTCCATGAAGCGTCAATAGTGCAATTTTCGGGAATTCGCAGCGATTTGTACCAAAGGAAACATTCAACCGAGATGGTTGCCTCCGAAACAGACAAGTTGAAAGGATTTTTTTTTCTGTTATCTAATTTGCAAACGCTGTTGGTATCGGGAGAGGGAATAACACAAACTATAAAGCAATTGCCAACTGTCAAAACATGAACACGCTATGATTTCTGGGAGAATAACTCAATTAAAAGTTGATGAAAATCAGGAAGTCTTTGGAAGGTGATTTCATCGCTCGGGTGGAACAGTAGCTTCAACAGATTTTTTCTTCTTTTTAGTAAAGAACACAGAAATGAAAAAAAAGAGATAAAAGTGATGTTAAAGGAAATTGACGATCAAGCCCTAAATTGTTACTGCGGGGGTGGCTTCTGGGGGATCTTCTAAAATCCTATTACAAATGTTGCGTTATTTTTGCTTGGGAAAGAGGATTTCCGACAGTGCTCCTGGCATAGGAAAATTGTTCTTCTTCTTTTTGCGGTCAGAGGGTTGTTCAACAAACATTGAGATTTTTTATGTTGGTGAAGAACGATCAAGATTAAGTTTGGGCAAAAAATACAAACTTGTCAGTAATTTTATTCAATTTTTTGTAACAGTTGGAGAATTACAGTGGAGGAAAAAAAAAACAAATATTCGGAACATTTATCGTAATCTTATTCCACAGTATATTTTCATGTTTGTACCCTTTAAATATTGAAAATTCAAAAGTAACTAACTTGATGGCTTAATCAACACTAAAGCTGGGACCGCGGTGGCTAGTGGTAGAGCGTTCATCCCTGGTGTGTGGGATCACTGGTATGATCCCAGCTCGCGTCAAGGGGATTTTGTGATGGAGAAACATCGTGTGCATGGGTTTTCTCGGGATTCTCCCGTTTTCCCCCACTTTATTCATTTCACCATCACATTCATTTCTTATAATCGCCGTCTGCTTTAGCCTAGCTGGCATAACCGTGGAACGTAAAACTTAAATATTTCATTTTATTTTATTTCAACACTAAAGCTAATCGTCACAGAAACAATTAATCCTTCTATAGATTGTATTTCGTGTCAATCTAATCCCATTAGAACATTTATTCCTCATCTTCCCAATATTTTATTCTTTATTACCTAAATATTTCCTTCTTGTTCTAGGCAAGGAGTATTCAACCATGCCTCGCGACTCTCTAGAGCATTCAGTTGTAGAGTGCAACTGGACAATTATGAGTTAAATTGAATGTTGGTTCTTCAATGATGGAAAGAAGGTAACATGTGTTGAATGTTTTTTTTTTCACTGCATCAAGCTTATAGAATTTATAATTGAAATTCTTTAAAATTGTTTCTACAAATTTTGAGGCAGTGATTTTTAAAATCAAACTTCCAAATATGTATAGCCTATGAGGCAAGTTAATAACGATATACACTAAACAATAATTCTATTTATAAATTAAGAAATATCCCAGTCTGTGAGTAAAACTAATATGCAGAGTGCAAAACACTTGAGAGTTGCGGGTTGCATAAATATCCAGGAAACACTTGAATATTCTTAATGTTTATTATAAATACAAGACGAATCGGCCCCTTTCCCGCTAATTCCTTATAGGATAGTTCACAGCCAGGTTAATAGTTGCCGCTAACTGCGTTGCCTAGTACTTCAGGACAACAGATGTCGCTAGTGAGCAGGCAATTGCAGAGAGTCAAAGGTTGGGAGGAACAACTAGTAATTATAAAAATGAAGTAGGATCTAAGATGTACATATGCTATGTTTGAAGGTGTCATACCGACATTCCCCTGGTGAATGTGAAGAAAACCGTGGAAAGGACTTTAGTTAGTATGATCAGTTGTCGTATTGGAATTAGTCTCCCGACTATGAAGCAAGATCACTAGCCAATTGTCGCTCAATATGAACATTAGTTGCAATCGCATAATATTCTAGTATATAGGAATCTACCTACCAATTCATTTGAAATAGTTACTAAAGACGTTAAAAAACTCGACGAAGTAGAGAGATGCGACCTTCAAACCAGATATTGCAAGCAGTGTTTCTTTCAGACCTGATTTTGGGGAAGCACTGCCCCCCACCGGAGCTCTGAGAGTGCCCCCCGGAGCCGACCAAAATAATACGTCTATAATATAATAATAAATAGAATAGTATCAGTAGTGCCCCCCAGGAATACTAAGTGTGCCCCCAGAACATTATTTCTGAAAGAAACACTGATTGCAAGCTTCTAATATATACACATAGGCCAGATTGCAGTAAAATTGAAAGATATTTTGGAAAAAATACCTTACCATGATAATGATGCGATCGACACATTAGCCTAACAGAGAGCGCGAAAGAAATCTCTTTAGCTCAGCCTCCATAATGATGTCCAGTCAAATCAATTATAATTTTATAAACTGAAACTGAATGTTATATATTATTTTATGTATTGAATATTTGTTTCCACTTCCACCTAAATGTTGATTATTCACTTTATTGTCTTAAATTTTCTGAGATTATTAGCGGCAAAAATGCTAAATACGGTCCTGCCTGGAATAGCAAGAATCACAATAGGGTTGCTTGAGACGCAAGAATTAAGGCTGTTCCGTATCGAGGAGATATCGTGAAAGTGATGTCTAGTCTCGGAAAGTCTCTGTTGTAGAATAACATCCATAATTGTAGTATATTGCATTTCATTATCTCCTTTCACTTATGAAAAAACAAGCAAAAGAAAAATGGTAAATTTTGTATTATTTTTAGTAAGTCAGGCTCTTAAGCTTAATAATTCTGGAATGAAATAAAATTTTACTTTAACGTCCCACGATTATGTCCCTTAGACCGAAACATAAGCATAATTAATGAAACTGAATGATTATGACATTACATATTTTGTTCTTTCTCATCGGGAATCATGTGCACCAAAGGTACACGCACTAGTTACTAGATCAGCTAGGACGGCCATAGTTTTAGGTTTAGCAACAAACACTCGTTAAATAATGCTATTTTATTAACCAATTCGAAGCTTTAATATTAAGATCTCGTCTAGAGACCCTTGTATATATTAACACTGTTAAAATTCAAATAATTCGATTCTGTATTTTTCGAGAGATTTCATTCGAATAAACAAATAACTATTTAAATTATACATAATTAGGAAACTAATAATTATGTTATTAACAAATATTCGAACACTAAGAAGGAAACTAAAGGACGTTCGACTAATATTTCGGAAATTTTTAGGAGCAACAGTTTGTGCATTTTAATATTTTTAAGATCGGTAAATTACTGTGAAACAACTGCTATAAAGTTGTCAAATATGTAGCTTAATGTTTACAATAATAAGAAATTGTGATTTTTGGTTATTATTATTATTATTATTATTATTATTATTATTATTATTATTATTACTTATTGGTAATCATTATCGTTTTACGCCTTTCGAATTTCACGTTGAGATACCTGCACGAAATGTACCTACAGGCACGTAGCCAGGATTTCGTAATAGGGGGGGGGGGTCCGTGACGAAATACTGTAGTTATCACACCAGGGACTAGATCATTCTGAACTATTTTACTGGCAACATATATTAATTCGATCAGCCAGGATTTCGTAACGGAGGGAGGCGCGTGACATGAAATACTGAGGTTACACACCAGGGTCTCGATCAATCCAAAGTATTTTACTGGCAACATACCTGTTGGTTTGTTAGGACAATGGTTTGTTAGTAAGTATTTAATAACAAACTATGAAGAAATCTCCAGTAAAAATATTTTAAAAAGTATTGTAAAAGATATAGTCTTCCGAGGTCATTAGAACTCAGTTCTTCTTTCTTCTTCTTTTTCTTATCTTAGTTTAATGCCATCAAGGGATAGCAACGAGACCTATAGTTATAAAGATAGAATCGTTTCTCGAACCAAGGTCAACTATTTTTGAAGCTAACCTCCGTAAGAGAGAGAGAGTGTGTGTAAGGGTGTGTTTATGTGCAAACGGTAACATGAAACCTAACCTTATGATTCTGAGCAGGCTGGTAGCCAGCCCAAAAATGTAGGGGCCCGACCCAACCATATTACAGTTGATTTGTAAGCCTACCGTGAAAATTTTAGGGGGGTAGCAAAAAATTAGGGGGGCCCGGCCCCCTAGATCCCCCTGGATACGGCCTGATTCTGAGTAAAACGAATCATAAGCGGAAAAAAGCACTTGCAATGTAATTGAGTATCATTAATTCCCCTCAATCATCACTTACAGGACAATGATTCATTGATTTTAAAAGGATGCTAATGAGTTTGCGCCTTAAGTATATGCAACCGGCATTTACAGTTAGGTTGGTTGGGTTGCATGACAAGTAGGACATGACGTTTTTAAGCATCGACCAGATAAAAAAAAAAAAAAACAATGTATTGATTTCACCCATTCATATTCTGTGGTTGATTATATTGAATTTAGGATCCCATTCAATACCTAGGCTATATGAGACATGAACCTAAAACTTAACGTTGGATGTGAACTACATTACCTTCAGCAGAGAATCGAAGCCAGGTCTCCCGCGCCAAAAGTCCGAACACTAGCCATAAAGCCAACGCTCACGTATAGGTCGAAATAGAGTATGATCCCTTTATAACTTCGATCACTAGCAAACAAACAACAATTTTATTAAAAACGAGCTATAATTTTGCTACCAGTAACCCACACACTAAGCTTGTAAACTTGAAAGTGGTGATATAACGGGAGGTATTAGAAACTGGAGATACAGCGAAGTCAATCGGGTAGTTTGGCCAATACCTCGCAGAAAATTACATTAGGAATAAAGACTTAATATTAACACTGAAATGAATATTTATTTTATTTGTTGGGAATAAAACAATAAGAAAAAAGTGTCTAGGATATGTCGTACTATAGAACAATGGTTCTCAATCATTTTTGGTCACGGCGCAGCCTTCTGCGTCAGACTGTCTCTCGACCAGTCAATTGTTTATAGACTTGTAGTTTTAACATTTGTTTCTTTACAGGCCTCTTACTTAGTGTGGTACGATAAATTATTCAATGAGAAATGCACCGAAGACTTTTGCAGAAGATATATGGATCAATTTGGATCATTTGTAGATCGCTCACCTCTGGTGTGAGGGGTCTCTAATAAGATCCAGGTCATCTGAATTTCTGGTGAACAACATCGTGTTCATGGACTTTCTCGGAGTTCTCCCTTTCCTTTCACACTCTCATTCCACAAATTTTTACTTTGATAAATTGTTCGTCTCCTTTAGGCTAAAGAGAATAAACGTGAGACGTAACACTAGATATTTCATTTTCAATATCTTTGGTAAAAAAAAAACTAACCGGTTTGATAGAAAATCGAACTCTTTTAAAATCAAAATCGGTTTTTTTGAAAGTTTTCAAAAACAGAAAACTGAATAATGTGCTTTTGTGCTCGCCACTGATATAAACTAACATTAATATTAATAAGCAACATATGTAATTAGAAGTTAACACTGCATCTAAAAATATAAAACTTCAATGGAAATCAGGAAAGAAAGAGGATTAAAATTTCTATTCGTTGCAAGTTTTTGAGTGAGTTCTTATGATATTTTAATATAATTCCTTCCAAAATTTAGCAAAGGCAATGTTAAATAAGGGTTCAGTTATGTTACCATTTCACAGACATGTTGAATATTTATATGTGAATGTGGCATTTTGTACAAAATTTTTATTGTTGATTTTTGAGAATAAAAATAACAGTTGAACTTGGTCTAATTCTCCGCAAGTTATCGCTGCCAAATGTGGAGATTGAATATTTTTAATTGCAGTGCAGTTTACTTAATAAAGGAAAGAAAATGGTATGGCTGGCAAGAATGATTAAGAAACAGTAAATGATAGCCTGATAAGAATGAGAGGTTAGATGAAAATATATATATATCTACTATTCCATGGCTCTTTTGTATTTTCCAACTTTTACTCCACTCAGTCTGTGACTGGATTGAACGAAATGTTGATTGAACGAACGATTGAACGAAATTGAACGAACTGAAATATTTACATTGGTTACATCTCTGATTAGGAATTAGATTTCTGGGCTTTCGGCATCTATGGCCATGTTAGCTTGTCACGTGTGAGGGATGACGTCCCTCGGAGATCACACTATTAGGGGGAAAAGAAGGAAGGAAGCGGCCTGTATATGTAAATGTCAACGTTTATTCTTACTTTTATTATATTCGTGTATGAAATAATAAGAAAATTGTATACGTTAGTGTAAACGTGATTATTTGTAAGACTTATGAGGCTTAGCTTCGCAATGTGAAAGAAGACAAATTCAGAAACCTGAACTAAGTACGTTAATATGTTTTGATCTTTTAGAGGAAGATCTCCACTTTCAGGCAAAAGATTATCATAATATTTCGTAAACACTTGACATGTTCTACTGTAAAATTTTAAACTGTCTTTGATTTTTCTTCTTGACAAAATGCCTCAGCACCAGTGGTGCCAATTTCTGTATTACTTAGGGGGCGTTTAGGTATGTTTCATCGTCAGACTTAGTTTAACAAGACATCAGTGAGGATTTTAGTATAAATACGGGGAGCCTATAGGTTAAGCTTGAGGCTGAAACTCTCTTTGCCTTCCAGGATCGACACCCATGCTCAGCAGTACGCCGAAATGTGATGTTTGATCCCAGATCATATAAATTTGTGCTGGACAACAACGTGTCAACGGGTTTATTGGACCCGATACTTCTTACATTTCGTTCCATCAAATATTCACTCCAATTTATCACCTTTTCCGTTGAGCCTACAGAGAAAATCTGCCGTACATGGAACTATACTAGATGAAATTCAAGTCTTACAACATTGTCAATAAATCTAAAAATATAGTTTATGCAGTTAAGCAAACATACTTAATGGTGTAGGAGGGAGACCGGTGTGATAACAGATAAAATCCATCTTTGTAGTTTCTGGAGCTTCCAGTTCGAGGAAGTTAAAGCCGAACATTTTTATTTAATTGCTGCGAATAAAAACAATTCCATACATAAAAAAAATCATTGATAAGAACGACCGCTTTGCCATTGTTTTATGTTTTCATGGAGTACCTCGGAGTTTCCACAAGAGACAAGGACTTGGTGGGAGTCCTCGTTCATAGTATCCGAATCTCGGGGCAGACGGAATGTCTATGAAGGGAGGAGGACTTTCAGTCCCTGGGGACCATACACATAATTATGTGTCAGCAGAGACTCCCCAGTCACTAGTTTATTACGTGGTACACCGTCATCGACAGCGGAATGAAAATTCTGAAGCGGGAAGAAGGGAGCTATAAAACTCTCGTTCCACCCGACGACTCCAAAGCGCAGTCAGTTTGTTACAACTCTCTGGAGCGGAAATATTTTTCAAATGATAGGATCATTAAATATTTAATATTGTCATAGCTACAGTGTATGAGAACAAATCACAGCCAGAAATCACAGTAACATCGACAGCCGGTTATTCATTATAATAAAACGGCCAATGCACGGGAGTATTGAGATCCCATATTACAGGCTCTGAGATGGAGGGAACTAGAAGTCAGTTCGTCAGATGCGTCATCTATAGCTTCATACAATTGTAGTTGCTCCAAACAGACATGCACCCAGAATTTTTTGTTGGTAAGGATAGTAGCTTTATTTTTTTTTTTGGGGGGGGGGTCCAATGCTACAAGCCAGTATGTATATGTGTATGCACCCAAAAGTAATTGTAAAGATACGTAATTGTAAAATACTTCCACGTATATTTTCAGAAAAAAAAAATGATAGAATTACATTGTTTTATAAGAGAAAGATTAAAGATGAAGCGTAAAATGAAATTTTCATGATACATCAATTATCTTCTTGTTAATCAAGTATAGTTTTATTGAGGAAATGTACAAATAAATATATGTTTAGTTAGAATTTTTTAAAGGGCATAATAATTCATCTCCCTTAGCCTAAAGGGCATAATCATTCATCTCCCTTAGCCTAAAGGGCATAATCATTCATCTCCCTTAGCCTAAAGGGCATAATCATTCATCTCCCTTAGCCTAAAGGGCATAATCATTCATCTCCCTTAGCCTAAAGGGCATAATCATTCATCTCCCTTAGCCTAAAGGTCATAATCATTCATCTCCCTTAGCCTAAAGGGCATAATCATTCATCTCCCTTAGCCTAAAGGGCATAATCATTCATCTCTCTTAGCCTAAAGGGTTTAATCGTAGAATGTTAAGCTGAAATATTTCATTTCATTTTCCTTTTCACTAGAGAAAAATATTAATCATTCATCTACATTGTTTGGATGTCTAAATGAAAAGAAAAGGAATTCTGGAATCGCAACTCTATCTTCTCGAGTAAATCTGGCAACGTCGGAAGATAGAGCTTCACTGCGATTGATCAACATTCATCCAATAGTCATTCCTTATAAATAAATGCAACTTTAAATTGTGTTCCTGCTCTAAATAGTGATGTATTTTCCCATTTTCTTCCCCTTAGACTAATTAAGACTTTCTCCAGCGGGAATCAAACCCAGTCTACTGTGAAATAACTATTACTCCTTAAATTCCGAAATACCATTTATGCCAACGTAACAGCAGTGTTATATATTACTATTGAAACGAACAACCCCCAATAGGACAACCCTTCATTAGAAGTCTTTAGTTGTAAACAAGCGCTACTCAAACAGAGTACAAAATGACAGTAGTCGGTCTCATGGGAAACCCGTGGGAACTGTCTGTGTATATGTGTAGGTGACAAACGACTCATGTGGGAAGTGATACACATTGAGCTAATGAAAACACAGAAAGTAGAGCACTTAACAGCCTGAAAGCGAGAGTTTGTCTCTGTTTACACATTGTTCAAACGGTATCCGTTGCAGGTCAAGTTCTTCAGTCAAAGACATTACAAACAGTTGACATTAAAGAGAGGGAAATTGGGTTATTCACTGTCCTCATCCAGTGCATTGTGCGGAGTCACGCCCTTTGTCCTGAGACACCTTCTTCGATTAATGGCGTCACCTACGTCTCATGTGTTCATATGAGACTTCAGAGAAAGCCGCTACGGCCTACTCCAAATAGTAGGTAGCCATGTTTCTCTCTCTGTCTGTACATGTGCAGGATAACGACCGCTCTTCACCACCTCTCTCAACAAACACATGTATTTAAACTTTTGTCAAATTCGTAGAGAACCTTCATTTGTTGAATTTAAGCGTGTCTCCTCAGCATCGAGACTGTAGTCTTAAGGTGGAATCCGAATTATTGTAATGCGTTCAATTCTCTCCTACCGAGAATCGAACCCTGAACCATGTGCACCAAAGGCGCGAACCACTAGACTATAAAAGAGGCAGTCCCGGATTCGATTCCCCATGAAGACACTCCGTCATAGAAGTGTAAAAGCTTTTTCAGGTCAGCCACCCTGAATGAGATTTTTCTGGATTTTCCTCATTCACAGCAGGCAAATACCGGGATGGTACCTAACATATAGGTCCCAGGCCACTTCCTCCCTTCCCTCTTCTCGGGTAGTGTGATCACCGAGTGACGTCATCCTTCATACGTGACGGGGTAATATGACCATAGATGCCCAAAGCCCAGAAATCTAATTTCTAACTCTTAATCCTAGAAGTGAGGGCTAATACTTTTGTCTTCGAAAATAAAGTTAAGAGGCCTCATCCCGGCGAAATTAAAATACCGCTAATTTTAAGTAATTATGTGATATCTTCAAGTAGATAAAAGATAATTGAAATGTGGAACAAGAGCGCCCTACACAATATCATTTTACATGAGATACCGTTATCAAGACTCACTTATCTGCTTTCGATTTCGAGCCATTTTGAAAATCGGCATTTATTTCCGCGTTTCTAAACGGCTGAAAACGGAAAGCCACTAGGTGACTTGTGATAACGGTATCTCAGGCAATATAATATTGTCTCGGGCGCTCTTGTTCCATATTTCAATTATCTTTTTATCTATTTGAAGATATCACATAATTACTGTAAAATTAGCGGTATTTTAATTTCGCCGGGATGAGGCCTCTGAAATCCAACTTTAGCTTAGCGTTACACGATTATTTACTTTTGGGTAAAGGACACAGATGGTTAATGGCAGCGAATGATATTAGAAGAATTAGTGGAATTAGAATGTACGAAGAGATGGTATAACGCCGAGAAAGTGGCTCCATCTCTGGTACGAGGGATATATGGTTCGATCCCAGGCATTGGTGTTTGTGGTGGACAACATCGTGTCCCACGCTTTTCTCGGGCCTATTAAATTTCCTCCCAGAGCTCCTTCGTGGCTAAGCAGTTAGCGTACGCGTCTTTGACGTGGAAGACCTGGGTTCGATTCCCGGCGGGAGCTTATGTGGTTCGGATTCCACGATAATCAGTAGGTCCACGTCTCATATAGCCTCGCTGCTGAATGGGACGTTAAACTCAAAATCACTCACTCACACGTTCTCATCCCATTAATTCTTCCGTAATTATTAACTTTCGTTAATCACTCGTCTCATTCAGCTTACAAGCATAGCCGTTGGACGTTAAAGTGAAAAATTTTATCTAATTATAGCTCGGCACACATTGCACAATAAACTTACTTCAGAAACTAAAACAAACTTACCCGATTTTCGTAACTTAGGACAACTGAAGCTGTTGCTCTTACACAGGTTAGAATAGGCGACTCCTTCGGCTGATCCTCTATGACTCCTCCGAGAAATCTGTTCAACTGGTTGCTAGGGTTCTTCGTGAATTACAAAAACGACAAACGAGAATTTAAATATTAATAATAAACGTCTCAGAAATGGACAAAAGTTTTGAAACTTTTTACATTCTATGATAGCATGCATATAAATATGAATGAGGGAAGTGTCAATCCAGATGCGAAGAGAATTTTTTTTTTTTCATGTGATCTACAGGAAATACTCCCACGTGAAGTCTGTCGAGACGGTTCCAGAAATTATCAGATGATGGATTTCCGAAAATTGTGCATTTTGAGAATTAACAACCCCCCTTTTTTTGCCTTATGTGGAATAACAGAGTACATTGTTCTATATTTCTGGGAGTCCCTGATCCTCTCAACATATGTTTGTGGGTGAAGAGCAGCGGTCGCTCCTTTTAGAAAAAAAATAATTTTGGGTGTGGCTGAGAATAGTGGATATAAACGGAGGTTTTCGGTGGTGGTTGTAGTCTTTGACGTTGGGGGAAGTCTCTTCTTTTCATGTTGACCGCCAGAGCTCCTTCTATTTCCTTCCTTCCTGTTTAATTGTCAATGGCCATCCGATACCATTTCCGCATCTGTCCCTTCGCATTCATCTCACTTAGATAGCCCCGCTCTCATTTCGGTTACGCACTGACCCTCGTCACGGGTGGCGCACAGTTGCCAACTCTAACAAAATCCACAGAGAAAAAGAGGATTCGCAATCATGTTCTGTATTATCTGATTTTTACTCAAGATTTCCAAACAAAAGATTTCGTCCATAAAAAACAGTCGTGTTACGCAAATACGTAGCATAGAAACTTTCCATAGCCCTCTTCAATTTTTTATTGTGACGTGGTTTCGGGTTCAATTCTCGGTTAGAGAACATTGATCGAATTATTGTGGTTCAGAGGCCTCATCCTGGCGAAATTAAAATACCGCTTATTTTACAGAAATTATGTGATATCTTCCAATAGATAAAAGAAAATCGAAATGTGAAACAAGAGCGCCCTAGACAATATTATTTTGTGTGAGGTACCGTTATCACAAGACACCTAGTGGCTTTCCGTTAGCTGCTGTTTAGAAACGCGAAAATAAATGCCGATTTTCAGAATAGTTCGAAATCGAAAGCAGGTAAGTGAGTCGTGATAACGGTACCTCACGCAAAATGATATTGTCTAGGGCGCTCTTGTTCCACATTTCGATTATCTTTTATCTATTTTAAGATATCACATAATTACTGTAAAATTAGCGGTATTTTAATTTTGCCGGGATGAAGACTCTTAAGTTCAAAAACTACAGGATTTACGCATGTAACCTACGTTTTTGTGTTCTCAACTATAAAGGAAGGATAAATTATTGACAGCGGATATTGATAGTATGGAACACTATTAGTTTAAACTATAATTTTGTAGCCGTGCACGGAGAAAAGAGTAACGACAGAATTTGAAAACAAAAGTGTAATACAAAATGAAAGAATAGAATTAAAAATAAATTATAATAGGAATAATGTAAAATTTCTAACGTCATTATTTGGGTAAATTTTTAAACAACATTATTAATAATGTTGGAGTGACGAACAAGGACCAAAGAAGATCACTTTCAGTATAGAAAGTTATTAGTACGAGGTTAAGTCAAAAATTATCTACAATTTTGACAGAACTCTTTCTCATATTCTTCACCTCTGTACTCGTTTATTTTATTATTATGCTATTATGGCCTTCCTATGAAAGTTTGATCCCAACTCCTCCTTTTGTCTTCCTTTTGTTGCACAGTGATAGGGTTTTTGTGGTCGCAAGGTGTATAAGGAACCCTGACTAATTTCCAGAGGATGTGCCACTTCATCAATAGTCACTCGTCTGTCTTAACAGAACTATGTCACGTGCAGGCTTAATGTTGTGATCACTTGTGGCCTTAGATGGTCGTCCTCGTGCGTATAACATTTCTACGACCATTTTTGAAATTTTTCAATCCTTTCGTAGACTTTCCATTGCTGCAAGACAGTGTTCCCGTTTGTGTCGAAAGTATTTGATGGCCCAATGATACACCTTCCATTGTTCTTCCTTGGTGCAAACTTCTAATGGAGCGTCCATAATCTATCTGCAACAAAAGGAAGGCAAATGGAAGAATTAGAATCAAACTTTCATAGCATGAGCACAACAGTATAATCTAATCTAATCTAATATAAAAAAATAAAGACTTTGTTTGTTTGTCTATCTGTCTGTGTGCTGCCTGGGAACCAGACGAGTGGACCGAGAGTTACCAAATTTTGGTCACGGGTACCTCGGCCCAGGCCCTAGATCAAGACGAAGCCCTTTTTTCTAAATTTCAAACTAGGGGGGTCTCAGGGGAACGTTTACCGGAACCGGCTTGGGAACCGGACAAATTGACCGAGAGTTACCAAATTTTAGACACGAATACCTTGGTTCAGGCTCCAGACCAGAGTTAAACGTTTTTGTCAAAATTCGAACCAGGGGGGTCTCACGGAAGGCGTTTACCGGGACATGTAAAAGTAGTAGAAAATAGTCGATATTAGTGTCGAATTCATAGTTTTCGCCGTCGCTGAAATCTATGGGGAAACAAACTCCGATCGCATTAACTTCCAAATTCACGCTATTCTTCTCCGGGCCGAGGGTTCTCCCGGGGGGGGGGGGGGTACCGAGACATGTAAAAATAATCAAAAATGATCGATATTAGTGTCAAATCCATAGTTTTCGCTGTCGCTGAGATCAATGCTGACACTTCCATTAGCGATGACTTGCAAATTCAGCTACAATTGTATGAGGGCCGGGGGTCGGCGGGAGGATACCAAGACATGTAAAAAAAAAATAGACCAAAATGACCGATACTAGTATCAAATCCATAGTTTTCGCGGTCGCTGAAATCGATGGTGAAACTCTCACAGGCGTGGACTTCCAAATACAGCCCCCCGTGCGAAGCATGGATATATTCAACTAGTAATAAAATAAATGAGGGCAGAAGTCAGTGCAAACAACACAAGAAGAGTTAGAAAAAATACGTCAAAATTGCGAATAGTTTTTGACTTACCCTCGTAAAGATATTTTCTTAGTAGTTTGGCACATTTTACAATTATTCTACTGTTACAATAATATATTTCCCGGCTGACATAGTTGGTTGAATACTAGTTTAGTGACCCTTTCAGCAGCGAGGCTATATGAGACGTGGACTCACAGGTACTCGGGTTTCGGACAGTGAAGATACTTACCTAATCATATAAAGAAAATGTTTAATTATTTAAATGCATATGTTGACTTTAGGTCTTTTAATAAATACATAGTTTTTAATTGGAAATCATTATATTAAAAATTGATTGGAAGATCCAACTGTTTTAAATCGAAAAGATGAGAAATGGGCTTAACGTAATTGATTGGTAAACTTGGGATTTCACTCTTTAACACGAGAAGCTTCCAGGAACACGTTAAGAATGGTTATAGATATCTCAGCAGATAAAGAGTGGTTGCACAGCGTAATTGTCTTCGTTGAAATCATCAATCCCATCACATTCCGTTGTTAGCACTCGTTTACCACAAAGCTCCTGAGGCAAGCAATAGAAGATGATCTACCTGTCTGTATACATTGTAAGAACAACAATAGCAACATAAATACATGTCGTCATTACATCAGTGTGGAAACCTGATCACCCAATGATACTTAACAACGATCACCACATACCCTGCAGAAATACTGAGTCACTCAGCCAGTGATCAAAATTCCCATATCGCAACGTGCGATCTTTGACATTCAATTGCTTCATGAGAACTGCTTCTCCATTCTAAAGAAACTACAGATCATAAGCTTCCTGACACGAAGCCCACAGCCTTTGGCTGGTGTTATCCAGCTCTCTTGGAAGCAAGCTATTGTGGTGGGGAAAGGGCTACATTGTGAGGACTGATCTTGTATAATACTCTATGCGCCCGCGCCAACCTGTCCATCATAACCTTGGCGTTGCACAAGGTCATGAAACAGAAAAACGAACTGGAACAAATCCAATTCCAAAACAGTTAAATGGTCAGCCGGCAAATTTTAAGTTCGGGAAGATATGGTCAGCGCCTATTCCCTCGCGTTCACTAGTGGATCCAGGAGGTTCGTTTCGGCTGGCGAATCGCTGAACGGTGAACATTTATATTGAGGAAATATGTTAGCAAACGATATATCTGATTAGTAGCTCCGAGTGGCGAAGTCGCTAACGCTCTCCCCTTTGGTGCGAGCTGTCTCGGGTTCGATTCCAGATGGGATCACTTGGTCTCAAAAGTATAACAGCTGTTTTTAGGCCAATCATCTTGAGTGAATGTTTTTCTGGGTTTCCCCTCATTCACACCAGACAAATGCCGGGATAGTACCTAACATAATGGTCCCAGGCATCTTCCTTTCTTCCCTTTCATCGGATAGTGTAATTGCCGAGAGATGTCATCCCTCATGTACGTGAAGGGCTAAATGGCCATAGATGTCGAAAGCCCAGAAATCTGATACCTAATCCTATATCTTATTTGTTGTTTCTATTAGAAGCTTTTATATATGATATGCTATAATAATTAATCATAATATGAGACAAGCACGCAGTCCAATTAATCATAATTGGACGAAGCAAATATACGAGGAAATTCTCACTTGTCTCTTTCATTTCTGTTTATAGATGGATGTAATATTATGATCCACTGAAAGGGAAGAATAGTGCGGAAAATGTAATTTTAAAAGTAGGAGAACAATGCCCACTTCGAGAACTTAGCACGTAAACATTGTATTAACTACCGTGTATAGCTTAATTGAATCACATCTTGCCCGGTGTCCTTGGTTCGATCCCAGCTCGCGCCAAGTGAACTTTGTCTTTGACAAACACCATGTGTGTGGGTTCTCCCATTCTGTCCCACTTTCTTCATTCCACCATTGCATTCATTTCTTATCAGCACCGTTTCCTTTAGCCTTGCCGGCATAACCGTGAGACGTAAAACTTAAAAGATTTCAATTCATTTTCATTTGAATCACATGGGGACGGTTTAAAACCTTACAATGACGTTAACATCTGTATCATTTGTAGGGAACTCTTACGTTAAATTAGTATTAGTTAGGAGGGAATAGCTTTTTGGGGAGTAACCGTCCCCACTGCCCTCTCCTTGAACAAGAAGTCCAAATAATGGATGCTTGGAACTTCAAACAATTGGTTAGAGAAAGGTCTTCAGAAGCTGAACATCGCTGGCTAAAGTTCATATAGATAAATGGAAAATAGCCTATATTAAGAAGATGGACACATCATTTGCTGTTTAAGAGGCCTCATCCCGGCGAAATTAAAATACCACTAATTTTACAGTAATTATGTGCTATCTTCAAATAGATAAAAGATAATCTAAATGTGGAACAAGAGCGCCCTAGACAATATCATTTTACATGAGATACCGTTATCACGACTCACTTATATTCTTTCGCTTTCGAACCATTGTGAAAATCGGCATTTATTTTCTCGTTTCTAAATGGCTGAAAACGGAAAGCCACTAGGTGACTTGTGATAATGGTATCTCACGCAAAATAATATTGTCTAGGGCACTCTTGTTCCACATTTAGATTATCTTTTATCTATTTGAAGATATCACATAATTACTGTAAAATTAGCGGTATTTTAATTTCACCGGGATGAGGCCTCTTAAGCTCTATGAATATGTCTGAAAACATAAAAGTGTAAATCATTATAGTATGCCTTCTCGTAAAAACGAACAGTTAATATTGATTGTAAATAATTAACTTCTTCAGAACCTATTGACAAAAGTAATTTTCTTAGAAACAATGCAGGGATTAGTATTATCATTATCTATTCTGTTTCAGTCCTCTAATGCACTAACTCCTTGAATACATTATAAAATTTTTAAGTAAAATTACAACAAATTGACAAATATACTGTCAGAATACCCATATTAAATTACACTGCCCCCACCGTATTTCATATGTTACACCAGATTGTTACATTATTTAATATAAACGTTATAGATGTATATTTGCCAGTAGTTTCTTTGTTTTCCATTGAAAATTTTATAATTTAGTTTATTCTGTGATCATTTCAAATAACATATACCAAACGTATCAAGAACGTGTTTTCACTCAATGATACGATTCGTAGTTTTTGCCCGTGCAATGGCAACACTGCGTCGGTCAAAGTTACGTAAAAAGAAAAAAAGAAAAAGGAAAAGAAGCGTGTGAGGGGAGAAAGAATAGAAGGTTAGTTTTCGCTTTCTCTGACTTTGAACCTGGCTCCTTTGCACTTGGCCAATTCGAAGGGGAAAGTAAAAGCAACCCCCCTTTCCCTTAGTCCCAAAGGAGTTGGAGGGAAATGATATCGAAGCTTCTATGACAACAGATCAAATTCTCTCGAGACGAAAAGCCCTTCCCTTTATTATTTTCATCCGATGACATATAGAGCTCCATTTACAAAATACGACCTCCTTACTTGAGGATTCCCTCAAATTTCCCTTAAGAATTTCATTAGTTCTAAAGTAATTCATTACTCTTATGGTTTTTATATCAGAATTTATTATTAGACTTCCACACTATGTTATGAATGGCAAGAGAAATCATCCAAAAACACTGTCAACAGGTATCAAAGAAAAAACGTCAGAGATAGTGAAAAGTGGTTTTTCGAATGGGTTCAGCGCAAGGGCGCCGATTTCTCTGTTACTTAGGATGGGGAGGGGATTCAGATGTGTGTTTGCTGCAGACAAGCATCTAAGAAAGCATATATGAGGATTTTAAGACAAATTGGATTCAAATTGTCAAATATGGTATATTCATAAAATACATATAATAATAAAAATACATACAGTGAAACCTCTACTAACGGACACCTCTATAAAGCGGACACCACCCATAACGGACATATTTTGTAATCCCCAAACACTGTAATAGGAAAAAAACATATTGGCAAACCTCTCTAAAGCGGACACTCTCTAGTACGGACACGGACAGTCTTTCTTGTCTTTTATAGGTATTATTTACCTCCATATTAGGACACTTTCTCTAGAAACAAGTTGTAAAGTGCAGTAAAAGTACACTTTTAGTAAACCATACGTATGTCACCAAGGAAGTAAGTGTGGGTGCGACAACATTTTGCTTCCTCAACTGTCTGTTCAGCAACCCAGAGGAAGGGTCTCTGTTTCACAACACCCTTATATCCATTGCTTGCATTCCAGTCCCACCTAACCTGCTTCAGAAACACACACATAATTCTATTGTCCCGCTGGAATCTCTAACCAAACAGAAAACAAGTTTGGTATTTTTGACATAGGTACGCATATTGTCTTTTTTAAGTCATTGCTGGACTGCAATTAACTCACAAATTAAAGCAACACACCGAAAACGTAGTAAGTAGCGATAAGTGTAAAGCGCAGAGAACTATAACATTTTATTCCTATGTTGTGCCTTGAATTGGATGGCGCAAGGTAATGCAGGTACAGTAACATTTTGGTAATATTCATAAATACGTGAGTCATGCAAAAAAAATATAATTGCATATTACCTTGTTTATTAATTTACGTAAGAAAATATTGAGACCTCTCTAAGACGGACACCTCTCTATAGCGGACATTTTTTGATTCCCCACGGCTGTCCGCTTTAGGGAGGTTTCACTGTATTTATCAAAATACGTGAGGGGCCACATGAGAATTGGCGACCAGGGCCCCCCGGCCCCAGGATCTGCGCCCTTGATTCAGCGTAAAATAAAAAGATAGTTTGTAGTTCCGTTTGCTTATGGTATAAAAGTTGCTGTTTCGTCTCACATGGTCTAGTGAAAATCTTGTGTTGTCTCCAAAAATCCATCTGTTTCTACTGTAAGAGTTCTAGAGACACTTGGGTGAAAAAGTAGAAAAGGTTTTCCAGACGAGCCATCCTGAGTGACGTTTTCCTGGGTTTTCCTCATTCACACCAAGCAAATGCTGGGAGAGTACCTAACATACAGGTCCCAAGCCGGTTCCTTCCCACCCTTTCCTCGAATAGTGTGATCAAAGAGGACGTTATACCTCAAACATGACGAGTTAACATGGCCATAGATGCCGAAAGCCCAGAAATCTAATTCCTAGTTCTAATCTAGCCCATGAGACAATACCGGACGAATGGCCATAGATGGCGAAAGCCCAGAAATCTAATTCCTAGTTCTAATCTAGCCCATGAGACAATACCTGACAAATGCAAATAGATGCCGAAAACCCATAAATCTAATTCCTAGTTCTAATCTAGCCCATAGATGCCGAAAGCCCATAAATCTGATTCCTAGTTTTAATCTAGCCCATGAGATAATACCGGACGAATGGCCATAGGTGCCGAAATCCCAGAAATCTAATTCCTAGTTCTAATCTAGCCTATGAGACAATACCGGACGAATGGCCATAGATGCCGAAAGCCCAGAAATCTAATTCCTAGTTCTAATCTAGCCCATGAGACAGTACCGGACGAATGGCAATAGATGCCGAAATCCCAGAAATCTAATTCCTAGTTCTAATCTAGCCCATGAGACAATACCGGACGAATGGCCATAGATGCCGAAAGCCCAGAAATCTAATTCCTAGTTCTAATCTAGCCCATGAGACAATACCGGACGAATGGCCATAGATGCCGAAAGCCCAGAAATCTAATTCCTAGTTCTAATCTAGCCCATGAGACAATACCGGACGAATGGCCATAGATGTCGAAATCCCAGAAATCTAATTTCTAGTTCTAATCTAGCCCATGAGACAATACCGGACGAATGGCCATAGATGCCGAAAGCCCAGAAATCTAATTCCTACTTCTAATCTAGCCCATGAGATAATACCGGACGAATGGCCATAGATGTCGAAAGCCCAGAAATCTAATTACTAGTTCTAATCTAGCCCATGAGACAATACCGAACGAATGGCCATAGATGCCGAAAACCCAGAAATCTAATTACTAGTTCTAATCTAGCCCATGAGACAATACCGGATGAGGCATAAGATTTTTCTTGTCCCGTCTGGGAAATTTTATAGAAGACTCATCTTGATTCCTGAACAATTCTTTCCGTCTCGTCTCGATTCTAGAAAAAACTTTTCTCATCACGTCTTGAAATTTTTCTCGTGTCGTTTTGTAAATTGACATACAAAGTTTATGCTTTGATTTTTTTTTTCTTAATTTCATCTACAAATTACCAGAACCCTTTCGTGTCACGACAGGACCCCGAAAAGTGTGATATAACAACATTTAAACTAGATTTATTATTTGAGTATATTATTTAATGCCTTGAGTATCTTTCGGTCCCAGGTTCGATTCCCGGTGGGGGCACTCGGTCGAAAAAGTGTAAAAAGCTTTTTCAGGCCAGCCCCCCTGAATGAGGTTTTCCTGGGTTTTCCTCATTCACACCAGGCAAATGCCGGGATGGTACCTAACTTATAGGTCCCAGGCCGCTTCCTTCCTTCCCCAATCCTTTCTTCCTTCCCTTTCCAGGGATAGTGTACTCGCCAAGGGACGGGCTAAATGGCTGTAGAAGCCGAAAGCCCAGAAATATAAATCCTACATCCTACATGCCTTGATTATCTTTAAACGTTGATAAATGATCATTATGTTCTACAATCACTTTATCAATTTATAGTATTTATACTATCAAGCATGTAAGACTGGAACAGTTCTAATGCTTGGGTGTCATGTGCTTCGGATTGCACGTTAATCAGTAGGTCCAAGTCTCATATAGCCTCGCTGCTGAATGGAACGTTAAAATCAAAATCAACTCAACTAATTCTTGGGTTAACTCGTGATACCGCCAAGACCCATGAAATGTTTCGTCTCGTCTCGGAAAGAAGACGAGAACTTTCATATTTCTTCTCTCTCTTCTCGAATTAAAAGAAAACACTTCAAGTCTTGTCTCGTTTTCGAGACGAGGCGAGAAATTTCTCGTTAAAAAGTTAACTGATTCACCGAACGTGCCTCATTAACTTGCTTATCTACGTATTACTATTTTCTACTGAATTTTACTTGTTGTTTACCTGTTTAACTGGCTTTCCCAGTAACCTAGAACGACAGGGACACGAACACAGAATCAGTTGAAGTTCCAAAGGCTCTCCCACCGGGAATGGAACCCGGGACCCCGTGCACCAAAGGCGCACGTGCTAGCCACTAGACCAGCAGGGAGGGCAACCAATAAACTGTGTGTCCCGTTTTCCAGTTGATCGCTACAAGAATTATCTTGGCTGAGTTCCTTAACGACTCAATCCGTTAGTATTTTAACAGGTAACGGTGGCGATCTGTAGCCCCTACAGCATACATGTAAGCAGGCGCAAATCCAAGGGAGGGGCTGTAGGGGCTATAGAGCCACCATTGATGCTCAGGTATACACTTGATAAATTGGGCTTCAATCTTGCTTTATACTGGGTAAAGCGGCAAACTATGGTTTAGCCCCTCCCTTGATCATATCCTGGATCCTCCATTGTATGTAAGCAATTACTTTTAATCCTGCTTTTTGTAATTTATTAGAGACTTTAATGTTTACTCTCTATTTTATATATCATATACATGTAAAGGGAATTTTGAATTTTGGTTTTTGCAATATATACGTAAAGTGACTATTGCGGCAGAACGAATACTTGACCAGATATTAGGATAAGGAATGTTCTAACAATTATTAAAGCAAGGAACATTTCAGTAATTATTAAAGTAATCGATATTCAAACAAACTTACTAGACTAATAGAATTTCATAAACATTCAATAAGTATACATTTACATGGGTCAATTCATATACGATATTGCATAATAGTAATGTAGTAGTATATACACCTATATTTATATTAATAGACATGCTCAAAAGAAAAAGGAAATCCATTTAATTAATCAAAAGGTTACAAAAATATATTTTATATATTATTAATTAGCAGAAATTGGGTGAGTTTGATGAGAGGAGGGTGGTTACAGAAGGAAGATTTCTTCCAGTGCCTTTCCCGGTGGAAGCGTTCCTAGCATCGCTGCTACGTTCCCTCTTTGCACAGCCATACTTAATCTCTGTATAAGAAAGGCTGAAGCTCGAGTGTCGCCTGTTTTGAGAGTTATTCGGCGCCCAACTTCTTTAATAAAATTTAGTCCTTCATGACCCCAGGAGCCACAAGTTTCGATGGCGATGGTGATGAAGTGGTATTTGTCCAGGAAGTTGTTAATATTTTCGTCTCTTTTCAGATTCTCTATGAGTTGCGACCATCCCAGCTTTTGTGGAAGAAGTAGGAAGATTAGAAGGAGCTAGAGTATCGGCACTAGACTAATAAATATTCTATCAATTAATATGATAAGAAAGTCCAAACAATTATTGGAGTAAGGAATATTTCAATAACCATTAGAGTAATGAAAATTCTATCAATTACCATGATAAGGAGTATTCTAACAATTATTGTAGGTAGAAATATTTTAATAATTATTAGAGTGAGGAATATTCACACAAACTTATCAGAGTAATGAATATTCTATCAATTACTAACATAAGTAATATTGTAACAATTCTTATGGTAAGGAATCTTGGAACAATTTTGACAGCGCGTGTGTGCTACGTGATTCCGCTCAAACAGACGTAGAGAATGAAAGAGTGGTTCTCCCTCCATAGCTTTTCCCTTCCCCCTAGAAATTATTGTCATTATATTGTGTTGATCCCTTGGGGTGAGTGGGTGGCGTTCCATCAATGCGTGTGCGAAGGGGATATAGATTGTGTATTGGCAGAGGTTTTCTTCTTTTGTGAGCCAACATAGCAGAAGGCAGAAACCTCTGAAAAGGCCAAATGGATTGGAGAAGGGAACACAGCAAACAGTTTCTATTTTCATTCAACAACAGCCAAGCTCCCGCCGACCAAAAGCTTCCATGAAATTGCCAAAAGAAGTGCACATGGACGGCCGTAGATCAATGTTTCACCTATCCAACTGCACGAAGTTCAAAGACCAACATTACATCTGGACTTCTCTTTTAGTCATAATAATGTATAATTATTGTTTCACAATTAAAATTAAACTAATTACATCAATGCGCATCCTATTCCGGTAAATTTTGCCTCCAAAATTAGAGTTCAATGAATGACTCATTATATGCATTGCAATATACGGTTGAATGGAAGAGGGCTTGATTGATTCACCTTTTTCGAAAATGGTACGAAAGTCGAGACGAGCATATTTTTAAATCCGAGGTGAGAGGATAAGCATATCAATTAATGTGTTGTTTTCGAGACGAGACGAGTAAGGGCCTATCCGATTTACCATAAGGACTATACTGTGTCACGTGATCAGGTCAAAAGTCACGTTGGGTGCTAAATCGAGTCTGGAGATTCCAAATCCAGATGTTAGATATTTCAAGCAAGTAACCTCTACGTGTGTCGCCCTAGGTAATTCGAAGAAGATGCATATACTTTATTCAAACAACTTGACTTTTGACAATGTTCTATCCATATTTATTTTATGTGCTATACATAGCTTTTAGGCTGTTTGTTATGTCTTTGCAATAAGCTTTCAGTTAACCATCTCCTTATTATACTTTTTGAGGAATGTGGATGACTTAATTTTTTCATTAATTTTCCATTGATTTTAGTGTTCATGCGTCATGATATTTGACTATGTTCCATCCATTTTAGAACAATTTGCTTTAGGAATATAGAATCTACACACTCTCTTTTACATTTGAACTGAATTCCAGTCATTTCTACCAAAGTATATTCACATCATTGTAACCGCATCAGAAAGTCGCGGTCGGAAAGAGAAGGAAGATGTTAACGGATTGATTTGATTAGCAAAGTCGATCGAGATAATTACAGTACGAAAAACATCATATCCTTTAAATATAGGCAACCAGCAATGCTCTGTTACTGTACAGGTTGTATAAATGTTAGGGAATGTCATATATTTTGAACGGAGTATTGATAGACACAGTTACGTAGGAAGATGTTAACGGATTGACTTCGTTAGGGAACTCGGCGAAGATAAGCACTCTAGCTATCGTTTGCGGAAAATAGCATTTAAAAAATCGGATTCGTCCAAGAGTTTTCGTGTAGAGTAACGGACAGACGTCCTAACATTACAGTATTATAAGGCAAGCATTGCGTGATCTTAATATGACTGCAGCATTTACAACGTTTTATAAAAATATTAAATTCGAATTTTCGATAATTCTGAGACAAAATGGTCTATAACATTAGTTTTGTATAGATTAAGTTACACCAGATTAATAATATGATGCACAGATAAAGCTTACTAACTTCTTGGGAAGATCAGGCTGAGATTTACATCTAATGATACACCGTTTCTCTTTTTGACAGTATATTTTCTTAAAATAGTTACCGAAGTTCAAAACATATTAAAGGATCGAATGAGGAATGTATTTTCAAGTTTCCATCACTTATTCAACACGAGAATATTCAGCGATTTTTAAAAAACGTGCAGGGATATTTTTTTAGTTGTCTTTAGCCTAAATAATATGTCTATTGTTCTGAAACATGTTGGCTTACTTTGAGGGAAGAACACAGACTAAGAGTATTTGAGAATAAAGTCCAGAGACGAATATTCGGACTCGAGGACAACGGGAATGTGGAATGGCGGAAACTTCATAACGAGGGACTGCATACTTTATATCGTTTTCCAAACATTGTTAGGATCATTATGACTAGATCAGAATGGAAGAAAGTAGAAACGCTTTCAAAGTCTTGACTGGAAGACCAATCGGAAAACGACCATTAGGAAGACCTAGACTTAGATGGGAGGACAATATTAAGATGGATCTCGCAGAAATAGAATATAAAGTAGAAACTGGATCCAGTTGGCTAGGGACAGCAGTCAACAGAGAGCTTTTGTGAACGCGGCATTGAACTTCCGGGTTGAATTGAGTTGATTTTGAGTTTAACGTCCCTTTCAGCAGTGAGGCTATATAAGACATGAATCTACTGATTAAAATGGAATCCGAACCACATGAGCTCCCACCGGCAATCGAACCCAGGTCTCCCACGCCAAAGGTGTGTACGCTAACCAGTTAGCCACGAAGGAGTTCCGACCTCGTGGTTTCATAGGCCCTAGAGTTCGTTACCCTAAACAATTTCATCACATACTATTATAAACTAAACAATCTTCATCTCTTCTATCAAGTAAGTAATTGATAAAAAATTAGAAGCCCGATATTTCTTAAATGCTTACTACAATGCATTCCGTGTACCAGTGGTGCCGATTTCTGTATAAATCTCGGGGGACATTCAAGTTTGTCAGATATTGCCTAACAAGACATCAATCAGGATTTCAATATAAATATTGAAGCATAAACGAATTTCTAAAATGAAAGTAAATGAAATAATCTCTTATAATTATGCCTGTTAAGTTAAGGGAGACGATTATTATTAAAGCAAGTGAATGATGATGGAAGAATTAGTGGAATGAGCAAGTGGGAGGAAACGAAAACGATGTTGTTTAGCACAAACTTACTTGGTCGGGGATTGAACCAAGGATTCAGCACACCAGAGGTAAGCTCTCAACCGCTGAGCTACCGTGTTTCGCTGGCTTGGATTCTCAGTAAGTCCGTTAACATAGACGTTAAGGAAAAATGGGGAAGTATGAAAATAATCCTATTCCAGCTTACTTAATGTTTTGTTGCACTTGTAGCTGAAACGGGTAAACGATTGATTTCAAATATTTCACTTGGATCAATATATAAGTATATGTTAACAGATTAACATATCGGTGATAGTATACAAATAATACGCTGTTGAAACTTTGTTCTCACAGCAAAACTCTATTAGTGTTTGTTAACAAGTTATTACGTCAATATATTCAACATTAATTTTGTTCGTTTGCTCAAATTTATCTAACCTACATATTTTTTAAAAGAAATCTTTGTGGGTGGGGAAGGTTATATAAATAACAAGCTAAATATATGGAAGGAAAACCAATAACATGTAAAGTGCAGAGGCGGTCTATATATATTTTGGCGAAGGTGTTGAGATCGAGTGGCGGACAACACCTTTCCCCGGCGGTGGAGCTCCTTTGTTTTCAGTTGTTGTTGTGTTTGCAAGGAAATTCGATTGCTTTTAAAACCTTCGACAACTACAGGATCAATACTTTAAATTTGACCTTCACTTTTTTAAAAAAAGCATCTGTTCATTACTCTAATTTCTTTAACTGTTCTGCCGAAATTGTTTGCTGTGCACTCGATGGTGGATATCAGTGAGACCCCAATGCCTGATTTAGAAAGCTGTGTAATGTAATCTCAATTCTAAAATGACTGTCTGGAGTCACTGTTATGGATTAATTGGATGTCATTTTTATTTTCCCTTCACCTCTGATTCTTTCTACTGGTAAATCGGGGCCACTGTGGCTCAGTGATAAGATCTTTCATCTCTGGTACATGGAGTCCTTGGTTCGATTCCAATTAGCAGTAACCAATAAGTGAGATTTGTGGTGGACAAGGACTCTGTGCATGGGTTTCCTCGGGGTTCTCCTGTTTCCTTCCACTTTCTTCATTCCACCATTTCATTCATTTCTCATCCTCACCGTTGAGCTCCCTCGTGGCTAAGCGGTTAGCGTACGCGCCTTTGGCGTGGGAGACCCGGATTCGATTCTCGGCGGGAGCTCATGTGGTTCGGATTCCACGTTAATCAGTAGGTCCACGTCTCATATAGCTTCGCTGCTGAAAGGGACGCTAAACTAAAATCAACTCAACTCATCCTCACCGTCCCCTTTAGCCTAGCCGGCATAACCGTGGGACGTAAAACTTAAAGATTTTATTTCAATTTTTCTCTTGGCAAATCATTTTGAATCTCTGTTCGCTTAGTACTGTTGAGAAAAATTACAGAATGACACAATTTGAAAAAGTTAGCAAATTCACGTCCAATTAATTGGAGTAAATATCTGCTGTTAGCATTACTCCAACAAAGTAGATTTATAATATTTCAGTGAATTGATCAGTATTTATGTCCTTCTCAAATAAAATGAAAGGAAACATCTAATTTTACGTTCCATGGGTATCCCTTTAGGCTAATGGAAACGGCTGATTAATGAAAGTGAATGATTATTATGAAAGAATGATCCATTATCATACGTATTCCGCCATTATTGGCAGGTTACTTGCGGCAACTGTGAAGCTTCCATGCCCACGATCCTCTTTGTCTAAGCGTACGATTTTTCCTTTTTGATATGATCTATCAACTGTATTCTGCTTCGCCCTCTCCCTCTCTTTCCTGCCACCAATCCTCTACCACATCTCTCATGATACAGTTCCTTCTTAACCAATGTCCCAACCAGTTTCTCTTCCTCTTCTTAATAATATATAGAATTGTTCTTTTCTTCCCCACAATTTCTAACACCTTCTCGTTCGTTTTCCACTCGACCCAGCTAATTCTCTTCATTCTTCTCCATACCCACATTTCGAAAGCTTGCAGTCGTTTTTCATCATTTTTGCGTAATGTCTGTGTTTCTGCTCCATAGTACAATACTCCACACGCAATATCTTACGAGTCTTTTTCTCAACTCTGTACTCAAGGAGTCACATGGTTGGTTTAAATAAAAACGGAAACACACATACTTGAATGGGCCACCAGAAAGCTATTTAGAAATCTGCCTTACTGCTATGGGATCCAGTCCTTCTTAACCCCTATATTGCAGAAAGGAATAAAAGAACAACTCAAACTCCAGCGATGGGGGAAAACAAAGTTTCTTTGAAGTAGGATAAATTTTACAAAAATTAATAGAGAAACTCACAAATGGCAATTGAGAACGCTTATGCTCGCGTCAATTTAAGACAACTGTGCACAAAAATACAGGAAGTGTTACAGCAATTAACATCCATGCTTTGTTTTGGTCAGTGAACAATTGACTAGATTGTAAACCATTTATATTTTTTAAATGTATTGTTAGTTAAGGGATTCACTTGTAAAACATTCCTGAAAATTTATTAAGAAAAGAAGTTGGCAGACGTATTCTCTTGTTGCTATATAGTTAGTATTGATTATAGCATCAGAATCTGCTACTGTTAATTACAAAAATCAATGTCTGAGCGTAAAACATTCCCTCTGATAAACGGATTTGAAAAGTCTTGTTCTGTTTTGAAAGCCCGGTTGTTAATGATATTTTTATTGTCTTACTAATAGTATAATATTTCTTTTAAAAGGAGTGAAATGATTGGAAGGAATCTTGTTTTCACGTCAAGGACATCTCGTATCTAAAAGAGCGCTTTGTTGCTTCTTCCGAGCGATGATAACAAATTGGAACAGGTGCTAATAGGCGAACGACACAGGGTTGCCATACAAGTACTTAAAAAATATGTTTTTATATTTTTTAATGAAAATGAAATATTCCAGCTTAACGTCCCATGAATGCCCTTTAGGCTAAGGGAGATAGATGATTAAGGCAAGTGAATGATAATGGAAGAATTGGTGAAATGAGAGAGTGGGAGGAAACGGGAGTACCGCGAAAAACCCACCGACACGGTGTTGTTCAGCACAAACTTACTTGGCCATGTTCATAGGCGCCGACTTGAAGAAAATATTGGGGAGGTCAAAACAATGAATAAATATATCATCATATTCAGCCGTTTTCTATCAACTGCTTGATGACCCTTCGCCCCCCTCCTTAGTTCTTGGTAAGCTGCATCCACTCTGCTGCATCCAAATTCACGACCTAATGCAAATTTGCCTAAAGGTTTAAAACAAATTCATGTTCAAAATCTGGGAACTTCACTGCAAGTTGGCGCTCACATTGATCTTAACTTGTCATATCAGTGCTGCCAGAGTGTTGGTTGAAGCTTCAGCGCTCCAGTCTACACAGTTTTGAAAATGGCGTTTTCTATCGAATAAAAAGGTTCTTCCCATATTGAATTAAAAGTTCGACGAAGTCTACGACAGAAATTCTTGCTCCTCTTTGTTAATTCTTCCTCGACTGAATTATATTGGAGGGGCGAGAAACCCCACCTATAAATATTGGGGGGCCAAAAGTGTCTTCCCCCAAAGTCGACGCCTATAGCCATGTTTGAAGTACGGACCCCACTCACCACAGATAAGGGCTCTAGCACAGTGCCACTTATCCCCTTAATATGTTTAACCTTAAAATAGTTCTTATATACTCTATTATATATATACTCTATTACTTCCTGTACCAGTTAAAAAAAAGTAAACACTCTCCCTTGTAAACGCTCCGATTTCTGTATAACTTTTAGAGAACGGGGTATTAGGTATGCATGTTTCATTGTCATATATTCAAGCAAATATAACAATGTTCTGGGGCCCAAGCAAACTTGGGGAGAGCCTCTGGGCCCCAGGAACGGCACCCCCAAGCTCCTTCGTTCATAATGATTAACGGTTGGATTTGCACCGAGAGTTCGGATCGGATCCCATGTCAATCCGTGGGTCCATATCTGATATAGTTTGCTGTGTGCGTCCTAAACAGGAATTTTTAACCAACCAAACTGACTAACCAGTCAGCAAATGAAAGGGTAGGTTACATGAGAGCTTGAAGGGGACAGGGTGGGGTCCGGGCCTCTCCTGGCTCACGAAAATGTATACGTAATATAGCAACCGTGGAGATGGCCTCTTAGAAAATTTTCTTCTGGCGCCCCCCTTAGCTTAGTTGCAATTTACTATAATAATTACATCAGTTCTGGAGAGGAAAGAAATCTATTTATTTCTTTAACAGATCTGGGAGATCAGTTTACAGCGTGACCAGCATTAATTACCAATAGGAGTGACGGGAAAGAAAATCGATCAAGACTTATGTGTAAAAGTATAATCCTGGCATCTGCATAGCGGAAGTGAGAAAAAGAAAAACTGAATCAGGATGGACGATTAGTGAATTCGAACTGGGACTGATGATAACTGAAAACATGCCCTCTCGGATGATATACTAGCGCCGACAGTCAACATATTGAAAGGATTGTTTGAGATTATGTCCTTTTCAGCATCGAGGATACATGGGATGGAATCTTATTTTTAAAGTGGGTTCCGAATTATTAACTGGGATTTATATCCGAAGCAAAGTACCCCCAATGGGAAATTGAACATAGGACCACGCACATACAAAACTTGCGTGTAAACAACTCTGCCACGAGAAGACACATACACACTACGTGATGAAATGCAAAGTCATGGGGATGTGATTTTGTTATCTAACATTAAGCGATCTTTTATACCGGTATATATATATATATATATATATATATATATATATATATATATATATATATATATAAGCATTACTGTTGTCCACCAGGATACGCGTGCAACATCACAAAGTTTGCCTTTGGAGTGAGAAACACGGGTTCCCAGTGGTAGTCCTTGTGAATCGAATCTCATGTTAAGCGTATCATATAGTGTCGGTGTGATGAGAACTTATGTTAATTTGCAAATACAACAAAAATTGTTTTGGGGTCAAAAGATCCAACATATTTCAATCAAAAATTTTCTTGTAGGGCTTATATCTGGAGGACTACATATAGTGTAGCCAAACCCAAACTATCACTGAACTCACAGTCAGTATGATGTGCTTGTTCCGTAGAAAATACGAAAACTCATTTTAGGGGCCGTTCAAAAAAATTGTGGCCCTTGATCTAAAAACTAATTCTTGGCTAAGAACTCAATCTTCTGATGCATTTTTTTTTTGGGGGGGGGATCATTCCTAAAATTCTTCAAAAAGATTAAACCAGCTGATTGAAATTTTTACAAACTCCAATCATGAATGACTCCTGATGGATTGTAATATAAGATTTCGTTATGTTAAATACTAAATTCTTACACAATGATCGTTTTGGTATATTGAAATTAATATATTGGAGTAAATTACAATTATCTGTCACTGAGTTTACTGTCTTGTACAAATATATTTGTTGAACAACGTCTGCTGTAAAGAGAGTGCATATCAAATTTATGTAAAAGAGAAGGCTAAGAGATCTTATTTTTAGTTGTTGGCATATGATACAATTTGAAATAAAGATGTTTCAAAAATTTTAATTGAACTCGTTCCATGTTATTTGCCTGTAATTTATGAATAGGATCGCAAAGAACACAAAGTATTCCAACTTACTTCTAACCATCGCTATAAAGAGTTGTTTTAAAGCTGGAATATTATGTAGATCTCTTGTAGTCCTTATTAAAAAGCTTATGGCCCTGTACGACTCTGTAATAATTTTGGTTATGTAACATTTAAGTGTAAACTTATGATCTAGTAACACACCTAAGTCATTAACAGAATATGCTCTTTTTAACTTTTCGCTATTAATCTTATACTCAAAAGATGGACAGTTAATTTTATTTAAAAACGTTATAACATTACATTTTTAAAGTTAAAATATAATTTGTTCCTGATACATCATTGCAGACAACTATTAATATCTCTTTTTAGTTCATGTCGATCATTATTCACTTTTATAGCTTTAAATATTTTTATATCATTGGCATATAATAAACATTTACTATATTTTACAACACCTGGTAAAACATTAATGAATAATGGAAATACCAATGGGCCCAAATTTGAACCTTGTGGTATACCTGAATTAGCTACTTAAATAAAATATTTTACAAAATTATAATTGACAAAATATGTTCTACCTCGAAATAAGAGATCATAATATTTATCAAAGAGGTTGAAAATCCCATAACCAGAAGCTTATCTATTAAAATTATATGATTTAACTTATCAAATGCCTGTTGAAAATCCGTATAAATTACATCAACGTAATATCCATCATTTATAGTACTTGTAATAAATTGTAAAAAAAAAAAAAAAAAAAAAAAAGTAAAATTGGTCAAAGTTGAGCGTCCTGCACAAAAACCATGCTGAAAAGGTGAAGTATAGGATTTGACATGCCAGAAAATTCTATTAAATAAAATTTGTTCGTAAATTTTTGAAGGAACTATAGTTAGGGCAATAGGTCTGTAATTTTCAATATTCTTAGAGTTTCCTATTTTTAATATCGGTGTTATTTTACTCAGCTTCCATTTATCCGGAAACGATTGAGTTTCCAAAATTAAATTGAATATCAAATATAATGGAACTAATAAAGGTTCAGCACAGCCTTTAAACAAATATGTGGGAAGTTCATGCTTTATTGATTGCTGAATTTTAATATTAGAAATATGTGTTATTGCTAAGCTATAGCTTATAACTGATTCATAATTTTCATTCAAAGTATATGTAGGTGGGCTAGGATCATAACCACTGCCAAAATTCTTAGCGAATCCATTTGCAATTTCTTGAGGTGAATTTAATGAATCATCCTTATATTGCGTTACAGAAATATTAAGTTTTCTTTTCCTTTTCATCAAAGAAGCATCAAAAGATTGCGATCTTGGCCATTGGGTCAGAGGCACAAAACTTTTGAACGGCCCCTAAATCGAGTTTTCTTTTTTTTTTTTTTTTTTTTTTTTTTTTTTTTTTTTTTGAATAAGCACATCATGCTGAGTTAAGTGATAGTTTGGGTTTGGCTACACTTTATGTAGTTTTCTCCAGATATAAGGCGTACATGATTATTTTTGATTGAAATATATTGAATCTTTTGATCTAAAAATAAGAGTACCATAGTATTTTTCATAGTTATGGCAACACTAGCTGAAGGTAATAACCTATCATTTTCAAACCGATGACACGAAGAACAGAATCGTCAACAATAATGGCCAACAACAATAAAAACTGTTATTAATTAACAGAGAGACGTTAACAATGATTCAGTGAAAACGAATTTTGTAGATGAGACGAAGATAAAAAAAAAAGTCGCGTGTGGTGGTCTGGGGAAGGATTTTTTTCCCTGCCTTTGAAGACATGCCAGTAGCCACTTTTCCTTTCAACAGAGGGATAAACCCACCTTTCAAGGTCTGACTTCCAAGGGAGTTGATGAATCGAACGCTTTTTAACCCCGTCTATAAATCATAGTAGGGGTGAAAAGGGTTTCCATAATTTGTATAATCTTGTCACAATTAATCAGTAACACCTTCACTTTCTTTGGAAAGGGAAGTATGCCAAGGTCTCCCGAAGCGTTTCTACACTTAAAGAATATATTTCCATGTTTTAAAGTCTTTGAATGTTTTATCGGATTTACTTATATACTAGCAGGTCGCGTCGTTTCAATAAGATTCAGAGAAAATCTTCATAAACCACGACCATTCTTTAGTGGATAACGTCAGTCGGTAGAAACCAAGTGCTCGGTTTCCATTGCAGAAGACCCTGATTTGTTTCGCGGAGATAGATTTTTCGTGATTGTCCGCCTGTTTTTATCGCTGAAGATTCTTTTCAGTGAAATCTTTTATGTCCGACTGTCTGTTGACACAGCGAGGCAAAAACGGTAACATAGCAAGAAAGTGTTTTTAATTTTTTTTTTTCTAAATGCAGCCAATGTCCCAGGGGAATAATTTCCATCTCGTATTTTAACAATCTAATTCCAGTGGTTCTCAACCTAATTCCTACCACGACCCCCATTTTATCACATCCTTTTCCAGCGACCCCCTCATAATTTCCGGTTTGTAATAAGTTTGTGAGAGATTTTTAATGTACTTATTGAGGAGATCTCACGATATTCACCTATTTCCTATAATAATAGAATTCACTTCTTGTATATAGTGGATACAATAACTTCCCTAAAAACGAATGGATTAAAGCCAAATCGAGTCAGTTTATTCATATTACAAATATCGAATCCGATCCGTCATAATGTTTTAAAATGGAGGCCGTTTGAAAATTTTAGAACTTCATAACTCCCTTGATTTTGGGTCATATGATAAAAAGAATTATTTCTAATTTTGGTTTAAAAGCTTGGACAGTTGTTAAAAAAGTTATTGAATATTTTAAATGACTTGATAAGGTGCGACACGAAGATTGAACCAGACATTGCCGCACTAGTGAAATCACACTATGCTCAGGTATCTCATTAGCTTTCAATTTTAATTGTATACCAATGTGCAGGTTTTGTTCCATTTGAATTTTTCTGATATTTCAATATGCAGTTCTCATTAGTTTCATATCGTTCTTTCATTTAAATTGTTTTTTAAACAACTCTGCGCCTGTTGAAAATGTTTAGTAGATCTATTTTTTGTTTTCTTAACAGTATGTTAAAAAAAAAAAATAGAAATATGCCTACCAGAACCAAATTCAAAATAATATTTGAAATGATTTTCCGGTATTAGATTCTAATTATCTCTTCCGCTTATGTTCGCGACCCCCGTGAAACCCTTTCGCGAGTTTCTGGTTGAGGAATCCTGATCTATTCAAACTAGCAGTGGTACTCGTAAATATGAACAATTTCAATTTTCAATGTTGTTTGTAAAATATATCATGTTATGCTGCAGTTACTAAAGAAACATTTTCTTGTGAAATAGGATCTATGTATGAATATGTATGGAGAGTATTCTAGAAATGTCGCCCACGAACAAGAGGGCGCTATTCTTGAGGTCAAAACAAAGCGAAAATCCTATATAATGACATACCCACTAAGCCCTCCTTCAGCCGTTATAGAGAATCAAAATTTCACTATGTAACTGCGTCGCAGATTAACTCGAAACAAAAACATAGTAAAAAATATGGTTAGGGTTAATTCAACTCAATTTTAACACGAGGCAGTGGTTCCAGCGTGACTACCACTATGCGGTGTTAATTCAACATAGACCCCACGGTGTTGGAGTTTAACACAGGGAGTGGGTTGCGTTTTCCCATGAATGTTACTTTGTGATGGTGTTGCACCAACCAGTATCACAGTGTAGTATGTTAATTATTTTGTGTTAATACTACAGCATGTCAAGTATTAGTATAACATAGTCCCTGTGTTATTTCAACATCATTTTCTTGCTATTTTAACACACCACCTGTGTCATAATAATTCAAGATCAACGCCATATAAGTAACACCGGAGTTCAACACCTCCTGTATTAAAATTCAAGGTCAGACGACCAGATTAACACCAGTTTTGGTGTTAGTTTGACTCCAACGACACCTATTTGGGTGTTGAAAAAACTCCTTGTGCGGTGTTAATGTAACCCTTCCTCGGTGTTGGAAAAGCTTGCGGTATTTCTCCATCTTTGAATACTATAGTGCTGCTAAAATGTCTTGAGCCGTAACAAAAATGCAAACTAAAGCTAACACCCTCGACACATCCACACGTTGAACCAATTAGGGTTCAGCTGTTGCTAAGCAAGAGAGCCTTAGCGAAAAACAGTGGAATTCCTTCAGCCGATAACAGCGCTTGAACCGGAAGACTGGGTGTCAAGTCAATGTGGTATATCTTTAGCTAGTTACAACCAATTCATCGTGTTCGGAAATAACGAAACGAACGAACTTAACGAAAAAAAAAATGGCAACAGATTAATTGGTGAAAATCGTCAATTTCATCGTTTCCGAACGCGCCCTTTCTTGAAATGCCCTGTTAAAATGTTAACAGGGCGAGGAAAGAAACAAATCCTAATTTTAAAATAAGAACACTTCATTTAGAAAATCGTCATAAATGTTTTATTGCCCTCCCTATCATTTATTGTGATGTATTACTTGATGGTGTGAAACATAATCTTCACCGACATCTTGTACAAGAATGATATGAAACTCTCACCTATATCCTTATAATACAAGGATTGCTTCTTTAATCGCGCTTCTACTTGTTTCCCGCCATTTTTGAAACACAGTCTCCGGTGTTGATTGGTGAGCTCTAGTGCTGTGTAGAAGTGACACAGTAATACGGTGTTGTTTTTCGCTGTTGACATATTTCTCCAGAAACGTTATGTAAAACAATTGGCAACACATCGCGCGGTTTGCATGTTGAAAAATTGTGAACACCTGGATTTGTTTAAGTATTTCTTTCTACTGTGTTTGTCTGTAGCTTCAGTATATAAACCTTTATAATTAGATGCCCAACATATTTGGCAATCACGTAGAAAACAACACCGAATATTCTACACTTCTGTTAATAAAACACACAAGCTGTGTGTCTTTTCAACTACCGGCATTTGGCACACAACTCCAAATGGAGAGTGAGATGTTCTAACCACCTGTTTGTGTTATATTTTAACGCAATCGTGTTAAAGATGTGCCACATTGACTTGATCCCTAGTCTTCCGTTGCAAGCGCTGCTATCGACTGAAGGAATTCCACTTGCTTTCTCTCGCTTAGCAACAGCTGAGCCCTTATTGGCTCAACGCGTGGGTGTGTGAGGGTGTGAGCTTTAGTTCGCATTTTTGCCACGGCTCAAGACATTTTGGCAGCACAATAACTATAGACATGTCATTGAAATAACACAATGATTTTTTGCGGTGTAACATTACTCTACGAACCCATCAAACAGTTACATCAATTGTTAAGCTAATAAGTGATTCCAGTATCAAGGTATGTGGACTTTAAATTCCATCTGAAAAGAATCGATGTAACTATTTGATGGATTCGTATATCTGTTCTGGGATTCTTTGTCTGTGACGTTGCCACATAGTGCAATTCACGTCTCTAGACAACGATCAATGATCCGAAAGGTACATAATTATAAATACAGTATTTTTCGCTTTATTTTGACTTGTAGTGCTCTGTAGTCTGTGGGTGCTATTTTTAGAACACCGGATATATATATATATATATATATATATATATATATATATATATATATATATATATATATATATATATATATATATATATATATATATGTGTGTGTGTGTGTGTGTGTGTGTGTGTGTATAAGACTTCGCCCGAGGAAAGTCATTCTGAAAAGTAAACCATCCCTTGTGGATTTCTTCATATGGCGCATTCTATGGTTATTAGTGGCTTGTTTATTTATAAGGTACCAACAAAACTGCATAAGTTCTGCTTGAGAAAACTGAAAAGAAAAACTCACCCCTAAGGGTAGACTACATTTCGTTACAATTTTTGTAAGAAGTAATCCACACAACATTATAAAATTATTAATTAAATGTTTAATTGAACACCTGAATTGTATAACATCCCAAGTCCACTCTTTTTCTTCGTATTTTGCGTTTTTTATGTTAGCATTAATATTTTAACCCATTTGGGACCAAATTATTATTTTTTTGATTTCTTTCACTTTAAGAATTAAATTTAGTTTATTATTGCCTAAGTATCACGAAAATATAACATTTTGATTTTTCCTACGCATCGGATGTGACTTACGCCCTGTCCTATAAATAGGACGCTGGTCCTTTCTGATATACTAGAAAGGCCATATTCCTAACTAATTGCATTCTATTGCTTGAGTGAAGCAATTCAAATTTTTACCACTAAGTGCCTCAAGGCATTGAGTGATCACGGCCGGTCTATCGAACCACGAAGTCTTCCTGATTTATATATATATGCGTGTGTGTTTTGTATTGATGTTTATTTACCAAAATTATACAAAATAAGATATATGACACATAACTAAACATGACGTACAAATGCCAGTATTTAGAACACTAAACTGTTACGTTTGAAGTTCAGATAATTGCTATTTTGTAATTTCGATCTACCTGTGCTAGTTTGTTACACGTGTTTGGCTTTGATTCAAAGTTTATTTTTCTTTGCCTTCTTGGTATTTCACGAAACGCTTTGAAACACAATGTAACATTACACTTTTCAAAGTATGATAATGATATTCAAGTGCATCTATTGGCATCTTTACTTCTTCCTTTCCATAATGAAGTAACCACTTCCAGCGAGGCTTACATCATTGCATACATTTGAAAATGTGACCGCCAAGTTTGATATGTATGATAGATATACAGATATGTTGCGTGTAAATTTCCGAAGATTCATATTGAACTGAGTTGATTTCGTAAACATGATTATGAGTGTACGATCATCATGTTAATAATTCGTGAAAATATCACCCAATATCACTTCTTGCATCTTATATCAATTCTAAGTTTTTGAAACAGTCGACACCTCCCATATGGTTATTGTAGGATAACATGAGGCTGCTCAATTCTAATATGTTCATCATGTAGTCGGCTCCACCTCATCGTTCACGAAACAGGATGTATGTTGTCAGAATTTGTGCCAATTACAACACGTCAATTGTCATTCCATTTGGCAATGAGAACTTACCATCCCAGTCGAATCTGCATTCATATGAACTCCCTGTATATGTATTTACTCAACTCTTGAATCAGTCAATGGATACTGAGACACACGATTGCTTTGCAGAGTACCAGTTGCTCTGAATCCCAATTCACGAAGATGTATTAGCAGATCTCTAATTGCGAAAAAATTCTCAAAATATAGCAGATGGCTATTCAGACCATTTACAATATCTAGCATATTGAAAACCACTCTGGAATCTTAAGAAAAATCGTATTCTATATCATGATATATATTGTCGCTAGCACTATCCTTTATTTTCATATCCTTTCCATAGCACAGATCAAATTTTTATAACAAGTTTTATAATCGTACAACAGAAAATGATGATTGTTCTTTATATGTACATCATAACGAACTGTTTCCTTCACTATAGCTATATTGCACTGAGTCACTGTTGAAAATACAAAAGAATATCTCTGCAGGTGATTTGTTTACAACATTTCTCTTTTAGTTCGCTGAAGTTTCTGTTAGTTTGTACACCAACTAGGGGAAGCTTTGTGTATGATGCGTATTTTTGTTTCCAAATTTGAACATCATTATTCAGCACTTTTCTTTTTCTACCACTTATTTCTCTACTGTAGTTACAGTAAAGCTTAGATGCAAATTGCATTCAATTGAGAAAAGTAAAAAAATGTAGTATTTAAGTATTGAACAATGAATGATAAGCGTAAAAACGCGAAAAATCAAGGGCGTCAGTTTATCTATACATTCGCTTTTATTACTTAGTAGTATATTGCTTTGGACCAGCGTCCTATTTATATGACACTAATGTTTCAACATCTATAGCACCGAAAGTAATAACAAAACTAAAATAACTTTTTTATAGTCTGATTGTCGCGTATCTATTGCTGCCTAATACATATAAATTGAACGCTTTGTTTGTATTAAAAACAAAAAATAACGTTGCCCGAAACATACCCAAATAAAATAACTTACACAGATAAATTTAAGCATCCGTCTTTTACAGAGGGAAAGGAAAAAATGTATCAAAAAATTACATTGCATTATGACAGGTCTCCAATTGCTCCCTGTAATTATCAGAACACGAAAACCTTATTCTTCTTTGTTATAAAAAATAAAATATCAAGTGTCCTAAAAATAGGACACTGGTCTCAAATGGGTTAAGGACTATTCACTTGCATAATAAGTAAATCCAAAGCAAAACCCTTTAAAAAAATACAAAATAATTTCAGCTAAAGAGAATAGCAAGCCAAGTATAATCTTCGTCTTTCTTCTAAAATCACAAAAGCACTCCAGTGGACTTGGGATGTTCTGCAATTCAGGTTTTCAATTATGAAATATGAACGAAATTGTCTGAATCATTCTTGAGGGAATCCTCCGAAAACAGAACTCAGTGGCAAGGACAAACTATTTCTAGTGGATTTTTTTTATAGCACAAATGAGTTATGTCATATTTTCAGGTTACTAATGAAATATGTATTTCTGAAATATGAACATGCTGTTTCTAAGAAAATCGTCCGAAATGAGCTCACTCCAAGAATAAAACACTCCTTGTAAACACTCCTATATATATATATATACAGTATGGCGCTAAATTCGTTGTACAAAAGCAGAGGAGTGATTCCTGAGAGTAAAACAAACAAAAAAGTTCCAATAAACATAGGGCGAAACCCCATCGTTTACATGTTATAGGCTGCCGAAAACATGAAAAAAATGAATTTTAAAGATGCATAGCTCCAAAACTATGGGACCTACCGTAGTCGGGTCAAGACTTCACTTAGGAACTGTGCCCTATCCAAAAATGCGTGTTTCAGAATCCTGAGGTGCTTCCACAACAACTTTTATAGAGGGAGTTTGACTACGGGCGTATGATATAAAGTACTCTCCAACGACCTCCATAAAAATTGTTGCGTGAGTACCTTAGAATTCCGAAACATATATTTTTGGATAGAGCACATACTAGTTCCTAAGTGAAGTCTTGACCCGACTACAGTAGGTGCCTTAGTTTTGGAGCTATGAACCTTTAAAATTCATTTTTTCATGTTTTCGGCAGCCTATAACACATACACGATGGGGTTTTCGCCCTATGTTTATTGGAACTTTTTTGTTTGTTTTTCTCTCAGGAATCACTCCTCTGCTTTTGTAAAACGAATTTAAGCGCCACACTCTCTCTCTCTCTCTCTCTCTCTCTCTCTCTCTCTATATATATATATATATATATATATATATATATATATATATATATATATATATATATATATATATCGAAAATGGCTTATACAACAGCACAGGTTGTTAATGGAATACGTACTAGTATATGAAAAAAAAATCGTAAGAGCTGTTTTCCAGTATTTTTTTCTTTTCACCATCAGTAAACCACCATTACTTTTGGGAGTAGTAAGAAAATTAAAAAAAGTCCTTATAAAGAATCTTTTATACATAAGTATATATATATATATATATATATATATATATATATATATAATTAAAATTTTAATTTTTAACGCCTTTTTTAGGCATCTGTGGAGTGAATGAGGAATATTGTTTGCTTGGTGAATTTTTTTCCTTCAACCTTCAGAAAATAGAGTTAAAACTATTGCTTTTACAAAACCTCGCTTTCTTTTAAGCTCTCAATGGAAACAAGAAGGCAGAAAGATTAGTCAAATGTTGCTATTTTCACGGTTAGCTTCTCATTTTAGATTGTGTATATATACAACGAAGGGGAGTGAATCCGCCTAAATCCGGCCCTATATATATGTGTGTGTATATGTATGTATATAAAAGTGAACTTTAAAATTTATTGCGGATACTTTAAACAGCGCGGCTTCTAGATTAGACAACATATTTATACGTTGGAACTGACATTCAAGAATCACTTTTTCGGTATGTAGGGGGTGTAAATGCTTTGAAATATCGAATTCGAAACGAAACAATGATCATTACACTTTTTAGTGTCCTATCGAAAGTAAACGAAGTTATACATGTATACATAGAGAAATTATTATTATTATTATTATTATTATTATTATTATTATTATTATTATTATTATTATTATTATTATTATTATTATTATTATTATTATTATTATTATTATTATTTATGCAGCTTGCTATCCATAGATTCCATCTATGTCTGTACAGTAAAGACAGATTTAGCGAGAAAGGGTTTTCAGTATTTGTTCTATGTCTGAAGAACACGGTTCTCTTCCATCCCCAACACTATCCACAGCTGATGTGAAAGGAATCTAAGATTTATGTTTTCAATACTAATTCTCATAGAGAACAGTTTTTAAAAAATCTTTGAAAGCTTTCAGTTTAACGTCCAACGATTATGTCCTTTAGGCTAAGGGAGACGATGATTAATTCAAGTGAATGATGATGAATGAAACGGTGGAATGATAATGTGCGAGGAAACTGGAGTACTCTGAGAAAACCCACGGACAAGATGTTGTCCAGCACAGACTTACTTGGACGGGGATTGAACCAGGGACCAGGCTCGAAGCTGATCCATGTTGAAAACTTGATCGAGATCTGTAGGGGGGTTCAAAAGGTATTAAATTACACATATAGTCACTTTCATTTTTAGATATTTTTATATATCTCCTTCTCCTCCTCCTCCCGTACGTTGCTCCGTCAAAGTGAAATGATAAATACCATTCCAGGACCGAACCTGATCTATGTTGAAAATTTGATCGAAATCGGTCAAGAGGTATGGAGTCACAAACATAGTTACTTTCAATTTTATATATTAAAAGATTGCTGACTGTTGTAAGAAAGGAAGATGGTTGATGTAGTAGAATCTAAAGTGACCAACTTCTAGAACTTTTTTAAAGCTAACATTTTATGCGAGTCTTATAGCACTCGACCTGTTCCTTATCCTTTTGTGAGTCGGAATCTGCGAGCGGAGCCCTGAGTTCGTAGTAAGTAATGTTCCCATGAAAAGATCTCTGTTGGCCAAATGAGTTGACCTTCTGGAGGTTAGTTGCTTCTTTGTTTCTCTGGTGGACGAAGTCAATGCGGCGTCAGGGAAGTTACGAAATGGCCGTAACTCATCACACGAGAAATGGAATTGAGTTCTTAAAAACCGGCATTTCTCTCTCTCTCTCTCTCTCTCTCTCTCTCTCTCTCTCTCTTTGTGCGTTCATGACCTCTGCAGGTGGAAAGAAGAAGAAGTAAAAAGAATGGGGAACGAAATGACAGAGAAAATGTTGGATTGGAATGTTTGTTTTAATCGGTCGACCACAAAAATGAGCTCCTCACAGGAAATATACGGGTAGGAGATCATACACAATCAAGTGGAGTAGCTCCCAGGTCATAGTCACACATACACACACGCTTCCACATATGAGAGTGCGTACGTGAAATAAGGAAATACAAAGCCTCAACTATGTAATGAAACTTAATGCTCATGCACTGGAATATGTGCAACACTGCAATCAAAATTGGTTTGTTTACGTGCATACGCAGTCAGTTCAGGCTTCCCCGCTTCTTTTTGAGATCTCTTCACTATTATTATTATTATTATTATTATTATTATTATTATTATTATTATTATTATTATTATTATTATTATTATTATTATTATTATTATTATTATTATTATTATTATTATTATTATTATTATTATATGGTGTAAAGTTTGTTTCATATACCAATAAGACGCAATACTATGTTAGCAAATATGTCGTAGATGGAATATCTCTGCAGAAAGTTGAAAAGATTAAAGATTTAGGCATAACATTTGACATGAATATGAAATTCAACTATCATATTAATGACATAATACATAGAACACGAAAGACTATAGGGTTTGTATTTAGACAGTGGCCTGAGTTTAAAAATGCAAACACATATGTCTATCTATATAACGTACTTATGAGACCCAGATTAGAATTTGGTGCAATTATATTCCACAACATTATGTAGCAAACTTGAATCGGTTCAAAAATGTTTCATTAGGCTATTGTGTAGAAATAAGAAAGAAGATTACTACTCTCATAGTTATGATTACTGGAACGAATACTGAGGGTTGCAAGAATTACATGTAAGAAGAAAAATGATAGAGAAAAACTTTATTAAGAAAATTTTAGATAATAGATATAGTAGCGAATACTGCCTACATAATATAGGTATAAGGGTATCAACATATAATCTTAGGAAAGCATCGGAAATGGTTCCCATGAATAAAAATTCTATAATCTTAAGAAAACTGACAAGTTCTTTTAATATATTATCGGGATAATTGCATTTATTGAACAGACGTATAGATTTTATTAGGTATGTATATTTCATATAGTATATATGTATGTTTGACGATATCCTTGTTTTAAGGACAATTTGAAGAAAATTGACTAACTATTTTAATGAATGATGAAGTAATTATGTTTATCCAGACAAGATACAAGTCATAAAATTATGTATATATTATAAGATAGACAATGATCTCCTATCGTCGAAACAAATGAATTGTTAATATTAAAAGGAATATAAGATGTGTGTTATAACCCTTAGTTCTATGACTAAGTGCTGGCTGTTCATGGCACTAAAATAAATAAATAAATAAATAAATAAATAAATAAATAAATAAATAAATAAATAAATATATTATTATTATTATTATTATTATTATTATTATTATTATTATTATTATTATTATTATTATTATTATTATTATTATTATTATTATTATTACAAATTATGCTATGAATAAATATGGAACTTTACGAAGACTATGTCCATTTATCAACAGTTCTCACAGCAAAAATGTTAAGAGATACCGAAAACCAATTTTCTGCAATCAATTCAGAGATTCCAAAAGGGTGTTCCATCTCGTCCTTTAACTCTCTGTTCACACCGGAAGTGTAGAAAGCAGCCATTTCCGGTTTCAGAGTTGGTCATGATAATACGAAAACGTCAATAGATAGTAATAATCGTTTTTTTTTCTTTCTTGAACCGTTCCAACATCACAAGAATAAAATTCACCTCTGCTTTTTCTCTCTACTAAAACCGGTAGATGTTGATTTGTTTTTAACGTTCCTTTCAGCAGCGAGGCTATACAAGACGTGGACCTACAGTTTTGCGAGGCATCCGAACCACATGAGCTCCTGCCGGGAATCGAATATAGTCTTACTACAACCAGTAGAAATGTACTACTAGTACAGGTTGCAATACTGATCATTACTGCCCGGATTTATATGCAAAATGCGTTTATAGTAACATGCAGAAACGTATGGATTTTTTTTTTCTTTCCGACGGACTTGCAAGGATTCGTTTGAGACTCATTTGTTGGTGCATATATACCTAAGTGCATATTTTGAGTGAATTTCGATGTGCGTGCATATTTCGTAAACTTTGCAGGATACTGCATATTTCCGAATTTTATTGCTGCATACTATCTCTAATTTCAATCCAGGTATTTTCAACACTAGTGCACTCCGAATCTTCTAAAGCCGAGATTCTATTCGAAACTTCAATCTGGTATTCCTCTCTTGCCTGGCTCTCTTCTAATTTCTTTCAATTGAATCTCCGTTTTCGGACAATGAATATTACCTTTATTCAACGATAATCTCTCCCGTATTATCGCCACTACCAGGTAGTGATCAGTGTCACAATCAGCCCCTCTAAACGACCGGACATCAATTATGCTAGATTGCCTTCTTCTATCTACTAAAACGTGATCAATTTGATTATGTGTTTTTCCGTCTGGTGATTTCCAAGTGTATTTATGAACGTCGCGATGTGGGAATTTTGTACTCTTCACGATTAGATTTTTGGATGTTGCAAAGTTCACCAATCTAACACCGTTATCATTACTTTCCTTATGCAGACTTTCGTTCCCTATAATCGGTTTGAAAATATCCTCTCGTCCTATCTTCGCATTGAAATCCCCTAATAGAATTTTCATATGGAATCGCGGGAGTTGGTCAAATATCCGTTCCATTTCTTCGTAAAAACTGTCTTTTATATCGTCATCCTTATCTTCAGTTGTCATCATCATCATAGGTATTCTGTCTTTATTGGCAGGTCACTTGCCGCAGCTGAGAAGCTTCCACGCTCCACGGTCCTCCGCTAACCTCTTCGTCTTCGCATATAATCTTTCTGTTTTTATATCATCCATTAATTGTAGTTTCCTTCGCCCCCTCCCTCTCTTTCCATCCACCATACCCTCTAGGACATCCCTCATGATACAATCTCTTCTTAGGCAATGTCCCAACCAGTTTCTCTTCCTCTTCCTAATAATCTCTAAAAGTATTCTTTTCTCACCCACCAATTCTAACACTCTCTCATTCGTTTTCCGCTCGACCCAACTAATTCTTTCCATTCTTCTCCATACCCACATTTCGAAGGCTTCCAGTTGATTTTCATCACCTTTATGTAATGTCCACGTTTCCGCCCCATACAGTACAACACTAGGGTGCAGCGTTTTACCACTTTTTTTTCGGAACGAAATGTAATACCTGGCAAAAGTGGCCCACGCACATGGACATTTCAGGTATAGATTTTTTTTCAAATCAGATAATATCTTCTGTGAGAACTAATGCCTCAAAGTTTCAAAATTTCGCTGAAAATTGCAAAAAATACCAAAATTGTTCATGAATTTTAGTTATGTTAAAATAAACATATTTTTGGATTTATATATGCCAGATGCTACGAAAACTGACATTCAAGTCTCAAAATGCCAGTTATATGCCCCTGAGGTGGGATAGGGGTGCCTCCTCTGGGTCCCGCAAAGGGGGCAAATTCAGTACATTAAAGCGGTTTTGCAGGTCCTCGCTCACCTGGTCATATAGCCTGTTCAAGCGTCTACCACGTGGATGTGGCTGCACCTAAGGCTCCTCCGCCAGCCCTACCCAACCAACCAACCATATATAGGGATGGATGAACTAACCAATTCGTCACTGTCAGGAACAACTTTCACAAATTGGGACTTTGATTGCAATTTAGACACAGCTTGCCTAGAAAGTAAGGTTGACCTGATCATCCCGTCCCTAGCATCACTGCCACATACTCGGGAGGCTGCTTCAGTGACTAATTTCACTATCCGTTCTACTGCCATCGTGCGGGTGGAGGACTATTCTGGCACAGTGTTGTTAGAAAGTGAAAGTTTGTCCATGGGCTATTTGTTTGATACCGTCTTTAGAACTGTTGGTACAGTTATTGAAACATCAGTGCTTTCCCAAAAGATCATTTCAGTGTTATCTTTCGCCTCAAAATTCAGTCTGGGAATGATGTTATATCTAATAGTGTTATGAAGATTCTCTGCTTCGTGTTTTCGAGCACTAAGAATCTTATGTAATACATCTTGTCGGACAGCAAGTAGACCATCAGTTATCATGGCGAAAAGAACATTCTCTGGGAGTGCGAGAAATGCATTCGTCTGAATGGATGAACGGATTACAGCCTGGTATTCATTTGGTAAGTATCTAGACCTGTGAAAGACGTGACAAGGACCATTATCAATGGGAGACTTGAGATAAGTATCACAGGTCTTTACTGAGTTTTCTGAGCTCTTCTGACTATGATGAGGTAAGTCACATTTTATTGGTTTCAATTACACCATTGGAAGCTTTTCACAGTCAGATAGGTTTGAACCTATGGGACCTGTGTAAGAATAGGGGCTTGAATTAGCGCCAATATTCGTGAACAGAGCTCGGAAAGACAGTTCATTAAAATGCAAGAAACAAATAGCCTGTTAGTTCCTTTAATTTTCGACGAATACCTCCCTTCCAACCAGTGTTAGTGTTTGTTCCATCACATCCAAGAACCTCAACTTCATCAAAGCCACCTTCGATTTGGTTCATGATGTACTCGAAAATAGCCGCGGTCTCGTCATGGCCAAAGCCAGAGGATGGTGTCACGTCACCAACGTATTGAGAGTTAGGTTCAGCCACAAGTGATAAGTGCTCTTCTGTAACGATGCCTGCGTGTGTTTTAGTGTCTTCCCTTTGACCATCAAAGTATAGGCTTTTAATGGGATCATCATTTCTAGAATGTTCTTTTAAATTCCGAGCAACTTTAAGTTTCGCATGCCTTATTTTGCTCCTGTCCACAATAAAAGCAGAGTTATGTTGCTAGATTGTTGAAAAGTTATAATTCCAGTCTTTAAAGCTGACTGAAGCACAGTTGATGTTATATGTGCCGCAGCCCTTTCGTTTACATTGTATCTCTGAGCAATCATAGCAGTTTCAGTCAAATCTAGCTTCGGTTTAGATGTTCTGTCTCTGGGTTTGGTCTCTTCTTCATAAGAGCTTTCCTCTGCTTTCTCTTCAATGTCTGCTTCATTGTCACTGAAGTCATTTTTGTAATAAATAAGATTGACTGTCTTAAAAAAGAAATACAGAATTTTCTGTGAAAATAGTGTTTAGCAAACTATTATCTGTAACGGCCAATTCATATAAGCTGAAGGCAACAGTAACCAAATATAGCGCTTGAGAAATGGCGCCCAATTTGAAGCGTATCCGGCTCGTTCCTGATAGTGACGCTGAGTTACGCAGATCGGGACAGAAGGGTGTTGCAGTATTGTGAGGTGGAGGGGTGGGAGTGTCATGGTGAAAAATAACGATGCTCTGCTACCACTATGAACCACCAGTAGAAGGAAAAGGCAAGGACGAAAATAGCTGTAGAAACGCTTGATTGTACTGAATTTGCCCCCTTTTTCGGGCCCCAGAGGAGGCACCCCTATCCCACCTCTGGGGCATATAACTGGCATTTTGAGACTTGAATGTCAGTTTTCATAGCATCTGGCAGATATAAATCCAAAAATATGTTTACTTTAACATAACTAAAATTCATGAACAATTTTGGTATTTTTTGTAATTTTCAGTGAAATTTTGAAACTTTGAGGCAATAGTTCTCACAGAAGATATTATCTGATTTGAAAAAAAATCTATACTTGTAATGTCCATGTAGGTGGGCCACTTTTGCCAGGTATTACATTTCGTTCCGAAAAAAAAGTGGCAAAACGACCCACCCTAGTACAACACTCCACCCGAAGAATTTTATGAGTCTTATTCTCAACTCTTTATTCAAGGTCCCACAAAACAGACTTTTCTTCCTCCTAAAGGCTTCTTTCGCCATTCCTATCCTTGCTTTTATTTCACGTTCGCACTTCATGTTATTACTAAGAATACTATCCAGATATCGAAAACTATTCACTTGTTCTATTTTCTCCCCTCCTACTTTTATATTTGACACAGACCCCTTCGTTCCAATCACCATGGTTTTTGTCTTTCTAACATTTATTTTCATACCATAGTCTTCAAAGCCCTTTCTCAGGTTTTCTAACATTTTATTAATTTCCTTTTCAGATTCTGCAACAAGCGCCATATCGTCTGCAAATCTTATGCATCTAATCATTCTACCTCCTACCGAAATGCCGTCATCAGCATGTAAACTCTTTTTCACTATCTCTTCTAGATAGACATTAAATAGTGTTGGTGAGAGGCAGCATCCTTGTCGAACTCCCCTTCCAATTGCACTCTCTTCCGTTAGTTCTTCCCCTATTCTAACACTTACTTGTTGGTTCATGTATAAGTTCCTTATGAGTCTTCGATCTTTCCATTTAAAGCCTATCTTCTTTAAAACTCCCAACAACAATTCCCAATTCACGCGGTCAAAAGCGTTTCTAGATCAATAAATACAACATACATCTCTTTCCCTTTTTCTATAAATATGTCACCGATCGCCCTTAATAATCCAATAGCATCTCTTGTGCCCTTACCTCTTCTGAACCCGAACTGCTCCTCCTCAACTTCTTCATTTGTTCTTCCATATAACCTTCTGTTCAGTATTCGGAGCAAAATTTTAGCTGCATGAGATTTGAGACTAATAGTTCTATAATCCTCACATCTCTTTGGGTTCGATTTCTTAGCCATCTGTACCATGATCATTTTCAGAAAGTCTTTTGGCCATTCTCCTGTTTCATATATTTCATTGCATAGCCGGAACAATTCTTTTTTTCCTTGTCTCTTGTATTTTTAATGAATTCGATTATCTATTCCGGTTGCCTTTCCATTCCTAATCTTCAGTTGGGGCATGTACATTTAAAACAATAATATCACACCACCGTCCCTTAAGAGTAATAAAAGAAAGTCTGTCAGTAACAAATTCAACCCGTTTAATTGCTGGTAATATTCGTTTGTGAACGAAAAACCCTGTTCCTAACTAGTGATTTTTATTTCCTTCCCCGTAAAAGGACGTAAAGAAGTTAAAGAAACACAAATCTCCGGATGTAGATGAAATTCCGGCTGAGTTAATTTTAGCTGGAGGCGAAAAATTGTAGAACAAGATACACAAACTCATTCTCCTTATCTGGAACAAGGAAGAATTGCCACAAGAGTGGAAAGAATCAATCACTGTTCCAATTCACAAGAAAGGCGACAAAACTGACTGTAATAATTATCGAGGCATTTCTCTTCTGTCAACATCCTATAAAATACTTTCAAATATTCTATTAGCAAGATTGACCCCATACGCAGATGAAATTATTGGAGATTATCAGTGCGGATTTAGACGAAATCGATCAACTATCGACCAAATATTTACAATTCGCCAAATACTTGAAAAAAAGTGGGAATACAATACCCCGGTACATCAACTATTTATTTGATTTTAGAAAGATGTACGACTCGGTTAGGAGAGAAGCATTATACAACGTTCTTACAGAACTTGAAATGCCGAGAAAGCTAATTAGATTAATTAAGATATGTTTAAATGAATCCCAAAGTAAAGTCCGAGTAGAAAAGATTTTGTCCCCGAGCTTTCACGTCGAAAATGGCCTGAAACAAGGAGATGCGTTGTCGCCATTATTATTTAACTTTGTTCTGGAATACGCTATAAGGAAAATCAAAGATAGCAACCAGGGCCTAGAGTTGAACGGTATTCACCAGGTTATGGCATATGCTGATGATGTAAATTTAATAGGGGATGACAGAAGAACAATAGAAAGAAATGCAGAGATCTTATTAAACGCTTGCAGGGACATGGGTTTAGAAGTAAATGCAGAGAAAACTAAATACATGGAAGTGCATCGGGACCGTAATACAGCAAATTATGGATGCGCTAAAATATTAAATAATACTTTTGATAAAGTGGATACTTTCAAATATCTAGGATCAATATTAACAGAAGAAATTCATATTCACAAAGAAATTAAATGTGGACTAAAAGCAGGGAATTCGTGTTACTATTCGGTTCAAAATCTCTTGTCGTCGCGAATTCTGTCGAGGAATTTGAAGCTTAAAATATATAAATCGATAATCATGCCTGTTGTTCTGTATGGTTGCAAAATATATACACTGAGGGAAGAACATAGACTGAAAGTATTTGAGAACAAGATCCTGAGATGAATATTCGGACCCAAGAGGAACGGGAATGGGGAATGGTGTAAACTTCATAACGAGGAACTACATAATTTATATGGTTTACCCAACATTGTTAGGGTCGTCAAGTATAGGAGGCTTAGGTGGCAGGTCATGTAGCTAGAATGGAAGAAAGTAGAAACGTTTACAAAGCCTTGATTGGAAGACCAATCGGTAAACGACCATTAGGAAGACCTAGGCGCAGATGGGAGGACAATATTAAGAAAGATCTCGCAGAAATAGGAATACAAAGTAGAAACTGGATCTAATTGGCTAAGGGTAGAAGTCAGTGGATGGCTTTTGTGAACGTGGCATTGAACCTCCGGGTTCCATAGGCCACAGAGTTAGTTAGTTAATTGCTGAATACTAGCATACCTGAGAATATATCACAAGAAAGTAGGTTATATTTAAAGTGAACTGACTCACTTTGTAAACGCAGATGTAGAATAAAATGTATAGAGTAATAGAAGACAGTGTTGTATCCTATCCTAAATTAGTCCACCTGACTTGTCTTGCACACGGTCTTCATTGCGTAGCAGAAACAATCAGATATTAATGTCTAGCAGTAGACGCGCTTGTGTCAAATGTAAAGAAAGAATTTGTGAAAGATCCATCGCGCGTACGTATCTTTCGCGAAGTTGCGAAAAAATTTTCAGTACTTTCTCAACCAGTGGAGATCGTGGCTAGAAGGTAACCGTATTATGCAGTTAACTAAAATCAAGTGAAGACAGTTTTGGACTCACTAAGTCCCGATAATGTAGCCGCTATTTATGTGTCTCAAAAATGTATTTTCTACAAGTGACGTTGAGAACAAAATTAAGTATATTACATAACAACTTCTCGAGTTTACCTGAAATTATCAGACAGTTGGAATCCCGTAAGAATGCTTTGCAGCATTCACTCTCCTTGTCGGGTAAATTATCGCAGACTTTGTCCAGTGAAATAACTTGCGAAAATGGAGTCAGATAAACTTTGACAAGTATTAGGCAAAAATCCCGGGTACAAAACAATCTGTGCCATTGCAAATGTACTTAATGATGAGAACATGTAAGTGGAAGAAAATGTAACTTAGGATGATATTTGTTGTTTTTCACATGCAGCAGTAACTTCTGCTGATGTAGAATGAAACTTTTCGACCTACAAAACGTTTCTTACAGATAAACACAGAAGGTTGACAGCAGTCATTCTTTCAGAAAAGCTGCTCCGGGGGATACACTTACTATTCCGGGGGCACTGCTGGTACTATTCTATTTATTATTATATTATAGACGCATTATTTTGGTCTCTTCCGGGGGGCATTGTCAGAGCTCGGGGGGGGGGGAGTCCCCCCAAAAAAGACATGTCTGAAAGAAACACTGGTTGATAGAAGAAAACCTAAGGTAGATGTTACTAGTTCATTACAAAAGAAATTGACATTTTATTTTCTTAGTGTATATTTCAGTGCATATGTTAATTCTTTTAAATGCATATTTTAGTGCATATTTTTTATATTTTTCATGCATATTTGTATGCACATTTTGGGGTTTGTTTGTGCATGGAAATCCGGGCTCTATTGATCATCGTATAGAGAAAGCCAGTGTAGGGGGAGGGTAGATACAAAGCACTTTCTGATATGGGTTGGGCACTCGAGGATTATATTTGATCCCCATTTTGCCTCTTTCTACTGTTGATGTTGATTCTCAGGTTAGTGTATCTTTCAGCAGGGAGGCTATATGAGACGCGAATCTACAACTTAAGAAGGAGTCAGAACCACCAGAATGCGTTCAAAGGTTTTCAAGGCTCTTCCGCTGGGAATCGAACTCAAGATCCCATACACTTATTTTTCTCGCGCTAGCAACTACACAAGCACGGAGGACCTCAAACAATATGAATACTATACCTAACTGATTTAGGAAAAGTGTTATTCGCGAAAGTTTCAAGTATTCACCATTCGTTGTAGCTGTACTTGTGAAACCCTTCCATTGTAGAGGAAAAAAACGAGTGTGTGTGTGGCACGCGCGTGGCTATGCATATTGCATCACATTTTAACGGTCCAAATTGTGTTGAGTCCTTTGTCAACTCTTTTGCGAACTCAGTCAATGAACAAAAAGCCAGAGTTCGCTACTGTCGCCTGTCATTGAGAGAGAGACAAATTGGCTCCCCCCACCACTAGTCTTTTGCTGACGCCCCAGGTCAACACATTGTTGCATCGAAGAGGTTTTAAATATGTTTTTTACTACTGTTATGCGTACACTTCCTGAAACATGTTTGCGTTCTGTTTCCTTCGGGGAATTGAACCTCCTTCCATTCGAGACCCGAGGAATGCGTTGACAAGATAAATTCGTTGTCGACACAAACACTGGCTGCTTATTAATACCAATGCGACCAACAAGAAAGACAGAAACACTATTTATGTCACTGGCTGTTGCTATTGGAAGCCTGACATTTCATTGCAGCTCATCAAATGAATAAGAGAGATGCCTTCTCTTTTTCGCAGGCATAACAGCATTCATGGACTACTCGTGTGCAGTAACTGTATCCTATACTAGGGATAGGCTGTGCGATTGTCTAATATAATATTTCTTATATAACAGAGCTCTGTGTAGGAAAGAGGTAACCACCAAAAGTACCGGTTCTCAATTCATTTTTCTATGTGATTCTCAATCTGTCAAGTAAGTTTATTGCACTCGTTAACTTCATGGAATAATTATAAATAAAGAACAAATGAACCTCTTCTTTATGCAGAAAGCGACGCCACTGGTTAGATGGCATGCTTTCAAGATGCTAATTTGGAAGAAGTTAGCGGAATGAGCGTAACATTCAAGGGCCTAACTTCAAGGGATTTTAGGATCGAGATTTCTGGGCTTTCGGCATCTATGGCCATGTTAGCCCGTTACGTATGAGGAATGACGTTCCTCGACGAGCACACTATCCGATGAAAGAGAAAGAAGCGGCCTGCGACCATTATGTTAGGTACAGTCCCGGCATTTGCCTGGTATGGGTGAGGGAAACCCACGCCACGCGGAGCCACAATTCTAAAACTAGTTTGAAAAGTATACTTACAAATATCTTCAAATGTTGACACTTTTACTATAAAGGGCACTTCAAAGATTCCAACTTTGAGATATTTTTTCTGACTTCATGAAAGAATATATTTAAAAATAGTTCCACTGAATCCAGAATAATCAAATTAGTATAATATGAGCACTTATAAATTTATCCAACCTTTATCATTTCCTACTATTAACATGAATGCCAGTTCTTTAACTTAACACGCACAAAACATGCAAATCTAATCTTAATTAGAAGCAATTCTCTGAATATTTGATTTAGCTGACAATTGAATAACTCCTGTTGATTGAACCCTGATAACTAACTGTTATTTCAGTTGGTGAGGTTCATTGCTTTAGAAAAGTGGGTTTCAACTAAAAAAAAAAAAATGAAATGAAATCTTTAGTTGTACGTCCCACAGTTATGCCGGTTAGGCTAAAGGGGCGGTGATGATGAGCAATGAATGACATGGTGGAATGAATAAAGTGGGAAGAAACTGGAGTATACCTCGAAGAAACCCACTCACACGGTGTTTGTCCACCACAAAGTTCACTTGGCGCGATCTGGGATCGAACAAGGGACCCCATGCACCAGAGGTGAACGCTCTACCACTGAGCCAACGCGGCCCGGAGAGTCAACCGAGTGAGTGATAGTGCCAAAGAGGTGGGGTTCAAGTGAAGGGCCTATATACGAACCGTGAGTAAGAACTAGAATGAGAGGAACTTGCACTTAAGAATGTTATGCCAAATAGACAGAATCTTATAGATGAGTCAATGAATAACAACCAGAATCTGAGAATAAATGATAGAAGTAAATTTAACTGTAATTGAAATGAAAGTTCGATAGAAATATTTCCTTTTACAAATATTATCCATTTTCTATTTACAGAGGAAGCAGTAAGGAGGGATTTAAGTACAGAATATTTTATTTCGATTGGTCTAAGAATATTAAGTTCCATCGCATTCAGAATGATATGGCTCTTCGAAACGCAACAGGCAGTTATAAAATTAAAATAAAATCTAATAAGAACGTTGGATTAAAACCAATGTTGAAAAGGCGAAAACAATAGAAAATGGGTCATTAAGGAAAAGGTTAACCAAAAAAACGTTTCTTGTGAGGTTTTTAATATATAGGGAAGAAATATGTATATTAGGACAAGTTGCTAAGGACTGGAAGGGATCATAAAGTGAATGGGGAAAAGAAGGAAAAAGTCCTGGGTTGAAGAAAAATCTAGTGAAGAACTGTTAGTGTAAATTACGGAAAGATGAATATTACATTTGCTTAAAAAGAGGAAAATAAACTGATTTGGACATTATCGGAGAAGAAATTATGTTACTACAGATGTGATAGAAGGTATGGTGCAAGGTAAGGGTAACAGTACTGTTGATAGTTAAAAGGAGGGAAATAAACATATTTGAGATAGAACATATTTGAGGAGAAAATGTCTTCATATGGGTATGAAGAAGTTGAAAGGGACTGTTGGAAGAGAGGAGAACAATGTCTATGATAGAAAGTGGATAACAATCTGATAAGAACATTATTTGAGAAGAAATTTATTGTTAGGGATGTGATAGAATGTATTCTCCATCAGGAAGTCGCGGTCGGAAAGAGGGATTGCCGCCGTCGACGGTGGCGGGCCGCCGGAGACAGCCGGTTCCGGTCCCCGGCGGCACGACCTTTGCCGAGGCGGCAAGTGGTCGAAAATCGTATAATATAATGCCCTTTGTCGACTCTTTGCCAACTGTTGCCGACCGTCAGGGTCGGCAAAACAGTCGGAAAGGCCTCTTTCCGACCCTCTGCCGACTTCTTATGCCGGCCTCTTTTCGACGGCGGCGCCGGCGCATTTAATGCTCATTTCCGGCTGTTTGCCGACTGCTCGGCAAGGCAACTATTCGTCGCGGTCGAAAATCGCGCGGAAAAACGCCAGTGTCCGGCGCCGGCAATCCGACCGCGGCATCTAGTCGGCATGGACGAATTGTCCGACTATAGGCGGCAGGATCCTGATGGGGTTGTACAAGGTAAGAGTAAGTGTTGTAGGGAAAAAACAGTACTCTTGATGTTAAAAGTAGGAGAATAAAGTAGTATAGACATAATTTGAGGAGAAAATGTCTTCATATAGGTGTGATGAAAGAAATAAAGAAAATAACAGAAAGAGTTGGAAGAGAGGAGAACAACACTGGCGATAGTTGGAAACAGTATAAATATCTAGTTTGGAGATTATTTGAGAAAAAAATTGTGTTATTAGATGTATGATAGAAGGTATGGTCAATGATAAGAGTAAGTATTATAGGAAAAAACAATACTGGAGATAGTTTGAAGGAGAAAAATAAACTGGTTAGCACATTATTGGAGGAGGAATTGAATTATTATGGGTGTGATGAAAGGTATAAAGAAGGTAAGAGTAATTATTGAAGAAGAGAAGAGCAAGGCCAGTGATAATTAAACTGAGATAAGAATATGATTAGGACATTGTTTGAGGGGGGGAAAACTGGTTATTAGACATGTTGTAGAAGGCATAGTAGAAAGTAAGTAATTGTTGGGGGAGTGAAAAATAACAATGGAGATAGTTAAAAAAAACAAAACAAAACAGAAATCTACTTTCGACGTTATTTGAAAAGAAATTGTGTTATTAGGGGTGTGATAGAAAGTATGGTAGAAGGTAAGTGTTGCAGGAGAAAAAGTACTGAAGATAGTTAAAGAGAGGATCATAGTCTGGTTAGAACATTATTTGATTAGAAATTGTGTTATTAGGAATTTGATAGAAGATATGGCAGAAGATAAAAAATGGATGGTTATGATTAATGATATGATTATATCAAGTAACAAACTGATCCTATTTTTAAATACAATTTGCATTTTTGCGTTGTTCTTTGCTGTATTTGAACACTAATGGAATGTCAGGAGGTTGCCAACCAATTGCTGTAATTTTACCGAAAACTTCACAAGGTAGGCATAGAGGGTTTGCATCAAAATTAAGAGCTCATTGCATGTAGCTCCAGTGGCGTACACAATTTCATCAAGTGGGGATCATGTTTCCAAGTTAATATCGCTGGTGATTTCAATACTACTAGTATAAATAGTAATATTTATTGATTACGTTCCCCATACGTTCTTAAGTTGGACCACTCCGTTCTTGTCTCGTGTAGTGTAGTCGCTAACGCTCTCGCCTTTGTGGGAGCAGTCCCGGGTTCGATTCCGGGTGGGGCACTCGGTAGAAAAAGCGTAAAAAATCTTCTTTCTGGCCAGCCATCCTGAATGACATTTTCCTGGGTTTCTCTCATTCACATCAGGCAAATGTCGGGGTGGTTCCTAACATATAGGTCCCAAGCCGCTTCCTTCCTTCCCCAATCCTTTCTTCCTTCTCTTTCCTCGAATAGTATGATCACCGAGGGACATCAACGCTCATACGTGACAGGCTGACTGACACGGCCATAAATGTAGAAAGCCCAGAAATCTAAATCCTAAATCCTAAGTTGACTTTCATACGTCAACTTAGTCTCATAAAATATCGCTACGATTTTAACGATTCTACTTAAATAAGATGTTATAACTTAATAAAATGGAAGTTAACACCAAAATACCAAGAATTTTCATACAGAAAGCTACACAACTTATAATTGCTTCTTGCAGGGGCGGATCCAGGACCGACTTCTGGGGGGGGGCGGTGGGTTGTCATACTGCTACTTTTAAGGGCTCCAAACTTTGGGATGGGTTTTATTTATATATATAAAAGAAAAAGTTTCCTCTTCTGGGAGGGAGCAATCGCCCCGATCGCCCCCCTGGATTCACCCTTGGCTTCTTGTACAGTGTGTATGAGATAATTACGACTCAATTTTGTGTAACATTATCCCTTCTTGCCCATGACGTATGATTTTTGAATTCATATCTTAATACAATGAATCTTTACTTTTCCATGGGGGTCGCAGTTTCTCAGTGATAGAGCTCTCATTTCTGGCGTGTAGGATAGCTAGTTCGATCCCAAGTCTCTCAAAGTGAACTTTATGGTTAACATATTCAAGTGTGCATAGTTTTTGTTGGGTTCTCACGTTTTGTCTCACTTTGATCATTATAACATCATCACTATTTCGTAGGTGCATATTCATGGAATGTTAATCTGAAAGAAAAAAAAAACTTTTCCATAATATTTTGTGGAAAGGAGGGGTTAAACCTGTTAATCTCCACTTGGGTATGTCACTCAGATTCGTCAAATATTCGACCAAAGTTAGCAGGAGTCCAATGTAAAGAGTTCGGGCAAATCATTAGGTCTTTGTGTCATTTTTTGCATATTGGCGTTGGAGACCTGGGTTCGATTACCGGCATTAGCTCATGTGATTAGGAACCGACGTTACGCTATAACTCCACGTCTTATATAGCCTCGCTTCTGAAAGGAGCACTAAAAAATCAAACCAAATCAATCAAATTTTTAGAGTATATTTTTTGGAGGGGGTACTTGGGGCCTAATTCACACCCTCATGAAGAAGATCAAAGGAACATGGTTGCTGCATTATATTTTAGCGTTCTTTTCAAGAGAAAGAATATATGAAACATAGATCTACAGCCCGACGTGGGAACTGAACCATATGACCTTCCTCCAAGTATTGAATTTGATTCCCCCGCGTTTAAGGAACGTATACTAACCATTTAGCCACGATAAATCACTGAAAAGCAAAAGATGGAAATAAAACCTTCTCTACTTTTCCTCTACTGAAAGAACTAATAAGAATCGAACCCGGCTCCTCATTATTACTCATACTGCCCACTTCCTGTTGTTCTGCTCTTCTGTTAATGGTTACCTGATATTTTATTTGGAAATAATACATACCATGGTCGACACGAACGTCACTAGTTTTGTCAGAATGGAAGAAATTATTGTCACTCAGGTAAAAAGAACACTTGAAACTGTGTTCATTGGAAATCATTTGACTACTCTTTCAAGTACTTTCTTGGAACAAGTTTCACAATGAAGCTCAATATTGTGGGGGCGGAGTAGTAACGGATTTCCCTTCCTCTTATGCATGAGTTAAGACGTTCATAAAATACGTACGAGTAATAGATTCTGAAATTACACTGAAAACAAAAGTGTTCTCAGTACTATATTTCTAACCTAGCTTAAAAAAAAAAAAAAAAAAAAACTCTGGATTCTGCCTATGCAATACACATCATGCAAATAGGTGTAAGTATCGTTTGACAGGAAAATAAGACTTCGTAGATAAAAGCAAGTTAGGAGAACAAATGAAATATACCATAATGTTTCATTTTACGTCCCACAGTATTGCTCATTAGGCTAAAGGAGATGTAAAATTTATTATTATTATTATTATTATTATTATTATTATTATTATTATTATTATTATTATTATTATTATTATTATTATTATTATTATTATTATTATTATTATTAAAGTATTCTGCCTCTTGCAGGTCCTGGGACTAATGAATTTTTTTTCTTCTTAATTTTCAGTTTGGGCCTGGAAATGTTTCTCTCATGCTTCTCGATTATCAGCTTCCTCTTTTAATTAACAATATTTTCTTCTAATTTTCAAATCATCGATCATTTGTGTTCTTCTTCCTATCCCTCGCTTCCCTTCCACCTTCCGTTTTATGGCGGTATGAAGAAGACAATTTATTCGCAAGATGTGTTCAATCCAATTGTTCTTCCTACGAAGGATGCTTTCTAGAAGCGTCTTCTTATCTCCTATTCGTTTAAAATATTCTCATTGGTTACTCTGTCTGTCCACTTTATCTTCTCCAATTTCTTCCAACACCACATTTGGAAGCTCTCTCAATATTTCTTCTGTAACTTCCGTAGTGTCCCACTCTCTGAGCCATACTCAGCATTTGACCAACTTAATCCTTAGACCAATATTAAGACTGCTAGTTAAAGAGCGATCTTTTCTTGTTGAATGCTTCTTTACCCATGGTAATTCTTGACCGACCTCTTTGGTGCAGTACACGTCTTTCGTCAAAATACTCCCCAAATATTTGAAATGATCGACCTCTTCAAGTTCTCTTCATTCTACTCTGACACGTAAAGGCGCATTACCAAGGAATATGACTTTCGATTTTGCCCCCCCCCCCTTCCTTTAGTGTCAACTATTTTGACAATCATCTCCTGTAGTCCTTCACAGTTCTAGTTGTAATAACCGTATGATTAATGGAAGGGAGTTATTATGAAAAAAATGTGTAATAAGAATGTAGAAAGAAACATGGGACGAAGACAAAACGCACAGACACAACAGTATCCATTACAAACTCACTTGTCTTAAATCGAACTAGTAACCAGATCGTGCGATAGTTGAACAATTGACCATTGAGCCACGGTGCTTCCAAGTTGGGAAAACAATAAAACAAGATCTTGAAAAGATAATTATAATAATTGACAGTGGATTAGTTTGTACAGTTAGAATCTAAATGCAGATATTTTTATTTCTGTGGCGATGAACCTTCGAGCTCCTTAAGAGGCAGCAGGAATGGATACAATTTGCGTGGACTGAGAGCTTCTATTTAACATGGGCTATAAACATATTTCATTATACAGAATTCTGTATATTTTGAGTGTATGGAGTTTAAAGGGGCAGGATTAGTTACAGCATGTATAAATTAAGATATTCCATTTATCGGGATAAATATAGGGTGTTTCAAAACAACACAGACAATGTTGGAAGGATGATTCCTGACACCAATATAAGACAAAAACTACAGACCAACTTGAGTGAACAAATGATTCCTTTCGGAGTTATAGGATGCCGAAATCATGAAAAAATGAACTTTAAATGTTCATAGCTCCAAACCTATGGGACCCACCGTTGCCGGGTCAAGACTACTTAGGAACTAGAATGTGCCCTAACCAAATATCCATGTTTCAGAATCTGCAGCAATTTTATAGAGGTAATTGTTGAATACTTCAAATTATATACAAGTAGCCAAACTCCCTCTATAAGAATTGTTGCGTTTATGCAACCAACATTACATCTCGGTTATGCTGTCTTACATAACCGCACAGGATAAACATCGAGGCACTGGAGGAATTACATTATTCTTCCTCTGCTTTCATTGAGGTTCTGACTAAAGATCCGGGAATAATGGATACCTATAATTGGTATATAATAGTTTCAAAAAGACACAACCTTCAGAATTTATTGATTTACTTTAGGAAGTACCAGACGCAGCCAATGAACCTTTTTTTCCGTCACACTGAAAAGTAGGAAGGATTTTTATTTTTTTAAAGGAAATTTTACAGAGCAGCATCACAACATTTATTTGGAGACAATGGAATATAATAATATCAATCAGAATGACTGGCAGCAGGGTTCCACTCCGAAACTTCTTAACTCCGAAGCAAAAGGGTTAAGAGAAATGACAAATGCTACAACAAATAGGAGGAAGGGGTATAATAAACTAATTTTGAAAATTCGGTGGGGCTAATAACTATTGCATATTGATGTATTATTATTATTATTATTATTATTATTATTATTATTATTATTATTATTATTATTATTATTATAATAATAATAATAATAATAATAATAATAATAATAATAATAATAATAATAATAATAATAATAATAATAATAATAATAACCTCAGACCAACACAGGTAGTTACGGGTTAATATCGGCAATCTAAGCCCATGTGTATGAAAAGTATACATATAAATCAATAATTATTTTCATATAGTACACGTATTTTAGTTTTGTATAAATGGAAGAATGAGTGGTATATTAAGAATGTAGGTACTAAATATAAAGGGAAGAATGAGCCTGATATTAAGAATGTAGGTACAAAGCATAAAGGGCAGAATGAGTCTGATATTAAGAATGTAGGTACAAAACATAAAGGGGAGAATGAGTCTAATATTAAGAATGTAGGTACAAAGCATAAAGGGGAGAATGAGTCTGATATTAAGAATGTAGGTACAAAGCATAAAGGGAAGAATGAGCCTGATATTAAGAATGTAGGTACAAAACATAAAGGGGAGAATGAGTCTGATATTAAGAATGTAGGTACAAAGCATAAAGGGAAGAATAAGCGGGATATTAAGAATGTAGGTACAAAGCATAAAGGGAAGAGACATTTTGGTAGACAAGAAGATTGGAAAATCATATAAAGCCTTAAGATGATAAAACCAATCGTCACCAGATTGACCTAACGCTCGATAGGATGTTTGTTTCTGTGGCAATTATCTTTCGAGCATCTGAGTTATTAGATTGATCATGTGACTGAATTATTTGTGAAATGACCGACATGTTTATCTCCAGCGTAAATTCTGAAACTAAACGAGAAACTACGCACAAAAGAATACATTTTGGTTGTAGCTAGAGATTTAAAAAAATAATAAAAATAAAATTCGAAAATCGTTTTACAACCTAATAATTTCCCTAACATATCGTTAAGGACAAGGCCATTGGACGCCTTATCTAGTTTTTTTGTTTTTAAATTTTTGTCAGCGTCTTCTCTTGGCTGGACGTGACGCTGATGACGTAAGCATGCATGAGGAGAAGGTGGAACATGGAGGCGCGCTTCTCTCACGACATTTCAACATTTCCACCGAAAACAATAATTGTTTACATTACAACTGCATGACTTTTAAGAAACAAAAAAGAAGAATAAATATAAAGATTTTTCCTGGTTTCTGTAGCTATTGAGGAAGACAATTTGTTGCCACCTTCGCATGTAACATCTTCAAAGTAATGTTCCAGAAAAGTGGCCATGATTTGACAGGGACTTTCAGCAACACATATTAAAGAGCATATTCCTTTATTTAAATTTAAAAAATAAAATCTTTATGTTTTACGTCCCACGATTATGCCGGTTAGGCTAAAGGAGACGGTGATTATGAGAAATTAATGAAATGGTGGAATGAATAAAGTGGGAGGAAACGGGTGAACCCGGAGAAAACCCACGAGCACGGTGTTTGTCCACAACAAAGTCCACACGGCGCGAGCTGGGATCGAACCAGGGACCCCAAGCACCGGAGGTGAACGCTCTACCACTGAGCCAACGCGCCCCCTTATTTAAATAAATGTTAACACATAGAAAAGGGGGAGATAAAAAGGTTCTGTACAACTTTGGAAGAAAAATGTCTAAATTCAGCTAATATTTTTTCATCAACATTGTCATCTGGAGCTCAAACTCATTGCAACGATAATCCATTATGTACAACCCGTTTAAAATCTCAAATTAACTACTCACAGATATAACGCCACGCCATAGTTATCGTGAAAACGGGCTCAATATATTTTATGAAGTTAGAGACTGGATTGTTGGTTCTCAACTGATGTGTCGCAACACCTTGGTATGTCACGTAGCAGGCCGGTAGCCAGCCCCAAAATTTAGGAAGGGGTGGAAGAATTTAGAGGGGGCCCGATCGAACCATTATTATATTTCATCACCATATTATAGTTCATTTGCAAGCCTACCGTGAAAATTTTAGGGGGGCCCGTAAAAATTTAGAGGGCCGGCCCTCTAGAACCCCCTTGGATACGGGCCTGTCTTATAGTCCGCTAGGGTGGGAATTTAAAAATTATGAAGAATTTAATAATAATTAGTTAAAATCTTGACAAAATGTATTAGTCAACATTTCCAGCGGTAGCAATAATGCTCAATGCTATATAGTCATTATAATTAGATTTACTATTATAATAGATATTATTATTATTATTATTATTATTTATAATAAAAATATCAAACATGTCTGTCGCGTTGTGCTGGACATTCGGTAAAGTGTGCCGTCAGTTAAAAAAGGTTGAGAACCACTGGAGTAGATGATTGTCAGAAGGGACTATATATGGAAAATAAGGTGGATATCCCAATAATTTTACCCAAATTCAGGATACTTCTGAAGTATTATGTTCACCTCTAACATGAGACATTGTCTGAAGAACTCAGATATTTGGGAGTTGAAACTGCTGAGCTGTTTCTCTGATCTAATCTAACATTAACATAAGATTAAGCCGTTCCTAACTATATACGAAGCAATAATCTGACAGTTGAAAATTACTTGGAAATCTGTATTGAGAAGGGAAACTACATCACGGAATTATCAACGTTACCGACCAATCATAAATGCTGTGATGCTGGTTATGATTGAAGAGTTTCTGTAGAAAGGGACAAGTATATGGTGGAAGGAACACAGCAGACATCTCACCAAAATACTCACAACATGATAACAGTGCAATGAGTCCTCCTCTAAATGTCATCTGTTTCTTATTTTGCTTCGAGTATACTGCCTCAGTACTTAATAATGAGTTTTAAGCTAGTTCTAGACTTTTGATCTTCATAAATCAGCTCATATTTGTTGAGGGCAGAAAGAAGTATGGTTTATTGCACATGCACTCATCTAAAAAAGAAAACAAAGAGCTGAAAAAAGAGATATAAATGGCGATGATCTTTTGAAAGAAAGTTTGTTACTAAGGAGTGATGTATTATGGCTTGTGAAGTAAACAAATAGCTAAAAACGGAAGCCTGTTGATTTAGGTCAGTTACCAAGTAAGTAAGGGAATGTCTTAACTAGTAAATAAACATTTAACAGCTGCCGCAATCAATAGGATGCGAACCTACGCTCCCAAAAGATGCGAACCTACGTTACGCTTTGTATTTTAGTTAAAACATTCCCTTACTTACTTGGTAACTGACCTAAATCAACAGGCTTTTGTTTTTAGCTATTTGTTTACTTCACAAGCCATAATACATCACTCCTTAGTAACAAACTTTCTTTCAAAAGATCATCGCCATTTATATCTCTTTTTTCAGCTCTTTGTTTTCTTTTTTAGATGAGTGCATGTGCAATAAACCATACCTCTTTCTGCCCTCAACATCATTGCAGATTGACATTTCAGAATCAGACAATAGTTCTTTTGTCTTCCGCAACAGTCGTCATTTTCAGTGTCAGTTCTTCCTCCGTTGACATCTTTAGCCCATTCCTCGTACTACTGTCGCAAAGGCTTTCATTAGGCACTTTTTATAAATATCTTCTTCTCTAGCCATTGGAATAGGCTTCAGGTAATTCCTCGCCCCGTGTAATAGTATCATTCACCCTAGAAAGAACGCATATTAAAAGCCAAGATTTTAAGTACGTCACCCCCCTCACAATTTTAGCTGCATTAATGAAAAAATAACATTTACTGATTAGTAATAGTAACCTATTGATAATAAGAGTTGTAGATCGGTGATAACGTATAAAGTTACAGTTTGTTTTCCAGGAATTAAGTTTTAACTTCAAATCTAATTTAAAGAACTTTTTTTTTTTTTAATATGTATCAGTTTTGTATGCTACCCATCCCTGCTGAAAGTAAATGTTTTACTATAACCCACTTCTCTGCCTTGCTAAAGTTCACGTTTGTAGGTTCAAATTTCGAGTCTACACTACAGTGAAAATAAGTTTAAAACGCCATATTTGGTTTATTGTCCGACAAAATAATGTATACACAGTATAGTGTAGTATACAGCATAGTAAATGAACGCGAAGCAAATCGTTGTGTGAGCACATTTTTATTCATTTCAAAAAATTAGAAGGTGAACAATCTGACGCGTGTTTAAAAGACCATACTTTCCCGGTGTTTCCACATAAAGTTAATAAGGATGTAATGACAATCTTTTGAGATAGATGAGTAAGCACCTCAATGAGTGAGTGTAGTGTGAAAACTGTAATTAACCGACTTTAATATGCTTATGACCACCCATAACTTGAACATAGGCGGATCGATTTTAAGATTACTTTTTGTTTAAAAAAATACTTTTCCTTGTGGTCTCTTGTAACCTTCGTAAGAATCTAACGATAGTCTACAGAGTTACAGGGTGTGCGTAAAGTCTCGCAACCCAATTTTTGACGCTTCAAAATTTTTGAACCACAAGGGCGAATGAAACGGAAGTCCCATCCAGGGAAGGCTTGTCCTTGTATATATTCTTGAGACACAAACCGTGTGGTTGGGTTCGACGTTTGACGAAGATAAAGATTTTTCCCCACAAAACATGAATAATTAGGAATTAAAGGAAGTTGTGGCTTTTTTGTGCACAAACGAGAACCTATGGGGAGGCTGGGTACTATATACCATTCTGAAACAACAACGACACATTGACACCAAATGTAGACCCCACGGCAGTGATAACGGCGTGTCGTAACAAAAAACACATCTATTTTTCGGCATTGTTGCGTAACATGGCAACACTGACCATACTAGACGGGGTCAATACATATGAATGGCTACTAAACGGCGTGACAAACATCTTGGCTTTGAAGGCGGCGCTCCAAGTTCCCTTTAAATGCTGCTACCAAATGAGAGACCAGCGGTATTGCCACGTTTATTTTACACATCCACGTTTATCCCCTGTCACCTGATCGCGCTGTAGTTTCTCTGCTTACCCATAGCCACACCCCTTTACTACTTGGCAACGTCTCGCCAGAGCTTGCGTTTTACTCGTTTAGCTGAAATGCCAAGATGTTTATCACAGGCCTTAATACCTACAAATAAACTGTTACAAACAAACAAGAAAATTGTAAATCATTGAAGAAATGTAAAATCTATCTATGGCTGGTCAAGACTTAAGAATTTTGTAAGTATCTAACAGTGATCTTCAGAGCTAGAGTGTGAAACTCTTCAACGGCTACCAGTGTTAATATCATAATTAAACGACTTTATTCCGGACATGTTTACATATAATTCCGTAGAGAGCAGATCGAATTACACATATATATTAAACCATTTATCTTGACACGCTCTTGTAACTGTTACGTAATAGACAAAAACACTCAAATTTAGTATCATGCAAATATCGGCAGCGGGACAACTTTTGGCCGCTCTGTAATACTACAAGATCAACAGTGTTGCCAGCACAACATAAAGTTGGATTTTTTAAAATTGCACTGCGTCAGGTTATTAATTAACTCTATGGCTTATAGAACCAGGAGGTTGAATGACACATTCGGAAAAGTTCTCCATTGACTTCTGTCCTTAGCCAATTGGATTCAGTTGGGTTATGACCTGTTTCAAATCTACATGTTAAATGAAAACTTACAATGTTGGCGATCCTAAGATCTATCTGTTGTTTCGAATCCTCTCAGGAAATGAGTGTTAGCAGTGACGTACACAGATTTCATCAAGAGGTGTTCCGGTATCAAGTTTATATTATTTGAGAACACGCGTGATTTTTGTATATTTTATCCAAATAGGTAAGTAAATTTTCCATAACTTGTTGAAGGATGTTAAAACCCGAACTCTTTGTGTACGCGACTAAGTGTATTGTAGTATTCTTTCACCATTTACTTCATTATCGTCACTTGTTTCATACTATCTCCTTCAGCAAAAAGAGTAGAACAGCGTAATATGTACAAACGTTAACGTGATAATGAATTTTGAGGGCACAACCTAAAGAAATATTTGTCCGTAAGTTGATGCAAAGACTTCCAACGTGGAGTTCTCTAGATTTGGATTGTTGAAATACACGTTTGTGTTTTATAAATAAATGGAAATGTCTAAATATATGCAACCCATTCAACAAATGTGATGGTTGGGTTGCATAAGTTGTAGGGTAAATGCTTAGGATATTTATAGTTTGTTCTAAGAATTTAGAAAAATCTGTATAGAATAAAGAAACGAAATAAAAGTAAACAAGATGAAAACAATGGAATTTGCAACAAAGGAAACTGTGATAAACATGGAAATCTTAGAGGCAAATTTTTAGTAGCTGATTCACCATAGTATATAAATCAAAGATCTAAAAATTTTACGCTAATGGCGCTAGTACGAAAAAGCGACCAGGTGTAGATAAATATGTAAGCCCGCTTTTAATACTATTTTGAGTATGTTGAATATAATGGAACTACTTTTAAGTGCATCCATTCATGACGTCATGAGAAACATAGTCTCAAACTTGGGACTTTTGAGGTAGTGCTTATCCCAATATTAAAAGTGCTCTTGACGGCGTGGACGGATATGTTTAAGAAGAGTTTAATCGGATTCGGCATCGTCAAGATAATATTAAAAGAGCAACTAGAGATATATCCATGTCTGGACATTTTACTGCTGGCATTAGCGTTAGTTCTTTTTGCTGGTAGTGCTCTTCCATTGACGTCAGAATAACTACAGTATAAGAAGCAGAAGAATGTTGGAAGTATAAAAATCTCTCCTGAATGATATAGATATAATAATATGAATAGTCATAAAATGTTCTAATTTTAGGTCAAATACGAGGCAAAGGTTGCATTCACAACTAACAATATTCACAGGACCACTTTGCAGTGTGTTTGGCACACTTACACTGAAACATACGAGAGTCATTCAATATATATTTCCCTAAAATGTAAAATATTTACTTTTTAAGGTACATTTGTAAACTATACATACACGTATAGATTAGGGATGGCCACAAAGTTCCGGTTCCGCGAGGAACCGGTTCTCGGAGATTAGGTTTTAAGAACCGGTTCCGGACGTGGATCCGAAAACCCGGTTCCAGAACCGGGTCTTAGTAACCGGTTCCAGATTTGGATCTGAAAACCCGGTTCCAGATTTGGATCTGAAAACCCGGTTCCAGAACCGGATCTTAGGAATCGGTTTCAGATCTGGATCTGAAAACCCGGTTCCAGAACCGGATCTTAGGAACCGGTTCCAGACCTTGATCCGAAAGCCCCCAAAGACCCTTAAAGGAGGTACAAAGTTTACCTTCAAAACACTGCAAAGAGGACCATGCGCTTGTGCCCTTCCCGCATAGAGCCACTGTGCCCCCAGAAAAAAATTTTGGTCCACCAGTGGGTGTTTAGCCAAATGAGTTGGCCAGTTTGCCTGTTTAGCGAATGAAAAAAAATGAAATGAAATCTTTGAGTTTTACGTCCCACGGCTATGCCGGTTAGGCTAAAGGAAACGGTGATGATGAGTAATGAATGAAATGATGGAATGAAGAAAGTGGGAGGAAACGGGAGAACCCCGAGAAAACCCACGAACACATTGTTTGTCCACCACAAAGTTCACTTGGCGGGGCTGGGATCGAATGTTTAGCCAATGAGTTTGCCAGTTACCCAGTTTATTTAGCCAAATAAGACAAGCGGCCGCCGTCTGGGCGCCTGCCTGTCGATTCCACCATTTCATCTAGCACACTGTTCACAGCCTGCCAGCAGCTCGGGTTTAGCGTTGGGATGGTGACAAATTTTCGGTTTCAGCGGAACCGGTTCTGCGAGAAACCGGATCTTGGGAACAGGTTCCAGACATGGATCCGAAGAACCGGTTCCAGACCTGGATCCGAAAAACCGGTTCCGGAACCGGATCTTCTACAACCGGATCCGTTCAGACCCGAAAACCGGTTCCACCAGGAACCGGTTCTGGCCATCCCTAGTATAGATAGGTCCTTCTTCACCTCTCCACGTAATTACCATTGAGATTCGGTGGGGTGCTGACTGCCACGGGTGCTGACTGCCACAGCCAATTATTGGTGCTGATTGCCACGACTGGCGCTAATTGCCAATATCAAGGTGCTGACTGCCACGATGGCGTGCTGACTGCCACGAGCCTGACAGAAAGTTGCTAGACGTAACATTACCGGACGCCAAGAAGCATGAAAGAAACTATATGATCCTTAGGATCGTGTTGTTCAGACCAACACCTAACAAAGGTAAAGGAGGTCTCTGCATGTACACTTATGTCCAAAATTATTGTCACATGATTATAGATAACGAATTCGTCCGGTATTTCTTATAATGTTAGTATGTGTATAATCGGCAAAGACAAGTATGTGGTAAATTTCATGTCAAAAGAGCAGTAAATAAGAATAATAAAACGAAAATAAAATTATCTTGTCCATTTAGTTACATTTTATTTTACTCATTATGATTTTCGTATTTATAATTCTTTTCATATGAAATTTATCGCAAATATAAATTTCCTGATTATACACATAATATAAGTATTAAAAGTGCTCTGCAAAATTATCAAATTATATTCTTACAAGAAGACAGTTATAGATATGCGACAATAATTTTGGACATGAGTGTACTTTCAGTTTTGTCAGGGAGCGGTGCGTACAAAATTGGTATGATTTATGTATTCTCACTTGAACTCCCTATGTCAGCATGAACTGTGTACAGCTGTGCAAATTGTTTCGAAAACTCTTGAAAGTTCCATCAAAAAAACACTGCTGGCTGTACCTCACAAGGGAAGTTCAGGAGAAAGCACTAACCTGCAGAGAAACTAAGCATGCCATTTGAAGTCCCAATTCATGCTGATTATAACAAGCTAATAAAATTCCTGTACGGTTGAGAACGGTTCGAGATATTCAACTTGGAAGTTTATATGAGAAAATGAGGATATACGCATTTATACGCGTTAAGTACAACATAATTAGTAACGAATATTGACATACGAATTGAAAGCTATCGGAAATAACAAAAAAAGTGTTTCGCAATAACTAACGGGTTTGTTAGATATAATTAGTCATTACATTGTTCACAATAATCATAGGTTAGGGATGAAAATTGACCACTGTTGTTCTTCTGTTTTATGAAGAAATGACGCAGGCAAAAGACTCCCTTGCACCATGAGCATTTTATATGTGCAATTGTGTTGCATTTGTCAAGAGAACAGTTCGCAGAACTAAAGCAAAAAGCAAATTCGACAAGTGATTCAAAAGTTAAAGGCCTATAATTTGTTCGTAACCTGCCTTGCAGAACGCAAACTGAAACAATCCTATGTATCGCGGTGATCGGAAGTGATTCGTATGGACACGAACTTTATTTGATTGTTTCGTTGGTACATTGTAACGTCCGGATGAAGAAGTTTCATACTATGTACAAATCTCCTGCTATAATCTTTGATTGATCGGAATCAAAACACATCAAATGGTTGCACAAATCGTGGGCAATTCTTTGGTATCTTCTCAACCATTAGGTCTTTGCCATCCGTCATGCAACTTGTAATGGACAATTTGTCTGTGAATGGACCCTAGTCATCAAGCAATAGCAATTTCAAACCATCAGGCTTCGTCATGGGTGAGAATACTTAACGCATTGAAACGTGGATCCACTCATTTTTTCATATAAATTTCCAAGCTGAATATCTCGAACAGTTCTCAACGTACAGGAGTTTTATTACCTGTTGTAATCAGCATTAATTGGTCCTTCAAATGACATGCCTATTTGTCTGCAGGCGAGTACTTCTCCCAAACTTCCCTTGTCAGCTGGCTTGAGACCATCATTTCCATTAAATAATACAATAAAACAATTAATATAAACAATGAAATGTGCAAATTGTACATATAACAGAAAAGACAATCCCTTTATAAACATCCAAGTGTATGTCGTTCCACTTAGTGAGCAACTTTGTAACTTATAGGATGCTACATAGATTTGCTGTGATGATTACTAAATTAATCCCTACTAAATTAATTAATAATCATAAATTTAGTATGAGGGATTAATTCCTCTCTTTCCAAATACAGTTTCTCCCAGGCTCGTGGCAGTCAGCACGCCGTCGTGGCAGTCAGCACCTTCATATTTGCAATCAGCGACAGTCGTGGCAGTCAGCACCAATAATTGGCTGTGGCAGTCAGCACCCGTGGCAATCAGCACCTATCCTGAGATTCAGGCATTTATCTCACCGTTGCACTGATTTGTCCAAAACCCTTTGCAGAAAATCAAGGCTTTGGCTATTTATCACTCTCCTCACTTCTTCGTCACTAGTTGACAGAGGACCTGAATTTTAATCAAAATTACGTTTAGAGGTGAGGAAGAATCCGTCTACACATATGTGCATAGTTTATAAATGTAAGTTAAAAAAATAAATATTTTACAGCTTAGGAAAACTTACATATTGAACTACCCATGTACATCTGCAAAAAGTAAACATAGTAAACAATCTTGTGAGAACCATTTCCTTTGAAGATTTTTTTTTTATTTTATTTGAAAAGAAGAATAATTCCACGATGCTATAAAACAAGTTTCTAATACTTTAAGAAAATCTAGAATTTGCCTTAGCACTAGGTATTTTATTCCAAATCCTTATGTTCAATATCTCTGTAATACAACTGAATGTATTTACAAAAGAGGTAGCTTTGTACGGATGACAATAAGTTATACAAACCAGTTCGAGTTAGGAAATTCTTTCAGAGCAACTATTTTATTTGGTATCATCCATACGTTATATGTTGAGCAAGGAACAACGAACAGACACAATTGTAATAATGTTTCAAAGTATTATTCCCGCACTTCTCTTTTATATGTTATTCAACGTTCTTAAAATGTTTCATTCGAGTATTGCACGTTACGGGACAGAAACATGGATACAAAGCATAAACGACAATAAAAGACGGGATCCTTTAAATTGTGGGTGTGGGGAAGAATGACAAAAATAAAAGGGACTGTTCATTTCTTTATTTTATTTTAGCGTTTCTTCAAGAATCGAAATTATGAGATACATGAACCAACAACTTAAGATGAATCCCAACCATCGTAATGAATACGGTCCTCTTCCGCTGGTAATCGAGTTGAGTTGATTTTAGTTTAGCGTCCCGTTCAGCAGCGAGGCTATATGAGACGTGGACCTACTGATTAACGTGGAATCCGAACCACATGAGCTCCTGCCGGGAATCGAACCCGGGTCTCCCACGCCAAAGGCGCGTACGCTAACCGCTTAGCCACGAAGGAGCTCCCGCTGGTAATCGAACCTGACACACCATGCAAGATAAGCGTAAGGACTAGCCCTACCCACTCACTCGTCTGCGGCTGGCAACTCACTCGTAATATCAACATACGTATGATGATAGATGCTCTGAACGAGAGTTAATACATATAAATTGTATTTGTGTTACATCTTACAAAAGCTAAACAAGAAAGAACTTGAATCGATTTGTGATAATGAGGAAAAAAGTTTAAATGAAGCGAGTATCTGCTTTAAGGAAATGGGGATATCATAGAGCAGTGGTTCTCAACCTAATTCTTTTCACGACCCCAATCTTATCCTCTTGCCAGCGAACCCCTTATAATTTCTGGTTTGTAATAAGCTTGTGTTGGATTTTTAATATACCTATTGCATGGATTTCACGATATATATCTATTTCTATAATAGTAGAATCCATTTCTTGTTTATAGTGGATACATTAACTTCCCTAAAAACGAATGGATTAAAACCAAATTTGGTCAGTTCATTTATATTACAAGTATCGAGTCCGACACGTCATACTGTTTCAAATTGGAGGTCGTTTGAAAATTTTAAAACTTTGTAACTCCTTTGATTTTGGGTAATATGATAAAAAAAAATAGTGTTGGTCATATGATAAGAAAATAAAGTTTCTAATTTTCTATAAAAAAAATTCGACAGTTGTTAAAAAAGACTTGATTATATGTGTCACGAAGATTGAACCGAACATTGCCGCACTAGTGACATCACATCATGCTCAGGTATCTAATTAGCTTTCAATTTTAATTGTATTTCGATATGCAGTTCTCATTAATTTCATATCGTACCTCTTTCATTTAAATTGATTTTTAAACAACTCTGCACCTGTTGAAAATGTTTAGTAGACCTATTTTTTGTTGTTCTTAATACTATGTATAAACATAAAAATGTGCCTATCACAACGAAATTCAAAATAATATTTTTGTTTTACCTTTTAGGGGCGAGATAAACTACTTATTTTTTTAATACTAATGAGAGTGAGCGAATTTCACCCACACTCCGTTGTGAGTAGCTATTTTAAATTAGCTTAACCATTGCGGTGTTGTGTAATGTGTAAATAAAAACATAAATGTATTTTTTGTTTAAAAGGTTTACTGTGATTTTAATTTTTTTTAGAAATTGTTGAAATGTGAGTGTTTAAGTGTTTGAATAGATTATATGATTTGCCAAGGAATGTAATTGTACATATGAGCAAGACTAACTTTAATTTTTAATTGGTTTGTAGCATTTTTGTCGCTTTTTTTGTGGTATTTGAGCTGATGTTTATAAATGGTGGCGATGAACTTGATTAACTTGATGAAGGTGATGATTTGAAGTAGTTGTGTTATATTTTTTGAGTGGCAACAAACAACCACACCTGATTAGTAAAATTTTGAAATTGAATGAAGATTTTGTTTGACCAATTCCTGACAATGATAGAGTAAAAAGACCCCGGATTCTGTCAATTCTAAAGTTTTATAAGATTTGACACTTTTGTGTTTTTATTGTTTTAGTTTTGTATTTGGTTTTTTGACATTAGATGGTTTATTACTTTATGTCTTGCTCAATATGTGTATGTAAAAGATTTTTTTGACAACTTGTGCTTTTATTTAGCATTTTTTGAAAATACGCAGGAAATTACAAGGTTAGTTGTTTCTTGCATTTTGCATTGTAATATATCCATGCGTTTGCATTTACATTTTTTTGAATATAATGCTTTTGTATTGTTTTATTTTTTTCTTGTTTTCGGTGCATTGGCCTAATTGAGTATTGTACATTGAACTTTATAATTTAGAATATTTTTTTCCGATCACCGAAAATCAAAATGATACAACAATATTTATAAATATTTTCCAGTATTAGATTCTAATTATATTTATGTCTTTCGCTTGTCTTCTTGATCCCTATGAAACTCTATCGCGCTCTCCTAGGTTGAGAAACTCTGCCATAGATATACTCTTAAGTTGTACAGCAACCGTTCGACATACAATAAATGTTGAATCGATGTATTGTGAGAAGTCCATTGTCCTTGATCTTTGTTGAGGTTCTTTCTTCTTCTTCTTCCCCCCATTCAGATGATTCATGCACTTTCTTTCTCTTTAGAAACCTCAAAATGACCGATTAATCTCGCAGCCACACAACCATTTCAACCTCATATATGATACAACCTCGGCATTATACATCAGAATCCAAGTGGTCTTTCCCTGCTGGTTGTAACTCAGTAATCCTCTTGTTTTGTTTGGTCAGCTATTTCTTTTGCGGGTTATTTCTCTTTGCTGAGACAAAGAGTCAGTGATTGGAGATGAGTAATGATGTCTGAAGGAAGTTTCTCCGTTGGCTGAGACAGACATTTCCATATGTAAGGAAAGAAATAGAGATAAGTCCAATGGTGGTGATATACAAGAGAAGTTTCTTCTGTTTGTCACAGTTGAAATGCACATTTTCCTTAAGAAATTATTATAATAAAGAGAACGGTTATACAGTTGTAGATTAAGTCACTAATAATTAAACAAATTTTCTATTCTTCCCTTCCTAACTAATTGTAAAACTATTAAATGAAATACTAATATACCTTAATTGAAGCGAGCCTAGGTAAGCTTTTACCATGCATTCATATGTTTGTCTATCTGTCGCTTCCACTATAACTTTCGCAAAATTTACCGGATATTAGTGAAAATTTGCATATGCGTTCTTTCAGACATACGAAATACAGTAAGTATCACGATTATCACTCCACCTAAACCAAAAGTGCTTGAAATTTACTACTATTTCAGGTTTCAATACTGATTTTCAAAGAGCAAAACTTGTAAGGTATATCGAGATGTAGCTTTCTCCAATCGATTCAGTTGGTTCTACTCCTTCCTTTTTATATAATTCAATATCGAGCTTCAATCTTAATATATGAGTTTGCAATTCCAGTGCAACTAGTTCTTTTATCTTTATTTCTTGATTTTCCTTCTACATCTGTTCAAAAAATTATTAACTTGTTTCCACCTTCAATGATAAGGAACTTGTTTGTGACAAAGACAAGACTTGTTTTCATATCAAAACTTAATAATTAAGTAAATGGAACAGGTATTCGGTACTATTCGAGAATTCTGTTTTTGTATTTGACAATAATCAAGCGATTCATCCTGGGATTTGTTTGACCATTTGCTTTAGTACTGTCGATATGACCTTAAAGTAATGAGACCTAAACATGATTTATGAATGTAGTATTCAAATAAAAGGTCAGCTTACTAAATTTACCCTCGTTACGAAGTTTGTTTCCAACAAAAAATGTTTATTTTAAATAATATAGTTATGAAAGATTTTGCTGCCCCTCGGAACTTGCCACCCCGTGCAAATGCAAGTGTTGCACATTTGGTAGAGCCGGCCCTGATGGCAATTGAGGGGTCTGGTTAATACGGCTGAGCGTAAAATTTAATTTGAAAGATTTCATCCTAACAAAGAAACAGAAAAACAATCTAGATTTGAAGAAATGAATGCATTGTATAAATATATTTTTTGTATAGACAAAAACTGGAAGTTAATTGAAGTGATTGGGTGCACGTGGAACAGGAAATAGCAAGCATAATTTCTACCTATCTTTGCTATAGTACATAAGCAATCGACGAACAGCGTGAAACTGTAATAGATAAGTTAACTAAACTTTTCTTCTTATTACAGCGTCTGCAACATCTGTAGCAACGAAGAAGTAGTGCACGGCCACCATTGTTTGATGACATAATTGACGTAACAAAAAGAATTGACTCCGTTTCTGCCTCCAGTGTTAACAAATGAACATCACTTGAGCTGCTCCAGATTCGCTAATGATTATCATTGTGTGTATTCTTTCCTCTTGAGCAAAGAATCTGCATCCAATGTTTGATGTAACAGTTGTAAAAAAGGTTTTTAAAGTGTTCCATTTTAACATAAAATGAAGTGAAAGCGTCTTCTCTTCTTTGTTTTGTAGTCAGACTCAAACAAAGTTTATGTGTTCACAAATCTTTGCTTACCAATCTTAGCATCATTTCATCACATACTTTATAAAGTTCTAGAAAAATATACCTAAATTTCTGTACGTAATTACTTAGTACTGTAAAAAAAATGTTAACGAATTAGTCTGTTCTCTTGTGATTGTCAAAAAATATAGATACAAATTCTACAATTCTATAGGGCGTACAACAAACAAAAATATCCCAAAATGAGACAATACCAATCGAAAGAAATGAACAAAATGAAAAATGATAACGTCCAACCATTATGCCTATTAGGCTAAGGGAAAAAATGAAATCTTTGAGTTTTACGTCCCACGCTTATGCCGGTTAGGCTAAAGGAGACGGTGATAATGAGTAATGAATGAAATGGTGGAATGAAGAAAATGGGAGGAAACGGGAGAACCCCGAGAAAACCCACGCACACGGTGTTTGTCCACCACAAAGTTCACTTGGCGGGGGCTGGAATGGAACCCGAGACTCCAAGCACCAGAGGTGAACGCTCTACCACTGAGCCACCGCGGCCCCGTTTAGGCTAAGGGAGACGGATGATCAAGGGAAGTGAATGATGATGGAAGAATTGGTGGAATGAGAAAGTGGGAGGAAACGTGTGTATCCCGAGAGAACCTACGAACACGATGCTGTCCACCACAAACTTACTTAACTGGGGATCGAACCAGAGACCTTAGGCACCAGAGGTAAGAAGGTCTACCATAAAGACACCATACCCCCCTTAAACAAAATGGTGACCAGCAACAACGATTTCTGAAGAACTTTGCGGGTGGGTGGTATTGTTATAGGTATATCGTGATCAAACATTAGAACATAGATCCAATAAAATGTATCTAGATCAGGGGCGGATCCAGGGGGGCGATCGTCCCCCCCAGAAGAGAAAACTTTCTTATTTTATATACATAAATAAAACCCATCCCAAAGTTTGGAGCCCTTAAAAGTAGCAGAAGTCGGTCCTGGATACGCCCCTGATCTAGATAATAGGAAGGTCAGGAAATTTTGGAGATTCTTGGTACCCCTCGGCTCCCTCAGGATCGGCACCCATGTGTGACTGTAAATTGAAGCGCTTTGAGGATAAATGTGGTATGTAACAAATTGAATATGATGCGAAAATTGACTTACACAACTTTGCCTGTTAACATACCACCTTCATCGTTTCTAAATATCTGCACTAGGACGAGGACTCACCAAATAATGTGTTAAGTAGCATGAGTAGCATATAACACGTGCATGAACAGCCAGAATGCAATATTTCGAAAAATGTAACATAACACCTTTATCCTCCAAACGCTTCAATTCTTATGGAGTTTTCGAGACAGGTGGAATTGCGATAATTTTTTTTTATTTGTGTGTGTAAACTTAAAAAAAGTAGATGCTATACCTAAAGACCCCGACTATTAAAATAAAACTAATCGAGAAGTATCCAGTGACCAAGTTCTTCATTGTGACTCAGACGACGGAAGACAATAATTAATGAGGTATAGCGAAAATTATGGTTAACTCCTGAACTTTAAGTTTTGTTCAACTTCTATAATGGTGTCCGACGAGGTGACATACACGTATCTCAAGCCATAAGTCACTTTGAGCTGAAGAAAGTGACGTATTTGACAGTAAATCTCAATGCGTAGATTTCGAAATAATCAAGAAAAACTTTTGTGGCAGTAAAATGTATGTCGTTCTTAGCAATAACAAGTGAAAGCTTTTGTTCTGCTGCATAAGATGGTTTAGTTATTTATGTATTGTTATTTATCTATTATAAATCTTTCACTTTTACGTCCCACGCTTATGCCGGTTAGGCTAAAGGAGACGGTGATGATGAGTAATGAATGAAATGGTGGAATGAAGAAAGTGGGAGGAAACGGGAGAACCACGAGAAAACCCACGCACACGGTGTTTGTCCACCACAAAATTCACTTGGCGGGGACTGAGATCGAACCCGGGACCCCAAGCACCAGAGGTGAACGCTCTACCACTGAGCCACCGCGGCCCTTATTTATCTATTATTTATTTATTAATGATTCTTGTTTATTTATTTATAATTGTTTATTTATGTATTATTTATTTATCATTATTAAATGATTCTCCATAATTTTTAGGATAGGATATTTCTAGAAATTTCTAAATAATGAGCTCAATCAAATTCTTAACTGAAACAACAAATTACACGATTACAGAAACTTCCGATTGTCCGCAGAATTGGGTGGCGCTGCAATCGCAGATAAGCAAATTCCGTAGATGATTTTGGAAAATGGCTGGAAAAGAAGATAATTCAACACGAAATTATAGTAGGGGGCCTATAGATACTATTATGACGTAATAAACAATAGTTTTCTGTATATACAAATTTGTTGGTTTATTTTTTCACAAATATCGGTCAATTTTTTTTTGTGTGTAGGCCCGTTAAAACTTCTCTTCTTTATTTGCAATGGAATTAGTTTTTTAAAAACAGTTTCATATATATATATATATATATATATATATATATATATATTGCTTAATTGGGATCGTGGCAAGTCTTATGCGAGAGTAGTAAGGAATTGGGGATGCACTGATGAACTAACATTTGAGCGAATTAAATGAACAGACTCAAATTTATACCTTTTAATACACTGATTTATTCCCTTCCTATTGTGAAATTAGTCTATTGGCCTAGGATGAAAGTTATATCATTCTCAGAGAGACCTAGTGTACATACCTCTTTTCCTGTCCATACCGGGCCCACTACTTCTCCTTTCGTTGGATGTCTTTTCACTTCAGATCACAAAGACGTCGGACCGAGGTTCTTACCAGAATCATCCTTAGCCTTACTGTAGTCTGGATTTTATTCAGAAGTCACTTCCTAGGTTCAATTCAGCAGTTTTCTATCATTGAACCCGGCAGTACACTAAAGAATGCGGAATCCAGACAGGGTGGTATGATCAGGACAGAGCAATGTACTCAAAGAAAATACTGTAAAACTTCAATGGATCGTTCTCTCCAAGTATGATACAAACATTCTCCCGGTGGCCATCGAATACCAACCGTATTCGAATTTCATGTATAACAAGAAAATAAAATAAATAAAATGTACACAGAATAAGAAATATCACTACAAAGTTCAATGTTTAAGAGAAAATAAATGAATGGCGTCCATAGTCTGAATTGATAGTTCGCAGACATACTATTGCTATACAGTCTATGCAGATGTAAGAAAACTGAATTGAAATGTTAATATACACTGTCTTGCTGAAGCATGACATTACTGAATTAATTTTAAAAAGAGAATATTATAATAATCACAAAGTAGTAATAATAATTATCACCATCACCAAATATCACATAACACTGTCACACTAATGTTTTAATCACAGAGAGCAGGAATAACGTTATCTCTGTTCACTATTAAGAACACAAGGATGAGTTTAATTCTAAAAACTTCATTAGGCTGGTGGTATTCATGAAAGTTCATAAATACGTTTTTGTACCACAATTGATGGAAACCAGTCTGTGCTTCCACTAAAGGTCTTATTCACGAGCACACCGGTTGATATTAGCGCAGTCTATGGTGAGTGAACACAAGATGTTATGCAGTGATGATAATTCTTAAATATGACAATCACATATAATCTAACAAAGATATACATAGTTCCATAACTATCTCTTGGGCCAAAAGGGCATCGGAGTATGCACCACAAAGAGCTCTCAAAGTACACATAACTCTCACCGTTAGGCCAAATAAACTTTATGACACTTGATTAAGATGAACGAGAGAAGAAATTTCAGAGTATGCCTTATTAATTATTACTTTAGGTTCTAAATAATCTTCGTATATAGAAAGGGGTGGAGGAAGGCATGGCAACGGAGAATCTTGGTTTGATATAGGAAGAGAATCCGTTGTTGTTTTAATTACTGGCTGAGATATCGTTAGTTTAGGACGAGGTGATTGAACTGTTTTCGTTTTGCAAAAGCAACAGACATTTCTCAAGCAAAATCGAAAAGTAGAGAGAAGCAGGAATGCAAAAAGAAGGAACAGTAGTACTGACCAAGAAATTGTGGAGGCCAAATGAGCTGGTTTGTCTAATAGAAATGCACTAGCCCTAGATATTATAGGTTTGTACGAATCAGAATTATTTTGACCTGTGTTCTGGTTACTGGCTGAACTACCCTGTGCTTCGTTCTCCCGGTTAAAATAATTCTGAGTTTGCGGTTTTTTCTTCTTGTAATTATTGTTATATTTTTTCTTATCCTTCATGGATGATTCAAGAGCTAACACAAGATTCTGCATATTTTCGCACACTTTCTCAATATCAGTTTGGGAATTAGAGATGCTAACCTCACCCTTACTCGTCTCATTATGGCTTTGAGCTAAAGCTTGTTTAACCTCCCCTAATTCTTTAGAAAGTTTCTGTATTTCATTGTTATGAAAAGAATTTTGAGCTAGTACCGGTGGTTGATAAGTAGGTGGTAAATGATACGAAGAAAGAAATGAAGAATCGTATTGCATCTGCGGAAATGAATGAGAATTCCCCTGTACCTGAGGAAACATTGGTGTCTGACCAGACATCCAAGAGCTACCAGGAAAATTGTAAGGTATTCCCTGCGGAATGAAGGGATTTTGTGCATAAGCATTAATTTCTTGCTGTTCTTCCTTAATACGTTCACTTAACATTGTTTCTTTTCGATCTACACTGTTCAACTGCTTTATTAATTCGTCCACTGAGCCAAAATGCTTGTCGGCAACTACACTCATGTACTTGGACCTAAGACCGTCTATAATATACATAATTGTTTGCTGAACGGTAGCAGTGGGCAAATACAATGCAACTAATCTGGCTTTTCGAATGGCATACATTTGTGGAGATTCACTAATAGATTGCTTAGCCCTACGTAACGTGTCTTCTACTGTTAAAGGCGAAGATATGCCTCTAAAAGTAGAAATCATGTCTTTCTTTACATCGTCATAAGATTTTCCATCATATGTACTTTCCTTCTTATAATTTAAGAACCAATCAAAAGCTAAATCTGTCAAACAAGTAGGCAAAACCTCTTTCAGTTTGTCATTATTCCACTTATAATATCTTCCGGCGTTTTCTAACTGTTCAAAAAATAAATCTACTTTATGAGGCTCATAACCTGTATAAGACGGAATTTTCACTAACTGTCCTATACACTCCATAAAATTATTCCGATTTTCACTAGTCATTTTGCTACGTTGTGATTCTAATTGTCTACGAAGTTGCCCCCTCGTACGTACGCCACTAAAGACCTCCGTGGTTATTGAAACAGAATATTCCGCTAATACACACAAAAGGAAGTTTCAACTCAGCACATTCATAATAGCGTTGGCAAACGAGGCCTTTAACACAAAGCAAGAGAAGAATTCATTACTACGCATAGAAGAGGAAAAAAAAAAGGGAAAAAGACAACGAATATTACTCGAAAACAACACGACATACGAGACAGTTCAAACAGCAGATGCTGATTCGTCAAAAACAAAAGAAAATAAGAATAATTTATACAACAGCCTTTGCAATGCCAATCATGAAATGGATTCTAAATAAATTCATATTTTATTCTAACAAGGTTGAGTATTATAAGCACTACTAAATAATGGGGAAAATCAGAAGAGAGGAAAATAAATAAATAAATAAATAAGTGCTTAAGACCAGCATTCCACCATGCTTAATTGGGATCGTGGCAAGTCTTATGCGAGAGTAGTAAGGAATTGGGGATGCACTGATGAACTAACATTTGAGCGAATTAAATGAACAGACTCAAATTTATACCTTTTAATACACTGATTTATTCCCTTCCTATTGTGAAATTAGTCTATTGGCCTAGGATGAAAGTTATATCATTCTTAGAGAGACCTAGTGTACATACCTCTTTTCCTGTCCATACCGGGCCCACTACTTCTCCTTTCGTTGGATGTCTTTTCACTTCAGATCACAAAGACGTCGGACCGAGGTTCTTACCAGAATCATCCTTAGCCTTACTGTAGTCTGGATTTTATTCAGAAGTCACTTCCTAGGTTCAATTCAGCAGTTTTCTATCATTGAACCCGGCAGTACACTAAAGAATGCGGAATCCAGACAGGGTGGTATGATCAGGACAGAGCAATGTACTCAAAGAAAATACTGTAAAACTTCAATGGATCGTTCTCTCCAAGTATGATACAAACAATATATATATATATATATATATACAGTGGCGGATCCAGGATATGATTAAGGGAGGGGCTAAACCATAATTTGCCGTTTTATCCAGTGTAAAACAGAATTGAAGCCCATTTTATCCAGTGTAAACCTGTGCGTCAAGGGGGGGGGGCTATAGCCCCGTAGCCCCCCCTTGGATCCGCCCTTGTATATATATATATATATATATATATATATATATATATATATATATATAGATAGATAGATAGATAGATAGAAACGAAGATCGTGAATAAATCTCCCTTACATAATCGACAATTTATTATACTCCTAAATAATTAAAATGATGGCACAGATGGCTCAATAGCAGAGCACTCATCTCCGATGCTAGGGTTACCTGGTTCGATCCCAGAGCAATTGATTTTTACAACGAGATACTTTGTATCGTTTAATAATTACTTGTACCTTGGGCAGAAAGTGCCCATACTCAAGCACTATACTTGAGATAATGTCAATTTAAAATAACAAAAGAAGAATGTTTTTGATATATGTAAAAAATATACATTATTGTATAATTCGTTGCTATGTAGCTGTTTATAGATACCTAATCAACACGTATGTTTGTAAGACAGTTTTGAGTAAAAATACGTTAAAAGAGTATCAACTAATAAACCATTTAATACCGATCATCGACTTGAAATTTCGATAGAAAAGGTGAGAATAATAGTGTATATAATTATTGAAGATATTTTTATGTGTAAACAATTACTGCCACACAAGATTCACTGATATCATTAGCCGAACCAGGTTGACGACTACCTTTGGTGAGTCGTTGTAAAATTTTTGGTTTACCTCACCCGGGAACTTTGTAAATTCTTATCCTGAAGTATAAAGTAAGGGTGAATTTACTTCTGTAATAAGGTTCATGACTACGAACTTTACTATACTTCGAAGTGGTAAAATAATCACAAGAAAAATGATGATCGGTGAGGTAATGGAAAAAGAAACTGGTGACAGTGATAACGAAGAACAAAATACAGCTCCTGTTGTACCCGAAATGTTATCGTTAGAAGACAAAATCTTAATGGCTTTACAGAGACAAGAACAACGATTGGAACAAAGTTTAGCCCAGATGTCTTAAAATTTAAAGCAGACTTCCAGTAAACAGTATGAAGAATTAAAGCAGACTTCCAGTAAACAGTACGAGGAATTAAGTAAACGATTGGAACAGACATCCGGAGAGACGAAACAATCTATTATCCAGGCGGTGAGTGACATTACATCACAGTTCGATGAAAAGCTAAGAAGAGTATCTGAAGATTGCCAGGATAATTACAACCATACAATTCAAGAAGTCAACTGTGTAAAAAAGGATTTGGAAGTAATAGAATCTTCTATACGGCAACAAAAGATTCAGGTCACGGATAATTCTACCAAAATACGTGCGAATACTCAGTTGATATCTGCATTACAAGAGGAAATCAGGATGCTACAAATTAAGGACAACGCATACCAAAACAACATGGTTAATGATCATTTGGAGTTCCCTTGTTCACAGGAGATGACCTCGCAGTCACCTGTAGCAGATCAATGTGAACCTCGCATTATCTCATCTTCTAGTAACCCATCCGATGAGGACATTATTTTGGAAGAAATTCATCCAAGGAATACAGATGGGCGTAAAAGAGATGGTGGAACTACACATCATGCAGTAGGTAGGAATTGTCACTCAACACGAACACGGAAAGGTGAAAGAAAGGTAAAGTTAAGTGTAAAGATGAGTGAAATACGTGCGATGAGTAAGTTCAGTGGTAAATGTAACGAAAACGCTACCTCTTTCTTAGAAAAATTTCAGGATGAGTGCAATATAATGTGTATAGATAAATCGCAATATATGAAACAATCCCTCATTTATTACTCCCACCATGTTCTTTATGGTTTAAAGCAGTACGAGATCACGTCAATACATATGAGGAATTTAAAGGTGCGCTGATTGCAAATTACGAAAATGACTTTTTGCTTGCAAACAGAGATGCCACGATTAGAAATCAACCTTTCAATTCTCGTTTGCACAAATCTGTTGTTGACTTTGTTGTAAATACATATAACGAATTAAAAGTCGTTAATCCGTTGCAATCAGAATCCAGAGTAATTGCATCAATCAGAAATTTGCTACCGTTTAAACTACAACAGATCCTGTTTTCTACCCAGTATATGAGTTTTAATCATTTATTAATGCTTGTACAATGTTATGAAACTCAATACCACGCTCAGAATCATCAAGCGGGAGTAGGTAAAATTAAAAATAATTCAGATCACTTTGTACCTGTTCGTAATCTAAATATCCGTAAAGCGAACGATACGGAACACAACCTAAATCGAGTGAATTTAAGCAATCCGAACGAGCAAAATAGGCAAAGATATGTTGGAAATCCACCTAACCTAATTAATCGTGGCAATCCTTATGTTAGACCATATAACCAAAATAGATTTAAAAATAGACGTAATACATGGCGAAATTCAAGGAATACAGTAAACTACATGGATAGACGTAATCGTAATTCAAGAGATGGCATTCCGCATCAAAATCAAGAGAATGACACAATTCTTGTACAGAATAACAATACGGGACATAATCACGATTGTGCAGTACAATGCACTTTATTGGAACCATACACGAGTATGAATTTAAACTAACTGCAGCTGATGTGGTAGGGGTTAAACCCATATCAGCTATAGATTCTCATGAACATTTACTTTCAAATTTATGTGATAATGTAAAACCCATATCAGCTATCGATTCTTATGAACATTTATCTTCAAATTTTTGTGTTCATGTTAATGATGAAAACGACCTTTTACATGACATATCTGTAAATAATTATTCGCCAATGATAATTTTCAAATGATTTTTAATTCTCTTTTGTTAATGTGAAGAATTATAATTCGATTTATAATTGATCAAAGGCAAAGGTTATTTATATTATATGGATTTGTGTTGAGAATTTGTTGTCAAAGATTATGTTAAGAATAAGGTTCATTCTATTAAGTCATTTATCCGACGACTGTCTTTATGCGCTACTTTATATATTACTCGAATAAGATTCTTCTATATTCTGATGCCTTATGGATACAATGTATATTTTAAAACATCATCTAACGTAGTTATCATATAATGCGCCCTGGAAAGATCAAATATTATTTTTCTTAACATCACCGTTTTAATAATGATTGAAAATGCTAATCATTGTGATTTATGTTTTTAAAAGGTAATTTGCCTCTTACGATTTTGACTGCGCACCCTTCAGTAATTATATTATTAAGCGACGACGTTTTTGTAATAAAAAGATAAATGATAATGGAATAAAAGATTTATTATAAATGTATTTATATATATGAAGCTTAAGGAAGATATATATATATATACGAGGGGTGATCAAAATGTAAAGGACATAAGTAATGTAACATCATTATTTGTAAACGGACCAGTGGTTCTTAAATATCAAAGCTAAGCTCGCTTGTAACTTTTATATTCAGTCCCATCGTCGGGCGACATTTTTATACAACGAGATACTTTGTATCGTTTAATAATTACTTGTACCTTGGGCAGAAAGTGCCCATACTCAAGCACTATACTTGAGATAATGTCAATTTAAAATAACAAAAGAAGAATGTTTTTGATATATGTAAAAAAATATACATTATTGTATAATTCGTTGCTATGTAGCTGTTTATAGATACCTAATCAACACGTATGTTTGTAAGACAGTTTTGAGTAAAAATACGTTAAAAGAGTATCAACTAATAAACCATTTAATACCGATCATCGACTTGTAATTTCGATAGAAAAGGTGAGAATAATAGTGTATATAATTATTGAAGATATTTTTATGTGTAAACAATTACTGCCACACAAGATTCACTGATATCATTAGCCGAACCAGGTTGACGACTACCTTTGGTGAGTCGTTGTATTTTGTGGTGAACAACACTGTATATATGGGTTCTCCTATTTCCTCCCCCATTCTCATTCCAGTATTTTTTTCATGACCATCTACTTTCATTAACAATCCGCCTCCTCTGGCCTGAAAGGCATAAATAATATGTGTGGGACATAAAACTTTAAAAAAATCATTTTTCATAATTCAAAAACTTTGGTTACAGTAATTGCAAAATTTCTAGTAAAATACTAGGACTGATGACTTAGTCATGGACTTTTGATGCCTTGACTTCTGACTTGAATTTTTGGATTACGTACCGGACCGAATATAAAACTGAATATTTAATTTCATTTCAATGTCAGTTTAAGAACCTAAGAAGAAAGCAACACGCCAGCAGTTCCTATAGTTATCACCAGTGGCGTCTGCAGAATTTCGTTAAGAGCACGGTTCAAGTTCGCAACTCCATACCATTTCCGTTGTTTGTGTGTACATATTTTTATATGGTAAATGTTTACTTTTGCATAATACGTTACTCAAGGAGGTTAAAGAACTGAACTCTCTCTCTTGTGTATGCCACTTGTTGCGACTAAGAAATACAGAACGCTTTGCATTTGTATTCAGTGTCTATCTTGACCATGACAATTGCCAGGTGAAAATAAATTATCGTAACTTGTTGGGAGCATCCAGAATAGATAGCCGAAGCTATTTAATAATATAACAGTTAGTTCTGTGGGTAAGCGTACAATTAAATGCTTCGTGTTCGACAAAGTCACGTGACGTGACGAGCATCATCTTCAGGTGAAGCGAATTGTTATTGTTTTCCGAGAGAGACCGAGATCACAATGGCTCTTGTGGTCAACTCCTTCGTTTTGTGGCGGCGCCGCAAGTTCCAGACGACACATGTCATGGACATTAACATAAGGAAAGACAACAACTGCTAAAACCGCGACCGGTGGACTTCCTTTATTTTGTCTGTTGCCTGGAGAAGTCACTGCCCTTCGGTTGCCGAGTGAACACTGGAACCACAACCAACAATCAGTATGAACAACATTAAATATTAAATAAACTAGTTTATCAATGAAGTTCTTGGGAAGTAGTCAATGATTCAAGCATCAGTTCTAAATCACTCTCAGGACTTTCAGAGGACGTTTATTAGTCGTTAGAAACGATATTATATGTGCGGACTCCCATATTCATAGACTCCCGGGTTCATAGACTAAAGAACCGGGAAATCATATGTAGTTTACAGTACATTTATAGATATGCATATGGTTCATGTTGAAATATCACAATTAATTTATACTACTATAAAATAATGTATGTGCTTGAGTGAGTGTGTGCCTGTCGTCAGATTTTCGCAGAGAAGGTAGTTACTAAGAGCCACAAATTCCGTAGATAGGATCTAATCACATACGAAGCTGTTGTTTAGATTTTCAACTAACAGGGGATTCGGGGTCGAAATTTATAAACAGTAATAAGCTTTCTTTACAAACCATCCTGTGGTAGCGCCTGCTTATCATGCAACAAACATTGTTCCACTGATATGTGGGTTGCGGTCATATCAGGATGGGTATGAGAGTCTCATCTAATTACAGTATACCAATATACAGGATGTTCTAAAACAACACCGACAACATTTGGGAGGTGATTCCTGACACCAAGATAAGATGAAAAGTATAGACCATCCTAGGTGCACAAATGCTTTCTTTTGGAGTTATAGGCTGCCGAAAACATGAAAAAAATGAACTTTAGAGGACCATAGTTCCAATACTATGAAACCTACAGTAGCCGGGTCAAGACTTCACTTAGGATCTAGTATCTGAACTATCCAAATACCCATGTTTCAGAATCCTACTGTACTGCCGCAACAATTGTTATAGAGGTACTTGGTGAGTACTTCAAGTTATGTGCCCGATGCCAAACTGCCGCTATAAAAATTTTTGCTTGAGTACCTTAGGATTTTGAAACATGCATTTTCGGATAGGGCACATATTAGTTCCTAAGTAAAGTCTTGACCCGAATACGGTAGGTCCCATAGTTTCATTTTTTTCGTGTTTTCGGGGGCCTATAACTTCAAAAGGAAGCATTCATGCACCCAGGTTGGTTTATACTTTTCGTCTTATCTTTGTGCCAGGAATCACTTCCCAAACGTTGTCGGTGTTGTTTTGAAACACTCTGTATAAAGATTGTCACGTGGCCTGGAATTGACAGGGTCAACATCATTGCTATTATTCACTTCATTCATTTTTGGTTTTACGACAGGAACGGCGATCCCGAAGACATTTATTTCCCGGGAATTAACAGAGTTAACACCAAAGCGCCATTTATTGTACTCATTTCTTTATTTACAAAAGGCTATCGTTAACTCTTTACTAAAACCAGAAGTAGTAGAAATGCATTATAAGTTCCGGTTTTTATATTGATATGCGTAGAACAAAAACGCTGACAGATACCAAGAAGCAGCCTTTTGAAATCGGTTTAGTGTTCTACGAATAGGTAGCATCTTCTCTGTTAATACTCCATGCGAATATATCTTAGGGTTCCTAATGAAATATTAATTTACTAAATATGAACAATCGTCTCAGCCGGTGTTGAGAAAACTATCCTGACATTATGAGCTCTCAACAAAAGGAAAGGATCGTTTGACTTTTCGAAGAAAAATTACTTATCCCATATTGTAGAGTTAGTAATGAATATTTATTTGTGAAATATGAATGAAATCTCTTGAGATTTTGACGTTGTCCAAAACTCTTACCCTCAAGAATTAACTAGCATTTCGGTATTTTCAACAGTCAAACAATATACCATAGTGTTGTTAATGAATCATGAATAAAATTGTTAGAGTCGTTTTCAAGAAAATTGCAATTCGATTCGATTTTAACCTTCCTTATTAAGCAGTTGAGTTGATATTGAGTTTAACGTCCCGTTCAGCAGCGAGGCTATATGAGACATGGATCTACTGATGGAATCCGAACCACATGAGCTCCCGCCGGGAATAGAACCCGGGTCTCCCACGCCATAGGCGCGTACGCTAACCGCTTGGCCATGAAGGAGCTCACCTTATTAAGCAGTGTGACTTACCAACACTTCTTCTTATATTTACTCTGATCGTCCGTTTAGGAGACAAATAATGTGTGTCCATGCGGCAGATAAAAGATCTCGATAACTAGTTTATAAAGGATCGACATTAATTTTAACCAGGAGATTGAAGATCAAAGATCTAACACAAGTAGTAGAAATCAATGATTTTCGGTTCTTCCTTTAATCATTATAGAAGAAAAAGATAAAGATATCGAGAAGTGGTTTTCTTTCAGGACACCTTTGATCAGCATTCTTAAGTCTCTACTAAAACCGGAAGTGATAAAAATCCACTGCAACTTCCGGTTTCAATATTCACATACACAGAACAAAAATGGTAAGCGATAGCGAGAAGCAGTTTCTAGGAATCGATTTAGCATTCAAAAAAATATGTAGCATTTTCTCTCTTAATCATTTATTCAACCAGAAGTGGCATAGATCAACTATTTCCGGTTTTAACGTTGATCGCAACAGGGTAAAACTAGTAATAGCAGGTAGCAGTTTACAGAATCAATTAAACATCCCAAGAATGTTTTCGGGACGCACGGTGGCTCAGTGGTAAAACGTTTGGCCAAATAAGTTTGTGGTGGACGACATCATGACCTCGGAGTACTCCCGTTTCCACCTACATTTTCATTCCACCATCATTCACTTGCTTTAATCATTCGTCTCTGTTAGTCTAAAGAACCTAGTCGTGGGGCATTACACTAGAAGATTTCAATTAAATTCATTTCCAAGAATGTTTTCGTTCTCCAGTCTAATCCCTGTTATAAAACTGGAAGTGGTAGAAATATAATACCGTTTTTCGTATCAATATTAATTAAGAAACGGTGATGGCATAGGAACCAATTTCCTTCACGTGGTATACTGCTGCTTGTTTCCTTAGGTACAAAGAAAATTCGAACTCATTCCCCTGCAGAATCGCATAAAATCCTTGACCTCTACACGTGTTTATAGACATCGAGACGAACGGACACGAGTAAAGTTTGTTACCAATCCGACAGAGACTACAACGCTGTTTGCGAAAAGTAATCTTGACTTTAAAACTGTTAAACAACACACTGCAACGACTCTTGTGTTTCAATAGAAGTTTATAGACTTGTTTGTATCGCTATTATCATTATTTTTCTATTGCGTTGTTTATGGAATATTGTTTGCACATTCCTTGCAGGGACATTACTGATTAATGCTCTTGATGCAACGGTGCAAGGTTTTCCTTCTTCGCAGATCAAAACAAAAATTAACCACTGACGGCTATTGAAGTGGAGGAAAGCATTTTATCATTCTGATGTCTTACGGCTACAATCAAACACTCGTGTGACTCAACGATTGAAGCTCCAACATAAAATACAGCCGATCGAAGAATCACTTTACAAATAGAGTTGTTGCGAATTCTGAATGATCTCGACGAACTGGTGACCAGTGCCAAGTAGAAGTTGTTTCAGCTGCATCAAACTGCATCCCGTAAGAAAACCACTTCCTGCATCTCAAAAGATGTTACAACTACAAATTTAGTGACGAATGCTGTTGTTCTGTAATCGTTGTTTGACTTTTGGTCACGGTCGTTCAGGATTTGTATTTACTATCAGTTTACGAGAAATAACTTGTATGTTGTAGTCAGAAAGAAGGGTTTAACATTTTAAATACAAATCAACCGATCAGTTTTTACGGTAAATCTCAGAAGATATAAAATCAATATTTAAGCTTTTCTCGGGTTTCACTTTATTTTCACCTCCCAGCTCACCTCGACCCACCACATATACATGTGTATATATAGAGTGTTTCAAAAAACACCGACAACGTTTGGAAGGTGATTCCTTACACCAAGATAAGACGAAAAGTATAGACGAACCTGGGTGCACAAATGCTTCCTTTCGGAGTTATAGGCTGCCGAAAACGTGAAAAAATGAACTTTAAAGGTCCACAGCTGCAAAACTATGGGACTACCGTATTCGGGTCAAGACTTCACTTAAGAACTAGTATCTGCCCTATCCAAAAATACATTTTTCAGAGTCCTAAGGTACTCACGCAACAATTTTTATAGAGGTAGCTGGTGAGTACTTCAGATTATATGCCCGTAACCAAACTGCCTGTCCAAAAATTATTGCGTGAGTACCTTAGGATTCTGAAACATGTATATTTGAATAGAGCACATATTAGTTCCTAAGTGAAGTCTTGACCCGATTACTGTAGGCCCCGTAGTTTTGTAGCTATGGACCTTTAAAGTTCATTTTTTTCATGTTTTCGGCAGCCTATAACTCGGAAAGGAAGCATTTGTGCACCCAGGTTGGTATATAGTTTTCTTCTTATCTTGGTGTCAGGAATCACCTTCCAAACGTTGTCGGTGTTGTGTTGAAACATCCTGTATACTGGGTATCCTGAAAGTTATGTTCCATTGCATTTAGTTACTGATTTCCAATATTCTTTGGTTCTGCGTCAGATATATTAACTAAACGAAAATAACGACACCAGTACTACTAGGGAACTTATAAAGCGAACCAGAAGTAATAGAAAGAATAGGAATGATGAAAGAAGTATTACAGTAAGAAAAGGAGAAGTCTAATTTGTGGGTTCTTGAATAAACAACTAAGAAAATGACTTATAAAATGTTTTATTGAAGTATTGTATTTTATGAGGTTGAAACATGCTCATCATGGAAAAGAGATAAAAAAAAAAGTGGATTTCAAAATATGGGTGTGGAGAAGAATGAAGAAAATTAGTTTGGTTGAAAGAAAAACAATCAGTAGGAGAGAAAATAAGAATTTTAGATGTAATAGCAAAGAGAAAAAGAAACTGGTTCAGACGTTGACTGATAAGGAACTGGGGCATTCTAGAAGAAAGCAGTGGAAGGGAGCAAGAGAGGCTACAGTTAGTGCATGATATTAAAACAGGAAATTCGTACGTGAAATGGAAAAGGTTAGCTGAAGATTTTGGTGGGTAGAAGTTTCTCAGTTGCTAATAATGGCAAAATAGATAGGACGACGATGATGATGATTATGAGAAGCAGGGTTAGTATAAATCAGAGAGTTGTGTTGTGGTATACGGAAACTACGTCGCCAATTCTTGTGAACATAACCTTTGCAGTCAGTGTGGATATGTGGTCTTTTCTGTAACCCTACCATCCTGAAGCGAGACGAGAGATTAAGAACGCCTGCTACTGTGAATATATGATGTGGAGAGGACAACGAACAGAATGTTGGTAGGTCTTGCACTTGTGTTGCGTATTTAATTACACTTTATTCAGTTGAATTCACAATACAATGTAGTATTTTACAAGTGGTCTATATTTGTAAACAGCAAGTACTTTTTATGTATAAAGAAAACCACGTTTTTTTTCTTTTACTAGAACTACTATAAGCAAGCAAACAACAGGGATCATTAAGGTATATGACAAAAGAGAAACATTAACTTCATCGCTGTCTAAAATGAAATATAGAACACCACGTAAGTTCTTCATGGACATCAGTTTTAAATGATTATCCTTACTATGTTTAGCTTGTCTAAAGTTTAAAGATCTGAGCTAACCTAAGCCTCTTAGCTTGCCTAAAGCTCTGAAGTCTCATTTAGCTTGCCTGAAGTCCAGGTATTGTAGATTTCATATTTTGACTTTTTGCAAATGACGTGCTTGGGGTGGACATTTCATTCATGTTAACCTAATAACTAAAATCCCGGATGAAAACTTCGAATTTTGATCTGTGACCCTCTATCTATCTCAGCGTTTCTCAAATTATGTTTTTTTGACAAGCACTCCTCAAAGTATGTCCTTCTGGTCTTCTTACATTGAACATTAAATAATAATAATAATAATAATAATAATAATAATAATAATAATAATAATAATAATAATAATAATAATAATAAAGTGGATCGTGTATCAGACGTTTAGTTGATAATGTCAAACAGGTATATATATGTATGTTATTCAATAAGGTAGGCCTACGTGTAAATTCTAAAAGTTTATGTAAAAGATTCCTGATAGACTAAGATTATTTAAAAAGAAACCTAATACACAATTTATTCTGTTAATGTATATAAATAAAAATAAAAGTAGCTATCTTTGCAACTTAATAGCTCTTGAACCACTCGACAGATCTCGATCAAATTTTCAACAAAGATGAGGTCCAGGCCTGGGATGGTTTTTATACTTTCACTTTGAGGGTACAACTTAAGGGAGGCGGAGGGAGAGATACATAAATTGTTCGAAAATGACCGGTATTAATGTCGAATTCATAGTTTTCGGAGTCGCTGAGTGACACTTCCGATGCCGTTTAAATCCAGCTCCAGAACGTGGAGGAGGGGGAGATATATAAAAGTGATTAAAAATGACCGATATCAGAGAGAGCTTTTATAATAGTAAAAAGCGACTCACTAATGGAACATATTAGTACGTAATTTTAACCCAGCGAAGCAGGTACTTGATGCTAGTACTAATGTAAAATTAAGAAAAACTCATTAATCTTATCTCAGAAACATAAATATACAGAAAACTTTTTTTTTTTAATATGAGACACATTTTCTTTCAAAGGAGGCAAGAGTAGCATGATCAGTAGAATATTTTGACTAATAAAAGTGGTACCTTCTTGAAAAAAAAGTTTGAGAAATCCTACTGTAATTATCAGTGCTTACTACTAAACGATCTCTCTTTAGAATCAAACAGCACAGTATTTTTGACCTTTGCTTATAATCTCAGAAATTTCAGTTCTCTAGCACTTTCCGTTTCTGGCTAACACTAGAATCAAATATACATAATATACATATGCATTTTTGAAGTCTATATGACTATGCAGTAGATGAGTCTTACAGGCTTCCGCGGAAGAAAATGGAAGAGGATCCCAGGGTTAACTAGAGGGAGAGCAATTAGTCCTAACGAAGTGAAATTTTAATCAGCGTCTGCTGAAGGAGTGAATCATTCTTTCCCCTTTTTATCCTCTTTCATTTGTAGGGTGGGAAGGATAACACCCCCAGCCCTTAGATAAGCAATATATCTTTCCATGGGTGACGCATAGTAATCACTTATGAATGATCCTATGTAAAACATTTCGGACAGATTTCTTGATAAAAACAGGGAAAACGTTTTTGTATTAAAGTAGGTCTTGCATATTTTAAACAGTGAACAGATAAAACGACCAACAAAAAACAAAACATATATGAATAAACAGATTAATCCATTTAGAGCTTCTAATATGTGCCTGTTTAAGATACATTCAAGTGCACTAATTTACGACGTCCAGGGTTCTAGCATCCAAGCACTAGTTGGGATGGCACCATAAACCAAAGTTCTTGTTTGCAATAACCTTGGTTTTGAAGAGAGACTATAAATTCCAGTCAACGAATCAAGGAGCCAACAATTTTAAATTCTATGTAAACATGCAAGTAATTATTAAGCTCTGTATAAACTGAAGTGAATAAGACGCTGTGTTTACGCATCCATCCATATCTATGTACACTCATGTCCAAAATGATTGTCGCATATCTAAAACTGTCTTCTTGTAAGAAAATAATTTGATAATGATTTTGGAGGGTACTTTTAATACTGATACTGTGTGTATAATTGGGAAATGTATATTTGTGGTAAATTTCATAGGAAAAGAATTATAAATACGAAAATTGGAATGAGTAAATCAAAATGTTGCTAAATGGACAAGAAAGTTTTATTTTCGTTTTATTGTTCTTATTTACTGCTCTTTTGACATGAAATTTGCCACATACATGTCTTTGCCGATTATACACATACTAACATAAGAAATACGGGCAAATTCGTTATCAAATTATATTCCTACAACAACATATATATAGACATGCGACAATAATTTTGGACATGAGTGTACTAGCGGAATATCCGTTCTTCGTACGAGGAGAATACTTTTCATTTTGGACATAAAAGACAATGGAAGGTGAGTATGGATTTAAAAGGCATCGGGAGTGTCACTATTCATCTTAGCCACAGCGAAAACTATGAATTCTACAATATCACTAATTATCGATCATTTTAAAATATCTTCCCTTCTACTCCTCCCCTAAGTTTCACCGTCAAAGTAAAAACAAAAATCATTCCAGGCTCGAACTTCATCTATTTTGAAGATTTGATAAAGATCGTTCGGGTGGTTTAAGAGTTATTAAAGTCACAAAAATAGTCACTTTCAATTTTACATATTAGATTGAAACAGGAAAATTGGAAGAATTAGCCTTTCCAGTTTTGATAGTGGATCTGTATAAAGCAAAAGCTCCAAGAGGTAGCGACAAACAGCACTTGACAAAAACGCCGTCTTCCAAAAACATTTCATTTCTACTCTTATTAGTCTATAGAAACTAGAGACCTGCACGGGCCGAATTTTTCGGCCCGAGCCCAATCCATCCCGAATATACCTAGGCCCGGCCCAACCCGGACCAGAAAAGTTTTGGAGATTTACGATCCGAGCCCGGCCCGGTTCGATAAGTTTTTTAAAATTCTTGGCCCAAGCCCGGCCCGGGCCCGATAAATTTAAAAGTTTCATTTTGTAACATTTTTCAAGGGCACACTTCTTCAATATTTGCATTTATTCTAATTATCGTTTAACGAAAGTCAATGATTATTAAAGAATTGCAAATCATCGGCCCCAGCTCGGCCCGCCCTGAAGAGAAATCAGTGTCGGCCCCTCCCGTGCAGGTCTCTAATAGAGACCGCAAGAAGTACATGCATTAAAATGGTATTAATATTAGTTTAGAAGTCTACCGTAGAGCACAATGAAAAACAACGCTGGCTAATATATTATAGTACTAGTATTTCCATAGGGAAAGAAAGGAGTTGGTCAAGCATAAAACATTTTAATTATCAAAACTAATACTAGAATGCAGAAATTATATATATATATATATATATATATATATATATATATATATATATATATATATATATATATATATATATATATATATACATTAAACTTATCATTATTACTATTGTCGGTATTGAGCCAGTACCAGTAAAACACCTGAGAAGCCTGCATGTCCTGATCTAACATCTTTTTCTTGATGTAGTCGCTACTCATTTTAATACCCTGTGCTTTGAGAAGAGAACTGAAATTCAAGTACACTTATTCGTATTGGTTCTGTTCACAAAGGGATTATTTGGTCTGTTTCAAAATAATTATTTGGAGACAATCGTTAGCTCAAAATTTATACAAGCTGCAAATGCAGTCCAGTAACAGAGAAATGATTTCAGACAACCACCTACTGCGGTTTTGTTTAAAAAAAAAATCTCTTCTTTTCTGTACGGTGATTTCACTTTTCACGTCAAGAGATGTTCTAGATGCAGAACTAGAACCAGAACCAATTATCTTAGAAAATCAGTTTTGATTCTGACTGACTGATATTTGACGAAGTAAGACCTTCTGAGTTCTGGATTACTTCGCCCGGTAACGGTTTTGTGTCAGAAAATTGGCTTCAGTACGAAATTCGAAACCGTTTTCATCAGAAAATCTTATTCAATTCCGAATCTAAAGAATTGCTTCTCAATTTGAAACTGAAACGCAGTAGAATCAATTTAGGACAATCAGTTCTTTCCCTTTTACCCTTCCAAAAATCCTTCAAGACACACACACACACACATATATATATATATATATTGCTCAGTTAATATCCCAAGCTTTCCTTAACAACTACACAAAATATCCTTCTTACCTCCTAAGGGATATGAAATCCTACTCCCCTAGCGAGAAAACATGTATTCCGTTTACGTAGGAAATATTCGAGGGAAATTTTTAGTGTTTTGTGTTTTTTTGTTAATAGAAGAGAACCAAGGTTGAATAAACCTTCATTCCTCAAGGTGATTGTTTTTTTATTAATTTTTATTACAGCCAAACATTTGTAGATGTGTGTAATGGATTTCCTGACAGGCGAGGGAAGACAGTTTTTGTGGTCATTTACGATCCTGTGGAGCGGAACAAGGTGAAGCTCATCGAAATATGATGATCGACTGGAGATTTCGTCGAAACAAAAACAAGAATGAACCTTCCAGAGGACACTGCGACTCATAAACAAAAATTCCAGTGTACGTACAAAGCATTGCCAAAAGCCTGGAAGTGTTCAAACTGAACTTGTTACGTTATTTCTAAGATCACAAAGTTGGAAATTCCTTCGTCTAATAAGTTCCAAGAAAAGAAATTCTCATCTGGCCTTTTCACGTCCCACTTTGTACAGCGACATAAAATGATTACGTTGACAAAATTTCATGAAGATATTTATACGTATCATTCACCATAGTTATTCCTACTCCATTTGCCGCAAGCTGAGAATTTCCCATTACTAATGTCCCTCGTGGCTATATGGCTAACTATATGCTCATTCCAAGTGAGAGACCTGAGTTCGATTCTCCATGAGATTTCATGTGGTTTGGCTCCCATGTAGGTCCAAGTTTTATAAGGAATCGGTGCTGAAACGAGATGTGTTGAACTCGAAAGCAACCAATTAATTGACTTTTAGCAATTAGTCTCTACTTTTTTTTTTTTTTCATTCTGATTCTAGAGATTGTGAAATTCAAACTTTTTAAATGTGAATATGAACTTATCGATGAAAGAACAAGAATTTTAGAAATAATCCAAATAAAATGAATCAAAAGATTGCGATCTTGGCCGATAATTAGTTTTTGAATCAGGGGCCACAACATTTTTAAATGCCCCTAAATCGATTTTTCGTATTTTCTACCGAATAAGGACACTAAGTTAAGTGATAGTTTGGGTTTGGCACACCATATGTAGTTCTCCAGATATAAGACCTACAAGAAAATTTTTGATTGAAATGTATTGGATTTTTTGATCCAAAAAGATTTTGCTTAGATATTTTTGTTTCCAGTTTATATAATTCAAATGTTCAAAACTTGACTGCAGGAATGTCTCTTCTGACCCAAGAAAAATCTCCAAGTTCAATTTCTCAATTCATTATTGTGCTAATTCTGTACAGTCAAGAACATTACGGGGACTGTGGTGGCTCAATGATAGAGCCTTCAGATCTGGTATATGGGATTCCAGGTACGATTCGTGTTGGCTCTAAGTATTCTATAAAGTGGACAAATACCATATGCTTAGTTCTTCTCCGAGTTCCCCTGTTTTCCCATACTTTCTTCATTCCACCATTTCACACATTCTGATTCTCATCTTCTCCTCTGATATACACGATACAATCATGAAACGTAGAAGTGAAATATTTCATTTCATTTTCAAGATACATTAAATGCGGGTAACATATTACAAAAATAACTTTCGAAACTTTTAAAACATTTGCCTTAGCGTGAATATATGTCAGGTATGTTTTAACACTTGTTGATTCAGTACAGTCAGGATTTTTTGATATCAACAACATATTCTGTAAAGTACTCTTGATTTGAACAATAGGTTGTTATTTTTAGGGGTATTATTATTATTATTATTATTATTATTATTATTATTATTATTATTATTATTATTATTATTATTATTATTATTATTATTATTATTATTAAATCTAATTTTACTGGGCTATTAATTTTATAATTCCATCATGAAGCCTCACTAATTTCAAAAATGAAAAATGAAATAAAATGTTTGTTTTACGACCCACAGTTATGCCAGCTAGAGAAGAGATGGTGATGATAAGAAAGGGAGGAAGTGGTGGAATGAAGAAAGGGAGAGAAGCGGGAGAACCCCGAGAAAACCCACGCATACGATGTTCGTTCACCAGAAAGTTCACTTGGTGCGAACTGGGATGCAACCAGGGACTTACTAATTTCAATCTCAACTTAAACAATGCATAATATCGAAGATATGGTATTTTAAACAAAATTAACCCTTTCTAAATCGGAAGGGAAAAGGTAAATTCACTTCTATGCGATAAAAGATTTGAACCTCAAGGTACAAGTATTGTGAGAGTGTCTCAAAGATAATATGCAGTATATTGTATCAAAAGATTTTTTAAATGAAAAATCGTGGAATTTTTTTAAAGAAAGAAGGGAAAATTAAAACAGTCTCTCATTTTGGGCTGATTTTAAGCCCGAACAGTGGAAACTATTAGAAAGCCTAAGAAAAGTATGCAACAAATTTAATCAAAATAGAAAATACTTTTTACGAAAGCTATCGTAGAATTCATTATTATTACATGTGTAAGAAATATGGATTATAAAGGGTCCTGAAACAATTCGAATAGATTAAACTTAAGTATTAGGGAAAATAATATTCTTATAATATTAATTAAATAAGGAACCTGAAGTTCGGAGGAAGTCCAATTTTACTCGCTTATCAGTGTTTGATTTCAGCCACAAACCATGGAGGCATACGTAAAGTACTGAACTCCTTCGCCGTTATGCAACCCAACTATACACATCTATTCTGCTTGTTTCACTACAAGTATAGTAGTTGCTCTCTCAAAACATTTCCACTATCTTTCAAATGAATGATTGATTGGTTCCATTAGTGCTTTGCGTATCTTTCAACACTGAGGTTAAATGAGACGTGAACTTACAGTATAACGAAGGATCCGGACCACATTATCTTCACCGGGAGTCTAACTCCAGCCTCACACGCCGAAGACATGCACACTAACCATTTAACGACGAGGGAGCTTTATCCGATGAGGACCTCTGTGATAATTTATTTCTGTACTGAGTGGAGTGTTTATTCATATATTGAGTTAAAGTCTGTAAAACAGCTACTTCTATACCGAAGTATAATATTAGTTGAGTTGATTTTGAGTTTAACATCCCTCTCAGCAGTGAGGCTATATAAGACGGGACCTACTGATTAACATGAAATCTGAACCACATGAGCTTCCACTGGGAATCGAACACGGGTCTCTCACGCCAAAGGCGCGTACGCTAACAGCTTAGACATGAGGGAGCTAAAAAGTGTATTATTATATTTGATTCCTAGGAGGAGGGCGATTTTTGCTAGGATTTGTAGATATAGAATTCTATAAAATACCAGCAAAAATCTTCCACCTCCTGTAAGGAATCATGTGGACGTCCATAGTTATAAGAATTTTGTTATTATAATTCAAATAGCTTTACTGGGGTGAGTTAGCCTGCCAGGTAACAAGGCAAATGTTTGGTGTGCCCTCATCTTCAAGACACCCTTGTCCCAAAAACATGTTTATAAAGAAAATAAAATCAATCCATATAATTGAAGTATTTACATTTTTTCTATCTTTTGAACAATACCAAAAAAGAAAGATTCACGTACCTTGTGAATCTTCTGTGGTAATAACGTTTAAAGGCACGAGTAACATTGACTATCCTGAAGTTAAACCTGTATTGCGGGCCAACGCTACTGTTTCCACTAATCAAAGATCAAACGAAAACGGAACTTTTCTTTGAAGTAGATTTATTGCAGATTGTGCTAGTTAAAACCATATGTAGTTATGGAAATAATATGAGATATCTAAGTTATAGCAACACGTTTAGAAATGTAATAATACTCCCTATTTCACAAATTAGTGTTGCATCCCCTGTACCTTTGCCGCCATCCCGATATCTATATAGGGTTGCCACTTTTGAAAATGGAAATATCGGACATCCTCCTGGAGTACGTATACTATTAAGATTGTGACGTCAAAAATGTGAACAATCTAAGAGTAGTTACTTCAAATAAAATTGAGCGATTCAAAGTTCAAATTTAATAGCTTTAGTTACTTTTGAAGCATTTATTAAAGTTATTTATTCCAGTTATGATTGAGACAGCACACGTAATTCTTGTAGTCTATAATCTGTAATACATAGCCTTTAACACAGGAAAGCAAATGTAATTGGCAATATAATTTTGCATGCACAAAATATACTTAAAAAATAAGTCCCAACGGATTTTGTAAGTCTCCTAATGCTTACAAACTTTTACTGGATTGGGTGCATTATTTAATTGGAAGATTCAGCTGAGAATGAAGCAGTGTTTGCTGCGCTCTTGGGAATGTACTTTTGTTGACCTTTAGCAGTTTTGATAACTTCAGTAAATTTTCCTGAATTCAAATCTTTACCAAAATTCCATGCACGACAGGTCGATATCAAAGCGAATTATAAGCTTTGAATTAACCATGTTCATCTTCAAATGAATGTTTTCGTCACTCCAAAACAATCTGAATAGGATTACTAAGGGAAAAACTTACCGGACATTTAACGTCCGGTTTTGAGGTCTTACCAGACAAGGAGGTCAAAAGCCGAAATGTCCGTTGCATGAAATCATCCATTCCTGTCCACTCGTGTCGCTTTACATGATTTTTCGTAAGTAAAAGAAGGTATATTTAAAATCATTAACAGATGTTCCAAATCAGAGAACAGGAAGAAAAAAAATTAGCGGCCTCGTCCCCTTTAAGACGTTGTGCGAAATGAAGAAATCTTCGGGCGAAACAACGCGTTTGTTTATCTGTCATAATTTGTTTACAAGCTATTGTTGAAAGCGACTCCATTATCGGGGGAAGTTAATTGTCATAAGAGCCCTCGTGGTTTTGTGTGTCAAAAGCTATTCCGTTTCAGAGTGTTTTCCAAGCAGCACTTTTACACTCTCGTGTTAATTGATTTAATTCCATTTAATGTTATTCGCAGCCTTTTTCTCACTCCTTCGAATCAAAGTTTCTTTTGTTTGATGGATGGTCCCGTTTTGACACCATGATGTTTGAAGAAAGAATTACCAAATGCATTTGCGTCCACTGCAACATCATTTCAGTAAAAACACAATGTGTCACCATCAATTAACAAAACAGCAATATACAGTCTGATTTGCAGGAAAATTACTAGATGCCATCTTAAAATGAACTGCAAAAATTTTCTTCGATTATTTGCAATCTAAGGTATTATTTGAAATAGCTATAACCAAACAATCAATAATTGATATTTATTTTGCAGTGGCGTATTTACGATTTTGTTTCGGGAGGGGCTTTGCTAAATTTATTCCTGGAAATGTGAAAATTCTGCAAGATATTTAATTTACTTTAGAATGGTAAATAAAATTTCGGAGGGCTTAAGCCCAAGAGCCCCTCTTAAAGACCCCATTGATTATAGGATATCGTTCATTATTATTTTAATAACTTCATAGTTCTCAGGATTCATTTGATTGCAATTTAATAACAAATGTCCTCCCAGTGTTTCGATGTAGTTTTATGAAATACAATCCCTGGTCATATTATTAGATGCACCTTTGCTTTTTGAAAATTTTGTGCACAATTTGAAGATACGTTTTTTTTATCTAGCTTATTTTTTATATTTTTATTTTTTATTATTAGGGCTACATGAAATATTACACTGATTACATAGTAACATTAATTACAATTGCAACAATCCATATATTAAAATGCTATTTTTATATGTCTGTCTCCAATCCTTTCGACAATGAAATTTCGAAAACCACAAGTGCTAGAAACATGCCGTTTTAGCTGGTCGATTCCAATGTCCAGTTCTAATTGAAAACTTAAAAAAAAAAGTGGTTGTTACTTCTTTATTACATTTTTTTTACCTAGGTACATTCCAACACATTCATTTGTATACCTCTAGTATACGGCTGAGTATATCTCTCCGGCGTTTATTTCATGGCCAAATGATAATGAAAAACGAAAGATAACCATTTCTCCAGGCTAATGTGAATCTTTATTGTTTGGAGTGTTTTGCCCAATGAACACTATATATCACTGACATTATAATTAATTGTGTATGTAATGTATTTGCTTATTTCCTACTGCATGCAAGAAGAAAGAAAACACTGATCATACATGAATTAGAAACTCCAACCGGAAGTAGGCTCAAATCTTGGAAACGGTGCGAGATATTGAAAAAATAATTTAAAAAAAAAATCTCCCTTTACGATTCCCCTTGCCAATATCTAACAAGACGTCCTACACTTGTGACTGTAAAGGGATATTTACAGATGTTGTGAGGAATGACATTCATGCTCGTATGGTGAATGATGCGTTGTGTAAACAGCGCGGGTTCAGCTAGTTACAATTACAATAATTAATAAATTAAACTACGTCTTTCTTACTAGATACAACTTGTATATTTCTTTAGTATTTGGTGGAATCGCCTTTGGGTTTTATCAGTGCTTCGATTCGTCTTGGTATACTATCAATACATGCTTGTACTGTGTCGTGCAAATGAGTATGGTGATAGAATACATGAAGTACTTTTTCAATTAGGTCAATTTTTGTCGTAATTTCTTGTTTTGTCACTTCTCTTTTCTCGTAGTTCCCAAACATTTCCTGTGGAATTCATATCGGGAGAATTACCTGGCCAAAGCAAAAGTGGGAAATGTTCACTCTGTAGAAACTGTTTAACCAATTTTACAGTATGGCATGATGCTGTATCCTGTATGAAAAGGAACAGTTCTTCATTTAGGAACCATTATTTTATTTGAATCAGCAATTCTCTTCTAAGCACTTCCCTGTGCTGTTTCTGCTCCATTGTCCCTTGAACATCATACAGACGTCCGGTACCTTTGCTGCTAATGACAGACCAATTCATAACTTTCGTCGGATGTTGACAATCAATATTGTATTTTTCACTTGGACGTCGTCTAACAAATTGATTTATTATCCATGATTTCAAATGTGCACTCGTCACTAAAACAAACAAATCTCCAAAAATTCAAATTTTTATCTTTGTGAATTTTCCCGTAAAGAAAGCGTTTGCGAATCTTTATTATTGTTATGAAGTATTCTGCTTTGGCCAGGTAATTCTCCCGATATGAATCCCACAGGTACTGGGATTTTTTTAAGGTTTGAACCTGGAAATGTTTCTTCCACGTTTCTCAATCTTCAGCTTCTTCTTTTAACAAACAATATTTTCTTCTATTTGTCAATCAGTTGTGTTTTTCTTCTTCCTATTTCTTGCTTTCTTTCCATCTTTCCTTCTATTACGATATTCTTCGCAAGATGTGTCCAATCCAATTGACCTTCCTACGAAGGATGATGCCTAAAAGCGTCCTCTTTTCTCCTGTCAGTTTTAAAACATCTTCTTTTCTTGATTTCTCTGTTAGGGCAGGGGTTAATTTTGGCTTCTTGGCAGGTCTGCGTGCCATCTTCAACTTCATATCAGAGAGCCGGCGCCTTACTATTCTTTCAAAGGCTTGAACAGCACTATTTTTAAGTTTCTGTTTCAGTTCCTTTGTACTAACCAATCTATTCCTGAATTAAATGTCCTTCAAGCAGCGTAAAGATCTTTCGGTAAAAACTGTTTTGCGCCCACATATGTTCTTCCTTTGAGGTTCACATTGTTCATCATAGTCAATTTTCTTCCCAATTCGTCTCTCAGATGAATTAGACACATCAGATCTTTGACAAATCTCTCGGTTTGAATACATTTTAGTTTTCATTTCAGCAAGTTTTTATTTCAGCAATCTTTTTCGGTGTCAAATCAGTTCTTTTCCACATGAAAAACCATATCGCTCTGTAAAATGTAGAGCATAAAAGACCCGCTTTTCGAAAGATTTCCTTCTCTCAACTCAGCTTGAATTTAGCTGCGGCGTCCCTAACAGCACAATTACATAGCAGGCATATGCCTATCATGTGCCCTCAGGTACATGGGAATGTGTCCAGTGTGTGCCTTATATACTTCTTAGAAAGAAATCACATGGATGGCAAGTAATAGTCACAGTCTATTTCCACCCCTAGGCACATGCCTGACATGTAACTGGGGAACGTGCCTAGTATGTTCTAATATATTCCCCATGCCGTAAGCGTTAATGAACCACAAAATTACTCCCCCAAAATATATTAAATCGCCTATATCCGTAATGTGTTTACATTAAGGCGAGTCTAAACAACACTTTAAACAAGTAAAAAAAATATATGGCTATCCTAGGGTGGGCGCAAACTACTGACCTTTGGATTACTAGCCGCGTGCTCTTCAGACTTGACCACAGAGGCGATGAAGATAACATCGCTTATAGAGGAATAAATTATTGAGGTCTTTCACATTCGGCTAATCAGAGTGCTCCTTTAACCACATATATTTGACTATAACCGTTTGGGATCAGATAAAATCTGCTCGCTATATAATTTTATAACAAAATGACGAGTGTCTACTTTATTTAATGGTTCTTTCATATTCACTTTCAAATGATCGGCTAATAAAGTTGATGCATTTATTGCTTCTAGTACACAATCGCTGAGAAAAAGAAGCAACAAATGCATCAAATGAGGGAGATGAATTTAGAACACTTAAATGGCGAATAAGGAGCGGAAAATCTTCAGGAACTGCTGGCTCATGCCGTTAGGCCCATCGACCTGGCACAGTTAACGATGGATTTCGATTGGTGCTATGCCCTGTGCATTCAAAAACTTTATCACTGCTCAGGGGGCGCGGTGGCTCAGTGGTAGAGCGTTCACCTCCGGTGCTTGGGGTCCCTGGTTCGATCCCAGCTCGCGCCGTGTGAACTTTGTGGTGGACAAACACCGTGCTCGTGGGTTTTCTCGGGGTTCTCCCGTTTCCTCCCACTTTCTTCATTCCACCATTTCACTCATCTCTCATGATCACCGTCTCCTTTAGCCTAACCGGCATAACCGTGGGACGTAAAACTTAGAGATTTCATTTCATTTCATTTTTATCACTGCTCGCACTTCACACACGGCGGGAGCTGGAATAGGAACTTCCATTTTCAACCACTGCCACGACGATACTGAGAGCACTAGGGAAGTTCCGCTAGTGCATGTGCCATGCTAAGACCTTACTCTCTCACGTACACGCAGTAGCTTCGTGCAACATACCGTTTGCTAGCTATGGGACACGTGGGAAACTTACTTTCTGGATGCACTTCGTATATAAACCGTAACTGTCATAAAAATAAAATCTGAAGAGAAGTCCCTGAAAGGTAAAGTACACTTTCGATATTATAGCCTATTTCACTTACAAAATTTTGTCACAACTTTGCTCCATGTTTGAAAATGCATTTTTTCTTTGCATTGTTAGTGCATATTTTAGCACATAGGCCTATAATAACATAGTTGCATGCATATTTCATGAATTTTAAGTGCATAAAAATCCGATGTCTAGACATTACACAACTCATCGTTAGACAGATGGCAATTGGCAGCAAATACCTTGAAAATGAAATGAAATCTTTGAGTTTTACGTCCCACGGTTATGCCGGTTAGGCTAAAGGAGATGGTGATGATGAGAAATGAATGAAATGGTGGAACGAAGAAAGTGGGAAGAAACAGGAGAACCACGAGGAAACCCACGCACACGGTGTTTGTCCACCACAAAGGTAACTTGACGGGGGCTGGGATCGAACTCGGGACCCCAAGCACCAGAGGTGAAGGCTCTACCACTGAGCCACCGCGCCCCCTGCAAATACCTTGCAAACGGTTGACATCTATCAGAAGAAATTGAAACTTTAAATGCGTGATCCCTTTTAGTGTGTTCCAGAGAGTTTATTTTATGTGTACTTCATTTGTACCTCGTACAGTTAACAGAGGTTCTATCCTGAAGTTTCCTTATGCGTTCGAAATTGAACTTCCTTCCCCTACTCCATTTATATTTATAACCGAGGAACGAAGAGTTCCACAACGCTAGTGACTAAGCGCTTGGAACGGGAGAATGTCAAGGCCATCCTGGGAGCAAAGAAGAGACGATGAGGGCCAGTCACACACGTGGATTCGTGATACATTCCGGATGTGAATGGCTCTGATGTAATTCGGGGTTGCCTTCCGATGAACCGACAACTTCTGTCATTCACGTATTACAAATCCAACAAGCCGTCAAAAATAAAAACAACACCAGAATTAGTCAGAGCCATTGCAAAGTGACCTTTCAGTTCAAATAATCTTGAATAAAGAATCTACCTGTCGGCTGGGATAACTACTCAAATGGAAGCCTTTCTTCCATTATTTCATAATCAACCGAATTTTCAACAAAAAACATTTGAAAGACGTCAGTGTTGTTTTCAAGACACATGAATGACTAATGAAAATTACTAGGCCGATACAGTCTTATCTCTTGGAGAAGACCTTTAAAAAATTTTTAATAACAATACAGCTAATCTTTTTACTAAATACTTACTTTCCTTGATAAATACCTCCATATAGTGAAACATGATCCCAAACAGGGACAAGGGCGCCGATCCTGGAAGGGCCGAGGGGGACCGCCCCCCCAGAACTCATGTCACCCCCGTATTGTATTTATGAATATACAATATTTGCATAATTTGAATGCAATTTGTCTTAAAATCCTCATATATATACCTTCTGCATCTGAATGCCCCCCCCCCCCAAATTTACAGAGAAATCGGCGCCCTTGAACAGGGATGATTTATAGGGATGCGTCACAGATTATTGGGTGCTTATTTACATCACCAGGCAAAGGACCGAATTCTTTGAATCAATAAGCAACAAATGAACTAATGGCGCTGACCGCATACAGTGACTAAGGGAAGCAAACGGGGCTTGTGACCCGGGCACCGGATTGAGAGGACGAAAAACTGGGCAAATATTTATTTGCACTATAATGCAAGAAAATGAGTATTAGCAACTAAAGATAATCAAAAGAATACCTCAGAAACTTAACAGGACAACAACAACTCACCGACCTTAGAATCATATCCATAGAGCATAAGTTAGCTTCAAGGAATCTATTCAGAACATTGTAAAAGCCTTTGCAGCCAAAAGAGCCCGCAAAGCTAAATTTTAGTTCCACCTTTTCTGTGTTTTCATTTAACTTACATCAATTTAAGAGATTTGCAAAATGTCCAAGTGTAATACTCAAGACAACAACTTGACTGTTTGTCATAATTAAATATTCTATCTAAAGCAACAGACTGTTCATTCATTCTACGCATATGCACATCGCGATATAATCCCAAAAACATTGTTATTTGCAGTTATTATGATGAGACTTATAAGAATATGTCAAGCATGCTAATCTCAGATTATTTGGCAATCAAATACTAATTGGTTTGGTGTTTCATCTTGTATTAAAAATTAAATTATGTACTGCAGTTTTGAAATCAAGCTTTACCACTTGAATAAAAAGTGGAATAGGAGAATTACTGGCCGATGCCAACATCAGATTATAGTCGGAGAGCGTTTTAGCTTGGTTGGTCTGGGGGGTGCTAAAGCAAGTTCTTGTCCTGGGTGACTAAAGCGTTTTTCACAGTCCTTTGCACCTTTCAAAAACAAACCGCGTAACTTGATGTTGTATCACTGCGCGCACGACTATTTGCTGATTGGTGAAGAGGAAATTGTTTCGTCTGTTTCCCGCAATATTTCTGCTGTAGCACGTGCATGTATTTCTGCTATTGCGATGTGCATTACTCGTCTCACTCTCACACCATTGTCGTGATATAGGGCAAAATACCCAATACTATATAATCCCTCCTCCTTTAAGAGCAACTGAACATTGTTATTTTTCTCCAGACTGTAATTATAGATGAAATTACAATGAGTTATGTCAAATTATCAACTGAACGATAAAGAGATGACGCTGGTATGTAACAGCAAGCATATTTATCATTATGGGAGATTATTTATTTTTTATCTATTACCTAAATCATTATGCATATCCATGAAAAACAGATGGTACTTTCCCCTTAAGTTCAATTTGTTGATGTGCTTTCTTACATTGTGTAACATGCGAATGTACAAATACTATCTTCAGTACTACAAAGTAAGTAAATAAATATTCTATGAGAACATAATAATTAGCTATTATAGGTCTTAATTTTCTTCAAGTGTATTGAACAACGTTGATATCGTTTGATAAAGTATTTGCTTTTCTTCTGCACTTATGGGTTTGCCTTGTTTATGTTTAACAGGATAACTCGGAGCAGCAGGTAAGCTGCTGGCTTCCTTGGGCGACATTTTTAAATTGTGGTGCGCACTTCTTGTATTTTGTCATTTGTTGTAACAGTTTTCCCTTACAAATTCGATTTTGGTTCAAGATTTTGATCCCATATAAATACATACTTTGAGTCGAAACCTAAATGTTCTTACTTTGCCTTAACAATACATTAATTACCATAATACATTGCATTTGTTGTGTACTATTTGCTCATGGAAGAATAAACTGTTATTAGTCTCATTTTCAATGTTGCTAACTCATAGTTATTTTTAAGTTTTTCACAAAGAATGGTTGTCAAACAGTTGTGTCATTTCATGAAAATGGGCTAAGAAAATGAAAAAGAGAAATCAAGTGAACTCGCTGTTCTTATTGAAGATAATAAGTTCCTTATAGTATTTCAGATCTTTGACCTTTCACTAGAGATGAGGAAATACTCAATTAAAAGAGAGAGAGAGAGAGAGAGAGAGAGTGAGGGGGATAGAGAGAAGTTAAAGAGGATTAAACCTGTTTTACTGATTCATTATGAAGTAATATAAGGCTAATTTTTTCAGTTATAATTTGTATCTAGTCTTTTTAAAATGCGATCAGAATAAATGACCATATAAAAGATGCAAATAACGAATATTCGGTGCCAGAAATGAAATAATGTACAAAAGAATCTTCAACATTTAAGAATTTTTATAATATTGGATAGGTATGTTAACTTTTGAGCCTTATTTTTTCTGGCTGCAATAAAATTAAGAGGAGGTACTATGTGCATGCTAAATAATGTGTCTTTATTCCTATGTAGAATCTAAAAAAGTTTCTTGGAATTTGTTGAATAAGATGTCGATTGAGTCTTCATACTCTCATGACTGATATTAGTTTATGGCGTAACTTTTCTGTTAGATATTAAATGAAAGGATAAGTCAGGAGAATTCAAAATATATTTTATAGGTACAGTATTTTATTACATATAACAAGGGAAATAAAACAATAAATTCTCTATTCAATAAATAAGTAAACTCAGTAGTTTTCAAGTTCTTGCAGAATGAACAATTGCTTGTTCCAAACACTCGCTCGCCTATAATGGAAAAATACAAGGAGCTCAATTTTGAAATGAAATGAAATGAATTTTTTCGAGTTTTACGTCCCACGACTATGCAGGCTAGGGTAAAGGAGACGGTGATGATGAAAACATGAATGAAATGTTGGAATGAAGAAAGTGGGAGGAAACTGAAGGACCAGAGGAAACCCACGCACACGGTGTTTGTCTACCACAAGGTTCACTGGGATCGAACCAGGAACCCCATGTGCCAGAGGTGAACGCTCTACCACTCAGCCATCGCGGCCCCCCAAGAGCTCAAATTTGAATAGAAGTCATGAGTAGAACTGTACATGTTTCTAGATCTGATAATTAACTCCTTTGTGGCTATATGATCCGCGTACTCGTCGTCGGGCGGGAGACCCGCGTTCGATTTCCGGAGGAAGTTCATCTAGTTCGGATCACTCGTTCGGCTGTAGGTCCAAATCTTATAGAACCTTGTTGTTGAAGGGGACGACAAACTTGAATCCATCCATCCAACCATAGATCTGCTAGTAGGAACACTAAGTCATCATTTAATAGTTGCTCTGAATCCTAATATTTTAGGTAGATTCTCAGCTAGAGGAAACGTTAAGAGTGGGGATAGTAAGTTTTAGTTGTAATTTACACTGGTAGAAGAAATTCAATATTCTGCTCTTCTCCCTCGTGGTGCGTGTCTGCGTTTACATAGTAGTTCAAAGATTCAGGAGAGCAGTGCGTACGCCACTGCAAACGTGAGAAAATGATTCCTGATTCTCTTATCACAAGCCCATGCCATTTTATTTTTAAGCTCATTGTTTACCCCCTTCAGTTTGTTTATTCATTTCTTAGCACAAAATTGCATATAACATTTTTTGTTTAATTAGTTGGCAACATTTCTGCACTGCACTCTGCATTGTTTACAAGGGGTGTAAAGCTTCGTGAAAATCAGTTTAGTCAAGTTGCGCCGCTGACCGCAATCATTCAGCTGAAAGTACGCAATCAAGATGACCGTAGCCAGATGTCCGTGTATTAATATACAATTCATTCAAACACATGTATTTCTCAGCTCAGGAGGACAATTGCACCCCTTTCCTTAACAAATTACTCTAAGGCCAGTAATCCTTCATAGGCTGTAACATCAGGTATTTTTTCACTTTGCACTAACTGTGATACACTTGAAAAGTCTTCGTTTGCTTATAACAATATTATCCTTCGTTTGCTTACAATAAAGTTACTCTTTTTTCACCTGATATATGAACCTTTTTCAGTAGTAGAATGGCAGGAACGCGTGATTCGTACGAGCGTTGTCCTGGGTTTCACTCAAACTGTAAATTCACATCTCAAGTAGTCCTGTTAACTAACAAACCAAAACAACAAATCACTTTTGGGAGCACAGAGACGGAGAAAACATGTAAAAGTTTAGAAATCGAGATGTATACTGTGCAAATCAAGATGTACGATTATGTTCCGAAAATGGGACTTTCTGTCGGCTCTTTCCGAGATAACCACAGGGAGAGTTTTGAAAATCTAAATTTGTCTTTTGAGAAGAACACGAGATTTTGTCCCGTTGAGATCCGAGAGAAATCCCTTGAATATTTCCACCGGAAGTCTGAATGTTCCAGGACAGGTACAGAAGATGTGAGATACCCTATTAACATGTAGTGTGTTGAAAAAAAAATCATTAAATGCAAGCAAAGAGTGAATGACAAGAAAGGACATGAGGGGAACACTTTCTCCCTGACATAATGAAGACATGAAGTGCTAAGTGCTGATGAGTGGTTGAAGCACTACATTGTATAATCATGAGCAATAAATTTTCCTTGTGTTGAGAGCTTACTCCCTGTCATCGACTACTTGTTATGTAAATCACTGTCCGTTACTTCTTCCACGAAGGATGTATTAAAAATATTAAGAATTCACGAAGCCATGACAAAGAAGTTTATATGCTGCTTCTTACACGTTACAGATACTTAAAAGCGGGAAAACGATTGCATCCTGTAGCATCTATTCCTGTTTCGCCCACAGCTCTTACGGGAATTAATATCATTATCTTTAGCTTCCTCTTAGATATAGGCGAAACATAAATGCTTGTTTGGCCGGTGGGGCCGCGGTGGCTAGTGGTAGAGTGTTCACCTCCAGCTTGCGTCTGTCTAGCCTGTTTTGCGTTTTTAATAAGAATGGAGAACATCACTACATTTGTGATTAGACGTTTATGCAACCTGTAACTCTTAGATGTTTTGAAGTTTGCATATTATGTATAAACTTTGTACTTTGTAATTGCCTTTAGGTGTAAAGTACAAATAAATAAATAAATAAATAAATAAATAAATAAATAAATAAATAAATTATTATTATTATTATTATTATTATTATTATTATTATTATTATTATTATTATTAGCAATACTCACAGACTTCGATATTTATGCTTTATAACAAAAGTCATTATTATTGAAGAATAATCATTCTAAATGACTACCTTAACCTAACACGAGTATGTCTTTTAAGCCAAAGGGAAGAGAGAATTTAATAAAATTTATAAGAGCGGGTCTCTTGATGATTGAATTGTAGAGAGATAACCTTTTTCGCACAGTGGCTCTGGTTCGATCCTAGCTCGCGCTAGATGGATTGTGTGATGGGCAAACACCCAGAGCCTGGGTTTTCTCGAAGTTCTTCCGTTTTCTCCCACTGTCTTCATTCAATCACTTCATTCATTATTATTACCACACTCTCTCTCTCTTAGCCTCGGAGTATATAATCGTGCGACGTTAAACTATAAAAAGCTATTATTTAACTAACTATGGGAAGTTAAACTGGCGGAGGTTGCTATTAACTACTCACAGACATTTTCTGTTTATAATAAGAATTAGGTAGGGTAAAAGTGCATCTGAAAAGGTAAGGGGACGCATGACGTCATGCCCTCCCTCATGCCTATCTTTGTCCACTGTACTTTTTTAGGAAATGGGGGCGCCACGGATATTTTCTGGGAGTGGGGGCACGGCGTCCTCCCGCATTCCCCCTCACTTTTACCCTTGGAATTAGACTACTTTATCTGTGATAATGATAGTAGCAGTAGTAGTAAGGCTGCATGTTTTGTACTAAACACATATGGAAATTATACTCGGATATCTACAGTGAAGTAAAAGTCATTTGTTAAAAATTAATCGTACAAACAATATTTGTATTCACATTTCAGTCTTTTAGTTTTCTTTTTTTCCCTTTTACACATCCCTCGTATACTTTGGATGAATTCCTTTTGCACGTTCCTCAATTACTCTTTGATTGCAAGCAAGTGATACTTAGGGAGTGACAGATGAAATATTGCTGATAAACCTTCTTATTGGGTCATAAACAGTGACAAATTGGCGCCTTCTTATGATCACTAGTTCTTGCACTTAGTTGAAATATTGAATTACAGGTGTTACCACAGTAATAACACTAAATGAAAACAGGATACTCAAAGAGAGAAAACTTGTTGGTGGCACGCAAGCCTTGCAGCTATGTGCAAGGGAAGATGCATAACGACCATTGCACTTACCGACAACCGTCATTCGTAGAACGGAATGCATTGTATTCTGCCTGAAACATTTGTGGTTTTTATGGCAATTATATCCCTGTGATTCTAAGAGCATGAGTCATAAGTAGTTATGCTGTACCTTTATTTTCATTTCAATATATAAAGACATTACTTTCTGGTTTTGATAACTTCTTTCCACATTAAAGAATGTTTCAAAATTGCTTATTTCGCTTGTTGTGAGGCCACTGGATAAATACCTAAATCATGAATTTTCAAAATTTTTCAAAAATATTTGGGATGGTCCAAAGTGATTACGTTACTAGGCTAGGAGCAAAACACGGAAGAAATTACTAAAATTTCAGGGCAATCTCTCACGTTAGTGTTTGTGTAGACAAATTAATAGTTGACTGGAATTCTGTTTGAGCAGTGAGGCTATATTAGACAAAAATGTAATGAAATGAAACTGCAGTTCTACGTTCCACACTTATAGCGTGTGAGCTAAAGGTTGACAGTAATGATGAGAAATGAACAAAATCGTGGAATGAATAAACTGGAAGGAAGCGAGAGAACTCCGAGAAAACCACACACACGGTGTTTGTCCACCATAAAGCCTACTTGGAGCAAGCTGGTACCGAACCAGGGACCCTACACACCAGAACTGAATGTTCTACTACTGAGCCACCGTGGCCCCTGCTAATCAGACCGAGACAATTGTTTAGAGTAGGATTCGAAACATGACACTATGATTTTGTACCCGAGATAAGTATCTCTGATCGAAAATTGAAACTTAGGCCATTTGCACAGATTCACGTATTTTAGCCACGAAGTAACACTATAGTCATAAGTATTAATGGACATCATGATGACTTGGTTAGTGAGCCTTCAGGAGACATCGCTGACGATGAGTCAGTGCGTAGATCAATCCAAACTACTTCATTCTTAGCTGAAATGTTTAGCTTTCGTATAGCCTAACCAAACATTGAAATTGAGAATCCAATAATTTTATCCCCTCATTTCGATACACCAGACACAGAGCATACGACATTAAGAAACCTTATTCTCAAACTACGCCTGTCACAGATAAACATTAATGCAGCGGGTATTCGCAGGCAATTTGATTGCTAGCGCAAGTTTCTCCTATACTTGTAATACGTGTAGACTATACATTTCATACGACAGATCTGGATTCGATCTTGGAGGAAAAATTATGTAGTTCTGAAACTTTTTTTTTTTTTTTTATAAAAACTAATATTTATTGATGTTAGCGCTCTTGGTAAATATACACACGACTACTACTGAATTATTCTATACCTTTATTCTTAATCTGTACCAATCACAACTCAGTTAATTATCTCCAGAATATTCCACAATTAAACTAACATGGGTATACGTCTCAATTAGTGTTGTAAATAGAAAAAAAAAGTTCGTATTTTTTCAGAAATGTACGTTTTTTAGAAAAAAAACATTGCCTCTCGTTTTTTTCTAAATTTCGTTTTTTTTTAAATAGTCATTTGTAATGAATCTTACGTCTATTTAAGTATTAAATATTTTTATGTAGGTATAATCACCGTAAAATGCAATATAAATTAAACGTTAGATACTGATACGCTACAAATATTTTACAATTTACATGAATACCATACCTATTAACAATTCGGGTTTCAGCAGTATCCATCAATATCAACTTAGAAATAAAAGTAGAAATGGAATTTTGTTTTTTCGTGAGAGCATTCCTTTAATAAGTACGAAAATAATGTCACGAACAATATAAAATTCAAATAACTTGTCTAAAGGTAAAAACTAATACTAATTTGCCTAATAGTATTTTTTTAAATATCATATATAAATAATTTGTCGACTAGATATATATGCTATACAGAGCCGGCTCTACCATATATGCAACACGTGCATTTGCGTGAAGCGGCAAATTTGGATGGTCCGGCAAAATCTGTCATAAGTATATTACTTACATTTTTCTTGTTGGAAACAGACTTCATGATGATGGTAGTTACATTTACTAAGCTGACCTTCTATTTGAATACTACATTCATAAATTATGTTTAGGTTGCATTAGTTCAAGGCCACATGGACAATGCTAAAGCAAATGGTCGAATAAATCCCAGCACAAGTTGCTTGACTGTTGCTAAATGCAAGAATTCAGTTCTCTAATAGTAGTGAATATCTGTTCCATTTAGTAAGTTATCACAGTTTTGATATGACAACTAGTCTTGTTTTTGTCAGAAACAAGTTCCTTATCATTGAAGATAGAAACAAGTTTTTTTTAAAAAAAAAAAAATGTTAACAGATATAGAAGAGAAATCAAGAAATAAAGATAAAAGAGCTAGTTGCACTGGAATTGCAAACTGATACATTGAGATTGAAGCTCGATAGTGAATTCTATAAAAAGGATTACCATCTTTCCTCTGCAGGTGTGTTTGCTAATAGATTAATATTTTTTTAAAAAAAAGACACAACGAGATTGCATTTTTAGTAAGTATTTAAGCCTTTCTGAGTGCAACTGCACTTACCCTCACCTTTGTTTCATGCTGGAATAGCATACTTATAATCATGATTTTTAAGATTTGTTCTTTCTGAAGAAAGGGGGAGGCGGCAAATTATGTCATTGCATGGGGCGACAAATTGACTAGGACCGGCCCTGATGATATGTATATAAAAGACATGTATATAGGATGACACAATTTGAAGTAATACAGGGTGTTTCAAAATTAATATTAGGGTTTTGAAACTTTGTAGTATCTATTACAATTAACTTACAATTATAAATATTATATCAAATGAAAGAGCAACTCAATACGCACGCATGTACATGCATTGTTTCCTCTGTCTGCCGTTAGAAAGAGCAAGCAGCAAAGATAGAGACTAGAAAGTTTTTTTTTTTGTTGTTTTGTTTTAATAAAAACTGAATCTGTACAGTGCAACGGTCTGTGTGAATAATGTTAAGGAGACGCTTGCAACTATGTCCTTATCGTTTGCAGTTGCTACAGGTCTAAAGTCTACAGACTACGGTTTACGTGCCAATTTCGCAAGTGAAATATTGCTGCATAACATGAAGATTTTCTGGATCGTGTTGTCTTCAGGGATAAATCGACATTTCAACTAAGAGCTAATGTGAACACTCATAATGTTTGTATCTGGTCGTCAGCAAATCCTCAGGAGATGGTACAGTTGAAATGAGACTCCTTTAAATTGAATGTGTTTTGTGCCATATGGCGGAAAGTTTATGGGCCTTTCTCGCCTATCGACTAGATGTGTGCCGTGTGACGAATGAATCTCACATAGAACACTTGTAGCAAAGACTGTTTGAAGTGTTCTTTTACTTGATGCATTGCTTATAATTGTACGTAAAATGTAATAAGTACTACGAAGGCTTAAAACCCCACAATTCATTTGAAATACCCTGCATTTCTCACCAACAGTGTTGGAACTAAGATGTAAAAGGGAGAGAAAATTTTCCTTATAAAGTTATTGTTTACAACAACGATATTATTATTAGTCAAGACTATAACTACAACAACAACACGAGTTAGTAGTCAAAAAAATGTAATCAAATGTATCGGTGGCCCAGGTGGCCAAAGTGGCACACACGGGTGTGTCATTTGTTTAATCCGCTCCTGTGTAGACACTAATTAAGATATCGGGATATTATTCTTGCAAAATATGGTTGGACTATAGTTTATCATATTATTTTTTTTCCTTCTGGGGCGTATTTCCTTCTCAAATACTACCCCACTCAAAAATTCGAGAATTTTCTAATTTCTAATTTCCTTTACTTCTTTTTTCCCTGTAAAAGCTTCCTTCTTTGTAAAAAGACCTCCTTAAGACTTGCCAGGTAGATACCTCGGATGGATACCTAACTGTTGATATCAGTTGGACGGGCCTGCGCGCAGTGTTGCCAATTAGGGAAATTAACATTTTCCTAAATTAGGGCAAAAAATTAGAATTTTTTGTTTATAATTCCGTACCTATACGTCCGAGTGCAAGTCAACTTACGCCAATCGAACATTTGTACTTACTTAACAAATGCAAGTACAGATCGTTACAATGGGATAATTAGAGAACGCACGAAAAATTCGTATTTAGGTTCTAACCCTTGATTTTTCTAACTTTTCCCTACTTTTCTGTTTACCGTAATATATTTTTGGTAATTAGAAGTTTTGTTCCTTAAATATCGTCATAATACTTGTAGGATATATTAGTGGTGTACCCATGTTTAATTTAAGATAGTTGGGTCTGTCTGGTAGCAGTGTTACCAGCTACAGAAAATTTTAATTCCAGATTTTAGGGGCAAATTTTTTTAAAAAAAATCCCTTTTTTTATTTCTATTATTTCCTTCTTGTTGGCTACATTCGAACGAACGTACCAGTGTCTAACAGCCTCATCCTTAGCCTACACAGCGCACCATAAAAAGTTTCACTAGAATAATTAGGGAAAGTACAGTTGAGGTTTATAATAAACCATGTTCTGGAAATGGTGAGAAAATGGTGAATTTCTGAGGTAGAATGAGATTTTTTTTAATTTCATGCTTACTTTGTTATATATCGCCATGATACTTGTAGGATATATTCTTGGAGTACAAAGGTTTATTTTCAGATAGTTTTTGTCTGTCTGATGGCAGTGTTTCCAGCCAAAACAATTAATTCCCGCTTTTAGGTGAAAAATTCGGAAAATTTCCCTTTTCCCTTCTATTATTACCCTCTTACCGGCTACATTGAAACAAATGTACCACTAACTAAAAGCTTCCTCTTTGCCCTCCAGAACGCACCATAAAAAGTTTCAATAGGATAATTAGAGAAGCTGTATCCCCGGCATATTTGATTTTTGCTTGTGAGGCGTAAAAAGTGTCAAAATTTCATGTGTATGACAGAATTTTTTCTTTCCCTCTTTCAATGGAAGCCAGCGTCCTCAGGATTTCACTGTACCTTGTCAACACATCAAAAATTTTTTTGGTGACTTGAACCCACATAGCAGCAGCGGTACTAGATACAAAAAAAAAAAAATTGAAATTTGGTTAGGGATTTTTTTGTAAATTTTCACTTCTACATTTCCCTCAATAATTTCCCACCCATTGGCAACACTGCAATGCAACTTACACCAAAAAATAGCCACATCCATTTTCTAAAAAACAAGGTCTTAACTATATCAATCGAGTGAATGGTTTTTGAGCAATGAGTCACTAACTGGAAATGTAGGAAAACGCCAAAAATGACCTGGGGCCGAAAGGAATAATCACACAATTTTGCTAGTATATAGGCACAAAGAAACAAAAGATTTGTAAGTTACGAGGGCTTCGACTCAAGTTCTGTTGATTATTTCAATAATCTGCAACGTGAATCAATAAATAATAGTTGCCAGAAAAAAAAACAGACAGTTGAAAAAAAACATGAAAAAGAACAATGTTTTTTATTTTAAAAACTTCACAGAAAAAAAAACGTTTTTTTTACAACACTAGTCTCAATACTACTCTAATCAACAAACCATACTGTATCTTCAGTAGATAATCTTTTCTGATCAATCTATCCAATCAATAGCTAGTTATTTAACATTCATAATCTTTATAGCCATCTTGTATTAACAAATTGATCAATATCTATTACAAATAGTGATTCGAAATATTCCACATTCATCTAGATTTCACTCAATCCATTTTAATGTATATCCATTTCATGAACTAACTGTTTACACCGTATATACCAAGGATCTTATAAAATAGACTGCCCTTACAACAAAATCTTGAAGCCATACGTCACAGTTTCGCCACCCCTACTCTGCCCACTCCGCCCAATAGGATCGCAAAGTTTTGAGCCAACAATCATGGCGGAAACGAAAGTAGCCAATCAGACGATGGCGTAAACGATAGTAGCCAATCAGACGTGCAGATGCTCGGTTGTTTTTTGGCTTCATCGATTTAATAGGATGACTATACATATGTTCAGATCCTCTATTTTATAACATCCTTCGTATATAACCTAGCAACATACCAATATGGGTATGTGTCATTATATCAAAAGCTTGCAAGCCTGTGGCCTCATTCCATACCAACCAACAATCGAGCTAATCCTAGAAGGTCAGTCTGGAGAACATATTTCAGTTTAACATTTCACGATTATAGTGTGTTAGGCTAAGGGAGACGATAATTAAAGCTAGTGAATGATGCTGGAAGAATTGGTGGAATGAAAATGTGGAAAGGAACGGGGTTACCCCTAGAAAACCCACGAACACCATGTTGTCCACCATAAACTTACTTGGCCGTGGATAGAACCAAGAACCCCATGTACTGGGGTACCGCGCTCCCATTCTAGATAATAAAAAGGAAGGTTGTTGCCTAAAGATAGTTGTAGTATCACTTGGTTGCATATGGCTCAGGACTACCAAAGGACCTTAAATGATCTCATCAGCAGAGAGAAACTTCTCTTAGCAACTTTCTTTTCTACTTCCATGTCACTGATTCTCATCACCATGGATTAAATGTCCCTTAGCTCTTTGGAATGATCTATGAGGGACTTCCAAAGCTAAGGCATTATATACATCAATTCTATCTTCATCAATGCCTACATTTACTTGCATTAATTACTCGTCTTCTCTACCTCCTCTCACAATTGGACGTTAAACGAAAGGTTTTTCCAAATGTTTACAAATTAAAGTAAAACTGAATAACGTTTAAACAAACCGTCACACAGAGAAAAAGGACTAGGATTTCCGTGTGGATACATCGTATTTACGCGGGTACGCTCCTTAAGTAATACAATTTCATGTATAAAAGTACAGCAGGTGCGAACACCATGCCAAGTCTGGAGTTCGGAGTCGAACTAGACTCGCTGTGATTTTATAATTTCATTCACATGATTGATTTCGTGTTAAAAACTATTACTCTCGTAAGGTAGGGAGTCACAGATTTAGAAAGAACCAAGAGGGGACACTCGTAGGGAGGTAGGAACAACATTATATACCTAAGTTACCACCGTCGGAATGGGTATGGCGTTAATTCTAGATTTGAAATGGTGGTCCCACATTACAAAATTTTCGCTGGACGGTGGTATAGATCGTACTACTGATGAAACATTACTTAATGTAGTGACGCGCGTAACCTGGTAAAAACAGCATTTACATGTCGACTGGATTATGCATTTTTCTCCGTGCACCATTGTCGGGTGTCAGCTAATTGACCTCTGAAGATGAGTACAAATGTATAGCTTCCATGAAACCAAATGATACATAATTCCAAAAAAATAAAGCAGTTCTATTTTTAGAAACGAAACTGGATTAAAATGTATGGCGCCATTTCACCTTCAAGAACAACACATGTAAGAAATATATGACGAAAAAAAAAAACAAAAAAAAAACAGGCTTGATAAGAATTTAAACACATGTCAAAATTTATAAAACCTGTTGGAAACAAGTCATTAAATTTAATACAAGAATACATGATTAGTTTGTTCGTGAACAGAAAGCAAAGAATAAATTGATAAGAATGCATCAGTAGAGAACAAAATGGGTTTCCAAGAAATACAGTCAGAAAAAATAAAAAAACACAAGAATGTCGCGTATGTGTTAGTAATTATGAGTTGGCTACAAAAGTGGGAGAAAAAAAAACGAGTATTGTAAAAGCTTGAATCTAAGTGATGGAGAAGAAATACCCTGGAAGCGTATGCAGAAATGTCTAAAGATAGCCGTGTATCGCTGGAGGCTGCAACCGAATTGGTGTGTTTAACGATTGCCTCTCAGAGGGTTCCGTTAACCAAGAAGAAGAAAAAGCAAATAGTTGCTTCTAAAAATATCTCTCAACGTTATTTGACATAATCATACGATCAACAGTGCACCGAGAGATCTTCAGGTCATATACACTTCCAGCTCGTATTGCTACAACAAGCAGGCATTGCTAAAAAGGCAACTACAATGATACAAGTTTACAAAGGACTGAAACGAAATAGCAGATTGGCCAAATACTTTTAAGTAAGTTTATTAAACACTACACATTCGTAAGTTCAATTACAGTATTGGTTCTAAGTGAATTTATTACAAAATGTAAGTAGTAAAAGCATCTCCTTACACCAAATATTTATTTACTTACAGATACAGTCATCATTATAGATTTTTCTGCCATTACTGGCAGGTCACTTGTTGAAAATTGAGAAGTTCCTACGTTCAACAGTCCTCAACTAATCCTCTTTGTCTAGACTTAACAATTAACCATTTTATTACTATCCATTAATTGCAGTCTTTTTGGCTTCCTCCTCTTTTCTCTTCCACTGTATTTTCTGTCAAGTTGAACAAGATATATTGCTTACTAAGAAAATGTCATAACAGCTTCTCTTTTTTTCTTCAATTATACATCCTTTGTTATCTTCTTACTTTCAAGTAATTTCTCATTACTTTTTTTTAAGAAGAGCATGATGGTTCAGTGGTAGAGCTCTTACCTCTGGTGCATAGAGACCCTGGTTCGATCCCCGACCAAGTAAGTTTATGTTGGGCAATGTCGTATCCGTGGGTTTTATTATGATACTCCAATTTCCTTCCATGTTATTCCACCAATTCTTCCATCATCTGTGAGGCCGCGGTAGCTCAGTGGTAGAGTTCACCTCTGATGCATGGGATATTTGCAGAATGAACTTCTTCCTGCTGCTTGGGTGTCTGTGATTCGAAATTCGGAGGAACGGAAATGTGGTAGACTTACCACTGAGTATTTTATTGTTATGAACATGGTATTCTAGTTTTATGTGCAATATTATACATATATAGGAATTTCGGTTGCTAACTTCGACTTTGTGGAGGTCTTTAAATGTACACCCTCCATTCCAAAAGAAACCGAACTTTTGAAAACAAATAGTACCACTAGTGCCATCTCTTGTAATATTTTACCGGTAGATGGCGTAGTCCCTCATTAACAACTGGTATAAATGTCATGATATTTGGATGCACGGCAACAAAGTTATTGCGTTTCAACTGTCAGTGTGTTGTGTACATCGGTCGGAAAATGAGTTTCAAACAACGAGCTGCAATTGAGTTTTGTGTTAAACTGGGTAAAACTTTTAGTAAAACGCACCAAATGCTACAAAATGCATATGGTGATGAGTGTCTATCCCGTACGCAAGTTTACGAGTGGTTCAGGCGATTCAAATCGGGTAGAGAGACGCTGGATGATGACGAAAGATCAGGCCGTCCCAGAACCGAATTATCGGAAGAAAACATCGAAAAAGTGCGTGAATTCATCAAACATAACAAAAAATCGTCGGTGAAAGTTATTGAAATGGAATTAAGCATTCCTCAAACAACCGCATACCGCATTTTGACCGAAGTTTTGGGCCTTAAGAAGGTTAATTCGCGGTTTGTACCACCCAAACTCACCGAAGACCAAAAAGTTGATCGAATTGCGCATTGCAAAGACATCGTTAAAAGTGCTCGGCAAGATCGAAACTTCTTGAAATCGATTGTAACTGGTGACGAGACGTGGTGTTTTGAATATGAGCCCGAAACAAAGCGGCAAAGTGCTGAATGGAGAGCGCCGGATGAAGGAACACCCAAAAAAAATCGCTTGGTGAAGTCAAAAGTTAAGGTGATGCTGATTTGTTTTTACGATTCAAAAGGAATTATCCACAAAGAATTTGTTCAGCCCGGCCAGACAGTCACTGGAGAGTTTTACTTAGGCGTCATGAAGCGTTTGCTGGCAAGAATTCGTCGTATTCGGCCCGAATATCGCGAAATCGGCAGTTGGACTCTTTTGGACGATAATGCACCATCACATCGTTCGCGACTTGTAACTGAATTTTTGGTCAAAAATCACATTATTCGGTTGCATCATCCGCCCTATTCACCAGATCTCGCTCCGTGCGATTTATATCTGTTCCCGAAACTGCATTTGGCGATGAAAGGAAAGTGGCACGCATCGATTGATGCCATTGAGAAGGCGACGACCGCCGTCCTAAAGACCATTCCAATAAAGGACATGGAGAAGTCGTTTGACAACTTGTTGGAGCGTGCAAATATGTGTATCGATGCAGAAGGGGAATACATTGATTAATAAAAACGATTTGTTCCAAAATTTACATTGCTTTTTTGTGTTTTTAAAACGTTCGGTTTCTTTTGGAATGGAGGGTGTATTGTTGATATTGTTACCATGGTAACGAGAGGCGGTCAGTTATAAGCAATTCTATGGATGATATACAATTCGCTCCTTCAATAGTAGCGTGTTCCGTTTGTTTTTTACTCGCCTACAACAAATACTTTTCTTCATTCTAAATGCTTTCGTCGCCATTCCTACCTTTCCTTTTGTTTTCACATTTTAGACCCATACTAACAATATTACATGGTATCAACAACTATCTATTTTCTATAAATGTGAGAGAAAGCGGTTTAGCCAGGAGTCAACTTTGCGCAAGGTCAACTTTGGGACAACGGGAAAGGGATTCCGGAAGTCCAATCAGTTTGAACTCCCCTTCAACAAATTTCGTGATCACGAATTTTCAAAAATTTCCCATTAGTTTCATTTGTTACTCGGTTTCTGTTAATTTCTGAATAAACTTTCAAAAGCTCTATACCCGTGATGGATCTTGATGTCTAAGACATGTAAACTAAAGCTTAAAACTACTCAAATAACAAAGACGATCATATGTTATGCTGTCTCCTGAATGCGTTGCAACGGGGCTATTGTTTTCTTGTGTATTATTTGACTTGCAGCTTGTTTTAAATGTACGTAGAATGAGTGAACGTCACTATATAAAATACCTGTTTTATTACATTAAGACACAAGAAGGTGTTAATTCAAAAACTATATCTACATTAGCTCATGAAACGTTTCTTCCATTTTTGTTTATCAACACTTCCGCTGGACAATATTTGTTTTGTGCAGCGCCCACTTTGTTTACTCAAAGATTATTTGCAAAACCATAAACAAAGTGGTATTTCCTGACACACGTGAAGGCCGATGACACCAAAACATTACTTTTCATAATTTATTTCCTCATTCGCTGGGACATAAAGGTGTGTAGATAAGCAACTTCAATTGTTAGTCCCAGATTCGACCTCCGCGACTGATTATTCATACTGCTTTTTAGATGTTTTCTCAGTCCTACCAGGTGAATGACGAGCAGTATAGTATGTATATTTTCAGCGCTAATCTCTAAGATTATGCGATAACAGATGCCATTGTGGTGACATCAAGCGGACAACTGTTCATGTAACAATTAGGATAAGAGAACTGTCCATTTCGTAGTTGTAGATCATTCGGGAACGTATAGGCCCAGAGAGATGGCCATTTTGTAATTGCAGCTTATTCGGGATCATAGAAAAAGAGAAATGTCCATTTTGTAATCGAAGCTCATTTGGGATCTATAGGACTAGTGAGATGGCCATTTTGTAATTAGAGCTCATCCGGGATCATATAGGACCCGAGAGATGGTCATTTTGTAATTGCAGCTTATTCGGGATCATAGAACAAGAGAAATGTCCATTTTGTAATCGAAGTTCATTTGGGATCTATAGGACCAGTGAGATGGCCATTTTATAATTAGAGCTCATTCGGGATCATATAGGACCTGAGAGATGGCAATTTTGTAATCAAAGCTTATTCGGGATCATAGAACCAGAGAGATGGCCATTTTGTAATTGGAGCTCATTCGGGAACGTAACACGAAAGAGATGACCACTTTATAATCGGAGCTCCTTAGGGATGGTATAGGACAAGGAGATGGCTATTTTGTAACTTGAGCTCACTCGGAGAGAGATGGCCATTCTATAATCTGAGCTTATTCGAGCTCACATAGCTTAGACTCGTTATCCTTAAAGGGATTCGTTCACTAATGTCAATGAGGCTCAAGCTAACTTAGACCTACATTTTTTCCAGCTCGGGCTCGATGTCCTCAATTATATTGTTGCGCTCCCTCGGACTTGGGTTCATTTATGTTAATTGACTTGAGCTTGCTATCTTGAATGAGTCTCGCACTCGCTCGTGTTTACGCCCTCTAACCTCATTGAGGCTGGCACTGGCTTGGACTTAGGCCATGGCTGCCTATCTACTTATAGCACTCATGCTTATCTGTTGATATTGAGATCCGGACTATCTAGTTGGGATATCTCTAGATCTCTAGTTGGAACCAACCAGGCCCCTTCACGATGTGCTGGGAGAAACGTTATCTCTGAAATACGTAGTTTGAGATTAATGATCCCTGAATTAAGTGTTCGACGTTTATGTGCACGCTTATCGCATTTTCCATTGAAAAGCGACTCAATGTTTAACAGTAAAAATGGGCAGACTATACATATAAATTTGCAATGAGTTTATACCAATTTCTTTGCATGGCTTCATTTGTAAATTCAGCTGTTAATACTTCAATTTTTAAAAAGCACACTGAGAAAAATCCGTTCTCGGGACAGCGGTATATTGTACAAATATACGGTATCCGTTTGCTTACTACAGAAATCAGTACGGAGCCTACGTTATCCGTATGCTACATAGGCACTACCCTTAGATGTTACATCATGCCGTTGCAGAATATCTGACGTCTAACAGTTTCCCGTATATCACATGCATATACTTATGTTGCCTTCGTCAGCTATATGTTATATACGTCCATTTGTATGTGAGATCCTGACCGCCTACATTGTTTCATACGGAAAGTACGTATAGATGGAACACATACAGAAAGTATTATAAAGCATGCGTTTTCAGTCATACGTCTGCTGTATGTTAAGTCCAAAAACTACAGGAATTACGCATATAACCTATCTTTTTAAGTACGCCACCTACAATTTTTTTCTCAGTACATTTGTCCACATCTACAATAAAGTTATTTTTTTTTTATCATGATACAATCTGTAAAACCTTTAACTAGTTATGCCATGCGGGGGTAATACGTAGTTTGAAAGCTAATAAAAGACTTTCTCCATTGCTCCTAGGCCGACTTTAATCTCACCTCATAATTCCTAAGCCTCCAACGAAAGACGCGTATTTTGTGAAAATGGAGGATATTTTTAAGGTAAGCATTCTTCTTTTAAACAGCGTTGACTACTTAGAAGTCTTTTTTAGGCCAGTATCATCATTATCATCATCATAGCTATTCATCTATATGTGAAATTATAATTCTGTTTTATTGCAAATCAATTGAACCAGAATTACAAATCACTTAACAAAGCGATGTTTATTTAAGAATAATAACTGTGTAACAGTTTCGTCAGCTAACTGAACATATTGGCTTCATCAGTCACTGTAAAAACAAGAAGGAGTTGAATCTAGTAAATATAACAGGATCCCAGAAACTGGTTCTGATCACTGATTGGCAGATCGGAACGAACTCAACTAATCATAACAAAAGTTGAAAAATTCATTTGAAATATTCTTTTGTCCACTTTTATTTTGATTAGTTGAGTCACTGCATAGCAAAAAATAAGGAGTTGAAACAACACAAAATGACTGCCACTTTAGCGTGTTAGTTGTGTGTCAATTCAACACCACGCACATCACCTTCAGAGCATATCAGAAATACCTCGTTACTAGCTATGAGTATTTGCAGTGTTTTTTATTGTTTGGTATAAGCAAAGTTTTGTGAAATACCATTTCACATTTATGGCAAGTAACTAATAACGTTCTCTTTTTTCTGAAATCGGTCACAATAATATTGTTGTAAATCTGTGAATCATCTGACAACAGTTAAATAGATAGCAGTGCTTCCGTCTATTTACTTTATCTATTATTCTTGTGTCTTAGCACGTATGAACATAAGATGGCAAAACTGTTACCCATGTAACTGTTTTCAAACGATTCACAGGTTTACAATGATATTACTGTGACTGATTAGAGAAAACATAGAATATTATTTGTTACTTGATATAAGTGCCATGTTTTGCAAAGCTATGTTTTGCAAAGCTTTGCTTATATTAAACGATAAATACTAATGCAAAATCTCTCAGGTAGTAACGTGTTATTTCTTATATGGTCGAAAGGCGATGCGCTCGGTGCTCTTTTCAATACGCGGATGACACTGCATTTCTGGCACTTGGCAAAACCATACAGCACATCAACAAACATCTTCAGGAAGCTATCAATCTATTCACCTCCTGGTGTTCCAAATGGCGACTTAAAATCAACGCCGACAAAACTCAAGCAATTGTTTTTGTGCCTCCTGGCAAACGCACTAGGGTTCACCGCAACCCAGCGTTGCTGAATGTTTACGTACAAGGAACACGAATTCACGCTTCCAACACAGCCAAATATCTAGGACTTCTCTTGGACAAACATCTCACCTGGAGACCTCACTTAAATCTATTTTGACCAAAGCCTATAATCGAATTAATCTACTCCGTCGCTTGACTGGCACCAACTGGGGTCTCAACGCCTCTACACTTCTCACTTCGTATACAGTCTTTCTCCGACCAGTACTGACTGACGGATTCACAGCCTGGATGCCTGCAGCACCCTTCTTTTATAAAAAGCTACAAATCTTAGAATGTCATGCCTTCAGAATCGTTTACCGTATATCCTTACCTAGCCCCACTGCCGATCTCTGTAGTCGCATTACTGTTCCCACATTTCTTTCCCACATAGAACATCTTCGCTTAAAATATATCACTCATCGACTGACAATGAACCACCCGCTACTCATGGACACAGTATATACTGCAGCCGACTTCGTTACTCTCACACCATTACGCCCCACCCCTCTATCTCTGCTTTTTACCCTTTATCGATACACTGTCCCTCCGAATCATCCCGACATTCCTCTTCTCGATGCATTTCATCTCTATATTCATTCACATTTCATCTCTCCATCACATCATCCATAGTAATCCTACTGTACTAACAGGGCACCAACTGTCTTACATCAATGCCCCGCGTAACCCCGGGGCGAGAAGATAACCTCACTTGTTCTTCTAACCTCACCTCTGTGTTGTGATGTGTATTGCACGTACTCATTACTTTCATACCACATAATCATTTCATATCTACCTTATGCTAATGTTTATGATCACAAGATCATAAAATCTAATGACCATTAAATGTTAATAAATAAATAACTAAATAAATGGACAAATATCACTTATCCCAACAACAGTAATCCATATTCCATTTTCCTGATTACCTCTTCCCGAGTCGAGGGCGTAACCCTTGGGTGGGGCTAGCTTTAGGCTAGCAAAAAAAAAAAAAAAGCTCGGTGCTGAATTAACACATAAGTAACACGCTAAAATGGTAGTCATTTTGTGTTGTTTCAACACCTCATTAAAAAAAAAAAAACAGTATGTGCTCCTTTATCTAACAAAGAACATATTTCCGATGCCAAAAGTGAGTATTGCTTCAATACTTCCGAGATGTTTCTTCAGATTCTCTTGTCTTCAAACGATATTAAATGATATATCGCCAAGTTTTTAACCCTGCCTTTTTCCTGTATTTTCGCCTCACCCATAACTACCCAAAAAAGTAAGAGTTAAAGAGACATAATGGTGTTTTGTAGGTCGAGGTAAAGGAGTAACATTTCAAGAATTTTTCAGGTTTTAAAATGTTTTGTTGAATGTTAGCCTTTAATCAATTAGTATCCATGAGGAATAAGTTATAACTCGATGAATGCTGTAAGTTTTCTTCTTCAAATAATGGATGGAAAAAAAATTTTAGTAGCTGTCGGCACTTACCATTAACAGATAATTTAACAGTGAGATTTAATATGTAAATATGGATTTCAACACACATTAAGCAACAAATCTATTTGTAACACCTCGTATTTACAAAATTCAATGAAAAATTACTTAACATCTATTCCCGGCGGTTAATGTCGCTATTTGTCACCTGCCACAAACGATTAAAAAGGAGGGAACAGGGTTATTAACATCATAACGCTAATATTTAAAGCCACATAAATTTCACTGATGTCTCGTTATTCAAGCGCCTGACGGTCGAAAACGTTAAAATGTCTCTTTGGGGAGTTTGAAACACCTGACAAGTTGGAGGTCTTTCTGTGGCTTCAACAATTTTCTTTTCTTTTTATTTTTTTCCTTATGTTCTTGGAGGGGACCCTTGAGTACCGGATCTGGACATCATAAACTCTTCAACAAAAGTCAGCAGCGGGAAACTTTACAACGATAATCTTGGTTTGGGGTCAGAAAAAGACCATTTCTTGCAAGTTCGTTACAAATTTAGAGAAATTGCAGTTCTCTCAGGGGTGACTGTTACAGATGAAATGTTTACTCTTAACTCTTTTAGGATTTCCAGTTTTTGAGGTACATTTTAGACTTTCACTCAAACAGCTACTGCTTCCTTACTATTTGTTGTAGGATCATTGTTTGTACATCGTTTTTTAAAGGATAGATCGTACTTTCCAATGGTATCACTCGCTTGTCCGTATTATACAATAAATAAAAGGAAAATCGAAGAAAAACAGGAGATTTTTCGAAAACAAATCCCAAATTATTGTGCCCCACTGGCTCGGGCCTGGATTGACGTAGGGATCTGAATATTTCTTAAAACAATACGCTGTTATATACATAATACATGTGCAAATTTTTCATTCTTGTATCTTGAAAATTGAGGTCAGGAGAAATTTTTGAAAGTCTGAAGGTGAACCTTTTTTTTCATATGTGTATATACAGATAAGCAGTATATAAAAACACTTCAAGAATGAACTGCCTCATTTCTACTTGACTTAGAGTTATGTTTAAACGTCATTTTCTTCAGTATAACGAGTCATTTTCAACATGTCCGTATCATACACTTGAACTGGAAAATTAGAGAAAACCCCGGAAGTTTTTTGAAAATCCCTCCAAAAGACTTTACCCCTCTGGCCCAGGCCACAATTGACGTACGGAAGAATTTTAAAAAAACAAAAACGTTCTTATGTACATAATACGTGTGCAAAATTTCAATTTTGTATCTTGAAAACATTAGGGCGGGAAAAATGTTGAAATTCTGAATTTTGACTCTCTCTATATATACACACATATATATACATATTATAAAAATTTACTACGTCATTACCATTTGGCCTAGTCATGGTTCTAACGTTATTTTCTTTAGTATGACAAGCTTTTTCCAGCGATACCACTCACATTCCGTATCATGCAACTGAACGGGTAAAATCGGGGAAAACCGGAAATTTTTCTAAAAAAAAAAAAAGAAAAAAACACTTCCTCGGAACACTTGCGCCCCTTGTGCCCAGCCTTGATTTCGTGTAGGAATCTTTTAAAAAATTGGGAAGTATCTAAAGGTACACACAATTCTTATCCAAAGTTTCAATCTAATATCTTAAAAATTAAAGGCATGAAAAATTTTTGAAATTTGCCTTAAGAAAAAATAAAAAGTTACGCCCCTCCGCCGCCAAGTTGACCTTCCAATTCCAAACATATCTGTGGTGTTCTTTGGTCCATCCTTGACTTGCCTAATAAAAAAAACCCGGCTTAAATACCTGTTATAGAACCTAAACAAGCGGTCAAAGACGATACTACGCCATGGCAACAAAAGTTACCAAAAATCTTAAAAGGGTTAATCAACTAACTACAGAGATAAGAAACCAAGAGGTTCATCGCAGAAGAAACAAACTTTCGCAGTTGAACCCTGCCCTGTATCCAGATAATCCAATGAGGATTGCGGTATCTTCCGCAAAATATTCTCTTCATTAGGAGAGCGCTAGTGGCCTTATAATATTGTAATCCATTTGTACGCCATTACTCCGCACAATAACTGTTAACAAAAGCGAATTTTTGAATTGTGCTTTTTATGATAGATAGCTAGAGCAAATATCTAAACCCAGTTCGTTATTGAAGTCAATCCGTTAATATCTTCATGGATAGTGCTGACTTTAAAGATGAATATCCATATCCCGTTTAAAATCTATATCATTCCCTAACTTCTATGCAACCTGAACAGTAACAGAGAAAAATTGGTTGCCTATGATAAAAGGATACGTAGCTTTTATTATTGTAATTATCTCTGCTGAGTTCCTTAATGAAGTCAATTTATTGAAATCTTGGCGAATAATGGTGGCTATTCATGTTGAAGCAACGGAGTACGATTGAAGCAAAGATCCTCCAGCGGCTATCTGCTTGGCAGAATCGAAACTGTGGTGGACTCCCCGTTGGTACGTTTTCTGGATATGTGCCCGTTCCCTACCTCATTTTATATCCACCGACTTTTGCATATTCATAAACTTTCATTAATCATCTGTTTCCTTTAGCTTACAGGGCGTATCTTTCAATTTAAAAGATTTAAATGAACTTCAGTATAAGCAATATAGGCTATTCTTCAAATATAGGGAGAAAGTACCACATTCCAATTTGCAAAATTGTCCAAATAAACAGCCGTGTTTTTAAATAACGAGTAATTCGTACTGTAATTATTCTGATAAACTAATAATTGTTCAAGTAATTAAATCAACAAGGAAGACAGTTATTCGAATGGGTATACTCGGGAAATTATTCGCATAATTTTAAAAACATTAGTATGAATGTGTTACTAAACATTGATAGGGTTATCAAAATTAGGAGGCTTAGGTGAACAGGTCATGTAGCCAGAATAGAAAAAAAATAGGAACGCTTTCGAAGTCTTAACTGGAAGTCCAATCTGAAAACAACCATTAGGAAGACCTAGGCTCAGATGGGAGAACAATATTAAGATGAATCTTGCAGAAATAGGAATACAAAGTAGAAACTGGATCCTGTTGCCTAAGGATAGAAGTCAATTGAGAGCTTTTGTGAAGCGACATTGAACTTCTGGGTTCCATAGGCCATAGATTGAGTGAGTTAGTGTAAATATGAGGTAATTTCTTAAATGTGACTGTCAAGTGGATAGAAATTCTCTAACAAAATAGAGTACTAATAGAGAGGTAAAATATTGGAAGGTAAGAGCAGTGAGCAGTGATTTGGCCTGTCAGGAGGCAAAGAAGAACAGGATTGCTTTCCTTTCATTTCTGCTGCATTATTAATATAGCTTCGTTTTACTCAAAGACTACTCCAGTTGCTGAGGCTTCTTTGAGAGGTTACTGTTTACTCCACCTGTTGAAGTTTCCAGGAGCTGTTGAGGTTTTATTCAGACCTTTTCAATAATTACTCGATGCCAACTGTTAGCTTCTCAAGTATTGACCAAAACTTTGTTCTGTTGTTATAGACTTCCGATGTGAATCCGTTGTTAAGAGTTTTCATCCCGGCGAAATTAAAATACCACTAATTTTAGTATTTATGTGATATCTTCAAATAGATAAAAGATAATTGAAATATGGAACAAGAGCGCTTTAGACAATATTAGTTTGCGTGAGGTACCGTTATCACAAGTCACCTAGTGGCTTTATGTTTTCAGCTGTTTAGAAACGCGAAAGTAAATGCCAATTTTCAAAATGGCTGGAAATCGAAAGCAGATAAGATAAGTGAGTCGGATAACGGTTTCTCATGTAAAATGATATTGTCTAGGGCGCTCTTGTTCCACATTTTGATTATCTTTTATCTGTTTGAAGATATCACATAATTAACGTAAAATTAGCGGTATTTTAATTTCGCCGGGATGAAGACTCTTAAGTGCTGTCTCGCCGTTGGTCACTCCAATACTAGAAGTTGAATTTTCAATGCACTCCGTAGATTAAGTAGCCTAAGCTAAGGGACTTATCAGGGAAGTAGCAACGTCTATCCAATTCACTGAGCAAAATAACGATTAGCCACGGCCCTAGCTCTGGAGTGGGCTGGAAAATAGTAGGCCTACCAAATTGAAACAAAAAGGGCTGAATTCATTATTTTATACCAAGGTAATACATGGCTCTATAACACGAAATTGAAAGAGGTAAAGTTCTAGAATACACCACTCTCTTCCATGAGTCCAAATCAAGAATGTGCTCTTTTTAAAAATTACTTTTTAAAAACATCCAAATATAGGAGGACACCGAACAACCGTGAGATGAAACTTTTTTCGCACGTAGGAAGTATAACAGAGATAGCAAATTAAAAGAGAAAACAGTTATCATCTCCGGTATGCATTGTGAAGAAACCAATGCGCCTCTATTTCAAAGTAACCAATAAACCAAAACGGTATTATTCAAGATTTCTAGCTAAAAATTTACACCACACTACTTCTTTCTCGTCTGCATGCGCGGCACGGATGCGCCCATCTAGCGTCATTTGTTTCCCGGTATAATTCGAATTACGAATTTTCCACACAAAGTTCGCAGCGTTATGCGGTGCAATGTCAGATTATTGTGGAGTGAGGAAAGGAATTGATGAACATGGTTAAAACATTCGCTTTGATATAGATCTGTCGTGCTTAAAATTTGCTTAAGAGTTAAAGGTAGGAAAATTTACTGAACTTATCAAAGCTGCTCCAGTAAAAGTATGTAAGAGTAGGCATTATGAAAAATTATGAGCTCCAGCGAAGCTGGTAAGACTTATTTTTCAAGTATATTTTGTACATACCATAATTATATTGCCAATTATATTTGCTTTTCTCTTTTAAATATGATATATTATTGATGGTAGACTACAAAAATTGCATGTGCTGACTCAACCAAAACTACAATAAGTAACTTTAATAAATGCTTCAAAAGTAACTGAAGTTATTAAATTCGAACTCTGAATCGCTCAATTTTATGTGAAGTAACCACTTTCAGGTTGTTAACATTTTTGACTAGCGATGATATCATTATCTTAAGAGTATACGCACACCAGAAGGGTGGTATTCCATTTTCTATACGTACACCAGGAGGGTATCTGGTATTTCCATTTTCTATACGTACACCAGAAGGGTATCTGGTATTTCCATTTTCTATACGTACACCAGAAGGGTATCTGGTATTTCCATTTTCTATACGTACACCAGAGGGGTATCTGGTATTTCCATTTTCTATACGTACAATGTATTATTATTGATGGTAGACTACAAAAATTACATGTACCGACTCAACCAAAGCTGAAATAAGTAATTTTAATAAATGCTTCAAAAGTAACTGAAGTTATTAAATTTGAAAACCGAATCCCTAAATTTTATGTGAAGTAACCACTTTCAGGTTGTTCACGTTGTTTGACGAGAGATGGTATCACGATCTTAAGAGTATACGTACACCAGTAGGGTATCTGGTATTTCCATTTTCTATACGTACACCAGGAGGGTATCTGGTATTTCCATTTTCTATACGTACACCAGGAGGGTATCTGGTATTTCCAGTTTCTATACGTACTTCAGAAGGGTATCTGGTATTTCCATTTTCAAAATTTGGCAACCCTACTGGAGTAACAGGGAAGGTTCTGGTTGTTTGCTGCTGACTCTACAACTTTCATCCATCTTTTTCACTAATCAAGGCTTAGAAAAAGGAACATGTCCTGCTCAGTGGTCTAGTGGCTAGCTGTACATGGTTCAAGGTTCTCAGTGGGAGAGCATTGAACAACTCACTGAATTACCTTAAACTTTAGGTCCAGGTCTCATATACCCTCGGTACTGAAAAAGGGACGTTAAAATTCAAGGAACAAAATATCGAATTGTTGTGAGAATTCAACATTAAGAATGTCGCATAATCCGTAACTGGATAATTGATGAAGACAAGACTACGATGTCGAAATGTGAGAGAAATTGAATATTTTATTGTATGTGTATAAGCTTGATTTGGTGGACAGTTTGCTGAGCAGAAAAATTTCTTTCAAAAAAGTAATACCATTAGATGTACGACATGCTTAAGGTGTAATACATTTATATTTTACACATGAGAAATACTATGCATATGATAATTTTATATTATTGTGTTATTTGTGGTACACTAATCATGATTTATCTGGTTGCTTTACATGCACATAGCTACATAGTCCTCTGTTCATTTAGCCTCTGTGGTTCTTCAGTGAGACCTTTGCCCTGGGATGAATGTCAACCAGAGAGTTTATCTTATTTCAAAGATTGCCTGCAATTCAAAAGCAAAGGTTGTTCTTATTTGAGTAACAATAACCCATCCGCCTCCGGCTTCGAGAAGAATTCCTTCCATTCTTCCGTCTCCTAAAGAGCATGTTACAGCAACGGTTCTATCTTACAACATCAATCTTCATTATTTATACGCAGGACCTGGCTCCATTGAACATTTACTTCCGTACACAACAATTCACAGGCATTCCGCGAATGTCTCCCGTTGCACACTCATTGTTACTATTTTTTACAACATGCATTCTATTTTGTTCCTTGTTATTTATACTAATAATATAAGTTAAACTTTTGTTAATCAAGAGTTAATTAGGAATAAATTAAACGTAGCTGTTTTCTGTTATATTTCGATTGCTTGATACACACATGGCGAAATTCTGTGTTCTGGTTGATACAAACGTTATTTCAGGTTTCATTTTGAGGTGGGGCGGGGGTAAATACTCTCCAACAATATAAATAATTTCACGTTTTTCTTTAGCATATTATTATACCACTCATTAATGTATATATAAGGTGTTCAAAAACTTCAATAACTATTGATAAGTGATTTCTGACACCCAAAACAAGACAAAAAAGTATAGAGCAACCTTTGTGCAGAAATGCCTTCTTCCGGCTCTATCGTCAGTCTGAAATTTGTAAAAAAAATACCCATATCTTGATAAAAAAAAATGTCGGATCGAAATCGGATGAAAGGAGATATTCATTATCTTTAGCTGTAGATATCATGAATACACAGTTGAGTGTGGTGCAGAGGAGAGCAAGTCCCCAAAGATATGAGGAAATTCCTTGGATATTTTACTAAAAGTAAAAGCAGAAATTTAAGGGTACCTCTATCCATGATTGGCCATAGAGGTCCAAGTAAGTGCTCGATGAAGATGAATCTCCACATTTATAAGACTTCGGCATACCCAGAAGGTGTTGGGGTTATAACAACAAATAACTTTGGGATGATTCTTTACACGAAGGTATGAAAAAATTATAGACCATCATGGGTGTAGAAATGCGTCAATTCGTAGTTATAGCATATATATAGTTTTCGTAAAATTGGCGGAACGATGCTGAAAATGACCAATATATATAGACCTACATTAACTTTCTATCTTCTCTTCTTCTACCATTTAAATTACCTCACATCTCAGATATTCGAAATGCCAGAATAGATGTCCAACTGATCACTAACTTAATTAAATATTATTCATTCAAACAAAATTTAACATTTCTTTCAAGTGTTTGAAGCGAAATGACTAACGTTTTGGTTGTTTCTGATTATAAATATACAGGGTGTCCTTCTCCTAAGAATCCCCGGGAAAAGTGTTACAAAGGCATAAAACCAAATTTGTATATGGGTGTGAGATTTCACGGCGGATATTCTCACATAACTTGACGTGGCAGCATTGTAAATCTGTGAAATGTGGCAACAATGAGATTCAGCGATCTGTATGTCTCGCAATTAAGTGTAGCCAGGCTTACTGTTCATGTATTGATATTCTGTGGAAGAGCGCGTGTTTCTTGTGAAACAGTATTGAATAAGTAGTTCCTTTAAGATATGTCAGGAAATGTGAACTCACAAAAAATACGTTTATGGAATAGTGACAACCAATATGCAGTTGTTGAGGAAGCCTTCATTCTCAGAAGGTAGGCGTGTTCGGTCCATTATCACAGCAGTGCATCATGATGTTTTTTTTCTGACACTACCTTCTTTTTTCTGTTACTAGTGAAGTGTACAACGTATTGCTCCATTAATTTGTGAACCAGTTGGATGACGAGGAACTGGCACTTGGCTATTGTGCTGCTAAAATGTCTTGAGCCGTGGCAAAAATGCGAACTAAAGCTCACACCCACGCGTTGAGCCAATAAGAGTTCAGCTGTTGCTAAGCGAGAGAAAGCGAGTGAAATTCTTTCAGCCGATAGCAGCGCTTGCAACGGAAGAATAGGGATCAAGTCAATATGGTATATCTTTAGTACCAGCAAGATGGGCCAACATGCCACATGTCTAAAGAAAGTATGGCTGCGATGCAATCATTTTTCCTTGACAGAGTGATTTCCAAAGGATTATGACCCTCAAGGTCACATGACTTTAGGTCTGACTTTTTTCTGTAGGGTCTCTTTAAAGGTAATATTTACAAGAGCAAACCACGCACCATAGGCGAGTTACGTGAGAAGAATCACGGGAAATTCAGGCAATCACGCCCAATACTCTGGTAGTAACATTCACGAACATACAGCGCCATGTTGAACTGTGTATACAGGTGGAGGAAGTCATTTCCAGCACCTCCTGTAATGTACCTTCATTTCTCAATCATAAAGGTATGTCTTATACAAATTGGGTTTCATACACTCTTTTATTAAGATTTAAAACACTTTTCCCAGGGCTTCTTACTAGTGGGACACCTTGTATTTTAGCTAGACGTAAGCAACATATATTCAAGATTATACAACTTCCTTAGCCCTTTGACGACAGTCATTTCCTCCTGATTTCCTTGTTTAGTTTAGCAGCTGTAGCTGCACTAGGACAAATCATGTATCATTTTATTAGAGTTTAAAGCCATGTATGGAAAATCTTCTAGTACATATATCTCCGTTCGTCCCTAACTCGCTCAAAACAATCTTAAAATACGTACATAAATTTACTGACAATATGTATACTCATGTCCAAAATGATTGGCGCATATCTATAACTGTCGTCTTGTAAGAATATAATTTGATAATGATTTTGCAGGGTACTTTTAATACTGATACTATGTGTATAATTAGGAAATGTAAATTTCATAAGAAAAGAATTATATATGCGAAAATTATGATGAGTAAAACAAAATGTTGCTAAATGGATAAGAAAGTTTTATTTCCGTTTTAATGTTCTTATTTACTCCTCTTTTGCCATGAAATTTACCACATACGCTGATTATACACATACTAACATTATAAGAAATACCGGGCGAATTCGTTATCAAATTATATTCCCACAAAAACATATTTATAGACATGCGACAATAATTTTGGACACGAGTGTACGTACGTACAATAAATTGAAAAATTATACAATAAAGGTCTACTCCAAAATGAAACATTGTATATTACTGTCCTTTAAATACTATAGTACAGTAACTTCATGTTAAACGAAATCATTTGAAAAAGTCTTTAATCGTTTTCTGACCTGCTTTTTTTTATCTAAAAATACAATACGTATGTACAGACGACAACTGAAGGCTGTTCGAAGTAGCGCGATGTTCGGATTAACGAGTTTTTACTTACACTAAAATTACAAATCGCTGAGGAAAGCAACGTTTATTTATAAAATAATAAATGTGTGACAGTTTTGCCAACTCGTCGTCATTACCAATATTATTGGCTTCATCAGACACTGTCTGTTAGCCAATATGTGTTGTTAGTTGGCAAAACTGCCACACATTTATTATTTTATAAATAAACGTTGCTTTCCTCAGCGATTTGTAATTTTAGTGTAAGTTATTCAAGTTATCAAAGCTAGTATGAATCAGTGAGTTTTTACTGTATATATATATAAGAGACAGCGAAAAAATCTCCGAATACTGATTGGTTACAATGTACTACAACAGCCAATTCTCTTACATTACACACTATAAAACAAAATTTAAAAAGAAAAAGTCGTTATTTCCCTTTCCCTATGTTGACACATACACTCATTTCTCATTTCTAGGCTAATCTATTTAACAAAATATTTTACAATTCAATTCTTTAAATATAAATATTAATTAAATTATATAAATAAAAATAATTAAATATTAATACGAGATTTACAAAAAAGACCTGTACAATTAACTTATTTAATCTTTAAGATTCCTTAATAACTTATTGCACTGTTCATATCAATTTTAAGTCCAGAGTCCCTGTTCATAACTCTATCATCTGCTATTCAATACATCTTGCTTCTTTCTTATACTCTGAAAAAACTACAGAAACTACTTTTAGATGCAGTGGGACATTGTACACAGGGCGCAAAGTTTCCGGTCGCCAGATCGCCATTGGAGACTAGAAATTTAGAGCTAGCGACAAAATGTTCAATAGAAATGGTTTCTGCCCTAAACTCACAGGGCTGCACAGTTTCTGTTTTGCACGAAAATAGTTGTCACTGAGTAAAAGAAAATACGGAATGTACAGTCCTCACAACATTGCAATTCGCTCCTTCTTTCGCACGTGAAGTCTTAAAGTACGATATTTTTTTAACATGTATATGAATTATCCAATTAAAGAGGGATTATTCTGAATCAGATAGTCTGGTTTTAAAATGTTATGCTCTGATGTAATCTCTTTCTTTGTCAAACCAAAGACCGTAGGAGGACGGACCTCTTAAAATTTGTACGCGAGAGGTAACTAGCGACCATCATTTATAGATTGGCGAGTGCGTCTGATTTCGAAATTTTACGCCCTGCTGTACACATTACTGACACTCTTTGAACACCTCAAGATGACAGGTATTCATCCCTTGTAAATACTGTCTTGTTCAACTATGTTCCAGATGCATATACAAAGTGTGCAAAATGTGTGTCATCGCTTTGTTTCGAACTGTTTGCCAATAAGAAGTGTTTTAAATATGTCATACTAGAGACTGTTTTCGGAGAATGAACGCTTTTGGACACTCGAAGCACACTTTATGGACACACCTTGATATATTTCCCCCTCAACATCTGTACTAAAAGTGCTTAAATGGTGTTTTATTTTTTACGTCTTGTTTTTCTCAGCTAATAGTTTAAATCAATTTACAAAAAAAGTATACAAAGTATCAAGTATACAAAAAGAGAAGATTATAGAATAGAAAACATTTTATATGGATTCAACATTTCCAAGAATAGTTTTCATTTAGACCCTTATATTTATGTACTAAAATTGGACGAGTTACAAATCTATTGCAGCATAATTTTAATTTCATCTTCATAGAGAAAAAAAAACGGCAAGAGATAGTGGGAAATCATTTTATGATATGGATACACTGTCTGCCAAATTTACGTTTGACCTCTAGTTGACAAATTCGGTGACAGCGACGATGCCAATGCTGCGATGTTGGACTCAGATTGCATTCACATGCTGTAAGTTTTTAGCGGTACGAGAACCTGATCAACATGTCAGAATATCCACCCCCTTAAAAGCAACTTTTTTTTTTACTGGAAGTTTGCCGGTAGCATCCTCGAGTTCATTGGTAAAAACCAAACGTCGATTCGGTTGTCGCGTAATACAATACTTTGCCAAATGATGTTATTGGTCAGTATAGTTCTCCTCTCTGCAGCTATAGACGTCTTTTTCTAAGTGTTCATTTTGCAAATACAAAATGCACGCCTAATTCTCGAAGAACTATTATTTCCTTTCTATGTGTTGAACATCCGAAAGTATTATAAGAAGTATTTGGAGAGTTGGAAAAATCTGCACTGCAATCGATTTAACCCTTTTAGGATTTTTGATAACTTTTATTACCATGGTGTAGTATCGTCTTTGACCGCTTATTTAGGTTCTACAACAGGTATCTTAGCCGGGTTCTTTTATTAGTCAAGTCAAGGATGGACCAAAGAATATCCATGCGTTTTGGAACCGGATGGTCGACTTGGCGGTGCCAAGTGGGGACGGAGGGGAGTGACTTTTTTTTTTAAATTTTTTCTTAAGGCAAATTTCAAATATTTTTCACACCTTTGGTTTTCAAGATATCAGATCGGAACTCTGCATATTGATTGTGTATACCTTCGGGTATTTCACAATTTTTTTTTCTTTTTTTGAGATTCTTACGTGAAACCGGGGCTGGGTCCGAGGGGTGCAAGTTTTCCAAAGGAGTGATTTTTCAGAAAAATTTTCGGTTTTTCCCGATTTTTGCGGTTCAGGTATATGATATGAACATGTGAGTAGCACCATCGGAAAGGACTCGTTATACTAAAGAAAATAGCGTTTAAACCATGACTCTAGGCCAAATAGTAATCACGCAGTAAATTTTTATAATATAAGAGGGGCAAAGAGTTTTGGTGGGATTTTCAAAAAAACTTAGAGTTCTTTCCTAATTTTCGTGTTCAGATGTACGATATGGACATGCATGCGGGTGATACCGTTGGAAAGGGCATTTGAAGCATGACCCTAGGTCAAATAGAAATGACGCAGTACATTTTTGAACTATATATATGTGTTAATGAACTATACCGACAAACTGTAGGTGGTGATTCCTCACATCAAAATAAGAGAAAAAGTTCATATGAAGCTATGGTGAAAAGTGCATAGTTTCAGAGCTAGGGCTGTCCAAAATCGCGAAGAAGCCAAATTTTCAACAGGCCCTATTTCGAATTCCAGAAACTGTGACTCGTGGTTCTTATCAGCGTAAAGGAAGCCACGCATACACAACCCAAGAGTGCATATTTTGTCAATTGTCAATAGGTGTAGAGGGTATTCCCTACAGAGTGTAATTCTCACATATGTTTTCAATAGAGTTTTCAGATATACCATGATTTCAAGGAGGGTTTAAAGTAGGCAGAAGATAAGACTTGGCAACAATTGACATCCCGTGCATTGGAGGGAAGTCGAAAGTGTTAGTAACCGGCAGCTCCATGTTTTTCTGTGTTCGGAATGATGTTTGATGCGATGTACTATTTCGTTAAGGTAAATTTCACGTTTTCTTCCCTTATAAGCGTGAAAGAAAACATCGCAGCATGCGTTTTCCCGAGTACGAAAAACCGTGCTGCTGACGATCCTGAACACTTTCGACATCGCGCCAAAGAATTCCATGTCCACTGCTATCAAGGCTTATCGTTTGCCTACATTGGATCAATCATAAAGTTGGAGCTTATATCAAAGTTCGGTTGATGGCATGTTCTGGGAATTTCATCTTATATGAAATGCTCTGTACACCCACTGAAACTTAATGAAATATGCATTCTTGGATTGCCTACGCGTGACTTCCTTTACGTTGATAAGGATAACCACCCACAGTTCCTGGAATTCGAAATAGGGCCTGTTGAAATTTGACTTTTTCCTGATTTTGGATAGCCCTAGCTCTGAAATTATGCACTTCCCCCACAGATCGATATGAACTTTTTTCTCTTATTTTGATGTAAAGAATCACCTCTTACAGTTTGTCGGTTTAGTTCATTAACACCCTGTATATACAAAAGAATTGTCACCTTCAGACTTTCAAAAATTTCTCCCAATCTTAGTTTTCAAGATACAGGAATGAAATTTTATACATGTATTATGAATATAACAACGTATTTTTTTTTTTTAAATTCAGATCCCTATGTGAACCTTGGTAAATAAATAATTTTGAGATGTAATGTCTACATGGTACGAAGATTAAAAAATGAAATTAAATCAAATTTTGAGTTTAACGTCCTACGATTATCCCCTTAGACTAAGGGCGATGATGATTAAAATAAGTAAATGATGATGGAAGAATTAGTGGAATGAAAAGTGGGAGGAAACGGTAATACCCCGAGGAAACCCACGGATACGATGTTGCCCACAACAAACTTATCTGGGGATCGAACAAGGGACTCCACGTACCAAAGATAAGCGGTCTACCACTGTACCACCGTGTCCCCCAGGTAAAAAGATAAATTCTTTGCTTTTTATGTCTTGGGAATACATTTAGCAACCTATATGACACATTAAATACTTTTCACTTCAATTTTCTGAGTATAAATATACTGAATACCTCCTCCAGAAACGACAGGTCAAGTTGGAACGACCGTGCATTTCATGTAGAATACGTGTTTGTGAACGCGTAGGCCTAATTCACTTGTTATAAACATTACACAGCAGTTAAGACCAATAAACTGTTTCAGATTATGGTTCAACGTCACATTTCCTGGAAAATGGTTCTCAAGAATCTTGTACCGGATCCTGCAACGGGTACTTGTTATATTTATGTATTATTGCGTTATAAACAATAAACAAATTATATCACGCAAAAATCGGGAAACCCATTTGTCAATTAGCAACACTGTCATGTCAGAAGCACCTGCTGCAACGCATACCGGAGTATGGAACCTCGGTGCTTCATTTTATCCAGTTTTCTTTTTTTCTTTCTTTGCGACCTTTCTTAACAATCTCACTCCAACAATCACTTATTTTTCTTCATAATTTTCTTTTTTGTTCTAATATCTTCCTCTTGGCCTCGTCAAGGACGACTTCACGTTTTTTCTCCTTTGCCCTCTCCTTCCACTTGAGCAAGATTGCCAACTCTAAACATACTTACAAATTTTCATATTTATTGTATAATCATATTTTCTATATTTCTCTATCACTAACAGGTCTGTAGTAATTACTAATTTGTTTGATGTCTAACATCTTTTTTTCAGAGAATAATTTATAGAGACGTGTTGTTGTTTGATGTGAAATTTAAAGATATATGACCTTACCGGTGATTGAACCTCGGACCATGCAGATGGAAAAAACGTATGGTAATAATTGAACTACTCATGCCAACCAAAATGGAAGACCTCTGCATTGATTAGGAATGGGATGGGATTGGAATGGGATGGGAAGCAGATATACAATAAATTAGCAGAATGCCCGTTCTTCGCACGGGGAGAGTAAGGTTTCATTTTTGGACATAAAGGGCACCAAAACTGTCACAAATCACTTAGAGACCTCAAAAACTATTAAAAATTCGACACTAATATCAGTCATTTTCAATTATTTTTATATGTCACTCCCCTCCTTTAGGAGTACTAATGGGGGCTGAATTTGAATTTAAACGGCATCGGAAATGTCACTGTTCGTCATAGCGACCACGAAAACTATGAATTTAGAAGTAATACCGGTCATTTTACATCATTTTTAAATCTGTCTCTTCCCCAAATTGCACCGTCGAAGTGAAATGAAAACATACCAGGCCCGAACCTCATCTGAAAATTTGATAGAGATCGGTCATATTGTTCAAGAGTTCTTCAGTCATAAACATAGTGACTTTTATTTTTATATATGTAAAGATTGTTCATGGTATGAACTTTGAAATAATAAATTCCAAGGTTGTGTAAAGAGGACTCTACGCTCTTAAAACATATGGGATTTGACCTCATGGACTTACATTGCAACCTTGAACGCTATATAGCCCAAATGGCATGACAGAGACTGCTTGAGAATCATCTCTTGAAGTAATAAGAGCGATATCATGTGCTCAATCACAGAAGAAAGTGATGGTATTAACGCTAGCCAGTGGTCCCAGAGTGACTACCATTTTAGCTTCATTTCAATACCAAGGTTCAGGTGTTGCGGTCAACACGAGCCCGTGTTACTTATTTGTGACAGAGCTGGTGTTAAATTAGACAATAGTTCAATATTCTAGTTCATTTTACGTAAGATTTTGAAGACATGGTGTAAAAATGACGATGTTTATGCAGAGTGGCAACAAAAGTAGATATTCAAGTATAATATTCTAGTTTATAGGTTTATCTGCTTCGGCTGTTCCGAACTTAAGATATAAGTAACAAGAAAACATTAAGAACAAATAATAAAGAAACTAAGTCTGCCTGATGGATAACAATAAGAAATTATATAAAATGCAATGAGTTCATCAGTACAAGACTGTATACCTACTTTTGGGCCACCCTGTACTACTCAATTTTAAACACCAGGTCCCAACATGACCCTGTGGGGGTGGTAACGAACAAGATGATTGAAGGAAAGAACGCGGAAATAGGAACATACCCTGGTTGCTTGTGACATATCAGCTCGCATGGTGAACTCAAACCATTAAAGAATTAATATTGATAATTATTGTATTATTCACTGGCGATTGACCAAACCTTTTAGTTCCTAAGACAAAATGGCTTAGAAAAAGTATTAGAGTCACCTCAAAATCCTGTGGATCACATTTCAGAAAGACACAGCTATACTGTAATTTTTAGCATGCACCTTATCTTCCACGGATATCACAAATAGCTAAGCATATGATGACATTTAAAAAAAACATTTTAGCTATGAAGAAAACTTTACGCTGTATATTTGACATTTATATTAAGTAAGGGGAATGTGCTATATTGCCTTTCACTTAATTAGTTTTTGTGAGCGTTTGAATTTTCTCAGATAATTTACATTGACAGAAGTGCTGCTAGGATAATACTACTTTAAAAAAAAAAGATTGTGTACCCAATTTTCAAAAATTTCTTAGATGAAAATTCTTTTATTTTTCATATTACACATTCAGTTGTAGGTCTACTTCTTATATAGCCTCACTGCTGAAAGAAGCGCTAAAAACTCTAACCCGGAAGACACAAATCTCTTACGTTTACTGCACTCACACAGCATAGTCGCTAAGATTTTTTCTATGTTCTTCGATGTAATCTTCAGAATGGCTCCAACACTTTTTTTCTGTTGGAACAACCCCCTTGTTTTCAGAACTCGTTCTTTCAGTCAAAATCTAGAACTAACACTTACTGTACGTAATATAGCGAAAATAAAACGAAAGAATATTCGCTGAAGACTTTTAACACCGTTGGCCGGTGGGAAGATATTGTAAAGTTGTGCTTAAGCAGATATGAGTAGAACATAGGTAGAGATAAATTATACACGGGAATGCTTCTCTCACTACCGAATTTTATTACAAAAATATCCTTACTATAAATGGCGTAATACAAAATCACTCTAACATAAATAGTTCACTATTACTGAGTAAAGAGAACTATCCCAAGGCCAGAGTAGCATAGGGAAGGATTTCCACAGAGCTCCGAGCAAGCTAGGTGGAGTGGGTTTAGGATCTCCAATGCTCTACACAAGTAGAGAAGGGTTTGAAAGCTACAAAGCTCCATTCAAACTGGGTGATTGAAGCTAGAAGTTTTAGAGGGTTTTGAGCAAATTAAGTGGACAGGAAAGGAGACTTAGAGCTCTGAGCTAGCTAAAGGCTTTCGGTTAGGTAGCTCTTAGAGCACTAAGCAAGCCAAAGAAGCGGAGATGACCAGCTAAAGGCTGATAGTAGTTGTTGTGGCTTTCTTGGTTTTATAGCTGTTTTAGTGTGGCGTTGGCGCGGTTTTTCTTTTTGTTACATAATTAGTGGTGACGCTGCTGTTTTGTTGTTTGCTATTGTAGTAGTTTATAATAAGACGCACATGGTTGATTTTATAAGTATGAACACGTGTTGGTTGTTAGTAAATAGCTATTACACCCTCCCGGACATGAAAGAACAAAGGGCTATTTTTTATTGGAGACAGGGCTATTTTTATAAGTTTGTGCTGGACAATATCGTGTCCGTGGGTTTTCTTGAGGTACTCCCGTTTTCCTCCCATTTTCTCCTTCCACCAATTGTACCATCGTCATTTGCTTGCCTTAATGATCATTTCCCATAGCCTAAAGGGCAAAACGTATTTTTTCTGATACTGATTTTACAAAACATCGCATTATTGAGACTTTACTGTATTACAAACAAGATATATTTCAATAAGGCGACGTTTGAGATCCATTTGAGACCCATCCTTGTAAACGTAATTAATTTCAAGTAGTAATAATAGGTTAACCAATAGCATACATATATTCTATAGCTTTTGAGCTAAGAATAATGTTTCAAAGCATTTTATTTGGGAAGTACGATTGGTCTTGTAGACTTAAATAAGCACCAAACTGAACATTTATTGTTGTTAGAGTTGGCAACTCTTTGTTCTCCCTGAATCAAGTTTACTTTTTGTTTAATAAAACATATTTTTGGAGGCAAATAAAAGTCGAGTAAAGTTCTTTCGTGTTTCTTGTAGCGTAACTCGAGTTCACTGAAAACAAAGAGACGTCACCGAAATATTTCTTTTGTGTTTACACAAACGTTTCTTCGCTTGTTTAGATTTCTCCTTCCCTCTCCCAACTAAATAATGGTGATTATTATTATGATTATTAATGCATGCATAGGATTAGCCGTTAACTTCACTTGGATTATATGTGTTTGATTTGTAGGTCTCTATTCGTGCCACTAAGGAAGCGTAAGATTTTTGGAAACGTAACGGGAACCGAAAGCGAGCGTAAAGATCCCGGCAGATGCAGGCGCCGGAAGTGGAAGTTAATGGAATATTAGGCCTTCCTCACTGTATAACCTCTGAACCAATGGTTAGGAATGCATTCATTCATATTTTTTCATCTGATTATTTAACAGTAAAGTTATAGTCACATTCTTCTCAACACCAAGCTAGCTATTGGCGTCAGCAGCATATAAACTTTGGGGGGTGACAGACTACCAGGGGAACTGGGGTGTATGAAATACTCAGGGGGTTCGGGGGTCCTTCACCGGAAACTTTTTAAAAAAATATCTTCGTGCGTTGCATTTTAAAGCATTTTTGACTTAAAAAGCTAACAAAAACTCATTTTTTGTTTTATTTTTAATTTTGATAGTCTACTTGTTTTAAGGGGCCGCCGTGGCTCAGTGGTAGAGTGTTCACCTCTGGTGCTTGGGGTCCCGGGTTGAATCCCAACCCTCGCCAAGTGAACTTTGTGGTGGGCAAAGACCGTGTGCGTGGGTTTTCTCGGGGTTCTCCCGTTTCCTCCCACTTTCTTCATTCCACCATTTCATACCGGTACGTTACTCATCATCACCGTCTCCTTTAGCCTAACCTTCATAATCGAGGGACGTAAAACTCAAAGATTTCATGTCTACTTTTTTAATGTGGTACTAAAAAAAAAGACATACTTTACTGTTTGTTTGTTTATTGAAACACTAAAATTTAACATTATTTTGCAATTTTAGTTACTTAAATGATACCAAGTGTATGTCAAAAATAATATAATGATAAAAGGCGGTGTGATGTGAATACTCAGAAAGAGTAAAGTCTTGAAAGCAGATTTTACTCCTATAAGTCTACAACTAATGTAAATGAGGCTCAACAATGTACGAGAGTTAAAAAATTAGTTGGAAATTATGTTTTTTTTTCTTTAGCTAAATTAAACTCTCTTTGCTACTCACTACCTAAACAAAAACAATTTCTTACTTTATATTGTACTTCACCTTCACCTTTATAGGGTCAAAAACTGACTTCCATTTTATTCTTACAATTGGAAACAAATTTTTGGGCTAATTTTTTCATATCCACTTTGTTTAACATGTTTTGTGGACATATCATACTTCTACATGGTGAGCCTCTTCTGGATCATGTAGTTGACCTAAGACACTTGAAATATTGGGAGGGAGGTTGAAATCCGTTTAACAATTATTGGGAGGGACACGTCCTCTGTGTCCCCGATGGGATTGACGCCTGTGAAACGAGTGCATATCAACGTTTAGAAGTTTGTGTATCGCAATCAAGAGGTTTCTAATTTTCGGCCGGCCTCCTTGATTGAGATTCATCGAGAATGTTTCTCCGTATCCGAAATTCTATCTACTGAAATTTTATCTTCAATACATAGGTCCTGCCGGATTCCCTTTTCGGAATGTGGACGTTACTGTTTCCATTGTAAAATAGCTTTTAACGCTGTATTTGAAAAAGTCTAAATCAGCGATGCCAAACTTTTCTATCTCGTATACTCTTTGTAAACATTTTTCAAAGATTGTGGCCTCTATTTCGATTCGTATATTATTACACTTATACAGGCCCGGGATCGATATTTTAAAAACATGGAGATTGAAATATGGTATGCGGAGAGAAGAGACGAGGCAGTCTACGAGAGAGGAGTTTAAGGGGCATCTATATTGAAATAATGTTTGTGCCATCCCGGAATTGAGTTTTGTCATTACGATAGTCGTGGTAGAAGAAGTTGAGGCTATTGCCTATTGGATGCCGTCGCAATCCATCGCTTTGGTTCTATATGACCACCCCGCTGCTGGTCGTAAGTGGACTCAGTCATATTCCTTAGTTCTAGGCTTACACATACCTAAAAATGAGCAAATACTAAAGGGTGCAAATTTTATTGAGCTCAGGTGCGTATAAAACTTAAATATGGGCTAAAGCAAAGCGCTTGAAATGTCCGTAACCCGCTATACATATCTCTTCTACTGGTTACCTAACACAAGGATATCATCGTTACCAACATCATAGCCACAATAATTTAATCTTATGGGTTCAAAACGACCGCTGAAACGTTGAATAGAAAAATAACAGCATGCTTTCTAGAAATTCCAATAAAAACTTTGGAAACGACAGGGAAAACCTCTCTGCGTACGTTTCCAGAGATCGTGGTTTCCGAGATTTCAGTGTGGAAAGAAGTTAACCACAAATAAATAATCGTAACATTTTTCATACATAGGTTATTATCATTATTTTGAACTGTAACATCCGACGATTATGCACCGAAGCTAAGGAAAACAATGATGATGAAATGAATGAGAATGGTAAAATGACGGAAATGAGAAGAGACGGGATGAGTCAGAAAATCCATCCACGGCGTGTGTCCACCACGATGACTCATCCAACCATATCACAAGTTTCCAGTCATCAGCTGTCCTTCTTGCATGTTCACAGCACCATTAGAGTCATGCTAAAGCTAATTGGTCCCATATCAGCGGTTTCGCCCATAAAATTCGATTCCATATGAGCATACGATGTAATTCGTGGTAGATTCTGAATGTCAACATAGGTTGTAGGGGGTGCAGCTTGAGTTTCACCGTCACTTGTACCGCAGTCGCACGATGGTTCTGAGTGACAATCCAATCTAATGCAGAGTGACCTGTCACTGAGGATTTTCTTCCGATTACTATTCCTCTTCGCCGATGTGATTTTGTCGTGATTTTTGTATTCCATCCTCAGTTTGGACACTGTTCCTCTCTTTCGTCCTGCTAGTACCATATAACCCAGCTCTAACAATTTGCACTCTTTGGAAATGAGAGAGGTCGCTCATTTTACACTATCACATCTCCTCAGCTCACTGGGCACTGCCGTTCTACTGGTTCTACCTATCAGTGACTAATAGCATTTACCAATAGCTCGGCACTGAGGGTACCGCCTGACCGTTGCTAACACATTCATCCGAGAAGTCGCGCTGTTTCCAAGATGGCAATCACAATCTGACCCCTGTCAGACACTGATATATCACCTATCTTCCTCACTCTATAAACAAGCGTCACACACTAATGGAATCAGATCCCTGACACCCAATGATTCTTACGTCAATCCAACGACGTTGTTGAAAAATTATCCGGATGCAGGGTTGCCAATTTTTATAGAATGAAAAAATAAGATGTTATGGCTTTTAGGGGGGAGGGTAGGAAACGGAACATATGTGTTAGGTTAGGTTAGGTTAGGTTAGGTTGAGAATTTGCTTGTAACAAATACAGTGGGACCTCCATGACTGGAAGCTGAAGGGTATAAACAAAATTTGATTTATCAAGTTTTTCGTGTCATCAACGTTCCAGTTAGCAAGGTGTCCAGATTAAAAATTCGAGACACCGAGGCTTCGCGATCCTCATTAAAACCTTTATAAATCGAAGTTTTATTCTTTCAAACTCTAGAATTAAAGTGTAGAAGTTCTTAAATTAAATACTGAACTTGGTTGTTCTGGAGGGGGGGGGGTGGAGTTTTCATGTCTACACATGAGTAAAACACAATTACAGTACACATTACCAACAATGACAATTACGGAAAAGCAGTGGCGTATTTAAGGGGGCTTCCGGGCTTAAGCCCCCCTGAAATTGTATTTTCTATATTAAAGTAAATAAAATATCTTGCAGAATTTTCACATTTCCAGGAATAAAGTTGGTAAAGTCCCCCCGAAACAAAATCGTAAACACGCCACTGCGGAAAAGCATAAAGCTATAGCTTCGAGTTATTGAGGTCACATCAAGAGAAATTCGAATTATGAGGATAAACTTTCAACTTGTAGAGTTTTGCAGATACGAAGGTTACGATGTTTTTATATAAGATTATGAAACCATTGAAACTCGAGTTGTCGAGGATGTAATTTTTAAACATTTGACTTATAGTCGTTATTTTAACATTGAATGTATGTTATGGAAAGTTCAAGAGAATGTGAAAAAAATCGAGTTATCGAGGTTCGATAGCAACGCAAAACAATTTTGAGTAGAAAGTAAGACAGTACAACATCATTTTATGCAGTTTAATCTGAGCTATTGATTGATATTTTATCTTTGAACAATATTACACTTAGCAACAATTTAAGATCAAGAGTTAACCATAGTTTTGGGTTATATCTCATCATGACCATACTACATACTCTGTCGTCTTTCCATGGGGGCCCGGTGGCTCAGTGGTAGAGTGTTCACCTCTGGTGCTTGGGGTCCCGGGTTCGATCCCAGCCCCCGCCAAGTGAACTTTGTGGTGGACAAACACCGTGCTCGTAGGTTTTCTCGGGGTTCTCCCGTTTCCTCCCACTTTCTTCATTCCACCATTTTCATTCATCTCTCATCATCACCGTCTCCTTTAGCGTAACCGGCATAACCGTGGGACGTAAAACTTAAAGATTTCATTTCATTTTTCTGTCGTCTTCCAGTCAATGACAAGTTTGGTGATGGTATAAACTCATCTTAAAAGCTGACGTGGTTGTCGTGCAACAACGAAGTTTTTAGATTTACAATAAGCTTTTCTTGACTTTCTCCAAAAAAAAAAAAAAAAAAAAAAAAAAAAAAAAAAAAAAAAAAAAAACCTACCCGAGAGCAGGGTTTTCCTATATGTGCAACACGTACATTTGCACAGGGTGCCAAAATCCGTGATAACCATATTATTTAAAATAAATATTTCTGTTGCAAACATGCTTCATAATGGTGGTAGTTAAATTTACTAAGCTGGCCTTCTGTTTGAATACTACATTCATAAATCATGTTTAGGTCGCATTAGTTTAAGGTCACATGGACAGTGCTAAAGTAAATGGTCAAACAAATCCCACCATGAATTGCTTGATTGTTGTCAAATACAAGAACTCAATTCTCGAACAGTAGCGGAGCTCCTTAATGGCTAAGTGGTTAGCGTACGCACCTTTGGTGTGGGAGACAGGGGTTTGATTCCCGGTGGTAGCTCATGTGGTTCGGATTCCACGTTAATCAGTAGGTCCCGTCTATATAGAATCGCTGCTGAAAGGGACGTTAAACTCAACTCAACTCGACTCGAACAGTAGCGAACACCTGTTTCCACTTAGTTATCACAGTTTTGTGATAACTAATCTTGTCTTTGTCACAAACAAGTTCCTTATCATTGAAGGCGGAGACAAGTTTTTAAAAAACTTTTAACAGATATAGAAGGAAAATCAAGAAATAAAGATAAAAGAGCTAGTTGCACTGGAATTGTAAACTGATATATTGAGATTGAAGTTCGGTATTGAATTATATAAAAAGGATTAACATCTTTCCTCTGCAGGAGTGTTTGCTTTATCTTTCACTAACATAATAGATTATTATTTATGGGAAAAAAGCATACACAACGAAATTGTATTTGTAGTGTTTAGGCTTTTCTGAGTGCGGGTGCTCTTTCCCTTCCTTCGTTGTTCATGATAGCGGTGGCATATTTAAAATAGTGGCTTTTAAGATTCTTTCTTTCTGGAGAAAGGGGGATTGGGCGGTAAATGACGCCATTACACGGGGTGACAAATTGCTTAGGGCCGATCCTGCGCGAGACTCACATCGTTTTGTTCACGTTAATGAGAGCTATTCATTGGTGGATATCTGATATTTCCTTTTCGCTAAATGATAATAATATTGTACAAATTACGGTAATGAAAATTTTAATATACACTTAATTTCATAATGGCGATTTTATTCCCTAGTGAATTATCGAGTAGGATTAAATGTAATCAAGATATATTTATATTGTGAACAGCATGTATATACGTGAAACAGGGAATTACAAGAGCATAGACTCGTTCCGCTGCTTTGAGCAGTGTTTTATGCTTTGTGAGGTGCTAATCACAAGCGACGAAGGCGAATCCTGATCTTATCAGCTGCAGAACAAAAATGGAGAATTCGTTTTCCTTTGTCACCAGACTCTGTTTGCTTAAGATGTGGAGATCACGAAAAGTTTTCTGAGAAATTTATTCTGGAGGTAGATGCACTATGCCTCCGTCATTGTGGCACAAGGTATTATGGGTAAAGAACGTCGAACTGAGTTTTCAGGGAACTTATGCTACATTGTTTCTCACGAAGTCACAACACAACAGGGTGTTGGATATTTTTGCAGAGAATCAGTGTAGCTATAAAATCGTTTGTTTATAGCTCGTAAATCATATGCAAATAAGAAAAGTAAAAACAAATCGACAGCCAGGAAGTTTATTCGCTGCAATCCCTAAAACCAGAGGAGTGACTGAAGCTCCAAAAGCCGTTGTTGAAACAGCGGTTAATTCTCTGCAAAATCTTTATCTTCATCAGCAGAGCAATAAATCAAAAGAGGAAGGAAGCTGCTCTTGAGTCGATGGCTGGAAGAAGTCCCATTTTATCTGTTCAAGACATAGGGAACATGTCGCCCAAAGGTTCAAACAACTCCAAAAAATAGACAAGCTTTCAGAAAAGAAAAATTAATTGCTAGTAATTTGAGCAGCGTTTCTTTAACTCGACATGTTTATCATAAGCAACTAGCTTCAGCACGTGAACGTCTATTGCTTTGAGACGTCACACTAAAGCATACAGACGAACCTTTTCATTGTTTTAGTATAATGCTCTTGTTGACAGAGGTTTCAATATTAAAACTTCTCCCTGGATTTCTTAATCAGATAATATGTTTAATGAAGGAAATGATATTATATTTGCCGAAACATAAACACAGATTAATAAGAATTAGCGTTTATTTTGCTCAGATTTTTCTGTATTTATACTCGATATTTCATTTACGTAGAAAATTCTTCTGAGAGATTACTGCAGACTTTTCATTAAAATGGAGGAACATTGGTTCAGTGGTAGAGCGCTTAACTCTGGTGCGTGGGGACCCTGGTTCGATGTCCGTCCAAGTAAGTTTGTGGTGGGTTTTCTCGGGGTACTTCCCTTTCCTTCCACATTATTATTCCATTAATTCCATCATCACTCACTTACCTTACTCAATCTCTCCCTCAGCCTTGCCTTATATATATATATATATATATATATATATATATATATATATATATATATATATATATATATATATATATATATATATATATATATATATATATATATATATATATATATATAAACGTGTGTATATGTTCGTGTGTGTGTGTATGTTCCAGCATAAGTCTGGAATACCTGGAGCAATTTTAGCCAAACATGGTACATATAATACTTATAGTCTGGTAAAGAGTTCTGTCAGGGTACGATTTCCCTAGCACACCTAAGTAGGGAGTGCGAGGAGCTGACATTAAAATAATCGAAAATGAACGGTATTACTGTCGAATCCATAGTTTTTTGTTCCATGAGCTGATTGGTGGCAATTCTGATGTCCTATGAGTTCAAATTTAGCTCCCCAGTGAAGATAAAACACCATATCACACCTAGGTTGAGTAGGAGAGGTGACATATATGAGAGATCGAAAAGGCCTGTTATTAGTGTCGAATCCAGTTTTCGGGTCGCTCATATAAATAGACTCTTCCGCTGCGGTTTAAGTCAAATTTAAGCCCTCATTAGCGGCCAGGGAGGAGATGAAATGGTGACACTTCTAGTTATCGCTACGTAGGTCAATGCTGAAGCCAGAAATTCTAGTTAATTTCTACGACTTAAGGCTTTAAGTGGGAGTGAGATGTATTAAGGGGAGAATTAAGGATGGAATATGTTATTGGAATATTTAATCAATTGCTGGAAACTACTTCTTGCTATCTATTACCGTTTTTGCTCTATAGCGACCAAAATTAAAACCAGAAATGGTTGCTTTCTACTACTTCCGGTTTCAATATGAGCTCTATCAACTGTTGACCTTCTCCATCTCTTCCAAACTGAAGGTGATGCATCAAGTAATTTTAACTCGTCGTAACTGTCTGCTACAAATATCTCCATGAGTTACTGCTTCCCCCGAGAATTTGAATTTATTTGTTTCGATTTAATTATTATTATTAGTTTGTTATTTGTTAGTTTGTCTATTCATGTTACTTTATTAAAATTTGGGCGCAGGTGAAGTTTAGGCACACCAGAGTTTACAAAATTTACAGGTAAAATTGAATATTCTACATTGAAAGACGTGTTTATGAGGAACAAATTTCTGCAGAATATACACAAACTGTATTTTATTTTAGAAGTGTATCATTACTAGAATGAAACCATTACAAGTGCTATAGGAACTCTTATCTGCTATGACCCAATGGTTTTAAGTACCCTCATGTACGTGCATATCCACCGCTCCTGGCGCACTTGCTACTTTCAGACACATCTTTGCAATACCTCACATCCCTGCTGCTTCGACTTGCCCTGGCTCGATTAGATAACATTCATGCTTTTCACCGGCCACCTAGCACATAATGGTTTATGTTTTTTTTTTTTTTTTTTTTTTTTGCAATGTAGTTTTTATATAATACTTTGGGACGCTAAATTTATTCGCAAAGAAAGAATTTTAATTATTCTACAATTACTTCTGGTGGCCCCTCTTGAATTTTATCTATGCTAACTGAAGTACATTTATGTTCAACGCACATCTTTTGGAAGACTATAAGAAGTAAATTAGTGAAAGAATTACAATTTTTCAATTATTTCTAGGGATGTACCTTAAATTGACCTGTATATTAATATGTCTGATTTGTTGAACAAATCGAGTGAACTATTTTCATCTACCAATTTTCCGTTATCGCAAATTAAAGAACTGTTGATTATATATAAGAATGGCATCGATCACGAAAAAAATAAGAAATCGTTTTTTTTATTCGCTCTGTAGATATGGGTACTCGAAACAAAATATATAAAAACAATTGATCAACCGTATTTTACAGAGTTAGCAGGAGAAACCAGGGAAAATGGTGTACATCTAAGTAGCAGAGTTTTATGCTGACCATTAATACATTTTTAAAATACTTTGATCAGAGTTACTTTAGACTTTTTGCGTCGTTATAAGAGTGTGATTAAACTATGATCTAACTTCCGTATTTAGAAACACGTTAGTAAAGTTAACAATTTATATCGAAAAAGGCCAACCATGATTTTCCCGCAGAGTTGTCCAAACACATTAGGAGAAATGAAGCTACGAGAGGGTAATTCTGTCTTACCTTGATTTCCTCTAATGTGCTTGGACAATCCTGCGGAAAAGTGGTTGTTGGCATTTTTCGATAAAAATCGTTTCTAATTTCACTAATGGGTTCCTAAATATGTAAGATAACATCATGCATTAGTCAAACTCTTAATAGACCCTTTTATGTTTTTTTTTTTTTTTTTTTTTTTTTTTTTTTTTTTTTTTTTTGATAATATGTAGTTTATGTAAAGTACATGAACTGCCAGTATCAGGTCCTTTCTTTAAAATAACAATTGAAGAGTTTAAATATGTCAATGACAACACAGGCAATGGCAATCTCGGATCCATTTCCGTACCACTTCACTTACAGTATGTGTTGTAACTACTACAATACATTTTTAACTATTTAGTACAATTGATTTTGATGTAATAAAACTTTAATAGAGGCTGCTTAGACTCATATCTGCAGTCATACAGTTACTTCTTTGTATAGTAAATGGGAATAGAAATGCAATTAACTATAATTAAAGACCTATTAGCAAGAAGGGGACAGCTACAATTCAGCAATATCTTCAATGTTTTCTTAAATGTTAAATTTATATACGGTATTATTTTAGCCGAAAATGTTTGTAAAATTAATTTCATTTCATAAGGAAAAGCCCTTTACGAAAATTTGGAGGCTAAAGTGAAAAAAAATGTAAATAGTTTTTTTCAACCCTGAAATTATTGTAAAATTGGATCTGTCCCCTTCTTGCACCGAGGTCTTTAATTCCATTATCTTGTATACTACTGCCAATCAAGAGCAGCACCGTAACTTAGATGTTTTTCTAGAGGGGGGGGGGGCAGCATTGATATTTGGGCCCCCTAGAAAATGTTTTTTGGGCCCTCCCGCAAAATTCGAAAACAGATTATTTCCATCTTTCTCTTACTCTTTGTGGGCCACCGGAACCTGTGGGGCCTTCCGCATGTCCCTGGACCGGACCCGTCCCTACATGACAAATTAATTAAGGGGATAATATTAAGGCGGCAGACTAGTAAATATTTTTGAAAAACTAATAATTTTTCTTTTGCCCATTTTTCGTAAGTGGAAAGAGGTAATAAAATGTAACTTACTACAATAATGGATAATGTTATTCTACACCCAAAAATACGAATCGGAAGAATTTTCAGTGTTGCCATCCATAGAAATTACAGTGTGACCAGAATTTGAATTACTCAAAAATCTAGGTAAAGGCAGCGACTAGAAAAATGAACTCAACGGTAATTGATGACTTATCATGCTGTCTACCTTTCTTGTTTACTACTTTTTAAATAACATTTCTATTTATTTTATGAAACTTACATAAATTATTACAAAATAAATAAGTTATTGCAAAATAAGTAGAAACATTTTTAAAAAAGTAGTAAACAAGAAAGGTAAATAGCATGATGAGTCATCAATTACCGTTGAGTTTATTTTTCTAGTCGCTGCCTTTATCTATATTTTTGAGTAATTCAAATTCTGGTCACACTGTAATTTCTATGGATGGCAACACTGAAAATTCTTCCGATTCGTATTTTTGGGTGTAGAATAACATTATCTATTATTGTAGTAAGTTACATTTTATTACCTCTTTCCACTTACGAAAAATGGGCAAAAGAAAAATTATTAGTTTTTCAAAAATATTTAGTAGTCTACCCCCTTAACAAATCTCAAAGCCATACGAATAAATATTATTTCTAGGACTCCTAATAGTAAACACTTTTTTACTGAAATGGGCTCACGATTTTATTTTTGTTTTACTTGCCTTTTGTGTGCTCTTTTGTTTCACTATGTAATGTAGTGAACCTGTTTGATGCTTCATTTATAATTTCATGTTCGCATAGTATATGGAGTAAGAACATTTTGTCTTAAAGTGGACCACCTCCAACAGTGGAGAGCTTCGCTGGGGTTCAGTTGCCCTCCCTGACCCCCACAAGTTACCGCCTAGATCAAGAGGTTTGAGAAAGAGAGAGAGTCAGGAGAGGTTTGGAATTCTTGTTGTTGCTATAATTTATATTGAAAAGAGTTTTGTATAGGAACGTGAAGGATTCTAATGAGTCAGCTTAATATGATAGGATCTATCCTATCTTCAGTCTTCAACAGTTACTATACTCTAAATTAACTTATCAAATTGTTCAGGAAAATGTATTCGTAGAAGATGCTACTCTAATTTTAAAGCCACATTGTCATATTAGAACTTGTAGCTGTCATAAAAAAAATCTTGAAACCCTACCATATTTTACCGTGTACACATATTCTTGAAACGGTCATAAAACATTTTTTCCATCTTGCAAGGAGTTGAACGATACTCAACTTTCTGGGACGTCTTGCTTGCTACCTGCTATCGCCCTCCCGCTGACATAAAAGAAAAACCAGTTTCGCCGCTTCCGAAACAACGGATTCTCTTGGACAGGGAGGGGAAGTACGCCAAAATACACGTTTTTAATGAGGTTCACTGTTTGTCTACTAGAGTGCAGTGCTGCATAGGTGGAAATACCTTTCTTGCTTTCAAGAAGTTGTAACATCTAAATAGTAAATAAAAAGATCGGGTTGCAAGTTTTTTTTTTTTTTTTTTTTTTTTATGACAGCTACAAGATTCATTTAACGTGGCAATGTGGCTTAACACAAAATCAACTGACATTTTGACAGATCTTGGTAAATGAGATATTCAAAGATGATAGATGTTGTATAGTAATAGTTTGCGTTCTCAATGCGTCTAGAAATAGAGTATAGTTAATTGTAGGCTGTTTGTTAGTATTATGAAATGACACTTCTATCGACGATAATGCGACGAAGAATAAATATATTTAAGTAATGTTTGTTAATATTTGCATTATGAAACGATTATAAATATTGATAATATGTAATAGTAGTTGACTACAAAGTAAATACATAATGTAGGAAATTCTGACTGAATACTTTAATCAAAATATTTATAAACACGAAGGATTATCATAAAGTATAGTAGAATAGATTTCACGTGAGTCTACATATGCTACAAATATACGTATGTTTATATAGAGAACTTGCTATAGAAACTTTTATCACCTGAGTAAATCGTAACACACTTCAATAATTTGTGTTGTCTCAGTACTGTCAAGTGTCTACCCTTTTTATTTTGGTAAGATGTATTGCACGGTAGTTGTACCTAATCAGGACTTTTATATTTGCTTTGTATTTGTTTTATCTATTTAAAAATATCACATAATTACTGTAAAATTAGCGGTATTTTAATTTTGCAGTGATGAGGCCTTAAAATCCGCAAACTTATACTTTGCCATGGTTTTTCCCCCTAAACTGTGGGTTGTTACGTGGTGCATTGAAGATTCTTAGTTTACAAAAAGTAGCCTTCACAGACGCGCTAACAGAAATTTTTGTTGAAAGGGGTCCAAACTTTGAAGCGTACAATACTACCTCTATTACTCTGCATCCGAAAAGATTATAACTAATTGTAAAAAAAATCTACCTATATTTTCACCAAAAAGAAGTTGAGAATACCCCAAGAGCATTGCCAGAACGAACTTTAAAAAAATGGAGAGATGAAACGGGAAGGATAACTGCGATTGTTCCTACATGTAAATCTTTTTATCCTCACCTTCTTCTGTTTCTCGCAGAAATTCGCAAAATATCATCTCTCTATGACTTATTACCGTCCCCGAGATATGGCTCCTTAAACCTCCCGAATAAAAACTTTTTTGGCCAATATCTGGGAAACGATTTCCAGTTGGCCAGTGGCCACCAGTTACTATTTGGTACCAAAATGTTAACTATTTTCTTAGGTATTGATCAACACCAATATCATCTCTCTCTATGACTTACGGTTCCCGAGATATGGCTCCTTAAATCTCCCGAAATCGGAACTATTTTTGGCCAATATCTCGTGAACGGTAAGAGTGCCATGAAAAATTCCATCATTTTTTCAGGTAGTTTTCGATGCTATATCGAATGGAGGGCTCAAAATTTTTAAAAAAATCGCGAATTACAGACAGACAGACAGACACACACACACACACAGAGAGAGAGAGAGAGAGAGAGAGAGAGAGAAAATTCAGTAACGAACTTTTTAAGTTCGTTGAAAGTGATAGAAATAGATAAAGGGTACCGATAGACCCCTATCAATTCGCCCCTGAGTCCTCCTATGATGGCAAAATATCGATATTGATAATGATGATGATGACATGATTAAAATGAGCACTGACATAAAAACTTAAGCATTCTTAGACTTGACTTGTCCATCTGCTCCAATTTATCTTTTTTCATTTGCTGATTCTAAAAATCTATTCACAACCGTTTCTGATCTTATTTTTCAAAAGCTCAAGCACCTGAAACACTTAAAAATTAACAGATATATTTTTTTTTCCTTCGACTCACGACTGGAAGATGAAAACCATTACTCATCTGTCAGTGCTTTCCTCCTCTAAAATGAGAGTGACGGGCCGAAACCAGTAGCAAAAGAACTGTCCCCTTCGATTTTCACACGTCACTACAGATCTTAAAAGAGTAGAGGAAAATACCGCTGATTAATTTCTGGTAAACAAGTTGCTTTCGTTTGTTGTTCCGCGGGGCCACAGAAACGGATTTTCGCTCAAAATGTTGCCAGTTTCCTGGCCGAAAAAAATAAAACAAAGACTTGAATGAAACCGGTCGTATTCACTGTTGCAAAGTCATTGCTAATTACTTATTCTCCGTTTGCACAGTTGATGGAGGGAGGGAACAGTGGAAGAGTAAGAAACATATACCTGTTGCTATAAATACAACAAGCAGCATTTTTCATGATGGTTAGAATGTTGACTTTTATTACCAATTTACTGTTGAAGTGAAACGACCACGTGAGTCACAGACATTGCACTTATATCTCGCACACGTTCCTATAACAGGATTGCCAACACTGACCAAAAATATCAACATACAAGAAATGTTGGCTTTTAGAATCTTGGTAACTTTTCGTTTGGGTCAAGAGATTCCGAGGTCAATTCCCTGGCAAATTAAATGTTGATAGACCATTTTGGTAAATGTTGTTCATTTATGGTGTTTCAACAAGTTGAGTGGATCTGGATGTTCAGGGCATACATTCATTAAGCCTAAGTGATATCAATGGTGGATTTAGAAGGTAAAAACTGGGGGAGGAACCATTATCCGGATTATGATAGCTATATCATGAGTTTACTATAAACTTTCAAAAAATATATAAGTAATAACTTCAACTATTTTTCTCATTCAAAAACCTGGGGGTCTTGGCCCCCGGCCGCGGTCTAAATCCTCATCTGACTGATGGCGTTCTTCGTTAGCAACCAGGTTATAAAGTTAATACCTACAGTTTAAAATGGGATCTGAACCAGTATAGTGTGTTCGATGTTCTACCGCCGGGAATCAAACCAGGAACTTAGTTTACCGATGGACACGCGGTAGCCACTAGTCCAGTGAGGAATCCAGTCAAATCATAGAATTTACGTTTTTTTACATTTCATTATAGGGGGGCAAGCAAAAGAAGGTCTCTGACAGCTCGTAGTGACGTGACGTTGCCACTACTCACGTGTCAAGGCTTTTTTCGGTACTTCTATAGTGGCAATTTAATAACTAATGGTGTAAGACAGAGTGACCATGGTTGGTAACACTAGTACCAAAGTAGGGGCTGCATTGTCCCTCCGCATGTGGCCAGAGACCATCTATTGTTGGCCCTGACTTATAAAACTGTAGAGTTAGTATGTCCAGTCCCCACATAGCACACGACGTCCCTAGGACGTCCCAGTTTGATCTCAATTATCCCATATAGTTCCCGGGATTATCGGGACAATGAGTAGACATTCCATGGATGTCCTGTATGGGACGTCCTAAGGGATTCCCACGTAGGATGTCCACAGGACGTCCCGTATGGGACAGAAGATCCCAGGGAAATCCTACGCCCGACATACCTAGGACCACATTATCCCACGATTTACCAGCGGACATCCCTTTGAAGTCCTGTTGAATATGCCGTTTTCCGGGATATTAACGGACATCTGGCTATCCTGCGGAGGTCCTACGAATTTCCCGGGATTAAATTCGGATGTTCCCGGGATGTCCCGTTGTTTATTGCGGACCTGTCTCGGACGTCCCGTGGACATCCTTGTGCTATGTGGGTCGTCATTCCATCCGATAAATGACGAACGAAAGCGAATTTAAGAATTCAGTTGTTTGCAATAATTAACGAGGTATACAATGGCTCATTGGTAGAACGGCTACCTCTGGTACGTAGGGTCCTTGGTTGGATTCCCGGCCAAGTAAATTCGTGGTCGACAACATCGTGTTGGTTGGTTTCCACAGAATACTCCCTATTCCTCCCACATTCTCATTCCACTAATGTTTGCATAATCATTCACTTGCCTTAACCCTTTAACTGCCATAATGTATTAGCAAAAACTATATCCCTGGGGCCAAAACGTAGTTTTGATTTTTCTCATTTTGTTTGGACTGATTCTGCGTACTCATGTGTATAATCTTCGAAAACAAAAAAAGGGTGTTAGGCATCCATAAATGCCACGCAGCACAAATTTATAAAAACAGTGAGGCATAGCGTTGATGCCACATGGTGGTTAAAGGGTTAATCATCCGTCTGTCTTAGCCAAAAGGACATAATGGTGGAACGTTAAACTGAATGATTTCATTTTATGCAATAATTAGCTAGATTAATTATCTCACTTATGTTCAATGGAGTCAATTCGTTAACGTATTCACGGTAACGGCCATTTTAACTTACAAAATTGATTAAAATTCATGTCATTCCCGAGCTTCTATGCAACCAGCATAGAAGCAAAGAATTCCTGGTTGCCTAAATAAAAGGATATTTAGTGTTTTCGCAATCCGTTTACTGTTTTCAACAGTTTAATACTATTATTATTATTATTATTATTATTATTATTATTATTATTATTAGTAGTAGTAGTAGTAGTAGTAGTAGTAGTAGTAGTAGTAGTAGTATAGATAAATGAAATGGAAACGGAAGAGAATGTAATTTCAGTTTTTCAGATCCTCTCTCAACTTTAATAAATAAATAAAGTAAATATTACTATTATTATTGTTACTTATGGATGTAACGAAACTAAAGACACCTCATCCAAGCGATGAACATTTTTCTTTACCTTCAAGTTAGAAACGCTGTTTGCAAAGCGGATGTTCTCTGAGGAAAAAAAAACACTTCCTTTCGTTTTTAACAGTTACTTATGCATAACGTGCTGAGGTAATAATCTTATTTTATTTGACTGTAGGCTACGAAATCCACATACGCATGTATTAGGCAATATTTACTACACCTGGTCTCGTGTTCGAAAGGAAGCAGACGTTGTAATCATTTGTCTTAACATTGTTCAGCAACAATTCCGCTATTGTTATATATTCCATTGAATATTGGCTGTTTTTGTGTATCCTATTTTTCTCTTTACTTTTAATCAAATTACAGGATCAAGGTATCAAGCGTCAGGTTCCTCAACTTCGGGTAATGGGACAGTCAAACTGGAAAAGCAAAATTAGAATTTGATCTTACCCAAAGGAAGAATTTTTAGTTCTTTTCTTCAGCAGAGTGTCCTCGTGGCTAAGCGGTTAGCGTACGCACCTTTGGCATCGGAGTCCAGGTATTGATTCCATGTTCATCAGAAAGTTAACGTCTCATATAACCTCGCTGTTGAAATGAACGCTAAATCCAAAATCTAACCTAATCTTTTCTTCAGTGTATAACTTATGTAAAATGAACACAGTTAAACGTAATAGTTGTCTTAGGTTAATTTTCTGTGGAACCTGTCTTTTTTTTTTTTTTTTAATAAGGCATGCATCACTTACTACTCTGTAGGTTGGACATCTTCGTAATCTCGGAACTTGATTGTATTGAATCAACATTATTCGAATAACGTTGAGGATGGACTGTTAGTGCGTCCGTTCGTCCGTTACTGCACACGCAAGCTTTTGAACGAATGCGAGTTTTTGAAATCTGATTTTTTGGAACGGATAGCTAGAGCGATCATTTCAACCGAGCTCGCTAATGGAACTCTGTTACTATCTTAATTGGTAATGATAACTATGTAAGTCCCATAGCCCATACATGTAGGGTATATTGTCTATTGAATGCCACTCATTCTAGCTTTGGAACTTCTTGTATAAATTAACAGACAAATTCTGACCAAAGCATATATTAACTAATAAATATAGCGTTACAGTTTCGGCAAATTAACTTTACCTTCATCAGACACATTATCTGATGTATGTGTCTGATGAAGGCAAAGTTAATTTGCCGAAACTGTAACGCTATATTTATTAGTTAATATATGCTTTGGTCAGAATTTGTCTCTTATTGTCTGTTGAAGTTTTACAGTCATCTCTGTAGGATCTTAATTCCTTAGGAATACAATAAATCCAATAGAGAAACAGGAAAACTTGTATATTGGATATAACTTCTCCAAAAATACTGGGTACTTTTAATTGATTGGAACTTTATAAAATCCCATCTCAAAAGGTAGAAATTCTTAATTTGCTCCTAAATTTCCCACACGCTATGCTAATTACACGTATAGTACAACAATTTCTAAATTTATAAAATATGAAAATTAGAACTACTGTATGTCAGTTACTTTCATGAATATTTTAGTAAATTATTAGTAGATTCCGATCTTCGAAATTTATCAAATAGTTGATTAATAAGCATTTTTCTTAATCAAAAGAGACTATTGATTTTTTAAAAATAAAAACAAGTATATTTTGTTACCAGAATTTAGTATTTTCATTATGCGTTTGTGCTATAATGTTCTACTGAATGCTATAAAATTACACAAACTTCATTCGCTAGTTATGGCGTTTGTTTTTTTGGAAATTCACAATTTACTATATAAATCACTTCCATACTAATATGCATGTACTTTACAATTAAGAAAAATTTGGCAATTAACCTGATCTCACGTTTATTCAAGCGTCATTAACCTACTTTCCGCTCATAGAGAATTTTGGTATCGTCGATAAATAAATATATGAAAAATTCTATATATGCTGCCAATTTTGAAGAAAATGCCCTTTATCCCTATTCAAGAAATTAATGTCAAAAATCCCATAAATCCGATGGGATTTTTCCCACGAGTTGACATCACTGCAGCGAATGAATAAAGATCATCCTTTGTTTTTGTCGCGTATACGAATTCTTTTCCTCGTAGAAATATTACATTAAACTATAATAAATTTTACTTACAAACAATGATGATCAGATTCATTTTGTAGCCTCCCCCCCAAAAAAAATACCGCACATGTGTTACACTGCTTGTGGTTAATAGTCATTTTATCAGGGCAAGTGGAACTATTTCTATTTGACAACAAGATCCTGAGACGAATATTCGGATCCAACATGAACAGGAATGGGGAATGGCGGAAACTTAATAACGAGGAACTACATAATTTATACGGTTCACCCAACACTGTTAGGGTCGTCAAGTCTAGGAGGCTTAGGTGGGCAGGTCATGTAGCTAGAATGGAAGAAAGTAGAAATGCTTTCAAAGTCTTGACTGGAAGACCAATTGGAAAACGACCATTAGGAAGACCTAGGCGCAGATGGGAGGACAATATTAAGATGCATTTCGCAGAGATTGGAATACAAAGTAGAAACTGGAAGCAATTAGCTAAGGATAGAAGTCAGTGGAGAGCTTTTGTGAACGCGGCATTGAACCTCCGGGTTTCATAGGCCATAGAGTTAGTTAGTTAATTAAGTGGAACTATTTTCTAAACATACAAGAGAACCAATCACTCTTAGATAGCCACCATTAAAGTCGTTGTTAAGCATTGATATGTTACAGTATTACGAACTGGACATAGAAAATCACTCTAAGTCATTTATTACAAAAATAGAATTTAAAATAGCTTTCGTTCAAGTGTTATCGTGTGAAGTAACGGACAGACGTACTAACATTACAATCTTACAGAGTCCACTTATGTGATCCCAATGAATCCCTGTATCACTGGGAGTCGAGCCCGATTCGTCTGGTTGATAGGAACTTTTTTTTTATATACAGATTACGGCATCAGTAGCTGTATAAATAATTCCTTAGAAACAATTTCTCGGATGTTGTAGTCAAGAAAACACTGCCAAACAAGTTACGTTAAATGAGCTAATAATCCCACAAATTTATGACGTAGCAACTTTCTCAAATGTTGCTCTGCACATGTGGATGGATGGGCAGTTTTTGCTCTGTTTTGCTTGCTATTTTTGCTATGCGGAAAACACTCTGCGATTTTTTCCCCCTTTTCTGATGGTGATTGAAATCCTCTGCTTCTGTCATTGTTGTAAGAAGACGCTGCAGAAGAAGAGTTGAACCCGGATGCAACGATCCAGTTACTTCACACTTGGATGACAACGAGGTGGTCAGACGCCCTCTCAACACAACAGAAGAAGCCTCGAAATATTGACCTTGGAGGGGGAGGGGGAGGGGAGGGGACTAATTGATTAACAGAAGTTGCCCAGGAAGTGAGCGAGTAGTGATCAAGTGCAGTTCCTCCACTCACTCCTTGTTACTCAATGTTTATATAAACGGCGGGGGGAGCGGTGCTTAACATAAGTGGAAGCTAAGATATCATCCAACTACGATTTACTCTCAAGAAAAAGACATAAGCACACACACACAGAGAATAAACGAAACTTAACCCACGAATGTGAAGAGTGAGATGTGATATACGGTACAGGGTGCCTTAAAAGTTGGCTCCTCGTTTTACATTAGGTACAATTAATAGTGCTGAAAAAAACTGAGACCCCATATTCCATTAGTGTGACTGGCCGCCATTATAAATTACCATAATAAATTTTGATCATTGCGGTAGGTACGGCTGGGGAGGATAAAAAATTCTAACTTCTGAAAGAGAAATTAAATCTAATAAGTTTTACGTCTCACAGCCATGCCAGCGAGGCTAAAGGAGACTATGATAATGAGAAACGAACGAAATGGTGGAATGAAGAAAGTGGGAGGAAACAGGAGAACCCCGAGAAAACCTATGCACAGGGTGTTTGTCTACCATAAAGCTCACCTGGCACGAGCTGGAATCGAACCAAGAACCTCATGTACCAGAGGTGAGCTCTCTACCACTGAGCCACCGCGGTCCTTAATGGCAAAAGAGTCTAGCAACATTTCATTTGACAGGTCTTTGTTGTAAAGTAGACATTTTAGTACAACCACCATCTGTTAGTGAATATCTAAAATTTCCTTTGTGCATTTGGAACCAAGACCACACAGATCATTTTGAATGGAAAAGTCATATTTATACCAAAACTTCTGCCTTACAAAGACTATTTAAGCTATATACAAGTGCTGAGCTCACTAACCCTTTCCCTCCGACAGTGTATCTTGTTAAGTTTTATTAGCTTAAAACATTCTTTTTCTTTAGCCAGTTGAATACTAATTTCGGAATTATTGCCATTAGTTCTTTACTTCTAGTCTCTTACTAATATCCTTTAGTAGAAAATATTGAACCATATAAGTGTATGATTTGGTTGCATAACCACTAGCTGTATATGACAGAACTCTTACACACTTTCCTCCAGAGACTAATTAACCACACAAAAATGTAACCTCAATTGCATATCTGCAACGTATACATTACGGGATTCTTACACCCTAGATTTCCCCTAGAAACTAATCAGATAAACAAAAATGTAATGTTGGCTGAATATCTACAAGGTATTAATTATTTTCTAGAGAGAGCTCCTTCGTGGCTAAGCGGTTAGCGTACGCGCCTTTGGAGAGGGAGACCCGGGTTCGATTGTCGGCGGGAGCTCATATGGTTCAGATTCCACGTTAATCAGTAGTCCCGTCTCATATAGCCTCGCTGCTGAAAGAGACGTTAAACTCAAAATCAACTCAACTCTTTCTAGATATTAATCAAACAAAAATGTAATGTTGGTTGAATGTCTACAAGGTACTAATTCTTCTGTAGAGGCTAATCAATCTAAAATGTAATGCTGGTTGCATATGTATGAGGCACCCATTCTTTGGAGACTACTCAAGCAAGCAATAATGTAATGTTGGATTGAGTATCTATAAGGTAGCCATTTTTCTTTAGTGACTAACTAAGCAAATAAAAAAAATGATGCTAACAGCATATCTACAAAGTGTATATTATAAAATCCTTACACATTCATTTCCAGGGACTAATCAGACAATATATAATGTGATGATTGTATATGTACAAGATACCTATTTTTCTTGAGAGAATAATCAAACAAGCAAGAATGTAATATTTGGAACATATCACTGCAGTGTCTACATTACGTAATCCTTATATGTTCTTCTCTAGAGACTAATCAAAGAAGACAAAATATAATATTGGTTGCGTATCTGCAAAGTTTACACTACAGAATGGTAATATATTGCTTTATATAGTCTAATTAAGCAATTAAAAATGTAATGCTTGTTGGGCATCTTCATGATCCTTACACATTTTTCTCTAAACGAACTAATGTAATGTTGGTTGCATATCAATAAGATCTACATTACCCAACCATTACACATTCTTCTCCATAGAGTAATCAAACAATAGTTACATATCTACAAGGACTACATTACGAAATCCTTAAACATTTTCCTCTAGACTAATGAAACATACGATTATAAAAATATAATATTGTTGCATAGCCAGAAGGTCTACGATACCGATTTCTCACATATTCTTTTCTAGAGACTAATTAAACAAACAAAAATGTAATGTTGATTGCATACTTACAAGATCTACATTCTAGAATACTTACATGTTCTTCTTTTGAGGCTAATGTAACATGAAACGTAATGTTGGTTTCATATCTACAAAGTCTAACCTAACACATTTTTGGCTAGAGATTAATCAAATAACACAAAGTTTAATTGTGACCACATATCACCTAGATCTACTTTCCGGAATCCTTTTCTATTGAAACTAATCAAAGAAACAGTAATCTAATGTTGGTTGTATACATGCAAGGTACACATTCATCTTGAGACTAATAATAAAAACAAAAATACCATGCTAGTTGCTTAAGTACAAGGTATATATTCCGAAATCCTTACACATTCTTCTTTCCAGATTAATCAAACAAACAAAAATGTAATGTTGATTGTGTACTTACAGTTTTGGTATTCACGGAATCCTTAAAAGGAAACTACAGACAATTATATATTACAAATATGTTTGATAATAGATATGTTCCTCGATTAAGCCACACCCAGATAAATTGAGAATGCACAAACCTAGCGTCAAATATTTATCCCGGAACTGTCAACTCATACTTGGGAAGACTTATAATTCTATCAGGAAACAGTACCTTTTTGGCAATTTTCAAATTATAAGATGAAATTTCAAGTAGTAGAAATGTTCAAATATTTTTTTCTTTAAAAAGTTACACTTTTAAAATAACGAGGTAAATATTTTTTCTTAAAATAGTTACACTTTTAAAATAATGAGGTATAAGATAGAAAACAAGCTTTGAACGTGGAAGAATCATCTTGTTTAAAAGCAACTTCTGAATGAATATCGTAAGAATTCTTAAATTAGTATGTTTACTTAGTAGTAAAGTGTTATGTATTTCGCTGCATCTCGCCGTGAAGGCCTTCAAAATAACAGAAACTTTGAGACACTTTTCAACTTCCTGCCAAGCACTGACTCATTCCAGTTGCCGGTAACATCAAAGGCAAATTAGTATCTACTTACAATCCTCGAGGTAATAGGTTCGATGGCCGTTTTTTTGCATTGGTCGGTGTCTTAATTGTATTTCAAATGGCATTGTAGCAATATTCATTTACATAATTAGTTGCAATTGAGCATTCTGATGCATTCCTGTTGCATTTCTGATGTTTTATATGTTAAATACATTTGAATTTTAGGAAAAATATATTTACGAATCAAATGTATTTAAATAGCATTTTCTTCAGGGCCGTCATTTAGGGGGCAGGGAAGAGCAAGCAATTGCCCCCATGAGTTTGACACTTATGTAAATTTTATCAATAGAATAGTAGTAAATCAGTGAAAAAAGTGAAATTTTACTTATGTCAAGGGGTGTTGTCCCCACAAGCAAAATCTGAAATTACGCTCCTGTCGGTCGTTTAAAATTATATTTACATGTCACCCCTTTCTATCACCCTAGGAGTGGTAGAGCTATTTTAATCTACTTGGAGCGTAACTTCAACCTAAGTGGTATCACGAGTCACTATTCATTACAGTGACCCAGAAGACTATGGGTTCGACACTAATATAAGTTATTTTGAACTATTTTCTACCCCCTGGGGGTGCTTGGAGTGTCTTACGTCCACAGTATGGTATATAACAGTGCTATTCAACCGGGGGTACGCGTGCCTCTGGGGATATGTAAATATGTTTCTGGGGGTACGTAATGCTGCTTTTGGGGGTCTGCTGGAAATGTCTGTTGACAGTTCACTGCTAATGAAATTCGATAACTTGTCAATTTGTGACTTCTGTACTTATGATTGAAAAGAGTACAATAAAATTAGTGACAATGCTATTTCACAACTTCTTCCCGCATTTCCATCAACTTATTTGTATGAATACGGTTTCTCTGCGTTAACATCAATAAAAATGAAGCACAGAAATTGCTTGAAACCAGAATCAACTCTGATTCTCTCATTCTCGAAGATTCGACCAAGAATCGAGGAGATGACGTTCCAGAAACAAGTTCAGTCATCTCATTAACTGCTTAGTTCTAAAGTTACTTTTAGTTTTTGAATTTTTAACATTGTCCTCAGTGTACAAATTATCAGAGAGGATAAGGGGAAAATCCCCCTCAGAAGAACTGGATGTCTCTCATGTTTTGAAATTTCCCGTGTTAATTTTTTCGGATGTGTACTTTATCTCTCCGTAAATAGTCTTTCAATTCTCACACTGATTGTCGTTTGTTGGGTCTCTATTTGACCCCTTTTTAATCAACAGAATATGTGTATTAAGTTTAATAAGTTAATTTCGATTTAATTTATATTAAACGGCTTCAAGGGTACAAACTTGGATGGCGATCTGTGTCCAGGGGTACACTAGAAAAAAGGGTTGAATAGCACTAGTATAGAGAATGTCACTACCCACATAGCACAAGTACGTCCACGGGATCTCCGAGACTGAGCCCGCAACAGACGACGGGACATCCACATGTGCTCCTGGGACATCCAAATGTGCTCCTGGGACATCCACAGGATTTCCGCGGGAGATCCAGATGTCCGCTAATATCCCGGGATACGGGATATTCAACGGGACCACGAAGACATGTCTATTGGTTTTCCCTCGGACCTCCTGTCCCATCTGAGACGTCCCGTGGACATCCTACATGGGAATCCTTCAGGACGTCCCATGCAGGACGTCCATGGGATGTCTTCTCATTGTCCCGATAATCCCGGGAACCGAATGCGATGATTGGGATCAAAATGGGACATCCCAGGGACGTAGTGTGCAGTCGTTACGGGTTACACTATTTGTTTCCATATTTTGTAAGTCATATATGTAGCAAGTTCGGGAAATGGCGCTCAAGGCGTTCAAGAATAACGCTGGAGCATACACATATACATATACATCTAATATATAAAATTAAAAGTGATTATGTTTGTGACTTAATAATCATCTGACCGTTCCCTATCAAATTTCCAACATAGAAGAGGTTCGGGCCTGGAATAGTTTTTATCATTCCACTTTGACGATGGGGAGAGGGTGATTTAAAAATGATCGAACATGACCGATATTAGTGTCGAAACCATAGTTTTTGGGGTCGCTGAGACAAACAGTGACACTTTCGATACAGTTTAAATCCAAATTCCCCCTTTTATGTTCAAAATTAAACGTATTCTCACCGTGCGAAGAACGGGTATTCTGCTAGTACAAAATCCAAACTATATATAAAATACATGAACTGACATAAAATAAAAAGGTACTTCCGGTTGACGTGGAAGGTTGAAATTTGAATGGTTTTTATCTTTCAGAGATTAACCGACAGCAAAATTGCCAAAAGTCAATATTTTTAATTTTTTTTTTGGGGGGGGGTCTAAAAGGGGGATGAAGAAACTTCCCATGTTGTTTAAATTGACTGCTTTTGGATATATAATTTCATGTTTTAGATACTTGGAATTGAAAAAAAAAACAACTCTAAATTCGATATGCTTGTACGTTTGCTATAGAATTATTTAACAAAATCACTAAAAATAAAAATTTCTAACTTTAGAGTGGTTTTATGGGCAATTCAAAAATCTTCCATTGTTATTTATATGGGCCACCTTTTCCACCGGAAAATTATTGGGTACTTCCTGTAGGGCTACAATGATTAAATTTCACATGATTGTAGCTTTCCGGGACTAACCAACAGAAAAATTGGCAAAAGTGAATATTTTTAATTTTTAGGGGGTCTAATGGGCGGGATGTAGAATTTCCACATGTTATTTAAATTGACATTTTTTTAACCTATAAACTCATATTTTAGTACTTTAAATTGGAATAAGAACTTTAAATCCTTTATGCTTGTACGTTTTCGTTATTATTACGTAAATAAATCACCAAAAATAAAAAATTTCTAACTTTAGAGTGGTTTTATGGGCAATTCAAAAATCTTCCCTATGTTATTTATATGGGCTATGTTTTATAACCGAAAATTATTGGGCACCTCCTGTTGAGCTACAATGATTAAATTTCACATGACTATAGCTCTTTGGGTCTAACCAGCAGGAAAATTGTCAAAAGTCAATATTTTTAATTTTTAGGATGTCTAAAAGGGAGATGATGAAATTCCCCATGTTATTTAAAAGCGCTTTTTTTTGACATATAATCTCATATTTTTAGATACTTGCAATTGAACAAAAACTTGAAATTCGGTATGCTTGTACGTTTTCGTTAGTTTTGCCTAAGAAAATCACCAAAAATAAAAGTTTCCGATTTTAGAATGGTTTTATAGGAAATTTAAAAACATTTCCCATGTTATTTATATGGGACATCTTCTACACCCCAAAATGTTAAGGCACTTTCGGGAGGATCAGATCGATGAAATTTGGCATGATTGTGGCCTTCTGGTACGAACTCACAGAAACCCAATTGCCAAAGGCGAATATTTTGAATGTTTAAGGACTCTAAAGGGGGAATGAAGAAATTCCAATGTTATTTCAATAGGCGTTTTCTTGGGATATAAAACATTATCTTTTAGACAGTTGAAATAGGAAAAGAAACTTAATATTCCGTAGAATTATGTGTTTAAGGTTGGTGTAAAGGGACAAGTTTTGCCAATAGATGTCACTACAGTCTTCTCTCTCGCCCATGTATTTTTTACCTTTCACGAAAATTTACAATTTCTCTTACAAATTTCGACCTAGAGACTTCAAACTTTTGGAGAAGGAACTTCATAACCTATCGAAGGCAACAGTCCGTGCCGATTTCTTATTTTGTTTTCTTCATTGCTGAAAGGGTTATATTGTTAAAGGTTTGGATATCTCTTTCAATAAACAAGCCATTTCAACAATGAAGAAAATTTTAAATAAAAAATCGGCACGGATTATTGCCTTCGATAGGTTATGAAGTTCCTTCTGTAAAAATTTGAAATCTCTAAGTTGAAATGTGTAAGATATATCCTGAATTTTCGTAAAAGGTAAAAAATACATGAGAGAGATGCGAAGACTGTAGTGACATCTATCGGCAAAACTTGTCCCTTTAGACTAACCTTAAGAAGTACGATGCCGTAGGCTGAGTAAGTACGAAGGTCTGAGGACAGAGCCCCCAGCTAGCCGGAGGTTAATAATGTAGATACAAAATGCTATCTCCTCCTGTTATTTTTTTTCAAATGGTTGGACAATGTATCCATTTATTTTTAATGAGGATATCCATGTTCTTATCTTCAGAGATTCGTGAAATAGCATTTTTTATTTTTTTTCATAAATTATGCTCTCCTTAGGATATACATATTAATCCAAGTATGATGATAAAAACCCATTTCAGATCAATTAATAACTATATCCAAAAATTCATTTCAACCAATTCAGTCGTTTTCAGTTTTCATTCGATTACCAACAAGATGATTTTCATTTTTATGTAATAGAGGGTGAGTCAAAAGTCCCTCACCACCTCTTATAAAATGAAAGCGAGTGTAGATAGCCGGAATCGGTAATTGTAGGGACACGTTAGGCAGAGGGGAACCTTTATGGTGCGTGTCAGGTGAATGGCCGCCATTTTGAATCTCGCTCAAACAGTCTAAATTGGAAGAGGATCAATGTGATATATATTTATGAAACAGGGCTAAAGTTTTCAGAGAAATTAAATACAATACCTCAATTAACTTACATGAAATTTAAGCAGACCACCGGAAGTAATTGTTGAATTATTACTATTCTTTCATGATTTGCCTATAAAAACAAAGTCCGGACATATTACATAACGGACAAATGACGGCAGAAAACACGAACCAACCTGTACTAGATGATCACTAAAAAGCACGAGTGTTATCTAACCAAGTCAGGGCAGAGCTAAGCTAACCGGCCTGCTCGTGTCCGTAGGAAGCTGGCGCGTCAGAGATGTAAAGTATGTGCGTAAACAAGAGTAGTGAAAACACATCGGTTTTCGCAGTGATGCGAGTTCATATAACACTTGTAATGGTTTCGCACTAGTAACGCTATATTTGTAAAATGAAATTACAGCTTTTGTATACTGTACAGAAATAGTACGCCGTCAGAAAATAATGTCCAACAGTTCTTTTTAATAAGCACTTACTTATTTTGACCGTCGTATAGCATATGTAATGATTTTATTCTAGTAACCCATAAAATACAACCATTTAATTCTGTCACCTGTAGAAATTTGTTCCTTATAAATGTACCTTCCGATGCAGAGTACTGAATTTTACGTATAAATTTTACAAAACGTGGTGTGCCTAAATTTGACCAGCACCATAAAATATAATTGTAATGTAAATACAACTGTAATCGGTGAATAGAGCATTCCAATTATATAATATAGTTTTCATTGCTAGCTAATTCTATCTATAAATGTAAATTTGGCTGCCTAATTGTATTGCATAAATCTACATTTGAGTAACTAGCCTTTGGCTCCGTCCTCTCGGCCTACAGCCTCGCGTCTCTTTTGTATCAGCCTTTGCATCAACAGTGAATTTCGTGCATTTGCTCTTAACATTTCTTGAATTTATCCGAGCTGGGAGCTTTACCCTCTGAAACCCACATTTACTCGGCCTACAGTTTCGCACCTCTTAAACCCACAATTCTACCAAATTTCAAGTTCCTTTACTTATTTCAACTATTTAAAAGATAAGATTTCATATCCTAAGAAAACGTTAATTTAAATAACATAGTAATTTCTTCATCCTCCTTTAGACCCCTTAAAAATTAAAAATATTCACTTTTTGCAACATTCCTGTGGATTAGTCCCGGAAGGTTACTCATATCTCTAATCCTGCCGGAAATGCTAAATATTTAGGGGTGTTGATGTCCCATATAAATAACGGAAAAAGATTTTTCAGTTCCCTATGAAACCACTGTAAAGTTGGAAATTTTTATTTTTGGTTACTTAGGTAACGCTAACAAAAACGTACAAAACATACCGAATTCCAAGTTTTTATTTCAATTCCAAGTATTTAAAACATGAGATTATAGGTGAAAAAAGGCACGTTTAAATAACACGTTGAATTTCTTCATCGTCCCCTTTAGACCCTCTAAAACTTAAAAATATTAACTTTTGTGGCGATTTTCCTGTAGGTTAGTATCGGAAAGCTACAGTCATGCCAAATTTTAACTTTCCACGTCAACTAGAAGTACCTCTTTATTTTATGTCAGTTCATGTAAGTTTATATATTGTTACGATATACTACTTTTATTTTTTTAAATGTAAATGCTATGCTGCTAAAAGTAATTTATTATATACAAATGCCTAGCTATATAAGATAATTAACCTAAATCTAAAATTAGATTGACATCTGGATCTAAATATTTACGCGTTAAGAAACAAATACATTTAAAAGGTATCTAGTGCTTACGATGCATTCCTAGTATATCTATTTTTCACTACACAGTAGTGCGTACAACATTTCTAGTTTAAAAACGTCTGGTTTATTAAATGCTGATGCCTCAAATAACGGTAGAATTGTGTACAATAAAAACGTAGATATAAAAAAGGTACCGGTAACATCAACTTCCGTTGATTACTTTTTTTCTTTTTTTTTTTTTTTCATACGCACCGCACCATCATCGTCTGGATTTTGTGGTTGGAGTTATTCTGAGGCATCAGCAAAAGAATATTAAGTTGTTATAGCGAATCGAACAGTGAACAAAAATGGCCAACACAATGCCAGGTTCTTTAGTCTGTTCCCTTGAGACTGAGAACCAGATTGCGGTAGTTTGTTATGTGTCTCAGCATGATAGCGCTGGTGTATCAGTCGAACATCGAATGGTCATAAATGAGCCATCTACGCTATACGAACTATGAAGGAACACAGGAAGAAAGTGAAAATGCCTTTCGATTTTTTAAATTTTTTTATATATATAATGCTTCGAACGAAACGTGAGGGCAAGATTACAAAAGTAAGAACTGAGAAAAACGAACGGAAAAAAACGAAATAAAAGAAATAAAAAGCGAAACATAAACTAAAGTAAAGGAAATGTCCGTGTGAAGGAGTTGTGCCGGTTTAAAAGTTGGAAAAATATTTTTTTAAGTGAACAGAGCAAAAATGGTTCCCCTCTCTTTAATATCACGTTCGTTTTCATCCAACTACAACGTACAAGGTCAGTTACCTTTTTCTTACACGTACAATCAACATAGTAAAACAGTGGCGTCGCTACATTATTTAACATGAGTGCTTACTTCAATAGTCAGCAAGAAGTAAAAGGAAATTACGTGGAAGCATATTTAAATACAAGACGATACAGTAACACAGTATTGGTCACTGTACTTTGTCTTCGCTAAATGGAACCAGGGCCAACTCGGGTTAAGAGCTTGTTTTAACGTTTTCTTGTGGTATCTCCCTGATAACTCTGCCTTCCACCCTACATTTAATAATAATTCATTAAGAGTCTTCATCCCGGCGAAATTAAAATACCGCTAATTTTACAGTATTTATGTGATATCTTCAAATAGATAAAAGATAATCGAAATGTGGAACAAGAGCACTCTAGACAATATTATTTTACATGAGAAAACGTTATCACGATTCATTTATCTGCTTTCGATTTCGAGCCATTTTGAAAATCGGCGTTTATTTTCGCGTTTCTAAACAGCTAAAAACGGAAAGCCACTAGGTGACTTGTGATAACGGTACCTCACGCGAAATAATATTGTCTAGGGCGCTCTTGTTCCATATTTCAATCATCTTTTATCTATTTGAAGATATCACATAATTACTGTAAAATTAGCGGTATTTTAATTTCGCCGGGATGAAGACTCTTAAGCTATTTCAATTGTCATTCACTATATATTTAACGAACTTAAAAAGATCGTTACTCAATTCTCTATGTACATATATATATATATATATATATATATATATATATATATATATATATATATATCAGGGATGCAAATAACCACCCTCCCACTCGACCAGGGCGAGCGGTTCATTGGTGCGGGCGAGCTTTTAATGTCACTATTAAAATACCGAAGGTAAGTAAATGATTTCTATTGTGGCCTAGCAGCTTTTTTCTTGTGCTAGTTAACTTGTGTTGCTTATTTGCATCTCTGATATATATATATATATATATATATATATATATATATATATATATATATATATATATATATATATATATATATATATATATATATATATATATATACAGGGTTTTCATAAAGTATGGACGGATTTAATTCGCTTATAATTTACATAAAAATGCTCATATTGAAATCAAATAAAGTGCAAACGGTAGCGGAAGGATTAAATTTTTACCTGTAATCTGCACCAGCTCAGTTCATTCACCGCCACACCTCCAACTGGGCGCCATTTACGTCCACACATTCGCGTAGACGGCGCTGGAATCCACTCACAGCGTTCCGCCGTGTTTGATCCGAAATGTCAGCCACAGACACCCTGATTTTGTCCTTTAAGTTCTCCAAACCACTTGGCTTCTTTGCATAAACTTCCGTTTTCACATGACCCCAAAGCCAGAAGTCGCAGGGGGTAAGGTCGGGTGATCTTGGCGGCCAAGCGGTCGGGCCACCGCGGCCAATCCATCGCTTAGGGAATTTCTAGTCAAAGAACTGTCTCACCTTGATTGCATAGTGAGGGGGTGCCCCGTCCTGTTGGAACACGATGTTAAAAGACACACACACCAATACAGCTTACAACTTACTTTTAACAGTCAACATTGAAACAACAATGAAAACAACAATGGATGGAATTTGGTAAGAAACTGACCCTTGCCCTCCCTCTCCCTCTCTCAACGTGTTCAGAGTTGCCGCTTATCTAACAGTGTTGCCAACTAAAAATTTAATCCTTCCGCTACCGTTTACACTTTATTTGATTTCATTATGAGCATTTTTATGAAAATTATAAGCAAATTAAATCCGTCCAGACTTTATGAAAACCCTGTATATACAGATGGTGATCAGAAAAATGGAAACACCTGTAGTTGGCAACACGTCAGATGTATGGGATGGCAGTGGTGTCGTGGCGCCCGAAGCGCCGGACCGCTGGTGGTGGTGTGTTTTAAGTTCGGTCTCCATACTACGTCAGGCGCAGTGGAACAGCAGTGTCCAGTGGCTGCAGCAGACGGAGGTAGTGTAAAATGGGAAATCTCTCAGATTTTCAAAGAGGGCAAATTATTGGTGCCCGGTTATTTGGAGTGAGTGTGACTGCACTGGCTACTGTGTTAGGTGTGTCGCGTGGGACAGTGTCGAAGGTGATGACGGCCTACACAATACACGGGAAAACCATATCGGGGAAGCGGAACAGTGGGTGGAAGAAAATCATGAGTGACAGGTTACGCCGGGTATTAAAGCGCATTGTCACGCAGAACCGTCGTGCCACTGCGGAACAAGTGACGGAAGAACTCAATCAGCACCTTCCCCACCCTGTTTCGACAATCACAGTCCGCCGCGAATTACATGACATGAACTTACGGGGTCGTGACCGCTCATCAGGGACCATAACGCTTTCGCACGCCGCAAATGGTGCCGCCACCATGCAATTTGGACCGTTGAGGACTGGAAACGTGTGATATGGTCGGATGAGTCATCCTTCACCCTATTCCCAACCACGGGCCGTGTTTATGTGTGGAGAACGCCCAAAGAAGCTTATGATCTGCAGTGTCTCCGCCCAACTGTAAAACATGGCGGCTGCTCGGTGATGCTGTGGGCCGCAATATCACGGTTTTCATTGGGTCCTGTGGTCACACTTAGTGGACGAATCATTGCCAACGTTTATGTCGCAACTTTAGGAGGCCACTTGCATCCTATGGTCCGGATGTTGTTCCCGGACAATGACGCCATCTTCCAGGATGATAATGCACCCATTCACACAGCTGGTGTTGTTGCAGCGTGGTTTGAGGAACATCGGAATGAAGTTCAACACCTCCCCTGGCCCGCCCAATCCCCAAATCTCACATAATTGAACATCTGTGGTCCGTCTTGGAAACACGACTCCGGTGACGATTTCCACCTCCATACTCTCTCACAGAACTGGCCGATGCCCTGCACGAGGAATGGTGTAAAATTCCACTTGCTACCATTCACGACCTCTATGCCTCCATCCCACGTCGCATCAAGGCTGTTCTGAAGGCGAAAGGTGGCCCGACACCATGTTAATCTGGTAAGTTGCAATTTCGTTCAGGTGTTTCCATTTTTCTGATCACCATCTGCATATATATATATATATATATATATATATATATATATATATATATATATATATATATATATATATATATATATATATATATATATATATATATATATATATATCAGGGTGGTAGGAAACACCACAGACAAAATTCGGGAGGTGATTCCCGACACCGAAACAAAAAAAAAAAAGTCCTGTTGCACTTTTCTCTAGGACACATAGTTTCGGAGCTACATGATGCCGAAAACGGGGCAAAATACACTTTAGCGCTATATCTCCCCTATTTCGAAAGATAGAGGCAAGGCGGCATGGTCACCTCAAAGGAACGAAACCTGCTCTATTTCAAGATAGGTATGTCGCAATCGAGAAATCAGTGCACAAGGAATTCCCGCATAAACTGTCACGTAAAGATACGTCAAAATAGGCGTGAATGGATAGGTTTCCCACCTGGTAACCATAATTAGTTGTAACCATGTCGAGATCTCAAACAGAGACAAATTAATGGACGCGTCATATTAGGCATGTGTGGATGCATAACCGCCACGTACTGAGGGTGACCAACAATGAAGTTGCGGATATGAAGTGTGGGTGAATACAGTTCGGGAGGTGATTCCACAACTGGAAACAAGGAAACAAGTCATGAACAGAAGTCGAAAGAGGCGGCGTGTTCAGCAGGAACCGAGTAAAAAATCGCCCACACACCGTGGGTAAAGTAGAATATCTCCCGAACGAATTGAGATAAGGGAACTAATGGTACAAATTGAATGGAGCAGATGGAACTGCGCAATGGGAGTCCATACAGGAAGAAGGGGATTCCGCAAAGCAGACATGGTGGGGGCAGTGAAAAGTAAAACAGACGTATGTACTATGACGTGTTACGCATGGTTTACGTACAAGCTGTGGGGTGAGAGCTGGAAAAGTGGGGATTCCCCATTGCAGCGTCGGGGACCAATTCAAGGGAACATCGCCGAACATGGATGTTGTTGCTGCGGTTCCGCGACAAGCAGAGTACGCAGACATTGCAGGGCCGAGAATCGCTGTAGGCCCTACCGAGTAGGCAACTGAGGCATGGAAGACGTGGACAAAAGTAAGCATTCGTAGCTCGTACTGGTGTACGTGATGAATAAGTATCACAAAGAATGACACTAAAGGTTTCAGAAGTCTTACAACAGTCTTATCTGTGTCAACACTAAAGAAGATGCTCAAAATGACGTCCACCACTCTGAACACAGGCATTCAGACGCCGTCGCACAGACCGGCGCACACGTCGAAACGTATCTGGTTCTTCCCGCAAAGCGTCACAAGCGGCTCGAACGCGTTGTTCCAACGTTTGGATATCAGATACCGGAGCAGCATAAACAACAGTTTTGAGATGCCCCCATAAATAGATATCCAGAGGGTTTAAATACGGCGACCGGGCAGGCCATGACATAGGACCGCCACGGCCAATCCACTTGCTCGGGAAAACAGTGTTCACGGGAAGACAGAACTGCGCCGGGGCACCATCGTGCATATACCACATAAGTTGTCGTAAGACCAACGGCACATCCTCCAGAAGTGTAGGAAGTATCTCGCGCAAGAAGTTCAAATAGATAGGCCCAGTGAGTCATTGTGGAAGAACAACTGGTCCAATGAGATAGTCACCCAGAATCCCTGCCCAAACGTTGATACGAAACTGGTGCTGGTGGTGGACCTGTATCATTCCATGTGGATTATCCACAGACCACAAATGACTATTATGAAATTTCTGGATACCATCCCTTCCAAATTGGTTTTCATCTGTGAACAAAATGGAGGAGAGAAAACCGACAGTTGTTGCCACCAAATGGAGAACCTGATTACAAAAGTCCAGACTGGGAGGAAAATCCCCTGGCGATAGACCCTGTACCCGTTGCAAATGATAGTGGTAAAAATTGTTGGCATGAAAGATCGACAACAGACTCTTATGACTGACATTATGCTGACGGGCAAGCTCCCTGGAACTTACACTCGGGTCATCGAGCACATGTCGTAAAATAAGTTCTTCGGCATGCACAGTGCGTTTCTCATGTGGTCTTCCCGTGTTATACATGGCAGGGTGAAACGTTCCGGTCTCACACAAACGACGAAACAGTGTTGCAAATGTTGTATGATGCGGTTGGCGTCTATTGGGATATCGATCGTTGTATAATCGAGCTGCCTGCCTACCATTTCCATGTGCTTCTCCATACACAAAAATCATCTCGGCCTGTTCCTGATTGGTATAATGGGCCATTGTCACAACACACTACACTATGAACGTGATTCACAACACACAACGTAGTAGTTGCCCACTTCAGCTTCACGGATGACTTTGACAGACAAGGTAGGTCTGCTCAATGGTAGGTGATGTATTGTTTGTTGGTTGTGCACTCAGTGTTTCTTCAGTGCTAACTCCTTGTGCATCGGAATGACCTGGACTGGCAACTTGGGGGCCTCTCGAGGTAAATCAACGAAGTACGTATGTAGTGTGGTTTAGCCGTATGGTAGCTATGGCCGTCTGTTTGTGACCGTGCAATGTTCCCGAAAATAGTCAATGTTTTGCTGTCAGCACTGTTCGAATAAAAGAGGGGGTGCAGGGGAAATCACCCTCACGTAAAAGTTTATCCCCGGCTTATATCATGAAAATAACATAGTATCCCTGGCAGGTATCCCCCTACGCTCCTTTGGGGAATCCCTTGTGCACTGATTTCACGATTGCGACATACCTATCTTTGAATAGAGCAGGTTTCGTTCCTTTGAGGTGACCATGCCGCCTTGCCTCTATCTTTCGAAATAGGGGAGATATAGCGCTCTAAAGTGTATTTTGCCCCGTTTTCGGCATCATATAGCTCCGAAACTATGTGTCCTAGAGAAAAGTGCAACAGGACTTTTTTTTTTTTTGTTGTTTCGGTGTCGGGAATCACCTCCCGAATTTTGTCTGTGGAGTTTCCTACCACCCTATATATATACGTGTGTGTGTGTGTGTGTGTGTTTGTGTATCTTATTTGCGAATTTTTCCATTTAGAGCCCTCCATTTGATGGAGCATCAAAATCTATCTCAAAGAAGTGATGGAATTTTTCGCGTCACTCTTACAATTTCCTAGGTATTCGCCAAAAAAGTTCCGATTTCGCAAGATTTAAGGAGCCATATCTCGGGAACCGTGTCATAGAGAAATCATATTGGTGTTAATCAATACCAGTATTAATTCAATACTTATTGCGTCATTGGTTATTGACACAATAACTATTGCCTCATTAGTTATTGATTGAATAATTATTGCGTCATTGGTTATTGATTCAATAATTATTTTACCATTAGTTATTGACTCAAGAATTATTGTATCATTAGTTATTGACTCAAGAATTATTGTATCATTAGTTATTGACTCACGAATTATTGTATCATTAGTTATTGACTCACGAATTATCATATCATTAGTTATTGACTCAATAATTATTGTATCATTAGTTATTGATTCAATAATTATTGTATCATTAGTTATTGACTCAAGAATTATTGTATCATTAGTTATTGATTCAATAATTATTGTATCATTAGTTATTGACTCAAGAATTATTGTATCATTAGTTATTGACTCACGAATTATCATATCATTAGTTATTGACTCAATAATTATTGTATCATTAGTTATTGATTCAATAATTATTGTATCATTAGTTATTGACTCAAGAATTATTGTATCATTAGTTATTGATTCAATAATTATTGTATCATTAGTTATTGACTCAAGAATTATTGTATCATTAGTTATTGACTCAAGAATTATTGTATCATTAGTTATTGACTCACGAATTATTGTATCATTAGTTATTGACTCACGAATTATCATATCATTAGTTATTGACTCAATAATTATTGTATCATTAGTTATTGACTCAAGAATTATTGTATCATTAGTTATTGACTCAATAATTATTGTATCATTAGTTATTGATTCAATAATTATTGTATCATTAGTTATTGACTCAAGAATTATTGTATCATTAGTTATTGACTCAAGAATTATTGTATCATTAGTTATTGACTCACGAATTATTGTATCATTAGTTATTGACTCACGAATTATCATATCATTAGTTATTGACTCAATAATTATTGTATCATTAGTTATTGATTCAATAATTATTGTATCATTAGTTGTTGACTCAAGAATTATTGTATCATTAGTTATTGACTCAAGAATTATTGTATCATTAGTTATTGACTCAAGAATTATTGTATCATTAGTTATTGACTCAAGAATTATTGTATCATTAGTTATTGACTCACGAATTATTGTATCATTAGTTATTGACTCACGAATTATCATATCATTAGTTATTGACTCAATAATTATTGTATCATTAGTTATTGATTCAATAATTATTGTATCATTAGTTGTTGACTCAAGAATTATTGTATCATTAGTTATTGACTCAAGAATTATTGTATCATTAGTTATTGACTCAAGAATTATTGTATGATTAGTTATTGACTCAAGAATTATTGAATCATTAGTTATTGACTCAAGAATTATTGCTTGATTAGTTATTGAATCAAGAATTATTGCTTGATTAGTTATTAATTCAATAATTATTGTATCATTAGTTATTATCAATAATTCGTACGTCATTAGTTATTGATTCAATAATTAATATGCGTCATTGGTTATTGATTCAATAATTATTACGTCATTGGTTATTGACACAAGTTCTTAAGTAACTAACTTTAATTTCAAGTAAATTTCGAAAAAAATTAATTTTGTTTTATTTTGTTCTGACAATGCTATTCAAGCATTCTCAACTGGTTCATTTCTGCCCTATTCGATATAATTGCATTAAATGCGAGACGTTAAATTTCAGAATTCACTTGATTTCATTAGAAAGATGTGAAACTTCAAAAGCGAAAGGGAAAACACATAATGAATAATATAACGGAGAGTCAAATAAAAAGAGACGAGATCAAGAATCAGGAATGGAATATGTTCAGGACTTTTATTCTCAAATTAAAGTTAATATGCATATATATCTGTGTAAACCAATTGTGTGTACAGAAGATTTCATTTCGTGACCAGACTTATTTAGTGCGGTAGTGATATGTCAGGTCAGGTCAAGACAGTGGTAATAGGCTAACAAAGCGTATTCGGTCGTTTGGCAGATACACTACATATGAATTCATGACACTAGTTTTATTCCATTCCACCAATTCATTTCTTCCGCTTCTTTGCTCATCTGTTGTGTATTTTCTGGCTCTGATCGTAAACCTTCCCCCTCCTACGTCATGCATTGGCAGTTCCAAAAGACTAAGGGATGCGGAGTAGAGGTGGACCCTGTTCTTGAAACATTTAATCTTCTACGTTGTAAGTTTCACTCTTTCAGAACAACATCGTCCTACATTGATTTCTTTTAGAAAATCTTATTTTAATACTAGCAGAAGTGCCCGCTCTTTGAGAGGACTGAACAGTATGCAATCTGCAAAACAGCAGAGTAACTTGGGTTGTATAACTTGAAGAGCTTCTGTCATACTCTATACTTCTTGAAGCTGTAAAAACATTTGACGTTCCGAATCCCGTCTCGAATCGAAAATAGAAAAAAAGAAATGGCTTCGTATCCGATTAAACCTAGCAAAGATCTATTTGCGTTAAAAGACTGGTGGCGGTACGTTACTGCTTCCTATGCGAAAATCTTACGATAGACTCACACACACTCTTTTACCTATTATTAGCCTTAAGCATTCGTCGTTGCCCATCTTAATTTAGAATCTTGGTAGAAAGACAGGAAGACCAATATAGCCCTTAAAGGAGTACACTAAGTTCCTATCATAAGAAAATTACGAAACTCTTGGGTTGATAAGGTAATAGATCAATATAATGATATTTGTATCAATTTATTCAACAATCTCACAGCAACAATGAAATATAAGATGTATCCCACAGGATTCAAAGATAATTTGGGATTATAAATTTTTTGCATATCTCAGGATACATTGCCCATTGCCCTTTTCCCAAGTATATAATTTCTACTAAATTTTTGAAAGATGACTAAATTTACTCTATTACAAATTACTTTATTATTGCCTCCATAAAAGTGTAAATTACAAAATCAGTAAAAGACATATGGGTAATATATTGGAGGTAGTAGGAATCTTTCTTTAGGGGGCCTGGACTTTCTTCCATAGAAATATTGTGCTGGGATTCCCCGTAAGATAATGTGGGAAAAAGTGATTTTTATTCATTATTATTTTTATACGTATTTTAACACTGTAAAATTGGGAAAACTTTTCATTAGACCTAGAGAAATTTAAAAAAAAAAAATCTCAGCAAGGATCGTCATTTTTGATTCTAGATCAGGGATGCTAGTTCTTGATCCCAGTTCTAGTTCGAACATCAAACTAATTTCGGTTTGTTATTTTATTGGTTTCTTCATTTCGTAAACAATACATTTGAATCAGCAAGTACAGACAGACATGCAGCTGGTTTCAAAGTTTGAAATGAAGGTAAAACTTTAGAGAGAGGGCTCAAATAAAATTATTTTGACTCATATTTATGCAGAATAGTTGATGAAAAAAGACATTTTTGTGAAGACTCAAATCATAACAACTGCACCCTTGTCCATAAAAAGTGAACTAACCGAACTGTACCAGAGGTCAGTAATTTAGCTAAAACCATTGAACTTCGATTGGATTTGTTCATAATTTATGACAAGTACCCGTGAAAATACTGAAATAAACCCTCGTTCAATTTCTATCAGCTGTACTTTTACAATATGATTATTTGTGAAATAAAATAGGTGCAGTTTCAATAATTTATGAGAAGCACATCATAAAAATACTGAAACAAACCTTTGTACAATTTCTATCAGATGTACTTTCACAATATGATTATTTGTAAAATAAAATAGCTGCACCTTTTTGAGCCCCTTTTACATAACTTAATATTCTTTGGTTTACCTCTGGCAGTATCTCTTAATAATTAGCAACTGTCAAGTCGGTGTAATATGCAATCTGTACTCCTAAACAGCAATATCCTTGAGCTTATACATCAAAATCATGATCAATTGTTTTCGTATTCGGTAATAAATAATTAATGATTTCTACATGGATGCAATTGAATATTGCCCTTGTATCAATCAGGGGCGAATCCAGGACGGACTTCTGGGGGGGCGGTTGGTAGTAATACTGCTACTTAGAGCTACTTTTAAGAGCTCCAAACTTTTTATGGATGGGTTTATTTATATATAAAATAAGAAAGTTTCCTCTTCTGGGGGGTGATCGCCCCGATCGCCCACCTGGATCCACCCCTGGTATCAATTAAGCTATTTATTACAGTACCACTAACTAAAAGAAATGTAATTTTATATTCTTCTCCACTCTACTGAAAACGGAACATTGTAAACAATGTATCGTAGTAAATATACTAATATACCCCTGAAGTAGCTTTGTATTCCTCTAGATACACTGTTTATAAAATCGTTGTTCAATAATCATTGAGAACTAACTGATTCCATGTACAAATAATAATCTTCAGTGTTCGTAGCAAGAGTTCACACAATTATCCTGTGAATAATACTGCTTGTAGTACCGAAAAACTATTTTATTTATAGAGCCACTGACAGTATTTTTCTTATCTGCCATGTTGACAATACAATACAGTCGCTCATTATACCATTCCAAATTAAACTCATAAGATGGTAGCACCGACTAGTATTCAGAATGATACGTAGCTGAAGAGATACATTGCATCTTAAGAGTCTTCATCCCGGCGAAATTAAACTACCACTAATTTTACAGTTATTGTGTGATATCTTCAAATAGATAAAAGATAATCGAAATGTGGAAAAAGAGCGCCCTAGACAATATTATTTTACATGAGATACCGTTATCACGACTCACTTAACTGCTTTCGGTTTCGAGCCATTTTGAAAATCGGCATTTATTTTCACGTTTCTAAACAGCTGTAAACGGAAAGCCACTAGGTGACTTGTGATAACGGTACCTCACGCAAAATAATATTGTCTAGGGCGCTCTTGTTCCATATTTCAATTATCTTTTATCTATTTGAAGATATCACATAATTACTGTAAAATTAGCTGTATTTTAATTTCGCCGGGATGAAGACTCTTAAAGCACGAATTCCCTTTGCACAACGAATGCTAGGCTTTGATGTAGATGTATCTGTGGAGATACAAATTACCTTTAAGCCCTAGAACAAAGAACTAATGCGGGTTGCATACATACAAGGCATAATTTGAAACAACCAAAGGTGCTTGTGTATCTTTTGACTTCCCTCTCTCGAAGCGAAAATCGATATAACAGCTTCGTAGATGATTAGATCTGGTAAATATATATATATATATATATATATATATATATATATATATATATATATATATATATATATATATATATATATATATATATATATATATATATATATATATATATATATATATATATATATATATATTTGTGTATCAAATAAGGTAGCTCTAGGCACTTCTCTATGTGAAATTCCGTCCAAGAGACACGCACTATTTTATATACTAGCTGTAAGCTCAGAAGATCGATTAAAAGAGAAAATAATGTTTTTACTCCATTCTCCGGTATTTATAGTATGATATTATGTAAATCTTCACAACTGTGACTTGATTTAGGTTACATACATGAAAGGCAGAGCGCAAAATTTCAAAGTCAGGCACACTCGCCAATTCAAAAATGACGGTCGCCAGCATCTCCCAATGTACAAATTATAAGAGGTGTGTCCCCCCACGGCCTTTGGTTTGACAAAGAAAGAGATTACATCAGGGCATAAAATTTTAAAACCAGACAATTAGATTCAGGATAATCAATTTTGAATTGGACAATTGATATACATTTTTTAAAAAATGTCATATCTTTCCATTGAAGGTGGGAAAGGAGGGGCAAATTACGACGCTGTGAAGACTTCACATTAGATGTTTTCTCTCACTTAGTGACAATTGCTTTCGTGCGAAACGGAAACTGAGCAGCCCTATGAGATTACGCAAAAATCCTTCGTACTGAACACTGATCGCCAACTCTAAATTTCTAGTCGCCAATGGCGACCTGGCGACCAGAAATGTTGTGCCCTGTGCAAGGTGTTCTTAGTAACCGCAAGGAATGAACATACGTTTTCGTACATATTTTCAGCCTCCCTAAATTCGAATCCCCGAGCCAAAAATCGAAAACAGGGATTTGTACAGAATTAGATCTGCTGAAATTCTATCTGTGCATCAAATTTAATGGCTCTAGGTCTTTCTATGCGATACTGTAATGACACATACACACATAATTTTATACAGAGAGTGTAAAAAAAATTCCTTTGCCATATGGCAACTTTGTTATAAGTGTAGATACCAAAAAATGTAAATAGATTAAAATTGCTTGAAATGATATGTTTTCAACCTAGAGTGTTAGAATTTTTATCGGACCCTCAGTTCTGGCTCTACACTGGTAGTCGTTCAAATGGTAATTGATAAAGCAACGTTGCCAGTCATAGTGTTACAATAGAAACATTAATTCACATAATAATTGAACGGAAAGCAAGCAACAATTATGCCGTAGGGAATAAACAATAATACTACAAATGTCGATTGTAATCATTAGCCTCTTGGAGTGCAGGGGTGAGCGAGGGTAGGGGGATGAAATTCGTAACAAGTCAAAAAATTGGTTCGGAAATAAAATCATGATATTGTGAAAAAGCAATTGCTACACATTATTAGAAATATTATCTCGTATTGCTAAGTACTACTACTAATAGTATTACTTTAATACTAATATTAAAAACCACGTACCCTTACTACGAGTATTACAGAGTTGGCGTGGGTCAATGAAAACTTGACCCACGACCCACTGACCCACCGTGACCCACCACCCATCATGACCCACTCTGACCCACGACCCACCATGACCCACCACCCACCGTGACCCACTGTGACCCACCATGACCCACCACCCACGGTGACCCACCATGACCCACCACCCACCATGAACCACTCTCATCCACTTTGACCTATGGTGGGTGGTGGGTCACAGTGGGTCATGGTGGGTGGTGGGTCACATGCTGCTGACCCACGACCCACTGACCCACTCAGAAAACTTGACCCACTTGACCCACTGACCCACCGACCCACTCCAACTCTGGAGTATTAGTGTAGTGTACCGGAATGCTGCTAAACAAGACGTAATATATTGACATGCAAAGCACGTATTTCTGCAAACCATCATCTTTGAATCGTAAAAAACCCCTCCGCCATGAGTTCACGTTTTTATTAGCAGCATCTACAGGACCCTATTCTTATTATCCTATCTGTCTGTCATACCACTCTTGTCTGTGACACCTCTGTTATCTTCAGAACGAAAGTAGATAGACACATGCTGTTTTCGACTCTGCTTACCGGCCACATTTTAGATCGCTGGTCCCAAGGATTCACTTCTGGCCAATGGTCAAGAATGCATTATGTTAACAACTTCTGTATCTGTACCTGGGTTTGCATCCGGTACACTCAAACTATTAACTTCTCATATCTTTAAATCATATTAGAGTTAATGTAAGTGATACTATTTTAGGCAATGTTCAGTTTTACTATCGAGAATTTATATGGAAAATCTCTTTTCCTTATTTTGTTTTTTAAATTACGAAGTCATGGATACGGTTAAGTGTAGCAGTTATAAATGTGTTCGTTTCTCTTCCCATATCACTTTCTTGGAATACATATTCGTAATAATAATGGTGGCTAGAGACACATTAATAACCACTTTGTTTTCTTTTGTTTTCGAGGAACTGAAATTCCTTCAGATTGATAACAAAAAAGAAGAAAATAGGAGATGGTTTCCTCTGAACATGAACTTTTGTATTAAATCCGGAAGCGCGTGCATTCCATTTATGGAGAATTATTGTAGCTGAAAGATGTCATTGATCCACACAGGTGAGTTCTTCGAATCACCAATGACTCCCTGCTTATTTCAAGTTTTTTTTTTTTAAAAAAAAAATCATTATCAAAAATTAAGAAGAAAAATAAATAAAAACATTGCGTTAGGAAATTTAATTGGGATTTCCATGTTTTGAGGCTTTGTGTGTGACTTTTCCGCATCGAAATCGGTAACACAGGTTTAATTCAGTAGAAGAGTTAACAGATTCAGGTGAATTTTACCTGTTTTGTTGAAGATCGAACACACAGCAGCATCACTTCAGATTTTGATGGAGGGTGCAAGATAATACAGTTCATATAAGAATTTCATGTTTTTGTTAAGTGTATTACTATATTATTCATTAAAATATATGTATATCTAGAAGTTATATTTTAGCAAATTTCAATGTAATATTCTTCAGTCCTAGAGAACGTTTAACATTTTTGACAATCCTCAAATTTAAAGGGTAGTCGTATGGACCCCTGTGGGTATTTTGTGGGCTACCGGCGGTAGCTCTAAAATATTCCAAAATAAAGTTCCATTATAATATAAAGTAAATTATAATTATTAATAATTTTATACTTTGGTATCTTCTTTAAATGATACAAGTTTTTGAGCACTTTACGTATTTAGAAAGATACACTAACTTCTTTGCACTCTGTTTCGCTAACTTAAGAGGTCTTTGATTTGACAACGCAGCGGAAACACTATAGTACTAGCTACTACAGCAAGAATCGTATCAGCACATTCCCCTTTGCTCTACTCTATCTCCACCCACAGCGTACGAATGGCCTGCCAGGTAACACTAGTTGCATATAGAGAAATCGGTTTCTTGAGCGTAAGCAAAGAGTACAGGAAAATTATACGAGTAATGACAAGGCATTTTGGCGGTCTCTGGGAATTACCTCGGATACTTTGAACCTCGTTCCGTAGAGATTTGTGTCAACGCAACGGAATTTTCGTGTTTGATAGTATTTTGCGATAATTGACATAGCTATTATAAATACTTGTTTCGTTATTTGTGTTTCGTTGAATAGGCTCTTACAGGCTGAGGCACCTTCGTTGGCTAATCGCTTATTTCAGCACTCTTTATTACTCGAACAACTTCCATTTACTCTGGTGAGTAGGGTTACCTCCTATCCAAAGTAAAATCTAGTTCTATTTTATGGAACAAATGAAGGTAGAAATATGAGGGAAGTGTGTTATAGGTTTTTTTCTTATTTTGAAGACTGTATAATAACGTGGAAACTAAACTATAATAATAATAATAATAATAATAATAATAATAATAATAATAATAATAATAATAATAATAATAATAATAATAATAATATTAATAATGTACTGGTGCTATGAAGGTTAGTGGTGGCTCAACCCATCAAACCAGTATAGATCACTGGTACCCCACCAAAATTTTGAGAGGGGAGCATCAGTGTATCCATACCTTGTGAAAGACAATGCACCCCTGTATTCAACCATATAATAATATAATGTGTTAAAGATTCTACAAAGAAGATAAATGAGCTTAATTACTGACAACGGGGGGAACATCACAATAATAATATTTGGCTATTTTTCATTTATAGATGGGGATAAGCAGCAGCACCCAAATTCACAGAGTTATGCAAACGATGTCTAGAGTATACCTATCAAATTTTAATTTTTGACAATTCCCAAATTTAAGAGGTGGTCCCATATATCGATTTCCGGTGGGTGCTCATGTGGTTTAGATCCCACTTTAAGCTATAGGTTCACGTATTTTATAGTCTTAGTTGCGAAACGGACCCTACACTATTCTCCCCGTCCATCTCTACTATGTAGAATGACTTAACCAATTCATTTTGTGGGTGGGGGACAAAGTGGCTCAGTGGTAGAGCGTTGGCCCGTGGAGCATAGAGTCCCGGGTTCGATCCCAGCTCGCGTCACGTGGGCTTTGTGTTGGACCTGTGTGGAAGTGGTGTCCGTGGCATTTCTCGGGGTTTTCACGTTTCCTCCCACTAATCATTCTACTATTGCATTCATTTCGCATCATCACCATCTCCTTTAGCCTAGCCGGTATAATCGTGGGACGAGAAACTGAAATATTTCATTTTCGTTTTGTGTATGAGGTCATGAGTTCGATCTCCCGTAGCAGCAGGATTCCATGTTAAACAGTAAGCGCACGTCTTCTATTGCGCTATTGTTAGAAAAGTTCGTTAAACTCTAATCGAAGAAGCGAAAAAAAAGAAGAAAAAGAGAAAGAAAGAAAGAAAAATATTTATAATGAAGCGAATAATACAAGGTTATCCTGTAAAACAAAACGCGCATAATATCTGGGTTGTATAGAAGTTTGTGGTGTTATATGTCCTTATAAGGAAATGATTGTTGTAAATGCTACCATCAAATTTTCCTCTATCGCTAGAAACAAGCAGGAAGGCGAGGGGAGGGGAGGGGAAAGATTGGCCAGAGGCAATACGACAGAAGCCTCTGCTCGCCCTACTAAATATTTCTGGAGGTCAAAAAACATGCAGTTCTTAGAAATGCGGTGATTTTCTTTTCTTTTTTAATACACTTAAAAAATTAAAACTCCACGACGAGTAACCCCACTTATGACAATGAACAACAGATCAAAAAAAAAAAAAAAGACTTCCAGTTTTTACTTCGCATTTTTTACAAATTATTTTTTAGATCTTTTTTTTTCTTTCAGAGTCAATGCTCACTTTGATTTAAAAAAGCGACTTTTAATTTTCCTTCTTTTCATTTTTTGTAAAAAAAACACACATCTTCTTTCCAAAAACTTGTTATGGGAGATAAAAATGATGTTCAACCTATAATTTTAGATGGAAAACACATTTTTTATTATTTGTATATTATTCGATATTGTCTATTTTTCTTTTAAAAAATACATTTATTAACTAGCTTTGAATGTTTTTTTGTCTTTTCTCCTTTTTTATTTATTAATAGAACATAATTAATCTTAATAATAAACTTCTAATTAATCTATAAAAAAAACAATTGATTTTAGAAATGTCACTGACATTCTAGTGCAGTGGTTCTCAACCAATGTGTCGCGACACACTGGTGTGTCACGCAGTCCCGTAAGATGTATCGCGAAATTTTAGAATTTAAAAATGACGAAAAATTTAACAACCGATTTTAAAATCGAGATTGACTATACCAGTCAACACCTTCAGCGATATCAATAATGCTCAGTGCTATATAGAGTCGTTATAAAAACTAATTGGTTTAACTATTATTATTATTATTATTATTATTATTATTATTATTATTATTATTATTATTATTTATAATAAAAATATCAAACTAGTCTGTCGTGAAGTCCGTGGAGTAGACGTGGTGTTTAGTGTGCCGTCAGTCAAAAAAGTTTGAGAACCATTTGGTTAGTGTATGTGCCTTTGGAGAGAGAGAGACCCATATTCGATTCCCGGTGAGAGCTCATTTGGTTCGGATCCTGGTAGTGTGTCTGCGTCTCTTACAGCTTCGAAGCTGCTCTAAGGGATGTTATAATGCCCAATCCAACCACCAAACCAAATAATGCATTCTTTATGAACACAGCATGTCCAATCAGTGGTAGTCAACGGCTTAGATTTCTAGTCCTCGTAATACTAAGAACTAATAGTTTTACTTGTCAATTATTTAAATAAATGTTCTGTTCGTCTCGCCTGCGTAAGTATCGCTATAAAAGTTACTGAATTTACGATATTTGTGATTCTGTAGCAACACTAACATAATCTCTGATATCATCAGATTAACAGTGGTGAGAACTAAATACAAAATTATAATTTTTCAAAAAGCATTACGTAGGGCATTTTCATATTTCAAATGCACATGTTAAACGAAACCTTACAATATTACATATATATTATTCAAACAATGTCTTCCTGCTGACATTTTTGGCAATCCATTAGTTTAAAATATCAATGTTTTTCGTCCATCAGTTTAAAACAGTGTATCAAGATAAATTGTCCACCCTGTATATTTATACTCTAACTTCAATGATTGTTAAGTCTATTCACTACATAACATCTATTTAACAAACTTTGTGTGGATAGTGGATTCTTTTAAAGGAGTTTTTAAGTAAACAAGGATTCGATATAAAATAATCACACATCATAAAAAAGTTTCACTAGCATGAAATAGAGTAATATGAGTAATGATATTGATTTGCACTTTTAAAGTAATTACGAAATGATCATCCTAACTAGTATATAAACCGCGTCTCTCTGTCATATAAAGGTTTCTCCTAGAGTCATCAACTATTGTATACATATATATCTAGACGAGATCTAATTGCGTAAGAAGCACTTTTATTATTATCGGATCGACGGATTATTGCGGTAATCACAAGTTCTGGAGGTTTAGAAAGTATAGTTTCTCCAAAGCCCCTAAAGTTAGACAGCCCAAACTACTAAACTGTATTGCAGATTGCATATTACACTAGCCAACAAAATTTTACTTTTTTTCTGTAATTGGCATGAGAACAGCTAATCTTTGTTTTCGAGTGTACTGATAACGAAAATGATAATGAAAATGCAAGATTAGCCCTAGTTTTGAAGTTTACCTGATTACCTATATAAGCCTATGCATGTATTTACCCTGTTGTTATCCCTAGGAGGGAGCTCACTGAAGGCGCAACAGTTTAGCCTGGTATTTGAAGTTTTATGCTGGTGATTCCCTGATTCGTGTCCAGCAGTAATCGGCTAACATTGATGCATTCCATTTTCCCTGGTATCTCATTTCCATGTCCGAAATTTGCTGGAGGAAGCGTACTCCGTACTCGTCGTCGCTTACAATACCACAATTATCAGGAAAGAAGTTCAAGTTGGAATCCAATAAATGCTTTCAGGACATGTTTCACTCTAGTCTATCGTGGCGACGCAGAAGATTTTATACAAGATCCTTATAGTTTCTTGTGTTTCGTGCATAACATTGTAAGGTCCTGGTTCAAGTGATTTATGCTTAGGCCAATCTTTCCTTTTATAATGAAGTGCTTTGGCACTGCTATCCCAGAAGCACTGGAAACAACAGAATTTGGTGTAGCCCTTTTGTAGCCCAAGTAATATGCTTATAACTTCCAGATCCCGGGAAATCTACCATTTAAACTTGTCATAGTTCAATCCTAATTACAATTGCTTCATGTTATCAACGTTTCTTTCATATAAGGTGCATATTCAATCGGAATCGATGGTAACATGTTGCCATTATGCAGTAGGACACACTTGAGACTTATTTTGGAAGAGACGATAAACAAACCTCCACTCATCACTTTTATGCCCATAGTTGCCATTAGTCCCTCTACATCAGTACAAAATGCCAAGTTCTTTTCACTTTCGAAAAGTGGAAGGAGTGGCATATGGCGGTTACGGAACGCAGTCACATTTACCGTCTTACCAAGACAATTCCACTGTTGTAGTCTTGACGCCAACAGTTCATCTTTACCTCTCGGCAATTCCAGATCTCTCACTAGGTCATTAAGTTCATACTGTGTTATTTAGTGATTCTCTGCACGCTCATCGTTTCACAAAATCAGGATCTTTTGAAGAATTTTGCTTTGAAGGTGATGGTGCAGCACTAGTTTCACTACCGCCCTCGTTACTATCACAATCAGGTGGGACAGGAACAGGCGGTCCATCTCCGTGAGGCACTGGTCGCATGGTCGACGGTATTTTAGGATATGTCAAGGAAGACTTTTTTTCTTGGAAACACCATGTATTAATGGAGTTATCATACAAAAGTAACAATCATCCACATGGTTTAATGGTTCTCGCCTTATCATGGGTATAGCGAAGCCCATAGAAGATATTTTACAATTCAACCACAAATGCAGACTCGAGTATGTAATATACATGAGGAGCCCAGAGCTTGTCTTAGTCCCCGATTTCACAGCCAAAATACAGACTGTACGCCTTCCTAACATATGGCTTTATTGGCCTCTCTGCGATTTAAATGTAGCCTGTCCGCAATTGTAACAAAAATTGTCAATATTGTTTACGCATTTGCGATGCATAGTGAATCACAGGAATTACAATGATCACATATACTAACTACACTTCACTAACACGTTCTTCCAGCATCCGAACAGAATACAGTTTGTAACAGACTGAAAATACGCTTAAATGAAATATTCTCCACTCTTCCGTTCCTCTTCCCCTTTCCCTTGTTGCTACGAGCCCAGGCTAAAATAGCGACAAAATACACACACGTATTATTGCCTGCAGGAAACTTAATCATTCTGTGTACCATCAACGGGATTTGAAGCCTATATAATAGGGAGAGATAGACAATGAATGCTAATAAAATATAATACTTATAATTAAATGTGCCTCCCCCACTTAACTTGGAAACTAGAGCTAATTCGAGTTTTTCATTGTTGTTTTCGTTATCAGCGTGGCAGATATATTTAACAAACATTTATTTCATTCCAGTTACATTTTCACTGTGGTCTAGTGTTATTAGTCCATGGAAAAAGACACTTTTGATAGAAGTATTTAAATAAGCATAGAAAACGTCTTCCTTCAAGCGGGTTGTTATTTCACAAATCACTCAATGGAACCTATTAGTTTTTAAAAACATATACACTATGAGTGTTTTTGCCTTTTCAACATTGATAAGTACAGCAATGGAATGCAGAACAAAAATGGCTCAACATATCAAAGTAAAAACTAACAAAAATTCGAAGTAGAGAATTGCTAACATTAACATTATTGTTATTTATTGACGTGAGACTACTTTTTGTCGAAATGAAATCTTTTACGTCCCACGGTTATGCCGGTTAGGCTAAAGGAGACAGTGATAATGAGTAATGAATGAAATGGTGGAATGAAGAAAGTGGGAGGAAACAGGAAAACCCCGAGAAAACCCACGCAAGGTGTTTGTCCACCACAAAGTTCACTTGGCAGGGACTCTACCACTGAGCCACCGCGGCCCCTACTTTTTGTCGAGTTATCGATATACTCATGTTCAAGTTAAGTTATCGATTCTAGTAAATATGGCATTCCGTGAACGATGTATATCCATCGTAGTTTTTATTCAGCAATAATAATATTTCTTTCTCTTATATTTTCGTTAAAATGCTAACATAAAATTCGTCCTTTGTTAATATACAGATAATTTTCATTAAATGCGGATTTAAATGCATTATGCATACAGTGCTATTTTTCCGGACCAGACTTATCTTTCGTTAAATGTAGGAATATAAAATCGGGGTTAATCTTACCAAAGAATTTTTGGGCTCGTCTTGAAACTAAAGATTGATTTTTCCTTCTTAATTACGAATAAGGAAAATTAAAATGGAACATTTCCTATGAATGAAACTGGAAGTATGTTTCTTTTTTCAGGGAAATTCAACCGAAGGCCGATTGTCCCTTCCTTTGTCAAACAATTACATAAACAAATAGACACAGCAGATCCAAACAAGAGGAGAAAAGCTCTTCAGATGACATAAACACGGTTGGTACTTCACGTTCATTCAAAGGTTTTGAAGGTCTTTCTTCCAATCCAGTGACTGAGCGTCTTTCCACTTTCCACACATTTTTCTTCCCTTTTGAAACCCTTGCAATAACTGGCAGTCCTTTGCATCCAAAGTATTTGTGCTAACTTTTGCTTAATAAATTGATAAAAGAAAGTAAAAAAAAAAATCTTATCCTTTTTTGATCGATCATTTTGTTAAAGACAGCGTCTTGAGAGTGCATTAAACGAAATTACCGAATCCGATCGGAATGAACCGGAACATTGTTCCGTAAAATATTTAACTTTGGTATTGTGTACTTGAGTAGTTCGTTGCGATAAATGTTGAAACCAGTAAGAAAATCACGTAGAAAAGTGGAGAATTGTAAAGTCAGAAAATACATATTTAAAAACAACTTTTACATGTTTTATTTCATTTTATTTTATTTATTTATTTATTTTATTTATTTATTTATTTTTTTTAGCAAAGGGGACCATATCTAAAACAAAGTAACCCTCATTATTGTTTTATTGGAACGTACAAGATTATCGCGAATGACTTTCAATTCATTTTCGAACGCCTACACAAAAGCACAAAAAATATGGCTTAAATTTTGTTGCATTGACTGAAATTTCGCTTACAATATCATGTGTTGAAATGATTGATTTTCTTGTGCAAAAAATATTGTTTGTTCCATGAATATGGTAAAAAATAACGAAACCCTTGTTATCAGCTTACTGAAACAGACTACATTTGAAAGTATCTATGGTAAATAAAACGATCTCCTGCGTATAGTGCTCTCAACGGGTCGGGTTGAGTCGGGTTGAAGATCGACCCGACCCGATGACCCGAGATGACCTGACTGATCCGATCCGAGTAGCCTGACCCGACAACCCGACTGACCCGACCCTACCCGACCCGAGCTGATACGACCCGTTTGAGAGCACTATCTGCGTAACACCAGTCTTAAATAAGATAAGATACTCACCATTGTTTGCAATGTAAGCAAGCGTTTGACAATGTAAATGTATATGTAACTTGAAGTTTTAAGCTGGATAAGTTTATGTATGAGACATGAGATGTCACATTTTGTCAAATGCCTTATCTAAGTCGAATAAGACGAACAGGATTAATAGAATTGTAGGGACTAGTTATGAGAGTCGTCGGGCGTAAAACTTGATCATTGACAAGGTATGAAGGTCTAAAACCATTCTAATATCATGGCAGAGCCTATACGTTTGGAAGTGAAATTAAATCTTTCAGTTTTACGTCCCACGATTGTGCCGTGTAGGCTAAAAGAAGCGGTGATGACGAGAATGAATGGAATGAAGAAAGTGGGAGGAAACGGGAGAACCTGAAAGAAATGGATGAACATATATTTATCCACTACAAAGCCCATTTGGCGTAAGGCATGATAGAACCATGGTTTCCACGCACCGGAGGTGAATGCTCTACCACTTAACCATCGCGGCCCAATATGAAACAGAATAGAACGATACGACTAGTAACTATATTATAGGTACTATACTGGCATTTGTCTAGTGAATCTGGGGAAAAAATTGGTAAACAGTCAGGTTCACCCCTACCAGATTCAAACCGGAGAATTATAATTGTGTGGCAGAAACATTATAATGTAGCATTTAGTGTATTATAATGTAAACAATAGCTTAAAAGCATAAATTATCTGTGTTGTACTATAAGGAGAGACGTTGTAAATAATTTCCCTAAACCATACATAAAACGCTCACCTTTGGTATGAAAGATTTCTGGTTCGATCCCTAGCCATGCAAGTTTGTGGTTGGAAATATTGCGTTCGTGGATTTTCGTGGGGTTCTTCCGTTTCCTCTCACGTTCTATTTACATTACTACTTTCATAATTATTTGCTTTCATTTTCAACACCTCTTCTGTAGCCTAAAGAATTTAAAGCGTAGGACGTAAAACATATCATTTCTTAAATCATACAAGGAATTCATAAGTAAATTGTGTAAGTCCCCTCCCTCTCCTCTATGTTGTACCGTTAAAGTGAAATAACAATAACCTTCCCAGGTCTGAACCTCATATTATGTAGAAAAATTGATCGTAATCGGTCGGGTGGTTCAAGAGTTACGAAATCAAAAACATAGTCACTTTCAATTTTATATATACGTAATAAGGATTAATTACGTCAACGAACTTTGCTCAAGAAAGTGAATTCAGCTAATGGTAAAGATAATTTCGAGAAGGATTATCTCCTGCTTAGACAAAAAGGACTTTACACATGACTTTCCTCTATTTTAACGAAAGGGGGCCGCTGTGGCTCAGTGGTAGAGCATTCACCTCGGGTGCTAGGGGTCTCGGGTTCAAACCTTGCTCCCACCAAGTGAACTTTGTGGTGGACAAACACCGTGTGCGTGGGTTTTTTCGGGGTTCTCCCATTTCCTCCCACTTTCTTCATTTCACCATTTCATTCATTACTCATCATCACCGTCTCCCTTAGCCTAACCGGCATAATCGTGGGACGTAAAACTAAAAAAACATCTATTTTAACGAGAATATCTTATTAAGGTTAACCATATATTAGAAACTGATGAATGAAAACCATAGGCTATTACAGATTACTTAGTTCATATAATGGATTCAGTTTCTGGTCTTAATTGAAAATATTTTTTACCTTTATTAAATTATGTAATTACGTCATTATATTCTAACCATTTAATATTTATTTCATCACTTGCACCTTTTTTTGTTTATTTGAATTGTGATTTCTAGAAGGAGATTTAGCTATAAAACTGGCCACCTTGTACAACGTCTTCACTGCTGGTAGTGGTTGGGGAAATTCAACTGAAAGGGTCGCCAAGATCGAATTCCGTCGCCTTGCAACTTTCTCAGTAACAGAGATTATTACGTTTGTATTTATTGAGACTTAGAAAGAAAAATGGTTTGTCTTATTCAAAATTAATGCGTAACAGAAGAATACCATTTGAGCCAACCCTTGAGACTCAGCCGCAGTTCCTGCACGTCTACTCTCGTAAAGATTATACCTAGGTAGATATGAATTAGGAGGAAAATAGAAGTTCCAGGTCTGTACTTTGTGGAAGTAAAAAGAAAAAAAAGAATGTATTTCGTCAGCTCCTAAAGATATCCTGCGGTTTGTGAGTAGGTCAAGGAGTAAGGGATATGATCATCGGTGTTTTATGTTTCCAAAAGTCAGCAGGTAACTCTCCGAATGTTCTCGAGACCCTCTTCTCCCCCTCTCCTTCCGTCACAAGGGTCCCTTCCACGAAACGAGGATTAAATCATTCTCTTCTCCTAATGACTTGGCTTTTTTTCTAATATACATTCTTTAAGCTTATACTAAGTAATCTCAGGTGACGAATCATGCTGAAATGTAACTCTAAAAGTATTAGTGGAAATTCCTTTAAAATTCATACCTTATTTTCAAAGGCAGTATGATACATAAACATATTTGTATTTGTTTGCATTGCATTTCATACGCTGGATTGATTTTATACTTAAATATCTTCAGATTTGCATTGTAATATCATTCCTCATCTAAGATTATTTGCTAAAAGCTTAAAGAGTGTACAGTGTATTATAATGTAATACGAACATAATGTAATGGATTGTATTTAATGTTCATTCGGGTTGCGTATAGATGATTAAACAGGGCGGACCAAGGGCCGGGCAACTGAGGGGACCCCAAAACGAGCCTCAAAAAGTAAATTTTATAACGTGTATTCTGCTTACTTTTTTGGTTTATATTCTTGTAAAATAGCGTCAATTACATCATCTTTCTCCATTCCACCATGGAAGAAGAGAGTTTCATAGTACTAGAGGGGCTGTATCGACAAGTGGAGACGTGGCATGTAGAAGAAAGAGTGGAGGGGGAGTTGTTATTGTTTATAGCGGGCCGTGTTCTATGTGAACTTTTCCCAGGCAATGAATGTTATTGGATTTTAAATATGTTACTCTTTTAAAGTGATAGTGGAGGGGGAACAGTATATACAGTACTCACTTTTGATTTCTTAGAAACGATACCGTCACCCCAAACTGTGGGCCTTTGTTGAAAGTAGTGTCTAGGAGATGTTATTGTTTCTGTATTTAAGGTTTTTGCCAAATCACGGGGCCGCGGTGGCTCAGTAGTAGAGCGTTCACCTCTGGTGCTTGGGTTCCCGGGTTCGATCCCAGCCCCCGCCAAGTGAACTTTGTGGTGGACAAACACCGTGTGCGTGGGTTTTCTCGGGGTTCTCCCTTTTCCTCCCACTTTCTTCATTCCACCATTTCATTCATTACGCATTCTCCTTTAGCCTAACCGGCATAACCGTGGGACGTAAAACTCAAAGATTTCATTTCATTTCATTTCTTGCCAAATCACTCATTTCGACAGTGTTTGTGAAATCGAATATACCACTCTGCAACAACATAGAAGGGGGTAAGAAGAGGCACTACGAAAAAAAAACAGGGACTACGTTTGAATCCTTCCCCCCTGCCGCGTAAAACGCGTTCAACATATGTGAAATGTATTTATTGGTATTTGACTTATTAGAATTGTTATATGGTTGGATATATTGTAGAATGACTCTTGATGTTATTGATATCACAAAACAATTAACAATATAGCAGTAATCATGTCATTATTCAATAAATGGTGTCGCCATGTTGTTTTCGTTTATACATATCGGCACATTTATAATTAATAATAATAAAGAGCAGAATGTAATTCATACTATATGTATGTTTTTAAGTACTAAATATACCTAAGGGTCTTCACTACAGCGAAATTAAGCTACCGCTAATTTTAGAGTTTTTCTGTAATATCTTCCAAACAAATAAAAATATTCGAAAACGTAGTGAACTAGACAATACGATTTTGCATGTGACACCTTTACCACAATTCACCTATCTGCTTTTGATATGCCGCTATTTACAGAATCCGCAAAAAATGCTAAATCTGCCTACAGTTGGAAATCGAAAGCAGATAGATAAGTTGTGATAACGTTATCACATGCAAAATCGCATTGTCTAGTTCACTATGTTTTCGAATATTTTTATTTGTTTAGAAGATATTAAAGAAAAACTTTAAAATTAGGGGTAATTTAATTTCGCTGTGGTGAAGACCCTTAAGTCCAAAAACTACAGGAATTACGCATGTAACCTATCTTTTTAAGTACGCCACCTACATTTCTTTCTCAGTATGCGTTCTAGTTTTGTTCAGAAGTAAAAATATTAATCCTGTTAGCAATGTATTGTAATCATGCACTAGTTTGTAAAAGAAGTCTTTTTACAATTGATAATCTAGGTGTCTTGTAAGTTAGCGAATTAAGAGAGCCAGTTCGCCGGGGAAGAGCTCCAAAGTTAATTTTTGATAGTAAAATTCAGAATCAGTTTTATCATCAGTGTTGCCAGATCTACTGATTTTGCAGGAGATCTCCTGCTTTTTCTACGTTCTACTGATCTACTGCGAAAGAAAACGAAAAGTGAACAATCTCCTGCTTTTTCCTTACTTCGAGAAGTTGAAGATTATTAATATTGAATTTTCAATGTTTCCTCACATAAAAAGATGAAATTTCTTTGTTATAATACACAAAGCTCTGTAGAGCATATAGTTATAGAGCTTTACTGTATATAATATGAGTGCAAAGAATACAACTGTACGTCATATTCTATACGTTTCGTCTATATTCTGACTTTCTGTAAGATTTACAAGTAAGTGTTGTTTAGATTGGGACTTGGGTTGGAAGAGTGGCTTAGATCATGTCTCCATGATCGTCAGCAAGAAATCGTCTTACGCCACGATCACGTGTGACTGTACCATATAGCTACGTTATCGCTACGTGCATGAAAAGACATTTTACCACTCCACTTTGCTCTTTCACTACGTTTTACTTTACACACGTGTGTATAAAATAATATAAATCGGGACTTTCCCTTTTATTTGCTCAACGTAGTTGATCGGAAATGAATTCTGTACTGCTTGTTTTGACTACTGCCCCCTTAATAATGGCAAATTTTATTGGCTCCCCCCGGATTTACATTCAAACGCCACCACTGTATGTGTCTACTGCTTTCTCCTGTTTTTTATCTTCGAATCTCCTGCTTTTCCAACTGATTGATCTGGCAACACTGTTTATCATTGATATACCTAATCTTATATAGGGAAGTAGGTCTGCATCTCGGCGTCATTTGTCTGTGGCACGTAAATTCATTAAAGACATGATTTCTTGTCTACTGTGGTGACATAGCTTGGGAATTCTGAATCTTAACTATGGCTATAAAGAAGTTTAAGACAGAGTCAACGCTTGATAGATTAGTAGGTACTGCCATATTGTATACAGGCAAGGGCGCCCATCAGGGGGGCAAGGAGGGGCCCTCGCCCTCCCTAAGAGAAGATCGTACTTGGGAATATCGAAAGCCCAATAGAATTTTTACATTAGTTATAGCAAAATTTGAAACTATATTTGAAACCTCGCTTATATTTGCCCCCCCCTTGGAAACCACAACATGGGCGCCCTTGTATACAGGTGAACAATGACCGGGGAGATGAAAACCTTCAAAAACATTGTAAGGGCACGGAGCTTTGTATTTCGGAAACCTATAAAGTAGACCAAGTAATTTCATAACTCTGGATGAGGTCGAATAGATGTGATCCACAAACGAGAGTTTCCATCAAAGACAACACCTAGATCTTTTTTTTTTTTTTTTAATCTATTTTGACTAAATATTGTCCATATGAAGAATGGGCTCCCAGCTAGTGTCTAATGAAGCAAATTATTTTAAGAGAGAAACTCCAATATTTTACTTTTGTCGTTTATGATAACAAAGATTAAAGAAATGAAGTATTATTAAGCCAAGGTACCGTATTGATTTTTAACTTTTGTCCGATACATACGTATTGCAATGAATTTGTTGAAATCTACTGAATCTTTATTCCACAAATGGGGCCGCAGTGGCTCAGTGGCGTTCACCTCTGGTGCATGGGGTCCCGGGTTCAAACCCTGCTCCCGCCAAGTGAACTTTGTGGTGGAAAAAAACTGTGTACGTGGGTTTTCTCGGGGTTCTCCCGTTTCCTCCCACTTTCTTCATTCCACCATTTCATTCATTTCTCATAATCACCGTCTCCTTTATCCTAACCGGCATAATTGTGGGACGTAAAACTCAAAAGTTTCCTGTCATTTCAAGTCCACAAATACAACTCGACAGAAACAAAAAGCCATCGGTATATTTTATCCCTTGACGTACTGTTTGTTCATCAAATATAATTCAGTTAAAAAAAGGTGGGAGTATATAGTTGACACCAGATAATGTGACTCAGAATACGGGGATTCGAACCCAAGTCGTCTCTGCAACGTTATTGCAACTGAATGACTCTGTTCATATGACCTTGCAGCTCGACAAATTATGAGAATGCAAAACTTTATTATACAGTAACTGGGCTTTCAAGTGGCTCTAAGCAAGGTTTGTTTGTCATTCGCTACGAGACCTGATCATCAATGATCAAAGGTTACTACACAGTGCTCACAGAGGTCATAAGGGTAAAAGGAATTCTGAAGGTCGAATGCATCTTTCTTCTACAGCGTCCATCTTAAGAGAAACCTTACAATGATAACAATAATTAAATATTTCAGATTGGTTATCAACCTCTACTATTTCAGCTACATTCCGAATAAAACGAAACAGAAAGGAAAGATGCTTTTGTTATATTTATAGTTTATATGCTCTCATCGTTAGTAAGATAAGGAAAAGTAGAAATTATTATTATTATTATTATTATTTAGTTTAACTTGCCAGAATTATTTCCTTTAGATAAAGGAGACGAGATATTATGTTCACATTGCCTCGTAAAGTGTATAAAAATGTAAATTTGGTTCACAGATTAGAACTGTGTTGGTAAAATTTGTAGCACCACTTAAAATGATGTAATTACGAAAGTACCCAAAGCAGTTGTTATGGTGTTAGAGATGCTAAAAATGAAACAATTACTCGTATTATAAAAATTCCCACAAATACGGAATTTGTAGTCATTTTGCAGAAATATCTACACATTTTTGTTTTTTTAAATATTGGAAACAGTTTGAAATATGGTATTGATATTGTAAGGTTCCATACCCTTATGTGTAAGTAACCTCTGTAAATACATGTTTTTAATTACAAATACGTGCTATTGTTTAGAAACATAATCAACAGTAGGCGATACCAGGAAGACAACAATTTCGTTCTGAAAGAATCGAAGATGGACGACCCTCTCATCGCTCAACTCTACTTGCAGAGAACACCCACAAAAGAGGACTGCAAATGAAGAGAGGTATCAGTCTACAGCTGACCATTAACCTACCAACACCTTCTCCAGGGACCGCATTGGGCTATGAAGAAATTCTTCTAAACATTATCTCTGGAGGCTACATTGACCGAAAGAGGTATCCTAGAATTACCTCCCTCCTGGGGCTTCATTGATCTACAGAGAAGTCCTACAACAACCTCCCGAGGTCGCATTGGACACAGGAGATTCCTTTTAATTGCCTAACCCGAAGACTGCATTAAGGACGGGGTTCCTAAATTAACCTAAGTCAAATTGGATCTATATCTCCGAAGCCATGATTGTGCGCTGAGGATTTCTGGATTCTGAAAGCATTTATTATGTTACAAAGAAACTTTGTAAATTCATTCTAGAGATTTATTTTTGTGAATCAAATAGGTGAAGAGCATAAAACCCAGACATTTATTAAGACTCTACCAAAACATTTCAATATAAATGTTACCTACTATGATATTTACGGTTTTTCAAAATGATCTACTACGTAAATGAATGTGATACTTATCTAAACAGTTTCAGGGAAAAGCCAAAATTTCAATTCCTTGTAGCGTTGTTCCTATTCATTCAAAATATGTCACATCGTGGACACAGGATTCGTAGCATTGCTCTACAGGCCTCCAAGTAGATGCTGTATTTGAAATTTGTCAAATTGTAGCGTCATCAGTTTGTTACTCTGCATAATAAATATTATGATGTAAGATTTCGTTTAGCATGTAGATTTAAAATATGTATCAATCTATCGTAGTGCCATTTTGAAAAAAAAAATACAAATTTATATTGGATATGAAACATTGTTCATCTGCTATTTAGAGTATGATAAACAATGTGTCCCAGTCGATATTTGTGTTAAGTCCTTGACCAAGATTTCAGGGTCTTCTATCTATTAATTTTAAAATTACAAGGGAGTTTAAACAATACGCTCACAAAATAGGATACGCAAAAGTTACTTTCACCCTTTTTGAGTTAACCAAAGGGACGCTCATGATCGCAAGTTCCAAAGAAAGAAATAAAAGTACGAGATTTTTGTTTTACATTTATTTCCAAAACAATTTCGTTTACCAATAAAATGACATCAAAACAAAGAGTTCTCCATGTGAAGCCGCCCTCGCCATACTTTTGACGCCACTACAATCTTAAATTAACAAATATATATATATATATATATATATATATATATATATATATATATATATATATATATATATATATATATATATATATATATAACAAGTATTTGTTAAAGATGACAAGAAAATTAACAATATGTATTTTTTGTGTATTTTCATTTCCATAAGAGAAATTTCGTTTCGTGCAAAAAAGAAAAAAATGTCTAAAAGATTACGAAGATTTTGCGAAACGTGTAACACAAGAGTTTAGATCATTGATGCTCTGTCGTTAATTTGATAAATAGTACAAAGTTGTAATATGTGTTAAAAGTGCATCGAAAAGTTGCATCGTTGAAGTTTTCGTCATTCTGAGAACCTTGGCCAACTTCTAGACAGGAAGACGCCGATTAACAGCAGAAGAAAAATTATTCCATTGTTTTGTTTGGATTCAAATAAAACAGAAACAAGGAAAAATGAATATTTAACGCTGGAGATAAACAACAACTGCGCTCAAATAAGACTTAGTCTATGAATGCATTTGACATAGATGACTCACGATTCCTTGGAGTTCAATTTGGTGTTAGTTTAATAGGTGTTCAGTAACTAAATACACTTAGCTCTTTATCAAGTCTTAACTTTAATCCTGCGTTTGTCACCTTATTTTTTTGAATGTTTGTAGTGTTATTATTATTATGTAAAATAAACTGAATGTGAGACCTATTTCTTAAAACTATTAGGGTAAAGATATGCCGAAGATGCCTCGCGATCGAGGTCGAGGTTTAAGTTGCGGTCGCTACCTCGATGTCTACCGGTAGGTCTAGATAGATGAAGGGCGCACATAGCGAGGAGGTAGCACCCTCGCTGTAAGTTCTCAATTTGAGGAGAAACATTACTGTGACGCGTGTGAAATTATTGCATAAAAATCACTGCGAAACCACATTTTGAAATTCAAAGGATCAAACAGTTTATAAATAGAGATGGACTCGAGACGATGAATGAGAAATGCTAGTCTCGTCTCTTGTTTCACAAAAATATTTGAGACTCATCTCTTGTTCATCTCTATCAATAAATCAAAGACTTTTACATTTTTCAATTTTCTGTGATGAAATGCCCTGTTTCAGCACTCAGGCGAGAAATCATTTCCCAGTAAAATTTAGTAAATAAATAAAGAAATAAATAAAAGGGAACAGGTATTTCTTCAGGTTTTGAAGTTGAGGGCTATTAATTTCATCAAATAAAGTTTCGTCATTGGAATTCCATTATTCGAAGTTTTCTCCCTATAGATACGTGTCTATCTTTACAGGTATTTCTTTACCTTATATCAGTAACGAATTTAGGAGAAACCCTTTTTATATTAATCTCAGAATTGGAAGAGGGGCATGGAGTTTTTAAACATAGATATGATTAACAGTATCTTCTTTTTTTCTTTAGAAATTCCACAACTTACGGACTTCAGCCCTAAAGCCACCTCCCTGTAACCGCCGCTCCCTTATATAATAATAAGCTACAATATAATTCTCTAATAAATATGAAAAATTTATCTGACATTCCCATTTCAGTTGCTATTTTCTTCCTTCTCTATTTAAAACATGCCTATTATGATGTTGTTTGTGTTTCTTATCCCATATTGCTGGAACATTCCTCACTAGTTCTATTAATATTCTTCCATAATCAAATTTAATAGTGATGCAAAACCTCACGAGCATAGACACACTCAATCATCTGCAGACGAAATTCTAAGGAAATGAAGATTTCAGGGAGAACCAATGAGAATGCGAGCCACAGCGATTTTCCGCTACATATCGTTGTAAAAGCAAACTCGGTCGACCTCTAAGTCACGATGTAGCGTACATCTTAGACATGCGCTTACCCATTTGAATCGAAGGAGCGATCGCGAGTTAAACCTCGACCTCGATCGAGAAGTATCTTCGGTATGTTTTTACCCTTAGTTTTGTAATATGTTTTCTTAGTAGTCATAGAATATTATTAAATAAAAATACTAGAATAAAAGTAGAAGTAATTTCTAAAGAACCATGCTAATAAGTTTATTTTGTTATTATTTTATGGTATATACAATTGCAAATTAGTTGATTTTGAGAAGTTTTACACTAGTATTACAAGATTAGTAGTTTTGAAAAATAGGCACTTGTTGGTTCAGGATATATCTGCAACCCCTGCTAATTATCATACAGAACTAATAATAACAATGATAATTGTAATCATAGTACAATAAATTAAATTGTAATATTAAGGAAAGAATACAAAAACTTAGATTCATATCTCAGTTATCTTAAATATACTCAAAGATTACATCATTTTGTATATAACTTTTTCGTATAATTAATGAACATTAACACACACACATACACAAAAACACACATATATATAAAGACAATCTCCATTCAAATATACATTAAATCAAAACTTGGAATTATTCACTAAAATGAAAATCATTATAAGTTCTTACATTAAAAAATATCAGTATTTATTCTCTGAATTTTATTCTATATTTTTAACAAAGAAAATTTGTAGTACCGACTGAAAAAGTCTCTTTTGTTCATAAAGTCATTGGCATGTCAAATAGTCCTTCTTTCGTAAACTATATCATGTTATGCGGCTGTTATTACTAAAATATTTATTATGAAATACGAACAAAATTATGTTTTCGGAAATCTTTTTTCGAAGAAAACTCAGGCCCAAAAGTCAACTACTGTTTGTGGGCCTTTCATGAGAACTGATTTACGTCTTAGGGTTTGTACAATGTAAATTTGTATATTTGAAATATTTTCTTTAAATAAAATGAAAATGCTATAGAAATAATGTTTGTAACGGACTGTAATGGTGTTTGATTCGTATAGCCACATGAATGGGGCTAATATAAAAAACTCACTATATTTAAATGATTATAAGTTAAACTTGCACACAATAATATTACACAGAAATTAATATTCAAAAGGCCTTTACTTGTAATTACTTGTGACGTAATGGCTAATTGTCCGAGGTATATTGTATAATCTTCGATCTCGATATATGGCCCACCAAAAACTGCACTTGTAACCTCCACACCCCCATTGTCGAAAAGAATTGAAAAGCGTTAAGCAAATTGAACATTGTTTGCCAGCTAAAGGAACACATACTGTTATATCCAAAAATAATCCCAAATAGGGTTATTAATAAAATATTGGTATATGAAATAACAAGAAAATTACCTGAGTCGAATTTGGAAAAAAAATTAAAAAATTAAATTAAATAAAAGAGAAGTGATTTCCGCGTTTAGGTTTATTAACGAAATATGAACAAAATCTCCTGAGTCGTTTTTGAGAAAATTGTCCGAAAAAAAATCATGCCAAGAGTAAACTACCCCTCGTGGATGTTTAAAAAAAAAACACTGCTCTGAAGTGTAAAGTGTTCAATAAAATATTTGTGTTGCTACTACAATTCATCTTCCAATTCAAAAATCTGAACAAATTTCACTTAACAAGACTCAGAAATGTGCAAGTGGTATCGATAACTCACAAATTTCTAATAGCTGAAACAGCTGTTGCATAGTTAAAATAGTTTCGCCACTAGGGCGATAGGAGAGAAAATAGGACGACGTTATTTTTGTTTTACATTTTGGTACCAATGACGATATAAAAAATCGTATTTCCTTGCTTTACTGGGGATAGTCGTTTAACTTTTGCTTACACATACATCCTTTAACTTTGAATTCATGATACAACTTACGGATATGTGGACATTGGGTGCATCTTCAACAAACTTCTTTCTTTAATTGCAGTATAAAATGATAACAGGCTAGAAAACAAGAAAATCCAAAACACAAATCATCTTCCTGTCTTGATTGACATCATTTTTCTCTCCTATCGCCCTAGTGGCGAAAACTGTAACTACGCAACAGGTTTACCAGCTACTGAAAATGTTTGAATTTCCGTTTCCATCGATACCACTTACACGTGTCTGGGTGTACTTAAGAAAGATTTGTTCAGGTTTGTAATCAGGAAAACCACTTGTAACAACACTGTATTTTTGAAATATGTCCAAAATAGTTTGAAATGTTTTTGAGAAACTCGTGCAGAAAAAAGAAACACCTTTTGGATTTGTCCTAGAATAACATACAGGACGCGCACGAAATGTCATACCTTTTGTTTTGTTCATTACACATATATTTATCATCAAAATATTACAAAACTAATGCAGAATTAATTGTATGAGCATGGAAATTTAGTTCAATGTAGTATGTGTTCTATGTGATCACCATTTTGTTTCACAACCTCTTGCAAGCGAACCTTTACCTTTGTCACAACCTTCCTGCACAAGTCTTCCGAAATTAGACGGCAACTGCATGATGAGAGCCCTGAGTTAAGCTGCACTTGCAGGCTTCCTTCCGAATACATTATCTTTCAAGCAGCCTCACAAGAAGAAATCACATTGATGTCAGGGCTATGTGGGGGCTACTGTGTCTCATCTTGATGACGCTCAGGAAACCGATGTGACATTACCTGACCATCAAACATGTCATACAGGTAATCGAGAACAACATTTACAGTGTGTGGGCGGGCTCCTTCTTGCATGAACCATTGAGTTTGTAATGGAAGACCTGTTGCCACGAGTTCTGGAAGAAATCTGTTTTCAAACATATCCTTATATCGATCATTTTTTTACCGTTTCATCAAAGAAAAATGTTTTCAGGGGTGCGGACACTTGGTTTGCCCCGGCAAGTTTTCTCCACTACAGAGCCAGTTGTTTCAAATGACTATACAATCACTGAATAGTCTGTTTACATGGAGCCCATTTTGTACGAAAGTGTGCACGAAAATTCCAAAAAAAAAAAAAAAAAAAAAAAAAAAAATTCTGTAAAAAAAAATACTGTACAACTTTCACCTTTTGTTCAACACTGAATCTGCTCTTATGTGCCATCTTGAAAACTGCTATTTGGTTCCAAGTAAATATCCGATACTAACTTCCCTTGACATCTACCGGATTTTCCATAAACCAAAGTATACAAATACGAGTTTTCAACATTGCATCTGTGATATTACATGTGTAATAAACAAAACAAATGATATGACATTTCATGCGCCACCCTATATTATATCATATTATAGAACGTTAATGAAACATTGGTGTATGAAAGCAGCCATCAATGACAATTCTTAGAACACAGCTTAAAACAGAGGGAAAGATGTTTTTACTGAATTCCTCGGTATTTATCCTACATTGTTATATAAGCCCGCACAACTGCGGTGCTATGCGGGTTGCATACTCACAAGACATTATTTAGGAAACTAGAAACATGCATAATGCATTTTTGCATAGGCTACATTATTAACCCCTCAAATCCAATACCCCCAGCCAAGGGCTTCGTACGGAATTAGATCTAGTGAAAATGTGACTGTGTACAAAAGTTGGTTGCTCTACGTCAGTCTTTCTATGCTAAAATCTGATGACACATAGACACATGTACATTATTTTATATAAGTATAGATGAAGGAAATCGTCAGTGCTGTTTTCGAGAAAACAAATCTTGGTTTTATCCCTTCAGTAAACTAAATGTATTTTTGAGCATAGGAAAAAATCGAAAAACGAATCTAAATAATCTTATAAGAATCTTTGGTTTATAATTTGGTCTCGATACGTTGCACTACGACCTCTAGGCGAGTGAAAATACCGATATTTACATTGGGACCACTGGACAGACAGACATCTAAAAAAAAATGCGTTTTTCACCATGTATGGACCATGAAACCTGTAAATCCGATAAAGTCTCGTATTCAATGTTTTTGACGGTCTTCTCTCCTATCACTACTCGAAAGTAAAAAGAAAATATCAAAAAATAAAAGATAGTGATAAATCTCTGGTTTGCAAAATTTCAAATTTGTGACATGAACCTTTATCCAAATGAAGCCTTAAGATGCTATAATACTGAGGTAATGTGTGAATTCGTAGTTTAATTACTGTAAAGGCTGGATATAGATACATCCATGTGTTGGATATCGTAGAGTTTGCTTGTTATAACTGTCTTTGTAGTGTATGCATGCAAATTGTTAGTACATTTTTCTTTATTATTAATTCATAAGCATAAGATGAGTTGTACAATACAAAAAGTTATACAACGCAAATCAAATCTCTTGTTTAAAAAAAAAAAAAGTACCTCCACCCATAGTAATGTAACTCTTCCCCTCCTTCGTTAGACAGAGAGGCTTAGTCTCTGACGAAGAAGCTCTGCATACTGAAAAGCGTTGTTTTCTTTGCGTGAGTGACTGGCTGTTGGAATACACACAAACACGCATCACTTGACGAGTAGCGGTGTTTGATGACCAAAAACTGTTTTGCCTAACACTTCCAAAAACAAACTGAAAAGACGGATATTTACTTGGCTCATTCGAACGCCGTTGCCAATCGTTTAGAAAAGCAATTGAAAAGTAATAAATGCTAATGGAACGTCTGTGTCTAACACCCAGCCACCTGAACAATGGACAGCTTTCTCACACCAAAACAAGATGGCAGAGTGTCCGCTGCATTTGTTGCACATGCAGAAAAGGAGCCTGTGTGGGTACAGAACAGTTATTGGGAGAAAAGTGATTTACCTCCATTGTCAACAGTCAAAGAGATGTTGACACAAACAGTCTACCCAAATTAAAAAAGAACGGTTCTCTCAAAATTTCCTGGTATTTTCCAAGTGACGTCAACACCTCAGTCACTGTTAGTCAAGTCACACTGAGGCAGTGGCGGAGATAACGCGCCTGCAGTCCTAAAAGTGCGCTCCCTCCAATTTTTAAGCTACCCTTAAATGATTCGTTTCGTATTATGCTCATCAGGTAACTTTCGTTCATCCACAGGTGTTATACACTTTTTACGATAATATTTTTTTTTTTAATTATATAGATAAGAGCTTAAACATATAACGACATTTTTAACGTTCCATATTCAATACAGAAAATACAATACATAGGTTTGAAAATACTCTTTTCTTTTTACAAATAGTCATGCCACATCCCACACATAATGTAAAACGACATTCGGAATATTTCCTTTCAATATTTCTTTTCCTCGTTTTCTTAAACCATCATCATCATCATCATAGGTATTCTGCCTTTATTGGCAGGTCACTTGCCGCAGCTGAGAAGCTTCCATGCTCCACGGTCCTCCGCTAACTTCTTCGTCTTCGCATATGATCTTTCTGTTTTTAATATCTTCTTAGCATATGATCTCAAACCAAGCTGCTAATAATTTTTACATTATTTGTAGTTACACAGTGTGAATTTAAGTTATTTGCCTATATATTTCTTTACAAACCTATTTTTCTCTTTTCAACGAGAACGGAAAATGTTTTGCAAGTGGTGTGATAAAAAAAAAACGTTTAAAATTGTTATATGCATTATGAAAGAAAGAAAGAAAAGAAATTCAAGAATTAACGTTTCATTAAAACTTGAAAAAGCAAAATATATAATTAAATATATTATGGTCCTTAAATTAAAGAGTGTCATAAAAAAGAAAAAATCGTTGGAAGTCGTAGAGCCAGAAAGGAAATTCTGCGGGAGATTCCAAATCCTGTTTTGCCTCCACTGCACTGACGGTTACATAGCTATGAGGATTGAATGAGAAGTTCGTAGTTTGATCATAAAAAAAGTTGGATTATGAACATACCAATAGGTTATCCTGCAATGTTGTTCTCTTGATGTGTACGTACTTTACCCAGAGCGCCTATGATGTGGTGAACAATATGACGAATTTTGAGGTTGTGTACATATAACGAAATACGATGGCAAGATGTCATTGTTGACTGGTAGGTACTCTAGACTTCTTGTTTATATAACTCTTTTGCAAAACTTGGTCCATTTAACGTTCTTCTGTGACTGCCGAATAAGGTTCAGAGAAGTTCTAGCATAAAATATGTAGTATTCTTAAAAAGGAAAAAACGGCTACTCGCCTCTCTTTTAAAGCTCAAATTTACAAAATCAAATTGACTAACGTTGTAGTCTATGGAACCTGGAGGTTCAATATTGCGTTCACAAAATCTTTCCATTAACTTCTATCCTTAGCCAACTGGATCTAGTTTCTACTACGTATTCCTTTTTCTGCGAGATTCATCTTAATATTATCTTGCCATCTGCTCCTAGGTCTTACTTATGGTCATTTTCCAATTGGACTTCCAGTTAAGACTTTGAAAGCGTTTCTACTTTCTTCCATTCTGGCCACATGACCTGTCCACCTGAGCCTCCTAGATTTGATGGCCCTAATATCTGATGATCTTGACTTGTTAAATTTACAGAACTACATATAATAAAAGACAGTAGCATTCCTCATGTCTATTGGCTGTTGAATATGCCTTGATACACGAGTTTCCGGCTTCTGTTTTCGATAAGAAGAAATAAAACTCACTACAGCGGTTCAGATTCCAGCACAAACTGTGTGTCTCGTCTAAATAGCATCGCTGCTAACATTAGTTAGAGGTAAATACAAATTAACCAACAAATTCCGTTTGAGCGTCAAGGCCATATGAGAAGTAAAGTTTGATCCAAGGTAATACATGAAAATTTTAACGTTCTCTCACCAAAAATCGAATCTGGGAGTACATACACCAAATTTCCACGCGCCAACAACTATAGTAACGGAAGAGGTCTACATTTAAAGATGGGTAATCCACAATTAACTCATTTTTACAGAAGGGGCCTCGATGGCTCAGTAATAGAGCGTTTACCTCTGGTGCATGGGGTCCTTGGTTCAACCGCAGCTCGCGCCAAGTGAACTTTATGGTAGACAAACACTGTATGCGTGGGTTTTCTCAGGGTTTTCCTGTTTCCTCCCACTTTCTTCATTCCACCATTTCACTCATTTCTCATCATCACCGTTTCCTTTAGCCTAGCCGGGATAACCGTAGCAAGTAAAACTCAAACATTTCATTTTATTTCATTTTTGAAGAAAAAATTGATAAAAATTATTTTTAGCAATGTCTGGTTGAATTATTGTGAAGTTCGTCAAAAGATATCTTAAAGTTTATTGCAAAGAGATCGTTTATTCTTTAACCGATGCTGTGGACAACGAGTCAGCCAAAAGATCTCTTAGTTTTACTTGCTCCCTTCTAATCGAACACACATCGTGTAACTTCCAAAGTCCAATTAACAACAAAGCCAGTATCCATATTTAAAAAGAACCATCTCAGTATTTTTCAAGTGAACTGAAAAAAAAGAACTTGAAAATTTGTCATGACCGCCTGCGGAGGTTGAACCCGGAACCATCCAACTGCGAAGCAAGAACACAAACCATTAGCCTAACGCCCACAAACTTGTGTAAAAGAAAACAAATGAATGTTCCCTTGTGCGATTTCAGTCACTTTTTTTTGCATCGTTGTTTTTTTCTCGCTTGTGGTGCCATCTAGCAATTTGTCTGAGAACATCAAGGGAAAGTCATTTAGTTGACTCCGTTTGACACTTAAGTGGGCATCATTTGTCAGAGCCTCTTTCTACGAATGTCATTTGCTAACTTTTTTTTTTTAAACTTCATTTTGCATTTAAGCTTTGTCACCCTCCATATTTATGTTTTTTATTTTCTCACTTTGTGGGTACAATAATACTAATAAAAAAAAAAGAAACAAAAACAACCAAGGTAACAGAATACTTTCACCTCTAACTCATTTTTGATTTTTATGTTAAAAAATTGCCATTACACAATTTGCGTATACATATTTATTTCTGTTTATTTGGAAACAGAGAATATTCTTTTGCATAAACTAGAAAGCATTGTAGATAATATTATTTTCCGCCGCCTTTTTCTTAAAAAGAAGCAGATAAATAGTTGAATTGAAACTGAGATCATCCCAGAGTGTTGTTTGAAGGGACAACAGCACAGGATATGAGGTCACTTAAACATAGATAAAATGACATAAACATTGTTGTTGTGAGAATTTAAAAAATTCTTTGGGCGTATTCTACTATTTGCTTTATTCTTTTACATTCTTTACTGTGGAATAATGTAATAAATATGGCAAAGAAAAATTACTGTAAAATAGGGCAAACTTGTTATAAAATTCAGTAGAGAAACATTACGAAAGGGCGCAGAGGGCATACATAATTCTAACTCATGTATTTAATTTGAGTAAAATTAATACAAGCTTTACCATGTGAAATGATGCTCTTGAATGTATCACATAGATACAGTCTATAAGCATTGCCAAGGATGTAATAAAACTAGAGACCTGCACGGGCCGGGCTTGGGAGGGCCGACACTGATTTCTCTTCAGGTAGGACCGGGCTGGGGGTGATTAATTGCAATTCTTTAATAATTATTGACTTTCGTTAAACGATAATTAGAATGAAGGCAAACGTTGAAGAAGTGTGCTCGTGAAAAATGTTACAAAATTAAACTTTTAAAATTTATCGGGTCCGGGCCGGGTTTGGGCCACGAATTTTAAAAAACTTATCGGGCCGGGCCGAAAACTTCGGCCCGTGCAGGTCTCTAAATAGAACATATAGAAGTATTCGGTGTATACTCATCTATTTAATATTTTTATAGGCTATAGTATAATCACTTACTTACTTACGAAAGTACGAACTTATACGGGGATGGGTAAGTTATAATCTGAAAACAGTTGAGCGTGCATTTGCCAATAAACCTAGCATCAAATCACTGAGGTTCATATGGACAATTAAAGCGAAATATTTGAGATGACTTGCCCGCATGAAGTGAACGAAGCAGACTCGAGTTTTTAAAATGATTTTTGCTTGACTTGACTCTATTGGCCAGTACAATTGCATATCTTTTCTTCTTTCATTCTGTATATTGCAACGTGTTTTATTTATTTATTTATTTTTAATAAATGATACCTGCATCAGATAATTGTCCCGAATGCAAAGAGCCAATATATATGGGACAAAAATAGATCTTTAAAATGAATTATATGTTTAAGTTAAAGCCATCTTACATGTCTAGGACAATGAAGAAGAGCTGTAACTTTTCTCAAATTAGTGACTATAACTGTGACTATGAATTGGAGATTTAGCCAATCAAGTCGTAGTAGTAACCAAATTGAGAGTCTCTTTCCAAATTAGCAGACGACTGTTTGAATAGATTTTGTCGCTAATTGATACATGAACTTCAATATGTTACGGTTGAAATTGCTATCTTGAAAACGAGAATATCATATTGAAACAATTGATAATTGAGAAAATTATATTGAATCGAATTAATGTAATCCATAATTCTGTCCTTGAAGATAATGTTGAAACTGTGCCTAATATCACGATCAGAAACAGTATGCTAGTTTATACGTTAACAATAAACCTATTGACAATGCATCTACACCGTATGAATCAAAATTGTGAATCTTAGTCTAAAGTGATGCCAAAAAATGAAAAATAAATTTTTAAACATTTAGTTCACAGATCGAAAAACTCAAGTTTACTTTCGGTTTTATTCGATTAGTGAGGATTATCTCTCTTCTACCGTATTGCCTTTCATCGGCTGCACCTCTAGCAAACTCAGCAGAATACTTGCCAAACATGGTATAATAGTTCTTCACTAATCTCCACCCAACATCAGATCGTTACTAAAATACAGTGAAAGACAATTAATTAAAAATATATAATAAGGCCTTTCCTTTTCCTTATGTATGTTATTACCAACAGGAAAAGTAAATTTTATTTGAAATTCAAAATGAAAGTGCATTGAAACCAAGGGCGTCGATCCTGGGGGGCCGAAGGGACCCAGTCTCCCCAAATCTCATGTGGGCCTCCATGTATTTCTATGAATATATATTTTTATATGTATTATTTTGTTATATGTATTGTTACATGTATTTTTTATGAACGCCCCCCAACACAGTTACAGGGAAATCGGCGCCCTTGACTGAAACCCATTTAGAGTTCCATACTGAAATTGTAGAACATTCCGATTACATAATATGGAGGAATATTTGACCAACGACAAGCATGGATTCATTGATACTATATAGTTTCAGTCAATCAGAAGCAAGTATTTGGTGTTGTTTAGAGCAGGAATTTTGTAGAATTTCATATTTATAACTACACCTGTGGGAGCAAATTGGCTGATTTTATGTCAGTTTTGACTTACCCACAAACGCTCCTTGTGCCACCAGTGACCCACTTTATTTTTCACTACGTTACATGCGCTATATCATTCATTTAGCCAAACCCCCGTTGTTCCACTTCAGGCACACTACCCGTTCTCTTATTGTACGAATTTCGTTCAGTTTTCTTCTCAGGTTTTCGATGTAACACGGTATTGTCCAGGCAGTTGCTAACGAATAAAATTGGTCTTGGGCATTTGTGGGTTAAAGGATTTCAATACGGCTATAGCTCTGCTTAAGCTACAAATCTACAGTATGGTCCGAAAGTCTTGTCACCCCTTTCCCCCTGTGACCTAACTTGTTTAGTGATCCAGAACATCACCATCGACACCTCATTATCGCGGCACAATATCATGCTGCGATTCTACCTCTGTGAGATTTTCCGCAGCAGAAAATTTTGCTCCACTGTGGAAGCGTCACAAACATTGAGTAAATTTGAGCAAGTTCATGTCTTCCTCATATGTCCTCATTAGTTAACTCATTTACGATATTTAAATTGAAGATCTCTTTTTATGTGTATCAGCATACTCGTTTTTGGAATTCGAAGTTCACTGGATCTTTTCCGTAACGATTTTTTGAGAGGACTTTGATCACTGAATTCGCCACTGGTGAACACGATTCTTGTCGTGTTCATGGCCCACCTGTCCTCTTCTATCCAAAATGGCTCCAGTTCGGAAGTTTCTTGCCATCGTAGTATCGTTCGCTTCGGCGGAGCTTCTTTATTCAATAGTGCTGCAACGTCCCATTCCACATAATTCATGGTTTTCCCGGTGTGTAAAGGTTCACAAGCCCATGCACTTGGCGAACACGTTCTTCCACACTCTAGGTGTTTGTATGTAACTAACTAACTCTATGGCCTATGGAACCCGGAGGTTCAATGCCACGTTCACAAAAGCTCTCCACTGACTTCTATCCTTAGCTAATTGGATCCAGTTTCTACTTTGTATTCCTATCTCTGCAAGATCCATCATAATATTGTCCTCCCATCTGCGCCTAGGTCTTCCTAATGGTCGTTTTCCGATTGGTCTTCCAGTCAAGACTTTGAAAGCGTTTCTACTTTCTTCCATTCTAGCTACATGATCTGCCCACCTAAGCTTCCATGACCCTAACAATTTTGGGTAAACCGTATAAATTATGTAGGTGTTTGTATCAGCAATCTAAAAAGAAATTGGAGAATAAATACACATGAATACAAAAAAGGGGGCAGGTATCAGGCATCTGGAAAGAAAATGGAATAAAAATACGCATAAATACAAACAATAACCAAGGGTGAGAAGACTTTCGGACCATACTGCACACCGGATCCCCATAATAATTCCTCTTTGTTCCTACTGCGAATAAAAAGATATCTGAAAAAGTATTTCTTCATGCTCCTGCATTTGAAATTTTATAAACTCAATAAATTTGGTGAAACTTGCTTTCGAATGAAATAGATCTACTTAATATGAATTATTCTAGTTGTTTCGATCTTGAAACACTAATATTCACACATACACACCAGTGCCTGAATAAGTTTGGGGAAGGGAGTGAGCATTCAGATATATATGTGTTCTGCTATCAGACATCCAAGATACACGAAAATATATTCAAAATCAAGGGGATCGCTAGACACCTATGATCAGCGTCAATGACAAACAGTAATATTTAGAATACATGTTTAATCTAAATATTTGTTTCTTGGAGGAAAAAGCCCTTCTTTTCCTTGTTTACCAAACTCCTTGTCCAAGGATTTTTTGCTTTTCCTCCAGTTTTAAAGCATAGAAATAGCACATTATCTACAGTTTATTTAAGCTTCGTCCATTTACAAAGGGAATTGACGTACACGGTAAATTCAGTCAATTCAGTTTACTCACAGAAGTGTGATCAGTGATCTGAAACATTAAAAAAAAAAAACAAAAAAAAACCATAGCTCCAAACGTCAATAAATGCTTGCTTCTGATTGTCCGAAACTAGAGAATGTCAACGAATTCTTAATTGTAATTGATCAAAAATATCTCGATTTTATTTTTTTTAATATTCATTTTTCTGTTGATAGTAGCATACATAAGAAAAGGATTCACAATGAATTGAATGGAATCGAATTGAATTTAACCGTTCCACATGACCGCAAATGAATATGTCAGTGGATTCACAATGAATTGAATGGAATCGAATTGAATTTAACCGTTCCACATGACCGCAAATGAATATGTCAGTGGATTCACAATGAATTGAATGGAATCGAATTGAATTTAACCGTTCCACATGACCGCAAATGAATATGTCAGTGGATTCACAATGAATTGAATGGAATCGAATTGAATTTAACCGTTCCACATGACCGCAAATGAATATGTCAGTGGATTCACAATGAATTGAATGGAATCGAATTGAATTTAACCGTTCCACATGACCGCAAATGAATATGTCAGTGGATTCACAATGAATTGAATGGAATCGAATTGAATTTAACCGTTCCACATGACCGCAAATGAATATGTCAGTGGATTCACAATGAATTGAATGGAATCGAATTGAATTTAACCGTTCCACATGACCGCAAATGAATATGTCAGTGGATTCACAATGAATTGAATGGAATCGAATTGAATTTAACCGTTCCACATGACCGCAAATGAATATGTCAGTGGATTCACAATGAATTGAATGGAATCGAATTGAATTTAACCGTTCCACATGACCGCAAATGAATATGTCAGTGGATTCACAATTAATTGAATGGAATCGAATTGAATTTAACAGTTCCACATGACCGCAAATGACGGATCTAGATATTTTTGAAGATCTTTGGCCGCATCTGACGCACTTGAACACGGATTTTCCCCATGACGGTAAATGGCGTGGTAGCAGAAGACGCTGACTATAGACAGGTGTCATCAATACTTTGGAGATTCTAGTACAAATCAATCCTTTTTTTTTAAATCATGTACTTGAATTCAGCAAAGAACAATTTCTAGAAATTTCTAGTACAATAGAAACATACTGTACAATCATCACAAATAAGTATTCTTGGAATATCAACAAAGGTGATGTGTTCGTTCTCCAATGTTCCAAGAACAGACAATTTTTCATTTTTAAGGGTAGTTTTGAGTCAGTATTCAATATTAGTATTAGGATAGTATTCAGTATTAATATTAGAACACTATTCAGTATTTAGTCTTCAGTCTTCAGTAGATACTGATTCTAAAGATAAGAACAATGCCCTTTCTCTAAACGTTAAACAATGAACCTATCACTTTGGTTGGTTTCCCAAGAAAAGCAGTCGACACCATATGAAATCTATAGTTCGTATTTCATATATAAAGATCATTCCGAAATAAATGACTATATCGCAATAATTCCTTACGTTTCCATTGAACTGTAATGAGACTTCATTGAACAGTGATACATTACTAACATGCACAATTTCTAGTTTGCAGATAGCAAACCAAACAGCATGAATAGCAAAGCAAAACAAATACCTGTGATCAAGTACTTCCAAACAGTGGGCAGACAAGATTCGGATTTACAGAGGCTGCAGCGGCACATGGAGGATAAAATCTCGGTGATTGATAAACACTGAACTGGCAGATGTGCTTCCAAAAGTTGAGAACAACGGGATTCCCGTAGAAGGTGATGCTGACGATGTTGTATGACAGAGGCGTCATCCATACTATGGTTAAACAATGATGGTATGTAACAAGGATCTTATAAAATAGAGGATCTGCCCTTACAACAAAATCTTGAAACCATACGTCACAGTTTCACCGCCCCTACTCTGCCCACTCCGCCTAATAGGATCGCAATATTTTGAGCCAACAATCATGGCGGAAACGAAAGTAGCCAATCAAACGATGGCGGAAACGAAAATAGCCAATCAGACGTGTCGATGCTCAGTTGTTTTTTGGCTTCATTTATTTTATAGGATGAATATACATATGGGCAGATCCTCTATTTTATAAGATCCTTGGTATGTAGGGATTTCTAAAAAGCTTGGGGGAGCTACGGGGTGGTACCTAACTTACAGGTATCAGGCTGCTTCCTTCCTTCCCTTTCCCCGGATTGTGTGCTCGCCGAGGGACATCATCCCTCAAAACGTGACGGGCTAAATGGCCTTAGATGCCGAAAGCCCAGAAATCTAAATCCTAAATCCTAAATCGACGAAAAAGAAAACGTTCTACTGGATAATATTGTTCTTCATATGTCAGAGGAAATGTCACAGTTCATTACCAAAATAGGGTCATCAGTTGTACCCCAACCCTAATACAATCCTATTTTAGCCCCATCTAACTTCTGTTTGTCGTTCGCAAAAAATAACTTTCATAGATAGACGACACAGAAAAAAATCATTGTAAATGGAGAAGTCACGAAACAACCTCGGAAACTTCTGCTGAGTGGATATCAGCAATGGGTTGACTGGTGGAAGAAATGTATCGAAAGCAAAGGACAATGATTTAAATAGCCTTAAAGTCATCAAAACATATGTATCCATTTTCACTCAAACTTGATCATTCTTCCTTTTTCACATTAAAAAAAATACAGCACGGTAGGCATTATATTCTAGATGATCTTTGTACGTACATTCAACATGCCTACTAGATGATGATATAGGTAATCTGTAGATGTACGTTGCTGATTGTTTGGAAATTGTTTTGAACCAATTCTTATGGAGTTGTAACAAATATCCTTGCAAATGTTCAAGGAAACAGATTAACATAATAAATTAATTATATCATTACCTTGTTCCGAAGAATATTCTCAAAAGTTATAACAATCTTGCACACTGAGATGATGTTGCAGCAGTATTTGAAAGAGGCACGATGCAAGATTCATGATTGGCTGAGACAATTTTCCAGAAACAATGGGCATATGCTACGTTTCGGTGATAAAACAATGCGAACTGCAGTTTATGTGTCTTCATCCGTTGTAGGTTATGGACGTCCAGATCGTTCTCTGTTGTCTGCCAATCCTGTTTCCCTGAGCTTCTGCAGTAATTGTGAGACACAGGATCTCTTCGAGGATGTCGTCTTTGGTTAAATTTACAGCTCATGCTCAGGGCCGGATTTCCCAATAGGCCCGGTAGACGCGGGCCTATGGGCGCAAGCTCCCAGGGGGCGCACGACCGAGAGAAAAAAATTAAAAAATATCTAGAAATAAAAATAAATAGCCATAACTTAACATATTTTTTGAATTGATTTTTAAAAATCAGACTAATAAAGCATTCTGATTTTGAAGTTCATTGGAACAAATAATTGTTGGTAAAGTTAAACTATTTATCAACATTATGCATCAACTTCTTTACAACATTGATCTCAAACACGGGAGAACTGGCTGTAATTTTTAAATAAAGGTTTTAAAAAAAGTAACTTTAACCAAACTAGGGGGCGGAAAAAATATTGGGCCTAGGGGCGCCAAAATGCTAAATCCGGCCCTGCTTATGCTCTTCTTTCGTCAGACTCCAGTTTCGAAGTCGAAGTCGAAGGAGATGTCGAAGTTTCTCAATCGTTAGTGCAATTCTGCGTCAACCTTCAACGAGAGCAAAAATACAACTATCAAATATCCACAACTTTCTGCTGAGCAAATTTGGGTTACCCAAATCTCCACCATTGCATATTTAAAAGAAAAAAATCTATCCTAGTTTTATGTTTTGTATGTCCCTTTTTCTGTTCAAAGTTTTAAACTAGTCTTCAAGATGGCAGCTACAAACCCAAACTTCGACTCTTCCAGCCACATCAATCTGTTTTCCCGTCAGTCTCGCATGTTTCTACCGCGATCACTTGTGATCAACTCTACCTTTTTTCATTTTATTCTGTGTGACAAGTGGCAGACTTTTGGTCCAACCTGTATAGTGGTGTTTTTAATTGTAGTTTCAACCTATCCCTTACTTTAGATCTTAGTTTTCAGTTTGCTATACTGCTTCTGAAGCGCGATTGATTTTGAGTTTAGCGTCCCGTTCAGCAGCAAGGCTATAAGAGACGTGAACCTAGTTTAACGTGGGACCCGAGTCAAATGAGCTCTCGCCCGTAATCAAACTCGGGTTTCCCACCTCAGAGACACGTACCCTAACCACTCAGCCAGGGAGCTCCGTTTTGAACCATGAATGGAAGGAATTGACCACAGAATATGATTTTCAACTGACTTAGTGGTCTCAGGAAGATACGTTGTGGAAAGTGGGCTAAACTTTCCTTTTAGTCAGAATAGTAGGACTCAGACAAGAAAAGTCTTAAGAGTTTTAGTATACGCATATATAACACAATAACACAGTAAATTCTTCTTCCTTCCCCTCTCCAAAAAAAGCAGGTATCTCTCGTGTATCCCTCATAATGTCCTTTCTTTTGCCTTTGCGGGACATTGAACTATATATTTCACTTCAGTTCAATGAATATTATTGATTTTATAAGTTTAATTCATATTGTTGGCATTATATGGAAATAAACGTAACTTTTTTTTTGGCCCGAAATAGTTCAATGGCCACCCTTGACACAGCTTCTTGTAGAGCGTTCACAATTGCCGTCTGTCTCTTGTATAGAAGTCCCAGCAAAGCCAGAGAGCTCAGTCGAGTAATTAACGGGAACTGCATCTGGCCTTCTCACTTACTAATTAAGAAGCGAGGTTAAACTAATTTTAAGTTAAAACCCATTCATGAAAGAAAGAGACTCCCTGTTTTACCCAAAGCCCCGATGACTGCTTTCTATTCAAAGCTCACAGAATGGAAAGTACAGTTAACTTGGAATATGAAGCTGTACTGTTTTCCTTTTGAAACATTTTATTTTATTAGAAGAGAGAAAATAAAGTTCACAGAACTTAAAAAAGATGCGAACCAAAGTACCAAACTCAGGAAATTATGTTGTTGTTATGTAAATAACCGTGTTAATCATTAACTGGCAGTTAATTCAATTACTTAACAAGAAATAAAGCAAGCATAAATTGCTTGGTGTTGAAAACCAAGTTATACGAGGTAAGTTCAAAAAGACACTAAACTTTTGGTGAACATCTTTATTGCTCATCGTACATTTTAAGCACTGTCGCACTCAAATTAATCTCCTCTACTGGCAAAATACTATTGCCAATGTTTCGGCCGTTTTTGGAAAGCCATCTGGAACGTACTTTCTGGGATGGTGTACAGATCTCATCTACCATTGTCCTGAATCTCCTCTATGGTTTAGAAGCGACATCCTCCCAAAGTGATTTTAAGTTTAGGAAACAGAAGAAAGAAGTATGATGGGGCTGGGTCCAGAGAATAGGATGGATGGGGCACAGCGGGGGCTGGGTACAGAGAATAGGATGGATGAGGCACAGCGGGAGTCTGATGTTTTTCCAGATAACTGGGAATGAGCAGCGAGGCGTAAGAAGGCGCCTTGGCACAGTGCACCATCCAAGTTTGATTTCCCCACAATTCAAGCCTCTTACTGCTCACAACATTTCTCAATCGAGCTAAAGTGTCCTGATACAACTGTTTGTTTAGTATCTAACCACATGATGGACAATCCATTTCTAATCAAAAATTACAACCAACATCACTTTCATCTTTGACAGAATTATGCTTACATTTTTTGGACGAGGAAACCCTGAATGAATTGAAAAGCAATTGAAATATGTCTGTAAATGTGTTGCCAAGCTTATAGCAAAATTTCACACACTTGTTGTTCTTTAAGCTCTCTCATTGTCACTTACTTCGTCACTAATCCACGACAGCTTGTGCATGTGCTCACTTCAGCGCCAGTAGCTCAGCAACTCAAGGAGGTTATAAAATAGAGGATCTGCCCATATCTATGTTAATCATATGAACTGAATGAAGCCAAAAAAAAAAAAAAAAAAAAAACGAGCATCGTCTAAGCCGGCACGTCTGATTGGCTACTCTCGTTTCCGCCATGATTGTTGGCTCAAAACTTTGTGATCTTAATGGCGCGGAGTGGGCAGAGTAGGTGTGGCAAAGCTGTGACTTATGGCTTCACGATTTTATTGTATGGGCAGATCCTCTATTTTATAACATCCTTGCAGCAACTAGTGGTCATAAAAACGCGGCTTTTAGTAATTTGTTATCTAAACATGCCGCAAGGTGCGCTCAATAGCCGTAGTCCGCCTTCTGCCGGTTCCCGTACTATTTCCAAAGTTCGGTTTCTTTCTAAATACACCTCATATTCCTCAAGGATTGAAGAAAACAATACTTAATTTCTAATACCAAAATAATCTTTATTATTATTATTAATAGTTGTTTTGTTATTACTCCCAATTCTTCTGCCCGCTGTACATTATAGGTTGTATTATTTAAAGCTTTTTTTTTTTTTTTTTTTTTTTGCCGATCAACTATCCCAAACTCATACCGTACTTTTTATGTAATTATTCAAGCACTTTGTTATACTCAAGAATCCCGTAGGTAGCGACATTTATCAGCAACAGGCAGAATATGATAGCGCAAGTAGCGACTTCTATTAGCGTCGCTGTTTACTGATAAGAATAATCTTGACGCACTGAGACGATTGTGTTTATTATAAGAAATGTTTATTGTCCCCATTGTCTTTCTGCAACCAACATTACATATCTCTTACACATATTGTATAACATTCCAGGATATTCGCATTACTGACACGCTGACAAATTGTAAATGTGACTGTATATAAATTATATTAGTGGTAACAAAAGAACGTATTGTGTAGCAGTTAAAGTGAGCCGAAAATTTTCATTTTTTTTTTCAAGTCGTAATACAGCTGAAAAGTTCGAAATTGGGGAAATTAAAAAGGTAGTAACAAAAAAAAGTTTATATGTTCCGGTCACGAATATGTTCTAAAGTTAGCTTAAATTTGGTAAAATTCACATTTTTATGATATTTTTAACATTTATTTAGCCTCTTCCCAGAGTAATACCTGAAATTCTTATATATTAGAACCACAGAAAATAATGTTTAAATATTATTTAAATCCATCAACAGTTTCCTGTAGAGCATTGCCTTCAAATTAACGAAATTTTGAAAATAATTTACAAATAAAGGTAGATCACAGTTCAACGAAAAAATACTAAGAACTTACATTTTTTTTTTTTTGTTTTCTTTATCGAATACGACTTTAAATGTTTAAAAACAAATTATTAGACCATTTGAAAGGTAAACAATTATTGTACAAATGTGAATTTTTTCAAACTTCGGCGAACTTTAGAGCACATGCGCGACCGGAAGATATTACCCTATTATTATTATTATTATTATTATTATTATTATTATTATTATTATTATTATTATTATTATTATTATTATTTTACTCATTTTTAGTATCCCAATTCTCAACTTTCTGCAATATTACGACTTGAAAAAAAAATTTTTTTCGGCCCATCCTCTTAGCTATCTCCATGGAGCAGGTTGCTTTTGGGATTCTGATCTACCTGTACCTATTTGGGATCATTCAGACTTAAATTTAGCTATTTCCATTCTGTATGTTCTTGAGGAATATACGGATGGCTTTCCTTTGCCTTTCACTGTAGTTAGGAATGTATTCTTTTGCAGATACTCAACAGATTTTCCGGCAGACCTGACTCCTCATTCTGAGGACTACTCTTCTGTCCAGAGTATCAATGCCGTTACAAATCTCTTTGAGACCTCAGTGCAGGAGAATATTATAGGGCACCCAATCAGCGAGTTCTGATGAAGACACAGTTATTATGTTACGTGATTATGTGTTATCACATACCCTTGCTCAGCGTGTTGTTGTGTTTAGTATATCTAAAGTTTACAATTTCTCATGGGTCCTGCAGAAGTTTACATCTTTACTCTCTCCGGTTGGATATGAAGCTTGGAGATAATATTGTGGACCTAAAGTATTATTTTTATACATTGCAGAACAGAAAAACTGCAGCTGAAACAATGTCTGATGTTTCAAAAAAATTTCCAATAAAGAATGAAAGGCAACGCCTACTACAAACTTTCAAAAATATATAAATATTAGTTTCCATTATTTTTGTCGCCGAAAATACTAGTGAGGCCTACGGCCCCTCGGCCTCAGGGTAATCCGCCACTGATTTTGCAGCTCCTATCATACTCTGACTTTCTATATTTGTGATATTCTTCATCGAATTAAGTTATTTACTAAAAGCGGGTGTTCGGCTTTGTATAACGACATTAATATATTGTAGGTTAGATTCCCATTGAAGGACATGGGCGTTTGTAATTATCCTCGAAGTTTCTCTGATCGTGTGCCTGTCGTGTTGGATTAAGTAGAAAAGTGACCAAGATTGCTCCCCGGTTATGACGGCCTACAAAAATGATAGTGCCAGTGGCGGATCTAGGCCAGGGCCGGGGGTGCGTAGGCCCCCAGTTTTTTCAGTGACAAAATAATTTAAGCTATTATTTATATATTGTTGAAAGTTTATATGTACTTATCATACTCTGCGTACTGGCTGCCCCCAGTTTTTACCTTCTAGATCCGCCACTGGATAGGGTGAGAGGGGTCGCTTTTTCAAGTGAGAGTGGGGAGTAACATAATTTCCGTAAGTTTTCTCCAGATTCTCTCGATTCCTTCCACATTCTCATTTTACTAAGTGTTTCAAAATCATTGACTTGCATTAATTATCCGTCTCCTTTTGCCCACAGGGCACAACCGTGGGGCTTAAAACTAGGAATTTCATTTCATTTTTTATTTATCATTTTTTTTAAAAAAGAGAGAGAGAAAGAAGAAGCCATTGGCAGTGTGAACTCTATTATACTGAAAACCATTACTAATTTCTATAAATTAACCGAATTCATATAACTGCAGCTACTAATGCCTGCTTATTTTATGACGATCTGACCTTTAACAGAAGCTTTCTCACTTAACAGGATCCCATAAACTAAAAATGATTCTTTCCTTCCCACGCACTGCAACAATCATCTTAATATATTAATCATCTTTTCTTTGAACAGTGAACACTCCGGGAGCCATTTTCTTCAGCTGCACGATCTTGTTTCGTTACTCAAACGGAAGCATTGGAAGACAAACACGAAATAGTCTATAAATACTTGTTATATAACCAAAGTAACTAACTATTCAGAAGGTTAATTTTAGCCCCGTCATCATTGTAAAGTATTCAGCGCCATCTCTGGAGAATAAAGTAAAGAAATATAATACCAACGAAGCAGATTGCTTAATTTGAAAGATGGCAGACTGGGTCATCCGAATGGAATTCATTCTCACGACATTTCGTTGTGTTTAATGAATGACTTTTCAATAAAGAATCAATGTCTATATTGTTAGCATTATCTCTCAGAAGGAGAAATTCGGTTTCGTAGAAAAAAGATTGGGGGAAACAATAGATGTAAAGTATAGGCAATTGGGTCAGAGCAACCATTGTCTACAGTTTAAACTAGGTGGGACCTATAAGAGGTATGCAAAATTATTACTAGTCATTATTACTGTATAAAATTTTCGTTTGTCACTCTTAAATTGAAGGATTTTCAATTAATAATGATAAAGTTTTCATAAGGTGAACAAATATAGGTGCTATTGGGCATCGAACCTGCAACTGATTTCTGAAATGCAGGTAAATTACATCAGAATATTATTGCTTAAATTAGTTAACGATGTGTGGAAATGCAGCCAAGATCAAACCGGCGATATTATTATGATCGAGACATGGCAAAAACATGACCTCAACTGCTATTATTATTATTATTATTATTATTATTATTATTATTATTATTATTATTATTAGTAGTAGTAGTAGTAGTAGTAGTAGTAGTAGTAGTAGTAGTAGTAGTAGTTAGCAGTGGCGTATTTAGGGGGCTTCCGGGCTTAAGCCCCCCTGAAATCTTACTTACTATAGTCAAGTATATGAAATATCTTGCAGAATTTTTACATTTTCAGGCAAAGCCCCCCCGAAAGTTAGCAAAGCCCCCCCGAAACAAAATCGTAAATACGCCACTGAGTATTAGTATTAAGATGGCTCATTGGTAGAGTGCTCACCTCTATGTAGTATTTGGTGGATCACACTGTGTCCGTGGAACTTCTGTGTTCTACTATGTCCTCACACATTTTCATTCCAAAATTCTTTCATAATCACTCATGATCATTAACAGGTTGACTGCCATGAGACCCAAAATTGGGTCTCAAATTCTCTCATTCGTGAGACCGTGATACCCACTTTTGTGTCTCACCACACCAGCTGTTTCAAGCCGCGATACCCGTACATGGGTTTCACTTTTCACTTGTTAACATGGTAAATAAATAATCTTTTGGCGCCAGAATGTTACACGGTACTCATAGCCTGGCCCTAGAAATCAACCGGTGCTTATAACAATGGCGTGCCATGTTGATTCATTTTTGCAAAATTTTATTACTTGGCCCCACAGAGTATTACACACAGGGCCGGATTTCCATGCTTTGCGCCCATGGGCCCTAGTAAAATTGCCGCCTCTAATCACACCAATCGCATCGCTCTCCAAAACTTCCATTCTTCTGGACCCACTTCTTAAAATATTATTTTTACGTTTGCTACTAAATTATAATTATTACTAATTATTAGTGTTCTTATTTCTTGTTACTCATTTTATGTAATATACACTACTACAATATTCTCGTAGTCATGGCCGCTAAAAAAATACTTTCGTTTATTTTATCGAGTCGTTGGTAAAAAATATATTTTCAATAGTTTTATTGTTTTTTAAAAAAAATATTTATTTAAAAATTCCCGGCCTCGTCCCGGGCCTATCTGGTCCATGCCTAAATCCGGCCCTGGTTACAGACAATGTGGCCTTGGCAGTCGTCATCTATCTTGTTAAGTTTATTGGCCATAAAAGTGACCACAGTATGCATAGGCGCCGACTATTTGGGTGCTCCGGGTCTCAAGCACTCATTGAAGATTTTTAACAGGTGCTCAGCGCCCATTGCATTTTTCTTCCATCCTTTGACTAATAACGCTAAAGACAATTGCAATACAAAAATAAAATTTCAATGTTAAAGTTTTGTTCAATACAAAGTTTAGGTGATCGTGGTAAAAATAAATACACAAATAAAAATAATAAATTAAGATAAAATAAAATCCTTACGCCTTCCCTGTGCCCCTTTGATGGTTGTTCATGCCTATCAACACCCCGTCTTCCTAGTTTAAAAACCAGTGGTTTATTGGATCTATTAAAAATAAATAGAAATACGCTTTGCGATCGCCTCAAATAACCGGGTACTAAACAGAAAAATATATGACAAGACGCAATTTTTTTCTTCGAAATTTTTGTGTAACCACAGACAAGTTACAAAGAAAAAACCTTAATCAACCTCCATCTCTCACGGGGATTGAAGTTGTGAACTCTGGATGGCAAAGCTCTGTTTTATTACTTTCATTCTTCTAATGGTTAGCAGGAATGAAAAGATGGCTTCCGGTGTTCATTGACAGGTTAGAATGGTTATTAACCCCCCTGGAACTTCCTCCTGGTTGTTTCCCTTTCCGTTCCTGTGTTTGAGTTGTTATCCTGAGACTTGTGGTGATGGAATAAAACCTATAAACAGAATGCAAGCAACATTAATAACAATTTTCGCTTGGAATCTTTTTTCATTTGTTTTTGTAGTTCAGCGTTAGATGCTTGGAAGAATCCAGTTGCCGTGTGCGGCTGGCGCCAAGCAGTAATAACATCTGACCTTCCTTTTCATTACGTTTATATCAGGAATGGATTCAGGGTCACAGGTGACTGACTTCTAACCGATTCTTGAACGACGAGGAAGGGAGAAATGCAACTGGGTTTTGCTTCCGTGTTTAATAGAAAAATTCAAAACAAGAAACCATAAACTCATATTTCATTTATTTTTTCTACTTAAATTTGCTAGAAGGGAATTTCCATTTCTACTTGAGATAGAATGGACGGCAACATTAAAGAAGAAATTTATAGATATTAAATTAGGCTGAAGTGCATTAGAAAGAAACAGCTTGATATCGAAAATATACGGTCGCAAAAACTTGATTATTTGAAAATGAAATGAAATCTTTGAGTTTTACGTCCCACGGTTATGCCGGTTAGGCTAAAGGAGACGGTGATGATGAGGAAGGAATGAAATGGTGGAAGGAAGAAAGTGGGAGGAAACGGGAGAACCCCGAGAAAACCCACGCACACGGTGTTTGTCCACCACAAAGTTTATGTAGCACGAGCTAAGATCGAACCAGAGACCCCATGCACCAAAGGTGAACTCTCTACCGCTGAGCCACCGCTGCCCCAAACCTGATTATTTTTCCTCATTCCTCGTTCAGTTGCACCTACTGTGGATGAAGATCGTGTCGATATGTATGGTAGGCAATATTGTCTTATCTTTCTCCCTCTACTAATATGTTTAAAGCGTGAAATTTTCTATAAATGTATTTTGTATGCTTTGCACATGGCTTGGAAACATAGACACCAATGGCGGATCTAGAAAGTAGAGATGCAAGGGCTCGGAAAAAAACCGGCTTTTTTGAAAAAAAAACTCGGTTTTTTCTGCTTCGCTTTTTTGCTTGGGAAATTTTGGGCTTTTTTGAAAATTCTGCTTTAAATTGATAAACCAGATTTTGTTTCGCTTCTCTACAACACAAAAAGTCATTTAATTAGTGGTTGATGCCGATGATAATATAAAACCTCAAAAATAAACCATGAATTTCGAAAAGATATTTCAAACAGTTTTACTTCTCAACATATTTACATTATGAATTCCAAAGCATTAACCAATGTATATAATAAGATTTTTTTAACCTCCTACATACAAAAGTAAGCAGGGTTTGCAAGAACCAATGTTGTGTTTGAAAATGCCAAAAACCCACTTTTTGGGGGGAGTTTAAACTAGGCTTTTTTGGTTTAAACCAGGTTTTTTTTTTTTTTTTTTTTGGGTTTAGATATTTTGCTTTATGTATTTATATTACATATTGACAGAAATAAGTTTGTTTCGCCTTGGTGTTATTATGCAACAACGGGGTTATGCTGGAAGAAGTCACATAAGCTTAAAGAAGTCCGGTCAGTAAATTTCTTAAATTGAGAAACTCCCGCCCTAGCCATCGGGAAAATCCCGCCATTACTCTAAATCCTGTTATTGCTTTGCATGTAAAATTTAAAGGTCAACATATCATAATCAGTACGCTAAAACTGAGGTATTAAATTACAAATTTAGTACGTACATATCATTGAAAGTACAATCCAAGCTAATGTTGGAAGCTACGTAGGCAATCGATAAATTTTGCCAATTTATATTAGTATATTGAAGCAACCTTGGCTTCTTTATAAAACAACAGGCATTCAGGCATGCAGAAATATACAATTTAGTTTCGTTTCGTATGTTCAGGCTTAACATCCTTACGTAATATCGAGGTTATCAAGGAGAAGACTTTCGCTTAAAGTTACATCCGAACCGCTACTTTGTTTACGCATGAAAGAAGGGTTGTGGTTCGACCGAGAATTGAACATGGGACACCTTGATTAAAAGGTGAAAAGGAAATAAAACTAATGCAGATGGTTTGATGTATGGAAACGTCACCATGAAGTTCACACGATTCGCATATTTCGTTCTTTTTTATTTTTTCTTTTTAAACCAGTTGTTTATTTAAAAAAAAAGAAGAAAAACAGCTGGTGTAAACCAGCCAACCCTAAAAGTAAAGACTTCTTTTAAAAAAATACTCAAATAAGTAGCAAAATTCTATGTAGTATTTTTACTTCAAAATATTCCATACCCTCTTTTTGGAACAAAATAAAATTAAAATAAAACATAAGAAAAAAACAGATTTATATGATACATTTAAAGGCTGCACATCTAGAGCTTTTGGTTTTGTATATTCTTGAAATTCTACAGTTTTATATAAGCACCATCACGGTTTACTCAGTCCTTAGGTTTTCTGTATTTTTAACAAGAGGGATTCAACATATGAAGGGTGTGAGGTAAGAACATGGTAACCCACAATTTTACTATTTTAAGAAATTAGAAATTTTCTGCTGCACAATCCATTTTGAAAGTCGGAATTCACATAAGACTATACATGAGGGATTAAACGAAGCGGTATGCGTTGCTGTCTATCTGGTGCTGCATAACTCAGCAATTCAAAATTTGTTAGTTACCATGTTCTTGGCTCACACCCTTCATATCATTATAGAACTCTTCCAACCTCACCAATACAAAAAGAAAAAAAAAATGACTACGGAATATATTTAAGTTAAGATAAATACAACTGCACAACAAACATGACTGAGTGGAGCTTTTGCGCTTCTATCGGGAAGTTCGGGATTCAACTCAGCATTCGACCATTCTGAGAAAACTTTTCTTCATTCCATCTATGAAATAGAAATAGTGCGTGTACTGTGAGTTGGCCGACTTCATTTCTGATTGTTTTTAAATCGTTATTATTACTAATTACCAGCAGTGACGGTTTTGCGAAGGTTAGGGGGGCGGTCTTTCGGACTGAAGCCTGTTCCCCAAAATTACGGAATGTCTAAAACAAACGAAATATCTATTAATTATGCCTTTACTCATAAACTTTAAGCTCCCGTCAAATAAAAATTACGAATGTTTAGAAAAACTAAACATTAGTAAGAAAAAAAACTCCCAAAATACTTTTCTAAATCCGCCACTGATTCTCAGTATAAAATGATCTTCAAGGTTGTATCCGGAAGATTATCGCTAAATATATAAACGAAACGAAATACAGTATTAGTTATGCCTGTACTCATAAACTTCAAGCTCCTCCCAAATAAAATTAAGACATTTTAGAAAATGAAACAATCAGAGAAACCCGTCCCAAAGTACGTTTCTAAATCCACTACTGATTGTATAAATTAGTATTCAAGGTTGTATCCGGAAAATCATTGCTAAATCGTTGCACAGCTACAGTATAACAGAAATGTGGAAGTACGGTTAGACGGGTAAATTGAAAAACGTACGCTTTGACGGATATATAGAAAAACGTAAGTTTCTTTTGCGCTAAAAACTAGAGTACTAAGCTCTTAGAAATGAAACACAGACGACAAACTGAAATGATCCCGAGAAGAAAACAATGTCGATAACTGAAAAGTTAAAATAAAGTTAAATAGCCTCTAAAATTGAGCTCAAATAGTACATTCTTCATGTTAGCTTTAATTCGTAAAACATGTGCTCCATCCATCTTGATGGTGAATTTTAGAGCGAAATATGGCGTTCAGGTCATGGAATTCTTATCTAACTATAGAATATACTATAAGAAAGCTATTTAGATAGAAAAATCATGAAAATGAAAAAAGCCAAAATTTCCAAAATTCTCGTTTTTTTTCAAAAAAGCCGGCTTTTTATGTGAAAAAAAACCATCGATTCAAAAAGCCGGCTTTTTTGCATCTCTACTAGAAAGTAAAAATTAGAAGGTCCAGTCAGAACCCAAACTATGATAGGTATATCATGAGTTTACTATACACTTTCCAAGATATATAAATAATAGATTAGATTATTTTTTATAGAGATGTTCTCGGGATATCAGCCAGGGGAAGTCCGACGATAGAGCCGACGTTTCAAGAACTGACATCATTCCCGTCTTCAAGGCGATTATACTGACAAAGGAACATCTTATATTGATAGTAGCATTGCCCAATCAAACAATGTGCAATCGATAGAGGAGTGAAGAAAAGTGAGAAATCCAAAGTTTTACGGACCGACACCCAGAAATACAGGAAATACAGAGGAGAGAAGGAAAATGAAATAAAATCTGTAAGTTTTACGTCCCACGTTTATGCCGGTTAGGCTAAAGGAGACGGTGATGATGAGAGATGAATGAAATGGTGGAATGATAAAAGTGGGAGGAAACGGGAGAACCCCGAGAAAACCCACGAGCACGGTGTTTGTCCACCACAAAGTCCACACGGTGCGAACTGGGATCGAACCCAGGACCCCAAGCACCGGAGGTGAACGCTCTACCACTGAGCGAAGAACAGTACAACTAATGGACGATATCAAAACAGGAAAATCGTATGTAAAGACTAAGAGGTTAACGGAAGACCGTTGAGCATGGAAGATTCTCAGTTGCAGCAAGTGACATATCAATAATGGAAGAATACCTATGACGATGATGATGATGATGGTGGTGGTGGTGGGAGGGGTATTCTCTTCAATTACAGTCTTGGGAGGTTGTGCTGGACAAACAACCCTCTCCTCTGTTTTAGTTGCTCGCCTTCGGTGCACAGGGTCTTTGGTTCCGTTACTGGTGAGGTAGCCTTGTAATTTGAAAGTATCATGGTAATTCCGAATCCAACTTAACTTGTAGGTCGACGCCTCATAGGGCCTCAGTGCTGGAAAGGAACGCCAGACTCCAAGTAAGTAATCAATAATGGTGAACAGCAAGGGCGCCGATCCTGGGGGGGCGAGGGGGCCCGGATCCCCAAAGCTCATGTGGGCCCCCTATTGTATTTTTGAATACACAATATTTGGTATAATATGAGTACAATTTGTCTTAAAATGTTAATATATATATATACCTTCTGCATCTGAATGCCCCCCCCCCCAAATTTACAGAGAAATCGGCGCCCTTGGTGAACAGTACTGTGTTCGTAGCTTGTCTAAAGGTTCTCCAGTTTCCTCTCATACTCTTATTTCTCAAGTAATTCCAATCTCATTCTCGGGGAGCATAGTGGCTCAGTAGTAGAGCCTTTATATCTATTGCGTTGGATCCCTGGTTCGAACTCCCTCCAAGAAAATTTGTGGTGGACAACATGGTGTCCGTGAGCTTTCTCTCGGTGTACTCTCATTTCTTCCCACATTCTCATTCCACCAATTTTTCCGTCATCATTCACTTCCTTAATCATATGTCTTCCTTAGTCTAAAGAGCATATTTTATTTCATTTTCCGATTTCATTCTCTTGGCCGGGTTCGATCCCAGCCCCCGCCAAGTGAACTTTGTGGTGGACAAACACCGTGTGCGTGGGTTTTCTCGGGGTTCTCCCGTTTCCTCCCACTTTCTTCATTCCACCATTTCATTCATTACTCATCATCACCGTCTCCTTTAGCCTAACCGGCATAACCGTGGGACGTAAAACTCAACGATTTCATTTTATATTTCATTCTCTTGGATGTATGTCTGTTTCTTTAGCCTTCAGGACATGGTTGGACGTAAAACTAAACATTTCCTTTATTTTAATTTCCAATATCCTCCATTTATTCGCTGTAAAAGATTCGCAAGTGAATCTTCTATTCAGGAACGTAAAGAAAGTGAGAAGACTACAAAACAACAACAACAAAAAAAAAATCAAAGCGTGTAAAGGATAGAGTAGAAAGAAAATGAAAATAAAGAAAGAGGAAGAATTGAGAATTGGCTTTTGGATAACTAGCCCATCATGACATTAATCTTCCGTTAGGCGACCTCTCCAGTCTTGATTTTCCATTTTCCATTGACAGGAATTTCATTCGCTGCAGGCACCTTCCTTTGCATTTACACAAAGTGTTACCATCTCATTATGCGCTCTGTGCCAACACGATTTAACATAAGAAACTTTAGTGAAATTTGATTAATTGCGTTCAAATAATTAGCGCGGGTGCTTTTAGTGCGCGACAAGTCTCTTTTTTTATTCCTGATGAAAGCACTTGCCTTGGATGTGATAGTAATTAATAATAAACTCTGCTATAAACAGTAAAGAAGGTAACGCCTAGAAGTTTCAATTTCGTTCGGTAGATGTCAAGTGCTGCAGAATGTGTGCTGCCATCTAACGACGAGATGTATAACCTCTAGCATGTCTTTTGTCTCTACAGACCAAATTGGCATATGGATAAATACCATTAAAGTCACCGTTACCATAAAGATATTAACGGTAGTTGTCCATTCCAAAAATTATCTTTTATTCAATACTTATCAAGTAGAGTAACTGATACACGATAAGTGACGTTATCCATTAAGATGTTAAGGGATTGGCTCCATTAACGAAATCGGCCGGGATGATCGCTTTAAGAATCTACTGCAAAGACATAATTCAAAAATTCCGCCCGATCGGAGACATATAACCTCTAAAACTATTTGATCAATCATCATCAAATGTAGTAAAAGTGTAGAGGATAAAAAATTATGAACCTAGTACGTTTTTGGAGCCAATACTCAAAGCGGAAATAGTAGAAATCAACCATTTCCGGTTTTAACGTTTTTCACTGTAGAGAAAAAACTGTAATAGATAGAGCGATGTGATTCTCTGCAATCGATTAAACTTCCAAAATGCATCACGTTTTCATTCTAAACTCTATACTAATACCCAAAAGCAGTTCAAATCCACTACAACTTCCGGCTTCAATATTGATCTACAATGAATAAAAACCATAGCAAATGGTGAGAAGCAGTTTTTCCAAATCGACGTAACGTTCTATAAATAGGTACCATCTCGTCTTCTAACCCTCTATTCAAACCGGAAGTGGCACTTCCGGTTTTAATATTGATCGTTATAGAGTGAAAACTGTAAGGGATCTTCACTCTACACGTTTCTGCAATCTCAGAGAGAGGTCTTCTGCAATGAATTAAGCGTCACAAAAATACATTCCAACTCCGCTCTAATCTTTCTATTAAAACTAGAAGTGACAGAAATCTTCTACTCTCTATCTGCACTACACGGTATCAATTCGAGATATGAAATATTTTTTTCAATAAACAATTTCGAAGCAGGTTTCTTTACAAAATGCAACTTTTGTGGTTTTGTACAAAAAGTGTATCCATGAAGTCAATCCAGTAATTGCAAATTCTGAAAGTATTGCTCGTGAGTCTCCTTAGTATTATCATATAATATAATAAGTGAATTATCTTATTATATTAGATTATTAACATATATCATAAATCATTTGGGTACTGGTCTCCATGTGACAGGCAATACACTATAACTCTAATCCCACTATACTACCCATTCCATTATTGTGGTATACTAATACACTTTACCCATTACACCGTTAAAATTCAATTCCAATTTTATATATTTATTATTTTTTTTATATGTGTTAGTATAAAACCAGTGTCTCATAAATAATTTTATTGAATTCAGAAAGAAATACTCTTTTGTTTTATAGTATGGAAAAATTGACCAAATCTATTACAAACATGTAAAATGTCTCTCCATCAAAATGACCGCCACTATTTTCGCTAATTTTCCCTTCCAAATTGAGGCGTATGTAGGCACTGCGCCAGAATCGCCTGATGGGTTGGGTGGATGAAGGCGGGCCTAGTTTCTGGGTGGGCAGGCAATGAAAATGAGAACTGGATTATGTAGACATTTTAAAACAATAATATAGGTAACTTATGTAGTAGATATTCAAGAGGTCAAGAAGGCCTAATTCTTTAAATGCCTTCTCTCCAAGGAGTTCTTTCTTTGTAAGTATGCAGTTAATTGTTGGTCGAGAAAAGCGAAATTTCAAATATCGAATTCTAATGGTGCGGAAAAGTTGTATACCTTGTATTCGCATGTTAATAAAGAGAAAAAAATTAAATTTCTATATTCTCCCTTCAGTTGGCGCAAGGGACCTAAAATTTGAAGGAAAAAAAAAGAGACTAGAAACGTCAATTATTGCTTTAACGCTAAAAATTTTAAAGATAAAGTTTTCCGACTTCTCATAACATGATGTGACTTTATTTTAGTTGTTTAATAACAGTGAAAGTACTTTTAAAATTACAACAGTGTATTTAGAGTTGACGTATATGGCCTAAAGTTACTGAATTTCGATGAAAAAATATTTTTGTTGACAGTTTTACGAACAGATGCACTTTACGAAGAGGTCATTTTTTTTAATTCTCTTTTTGTAGAAAATGATTTTATGTACTCATGTTTGAGAAGAAATCATTAGCTTGCAGCGCTTCGCTCAGTACAAAAAATTCTTCTCGTTAGCAATCCGAGCTCCATCAATTCTCTATTCAACCATCTAGCCACTAAAGACAATGTTAAATTATATTGTTTCATCATTATCAATCAAGGGTGTCATCTCGAAATAAAATTTCCGATCTAATTTAGATATCAAAGGTTGCAGTATTACTCTGATGTACCCATGTCTGTATAATTTCCTGTTGCACTGTGTCATAAATTTAACAGATCTTTGCAGTGTTTGAGTGTGACAGGAGAAGTTTATAAATTCAGACTCAGAGTTTTATTTTGTATAAATGCTCAAATATTTTTGGTTGTCAATCTTTCCGTCGTGAGAGGAGATGACAGTTTACATTTCGTTCAATCAATCAGCTCAATGTATTCCTTGGCATCAATATATATTAACGGAGCCGTAAAAGTTCTAACAGATTTAAACTTCGTCTGTTGATTTCCAGGTTTCAGTATTTTCCTTTAATCCAACTTTTGTATATGTTGCCTCTCAGCCACTATCATTGCCAACAACTTGTTCTCAGGACGATAGAAAAGGGCGTTTATCTTACTGGACTGATAGTTCCAGTCATTGCCGATGATTGACATGTGTACCAGGTCTTAAAAATGTTTGTTTCTAAATATATATACGAATGAACTGAAGATAGGAAAACCAAAAAGTTTTGCCCCCACCACCACGCCCAAGTACAGGTGAATGTTGGTGTTAAGTCTTCCACCATCAGCCCCCGCATACGGAGGTATAGAGTGTATGTAAATATGTGTAAATAATAAACTACAACTTTTATAATAGCATTAGGTATTTTAAAACACTTAATTACATTTACCTGGTTACATTAGTAAGGTAAGTTAACACATTTGTTATTATAATGGAAATTTTATTGAACAGTTGTATTGTTTATTTTCCTTCCTTTTGGCAGTTGGGATTGTGACACAATGTTGGAATTGCAAGGGATGGCAGGGTTGGTAATTGAATGGGTATTTACTTATTAATACAATCAGTTTATAATAATATAAAATCGAAAACCAAGCACAATATGCATGGGTAAATCATCAGAGCGTTAAGATGATAACAATAGAACCTGAAATGATAAAAAAAAAAAAAAACACCTCTTGTTTCCTCTCTTATAAGCAGATGTTCTTATATTTAAAAAAACAAGAAAAAGAACTATATATATATATATATATATATATATATATATATATATATATCAGGGACTGATCCAGGGGGGGGGGGCGATCGGGGCGATCGCCCCCCCTCAGAAGAGGAATCTTTCTTATTTTATATATATAAATAAAACCCATCCCAAAGTTTGGAGCCCTTAAAAGTAGCAGCCAACCCACCGCTCCCCCCAGAAGTCGGTCCTGGCTCCGCCCCTGATATATATATATATATATATATATATATATACTGATAATAGTGTTTGTTTGCTGAGCCTCTCTTGCAGAAGAAAGGAAAAATGACTTTTTATTGTCTTAGAAAAATTATCGGTCTCCATTAATAGGAATAATCATTTGCAGTAATTAACTTGCAAAAGAGAGACGGTTATGGATAGTCTAATATTGTACCAAGAGTTGATTATTGTAGAAGCAAGAAAGAGTAACGATAAATACGATTTCGTTCAATTATAGAAAAATAACTTAAAGAGCTCAAAGGCTCATCGTAGCAGAAACAAATTTTTTCATTAGATTTTAAGCTGTGAAAAGTCAATGTACCATGTTTGTTATCAACCATTCATCAAAACTCCTGCTTTACATTGTCTGGAAGCGTTCTCTTTCGCCCAGCTAATAATCTCTTTCTCTTAGGCTTTTTGAATAGGACTTGGTGACTTAGTGCGTATTTCCCATACAAGCAACGTGTCATGTTTATCTTATATGTATTAACTTTACTATTTCTATTTTTGTTTACAAATTGTTAACAAAAAACTTACTCTAGTTGTTAATCAGAATTTAAAAAGAGTGGATAAGAAAAATGTTCATAAATTGAATATTGGACGTAGTAATCAAAAATTAGAATTGGTTTCAAATGATAGAATAAAGCTTTGTTTGTAATTTGGTTTAATCCTGATCCGTCTGTTAAAGATGTTGAAGACATTTTGTATGAGTATGTCAAATCCTTTAAGTCTACTAAATTGAGAACGAAATATGAATCTTATTCATCTCTTCATATTGAGGCAAATAGTTATGATTAAAATGTAATCAATGTTCCTGAAATGTGGTCTAGAAGTATCCTTATTGATACATTTGATCGGAAATTAAGAACATTCCAATCCTGAAGAACTCAATCATTTAAATGGAGTGGAGAAATGCTCAAATAATAATATTAAAATTTACTATCAGAATGTGCGGGGTCTTAGAAGTAAAGCTAACTATTTTCTTCTGCTGTTGCGGACTGTTCGTATCAATGTGTGGCTCTCTGAGACCTGATTTAGTGATATTCATAAAACTGTGGATTATTTTCCCAATACTTATACTTGTTTTAGAGCTGGCAACATATATGAACCGAATATCATTAAAAGAGGTGGAAGAGCGTTATATGCTGTCAACAGAAACATTAAGGTGGTTAGTAGAATACAACTTGAATTTTTCAGTGAATGTCTTTTTTGGATTTTGCTAATAAAGCTGGTATACTTTATGCTTATCTCCACCGAACTTACCTCTATGTGTATAACAGTTTCCTTTGTAACATTTTTAAGAACATTAATCCTCTTGAATATGATATTCTAATGCTTGGTGATTACAAAATGCCTAAATTAATTGGGTCAATAGGCATTTTCTTTCTGGCATATGTTATTATGCCAAATGTAAGGCTAAATTTTTTTATTAAATTTTAATTTGAATGTTATTTCGAGTGTTTCCAACCTTGATTTGGTTCTATCCAATTTTAATTCAACTGCTACTAAAGAAGTTGAACTTGTTGTAACCTTTCATTCTCTTATTGAAATTACTATCTTTAAACTGGTTTCTACACTCGATATTGGAATCTTACCTGAATTTGCTTTTCATAGGGGTAATTATTTGGCGTTATACTGTGAGTTAACTGAGGTTAATTGTACATAATAACTGAGGTTGATTTACTTTGTAATATATTACTAGCTGAAAATGTTAATTTAGTTTTTTAAGCTATAGAAAACGCTATAATATCTAGTATGAACAACAATATCTCAGTATACAAATCTAAAATTTGAATGTATCTTACTTAGCATTGCAGGAAACTAATTTCCTTCATTAAAACCTGAACTAAGACACATAGAAAATATAATATAACTGAATCCACCAAGGACTATACTGCTTTTGCAAATAATAGAAAACTGTTTAAAAACAATTGGGGATTCGACAGAGCAAAGTATATGTCCAGTGTTGAAGCGTCTTTAGCATGTAATCCCCAAAATTTTGGGTTTTTCGAATAAGAACAAGAATAATAAAAAATGTTATTTCTGGTATTACTGTTTCTGGTGAACACGTAGCTGATCCTAATAAGCTTATCAATGCCTGGGCCGAATCCATTTGTCAAAAGTGATTATCTCCAAACTGTATTGTCTTAACATGTTTTGCAGGTAATATGTACTTTCTATCCTATCTTCACCTTTAACATTGACCAGGTGATTAATGTTATCAAAGGTTTGAAGGTTAAATCCACTTGTGGATTAGATGGCATACCAGTCTTTATACTCAAAGGTATTATGAATATTCCTACTTTAAGAAAGAATTGAATTTTTTTTGGCTACGTGATTTTAGTAAGTCTTTTCGGGCTATCAGCCAGGTGAAAGTATTGATATCTGACATTTCGAATGCAGATATTACATTCATCTTCAGGGATTGTAAAAAGACATCGGAGATGTGGGCAAGTATATATGGTGACTATTTAAGGGCAGAGCTATGGATAGGGGCTTGTGATTGGCTGAGGAAAATGCTGGCTTCTAATTGGCTGAGGGTTGGTGATTCCTGATAGGCTGTTGTTGTAACTACGAGCAATGGCTTTGTTGAATGTTTGTTTTTGTTCCTGAAAAGGGCCGACCGGATAGGGATGAATTGAAATCCATTGTCTGTATTGAGACTGTTCATTTCCCGTAAGATAGATATGGCTTCCTTTATTGTTCTGTCCCCCCCCCCCAAAAGTCTTACTCTACCATTGTATCAATTTTTAACTGGAGTTTACTTACTGTCACCTATCCTGATAGATAAAAAAAAGTGTTATTGTTTTTCCTATTCCCGAAACTAATGGGAAAGACCTTAACTACTTTAGGCCTCAATTTCTATAAAGATATTCTGCCTATTTTTTTAGATAAATTAATTTATAATTATTTGTATAACCATGTTTCTTCAGATATTATGGAACAACAACACGGTTTCGTGAAAACTAAATCAACGAATACTAACTAGGCTGGTTTGATCTCTGATATCTTTCTGAAGTTAAAACCAAGAACAGGTTGATGCTATATACTTTGATTTCTCTATTGTCTCAAGACATACAAGAAAATTGAAAAACATATGATTTATTTCCTTTTTTTATTAGGTTGCATGTCTCACATCTTTCTAATAAAAAATTTGTGGTTAGATATCGTGGTTATTTTATCATGCGTCCCTCAAGGGTTTAACTTCGGACAGTTTCTGTTTCTAAACGATTTGAACGAGTACAATAATTGTTATTTTCTTATGTATACAGATGACTTAAAATCTATCATTCTGTTGATTCTATTGTGACTGTTGTTATTTACAGTAATATTGATAGTTTCTTAAATGGTCTTACAGTAATGCCTTATTTTTAAATTTCAACAAAAGTTTTACTGTTTCTTTTTCCAATACAACTAATCCTATTTATTACACATATATTATTGATAATATTTTTGTTAAGTATGTTGAGTCTACTAAAGATCTGGGTATAATATTTAATAATAAATTATTATTAATTAACAAGTATCTTGAACAGATTATCTCCAAATCGAGGAAAAATTTAGGCATTATTGAATGGATGTCTAGATATTTTGAGTTAATGAAAACTTGTGTTACCTTGGTAGAACTTATGTTATCTCGTCAATGTTAGAAGTCATTTTGAATATGGTTTCTAGCATTTAGAACAGAAGCGTACAGTATTTTTATGTTCAAAATTTCTTTTCTAGTTACGCTGGAAATTTAAGTTTGTGTCACTCAAACCAATGATGAAATGAGACACTTACTTGGACTCTTGAAATTATTAGAAAGAAATTTATATATGTGATCTTAAATTATTACACGAAATTCTAACTGGTAAACTACAGTTAATAAATATTGTTAACTTGCATATTCTCCTACAGTTAATAAATATTGTTAACTTGCATATTCTCCTACAGTTAATAAATATTGTTAACTTGCATATTCTCCTACAGTTAATAAATATTGTTAACTTGCATATTCTCCTACAGTTATTAAATATTGTTAACTTGCATATTCTCCTACAGTTAATAAATATTGTTAACTTGCATATTCTCCTACAGTTATTAAATATTGTTAACTTGCATATTCTCCTACAGTTAATAAATATTGTTAACTTGCATATTCTCCTACAGTTAATAAATATTGTTAACTTGCATATTCTCCTACAGTTAATAAATATTGTTAACTTACATATTCTCCTACAGTTATTAAATATTGTTAACTTGCATATTCTCCTACAGTTAATAAATATTGTTAACTTGCATATTCTCCTACAGTTAATAAATATTGTTAACTTGCATATTCTCCTACACTTAATAAATATTGTTAACTTGCATATTCTCCTACAGTTAATAAATATTGTTAACTTGCATATTCTCCTACACTTAATAAATATTGTTAACTTGCATATTCTCCTACAGTTATTAAATATTGTTAACTTGCATATTCTCCTACAGTTAATAAATATTGTTAACTTGCATATTCTCCTACAGTTAATAAATATTGCTAACTTGCATATTCTCTTACAGTTAATAAATATTGTTAACTTGCATATTCTCTTACAGTTAATAAATATTGTTAACTTGCATATTCTCCTACAGTTAATAAATATTGTTAACTTGCATATTCTCCTACAGTTAATAAATATTGTTAACTTGCATATTCTCCTAAGGTCTACGCCAAAGTGAAATGATAAAAAACTTTCGAAGCTTGAAGTTCGTCTATATTGAAAATTTGATTGAGATCAGTCTGGAAAAAATGAAATCTTTGAGTTTTAGGTCCCACGGTTATGCCGGTTAGGCTAAAGGAGACGGTGATGATGAGTGATGAATGAAATGGTCGAATGAAGAAAGTGGGAGGAAACGGGAGAACCCCGAGAAAACCCACGCACACGGTGTGTGTCCACCACAAAGTTCACTTGGGGCTGGGATCGAACCCGGGACCCCAGGCACCAGAGGTGAACGCTCTACCACTGAACCACCGCTGCCCCAAAGAGATCACTCTGGAGGTTGATGGGTTATTAAGTCAAAAACATAGTCACTTTCATATTTATATAGGTTGATTTTATATATATATATATATATATATATATATATATATATATATATCTTCCTTCCCTAAGTTCTACCGTCAAAGTATAACGACCACAGTTCGTATATTTATATAACCAAGAGTACTGATATATCAATATCCATTTTACACACTGCATCCAGATATTACCTTTTTATTGTAGTACCAAACAAGTTAAACAAGTACACTCTTTTAAAAATTGTACATATAGATTTCACGAGATGGCTGCATTATTTATATTCCGTTGCTATGACAACTAACTCACATCGTCGAATTATTACTATAACAAAATATAATCACATAACAACAGAAAATAAATTACATCTATATATCTTGCCATATTCTTCTTCTTCCTTTCTTGAACAGCTTGTGCATAATTTAAAAGTACATTTTGCCTCCAAATACAAATAAAGATACTGTATAATAAAGATGTTCCTCATGTACGCCCATCCCACATGGCAACACACCTACCCCACATACCTCCGCCGACTCCAGGTGGTCCAAAACAATGCAGCCCGAGCCATCACAGGGCACTCCAGAGACACAAGGATTGCCCAAATCCACGAAGATCTGGAACTACCAATGTTAGAGGATCTACGAAAACAGCACTCCGCCAAATTCTGGAGTAACGTCAGAGATGCCCAAAACCCGACAGTCAACACTTTAGGGACGAGAGAACCATCACGGCACCTGTACAGGATGCCCCGAAATCAACAATGAAACCAGCACCACGATGAAGAACAAGGGATCAGCGACAGTGGCGATCCCTCAGCTCAAATACGTCTACAACACCAAAGCCAAGCAACACCACACATAGAAGGCATGGGCAACAGTCCGAAACTTCTAACACAACAAAACCGCCAAGAACAAGACTGAGACTGAGACAAGTATCGTTGTAAAAGTAAATAGATAAAAACCATACCAGGCTTAAACATCATCTACGTTGAAAATTTGATTGAGATCGGTGGGATGGTTCAAGAGGTTAAAAGACACAAAGATAATCATTTTTAATTTTATCATATGTATTATTCTTTAAATTATTTTATTATGTACCAGTGGAGTGTTTTATACGTACAGGAAAATTGTTATTGGACTTATGCCTGTTGTTTCGTTATGATTAATAAATAATTAAGCAGTCGTGAAACGGTAAATCAAAGATTCCATCCCTTTTTCATGAAACACTGGGATGTTCGACTGTGTTTAACATTAAAAGGGGTCAAAGTATCGAAGGTGTCAGCCTCTAATCAGAAATTATAAAAGCGTTGCTCGTTGGAAATACTGGATCAGCAGGCGCGCTTCATTGGTTTCACTTGCATTGCTAGAGAGTGAAAAAGAAGGTGATGGTCCGTTTTTTTTTTCATCCACCGGTTCTCAACCTCTTCTTCCTACTGTGCTTTTGTCCCTCGAGCGATTTCTTCTTTCTTTCAGCAATAAATTGCAGCGTGGATCTGTTAGAAAAAAGCAAACAATAATACAGAAGAATGGATAGAAGCTGTCACAGGACTCAATAGTTAACCTGATCCTTCGACAAACAGAAAAGAAGTCTGCCCAGAAGCAACGGAAGTGATTACTTCAACCGATGATTATAAAATTAATGGAACAAAGATTTGATATTAATCAACAGGTGTAAAAAATACTCTATAATATGAACACTGAAATATTATTGGCAACTTCTTAAAACATTTTTTGGGTTCATGGAAGAGCGTTTATTTCCAGAGTACAGGGATCGAATTTCAGCTCATGAATCCGTCATCTGGAGAACACTGATCTTAATAGAAAATTATCCAATGTACTCTTATACAATCAACTCAAACATTATAAATTTATTTGTAGTGTTGCTCGCGACACGAAACGAGATGAAAAATAAGTTTTTTTTTCGTCTCGTCTCCCAATTTTTAGAAGAATTATTGTCTCTTCTTGATTCTCCAAGTATTCTTTTTTTGTTTTGTCTTCTTACTTGGAAAGTTCTTCTCGTCTCTTTTTGACTGCTTTCTCGCCTCGTTTTGTATATTTTCTGTACAAAATTTATGGCATGGTTTTATTTTAACTATATCTCCTTCAGTGTCATCAGAGGTTCACGAAGAGTGTCATATAACTACATTTAAGCAATATTTATTGTTGAAGTATATTGTGTAATGACTTATGCATCTTTAAATAGTGATGAAAGCTCTTCATCGTGTTCGTACAATCACTTTATCAATTTATATTTTCAATGAACTTAAAAAAAATCGTAGGGATCCACGGTGGCTCAGTGGTAGAGCGTTCACCTCTGGTGCTTGGGGTCCCGGGTTCGATCCCAGCCCTCGCCATGTGAACTTTGTTGTGGACAAATACCGTGTGCATGGGTTTCCTCGGGGTTCTCCCGTTTCCTCCTCTTCCTTCATTCCACCATTTCATTCATTACTCATCATCACCGTCTCCTTTACCCTAACCGATATAACCGTAGGAAGTAAAACTCAATAAATTTTCATTTTATATAAAAAGTTCCTTATGAATTCTCCTGTGTGTCGTGTGTGTCTGGTATTTGCGAATTTTTCAATTTTGAGCCCTAGATTTGATAGACTATCAAAACCTATCTGAAAGAAGAAATAGAATTTTTCACGTCACTCTTACCGTTCTCGAGATATTGACCAAAAAAGTTCCGATTGCTGGGAGATTTACGGAGCCATATCTTGAGAACCGTAAGTCCTAGAGAGATCATATTGGTGTTGATCAATAGCTAAGAGAATGGTGAATATTTAGGTACCAAATTTAACTAGTGGCCACTGAACAACTGGACACCGTTCAACAAATATTGGCCAAAAATGTTCGAATTTCAGGAGATTTAAGGAGCCATATCTCAGGAACCGTAAGTCGTAGAGAGAAGACATTTTGTAACTTTTTTTTTTTTTTAATTTTGAGCCCTCCATTTGGAGCATGTGTCTTCGTAAAAACAACATATTGTACAACATTTTAACACAACTCTTAAGCAAAACGCGCGGAAAAGATTTAGTACTCAAGGAAATTATAAATGGATAGATATATTACAAGAATTGTTTAATGAGTATAATAATAAAGTACATAGAACAATTAGTATAAAGTCTGTAGAAGTTAATAAGAAAAATTAATTCTTTTTAAGTTCGTTCTGGCAATGCTCTTGGAGCATTCTCAACTAGCTTTTATACTATAAACGGATAGATATATTACAATAATTGTTTAATGAGTATAATAATAAAGTACATAGAACAATTGGTATAAAGTCTGTAGAAGTTAATAAGAAAAATTAATTCTTTTTAAGTTCGTTCTGGCAATGCTCTTGGAGCATTCTCAACTAGCTTTTATACTATAAACGGATAGATATATTACAAGAATTGTTTAATGAGTATAATAATAAAGTACATAGAACAATTAGTATAAAGTCTGTAGAAGTTAATAAGAAAATTTAATTCTTTTTAAGTTCGTTCTGGCAATGCTCTTGGAGCATTCTCAACTAGCTTTTATACTATAAACGGATAGATATATTACAAGAATTGTTTAATGAGTATAATAATAAAGTACATAGAACAATTAGTATAAAGTCTGTAGAAGTTAATAAGAAAAATTAATTCTTTTTAAGTTCGTTCTGGCAATGCTCTTGGAGCATTCTCAACTAGCTTTTAAACTATAAATGGATAGATATATTACAAGAATTGTTTAATGAGTATAATAATAAAGTACATAGAACAATTGGTATGAAGCCTGTAATAAGTTAATAAGAAAAACTAATTCTTTTTAGGTTCGTTCTGGCAATGTTCTTGGAGCATTCTCAATTGGTTTACTATGGATCATGTGTCACTAAAACAATATTTCAGAATTATAACTTGAGTTAAGTAGTGTTGCCAATGAACTTCTCGTCCCATCTCGAATTTGAAAATGTAGAGTCTTCACGGAAACATGGGTTTCTGACACACTTTTTAATTCAATTTTGAAACTTTGAACGGTCAGGCCATTTTGAGTGCAATTTTTAAAACGTAGATACTTGATGGCTCATAGTTTTGATGTATGTGGTTCCAGATTCGATTCCCAGTAGGACGGAATTGTCGGCGTTTACCCAACGCCCAATCGTGAGGCGAGTTGGGAATTAATTGAACGAAAAGATAGTGAAGTTGGACGACGCTCCGACAAGCAAAAATTCGGATAGGTGTGTAGGCATAGTGTTACACAATTCATAGGTTAAAAACTATAAATTAATGAAGTGGTTTCACGAATACAATAAAAGAGTATTTATCAACGTTTACAGATACCCAAGTCATTACACAATAAATTTGGTTTAATGTTGTTTTATAGACCTCCTGTGACGGGGGAGGATTCTGTTAATTAGTAGATGAAATTAAGAAAAAGTCAGAGCATGAATTTTGTACATAAGAAATTTGAGATAAGAAATTTTCGAGAAAATACGAGACTTCAACAAAATCTACAAGAACAGACGAGAAAATCTTATTACTCGTCTTGTATTATCTCGTGTGCAACACAACAGTACAATATCTTAAGTTTAATTGTCTCATGGTGAGAGCCACTAGCAACATTTCAGGTTTTGCCAGAGGACGAGGGCAGGGATGTACACTAACATAACACTGAAACTAAAGTTACAAGGCCGATATTTCTGGAGTTACGTCTGCTATAGAGGAATGAGGACTATGCGGTAATTTTAATACATGGAGTTGGCAACTATGCTGAGTTTTAGTCAGTCGCCATCTACGGCGCTAGTTGCGTTTGGAAAACTGGTCTCGCGAAGAAGTCCACTCAGTTATTCCACTTTTGTGGACAAAACATACAACCGCGGCAGAAATTCGCCGGCAGCTGGTAGAGGTTTAAGGCCAGGACTTCCCGTCGAGTGCGTCATCTTTTTTCACGACAATGCGCACCCGCATACAGCCCAAAAGACCACCACGCCGTTGAAGCTGTTTCGCTGGAACATTATCGACCACCCTCCCTACAGCTTGGACCTTGCTCCAAGTGATTTTCAACTGTTCCCTGCACTTGAAAGAGCTTCTAGGAGGCCGTTGCTTTGCTTGAAACGAGGAGTTGAAAATCTTCGTGACAACGTGACTGAACAAACAAGCACAGGATTTTTACTAGGAGGAATCTGCAAATTCATTCTACGATGTAACAAAAGTGCCTGAACCTATATGGATACTATGTCGAAAAATAACCTAATGTATCGTTGGCAGTATTGGTTGTATCAAATAAGATTCATGTGTTTCACTGCATGCTTTGTATCCTTACTTTATGTACACTCCTCGAGAATTTATTAAAAAGCATTAGTTTCTCAAAATGATGACGCCCCAGGTTAGATCATATTCACGTGTGCTACAAATTTCTAACTGGAATGACTTAGTATTTTAAAAACTCTTTATTCTTGAGGGCAGAGTTAGCTCATCTGAAATTTGTAACACTGTGTATTTAGACAATTCAAGGATGAATTTAACTAATCTTCTTAGGATAAGAAATGAAATAATCAATTTCTTTTGGATATTTTCGACATCACACCACAAGCTATCAGGACTCGAAATGGTTTTAACTATAAAAATCTACTAAATCATAATGGCACAGAAATTTAACCATTATGACCATCCAACATCGTAAATAGATGTAATGCTCATAGGTAGTTCAGCTTTGATAATCTCTAATCGATGTTTTTTCACTATGCGATCTTAATTACCACTCCCCAGTCTACTCTCCGTCCTCAACCAGCACAACCCCTTTCCGGGATTCCGATGCTTTCTGGTTGTAGCGTAGAGCTTAGGTCTTTATTATTATTATTATTATTATGAAATGCCTTACTTTCTTATTTCCGTATAGAAAAACTTCCTATAATTGTGGTGTGATGCCTACGTTATCTGTTTTTATTTTCCTAAACAGTTTGAATATTGCTTCCTTGTTTTACAATAAACAAAAGAAATTTACAAAATACATGTGAGGATTTTAGGTACTTTACAATACTGTGAATCGGAGCAATGATCACCTTATCTACGGTTAATTTGATTTTGAACTCTAGAAGGTTGTGTGTGACAGAAGAAAATCTTGAGATTCAACTAAAACTTGCAATTAATTAGCCTTTTGTAGATGAAGGGGCTAAGAGTCACAAAGACAACTTTCTCTTAGTTTAATGTCCCACGAGTGTGACCATTAGGCTAAGGGAGACGATAATCAAAGCAAGCGAAAGATTATGAAAGAATTGGCGAAATGAGAATTCGGAAGGAAACGGAAGTAACCCACTTATTTTACAAACTTATTTAATTGTCGCAAAATATTAGTTTATGATAAGAAATGCGTCAAGGAGGAAAAGGGAATTTCAATTTCAAGTTTATTCACAATTCGTTTCAGGTTTATATATATACGGGATCTACTGTAGTCGGGTCATGACTTCACTTAGCAACTAGTATGTGCCCTATTCAAAAATACATGTTTCAGAATTCTAAGGTACTCAGGCAACAATTTTTATGGAGCTAGTTGGAGAGTACACTGAGAAAAAAAGGACTAGGATTTCTGTGTGGATACATCGTATTTACGCGGGTGCACTCCTTAAGTAATGTAATTTCATGTATAAAAGTACAGCGGGTGGGAACACCATGCCAAGTCTGGAGTTCGGCGTCGAACTTGACCCGCTGTGATTGGATAATTTCATTCACATGATTGATTTCGTGTTAAAAACTATTACTCTCGTAAGGTAGGGAGTCACAGATTTAGAAAGAACCAAGAGGGGACACTCGTAGGAAGGTAGTAACAACATTACATATGTAAGTTACCACCGTCGGAATGGGAATGGCGTTAATTCTAGATTTGAAATAGTGGTCCCACAATACAAAATTTTCACTGGACTGTGGTGTAAATCGTACTACTGATGAAACAACATTACTTAATGTGGTGACGCGCGTAACCTGATAAAAACAGCATTTACCGACTGGATTATGTATTTTTCTCCGTGTACTTTATATCATAGGCCCCTAGTTAAACTCTCTCTATAAATATTGTTGTGAAAGCACTTCAGGATTCTGAAACACGCATTTTTGGATAGGGCACATACTAGTTTCTAAGTGAAGTCTTAACATGACTACAGTAGGTCCCATAGTTTTGGAGCTATGGACCTTTAAAATTCATTTTCTTTTTCATTATTTCGGCAGCCTATAACACGTAAACGATGGGGTTTTCGCTTTATGTCTATTGCAATTTTTTTGTTTGTTTTACTCTCAGGAATCACTCCTATGCTTTCGTACAACGAATTTAGCGCCATACAGTATATATATATATATATATATATATATATATATATATATATATATATATATATATATATATATATACAATGCGGTAAATGTTTATTTTTCCATAACATCTTTTTCGAGGTGTACAGAAATATCTTCATTTTACGAATTTCACTGAGATAAACAGCACAGAGAGGCACAGTGGCTCAGTGACAGAGCGTTTATCTATGGTGTGTGAGCTCTCTCGTTCGTCTCCCGGCCAAGTACGTTTGTGGTGGACAACATTGTGTTTGTGGGTTTTTCTTGGGGTGCTCCATTTCCTCCAACATTCTCATTCCATCATTATCTTCCTTAGCCTAAATGGCATAATCGTGAGACGTTAAACTGAAATATTTGAAATCATTTGGTTTTGTGATAAACAGCATTTGAGCTGGATAAAAAGTATAAAAAATAAAGTAACCCATTTAGAATAATATTTGTCTTCTATTTCTTATGTTAAAAGCAAATCTAAAATAAAGCGTCATTTCCAAAATATCTAACTAACTCTAAACTAACTAACTCTATGGCCTATGGAACCCGGAGGTTCAGTGCCGCGTTCACAAAAGCTCTCCACTAACTTCTATCCTTAGCTAATTGCATCCAGTTTCTACTTTGTATTCCAATCTCTGCGAGATCCATCTTAATATTATCCTCCCATCTGCGCCTAGGTCTTCCTAATGGTCGTTTTCCTATGGGTCTACCAGTCAAGACTTTGAAAGCGTTTCTACTTTCTTCCATTCTACATGACCTGCCCACCTAAGCCTCCTAGACTTGACAACCCTAACAATGTTGGGTAAACCGTATAAACTATGTAGTTCCTCGTTATGAAGCTTCCGCCATTCCCCATTCTCGTTCCTCTTGGGTCCGAATATTCTTCTCAGGATCCTGTTCTCAAATACTTTCAGTCTATGTTCTTCCCTCAGAGTAAGCGACCATGTTTCGCAACCATACAGAACAACAGGCATGATTATCGTTTTATATATTTTAAGCTTCAAATTCCTCGACAGAATTCGCGACGACAAGAGATTTTGAACCGAATAGTAACACGAATTCCCTGCTTTTAGTTGACATTTAATTTCTTCGTGAATATGATTTTCGTCTGTATATATTGATCCTAAATATTTGAAAGTATCCACTTTATCAAAAACATTATTTAATATTTTAACGCCTCCACGATTTGCCGTATTACGGTCCCGACGCACTTCCATGTATTTAGTTTTCTCTGCATTTACTTCTAAACCCATGTCCCTGCAAGCGTTTAATAAGATCTCTGCATTTATTTCCACTGTTCTCCTATCATCCCCTATTAAATTTACATCATCAGCATATGCCATAACCTGGTGAATGCCATTCAACTCTAGGCCCTGGTTGCTATCTTTGATTTTCCTTATGGCGTATTCCAGCACAAAGTTAAATAATAATGGTGACAACGCATCTCCTTGTTTCAGGCCATTTTCAACGTGGAAGCTCGTGGACAAAAATTTTCCTACCCGGACTTTACTTTGGGATTCACTTAAACATATCTTAATTAATCTAATTAGCTTTCTCGGTATTTCAAGTTCTGTAAGAACGTTGTATAATGTTTCTCTCCTAACCGAGTCGTAAGCCTTTCTAAAATCAATAAATAGTTGATGTACCGGGGTATTGTATTCCCACTTCTTTTCGAGTATTTGGCGAATAGTAAATATTTGGTCGATAGTTGATCGATTCCGTCTAAATCCGCACTGATAATCTCCTCCAATAATTTCATCTGCGTATGGGGTCAATCTTGCTAACAGAATATTTGAAAGGATTTTATAGGATGTTGACAGAAGAGAAATGCCTCGATAATTATTACAGTCAGTTTTGTCGCCTTTCTTGTGAATTGGAACAATGATTGACTCTTTCCACTCTTGTGGCAATTCTTCCTTGTTCCAGAAAGCATATGATTGCCAGAAAATAATAATATAGATTGTTCTAGTAGTTAGAGCAGTGGTTCTGAACCGATGTGTCGTGACACACTGGTGTCTCACGCAACTCCCCTAAAGTGTATCGCGAAATGAAATATAAAAATCTTGAACAATTTATCCATAAGTAGTTAAAATCGAAACAGACTGTACCAGTCAATACCTTCAGCAGCAGCAATAATGCTCAGTGCTATATTGAGTCACTATGGAAATTAATGATTCACTATTATGATAGATATTATTATTATTATTATTATTATTATTATTATTATTATTATTATTATTATTATTATTATTATTATTATTATTATTATTATTATTACTATTATTATTATTATTATTATTATCTATAATAAAAATATCAAACAATTGTGTAGCGATGTCCTGAACGTTCAGTAAAGTATCACGTCAGTCAAAAAAGGTTGAGAACCACTGGGTTAGAGTATCGTCTACTTTTTAGATCACTGTCTCTTAAGAGTCTTCATCCCGGCGAAATTAAAATACCGCTAATTTTACAGAAATTATGTGATATCTTCAAATATATAAAAGATAATCGAAATGTGGAACAAGAGCGCCCTAGACAATATTATTTTACACGAGAAACCGTTATCACGACTCACTTATCTGCTTTCGATTTCAAGCCATTTTGAAAATCGGCATTTATTTTCGCGTTAATAAACAGCTGAAAACGGAAAGCCGCTAGGTGACTTGTGATAACGGGACCTCACGCAAAATAATATTGTCTAGGGCGCTCTTGTTCCATATTTCAATTATCTTTTATCTATTTGAAGATATCATATAATTACTGTAAAATTAGCGGTATTTTAATTTCGCTGGGATGAAGACTTAAATCGAAGACCTCGACTCACGAGGGGAGAGCATTATTGCAAATGTCCTCTGTTCTTGATATTTTTTTTTTCCAGGACACGGCCTTCATTGCATCAGGTCAAATCAAGTGTAACTTCAAAGAAGATATAAATGCCATTTGTTATTCCTCTCGAATGCTCAGTGAACCACGTACACACCAAGCCATGGCTACACCTTTGCATCTGCAATATGCATGCACCAGCGTTGTTGAAGAACGCCCTTACACACAACCATCAGAGCATTCAAAATAAGGAGACGATAGATTCTTTTATCCATTAAAGTGCATAACGCGATGCATTAATAATGATTCAAATAAATAAACGCATCCTTTCAAGGATTACGATGTTCAACGGAGGGTCGAAAATCAGGGCAAAATAACAACCAGATATTTAGAACATTATTTAATGCTTCAGTCTCAAACGATACGATTCTTTCGAGATAATAGTACTTCATAAACACAACAACCTGCCTGTGTTTAACTTGTAAAGTCCTTCGCATCTGACGCCTGTTTTATTTAGTACATCGTCAACTTTGTTGCTACAAATTAAACGCTGGAGATGCAAATCATTTCAGGTCCAGTGTTTCTTCCCTCTTACTCTCCCAGCTCTTGTCGTTGTAAGACCAGGCCATTAAGAAATGTAACGGATCAACCTGACGCTCAACAGGGTTAGTACACAACAAGCGCATTTTGTGTTAAATAGCGCATAAATATCTCCAGTAACGATAAAGATTAACTGTCGATAGACGCGTCGCAACACATCATTCAACTTCTGTACACAAGGACAAATTGAATCGTTAGAATTGCACTCACTTCTTCTGCATTCGTGGGGTGGGGAGGGCAATTAAAGACGATCATTGTGGTGAGGGAACGGTGACTCATCGATCGAGTGCTCATTTCTGGTGTGAAAGGTTCCTAGTTCGACTCAATGTCAGTAAATTTTGTAATTTGTGGCGAACATTATCATGTCTTATAATAGTTCACTTTAACTAATGGTCTGTCTAGTTCAGGGCCGTGCCGTGGGGGGGGGCGAGCGGGGCGACGGCCCTGGACGCCGAAGTAAGGGGGCGAAAAAATCGAGAGAAAAATGGGCAAAAAAGGAAAAATTGCTTGGAATATATGTATGGGGGCGCCGTTGTATACTCTCGCCCAGGGCGCTGATTTTGCACGGCACGACCCTGGTCTAGTTTAGCCTAAAGGTCATAATCATGAAACAGTAAATAACTACTGATGATGTGCATTGTAGCACGAGCGAAAGTTTTATTATTATTATTATTATTATTATTATTATTATTATTATTATTATTATTATTATTATTATTATTATTATTATTATTACTATTATTATTATTATTATTATTATCTATAATAAAAATATCAAACAATTGTGTAGCGATGTCCTGAACGTTCAGTAAAGTATCACGTCAGTCAAAAAAGGTTGAGAACCACTGGGTTAGAGTATCGTCTACTTTTTAGATCACTGTCTCTTAAGAGTCTTCATCCCGGCGAAATTAAAATACCGCTAATTTTACAGAAATTATGTGATATCTTCAAATATATAAAAGATAATCGAAATGTGGAACAAGAGCGCCCTAGACAATATTATTTTACACGAGAAACCGTTATCACGACTCACTTATCTGCTTTCGATTTCAAGCCATTTTGAAAATCGGCATTTATTTTCGCGTTAATAAACAGCTGAAAACGGAAAGCCGCTAGGTGACTTGTGATAACGGGACCTCACGCAAAATAATATTGTCTAGGGCGCTCTTGTTCCATATTTCAATTATCTTTTATCTATTTGAAGATATCATATAATTACTGTAAAATTAGCGGTATTTTAATTTCGCTGGGATGAAGACTTAAATCGAAGACCTCGACTCACGAGGGGAGAGCATTATTGCAAATGTCCTCTGTTCTTGATATTTTTTTTTTTCCAGGACACGGCCTTCATTGCATCAGGTCAAATCAAGTGTAACTTCAAAGAAGATATAAATGCCATTTGTTATTCCTCTCGAATGCTCAGTGAACCACGTACACACCAAGCCATGGCTACACCTTTGCATCTGCAATATGCATGCACCAGCGTTGTTGAAGAACGCCCTTACACACAACCATCAGAGCATTCAAAATAAGGAGACGATAGATTCTTTTATCCATTAAAGTGCATAACGCGATGCATTAATAATGATTCAAATAAATAAACGCATCCTTTCAAGGATTACGATGTTCAACGGAGGGTCGAAAATCAGGGCAAAATAACAACCAGATATTTAGAACATTATTTAATGCTTCAGTCTCAAACGATACGATTCTTTCGAGATAATAGTACTTCATAAACACAACAACCTGCCTGTGTTTAACTTGTAAAGTCCTTCGCATCTGACGCCTGTTTTATTTAGTACATCGTCAACTTTGTTGCTACAAATTAAACGCTGGAGATGCAAATCATTTCAGGTCCAGTGTTTCTTCCCTCTTACTCTCCCAGCTCTTGTCGTTGTAAGACCAGGCCATTAAGAAATGTAACGGATCAACCTGACGCTCAACAGGGTTAGTACACAACAAGCGCATTTTGTGTTAAATAGCGCATAAATATCTCCAGTAACGATAAAGATTAACTGTCGATAGACGCGTCGCAACACATCATTCAACTTCTGTACACAAGGACAAATTGAATCGTTAGAATTGCACTCACTTCTTCTGCATTCGTGGGGTGGGGAGGGCAATTAAAGACGATCATTGTGGTGAGGGAACGGTGACTCATCGATCGAGTGCTCATTTCTGGTGTGAAAGGTTCCTAGTTCGACTCAATGTCAGTAAATTTTGTAATTTGTGGCGAACATTATCATGTCTTATAATAGTTCACTTTAACTAATGGTCTGTCTAGTTCAGGGCCGTGCCGTGGGGGGGGCGAGCGGGGCGACGGCCCTGGACGCCGAAGTAAGGGGGCGAAAAAATCGAGAGAAAAATGGGCAAAAAAGGAAAAATTGCTTGGAATATATGTATGGGGGCGCCGTTGTATACTCTCGCCCAGGGCGCTGATTTTGCACGGCACGACCCTGGTCTAGTTTAGCCTAAAGGTCATAATCATGAAACAGTAAATAACTACTGATGATGTGCATTGTAGCACGAGCGAAAGTTTTATTATTATTATTATTATTATTATTATTATTATTATTATTATTATTATTATTATTATTATTATTATTATTATTATTATTATTATTATTATTATTATTATTATTATTATTATTAATAATAATAATAATAATAATAATAATAATAATAATAATAATAATAATAATAATAATAATAATAATAATAATTTGATATTTACATTCCCTTGTCGTTCACCACATGCGATCTCACCAACAACAAAAATTCTTTACCTTCCAAGAAAGCATACGCCTTAACTTCAAACACCAGTAGTGATAATACAGTAGTTGGTAAGGAAATTTTATAACATTCTTATTGGGACCACGGTGGCTCAGTGGTAGAGCCTTACATCTAGTTATGGGGTCCCTGGTTTGATTCTCGGCGAAATAAGTTTTGTAGTAAACAAATCGTGATCGTTGGTTTTCACGGCGTTCTCCCGTTCCTCCCACTTTCTCTTTCCACCAATATCGTCTCTCTTAGCCTAACAGGCATACTCGTAGGACGTTAAACTCAAAGATTTCATTTTATAACATTTTCACCAGCGCTAAAACCCCTGCTTCCTGTGGAAGCACAGATTCGCTATCGCACTATTGTTACCTGTTCTGAACAGAAATAATTGCAATTTGTTCTTTTAGTGAGCACATAGCACACGTTCATGTGTGGTTTAAGATTCATAATTGTCTTTATGGAATATCAGCTAGCAGGCCTTTGGTAAATAACACTGTTCAACACTGAATTTCTTTCCTGTAAACTAATAGGTGATTCTTAAAGATTTTTTTCTGCTGAATCTGAAAATAATATCCATTTTTGCGTATCAGGTCTCAGTTACTGGAAAAATGGGGAAATGTAGTTAAAATTTTCTATTTTGTGGAACTATTTCGGGGAAATATATATTTTAAAAACTTTATTATAATAATGTTTTATATGTATATATTTCAGACACTATACATTATTCATACATCTTGATGTATAAAATGCAAGCCTTTATTAATATAAAACGCATGACTACCCCTTCTCACACACAAAAGGTAAAGAAATTTGGCGGAAAAAGTGGAAAATTGGACGTCGGAAATAGACCTGGCAACACCGGATGACGGTGAAACAACTGACTATCAATATTTACTTTTTGCTTGTTGGTGTGGTGAGCTTTATTTCCTCTTGAATGCTATAGCAGACAAAGAACATTGAAAGGTGTGTTTTTGTGACCCGTAACGGGTAGATGTTTCATTGTAAAGTAGTTAACATTTGGAAACGTTTGGTATTGTGAAATTAAGTGTTACAATTTTGAAAATGCCTAGGAAATGTAAGAATCATCGTGACAATTTCTGTTATGTGTGTGGGCGAATAACTCCAAAACAGAAACTCACCAAGATAACGCCTATTGTTAAGAAAGCATACGAACTGTATTTCTCATCAAAGGTCGACGTAGGGAAGCCCTGGGCACCGAAATTTTGTTGTAAATCCTGTGCTGTGAATCTAAGGGGGTGGTTACGTGGTTCTCATAAGTGTATGCCATTTGCTACACCAATGTTATGGTTTGAATCACATGATCACTTACATGACTGTTACTTTTGTCTTTCAAATGTAAAGGGAATAACGTCCAAAGGTAAAAAGTCGGTTCAATACCCAAATCTACAATCAGCTAGAAGACCCATCCCACATGGCGAAGGTTTTCCTGTGCCTGTGCCGCCAGCAGTATGGACAGTAGACAGTAGTGATGATGAGAATGAATGTTGTGTGAGTAGTGAGAATGAAGATCCTACATACAGTGAACGTGTCACAGAACCACATTTGATAACTCAAGAGGAACTGAACGACCTTGTTAGAGACTTGAACTTACCCAAACAAAAAGCTGAGCTTCTAGCTTCAAGACTGCAAGGTTGGAACCTTCTTCAAAAAGGAACCAAAGTTACATTCTACCGTGAAAGACAACATGACTTTCTTAAATTTTACAGCAGTAGTGATGACTGCATATATTGTACTGACGTTGTAGGACTGATGCAGGCATTACAAATACCGTATAAAATTGATGAGTGGCGGTTATTCTTGGACTCGTCGAAAGCAAGCATGAAGTGTGTTCTCCTCCACAACGGTAATACTTACCCTTCGATTCCAATTGGATATTCCGTAAACCTGAAGGAAACTTACCAAAATTTGAAACTCCTTTTGCAAAAAGTGAGGTATGATGAGCATAAGTGGAACATATGTGGGGACCTGAAGGTGATTGGTTTGGTGTTAGGGTTACAGTTAGGCTACACAAAGTACTGCTGTTTTCTTTGTGAGTGGGACAGTAGAGCCAGGGAAATGCACTACATACAACGAGAATGGCCTACCCGTGCATCCCTCACTCCTGGAGTTAAGAATGTGAAAGAGAAACCTCTTGTAGACCCCAAGAAGATTTTTTTGCCTCCCCTCCACATTAAATTAGGGCTTATGAAGGTATTTGTTAAAGGGTTGGAAAAGGAAGGACAAGGATTTAAGTATATTCAGACAAAGTTCCCAAACATCTCAGATGCTAAACTAAAAGAAGGTGTGTTCATTGGTCCCCAGATACGCCAATTGATGAAAGATGACGTATTCGATGGAAAACTAACTGAAGTGGAGAGGAAAACCTGGAATTCTCTTAAGAGTGTTTCAGAAAACTTTTTAGGAAACAACAAAAGTGCGAACTATGCGCAACTAGTTGAGGAGTTGTTGTCAAACTTACACACTATGGGGTGCAATATGTCGCTGAAAGTGCATTTTCTACATAGTCACCTGTCTTTCTTTCCCGAAAACCTAGGAGATGTGTCTGATGAGCATGGTGAGAGGTTTCATCAATCAATTCAGATCCTGGAGCAGCGATACAAAGGGAAATCTGGTGTTTCAATGCTCGCAGACTACTGCTGGACATTGGCCCGTGATACTGTCCCCACATCACACAAGAGGAAATCTTCGTAGGTATTTCGTTTCTTACGATGTCTCAATCTATCTCTACGTTTTAATCAAAAGATGACTTTTGTTTGGGTGGCAATGTATAAAGGCATTTCAAATCCAAATGTGGAATTTTAGTGTTTTTTAAACTTTATTTTAGTTTATTGTTAATGAAAAACTCCATGAAATACTAATGTATAAGCATTCTTTTATCTTTGTGATATCCAGATATGCCATGCTTACATTTTTTTTAAAAAATGGTTTCTATTGTACATAAAAGTAATAATATTATTAAAATGCATAAATTCACCAAATATAGAGTTTGATTCTAACTTTCATTTAAACATTTCTCAAAAGGTAGACCTGATACAGCATATCTGACTTCAGATTCGTGATCAGCAGGTCAGAAACCATAAAGAACACCTACTTTCGTTTTGGAAAGAAAAAAAAAAGTTAAAATTTGTAGAACAGTGAAGAGTGATGTGAGAGAATTTTATAAAGTGCCCCACATCTTAATGGAGAAAGAAATTTCCTTCATACTGAAATCAAAGGATTTTGTAAACACAAAATTATCTTTAGGACACGCTTCAAGGCTAGGCAGTAAATATCCCTTAAATTCGGAGTTCGTTGTTATTTTCAATTTGCACCAATATGATAATTATATTCATCTTCATTCATTCTTTCCCCTCTCTCGCTCTTTGTTTATTAATGATTAATTCCATTTAGCACACAGAGCACAGCAGTTCACATCCCCCCATGACCAATGACGAACTCCCCTCATTTTTATTTGATATATCCTCCCTCCAAACGATTTAGCGGCTCTCTATAAGTTTAATTTTTTAGTGAATATTTCTGTTCACGCATGCAGACTTTTCCCCCATCTGATTTACGAAATTTTACAGTAAACGTGTCACAGTGGATTGTTTAACATTTTTAATATTATTTACCAAGATTTGACAGTGCTTTGGAACTCAGAATTTAATTTTTTAAAAAAGTTGAAAATGCTCCAAGAGCATTGCCAGAACGAACTTTAAGAGAATTAATTTTTCTTATTAACTTCTACAGGCTTTATACCAATTGTTAAACTCATTAAACAATTCTTGTATCTATATATATAAAAGAGAACGTACAAAATTTTGTCCGCTCATCACGCTAATACGGCTGAACCAATTTCTTTCATTTTTGGGGGGTTATTAGGATTTGGACCCTAGATGGTTTTTATCATATCACTTTAATCTTTAATTACCAGTGTCTTGAGATAATTGACCATTCAAGTGTCCATATCGTACAAATCCTTTGTTATTAGTTCATCATAGGTAAAAATAAACGTATTTATATGCAACCCGCATGACCGTGTCACTCGGCGGGTTAACATAAACGACAGGCGATATACAGCGGAAAATAGCTTGAATCTTCTGTTTAAATTTTTTTAATTGATTTGCTTATTTTTACAGACACTTTTACAATATGCCAGCACCGGGATGACCGCAGCGAAGCGGGGCGGGTTAACATAAATGACAGGCGATATAATGTTAAGATTTACTGCAATCTTCTATGGTTTTTATCATATCACTTGAAAGCGAAAAAGTAAAAATTATCTAAGTAACAAAGTTTATTGCGTTCCGGGGTGACCGCAGCGAAGCGGGGTGAACGCTGCTAGTTAAATATAATATTACAAGTATAATATATAATATACATGAGTACTAAATTTTTGGATATTATATGTTTTGTTTAAGAGTTCTGTTAAAACGTTCTACGATATGTTGTTTTACGAAATGCTTAAAGTGGAGCTCAAAATTGAGGGAAAAAATTGCAAATAACACACACACATACACAGACACAGACATAGAGAATTCAGTAATGAACTTTTTAAGTTAGTTAAAAATGCTCCAAGTGTATATATATATATATATATATATATATATATATATATATATATATATATATATATATATATATATATATATATATATATATATATATATATATATACAAATAGATTCAGCGGCCGAGAAACATGTTCTATCTTCGATCTTATTACTCCATTGCAACCAGTTGTTACAGGTAAACTAATTACTTCAAGTTTGATTATTGAATTCATTTAGTTTGGAAGTTTTAGTTTCACATTATGAAATGATGGGAACGTATTTGTTAAATTGTGGGAGATAAATTAACTTTCAGTCCTGAGAAATATTAACCCCAAGCTGAAAAGATTGTCCCAATTAATTTACACACCATGTTTAGTCATAATCTAATAATATTTACGTAGCTTAGACTGCAAAACTATTTTAAACACATATGTGCAAATTTGCAATATGTGGTGGATATTACCCCTTAATGCTTGATGGATTGTAACCCCAAAGAATAGGATTATTTCTCTGTATTGGATGAAGTCACATGCCAAGTTCCGTTAAAATCGAATAAATTTGACGAAAGTTACCGAGGAACAAACATACGGACAGATGGACAGACAGACAAATCTCGATCGAGTGGAATAATAGAAGCTTTGGTAACGCTCGCTTCAATAACAATAAATAGGAAATAAACAAGTCAGGTGGTTCTTGCTACAACACTCACCGCAAGTACCGATTACACACGGGTGGGGTTCAGACTTTTGGCACGTATGACGAATGTGTTGCAAAATAGAAGTATTCTAATTTTTGTACTATCACTCTTTGGCTTATGTTAGTTGTCGTTTGTGTTTCAACCAAAACTTCCCTAAACTTTAGGAGCTAATGAAAATATCTTAACCAATGGCTTTGTAGTATTCTTGAAAAAAAAATTTTTTCTGCGTATTTAGTGCTAATTTAATTCGTTCGGTATGTAAATAATAATATCATCGACGTTATGCCGTCGGAGGTGTGGTGACTCAGTGGTAGATCAATATGGAAACCGGAAGTAGTAGTAGATTTCACTTCCGGTTTTAGTACAGAGGTTAGGATAGAGATGAAATGTACTCTTGGGGTGCTTAATCAATTGCAAGAAAACGATTATTATCTATTTTTAGTTTACAGTGATCAACGTGAGAACCGGAAACAGTTGATTTGAATCACTTCCATTTTGAGTATCACCTCCATCAAAGAACTCAATTCTTTTGCAGAGGGGGGCGCGGTGGGCCACTGGTAGAGGGGTGCGTGGGTACCTGGTTCGATCCCGGCCAAGTAAGTATGTGGTAGAAAACATCGTGTCCATGGGTTTCCTCGAGGTACTTTCGTTTCCTCCTAAATTCTCATTCCACTAACTCTTCCATCATCATTCATTTGCGTTAACCATCGTCTCCCTTAGCCTGCGAGGCCTTGCTAACTAGGAATTGGCACGACTCGAGCTAAAACTCGACTCGACTCGAAAATCGAAGCGAATTCGAGTCGAGTTTCGAGTCGAGTCAAAGGTAATTTTCTCGAGTCGAGTTCCGAGCCGAGTCACTGTTTTGAGGTCGAGTTTCGAGTCGAGTCGAGTTTGAAAAATGGCTCGCTCGTTAGCTCGTTTTAACTCGTTTTGAAAACATTGCCTGATTAGACTGGAAAGCGAAAGCTATGAGAAATGTAAGCAATAATGTGGAATATTTTTAGTGTTGCTCACGGGGTGAGACTGCTCGCATTTCGCCTCGTTTCGATGAGATACAAACCACCTATCTTTCATGTTTATACAGGGTGTTGTTATAATAATAATAATAATAATAATAATAATAATAATAATAATAATAATAATAATAATAATAATAATAATAATAATAATAATAATAATAATAATAATGTAGTATTGTTGATAATAATTTCATTGTCTATGTAGGATACCTGAAGAAAGTACTTGAAACTACACACAGCATTTGGTTCCATTTGACTCGTTTTGGCTCGACTCGACTCGAAACTCGAGTCAAATTCGACTCGAGTTTCGAGTCGAGTTGGAGGAAATTTTTCGAGCCGAGTTCTCGAGTCGAGCTCAAAGATGTCTGTTTCGAGTCGAGTCGAGTTTCAATGAAAACTCGCTCGAACTCGCTCGTGCCCATTCCTATTGCTAACATTGTTGTGGATGTGAACATACTTTTCAAGAGTGGTTCCTATAAAGAAGTGTGTTTCTGATGGCCATTGACTCTGCTGAGCGAGTGATTTACACACCGTCGCGTCGTTCCCAGACATGAAATAATCAGGCGACTGGATTCCTTCTATTCAAGCAACGGCTTTTATTCTATTTTTATTTTTGCTCTTGTTTTGGTGGCCGAGGACTCAATAGAGTGACTTGAAAGGCCTATTTATCATCTTCGTCTCAATGGTCCTGGCGAAATTCAATTCAATTGGCTTCAATTAATATCTTTATGAGGTGCTGACACAGCGAACCAACATATCTTTAAAAGCTAGATTATTTTGCAGGTAAGTAACGCATCACTTCATTCCGTCAAATGAGACAGCTTTTATAAAACATCTTCTTACCAACATCTTTCTCTCTTTCAATTCCTCCTTATTAATTCCTCCTTGAATTAATAAGAAAGTTTCAATAAATTTACGTTAAAATTTTATATAAAAGAGAAACTTGGTTTATTCGAAAATGCATATGAAAATAATGTTTATTTTAGAACGCAGAAGGATTTTAAAAACACAAAAATGCAGAAACAATCTACATTTTTGTTATATACAGGGGTGCTCACAAGTGGAAATCATGACGCAAAATACGTCATTACAATTATAAACGAGGCAAAAAAAAATAGGGTCGAATAATTTAAACGAATTAGCAGCCATAACTAGAAACCGAATGTTTAGGTACAAAAAACTTGGGAAATAGGTATGCAAACAGTTATTTACTTTAAAAATTACGCAATAAAATGTAACTTTACATAGTTAAAACAAACGAGTTTGGCCTCAAGTGTGAAGCTACGATACACTTCTAAACTAGGATCGAGGAACACGTGACCGGAACGTGTTCCGTCGACTGAGATTCAACTGCAATTTCGTTACACAAGTCAATGGTAGTAGGCTCATAAGGCGCTCCTTTAATTTCACATTTGTAACTATAATGACAGGAAAGTGGGATACGAAATGAAGAAAACCAGAAAAGACTTTGAAACAATTAGACAACGAAATCGAAATTTATGCATATTATAGATTTCCAAGAAGTTATATCTAAAGTTATTTTTAGTTGAAGAGAATCTGTTTGATGAAAGGAATCTACTCAATGCGAATGAATTCTTTACACTGAAATATAGGAAAATTATTTGCATATATTATTTCCTAAGTTAACAAAGAACGAAGTTCAGGGATCTCTTGCATAAAAATAAGCGCTTATTATACTAAGATATGTATACAAACATCTGAAATTACATGAGTTTGGGCGCTTGAACTCTCTGACGAATTTCTTTGTACGCCACTATTAAGTATTTCGTCAAGGTTAAAATATCTCAGGTTAATCCTGGAAAGATGCACATGAATGTAAAGCATGAAGAATGACACAGGTTGTGGCTTGTAGTTAACGTAACAGTCAACAATTGACTTTTCAGTGTTATAAATTCGTGAAAATGGAAAGAAGTCACAAAGTAAATGTGCTCAGAAGAATTTGTAGAATTCAGTCAGCCAACACTCCATAATGCAATTGTAGTTGTGCGGGCAGTTTTCCGAGTGGAGATTTGACTGAGGAATCCGAATTACAAATAGCACCAAGATTTTTTGATATTATTTCTTCTTTTTGTTGCTTCTACGATCAATACCAAGGGATTTAAGAATGTTTTAAATTTTAAACCCGACGCCATTTTAAAACAAAATGACGTGTCGAAAAGATCGAAATAAAAGTTGTAGAGATCCTTAGAAGGATTAACAAACACGTCATATTTTCTCTAGCATCAATATGAAGGGATTTACAGATGTTTTGTATTTTCAAACGACCATCATTCTGAATCAAGAGCCAGATATAGCTGACCAACAAATGAAACTAAGTACTCTGGCAAGCAAATGTAAATGCCATATATCATCTTGGTACGATCAAAATCGTGAGCGCTGTCGTGTCAACAATATTCGTTATATGTACGGTTATACGTATACCCCTTTATCCCTTCACCCTTATCTACAAAAACTTAACATTTCAGGCTTTTCCTGCTGGTTACACCTCAGACCTTAAAAACTCACATAATTTCCAGCTGCTGGAAATATCTAGACACTTTGGGGTGAGTTCTTAAATACAAATAGAAGTCTCCAAAAACTTATTTTGTTTATTATTGACAATTTTCTTGTTTGTTAGTTTCAAAAATTTACGTGTATGGCAAGCTTCAAATTTATATTCCAATTCGAAATATCTAAACCTGTTTTTCATTAAAAATAACCCCATTCAAATAAAATGAGGGATTTTTCTTCTCCTCCTTAGGCCACGCTAGAAACTAAAAATATTTACTTTTAGAATTTTTCTGTAGGTTAGTCTCTGGAGGCTACAAAGATTCGAAATTTCGTCATTGTAGCGACACAGAAAGTGACTAACAATTATGGGTGTGTACAAGGTGTCCCATTTAAATAACATGCAAAAGATCTTTCAGTTATCCACTAATCTCTATTAAAATTGTATTTTTGTATATGTGTGTGTGATCTACTTAGATAACGCTATCAGTAACCTCAAGCATAATGGATTTCAAGTTTTTACTCCAAATCAAATTACCTAAAACAAGAGATTTAATGTCCAAAATACAGTCTTTTAAAAACGTGGGAAATTTTATCATTCCCCCTTTTAACCTCCTGAAAATGCGTATATATATGCTTTTAACAATTTATTGTCGGTTTCTCTCCCAAAGCCATAAGTTTCCCAAATTTCAAGTTTCCATGTCAACCGGAAGTATCTGTGATTTTATGTCAGCTTACGTAAATTTATATATTATTGTTTATAAGTAGCTGAAATTACTCCCGTAAACTGGTTATTACACCTCAATGTGTGGACAGAATATTAATAACAATTAATCGTGAAATTTACTTACACCTTTAAATGAATATAGGGTTTTGCCTACTGATATTTGTTAATGTCACGGGAATAATCTTAAGGCAGGAACTTTAAATAACACTTCCTGCTTGGTTTTTTGTCGATTTGATATTTTCATAACAGGCTGCAGACAATCTTGTCTCGGCGGATGATCGTCACAGTAACTCCTGTGGCATCTGTCTACTTTTGTGACAACACAGCATGGAGTCTTTTTATGAAAGTATATATTTATATTCTATTCAATGATGAAAACATATGAGTGTAATTGTAGAATAAATAAACTTGAATGCAACATGTTGAGAATGAAAATGGAAGTCCTCTGACTTCTGTTATGATTTTAAATCCTTGCATACGAAATCTTAAGGAACTGCACTATTAACTGAATGTATGCATAATTGACTTCATTGCTATCAATGGGTGGCCACTTACTAGGTGGAAGCGCTTCATTGGATACTGGAATCGAGAAAAAAATTACTGGTAGTTGAAACATTTCTAACAAAAAATATAAAGATCATAATTTAGCAGATAATAACGTTACTTAAATAACAACACATCAAGAAATCAGAGGCGATGTCTTTTTCTGCGATGAGCTCGGAATATGTAATGAGAGTTCTTTAAGTATATGCGTCATTCAGGTGTCCTTCAATTAATGTGAATAAAAGCTTAGAAAATAATACTTTTGACAATACTTTTGAGACAGATAGTATTGTTATTTTAAAGCAAAATTCCTTTTAAACAAAAAATTCATAGCAACTAGGGACAAGAGCTGAATGACATTGATCAAGTGATGCGTATGCTGATGATGTTAATTTAGCAGAGAATGATAGGAGAACAATAGAAAGAAATGCAGAGATCTTATTAAACGCTTGCAGGGACATGGGTTTAGAAGTAAATGCAGAGAAAACTAAATACATAGAAGTTCACCTGGATCGTAATAGGACAAATTATGGATGCGTTAAAATATTAAATAATAATTTCGATTTATATTATTATATCTGGTTGCTCCTGACAACCTGTTATTCAAAACCTTATTATTTTTGAACATTTGAATATCTTTTATATATTGACAATCATATTGTGAGTTTATTTGTATGGACTTTACAACTGATGCGTTAGAAATTAAAATATATACACACATTATCGAAAATAAATGAAAATACATCAGATTACGAAACCGCCAGATACAAACATAAGAAATAGTTTTAGTATTTTAAGGTAACATTGATATCGCTAATTTACTATAGTTTGTAAACACTGGTTGAAAATTGGTTGTCAACACTGACAAACTGGGATCCTTGGGTGAGGAATAAGCCCACAGTATAATTTCTCTAGTGACGAATGATGTTTATGCCATGTTTCATGGATATACATCCAGTGGTACAGAAATCATCTGCCACATTGTATTTACAGTTCGTTGGCAACACTGACCAAATGGGTATGTCTAGGTGCTAAGTGATATTATCAAACCCTTGCCCGATTCACGTTCTAGGAATGAGCCAAAAAGGAATGTGAAGAGTTCAGGCGTTTATGCGTGATGCATCGTAACATTCATTTTTACTTCTGTCGTATATGCCATACATAGGGTCACGAACACCAACAAACATGCCCCTTATAGGGTCAGTTTACGGTTTTCCCCGTGATTTGAAAACGGTTTCGTACTTCTCATGGCAAGGGCTTTCAGACGATATATAAGTTTTCCCCAGTTACTTGGTCCCGATACGCAATCATCCCTAGTCAGGGAAGGGAGGAGGAGATATCTATAAAAATAAATAAAACTTAATACTTCTTGAACCACCCGACTGATCTCCATCAAATTTTCAACATGGATGAGATTCGGGCCTGGGATAGTATTTATCTATTCACTTTAACGATAGAACATAGAGGAGGGGAGGGAGGAGTTAAAAAATAAATAAAATTTAATAACTCTTGAACCAAACTATCAATCTCGATCAAATTTTCAACATGGATGAGATTCGGGCCTGGGATAGTATTTATCTATTCACTTTAACGATAGAACATAGAGGAGGGGAGGGAGGAGTTAAAAAATAAATAAAATTTAATAACTCTTGAACCAAACTATCAATCTCGATCAAATTTTCAACATGGATGAGATTCGGGCCTGGGATGGTATTTATCTATTCACTTTAACGATAGAACATAGAGGAGGGGAGGGAGGAGTTAAAAAATAAATAAAATTTAATAACTCTTGAACCAAACTATCAATCTCGATCAAATTTTTAACATAGATGAGGTTCGGGCCTGATATGATTTTATCATTTCACTTTGACGGTAGAACTTAGGGGAGAGGGATAGGAGGCAGAGATATATAAAAAATAAATAAAACTTAAAAAAAAACTCTTGAACCACCGGATCGATCTCGATCAAATTTACAATCTAGCTGAAGTTTAAATCTGAGATGGTTTTTGTCATATCACTTTGACAGTGTAACTTAAAGATGAGTGAGACATTTATAATGATCGAAAATGACCGAGTGTCTAATTCATAGATTTCCGGGTAGCTGAGATGAACAGTGACACTTCTGATGCCGTTTAAATCCAAATTCAGCGCCGCAACTTGGGGGAGATATATAAAAATGATCGTAATGAACAATATTAGTGTTGAATTCATAGTTTTCAGGATCGCTGAGATGAACAATGACACTTCCGATGCCGTGCCCCGCAACGTGGGGAGGGAAGGGAGATATAGAAATTATCGAAAATGACCGATATGAGAGACCGCTTCAGTAATACAGTAGTAACATATTACTATTTTTCTTTATTTAACCCAGCAAAGCAGGTAATTGATGCTAGTTATAACTAAGTTTTTAATGATTTTTCTTATTTTCTTTTCATTTCATTCTTTTGTGCTAAATAGTAAATAGTATTTACTGTGCAAATGATGAACAAATTGAAAAGTTAAAGGCACCTCCCTCACTTCAAATGACCATCCGATGATCCTTTAAAATGTCTTTATAACACAATTAGGTAGGAGATAGGATATGACGTCCTTTTCCAAAGACACTTATTAGGACTTTGAACACTTAACGTCTCTGGGATCACTCAGCGATTCAACGAAACCTCCATTTCTTTACAAAAGAAACGGTGCAGGAAACATTAAAACTAAAACTAAATCAGTAACTAGCTTTGTACGTCTGTTAGTCACTTAATTTGTGTTTTTCCTAAATAAGTAAGCTTGTAAGTGAATAAATAAGTTGTTTAGTAAATTAATTAGTTGCTAGTTAATTTGATTAGTTATTATTTAGTAATTTATTTAGTATCTTAGTAAGTATGTAAGATAGTCACATAACTTAATAGTTTAGGATTGATTTCGGCACCAAAGCATATGACACTTGTACTTACAGCTTAATTTAAAATCCGAACGAAGGAAGTAAACACGTCTTCCTCGCTCATAGCATCTACATTCACCAAAAAGCTATAAGGGAGTCATAAAATTTAAAAAGAAAAGAGATAGACCTCTATAGAGACATAATGAGATCATACTGGGAACTTCCATCCATTGATTCTTATAAAAATCATTTAATGGTCGTCAAAAAGAAAAAAAATACTCTTAACTAGTAGCCTTAATATTGTACTAAGGAAGTTGGTCAAGTGCTATATATGGAATATTGGACTGTATGGTTCAGAGAGTACGGAAGTTAGAGAAGAAATATTTACAGAGCTTCGAAATGTGGTGTTGGAGGAAGATGGAAAAGATAAAATAGACAGAAAGAATAACAAACGAAGATGTTTTAAAACGAATAGGAGAGAAGAGGACACTTTTAGCCACCATCCTTCGTAGAAAGGCCAATTGGATTGGACATATTTTGCGAAGGAATTCTCTTCTTCATACCGCCATAGAAGAAAAGATAGAAGGGAAACGAGGAATAGGAAGAAAAAGAACACAACTGATCGATGATCTGAAAAATAGAAAATGTTGGGAGTTAAAAGAGGAAGCTAAAGATCGAGAGACATGGAAAAAAACACTCATGTGGGCTACAAATCCCTTTTAAAAATCATAAAAATCAGGATAAGTATCCTTAGCAGGACTACTATCAGTCACTGGCACATGCAAGGAGCATCGGAGAATTAATTTTGTGACATTCGTGATTATCTTACGCTTACTGGCGTTCCAAAAATAAAATTTGGGATTATGGTAACACTCCACCCACTATATTTTTACGCCCTTAACTAACTAACTAACTCTGTGGCTTATGGGACCCGGAGGTTTAATGCCACGTTCACAAAACCTCTCCACTGACTTCTATCCTTAGTCAACTGGATCCAGTTTCTACTTTGTATTCCTATTTCTGAGAGATCCTTTTACTTCCCTTGCCCGCCACAAGAAGACCCTTACCCAAAATATTTTTTGAGATGACCATACTAGCATTGTGGATGAGTGTTATTGCATTTTGTAACAAATAATACTCATTTGGGCCAAAATCCTTAACAATAATCATGGGAGAAAACTGTTTCAAAAATTTAACATTCAATCTCCCATAGGGAAAATGAACTTTTGTGTTTACGCCCCCAAAAGAGGGACTAAACATTGACTGTTATCATTTACTGTTAAAACTTTAAAAAATCAGACATTTTTAAATAATATTGTCATATTTCACACTAATAATGTGAAAACTTCATCTTTTCCAGTGCTGTAGAAAATCACACGAATTATGAAAAGGCTCTCTCTCTCTCACTCTTACATATATATATATATATATATATATATACAGTGGCGGATCCAAGGGGAGGGCTATAGGGGCTATAGCCCCCCCTTGACGCCGAGGTATACACTGGATAAAATGGGCTTCAATCCTGCTTTACACTGGATAAAACGGCAAAATATGGTTTAGCCCCTCCCTTGATCATATCCTGGATCCGCCCCTGTATATATATATATATATATATATATATATATATATATATATATATATATATATATATATATATATATATATATATATATTAACTAACTAACTAACTCTATGGCCTATGGAACCCGGAGGTTCAGTGCCGCGTTCACAAAAGCTCTCCACTAACTTCTATCCTTAGCTAATTGGATCCAGTTTCTACTTTGTATTCCTATCTCTGCGAGATCCATCTTAATATTATCCTCCCATCTGCGCCTAGGCCTTCCTAATGGTCGTTTTCCTATGGGTCTACCAGTCAAGACTTTGAAAGCGTTTCTACTTTCTTCCATTCTAGCTACATGACCTGCCCACCTAAGCCTCCTAGACTTGACGACCCTAACAATGTTGGGTAAACCGTATAAACTATGTAGTTCCTCGTTATGAAGCTTCCACCATTCCCCATTCTCGTTCCTCTTGGGTCCGAATATTCTTCTCAGGATCCTGTTCTCAAATACTTTCAGTCTATGTTCTTCCCTCAGAGTAAGCGACCATGTTTCGCAACCATACAGAACAACAGGCATGATTATCGTTTTATATATTTTAAGCTTCAAATTCCTCGACAGAATTCGGGACGACAAGAGATTTTGAACCGAATAGTAACACGAATTCCCTGCTTTTAGTCGACATTTAATTTCTTCGTGAATATGATTTTCGTCTGTTAATATTGATCCTAAATATTTGAAAGTATCTACTTTATCAAAAGTATTATTTAATATTTTAACGCCTCCACAATTTGTCGTATTACGGTCCCGACGCACTTCCATGTATTTAGTTTTCTCTGCATTTACTTCTAAACCCATGTCCCTGCAAGCGTTTAATAATATCTCTGCATTTATTTCTACTGTTCTCCTATCATCCCCTATTAAATTTACATCATCAGCATATGCCATAACCTGGTGAATGCCGTTCAACTCTAGGCCCTGGTTGCTATCTTTGATTTTCCTTATGGCGTATTCCAGCACAAAGTTAAATAATAATGGCGACAACGCATCTCCTTGTTTCAGGCCATTTTCGACGTGGAAGCTCGTGGACAAAAATTTTCCTACCCGGACTTTACTTTGGGATTCACTTAAACATATCTTAATTAATCTAATTAGCTTTCTCGGTATTCCAAGCTCTGTAAGAACGTTGTATAATGTTTCTCTCCTAACCGAGTCGTAAGCCTTTCTAAAATCAATAAATAGTTGATGTACCGGGGTATTGTATTCCCACTTCTTTTCGAGTATTTGGCGAATGGTAAATATTTGGTCGATAGTTGATCGATTTCGTCTAAATCCGCACTGATAATCTCCAATAATTTCATCTGCGTATGGGGTCAATCTTGTTAACAGAATATTTGAAAGGATTTTATAGGATGTTGACAGAAGAGAAATGCCTCGATAATTATTACAGTCAGTTTTGTCGCCTTTCTTGTGAATTGGAACAATGATTGACTCTTTCCACTCTTGTGGCAATTCTTCCTTGTTCCAGATAAGGAGAATGAGTTTGTGTATCTTGTTCCACAATTTTTCGCCTCCAGCTAAAATTAACTCAGCCGGAATTTCATCTACACCCGGAGATTTGTGTTTCTTTAATTTCTTTATAGCGGCTTCCACTTCTATTCGATTGGGTTCTGGAATATACGGTTCTGCGGTGTGTATCTCCTTTTCTCCACGCACATTAGTTTTTGGCTGCGTGTTCAGCAAATCGTCAAAGAAATCTTTCCATCTATTTAAGAGGCTATCCGTATCAGTGAGAACTGTTCCGTCAGATTTCTTTAATATATAAGCACGAGGTTGATAGCCTTTCTTAAATTCGCTGATCCCCTTATACATGTCTCGAATATTTTTATTTTTACTATTATCTTCAAGTTCCTTAATTTTAGCTTTCAAAAAATCCCGTTTCTTTGTTCTAAAAGTTTTGGAAGTTTCCCGCCTGATATCTGCGAAATTTTGTGTAGTTATTTCATTCGGATTTTGTAGCCACCGTAATTTTGCCTGTTTTCTCTTCTCTACTAGTTTAATGCATTCTTGGTCGAACCATGGTTTGTTCCTACGTATTTCCGCGTGTCCCAGTTTTTCTATTGCTGAACTTTTAATGCTATCTCTAATTTCAATCCAAGTATCCTCAACACTAGTGCACTCCGAGTCTTCTAAAACCGAGAATCTATTCGAAACTTCAATCTGGTATTTCTCTCTTACCTGGCTCTCTTCTAATTTCTTTAAATTAAATCTCTCCGTTTTCGGACATTGAGTATTACCTTTATTCAACGATAATCTCTCCCGTATTATCGCTGCTACCAGGTAGTGATCAGTGTCACAATCAGCCCCTCTAAACGACCGGACGTCAATTATGCTAGATTGTCTTCTTCTATCTACTAAAACGTGATCAATTTGATTATGTGTTTTTCCGTCTGGTGATGTCCAAGTGTATTTATGAATGTCGCGATGTGGGAATTTTGTACTCTTCACGATTAGGTTTTTGGATGTTGCAAAGTTCACGAGTCTAACACCGTTGTCATTACTTTCCTTATGCAAACTTTCGTTCCCTATAATCGGTTTGAAAATATCCTCTCGTCCTACCTTCGCATTGAAATCCCCTAATAGAATCTTCATATGATATCGCGGGAGTTGGTCAAATATCCGTTCCACTTCTTCGTAAAAACTATCTTTTATATCGTCACCCTTATCTTCAGTTGGAGCATGTACATTTAAAACAATAATATCACACCACCGTCCCTTAAGAGTAATAAAAGAAAGTCTGTCAGTAACAAATTCAACCCGTTTAATTGCTGGTAATATTCGTTTGTGAACGAAAAACCCTGTTCCTAACTGGTGATTTTTATTTCCTTCCCCGTAAAAGAACGTAAAATTTCCGGAATTCTCAGATCCATTTCCTTCCCACCTAACTTCCTGAACTCCTACTAAGTCCATCCTGTATTTCTCTAACTCACTCGTTACAGATTTTAACGCGCCTGCCCTATAAAGACTTCTAATATTCCATGTTCCAAATCTCATGTCCATTTTCTTTTGCTGATGTCGTGCCAAGTTATCAGTCCTTGTCCGAGGCTTTTGTGAATGTTTCTGAACAAGTACCTTTTTTTACAGGATGAGGGTGTTAGCCTTACCCAAACCCCCAAGCTGGAGGACCACTCCTAGTCGTCTGTCCGCGACTGCTTATTCAGTATATTCGCAGCTAACCTCTATATCTAGAGGCCTTCTCCTCGATCCGCAACCTGAGGACGCGCCATGCAGTGGTGACAGGAACCCACGTTACACGGATATATATACACGGGAGGTCCTGGGGCTAATGGGTATATATATATATATATATATATATATATATATATATATATATATATATATATATATATATATATATATATATATATATATATATACCCATTAGCCCCAGGACCTCCCGAAAGGCAGAATACTTAATAATAATAATAATCTATACATCGCTCGTTAAATAGCAGATATAACCCTCCAAAGTTCGCTCATCTTTCTAAAGAATGAAACCTATTCCTCTAAAAGAGTAAAGAGAACCCGGATAATAAGAATGAAATTTATGCTGATCGAGGTATCTCCTGTGTATGAGGTCATAGATTATTTCTACATAATCTCATCAGATAGCTTTTAATTTGTAGATTTCCTTTGAAGAGGCTTTGATGTAAGGTGCCTCGGAAGCACCGTTTGTTCTCTGCCTCCCACGTACATCTAACAGGACAAGGAATCGCAACAAATGGCGGTGCGTGAGGTGAAAACCAAAATACCTCTTTTGTCACTAATGAGAGTCATAAACACTCACCCCTGTCCTCGGGTGACCACATTAGCATATTTCATTCCTTTTTACAATATTGATTTATCATTGTTGTCATACTGAAAAAAAAAGGACGAACATGTTTCTTCAATAATTGTATGGAAGGACGTTTAACATTTGCTAACATAGTCTAACATTTCCTAGTGTTCAAAAGGATTCTCTAACTAGTAAAGAAGAAAAGAATTAAATTACAATAGTCAAAAATTTCAACTTTGATTTCAAAAATAAAATGAAACTACCAAGGGCGCCCATATTTTGGTTTCCAAGGGGGGGGGCAAGTATGCGCGACATTTCAAATATAGGTTCAAAATTTGCTGTAACTAATGTAAAAATTCTATTGAGTTTTCGATATTCTGAAGTACGATTTCCTCTAGGGGGGCAAGGACGAGCGCCCTACCTTGCCCCCCTGATGGGCGCCCTTGGAAACTACCGGTTCCTTAATGTTTAAAAAGAAACGAATCTTCACTTAGTTTTGGCCCTGCACTCTCAAATATAAAAAATAATTTAATAATAGTATTAATACTTACGAATAATATTTTGAAAGGATGTTTTAGATTTTTATCACAGTTAACTTAGATTCATGGTTAGTACATCATTATCTTTGTAATTATTCATACTTTCTAATACAATTATACTTGTTGATTCATAATTTTGGATAAATCCGGGAAATATCGTGAAATTTCACACAAAAATATTTTTTTTTAGCAATCCTGGTACCTCTAGCGCAGCGTTTCCCAACCTTTTTCAACTTGCGGTACACTACGGGTGTTACTTGGATTCTCGCGGCACACTTATAGGCATTATTATTTGTAAATATAAAACACAGTGGTATTATTTCTGTGATTATTGATCTCCTCATAGAGAAGAAAGCTCTTTCACTGATTTTTCCCCCTTGGTAAATCATTATGCTTATTTTTCATTCTAATTAGAAATAGAAAAAAAATGCAATGAAATATTGGACTTAGGTTTTTAAAAATACGCTTTCTTTTTAAAAACTGTATCCATCCTTTTAGTAAGAAGGAAGATCACTAAATAACGAACGAACAGACAAATCTCTTTTACTTTTAAAACACAAATGTAGGTAATTTGTCGAAAGGATTGAATGATATTTTAAATTTTCAAGTTACGAAATAGTCTGCAACAATAAAGAAGCAATAATGGTCATAACAATTACAACAAATAGTTTTTCAACATTAGAAATGTACAGAACAGTAACCCGGTATAAAACTTAAAATTGTATGATAGATTCGTAGTGGAGGTTCATATTAATGTGAAATACAAATATACATTGTTCCCTACGTTTTACAATTTGATTGTTATAAAATTAATAATTTTGTTTCGATTCCTCGCGGTACACCAGCGGCCCATTGACGGCACACCGGTTGGGAAACACTGCTCTAGCGGATCTCTAGTGTAAGATTTCTACACCAAATGTACCTTAATATTACTACACATTTTCAACTATATTTCAGCCAAATTTCATTAAAGTACAATTGGTAATTGTGAAGATACGCGGTTTTTCCCCTCGAAATATATTCCGATATTTTCAAATGTAAGAAGTGTACTTAATAAGCTACTGGTACCCTTATTATCATACGCTCATGGTTTGTGCGTTATTTTCTTTAGAGTACCACAGGATTTTGAATGATACCAATACATGAGTAACAATCAACAATTTAAATCAACAATCAACAATTAAAAAAAAATCAAGAAGTTTTCCTTTAAAAAGATATATTATAATTTAAGCACCCCTGTGGCGACTGCAGTATCAGGTACCTGTGCGAGAGATATCCCACATATCCTTAGCCAGTGTTAATAATTATTAATTGTGGTAAGTCAGATATTTATGTGAAAATTAAAAAATACGAACAGAGAGGGAATTTAAATAATAAAAACTGACATATTTAAATTAGGGATGGCCAGCACCGGTTCCTGGTGGAACCGGTTTTCGGGTCTGAACGGATCCGGTTCTAGAAGATCCGATTCCGGAACCGGTTTTTTCGGATCCAGGTCTGGAACCGGTTCTTCGGATCCAGGTCTGGAACCGGTTCTTCGGATCCAAGTCTGGAACCGGATCCAGAACAGGTTCCTCGTGGAACCCGTCCCGCTGGAACCGAAACTTTGTGACCATCCCTACGCGAAACCCGAGCTGCTGGCAGGCTGTGGACAGTATGATAGATGAAATGGTGGAAGCGACAGGCAGCCGCAGCTTGTCTCATTTGGCTAAATAAACTGGGTAACTGGCAAACTCATTGGCTAAACAGGCAAACTGGCCAGCTCATTTGACTAAACACCCACTGGTGGACCAAAATTTTTTTCTGGGGGCACAATCGGGTCTGGGCGGGAGGGCACAAGCGGATTGTCCTTTTTGCAGTGTTTTGAAGGTGAACTTTGTGCCTCCTTTACGGGTCTTTGGGGGCTTTCGGATCCAGGTCTGGAACCGGATCCATAACTGGTTCTGAAAACCGGATCTCTAAGAACCGGTTCCACTGGAACCGAAACTTTGTGACCATCCCTACGCGAAACCCGAGCTGCTGGCAGGCTGTGAACAGTATGCTAGATGAAATGGTGGAAGAGACAGGCAGGCGCCCAGGCAGCGGCAGCTTGTCTCATTTGGCTAAATAAACTGGGTAACTGACAAACTCTGGCTAAACAGGCAAACTGGCCAACTCATTTGGCTAAACACCCACTGGTGGACCAAAATTTTTTTCTGGGGGCACAAGCAGGTCTGGGCGGGGAAGGCACAAGCGCATGGTCCTCTTTGCGTTGTTGTATCTCTCTATTGGAACCAGAAGAGATTGATTTACCAGTTCGTATTTCAGCTCTCAATCCACATTGTGTATGTGAATACCAGTAACGTAATTAAGGAGGGCAAACGGGGCTTGTGTCCCGGACCACGGATTGGGAGGCGCCAAACGGGGCAAATATTTATTTTCATTATAAGGCAAGTAAAGGAGTTTTAGCAAACTAAAGATAAAAAAAAATCTCAGAAACTTAACAGGACAACAACGATCGACCAACCTTAGGATCATATCCATAGATCTATCTTTTGAGAGCATTGGAGAAACGTTTGCAGCCAAAAGAGCCCGAAAAGTTAAATTTTAGTTCCACTTTTTTGTGTTTTCATTTAACTTACATCGATTTAAGAGATTTGCAAAATGTCTGAGTATAATACTTGTGACAACAGTTTGACTGTTTGTCATAATTAAATGTTCTATTCTAAAGCAACACACTGTTCATTCATTCCACACGTATGCATATCCAAAAACAATTATTTGCACTTATTATGATAAGGTTGTAAGAATATGTGAAGGATGCGACTCTCTCAGATTATTTGGCAACCAGACTTATTACTTTGGTGTTTTATCTTGTACTAAAAATTAAATTATGTATTGCAATTTTGAAATCAAGCTTTACCAGTTGAAGAAAAATGGAATAGAAGAATTACTGTGTAATACCAATATCAGGTGTAGTCAGGGGGCGTGTTAGTTTGGTTGGTCGGGGGGAGGGGTAAGGCGAATTCTTGCACCGGGAGACAACTAGCCTAGCTGCATCGTTGGTGAGTACAGTGTAGTTTCAATATGTCAAATGAAATTGATTTGTTTCAAAAGGACAGCTGTGTTTTTGTAACAAATATTATATTCGTCAAATGTATTTTCGAAATTAAAATCTATACTGTAAAAGTGTAAGAAATAAGTAACGCACGCAAGTTATTGCACAGGAAAATACCTGAAAAAAAAAACTGCACTTCTGAAAAAAAAACTACAGCCGAAATGGACCATTGTTAAAATTAAAATTGTTAATAGATCGCCTGATGGTTAATATTCACATTGGTTATCTTACAATATTGAACATGGAGAACAATACTTAGGAAATTGTAAATAATTTGGTGGCTGCAATCAAATGGAAGATTTCAACTTAGAAATCCGTAACTGTTGTTGGTAAATGCTTGTAAACACTAGAAGAGACCCAGATGATTGGGGAGTGAAGAGGCCAAAGCCTTGAGAGATGGCAAAAGCCTCTTCCTATCCACTCAACAACTATCACTTGACGCTTTATCTGTCATGGAAATCAATTCTGGAACAGACACTTTTTTATGCAAGGACAACGGTGTTTCTCATCCACTTCTTAGGCTGCTCTTTAATGACTTTCTATTCTTGCAAACAGTGTTATCTGTACAAAAGGAATCGTCACAAATTACCATCAACAACGACCGAATGTTTCGTCATTTGTTTACAGTGTTTGTCCAGCAACTTACTCAAGATGAGAGTTATGAATTCTTACATTTTACAGGAGAAGAGAAAGGAGAGGTGCATGCTTCCCGATATACGAGGAAGACCCAAAAAAAAAAAACATAATTTCCTAATAGAAGCATGTCCTTTATTTTTTAAATCATTTTTTTCTTTCAAATACATCTTTAATCACCGTCAAAGTACTCTCCATTAGTACTACTTCACTTATCCAAACTTTCATTCCATTGTTGGAAGCATATTGCAAATTCGGTCTCTTTGATACCTGCTAGCGCTGAGGAAAAGCAAATTCGTACACTTGGTTTTACTTGCTCTTTGTAAATTGTTTGCGCATCATCACAACACTTTCTGATGCATTCTTGTCGAGCAAAATAACAAAACTTCACAGCCGCACGTTGTTCGTGAAAGCCTGCGATTTCCTACTGTCACAAATGCACTATGGACATACACACAGAGAACTGCCAGAGAAACCACACGCATCATTGTCGATTGATGCCACTTCGCATATTGACTCAGGAGAGGTCCTACCACAGAGCTCTAGCGGCGCAACCTCGTACTACAGTATATGATGCGCAGGAGTAAGATTCCGGTTATTTTGGGGTCCTCCCTTGTACAGTAAGGGACACTTCTGGATGGTACACTTCTGTCGTAAATTTCCATATGGGCGTACCATCCAGAAGTGTCCCTTACTGTACATGACGACAAGTGATGAACGAAATAATGGAAACACCTAAAGAAAACACAACTTACCTAGTTAACATGACATGGTACAACCATTAAGTTGCAGAACAGCGATGGTTCGTTGTGGAATGAAGAGCTATAAGTCATGAATGGGTTCCATAGGAGTATTGTATTATTCCTCATGCAGTGGAAGAGGATAGCTGCTCCAGAGTCGAAGTTTCAGAACTGACCGCATATTCAATAATATTTAAGTTTGGGAATGGCACAAGTCAGAGGAAGTGAATTTCTGGTTTCTGCAGTTCAAAATACCATCTAGGAAATTTATGTCAATATTTGGAAAGAACATTTAGAACTTAGAATGCATCTGGTCACCGAAAACCACTGGCAGTAAAACATTCTGTAAGCGTAATCACAGGAGCCATAGAATATCAGAGGACAGTTTGTTATCATAAAAGTCTTTTGGATGTCCACATGAGTATGACCTGTTATTGAAAATAAGATGAAAGACAGCTTATTAGGTTCTATCACGCATTTCTAATAATAGGCAATCCACTTTACATGTTCACGGTACCATTTTCTTTCTACTATATTGTTTACGGTAATCAGCGGTTTAGAAATCGCAACTCGTCCACGAATGTTCAAGTTATCCAACTCGGGTCACACTGTAAGTTGTCGTAATAGGTTGTTCCAGGTGCTGATTTACTTCCGCGGTTACTGTTGCAGGATTCCTCTACGATCCTCTTCAATATTCGGTGGTTCCAGTTCTGTTCTGTTTATTATTGTTCTTCGCTGATATTGCTTTAGTATGAGTTCTTCAGGACCTTATACGACACATTGACCTTCTTAGGTACTTCAGCCAACTATACGTCCGCCAAAAATGTTGTAACGTTCTGCTGATGCAAGTAGAAGGTAGAGCAATTACACACGGGAATCGTTTTCTCCCACTACCAATTTAATTAGAAAACTTTCAGGTATAACAAAGTATGATACAATTTCACTAAAAGAAGTATAAAAAGTTCTCTAATGATTAGGTTAAGTAGGTTTCCCAAGACCAGATGGCCAAGGCGAAGATTAGTCACAAAGCTTCGCTGCAAGCTATGTGAGGTAGGGTAGAATTCTCAGTGCTCCGCTACAAGCAAAGACAGGTTAGAATTCCGCAGTTTCACAGCAAACTTAGTTCGAAAAGGAGAACCACAAAGCCCAACTTTTGACTGGGTGGTTATATGGTAAGTAGTCTCTGAAAGCTCCGCTGCAAGCTGAAGAAGAGATTAGAGTTCCCAACAGAGCTCAACTCCAAGCTAAGTGGAGAAAGGAAGCCCTTAGAGATCCACTGCAAGCTAGAAAGCCTAGGTTAGGTTTGATTCTCCCACAGCTCCACTGCAAGCTAAGTGGAGAAAGGAAACCCTTAGAGATCCTCTGCAAGCTAGAAAGCCTAGGTTAGGTTAAGATTCTCCCAGAGCTCCACTGCAAGCTAAGTGGAGAAAGGAAGCCCTTAGAGATCCACTGCAAGCTAGAAAGCCTAGGTTAGGTTTGATTCTCCCACAGCTCCACTGCAAGCTAAGTGGAGAAAGGAAGCCCTTAGAGATCCTCTGCAAGCTAGAAAGCCTAGGTTAGGTTTGATTCTCCCACAGCACCACTGCAAGCTAAGTGGAGAAAGGAAACCCTTAGAGATCCACTGCAAGCTAGAAAGCCTAGGTTAGGTTTGATTCTCCCACAGCTCCACTGCAAGCTAAGTGGAGAAAGGAAACCCTTAGAGATCCTCTGCAAGCTAGAAAGCCTAGGTTAGGTTAAGATTCTCCCACAGCTCCACTGCAAGCTAAATGGAGAAAGGAAACCCTTAGAGATCCTCTGCAAGCTAGAAAGCCTAGGTTAGGTTAAGATTCTCCCAGAGCTCCACTGCAAGCTAAGTGGAGAAAGGAAACCCATAGAGATCCTCTGCAAGCTAGAAAGCCTAGGTTAGGTTAAGATTCTCCCAGAGCTCCACTGCAAGCTAAGTGGAGAAAGGAAGCCCTTAGAGATCCACTGCAAGCTAGAAAGCCTAGGTTAAGTTAAGATTCTCCCAGAGCTCCACTGCAAGCTAAGTGGAGAAAGGAAGCCCTTAGAGATCCACTGCAAGCTAGAAAGCCTAGGTTAGGTTAAGATTCTCCCAGAGCTCCACTGCAAGCTAAGTGGAGAAAGGAAGCCCTTAGAGATCCACTGCAAGCTAGAAAGCCTAGGTTAGGTTAAGATTCTCCCAGAGCTCCACTGCAAGCTAAGTGGAGAAAGGAAGCCCTTAGAGATCCACTGCAAGCTAGAAAGCCTAGGTTAGGTTAAGATTCTCCCAGAGCTCCACTGCAAGCTAAGTAGAGAAAGGAAGCCCTTAGAGATCCACTGCAAGCTAGAAAGCCTAGGTTAGGTTAAGATTCTCCCAGAGCTCCACTGCAAGCTAAGTGGAGAAAGGAAGCCCTTAGAGATCCACTGCAAGCTAGAAAGCCTAGGTTAGGTTAAGATTCTCCCAGAGCTCCACTGCAAGCTAAGTGGAGAAAGGAAGCCCTTAGAGATCCACTGCAAGCTAGAAAGCCTAGGTTAGGTTTGATTCTCCCACAGCTCCACTGCAAGCTAAGTGGAGAAAGGAAACCCTTAGAGATCCTCTGCAAGCTAGAAAGCCTAGGTTAGGTTAAGATTCTCCCAGAGCTCCACTGCAAGCTAAGTAGAGAAAGGAAGCCCTTAGAGATCCACTGCAAGCTAGAAAGCCTAGGTTAGGTTAAGATTCTCCCAGAGCTCCACTGCAAGCTAAGTGGAGAAAGGAAGCCCTTAGAGATCCACTGCAAGCTAGAAAGCCTAGGTTAGGTTAAGATTCTCCCAGAGCTCCACTGCAAGCTAAGTGGAGAAAGGAAGCCCTTAGAGATCCACTGGAAGCTAGAAAGCCTAGGTTAGGTTTGATTCTCCCACAGCTCCACTGCAAGCTAAGTGGAGAAAGGAAACCCTTAGAGATCCTCTGCAAGCTAGAAAGCCTAGGTTAGGTTAAGATTCTCCCAGAGCTCCACTGCAAGCTAAGTGGAGAAAGGAAGCCCTTAGAGATCCACTGCAAGCTAGAAAGCCTAGGTTAGGTTTGATTCTCCCACAGCTCCACTGCAAGCTAAGTGGAGAAAGGAAGCCCTTAGAGATCCACTGCAAGCTAGAAAGCCTAGGTTAGGGTTGATTCTCCCACAGCTCCACTGCAAGCTAAGTGGAGAAAGGAAACCCTTAGAGATCCTCTGCAAGCTAAAAAGCCTAGTTTTGGTTAAGATTCTCCCAGAGCTCCACTGCAAGCTAAGTGGAGAAAGGAAGCCCTTAGAGATCCACTGCAAGCTAGAAAGCCTAGGTTAGGTTAAGATTCTCCCAGAGCTCCACTGCAAGCTAAGTGGAGAAAGGAAGCCCTTAGAGATCCTCTGCAAGCTAGAAAGCCTAGGTTAGGTTAAGATTCTCCCAGAGCTCCACTGCAAGCTAAGTGGAGAAAGGAAGCCCTTAGAGATCCACTGCAAGCCAGAAAGCCTAGGTTAGGTTTGATTCTCCCACAGCTCCACTGCAAGCTAAGTGGAGAAAGGAAAGCCTTAGAGATCCTCTGCAAGCTAGAAAGCCTAGGTTAGGTTAAGATTCTCCCAGAGCTCCACTGCAAGCTAAGTGGAGAAAGGAAGCCCTTAGAGATCCACTGCAAGCTAGAAAGCCTAGGTTAGGTTAAGATTCTCCCAGAGCTCCACTGCAAGCTAAGTGGAGAAAGGAAGCCCTTAGAGATCCACTGCAAGCTAGAAAGCCTAGGTTAGGTTAAGATTCTCCCAGAACTCCACTGCAAGCTAAGTGGAGAAAGGAAGCCCTTAGAGATCCACTGCAAGCTAGAAAGCCTAGGTTAGGTTAAGATTCTCCCAGAGCTCCACTGCAAGCTAAGTGGAGAAAGGAAGCCCTTAGAGATCCACTGCAAACTACAAAGCCTAGGTTAGGTTTGATTCTCCCACAGCTCCACTGCAAGCTAAGTGGACAAAGGAAACCCTTAGAGATCCTCTGCAAGCTAGAAAGCCTAGGTTAGGTTAAGATTCTCCCAGAGCTCCACTGCAAGCTAAGTGGAGAAAGGAAGCCCTTAGAGATCCACTGCAAGCTAGAAAGCCTAGGTTAGGTTAAGATTCTCCCAGAGCTCCACTGCAAGCTAAGTGGAGAAAGGAAGCCCTTAGAGATCCACTGCAAGCTAGAAAGCCTAGGTTAGGTTAAGATTCTCCCAGAGCTCCACTGCAAGCTAAGTGGAGAAAGGAAGCCCTTAGAGATCCACTGCAAGCTAGAAAGCCTAGGTTAGGTTAAGATTCTCCCAGAGCTCCACTGCAAGCTAAGTGGAGAAAATAAGCCCTTAGAGATCCTCTGCAAGCTAGAAAGCCTAGGTTAGGTTAAGATTCTCCCAGTGCTCTACTGCAAGCTAAGTGGAGAAAGGAAGCCCTTAGAGATCCTCTGCAAGCTAGAAAGCCTAGGTTAGGTTAAGATTCTCCCAGAGCTCCACTGCAAGCTAAGTGGAGAAAGGAAGCCCTTAGAGATCCACTGCAAGCTAGAAAGCCTAGGTTAGGTTAAGATTCTCCCAGAGCTCCACTGCAAGCTAAGTGGAGAAAGGAAGCCCTTAGAGATCCTCTGCAAGCTAGAAAGCCTAGGTTAGGTTAACCCTTTCAGTCACCTCGTCCTATAAATAGGACTGTGGATTTAAACCTGCTTTATTCTTTTATATTTTCGTTTCACATGCTATTTTTTATCCCGTTGTATATTTAAAAGGTCTTTGTTTTAGTATCGAGAAGTTCCGACAACAATTATACAAAATTGTAATTCTTCTCATGAATATTTAGAAGGCGGGTTTCATTAAACAACGAAGTTGAAGAAGTGCTCACCTAAAAACAGGTCGAGAGTTTTAAAACAAAAGAAAATTCGCAAATTTTATTTTTTTCCTGATAAATTAGATACAAAATATATCAATTAATTAGTTTTGAGAACTTTATACTCTAAAGGTTTCATTCCACGTGCTTTTAAAAAATCGTGCTAGATATAGGACAATGTGACTGTTACTACCCTGATCGGTTCGGAATCAGAAAATGATTCACACGTGAATAAAGCATTGTGTACGCAGTTTGCTAAGCTTGATGCTACACGTTTGACGCATTTTATCTTCGCTCGTTTAAAAATGGATGAAGAATACATCAGGTGTTGTGGAAAAGGTGAACCAGGAGTTAGAGCAAACAGAAAGAAACTCAGTTGTAATGAGATTCTGTCTTTGATCGAAAATGGCAATGTATCAGATTTAGAAGATTTATGTGACGAAGAAGGTGACGATCTCCAGGATTTTAGAGATGATTCTCCAGGTGAAGGATCTGAATTGCTATTGGACGACAGTGAGTTGCCGCCTTTATTCGAAGAATTGGAATCAAATCCTGTTCGAGACAATGATCCGAGTTTCGATTTGCAGTCAAATAATTACCTTGCTTGTGTGAACGTAAATAGTAACCAATCTGTTAGCGAGAGTGTTACCATCCATACGTGCCTAACTGAAAAGGAATTTCAGAAACAGTATTTTTGTGACAAAGAACTAACCGCGAAAAAGGAATAACTTGGATTCAAGGATCCAGCTTTGAGACAACTCCTATGGAATCTTTTGTAAATACACCGAATGATATCGTGGAGTTACGAAATCCAACCCAAATTTTTGAAATATATTTCACTGCAGATCTTCTTGAAAATATGGTTTATGCAACGAATTTGTACGCAGTACAAAAAAAGTTGCGAACTTTCTTTTCACGAATATTGATGATTGATGTATCTCATTCACTTTCGCCAGTATGTTGAAGAAGCTTTCATTCTATCTAAAAGACAGGATTGTAGGAAGAGGGGTAGGCCCTCGCACGAAGAAGTCATATCGGGTACCCAAAGAGAGTACCCGCTACTCGTCCAGTAGAAGACGTTCGTTTTGATGGCTTCAACCATTTTCCAGAGTACATTGAGCAGAAAAGCCAATCAAGATGTAAAAGAGAGGGTTGCAAAGGTAAAACATACATTGTGTGTTCCAAGTGCAAAGTAGCGCTGTGCATAGCTAAAGGCAAAAACTGTTTCAGTTCTTTCCATACAAAGTAATGGAATAAAGAGGACTTCTAATTCATAATATGAATATGATATAAAGTTTTGTGCTTTAGTTTATGTTTAATTACATATTTGTAACGCATTACGGAATAAAAAAAAGCATAATATGAGATACAAATCAACTTCATTCTTATTTGATACCATTCTGTAATATTAGATTTTACTGTTACTACTAGTCACGATGTCCTATATATGGGACTACCCAAGGTAATTGTAGTCACGATGTCCTATATATTGCACGGTCCGAATTTCGCAAACTACAAAGTAAAATTTAAAACTTTCGTGTATTTTATGTTTAATACGTCCAAATAACCTAATAAAACAAGCCTATAATTTTTTTTATCATGTAACAAAAATTCGTGACTGAAAGGGTTAAGATTCTCCCAGTGCTCTACTGCAAGCTAAGTGGAGAAAGGAAGCCCTTAGAGATCCACTGCAAGCTAGAAAGCCTAGGTTAGGTTAAGATTCTCCCAGAGCTCCACTGCAAGCTAAGTGGAGAAAGGAAGCCCTTAGAGATCCACTGCAAGCTAGAAAGCCTAGGTTAGGTTAAGATTCTCCCAGAGCTCCACTGCAAGCTAAGTGGAGAAAGGAAGCCCTTAGAGATCCTCTGCAAGCTAGAAAGCCTAGGTTAGGTTAAGATTCTCCCAGAGCTCCACTGCAAGCTAAGTGGAGAAAGGAAGCCCTTAGAGATCCACTGCAAGCTAGAAAGCCTAGGTTAGGTTTGATTCTCCCAGAGCTCCACTGCAAGCTAAGTGGAGAAAGGAAACCCTTAGAGATCCTCTGCAAGCTAGAAGCCTAGGTTAGGTTAAGATTCTCCCAGAGCTCCACTACAAGCTAAGTGGAGAAAGGAAGCCCTTAGAGATCCACTGCAAGCTAGAAAGCCTAGGTTAGGTTTGATTCTCCCACAGCTCCACTGCAAGCTAAGTGGAGAAAGGAAACCCTTAGAGATCCTCTGCAAGCTAGAAAGCCTAGGTTAGGTTAAGATTCTCCCAGAGCTCCACTGCAAGCTAAGTGGAGAAAGGAAGCCCTTAGAGATCCTCTGCAAGCTAGAAAGCCTAGGTTAGGTTAAGATTCTCCCAGTGCTCTACTGCAAGCTAAGTGGAGAAAGGAAGCCCTTAGAGATCCTCTGCAAGCTAGAAAGCCTAGGTTAGGTTAAGATTCTCCCAGAGCTCCACTGCAAGCTAAGTGGAGAAAGGAAGCCCTTAGAGATCCACTGCAAGCTAGAAAGCCTAGGTTAGGTTAAGATTCTCCCAGAGCTCCACTGCAAGCTAAGTGGAGAAAGGAAGCCCTTAGAGATCCTCTGCAAGCTAGAAAGCCTAGGTTAGGTTAAGATTCTCCCAGTGCTCCACTGCAAGCTAAGTGGAGAAAGGAAGTCCTTAGAGATCCTCTGCAAGCTAGAAAGCCTAGGTTAGGTTAAGATTCTCCCAGAGCTCCACTGCAAGCTAAGTGGAGAAAGGAAGCCCTTAGAGATCCACTGCAAGCTAGAAAGCCTAGGTTAGGTTTGATTCTCCCACAGCTCCACTGCAAGCTAAGTGGAGAAAGGAAACCCTTAGAGATCCTCTGCAAGCTAGAAGCCTAGGTTAGGTTAAGATTCTCCCAGAGCTCCACTACAAGCTAAGTGGAGAAAGGAAGCCCTTAGAGATCCACTGCAAGCTAGAAAGCCTAGGTTAGGTTTGATTCTCCCAGAGCTCCACTGCAAGCTAAGTGGAGAAAGGAAACCCTTAGAGATCCTCTGCAAGCTAGAAAGCCTAGGTTAGGTTAAGATTCTCCCAGAGCTCCACTGCAAGCTAAGTGGAGAAAGGAAGCCCTTAGAGATCCACTGCAAGCTAGAAAGCTTAGGTTAGGTTAAGATTCTCCCAGAGCTCCACTGCAAGCTAGGGGAGGGGACTGACTGATACCCGTTGCATTAACCTTCTTAATTTTATAGCTTCTCCAGTGTGGCGGTAGCGCTGGTATTTCTTCTAAATCACATGATGAATGTTGGCGCTGATGGTCTATCGTCTATTTCTGTAGTAGCTTGTAGTAAATGCATGTGGTATTGTTTGTAGATAAGAGCACATGTTACTTATTACAAATAGAACCATATACGTGATATTACAATATGAACTGCTTGAAACCCAGAGAGGCAGAGGACTCAGAAATTCTTAAAGTAATATTCAACAGGGAATTTTCTATTCACAAATCGGGAAATTCCTCTAACTCACTTCTGGTCAAGAGTCTACCTGTAAGCTGCGGTGATCTATCATATTAGGCCAATCGATCATTGTTATTGCTTTGTGGACGGTAGACAATCTCTTAGCGTGCCAATCGTCTATCCAGGCGACAGTACGAACAATCAGTGCAGTCTCCACGCATCCCAGCAAGGACTCGTCCTCATTCTCGCAGTTCCAGTAGTAGGACGCAGCAGAGCTCCAGCAGCCGGTGCCAGGATAGAGGAGCAGGTTGAAACAAGAGGCCACATGGACTCGAAGTGAATCCAAGGAAGGGGACACCAAAGAAGATGACCAACCAGCATACCCATTGGACAAACGTATTGTAACATTTCTTTTATCATTTAACTTGTAATCGGATCCCTCAGCTCAAAACTTCCTTCTGTAATCTCAACTCCAATAATTTTCGTTCATATAAACTTTCTCTCATCATAAAAATGTGTTTCTTTTGCTCTAAATGATTCTTCCGTTTGTGTTTGGCAATGCCTTTTTGCGCAATTACCTATGCGTACTGCTGAGGCAAGTGCACCCTCGTATTCATTAGAATACGACGGTCACAGCTTTGCGACTCCCTCTAGCGGATAAGTGGAACACCAGCGATTTCTGAAATGATAAGCTCGATCTTAAAAAGATTTCCCCCCCCCCTGCTTTAAGTAGTATAAACTACAATATAAAACATATTAAAACATCCTTGTAAGATTGAATGACATGAGTTGTCTGTTAGGTAAGACCTGACTCCCTAGATTCCACCATGTGTATGCCGTACTCGCACTGTTTCCAAACTAACACTAAAAATTAAACAATTACATAGTCTGTGTTTATATCTGCTTATAATGAAAATCATATTCTGTACAAATTCCTGAAGTACTTTCTTTTACTATATATATACACACAGTGGCGGATCCAGAATATGATCAAATGAGGGGCTAAACTATATTTTTCCGTTCTATCCAGTGTAAAGCAGGATTGAGCCCATTTTATCCAGAGTATACCTGAACTTCAAGGGGGGACTATAGCCCCTATAGCCCCGCCTTGGATCTGCGACTATATATATATATATATATATATATATATATATATATATATATATATATATATATATATATAACTGAATTCCCATAAACTGGAAATGGCCCTTTCGTTTGATAACTTAAATAAAATGATCCATAAATATTTGTTTTTTGCCGTCCAAATTCAATTTAATATGACACCTTACCCATAATTCGTGCATGGTTCATCGAATTGTATTCAGCAGCTTGGATTCAACGCGGGAGGAATGAATTAACATAAGAACACATATGCACAAACGTCAAAAATATTAATATTCTTTCAGCTTCAAGAAAATCGTGTAAGTACACCCAGAAAAAAATCCGTTATTCAGACAGCGGTAAATATACGGATCCGAATGTTTACTACGGAAATCTGTACAGGGCATACGTTATCCATATGCTACATATGTACTGTGTTTTTCTCGCCTAAGTGTTACATGATACCGCTGCAGGATATCTGACATCTAACAGTCTTCCGTATATTACATACGTACAAGTATGTTACATACATCCATCTACGAGTATATGTGAGATCCTGACCGCCTATACACAGTTCTTTCTTTCATACAGAAAGTACGTATAGAGGGAACACTTATACGAAAAGTATTATAAAACATACGCTTTGAGTTATACGTTTGCTGCATTATATTACATACTATAGTATGTAAAGTCCAGAAACTACAGGATTTACGCACGCAACCTACGTTTTTACGTATACCACACACCTTTTTGTTCTCTGTGTACTAAAGGTACGATTAATTCGTTCCCGTTCTGATCCATAAAATTTTGTGGAAGATGTCGAATATACTTTTTTTAATTTAAAAACTTTCGAGCTACGACTAGACAGAAAATACGTTTTGTGGTCTTGAAAAAAATTCAAGCTCAAAATTTTACAGATTTTCACGTTTTATGGTCCATACTTGCCGATAGAGATATTTTTCGATGTTTGTCCGTTTGCTCTTGAGTCCATTAGTCCCTATGTTAATAGGGTCTACAAAAAGCGTCTGGTTCAACGTATTCAAACGAAATTTTAAACTTTAAATTTTCGATATTATTTAGTTTTTCTTTTCAAATTGTCTTCTTACACAACACGAAAGGATAGTTTATCGAAGGATGAACCTTTAAAAAATGTGAATTTCTCGAAGATGGTTTAACGAATATCTTGTAAACTGGCTAAGAAGCTTGACCATTCTCATGCAACTCAATGCAATAACACATACCAAACGAAGTTTCCCATCTCCCATCTCCAGGTACATTTCTCAAGTTAAACTACCTACAAACTCTTCTGTGGTTCGATCACAACTCATTCCTTCTAATAACTCAATTACAGTGGAAGTGACGCTTACGATTATTTTCACTCGAGTCGTTCATTTGGTAAACTACCCTAAAACGTCATCATCATAGGTATTTTTCTCTTATTGGCAAATCACTACCGCATCTGAGAAGCTTCCATGCTCCATGCTCTTCCGCTAACCTCTTCGTCTGCACATATGATTTATCTGTTTTGATATCGTCCATTAATTGTAACCTCTTTCTTCCTCTTCTATTTTTCCTGCCACCATATTCTCTAGCACAGTGGTTCTCAAATTTGTCGTTACTGCGACCCACATTATATAATAAAATATATTTGTAGCCCACTTACTTTTATTCAAATTCACATGGACATTTTAGGAAATGGTGGTGTATTTCAAAGCAATTAAATTTTGTAAATGGTATCTCTAATTCCACTTCGTTCAATAACAGTCCGTAAGAGTGATTAACATGAAATTTATTTGAGGATGTTGTGAACACCCCGAGCGACCACGAATGTTACAAAGTGCAGATCGATGTTTAAATTTTAATAAATCCAAATTTAGTTGGTTTCTTTTTTTTTATGTCTATTGTAAATATATCACTTTCAAACTAAATTGTAATGTAAATTTATGAATGTGGTGGTCCAGTCGTTTAGAGCAGTGCTATTCAACCTTTATTTTTCTCGCGTATCCGTAGACACAGTTAGCCATTTAATTGAGTACCCCTGAAGCTGTTTTTAAAAAAAAATAAATCGAAATGAACTTATTAAAATTAATACTCATGTTTTGTTGATTAAAAAAAGGGACAAATAGAGACCCAACAAAATGACAATCAGCATGCCAACCAAAAGACTATTTAAAGGGGATAAACTGCACATCCGAAAAAAATAACATGGGACATTTCAAAATTGTCTTCAACTACGATCATTCAATAAAAATTGGAAATATGCTTATTTTAGGATTATGTACTTCCTTTGAATAGCACTAGTTTAGAGAATATCAGTCGGTGCCTATCGAGCAAATGTAATATAAATTTCTTTCACAATATCATATGAAACTGTACGCTTGCGCAAAGAGGGTTAAAGTGTTTCCATACAAAGGTAACACAGAGATAATACTACTTCCGACGCAATGACCTACCCACTAACAGATTTTAACTCACATACTATCTTTCCATCCTATTCCAGCATCTCTACTGATTGTTTAACAGGGCAGTGCTCTGTGTAACCCCTTACTTTTTGCCTCATCAACAAACACTTCCAATTTTTATTTTCTGAATAGTACTTCACAACATATGTTTCTGCATCAAAAAAAATCATAATTGAAAGGAAAACTTCTCGCGACCCACCTACAAACAGTCCGCGACCCACACTTTGAGAAACACTGCTCTAGCACGTCCGTCATGATACAGTTCCTTCTTAGCCAATATTCCAGCTTCTTTTTCTCTTCTCAATAATATCTAAAATTGTTCTTTTCTCCCCTGCTCAACCCAGCTAATTTTCTCAATTATTCTCCACACAAACATTTCAAAAGCTTGCAGATATTTTTCATCATTTTTTCGCAATGTCCATGTTTCTGACCCATACAGCACAATACTCCACACCAGAGCTGGAGGCCCGAGGCAAAAAAAAAAAAAAAAAAAAATGTGACCCCTGCTCACTTCAGCTAATACATTTCTGTGAAACTACAGTAGGAAAATTATGTGAACATGTTTCATATTTTTGGTCATATTTTATGTTGTGGTGATGATTCTATTTTGTGTGATTCTTTTTAGACAGCCAGTTGAGATTTTGGTCAAAGTGGAGGCCCTTGTCCACCTGAAGGCAAGGCGCTACAGCCCCTCTAAGTACCCCCTTAATCCGGCAGTACTCCACACGAAGCATTTTATTTGTCTTTTTTCTCAACCCTTTATTCAATGTTCCACAAAATAATATTTTCTTCCTCCTAAAGGCTTATTTCGCCACTCCTATCTTTGCTATTATTTTATTTTCTTGGAAAATACATGTTGCAGTTTTCCACCCTAGTTTCCCAATATTTTCCCTTGGTTTTCCTCAAGCGAGTAACGGCTGATACCTTTAAATATGGGATGTAGTTTATTTCCTTCCATTTCTCTCGAATTATTTATATTATTTTTGTTGATTATCGCAGGTGCAGTAGTTGGCCTCGAATGCTGAATTTGAAGGTTGGTTCTGGTAAATAAACTAAATATATCGGAAGCTTAAAGAAAATAAACACCACATTACAAAACACTCCTTGAATAGTATTTACGAAATAAATAATGTAAAATGCAAACAGTTTGTTCGTTTAGAAACTGCATTATCAGATTCTGGTGAACATGTTCTTTTCTTACAAAGTAATTTTACCCTTAGGCCCAAACCATGCAAAATATGATGTTTTTAATAAGATGCAGAGCATCATAAGATTATGGAGATGTTGGTCCACCCGATCCAGCCTCCCACAAAAGTGGAATCATCTTTCCGGGAGCGAGAGAAAGGCAGGGAGGAAGAATTTTTTGATGGTGACCGCCCGCTGTCTCTGAAAGGTCAAGGTTTCCCCAGAGTAGGGAAGGAAACAGTCTCCAAATGTCTTTTAATGGGAAGCTTCTTGTCAGTAGAGTAGCTGCTGGCCATTGCGGGGGTGGATGGGCGTCAAAGGAGAGGAGGAGATGATCTCATTCATCCGCATCTGCAAATTTACACCGTCACACATCACATGCTGCTATAAGCATTTCACGCGTATTGGAAAACTATTAACGAATGCGCCTTGTTCTTCTGTACTTCACATAGAGTTCCCTTCTACCTATATGGTTAGATGCATACCTATATTTCCTCTTAACTATATGGTGCCTAAGATCAGTTTGGAATTCTGAAGCAGGTTTGTGTGATTCGGATTCCATATTGAAGTGTATGTCTCATATAACTTTAGTGCTTAAAGGGATGTTAACCAAAAATATAATCTACAGAGTAGACCCAAAGTCCCTTTCTCCATATGTATGTTACGAATATTTGTGTTGATGAAAATGAAGTAAACAGAATATAGTATAGTTTGTTTCCTCAACCGAAGTGCAGTTGGTATATATAGAATGTCGCCTTCAACGTGTAGTGGCTTGTGCTAAGAGTAAGTCATCGTCTGAGGGATCTTGTGGAAAGCATCCCTGATAACTAAAGGGCCAGCCAGAACCTTATTTCAAACAATTGACAATCGCTTGTCAACTCCATGTAGAGTTTTACTTGCCACAGTTCCAAGTGCTGTCCTTTAAGTTAGTGCTCGATTCCTTGTTTCCAACACCGGCATCCTTGTTCTTACATTGTCTGATATCTGTTTCATATTAGCCATACTATTGGGAAGAAAGAACAGACACAGTGGGTGTTAAGACGTTGCAGCCCTGCATGGAAACTTGAAAGAAATTTGCCGAACTGCACTTCTGTTGATCAAACATACTATAACAGAAGATATATGTTACTTGAGGGGGTCGTGGATATTTTTATTCTAGACTGTCTATATGTACGCCATCATTTTTATAAGAGATAATTATTTGCTTATAAGTACGGTTTGAAATTATCCTCAACTTGTTTCAAAAAAGGTTTCCCAATCGGAATATCGAATGTTTGGGTGAGGTACGCTTGTTAAACTTTGCAGGGAATTCCTTTGAATGTTTGCATTGATTTTCCTGGGTGAAGTCTGTCATGAGCTCCGGTACTCTTTACAATCCGTTCTCCCACTCATCCTCCATGGGTCCAACTCTGTAGAAACAATAAAATACACTAAATAAAAATAATACAATAGAACAATGAGAGTTACTTGCAATGTAAGATAACAGTTGAACAACTATCTGCAAAGAAAAACATACAAGATGAGCAATTATATTTCACATTCGCAGGAGTTTCGCCTCTCCCTGTTTATTCCATATGTGCAACAATCCATACATTTTGAGAACAAAGATTTTCAAATTGACATTATATTCGAGAGTTCTGACCTCAAATGAAAACTGATCAATCTTAAATTAATGGTGCCATGTTATTTATTTATTTACATTTTTGACAGAGTTTATCGTCCCATAACTTGGATGTCTTCTTGTAGTTCTTGAAGTTGAAGTCTGGTGAGTACTGTTAGTTAAAGTTGATAATACCCAAGAAAAGATTGAATTAATGGTGGTGATTGAGGCCTGGCATAAATGCGTCGAGCAGCTTGTGTTGTTCCAATTCTTTGCAGAATGTCATGATTTGAATTAAAATATCTGAGACCGAGTTTTGAACCTCGATCTTCAAGTTTCACAAGTGCTTTACAAAGACTGAGCACCTCAACACACTCGGCTACCGTTCGCATATATAATCTTCAATTAACGGTGCCATTTCAACAAAGATACAGCACGTAAAACTTCTTGAGAACGTGTTGCTTGTTACGGAGAAAATGCGTTGACAATTAAGCCATTAACAAGACTGAAATTATAATTAGTTGAATAGGCCTATTTCAGTTCTATATTCGTTATACACAAATTAGTGAAACTGTGATGACTCCACATATGAATAAAACTTCGTCAATTCGTCAAACAGGTAGGGATAAAAATGGATCTGAAAAAGTAAGGGGACGCATGACGCCAAGTCGTCCCCCGTGCCTATCTTTGCCCATTCTAACTTTTTTAGAAAGTAGGGGAACGCCACAGGTTTTTTCTGGAAGTGGGGGAGACGTCCCCCCGCGTTCCCCCTCACTTTTGACCCTGCAAACAGGGATGCTACTGTCGTTATGAACATTTGTAGAAATGACAGCTCCACTCTACAAGCTACTTGCTACCTAAAAGAACGCAGTTTTTCATAATCAACGAGCATTCTAACAAACTGCAATACTCATTAATATTAAATCAAGTGTGAGAGGACACTCATTAAGATAACTTCAGGAAAATTGTTTGACAACTTTGATCTCTTAAATTATCAACGAAAGAATAATATCCTGAAACTCGAAAGCGAAATTAAAAAGCCATGCTAGGTTTGGCAATGCTTTTAGGGCAACATTATGTGCAGAACATGCGCAGAAGATGAATGTTAGTAATACTTTTCTAAGTTATTTTTAAATAAACCATATTCCCATTCATTAAATTACTGTACTACAAATATATTAAAATACCTGTATGAAATATATTGGTTTGTTTTTGTAGCATAACAAGGCATTGACATACTGTCGTGTTAATTCCTTTTCCGGGACCTACGCTTCGGGTGACATTTTGAGAAAGCATGCATGCGCATTTATGCCCATCGATACTGAATCGTGCTACTTCACACTTTACTCACACGCATCTTTGGATACGTGCTCATAATACAGTATAGCCTCGTTTATCCGATAATCAGGATCAGATTTGTAAACATTCTTAAATTTAATGTTTACATAGATAATAATTTATAATTATGATAGCAAGAATGTAACTATAAGTACGCCAAACATTCGCTTTTTATTTTAATTAAATGTACAGTTCCTACATAAACTGTACAATAAATTATGGTAAGAAATGTTTATTTAAAATACAATAAATCATGTTAAAAAATGGAGTGAAAAGTTATTGTAATAAACTGTAAATCTGCTAATTTAAGAATTTGTTTTGCTTATTACCCATATTACCTGCATTATCCGGATTTTCGATTTTCTGGATTGCCTTGGTCCCAGTTAGTCTGGAGAAACAAGGTTATATTGTACCCCATGCAGTAAACGTCACCAACACGTAGTGGCTCACTTGCCGGGAAATGTCGATCGCCAATATAGCGATGCGTCGAAGGGTTGCCGCTAGTATGCCACTGGTGGCAGGGTTTCGTCGCGTTGAAACAGATATCTAAATAGGGGTGTTGAAGTTACCACCGCGTAGCAGCGAGGACTTCATTTTGGTCCGCTCTCCTTCGATTCGTCACCGAGAATCGCGAAAGGACCAACACGAACTATCGCCAGTCATGTGCATGCGGTTATTATTATATATTGTTTTTTCCTGTCGACTTGTTCCTAAAGTGAGCTCTGGATCAACAGTAATCCCTGCATTTACATGATGAAGTGAAAATTTTTTAGATGAGTGCGTATAATTGTATGAATTTAGATAGCAACTGTCGCCAACTATTAGAAAATGAATATGGGAGAACTATGAAATAAAGTAAATAGATGCGTATCATTTTGTTATAAAAATACATGGCGAACGCATTTTATCTGATCCCAAATGGTTATCGTCGAATATACACTTTAAAGGAGCACTCTGATTTGCTAAATTAAAAAGACCTGAACAATTTATCCCTCTAGGAGCGAAGTTTTCTTTATCGCCTCCGTGACGAAGTCGGTAGAACACGCACTTAGCAATTATAAGGTTGGTGGTTCGCGCCTACTCCGGGTTATTTTTCTTTTTAGTATTTTTTTAAAGACTCACCTTAATGTAAACAAATCACGCATATAGGCACTTCAACATATTTGTGGGAGTAATTTTGTGGTTCGTTGGCGTTTCGTCGTGTCTTTGCCGCGGGTAGGCCACTGGTGGCATCATTTTCAAAACAGAAGTGGGTCCATCGCGGATGGTCGATGCGAGGCCGCGAAGTTTTGGCCAGATGTCACTAGTTGCCCCTGGCTGGTCCACCGACTCTTGGCATGGGTTACTTAATACAACATTTACACACACATTGTAACTACATTGAATATACAGGATTTCGTATAAATATATTAGATGCTATAGTGTGTGAGTAAGCAAATCGAATGTTTTTATACATTTCGAAGAACTCAATCCCCTTTTTAAAAAATCCAGGGTAAATAATTTCCCTATTGCAACTCATGTTTCTGCGGAATAATTTTGAAGAAAATTCTTTTATTACTTTAACATGAAATAATTCCCCTTCGTCTAAAGCAATGATCGCCTTCAGCCCTCCCGAAGTACTACTGATTTATTTGAGAACTATACAGTTAAAGAAAAGTCCATTTTGCAATCTCATCTTTGTGAAGAAGACCGAACGTAAAAGTGACCAACCATCTATCAATCAAATGTAAACAGATTTTCATCACTGTAATATGAGTAACTAAATTTTCATTAACTTAACAAATTTTGTTAGTTATTGTCTCAACGACGTAATAACTGAAACATAAATAAAACCTTGTTAAGACATTAGGAATTCATTTTCCATTGTTGAAATAAAAGTCAGTGTTTGTTTACAGAATCAAAAGTAGTTTGATTCATACTATTGTTGAGTCATCCAATCATGTTTTTTTGTTTTTTTGTGTTGGTATCTTCTGCCAGAATCTGCAGGCAAGAACCTTCCAACATGATGAAGCAAAATAGAAACTTAAATTACGTGAAATTCTTTCGGTTTATTTTTAACATTTCTTTGTTTATTAGCAGACGAAATATATATCTCTCCGCTTGTGCCTTATCTAACATTTTTCTCTTGTGTATATTCATAGCGAAATGCAAAACAATTCTCATGATGATTTATTAAGGCCGTGATATCTGCAGACAAGGACACTTTCGCGCCCCCTTCACTCGGTCCTAACTCACGTGTGGGTGGCCATTTTTTTTCTCTTAGGCTAGTAAAAATTAACAAAGAGTATCTCACATGAAGAATACCGGAGGAAATAGGCACTGCTTATGTCTTTTAGCAGCATTTTATCCAGTCAAACACAATTCCTTTCCTCCTGAAGGCCAATCGTAGCTACAATCTGTAGCCATTGCGAAAAACTAACTCCTTATGATATCATTCCCTTTCTAATGCAAAGACGGAATGGATCTTTCACACAGAATATTCAGAACTTATATCTTGATGGTTTTTGTTAGTGAAAAAAAGGTATCCTGTCCCGCCCACGAATGATGTCTGTGTTTTACAAATTCATAAATTTAATTTGTTGTGGGGAAAAAATATGCCTAATGACTAATAACACATTCATGGTAGACACTGCTCATGAGTTATATCAAAATATTGGCTTTTCTTGCATCAGGTCAATATCTATAAATACACTCCAAGGCAAATATAACCTTGCTTGTACATAAAGCATATATCTACTTGCGCTTTTACATTCAGAGCTTTTTTTTTTTAATGGTACTAATTGGTATGCACTACTGTCACCCTTTTCTGAAGTTCTTTAAAATTGCGACTTTTTATTTATTCTGCATTCATCAAATTATTTTTCTTTAAAAATTTAGTTCGATTTGAAGACTGGAACAAGATTATATTAAAAGGTAAAATGACATTTAAAAGGTAACAGAGCAATAAAGGCATTCCTTGTTAATTTCATCCACTTCTTCTGTAACTTAAAACTTGTCGATCACAGAGGATTTAAAACGTAAAACATAGATATTATGAAATGTTTATCTAACTTAATCATGCGCGCAAATCGTAATACTTGAGGCAATGGCACTTTACGAAGTCAATATGGCTGTTAATAAAATTGCAAAATCCAGCGATAACCAATTCAAATTTGAAGAGAACTTTTGAAGCCTTTCTGTTTCTTTGCAACAAATCAAACAGTAATCAGCGCGAGAAAAACGTTCCACTTTAGTTTGTAGATTTCTTTGTAGTTTTTTAACGTACTTTGCAGATTTTACACGTTTTTACACATTATGTAGAAAACCTTTTTTACGTGTAATCATCCAATGATAAAAATCAAATGATAACTTACAATTATACAACACTAAATATGTCATTAATGACAATGCAATACAACTGTAAATAGAGATACTAGAAAAAACTAGATCATACCAGTTAGGCCTAATATTATGAATTCAACATTCACCTAATGTAATGGATGATGTAACATTTAGCCTAGATTGATAATTTTGTTACTTCTTATTTTTTTTTCCTTTTGGTTTTCGATCCTTCTCCATTCGTTGAAACCTAGATATTGTACGTATAGCCTATACATTTCAAATATCTCAGGTGTGAGCAACAGGATAAAATAAAGTTTACTGAAAATAAAACTAATTAAATTAATTAAGATACGTTTAAATGAATTCCAAAGTAAAGTCCGGGTAGGAAAAGTTTTGGCCACGACCTTTCACATCGATAATGACCTGAAACAAGATAGGTTGTCGCCATTATTATTTAACTTTGTCCTGGAATACGCTATAAAGAAAATCAAAGATAGCAACCAGGGCCTAAAGTTGAATGGTATTCACCAGGTTATGGCGTATGCTGATGTAAATTTAATAGGGGATGATAGGAGAACAATAGAAAGAAATGCAGAGGTCTTATTAAATGCTTGCAGGGATATGAGTTTAGAAGTAAACGCAGAGAAAACTAACTACATGGAAGTTCGTCCGGACCGTAAAATACGACAAATTATGGATGCGTTAAAATATTAAATAAAACTTTTGTTAAAATGGATAGTTTCAAATATCTAGGATCAGTATTAACGGACGAAAACCGTGTTCATGAAGAATTTAAATGTCTTCTAAAACCAGAGAATTCGTTATTGTTAAGTTCAAAATCTCTTGTTGTCGCGAATTCTGTCAAAACGATAATCATGCCTGATGTTCTGTATAATTGCGAAAGATGGTAGCTTACTCTGAGGAAAGAAGATAGACTGGAAGTATTTGAGAACAAGATCCTGAGACAAGTATTCGGACCCAAGAGGAATTAGAATGGGGAATGGCAAAAACATAACGAGGAACTACATAATTGATACGGTTTACTAAACATTGTTAGGGTCATCAAATCTATGAGGCTTAGGTTGGCAGGTCATGTAGCTAGGATGGAAGAAAGTAGAAACGCTTTCGAAGTCTTGACTGGAAGACCAATCGGAAAACGACCATTAGGAAGACTAGGCACAGATGGGAGTACAATATTAAGATGGACCTCGCAGAAATAGGAATACAAAGTAGAAACTAGTTCCAATTGGCTAAGGATAGAAGTCAATGGAGAGCTTTTGTGAACGCGGCATTGAACCTTCAGGTTCCATAGGCCATAGAGTTAGTTAGTTTAGTGAAAATGAAACGTCCTGTATACCCTTTTTCAATCTGTTGGTGCGTCCCGTTGATAGAGGAGCCATAGATTTGGAAACACTGCTCTACTTTATTTTTCTTACATTATATTTGTAGACTTTAAAATAAGATTTATGTGTTTGGCTGTCTGAAACACAAACTTTGGTTGCGTGCGTTTTAAGCGATCTGAAATGCTAAGTCTTCAATGAAACAAGCTGCACAAAACATAGAATGCAGTTGCTTTGGTTAATAAGTGAGTTGTTTTCTGTATAAATTACATTTGTTGTTGATTTCACTTAAAACTGAAAATTTTAACTTCAAACAACTTCTCCATCTTGTTTTTGCTCATTACTCGATGACGATTTTTATGTCGACAGCGATTTGTTATCATCTTCACCGCCACATCCTGCGATTTTTTTTTTTTTTTTTTTTAGATTTATGTATCCGGTTACTGAGAAGGAGAAAAAACACATCATAACGATATAATAATAATAATAGTAACAATAAAAGTGTGAGGAATTATTTGTAAAAAAACTTTTAATAAGATGTCGCTCGGGGAGCAACCTTTGAACGACGGATCTAAACAAAACGGAACTGGAAGCGTTGTTGATGTCCGCTGAGAACAACCACCTTTCTTACGAACAGGGTTGGCAGATCTACTGTAGGAAAGTTTTTTTTTTTCTTTTTTTCCATTTCAATTTTGTTGACTAAGTGTATGATTAGCAAATTTTCTTTGCAAATGGACACAGAATTCTTTCCTCTTTTTGAGACATAGTGTGTACCTACACCATTCTATCTTCCTGGAAACATTTTAACTTTGTACACAAAAAACAGACTATCCTTTTCAACAATTGCTCTCAACAGCAGTACATTTACAGAATACATTTATTTATTTATTTGTCATCAACACAACAGGGATAAGCATAATTATAGTGTTGATGTATTACATAATAAATTTACAATAATTTTCTTGAACATATTATAGTTCATATTACATATATCAATTTCTTTGTGTTCGTTACATATTTTGTTATAAGAAGGGCTTATTCTCCTGATTGGTGACTTCAATAATACGTTGGTCCTTGCGTTTTTGCAATAAAACAGGTCAAAGTTATTAGCACAAGTTTTAAGTGTCGGGACATGAAAATTTAGTATTGATATGAGATCCGTACAATTAAACTCGTTTTGTACTATTTCATGGAGAAAAATCAGATCTATTACATTTCGTCTTCGTTCAAGTGTAGAGATACAGAAGTTGTCTATTAATATTAGATTATTTTCATAATATGGATAGATTGCAGTTCTCTTGTATGTCAATCTCTATTTAATAAATTTTGATTAGACTTTTTCCAATTGGTATCGGTATTGCTGTAGTGATGGGTTCCCGATCATAGCAGCATATTTCAGTTTTGATCGAACATAGGAATAATACATTTTTGTTAGTGTGGTAATATTGTTAAACTCCTTTCCTGTTCTAATTATGAACCCTAACATCTTGAGAGATTCATTAACTATGTTCTCTATATTGTTATTAAGTGTGAGTTTCGTATCAAATGTAACTCCAAGATCTTTGACTGAATTTAATCTATTTAGTAAAATCTGATTCATTGACTAATTAAACTTTATTCGATTTTTGTTTCTGGTAAACGATAAAATGTTATCGTTTATGTTTATATTAAGTTTGTTGAGAGCACACCAGTTAGCAATATTTTCCATGTCACGTTGTAAATTGAGGCAGTCATGAGGAGATGTTAATGCAACTAGACACAGACATGGTTTTAAAATTAAAGATGCCTCATAGACTTTTATGATTCTTTTAGCAATTATGGCTAAGACTTCAAATGAAATCTAATCGTTAATTTAACGTCGCGTCGTAACTTCTTTTCTCCTAGTTGCATGTAGATGCTTCACTCCTTTAACGCTCACTGATAAATGGAAAGATGACTCTCTTTCCCTCTTTCCATAACATCTGAAGACTACTTAAGAATTTTGTGGCAACTGTATTATTCCTCACTAAACCTTCTTCAGAAGTTACGTTTGCACACTAGTATCAGACTGATTGATGTGGAACATGAGGATAGAAAAGGTCTCGTTTGTTTGTTGCCAACTAGTAACTGAAATAGTGTGATGTCATAACCTTCTCATTGGCATGATGATCGCCAATTTCTTTTCTAAACAAAGGAAAAATAGTGATATCTTAATTTCTGGATTGCAAACATTTGAGTAAAACAAATATTTGAGTTTGTTTTTAAATATTTTCAACAAATGAAACTGAAAAGTAACAGGAAAAATAGTTAGATAAATAATATGTTAAATAGTGTTCCGTATATGATAATCATTTAAAAAGAAATTTATGAGTTCATACGTCTTTAAAAACCTTCTCTTTGATACCGTACATTTTGTGTAGACTTATTTTTACACTGAAATTATATTAAGTCTAATTAATACCAATTTCCTTGTGCCGATAGTTCCTCAATCCATACATCAGAGAGCTTATATTGTGTATAATTACTTCTGTTTATTGTAGATTACACGGACATAGTGCTTACATTAACTGTAAATTTGTGCGTTATCACTTAGACGTGTGACAACTTTAGAAATAAATTCCTTAAGTATTACTCTCTTTTTGTGTGTGTGTGTGTGTGTAAATTACTAGATTTTACTCATAATTTTTCTAAACAGTGGTCTACATATTCTAAATCTGTACCCTTTCACACTAGCTTTACTCTGTTGTTAAACTAACTTATTTCATAATTGTAAATAAATTTACGAGTAAATACTTGTTCGTGTAGACTTCAAAATATACCTTTCGCTTTGTGTAATAATAATAATAATAATAATAATAATAATAAGAAGAAGAAGAAGAAGAAGAAGAAGAAGAAGAAGAACGGTGAACGGCATGCTAAGAGAAAAGAAATCTTTCAGTTTTAGGGATCATGGTTATGCCATGGAAGCTAAAGGAGACGGTGATGATGTGTAGTGAATGAAATGGTGGAATGAATAAAGTGCTAGGAAATGGGAGAACACCGAGAAAACTCACAGACACGGTGTTTATTCACTACAAAGCCTACTTGGAGTAAGCTGGAATTGATCCAGGGACTCCCTGCCCTAGAAGTACCACTGAGCCACAACGGTCCTAGGTAGTAGAAAGAAATGACATTATCATTTCAGTCTGCGTGATATCGTCTCCAGCGGTGACCTGTGTCCCAACATTTACATCACTTTTGCATATGTCTGAGTATCATAATACCTGAGTTATGATTATGATTCTAATCGGAAAGGTGGTTTGTAACCATGTGTACTCTGAGGGTGCGGCAAGGGAAGGATTAGATTTTCAAATAGGGTTCCGCTTTTCAAAGTATAAAATTTTCTTACTTAATCAATATAATATTTACTATATTCATATATATTTACTGCAGTTAATAAAAATATTCAATATTTTAAACTAGAAATAGAAATCACTGAACAAAATAACGTCTATTTAAAAATAATAGATGTGTAACACTTTTCACCCATTAACTGAACATATTGGCTTCGTCAGCCACAGTAACCAAGTTTACCATTGTAACCAGAACTCATGAAGCCAACATGTTCAGTTAGTTGGTGAAAACTGTTACACATTAATTATTTTTAAATAAATGTTGCTTAGTTCCGTGATTTGTATTTCCGTAAATTGCAAGGATCTTATAAAATAGAGGATCTGCCCTTACAATAAAATCTTGAAGCCATACGTCACAGTTTCGCCACCCCTACTCTGCTCACTCCGCCCAATAAGATCGCAATGTTTTGAGCCAACAACCATGGCGGAAACGAAAGTATCCAACCAGACGATGGCAGAAACGAGAGGAGCCAATCAGACGTGCCGATGCTCGGTTGTTTTTTGGCTTCATCGATTTAATAGGATGAAAATACATATGGGCAGTTCCTCTATTTATAACATTCTTGGTAAATTGGGTATACTTTGACCCTTTAAAGGCAACTTTGGCCCAAAGGAAGAGAAAGATTAGATTTCTTTCTACATGGTTATTATGGTTTCTATCAGTAAGAAAAGTTGTGGATCGAAGTATTACAACATTGAGAACACGTGGAAATTGGCGCTAGTGATTTGTTTCCAGAACGTGGGAAGCAGAATGCTAGCAATTGTTAGCAAGTAAACATTTATTATATTTCAAGTTCCACAACTTTGGTTCATTGCATTAAAGAGAGATATCTTGAATGCACAAGTATGTAAAATATAAAAACATGTTCATTAGCGAATATTGATAAGCTAACGCCTTAAATGTTCAATTACACACAAACTATTAAGCATTTAATTGTGTGTTGTCACTTTGGCCCAATTTTGGGGGCAACATAGTTCCATATTTTCTAAGTGTTGGAAATGGCCCAATATTAAACATGAAATGGTGTACAAATGGTGCAATGTAATAAGGAAGATTAACCACCCACCAGCTTCTAAAAGAGGATATTATACAGTGTCTGAGTTGCAAGAATTTTCTTCCTAAAACTGAGCAGTATGGTACCGGTAAAGTACTCTACCGCAATGAAGAATATGGTGTTCTTATGTTCGGATGTTAAGTATACATCCACTTAAAGAGATTTTCATTAAACGATATATTTGTTTTCCTCTAAACTGAACAAAGTGATTTCATCCCTATGTTTGTAATATCGGTATTTTAAGTTAAGTATTCAGAAATTTATAGCGTTCTTTTATAGATGTTTCGTATTCACCCAAGTAGAATACAAATATTTTCATCAGACGATATTTCTCGTTCGATTGAAATCGAGTAAAAACATTGATAATTTTGCCAATGTGTTTATAATACTCTCTTATTCTCTTCTGCTTCTTAAATACAGTGCTACAATAATACTTTCGTGTATTAATTAGTCATTTTGACAAATGAGCTAAAGTTACCTCAATCATGAAAAATCTTGCATGGCATCAAAAAATTGGAACTATAATCATCATTCTTGGTTACACTGACTGTGAGTGTTTACTGCTGTCAAAAGACAGCCAAACAATCGCACTTTAACAAGGAGAAATGGCATTAAATTACCTCCCTAATCTTAGGAGATGTTAGAAAGGGAATTTTGAAAATTAAGAAAAATGGGACAAAGTATACCCAGTTTGCGATTCTAGTTAAGTTATTTAAAATAGAGTAGCTAGTATGAACTAGTTATATACAATGCATGTACTACATAATGGTTGTTTTACATAAAACATTTTTTACGCATGTGCATTACGGTAGATATATCCTCCCCTCCTCTTGGAAACGATTCTGCGGACTCCAATACCCGTAACAACTATGTACCTGTAATTATAACATTATTGAGATAAACGCAAGAAGAAGCATTGTTGGTTACTCTTTGAATTATTTCCAGAAAGGTCAAAAATTTATAGTGGATTAACCTCATTATTACCTGACTGAATTGACGACAGTCTCAAATATAGCATAGGAGAATATTCAAATTTCTGGTTTAGGTTTACTAACAGGTTTAATTCTAGCAATTTCTAGTGCAGACAAACACTAAATATGAAGTTCCACATCAAAATACTTAATTTGTTTTGTTCTTTTTCGTTTTGCATAAAATGAGTAATTAAAAGAATAAATCGATTAAGGAAATAAACAACAATGGCTGCCTGATACTTCTATAATAATTCAAAGCAACGAAAATGTTAAAGTCTTTCTCGTTCAGATGTATGAAATGAGATTGTCAGTTTCAAGAGTAATATTCAATTTAGAGGTTGAATAATAATATCAGAGCTTCTCGAGAAGAATAAAATATGTGAGGTGATATTAGTTTGATTGTTTTTTGACGAGATTACAAACCTCCTTCAGCACCGAGCAGCGTTGCCAGACTCACAGCTCGGAATTATTCCAAAACCTGATCGAACTTATGCTAGATTCGGTCAAATTATGCTAGATCCTCATAATTACTGATTCAGGAGTTAAAAAAAAAAACGAAGTTGAGATACGATAACGTAACTTAAAATACACAGAGAGCAAGAATGCATGGATAGAACTCAATACTTCATGCACCAAAATTTTAACTCAACTAAATTACTGCAGTCGTTGCCAGACTCAATGGCGTATATATCGTATAAATGAATGCAAAGTTTTTGTTTACATATTTTGAAAGAAAATTACTTCGCAGCATAAGCGGAGTTGGGAATCGTCTGCTGGGGGGAGGGGGGCAGATTTTTGGTCGGTCTCGGAGCTGTCATTTCAGGAATAAATGTGATCATGAAGTCAGAAATAAAGATGGTGAAGTTGTCAAAAAGTTGGGGGGAGAATGGCCCCCATAGCTCCGCCCATGCCTCGGAGTTAAAGGATTAGAAAACCCTGGGTGGAGCCACAAAAAAAAGCCCAAAGCCGTTCCGAACTTACTTCGGAAAATAAGACTGCCTGTATGGTTTACCGAGTGTATGAATCAATGGAAGAGGATACATTTCTGCCGTTCTTTTTCTTCCCACGATCAACTTCTTTCTCATCTCCGGGTTTTACGGCTTTTTGATAACTTGCTGAAATTGTGCTAGATTTGGGCAGGATGCTAAAAGCAAGATGCTAGAGACATGCAAATTATGCTAGATCTAGCATCATTATGCTAGATCTGGCAACGCTGGCACCGAGGCATTATGTGACTTCATAGGTTATCTACAAGGCAAGAGTTGAGATTCTTTCACCTCGAAAAGTCTATCTATTTCTCCTGGGAGAGCTGTGTTTCGTCTTGTATCTCGTCTCGAAGATAACCCTAGGGAACGGACCCTGCTGAAAATAGAACCTGAACCTATAATTCGGATTATATATGGGATAATTGTCTAATAGGAAATTAGACCCGAGATCATCCCCACAGATAGCAGACACTTTAGACTTTTAGCTAGGGACACGAGACAAGACGAAACAATTCTCCTGACAAAACTTGAGTCGGACACAACTCTCCCAATAGAGAAATATACATTTTACGAGTCGAGAAGCACATTTTCGAAGCGAGAGAGACTCAAATCTTATTTCGACCGCATCCCTACTATTGGCCACAAAAGGGAATTTACGAACTTATTTGGATCACCCTGTAGATAAAATCCTTCACAAGAAATTCTTAAGAGTTAATACTGTGTGGAAGAGCCATATGAGAGAAAAAGTGTTTCAGTAGCTGGGTTCACAGTCTGCAGGCAACACTGCGAAGGGAATCCCGATTTAAAAACCAGAGGAAGAAAGGAACAATTTGTTCTGACACAAACGATGGGTGATTCAGCGGCCAAACGGAAATGACGTAGTAACATTGCAAGGCAATGCCAAGGTCGCCAAGGACGAACCCCATTCGTTTTGTTTTCCTTTTGTTTTTACTGGGAATTAAAAGAAAACGATCCCTCTTCAACTTTTTTTAAAGATTTCAATCCAATTACACAGCCACTGTGCGGAGTTGTTGGTTTTTATTTCTCCATAAAGTTCAAAGCTACAAGTTACTAAGAAACATCAACAGAAGAATTTATTTCTTTAATCTCTCTCTCTCTCTCTCTCTCTCTCTCTCTCTCTCTGTCTCTCTCTCTCTCTCAGTAATGTATTTGAGATGGAGAGGGGAAACAAAATGTTGTTTTGAGGCAAACTAAGTTTTCCTGTTCGTTTCACAGAATTTCGAACAGCATACTTTTTGAGTTTTTAGCTTCGAGATTATTTACGACTGCGACAAAACCAATAAATTAGGGGGAAACAAACCTGATATAAATACATGATATTGTCCACGTTCCATTTCGATGCTTTTCTCCAACTTATTAACTAGAAAACTCATTGTCCTGTGATTCATTTTTGAAATACGTATATGCATACTGCAAAAATGAATACTGCAATATACATACTACAATTGAACAGTCTTCTAGGGGTAATGAAATCTTTCAGTTTTACGTCCCACGACTATGCCGAATACACTAAAGGAGATGGTGCTGATGAGCAATGAATGCAATGGTGAATTGAGGAAACGGGATAACTCCGAGAGAAACCATACGGTGTTTGTCCACCACAAAGTCCACTTGGTACGAGCTAGAATATAGCCAGAGATCCTCGCACCAAAGGTGAACGCTACCCTGAGCCTCCGTGCCCCCCACTCTCCTAAGGGATGTGTTTAGCCTAGCTAGGTGGTGCATGCTCCACTGAGCGAGGTTTGGTCCGGGAATCGACTCCATGCGATATCTTTTGGCCTTCTAGACTGGGCTCGAGCTGCTTCCAGAATGATTCCAGTGAATTTAAATAAGTTCACACCTGACACACAACGCTGGATGAACAAAACAAATTTAACTAAACGGCGTGACAAACATCTTGGCATTTGAATGCGGCGCTCCAAGTTCCCTTTAAATGATGCTAGCAAATGGGAGGCCAGCGGTATTGCCACGTTCATTTTGTACACATCTAGGTTTATCCTCTGTCACCTGATCGTGTTGTAGTTTGTCTGCTTAGCCATAGCCACACCCCTTTACCACTTGGCAACGTCGCGCCTGAGCTTGCGTTTTATTCGTTTAGCTGAAATGTCAAAATGTTTGTCACAACTTTAGTTCTTACTAGCTTTGCTATCTTAAATAACTTAAACTATAGTCCGTGTCACACAAATTGGAGTGTGGCTTCAGCCAATAAGTTCGCAGTGTCCTGTTACTAAACCTTAAGAGAGGAAACTAATTATTCATAATTGTTCTCAAATACGAACAAAATCAATTAGCCACACGCCACACGCCAATTCGGGTGACACGGACTTTAGAAAAACAAATGACTGAGCAACGCAATGTTGATTTAAAAATAATAAATGTTGAACATTTTCGCCAACTAACTCAACATATTGGCTTCGTCAGATACTGTTAAAATAAATCTGTCCTCTCCGGTCAGCGAACTCGGGACCACCGATAGTGTGCTTAACGCAATTGATAAGAAAAATTATGTTAAAGCATAGTCTTAATTAATTTCATTTATATACATGAGAGCAATCATATTACAATTCTAATAATATACTCTATTTATTTCGAATTTTCGAGTAATATAAGAGATTATTCTACATCTAAATAACAATTATGTAATAATCACTCGAATAATAGAGATAAAATTATTGTAAAAATGAAATTAGTTTTCTGGTTTTAAGACTCCTATAGGCTAGAGAAGTTGGGTGATTAATGGTAAACACACATACGGACAAGCCAAACGCAATACGCGCCTTTTCCCTTCGCCGTAGAAAAACTCCCTCTAAAAATAAACTACCCCTTCTGGAATTTTCAGATCAAATGAATTGTCATATCTATCATTGCAACTCTGCTTTTACAGGCTACTATTCGATGCTGCTAAACAGTACAGTTTCTTTACTTCAAATTTATGTAGAAATTGTACTAAAATCTCACAAGAATTCACTCAAAATTGTTCCAGAATTAGTGTTCCATATGTTGATTATGTCATCATCCGATAGATGTCGAATAAATATGCTTCTATTGCAACAATCTGAAAAAAAAAATAGTTTTCTTGTTGTGAATAAAAAATACTGTAGCTCTCCACATAGGAGTTGACTTTTAAGCTTCTCAATGAATGCTCAGGCATCGGTAATGACATCAAATATTCTTTTTATTACCCTATATTACTAGATCCAATAGAGCAGTGGTTCCAAACATGTTCCTGAGACGCAAGAAAGACTATCAAGACCTGAACATTGTTCGGCGTAAGCTCTAAACTGCGATAAACAAAACCACGTGAAACTAAATCTCGCTGATTTGCTGTTGTTCTACCGACGCTTGTATTCCTCCGCAAAATAGCTCATGTGATTGTATTATTACTTTTACTATGAAGCTTCATATAAAACTGCTATATTATTATAAATGACAAAAATATAATACGGATTATCTAATAATACTGCAATCGAGTGTGGCTAATGAAACAATAGAAATAAACACTAAGCGTACGCAGTAATTATGGCGCCAATTCAACTGTGGACGGGTGTTCTGCTTTTAAAGTCTGAAAGATGACTGTCATGAATCCCGGTTCCGCGAGTGTTGTGGTGAAAGACTAACAAGGCAAACCTTTACTCACTAAGCAACAATTATTTACCAGCGAAATTCAAATACTTTTTGTTAATCTTTCGAGTTTTTTCTTTCTTTTCTGCTGCTGCTGTAAGTATTTGGACAACACAAGACAGTATTGTCAAAATCCACGTGTATAATTTGCACCTCCCCGTGGGGAGTGGGAGTGATACATCACTAGCCAATCGTATTTGTGACAAGCGGAAGGATACAAATATTTTCTTTATCGGAATTTAGAGCTTACGCTGAACAGGGAATAGTGAAGTAAAATGAATTGTGAAATTATGTTTGACTTGCAAAGACATAAAAAAAGAACACGATTTCCTAAACTTTATATTGAACAAAATTCCTAAACATTAAAGTTTCGTTTGTGAATTTCAAACGTATTTAACAATATTGACCAAAATAAGGAGATAGAAAATTATTAAAATAATAATGCTTACAGTCAAACCTTTAGAACATTTTCGAATGATTTGAGTGAAAATAGAAAATGATTGAACTGTCTTGTAATTTACGTAAAGCATTTTACATCTTTAAAAACATAAATTAACATCAAACACCAAATTCTTAAAAACAAAAAAAATAATAATTATACAAAATTACACTCACAGATTATTATTATTGTTGTAATATTACATAGTTTGATTCTCGATATGCCATAAACCAGAAGTCTAAAATAGGTATTGATAAATAATTATTCAACACATATACATCCATGGGCGCCCGCAGGATATTTTCTAAGGAGGGGCAAGACACACACACACACACACACATACACACAATTGCTAGAATGAAACCCAGCAAAACAAAACTTCATTGCTATCAGCACCACGTCAGCAAAAGAAACAACAAAGAGCGAAATTATCTTTTCAACTCAACTGATGGATACCATCATTCAAAATACTTAGCATTGCATGCAGCATCAGGCTGAATATAATATTCTTACTGAAAAAATATGAAACATCACATGGGAGAGAGAAGTAGATTAAAATCTTAGGGATGTATTTGACTAAATTTTGTTACTCTAAATCATTCAGTGAATGTTGATTTTAAGAGTATACTATTGTCACCAGAAGAGCCTATGAATGTTAACCTTTTTTGAAAATCCAGAGAGGGGCAATTGCCCCCTCTTGCCCTCCTCTGTGAGCGCCCATGTATGCATCCTTATCTAAAATTAACCTGGGAGCACATACACTATAGTTTACTTTTATTATTTACCACTTGAAAGTATAAAGCAAAAATTCAGTGGGTGCTCAGCACCCGTTAGATACCTGCAATGGGTGCTAGAGCGTGGAACACCGACGAAGTCAGTCCTATCGTTCTCCATATTAAATACTGGATTTGAATATACAAATATTTTCTGTTGCAATTATCTCTGAATTATATTTTATCTTAACTAGGCTTCCGGAAATATACATTAGCACTGCATGATCTTAATGCATTTTAAGTAATTTTCACATTCATCTCAAGAAGTAGGTCACATATAATAGTGGAAGAGATTATGTTGTAATAACATGGAGGAAATATGTACTAAAATTTTAAGTTTGTTTAATGAATTAGTAAGTAAATTCATTATGAATGAGCAAAGACTTTCTTCTTGAATTTATCACGTAATGTAGATAAACAGTTAAAGAGGAAATGAATACATCCCGCATATGTGAACGCTACACTCATAAATACCAAACGGTTATCTTCTCTTCGTATGAACTATGACATTGCGAATTTGTTAAGACGCAAAATGCCCGATGACGTTATGTAGAATTATGCGACCAAAAATAGCTTATCTTTCTTATGTTGTGCTCAGCATTGCTGCATAATACGAACATATTCTCGCCTTGCAATGACCAGCGTCGCGCCCTCTTCGCATATCCTTGTGCCTGTGACATCATTTTCATCTGATGACAGAGAGTCCACAGGGAACATATGTAGTCACCTGTTGATCTCTAGAAGGTCGTATACATACGTACCTGTATATGTAATACAGAAACGCCAAGGTGATTTAGCAATGCTGATGTAAGCTTGTGGAAAGGATGGTCACATCAAATATTCCGCTAATTGCTTCCGAAGTCTCCGTGATAAATTCTCTCCCATTTATTATCAAGTGAGCGTCTTGTTTTCTCCGCAGGCTCCCTGCACTCTCAATGACTTTCTTTCCACACCTTTTGCTAAGATCATTCAAAATGGAAAAATACTCCCTTTACCCTTTACAAAGCATCCACAATATTGTGTGGCTTCTTAAAGGATTAGCTTCTCGAAAATTTCATTTTCTTTAAAATTGTGAATTTGCAACGAAGCAACTATATACAGTACCTAACTAAGACTTTCGTACGAAGGCATTCCCCATGCCCTGCCCCCACTACTGTCATTTCTTTTAGCCAGTTTGATTTATCGTGGGGTCTGGGGTTGCAGTTCCTCTGAGCGCGTAATCCCCAGCACTTTGTGTAGATTTGTGTTCTAATTTATTTGTTTTTATTTATGTTCAAACGTATTTGTGCTTCTTGCAGTTTCCTTCACTTTCGTTTTATGATTTTGAATGATAATATATATGTAGTTCTATTGTGTTTTCTTTCATTCAATTAATTATCAACCTTCGGTTATTAAGCATTGTTATATTTTAACTACTGGTGAGCGAAATATCATCTCTGCCATAAAATAGCACATAATAGAAAATTTAATATCTTCTGATATACTGATAAAATAAATAAATAACGAATATATTCGGAATAAAAATATATAGTACATATGCATGTAAATGCTTTTTTGGCTATGGCAATTCTTGATCTAATCTCATCAAAATATTTCCCAGACGCATTCAACAAGAGAAGATCACTCTTAACTTGTAGGCTTAATATTCTACTAAGGGAGAAGTTGGTCAAGTCAGGGGCGGATCCGTGGGGGGTGATCGGGGTGATTCCCCCCCCCCAGAAGGGAAAACTTTCTTATTTTATACATATAAATAAAACCCATCCCAAAGTTTGGAGCCTTTTAAAGTAGCAGTATGACAACCCACCGCCCCCCAGAAGTCGGTCCGGGATCCGCCCCTGGGTCAAGTGCTATATATTGAGCATTGGACTGTATGGTTCAGAGATTTGGATATTACGGAAGTTTATTTAGAGAGCTTCGAAATGTAGTGTTGGAGGAAAATAGAGAAGATAAAATGGGTAGAAAGAATAACAAAACAAAGATGTTGAAAAGAAAAGAAGGCTTTTAGCCAGCATCCATTGTAGGAAGGTCAATTGAACACATCTTGTAAAAAAAAAAAAAAAAAGTTTTCTTTATACCGCCATAGAAGGAAAGATGGAAGGAAAGCGAGGAATAGGAAGAAAAAGAACACAACTGATCGATGATTTGAAGAATACAAGAAAATATTGGGAATTATAAGATGAAGCTGAAGATCGAGAAACGTGAAAGAAACATTTCGAGGCCCAAACCTAAAATTAAAAAAAAAAAAAAACTCATTATCCCACGGACCTGCCAAAAGTCAGAATACTATAACGCATATAAAAATGTGTGTGCCTGTGTATTACTTTTCATTGAAGTCTCCAAAATGGAAACAAAAATGTAGAAGCAGTAGTGTTCATTCTCTCAAAAAATGTGTTAATGAACTTCAAACTATCAACATCTGAGAATATTTTGCTATCAGACAATCTGCAATTTTTATATAAAACAACCTTATTGATACATTATGTATCGTACAAATGAATTGAGCAACAGTGTAGCAAAAACAGATTGGAATATCAACTCTTTATGGACTATCAATATTAAATCTTTATATAAAAAGTTAATAAGGAAACATTGTAACATAAGTTTTCTCTTCATTTGACTCATGTTGAAATAAAAACAAAAATACAGATTCGACAGAGTAAATCATCATACAGTGATGGTATGACCATCAAAAAAATTCCGTTTAATAACTTAAGAACATGGGCGCCCATGTTGTGGTTTCCAAGGGAGGGGGGCGAGAAAAAGCGACATTTCAAATATAGTTTCAAATTTTGCTGGAACTATTCTAAAAGTTCTATTGGGTTTTCGATATTGCGAAGTACAATTTCTTCTAGGGGGGCGAGTGCCCCACCTTGTTCCCCCTGATGGGCGCCCTTGCTTAGGAATTCTTAATAAAAGAAAGTGAAAAACAAATTATTAATACTTGAAGACAAAAAATTCGTCGATAACCTGAGAAATATTATTGGAAAGTAATAGAGGTTAATGAGAAATACTTTTTTAAATGGACCACATTAAAAATAATGCTATTCTACAGATGCTTATTTAACACTCTGGGAACTCCAACAAAACTATATCAAATAGGAAAAAACACGGTGAGCCAAAAGTCCAGGAACGTTAAATCACATCATATTTTCCTTTGAATATTTTACTAAACTATTAACTGCTTTACATAGTTATCTTCGATATGACTTTTCTTCAATTAAGCAATTATTAGCTGGAGAAAACTGATATTTAATTAAATGAATAATATTTTTTTATTTACAAACAACAGGAATTAATTTATAGAAAAACAACAGAAAATTTAGGATTTCTTAATTGAAACAAAAAAATGTACAGACTAAATTAAAAAAAAAAAAACACCAACCAACATATTAACAAGAATTTTAGGAATGATCAAAAAAATGGATCAAAAGATTGCGATCTTGACCAATAATTAATAGTTTTTGAATAGGAGGTCACAAAATTTTTGAACGGCCCCAAAATCAAGTTTTCCTATTTTCTACGAAATAAGCACGTCATACTGAGTTAAGTGATAGTTTGGGTTTGGCTACACTATATGTAGTTCTCCAGATATAAGACCTACAAGAAAATTTTTGAATGAAACATATTAGATCTTTTGATCCAACAATTATAGGGGAAGGAGATAAGAATCAAATGCACAATTTCCTCGAGAAAAAAAGTGAAAAAAATCAATAATAAGTTAGTCGGTAAGACTTTAGATAGACTAGAACCGGTTCTCATAGAAAAATGATGATTTTGAGTTTAACGTCCCGTTCAGCAGCGAGGCTATATGAGACGGGACCTACTGATTAACGTGGAATCCGAACATGAGCTCCCGCCGGGAATCGAACCCGGGTCTCCAACGCCAAAGGCGCGTACGCTAACCGCTTAGCCACGGAGGAGCTCCGCTTCTCATAGAAGTTTCAATTATCACTTACATTCAGTAATACGTGGTTCTCATAAAAATTTAATAGATTATCTTGATTATTATTATATAATTGTGTTAAGCTCAATGCGCAAAATCACACTCAACGCACCGATTCATCATCCTATACGACTACCATACTACTGAATCATCGAAACCTTCCGCGTCTTGCAAATAGTACTCGCTTCTAGATATTTTTTCTTTTGTTAAACATAACTTTTCTGCCAAACTTACACACCTAACATCACATAAGAACTTTAAATAATCATTTCGTACCTCATTTCTCCTGTAAATTTTCCTATTTTTTAAATATAAAAAACAGAGTGGCAACTCTAAACTTGACCCAAAAATGTTTCCTATAATTTTTAATACACATTTTTAGTTACTGCTTTAAATGTCTCATTTTCCATTAAAATTTCAATGATTTAGTTTGAACGGGCAATCATTACGTCCCTGACGACTTACAAATTGGGTTAGATGTATATTAGGTACATTGGCTTTAAGAAGGGTGACTGTCCATCCACTAGGAGAATAACTGCTAGACACTCCTGCAAACTCACCTACGTCATTTTTTTTTCTGAATGAGATTGATATTTCTATCTTCTTTTTCTAGTTATATGCTAATTTTCGTAATATTGTACAATTTTGTGAGCCAGAATATACGAGTGAATGAATAAGTCAAAATCTTTTCATAGTTGTGCGGAGGTTTCCTTTGATCACAACAACGATGCGGCAAATTCTTGTATCCACGTCACCATGGGAAAGTGTCCTTCGCAAGGACTAACAAGGTCTTTCTTTTACTCGCTTTATATAATCGAAGTCACTCTATCACTGACCAATCTTCGAAACCATTGAACTATCTGGACCATCTGCTAGGACAAGCGTCTGACATTTTTTTTTACTTAATTTTTGCAATGAACGTCACCAGATGGTACAGATTGTTTCAGTTTTTATTTTGCTCTAGCGTAGATGAAGTTGATTATTATTCCGGAGCAATATCAGCACAAAAACATGTGATCAATATGTCAGGTACGGTTGATTTAACACATGCCTTGCATTCTTCTTTATAACCTGTAAACGTATTGAATTCAATCGACTTAATCCAAAAGATGTGCTTGTGGCCACTTCGTATATTCTCAGGTAAATAATCGCCAACTCTCACTTCAAATTTAACTCGTACTACTTGTTTTTATTTTTCTAGGGGGGGGTGGAGAGGAGGGGGAACTAACGACGTGGAATGCCTGTCTGTAAGTATTATTTAGATTTAAAGGAAAACAGTGTGTATGGAGACTCTGGCAGTAATAAAGAATGCTACCCACGTATATCAATGCTAGAGTTAAATAACTATTGATGGATATACGGAACAAATAACTATATTTTTCTTTTTTTTCTTTTAATTTAGAATATCGTTTTAAGGCTCTTTAAATCCAAGACTCGATTCAACAACTTTAGAGCAATTTATTTATTTTTCCCATTACGATAAAGGAAAACTTGCTCTTAAAAGCCGAAAAGTGCTTAGTTTAAGAAAAAGGAACAGAAACACTGTAGGAAAGATGTACTGATAACAACTACTTACAGAGGTATCTGGCGAACTGTCTCTGATCTTGGTTTTCTGCAACAACGTAATTTACCGTCTTCATTTAAAAAAAAAAAAAAAAAAAGGCTGATTTGAATGTTTGCAGATTTCTTAAGAGAAGTTTTCCACCACCGACACATTTCTTTTCCTTGTTTGGATTCAATATATTTCAATCAAAAATTTCCTTGTAGCCTTAAATCTGGAGAACTACATATAGTGTAGCCAAACCCAAACTATCACTTAACTCAGTATGATGTGCTTATTCCGTAGAAAACATGAAAACTCGATTTAGGGGCCGTTCAAAAATTTTGTGACCCCTGATCCAAAAACTAATTATTGGTCAAAATTGCAATCTTGTGATCCATTTTTAGTTTTCTAAAATTCTTCTTAATATTTTATTTTAGTGTTTAAATCATGGACTTTATACACTTAATATTTTCTTGAATGCTTCTTGATTGGAAGAGATCATTGAATCATAAACATAACTTCAGGGGGTGAGCAGAAATTCAGCCTCACCTAGAATATCAGACTAAATGTGTGGTCGTTGCTAATGTAGGGAGTCATGAATCCTTAGCAAATAAATTTTAGTTACGCCACTGTATTAAATAAGAATAAGACTTTCGCTCATAACTAATGGTCGGATACTTATAGCATGTCATACTCTTACTGGGATATTTTTGCATGTTTAATTTAAGTATGAACATATATCAGACTCTTGTGAACATGAAAATGCTGTTTTTATGAGGGTTGCAACTAGTGCTCTCAAACGGGTCGGGTTGGGTTTTCGGGTCGGGTTGTGGGTTCGGGTCAATCGGGTCGGGTTGTGGGTTCGGGTCAATCGGGTCGGGTTGTGGGTTCGGGTCAATCGGGTCGGGTTGTTGGGTCGGGTCAGCTCAGGTCGGGTCAGGTCAATCGGATCGGATCACGGGTCGGGTCACTCGGGTCAGTCAATTCGGGTCACGGGTCGGGTCGGGTCGGTCTTCAACCCGACCCGACCCGACCCGACCCGTTGAGAGCACTAGTTGCAACTTAAATGGTAGCAACTATTAATTTACAACTCATACAAAATAGAAACATGTTACAGAGGTTTACAGTCTTTCAACAGGGGTCACCAGTTTTGTGTATAACCCATTGCCAGCGATGTGGAAGTAGTTGGGTGTCAGTAGCAGCACCTGTTTGTGTTGATAGTTCTAATGGGCTGGTTTACTGGGCGTGAAGAATCTCTTGAACAGTTCTCAAACAAATGCCACGAATAGTTTTCTCCACCTTAGGAATCAAGTCAGTCACAAGATATTAACTCTGGGGAATAGGATGGATTGTACAGCACTTCCCACCTCCATCGATCAAACAAACCAGTCCCACCTTGCACTGTATGCGCCGGAGCGTTGTCCAGCAAAATGATGTATATGTCCTGCTAAAAGTATCACAGCTTCTTTCTTCACGTTGGTCGTATGTTGTGCTCCAGAAAAGAACAAAAATACTGCGCATTGACGGTCTGCTGTGGGGAATGGTACACCTTAAGATTACACCATCGCAGTCGTACACGAGAATCACCATAATTTTAACATTGCTGGAGTTCTGAAGAATTTTCCATTCTAATAACGCGTAATGACGCTATTTGTTTGCTTGTCATTTAAATTGTGGCTCGTACTATTTGCCCTTTGTTTCATCCAGCTTAAAAGTAAGATGTAAGAAAGCCTTTACTTCTCGCTCATAGCATTCCAACTGAGTTTGAGCAGCGTTGTGTCGTAGTCATTTCTGCATTTCCGTCAACTCATGTAGAACCCATCGAGATACAATTTTACTCATTTCCAATCGTTCCAGTAGAATGTGAAGAACAATTGTAAACGCTTATCCTGTCTCTTAGACCAGCTCACGAATAGTATGGCGTCGATCAGTGTTCAGTAATGCCGTAAAAGTATTCATGTCTTCTTCATTGACACAGGGATGACCAGGTCGCTGCACACATTTTGCGTAACTCCTTGAAGGCTCGTACCTTGCCACTGTTCTGCAAGGCAATGTAGATTCTCCGCAAACCTCTTTTGAAGACCTTAATGACGCGTTCGTGCTGTACCCCCTCTGGTACATTCAAGTTTTGTCTAACTCCGTTGTTCTTGTTTCGAAAACATCGTGACAACAATAACTTTGCCTTATACAACCTGCGTACGTATGTTTGTGTACGCTACATGGGGCTCTGTTCTTCTAATCTACTGCCTTGAGCGTGACTTCGTAAGGAAGAGTCCATTTGCGCTAAGGTAAGGTAGGTATGTAAATAACACGTGGTACGAAGGATATTGTTTGTTTTCGTTGAGTAGCGTCTCTAAAGCAGTATGAGCACTATTGAAGTTTCAACCCTCCTATTTGTTATATAAATGTATTTTTGAACTATATTTAGCTTCAGGTCTTCCTTGGGCCTGAAATGATGTTATAGTATATTTTAGGACATATTTTAGACGAATTTCACATATTGCTGGTAAATATTTATCCCAATGTTGGTAATGAGTTTATTTTGAGTTTCTTTCTTAGAAATATTTGGCCCTGTGTAACAGAATTTGAATGATTACTGCACAGTGTGAAAGGGTCAAAGTGGTTGACCTGGAGTAGCATCAGTTACTTTCAAAAGAGAAATCAACATCTCAGTTAATGCCTCTCTACTTATCTTCCCCTCTAAAGATACTTGGGATCCAGCTCCATTGTTGATTATTGTTGGAAAAATATCTGCATCCAGGGGAGAATTTCAATAGACGAGAGATGAAAAAACGTATGCAGCTTAAATAAAAACGTAGGTTGCATACGTAAATCTTGTAGCTTTTAGACTTATCGTACGACTATATATATGTAATATCCTATAGCAAACCTATAACTGAAAACGTGTGTACTTTCCGTATAAGTGTTCCATCTATAAGTACTTTCCGTATAAAAGAAAGAACTCTATATAGGCTTTCAGGATCTCACATACAGATAGACGTATATAACATATAGCTGGCGTATGGAATATAAGTATAGGTCTATATACGTAATATCTATATGGAAGACTGTTAGATGTCAGACATCATACAGCGATATGATATAACATCTAATAGGGAAAAAGGCATATGGATAACGTATGCTCCGTACAGATTTCCGTAGTAAACTTATGAATCCCATATATTTGTACAATTTACTACTGTCTGAATAACGGATATTTCTCAGTGTACCACTTTCTGTGTGAATATCAGAGAACGCCATTCCTAAACTTTGAACCACCACATTCTGGTCAAAATAGATGGTTATCCATCAGGTAATCTTGAGTTCTTTTTATCTCTCGAACACACACAGTCAGACATGGTGAATTTTAATAAACAAAACTACTTAATTAAAAAAAAAAACTTAATGATAAACTAAAGATTTAATTTTATGAAATGACAATTTGGTAACTAGGACAAATTCATATATTTTATTTACTAATCAAATTCAAAACTAAATTTTCTTTTGTGAAGTATTATTCTACCATTCAAGTGAAAATAATAAAATTAAGCAATAAAAGGCAAAATTTAAATTTTAAACGACGCAAGACATAGTTGTTCCCAGGGGCGGATCCAGGGGGCGATCGGGGCGATCGCCCCCCACCAGAAGAGAAAACTTTCTTATTTTATATATATAAATATAACCCATCCCAAAGTTTGGAGCTCTTAAAAGTAGCAGTATGACAACCAACCGCCCCCCCCCCCCCAGAAGTCGGTCCTGAATCCGCCCCTGGTTGTTCCTAGCTGCCACAAGGAGAAAAATAGTCATTTGTTCAACCATAAACATGTCTTCATTATTATTTGTGCAATGTAATTATAATAAAGTACGTATTTATGTTGAATTTAATGTAACGGCCAAATCACAGGCGGACTGACAATTATAATTATTTTTATACTGGGAAAATAAAGTGAGGAAGAAGATGATGATGGTGCACTTGGAATCCCCTCCCCCTGACCATCTGCCTAATGTCTTCTGAGATATCATGATATTCCTCAACATTCAATTATCCCATGCCTTTTATCCATTTGACACACCATACATTAACAATGCAGGAACATCTTAATTTGTGAAATGGTGAGAGATCGCAGGACCAGTTACCATTCTTCCCTTCGTCAGCGTTGGATTGTTTAGCCCACAGGAGGAATTGGTTGTTGTTTGAGAACCGAAAATCAAGATATTCTTGTCTTACCGGTTCCTTCTCTCAAATGGCTACAAAAACATCTTCGCTTGCCATTTCTCTCGATCCACTCGCATGAGAGCGCTTAACGTTGGTACTTTATTTTTTTTTTTTTTTTTTTTTTTTGTACTGTTATTATTTTCAGCAGATGTCCCGAGATCAAGGTGGCAATTGCCGCTGTACTGAGGCAGATATTTTCATGCATTAATGTGCCCGACGACCACAACAACATACATTACTTTTTCTCAAAGTTAAAAAAATAAAAAGTAATTGAAATATATGAGAAAAAGAGTGCAAAAATTCAACAAGATTCAAGTTTAGCTCAGGAGACCAGGGTGGCCAACTACTTTAAATTTTCGTATAGTTTTAGTATGCCCCATTATTGCTGCACTCGATACACTGATTGATTGATTTGAAATTTAATGCCCTTTTGCAATACCGAGAATATGTAAGACGTAAACCTGCAAAAGCATATCTCCTTGATACTAGGGATTCGAACCAGAATCTCTGGTTTAGAAGGCGCGAGAACTAACCATTTAGAAAAGAAGGAGATCGTCAGCTTTATATGCAAAACATAACATTTGCATATGAATTCCTTTTTTCTAGTTGGAAAACATCTTACATAGCAGAACACGTCAATAGGAGTCACTGGTGGATCCAGCCTGGGTCGGAGGGCCTAGGCCCCCAGCTTTTAGAGTGACAAAAATAATTGAAGGTAAAATTTATATATTTTGGAAAGTTTATACTCAATTCATGATTAACCTATCATAATCTGGGGCCTAGCTGCCCCAATTGTTACCTTCTAGCTCCTCCACTGATAGGAGTCCTGGGGATGTTGTACAGGCCCCATACCTGTCCTGGGTCATTGAGGTTCACAATGAAAACTTAAAAATCATGGAAACAATCACATTAGATCCCTTAGATTTCAGTGGGATATAACTATCACTAAACGATGTGTGGATGCCCAAAGGTCATCCTGTGAGTGCCGTCGAATGAGCTTAGATGTATCCTACAGGAATCCGGCAGAAAGTCATATTCTCGGGATACCAGTGAACATTTGGGCATCCATTGAATAGAATTATTAAACAGTCTCTAGATAAACCTTTCCTTGTAGTTGAACTACAGAATAGAACCTCTGGTTACACCACATAACAAAATTTCGTCACTATTTCATAGAATTTGGCTTTATGGATAGGTTTGTTAAGACATTGGATAAGGAAAGTAATGCACTTGGATCTGGATTTGAATACCTGGACAAAAAATTTCTAAAAATCAATGCTGGAAAGGTAAAGGAATGGGTTTTCATCGGTCCTCCAACTAGAAGTGTTATGAAGAGTCTCTCATTCGAATGTCTATTAGCAGGAGGAGGAAAGTCTGCTTAGCATTGTTTTAAATAAGTTGTAGACAACTTCTTGGAAAACAATAAAGACCTCAATCACCAAGACAACTACAAAGCTTAATAGGAAGTTACAGAAAGATGGGATGATGTCTCTTAAAATTCAGTTCGTTTATAGTGATTTCTTTAACCATACTCCAAAAGAGCCAGCCGTTAACATGCTGGACGCATCATGCAATATCTAGATGAAATGATCACCAGTAATATTGTTAAAACCTGTCATGGGACAATCCAAATCACTACATGTGGCCCTGTAACGTAGTCGCTAACTCTATTCCCTTTAGTAGGAGCGGTCCCAGGTTCGATTCCCGGTGGGGACACTCGGACAAAAAAGTATAATACCTTTTCGGGCTATCTATCCTGAGTGACGTTTTCTTGGGTTTTCCTTATTCACACCAGGCGAATGCCGGAATGTACCTCACATAATGGTCCCCTTCTTTCCCCATTCCTTTCTTTCTCGTCTGTTCCACATGTAGTGTGATCGCTGAGGAACGTTGTCCTTCATACTTGCAGTGTTTCTTTCAGAAAAAAATATTCCAGGGGGCACACTTAGTATTCGGAGGGGCATTGCTGGTAAAATTCTATTTATTAGTATATTATAGACGTATTATTTTGGTCTCTTAGAGCTCCGAGAGGGGATGTGGTAGTCCTCCCAAAAAACATGTCTGGAAGAAACCTTGCGTACATGATGGGCTAGCATGGCCATAGATGCCGGAAGCCCAAAAATTTAATTTCTAATGCTAATCCTAATGACTACAGAAGACAATCGACATCAAAAACCTTTTCTCAACTGAACACGAAAGAAATTAAATTTAAAATATGGTGCATTTAAATAGTAGCTATATAGATCCATCTGAAATTCTAATATATCTCTGTCAATTATTAATAATCCACAAATAACAATTTTAGAGTATTTGATATGTGGTAGTCCCAGAAGTACCCGATCTGGGGTATAGCTGGCGATTATTATTTAAAAAGCATTATTATGGTCACGATAGTACCAACCTCATAAAGCTTAAGTTTGAAGTTTGAAGACGCTATGTTGTTTAGTGCCTGTTTAGCAGCCGTGGAAAGTGTAGAGTCTCAAGGAATTTGGGAATGTGGAAAAAAATGAGTCATCGTTATGTGATTAATACTTTCATTTGAAAAGTCTCAGAACCAATATCAAAGCCGAGATAGATTGTACTCTGAGGGAGTCTGCTCCTCTGTTTACAACAGTAAAATATTGGGTTGCAGACTTTAAACGAAGCCGTACAAGCTGCAAAGACGAAAATCGAAGTGGTCAACCAGGTGACGTAACCACACCAAATATGGTGAAGAAAATCCACAAAATGGTATTGGATAACCGTCGATTAAAAGTGCGCGAGATAGCAGACATGGTAGGAATTTCAAAAAAGTGCTGTCTCATGTTACGTGAAAATTTGAACAAGAGAAAGTTGTGCGCGAAATGCTTGCCGTGTTTGCTCACAACGGAACGAAAACAGTCTCGTTAGGATGTTTAAATTGAGTGTTTGGTGATGTTTCAACAGCAATAAAGCTGAGATTTTGCGTCGATTCATAACCATGGATGAAACTTGGGTCTATCACTTCACACCTGAGACGAAGGCACAGTCAAAACAATGGACTGAAAGGAGAGAGTTGGCTCGAAAGAAGGTAAAGACAGTTCCATCTTCTGGCATGGTGATGGCGTCAGTTTTTGTGGTATATGCGTGCGATAAGTTTCACTGATTATCTTCAAGAAGGAAAAAACAATCAACGGTGAGTATTATACGAACTTATTGCAGCGTTTAAATGACGAAATCAAGAAAAGACGGCATCAGTTGGCGAAAAAGAAAGTGTTGCTTCATGAAGACAATGCACCAGTTCATACATCTGTTATCGCGATGGCCAAAATCAATAAGTTATAGTTTGAACTGCTTTCTCACGAACCCTATTTGCCAGCCCTGTTAGCACTCTCGCATTGTTTTCTCTGCAGTTAATGGCCATTTTGAGGCGCTTGACGGTTCACACTATAAAGAGGGTATGGAAGTTGTTGAACATCATTGGGAAAAGTGATCGAGCTATAAGGAGACTATGTTGAAAAACCAAGATAGTTTTTTCCACATTTTTTGTATTTTCTTTATTAGGTCGGGTACTTTTGGGGCTACCTTAACTGAGGGCAGTTTGATGATAACCAAAATTTGGTTGTTCAAAAATCCTGACCCTGCATCTCTCTCTAAAAGAAAAACACCTTAGAATTGTAGCTAAAGTATTTTTCTCCTTTCATTCATTTGCTTCTACCTATCAGCAGTATCATTTCAGATTTTGTCTGGCGGGGAGGGGAACCTTAGTTGTCAGTAGATTCTCAGGTTTTTCGTTAGTATATTATTATCTTATGGATTAAAATGTATACAAATGTCAAACTTATTGTTGTATCGTCAATAAGTTCGCTTCATCGATTCTTTTTGCTTCCATATTTTCCTTACAATTTGCTTCCCGAAACGTTGAATGTGCACTCATCTGTGTAAGCTAACGTGCAACTTTATCATTTGTATACTAGAACGGACAGACTTGGACATTACGGAAGTTAGAGAAGAAATATTTGGAGAGCTTCGAAATGTTGTGTTGGAGGAAAATGGAGAAGATAAAATGGACAGCAACAAATGAATATGTTTTAAAACGGATAGGAGAGAAGAGGACACTTCTGGCCACCATCCTTCGTAGAAAGGCCAATTGGATTGGACAAATCTTGCGAAGAAATTGCATCGCCATAGAAGGAAAGATGGAAGGAAAGCGAGGAATAGGAAGAAGAAGAACACAGCTGATCGATGATTTGAAAGATAGGAGAAAATATTGGAATTTAAAAGACGAAGCTGAAGATCGAGAGAAGTGGAAGAAACATTTCCAGGCCCAAATCTAAAATTTAAAAAAATAAATCCTCATTAGTTCCAGGACCTGCCGAAAGGCAGAATACTTACTACTACTACTACTACTACTACTTATAATAACAATAATAATAATAATAATAATAATAATAATAATAATAATAATAATAATAATAATAATAATAATAATAATAATAATATAATAACACAAAAATAAAAGTGCTTGCACCTGACCCCAGAGTATAGATTCGATGTATTTTGGTACACAGAATCCAAATTTCGAAACCCCAAGACAATCAACCATATTTTTTTATGGGCGAAAAACTTTAGCGAATTTTGGTATGTAAGATAGCACATACGTTTTTCGCCCATAAAACAAAATTGACACTGTCAGTCGTCCTGGGGTCGCTGCAAAGAATTAAAAAAAAAAAAACTGCAGTGTGTTACGTGTATCCTCCATATAAAATCGCTAAAGTTTTAAGCTCATAAAAAAATGATACGAGCGATCATCTTTGGTTTCGAAATTTGGATTGTGTGTACCAAAATGCATCGAATCTATACCATGGCATCCGGTGCACAGAACTTTTTATTTTTGTGTGTGTGACTGTGTTTCATATGCTTTATTTACATTTTAATTTCCAATTTTTTTTCTGTATCTTAATAATAACATAATAAAAGGTGTTTTCACTCTCCCATTTTTTTTTTCAATAACAATGCAGAATTCTCTTCAAACTTCCGCACTTCATTAATTTCATGTATTCATACGTATGTCTTTAAATATTTACATTGGTTTTTGATTTCATTAGTTGTCAACACTGCGTTAAATGTATGAGACCTTGCTTATACACTGTGCTTAGAATATTTGATTACACTGAAGTAACTAGACCCCTTCTTCCCCCTCCACCACCACCACTCGCTTCGATTGTCCCCAAAGCAGGAAGTGACGGAATAAAAGCTGTTGTTTAACGAAATGCGTTAATAGGATAATGCAAATGTTGCAGTCGAAAACAGGCTATTTAAACCTTGTGATGAGTATAAGGTTTACTTCTTTTTAACTAACAAAGCAATCAGTGTGGTAATAGGGCTTAATACTATGCACTTAGATACGTACAACACATATTTTCCCACACAGGTCGTAAATAATACCCATCAATGTGTATGATATTAGCCATGACAGGATCAGAGGAAAATCAATACAATCAGAAACGGAAAGAGGTATATTCATTTCGTACATACGTAAGTAAATAAATACAGATGATTAGGAGAGGGAAAATACTCGTTTTGGTATGCAGAAGAGTTAGCGATTTATTCCGTTTTGTGTACTTTATTGTAAAATTTATTTATCATGACATTTACAGCCAATATATGTTGAAGAGGTTGATAAAAAAAAAATCTGCAGTTGAACAACCCTAAGTGACATATGCTTCTTCTCCAGGTTTCACTTCTTGGTTCAGAACATATTGGCAGAGACTCTAACATTACGTTAAACAGCAGACCCCTCGAAATTCGAACAAAATCATTATTTCAATAGTTTCTCCTCAAAATTGATTCGATTAAATCCGCTTTTCTGCGTCCGAATGAGCTCAGTATTTAATTTTTGTAGCCGTGTACCTTTAAAAGGCCGTTTTACACAGGTGCGTAGTTGTTAAACGTAGTAACACCAATTCAGTTTTTTTAACTTAATGTCGAAAAATATTCCCCTAAGTGAACCCAAAATCCTGGAAGTGGTTTTCTTTTAAATGGTTCCTCAGAGGGGGGGCGGATGAAGTTTGGGGGGCCCGATCCAATCACATTATAGTTCATTTGCAAGCCTTCCGTGAAAATGTTTTGGGGGGAAGCAACAATTTAGGGGGGCCCGGCCCCATAGACTCCCCTGGATAAGGGCCTGACTCAATGTGAAACATGTCAGATTCTTATTCTGGGCGCTTTCTGTGTGTGTACAGGGGCCATTCTCCCACTTATCCCCATAACTTCCTAACTAGACACACATTTCTACATTTTCTTCATAAGTCTACACTTGTTTATCGGAGAAAATATTGATTTAGCTCTCTCACTTCAACTGTATTCTTTCTTTATAAGTTCTACTTAATAATTTCGGGTATAAAACAACACCGGGTTTAATACTACGTATATAAAGTGTTTTCTAGTACTAGACTCCATTAAAACATTGGACTCCTTCCAACAAAAGTTTCTCAGTATACGCCTGTGCATGTATAATGCTTTTTTCTTCCGAGTGGCAATTTTGTCATTAGTATCGAATATTGTGTTCCCTTTCCCTTATATGGATGGGCTAAATTCATACATTTTGAAAGAATAAAGTCTGCCACATAACATAATTTGCAGAATCATTCCTCAGCATTGAAATGATATGTTGACAAATTGTTTTGGTCATTCAAAAGTGAAAGAACTTCCCTTCGTAGTTCAAGTAAACGAGAGAACGCCTTACCTCGTGACACCATCGTACTTGTGTGCGTAATAACAATGACTTGTATATATTTCCCATATCTTAACAGAGTATTTTGGACAGTTTTGGGAACTTTCTTAATTCTGGTAATAAAGGCAGGAACTTGACCTACCGTGGCTTTTACTCATCAGTGCACGCGTCAGTGGTTCTTAAAACTCCAACCTTCCTGGCTATATTACAAGAATCAAGAAATAAATGCTGACGTGGGTCGATTCTGTTCGTCGATAGATGCTGACACTTGTTATCATCGTTTATTATTAAATTGATAAAGTAATTATAGGAACAAAATGAAGAGCATTTATCAATTTTTTAAGATACGCAAGTCATTACACAATACACACATAAACAGTGGCGTATTTAGGGAGGCTTCCGGGCTTAAGCCCCCCGAAATCTTACCTACTATAGTAAAGTATATGAAATATCTTGCAGAATTTTCACATTTTCAGGCAAAGCCCCCCCCCCCACTTGCCTGAAAAAACAAAATCATAAATACGCCACTGTTCATAAAAAATAATAAATACGGTTTAAATGTTATTATATCACACTCTTCGTGGACCTCTTGTGACGCGGAAGGATTCTGATAATCTACGTAAAATTTAAAGTAAAAACACAGGATAAATTTTACATATGTTTACAAAACGTGACGAGAAAGAAGATTCGAGAAAAGGTGAGAAAAGCTTTTTCGATAATCGAGACAAGAGGAGAAAGAATTCGCCTCGTCTCGTCTCTTCTCGTGGTTAACATTAGATAGAACATATTCTTCAGACGTTGAGGCAGTAAGAAATAACCTTTTGTCAATATCTTTTGGTGAATAGACACCCAATATAGAAACATAACATAGTTTCGTTTCCATTGGCAGAAATTAAATTAACACAGATTAAATTTCTAGTTTATGGTCTAAGGCTGGTGGTCTTTAAGCTAAATAAGACGCGTGATTAATTAAAGTGTTTTATTATGAAAGACTTGGAATGATAATGTGGGAGGAAACGGAAAACCTCCGAGGAAACTTATGGACACGATATTGTTCACTTCAAATTCACATTCCTGGGACCGAACCAGGGAGCTCTTGCGCCAGAGGTGAGATATCATGTTCTGCATCGGGACGTCGGTGGTTTATTGGTAGAGTGTTCACCTCTTGTGCAATGGGTTCTTGGTTCGATCAAAGCTTGCGCCAAATGAGTTTTGTCCTGGACAAACACCATGTGTGTGGGTTTTCTCGGGATTATCGCATTTCCTCCCACTTTCTTCATACCACCATTCCATTCATTTCTCATCACCACCGTCTCCTTTAGCCTAGCCGGTATAACCGTGGAACGTAAAATTTAAAGATTTCCTTATATACTTCTTCTTCTGAGCTGTCATGTCCCCGGTATATCTCTAGAGCTTTAATAGATTTTTAGTTGTTTAAATAGGCAAAGAGACAAAAGTGGATCCAAAGTCTTCCCATACGTATGCGTTGCATTATTGGAAGTCTACAAGTTGTAGTTTTCCGTGAAATTGTCTTTGTTTATTCTCCGATGGCCAAATTCTTCAACTTGAAATAATTGATTACTCTTTAAAGAAGAGTGTCGAGCATCTAACAGCTGACCTTGATCTATGATTTCCAAAATCTAATGATTCATTTGAGAAAACCTTTAGTATGCACAAAACACTGACAACTTCCTTCACTCGCCGTGTCCTTGTCAATTTAAAACTAAGAATTTCCTGAAATGATAACAATTCGTGGAGTTTCAAGAGCAAAGTTCACTCGAAAATATTTCATTCTCTTTTGTTTTTCTCTCTTTTATTTTTTCTGTAGAAAAGCAAAAATGACTCCCACCTTTTCTTCTCGCAGCTGAATATTATTTCCTAAAAGCACACATATATTCCAGGGCTTGTTACACAAAGGAATCAATTGGGCACGCTAGCACGATTCTGACACGACATAATTAAAATTTACGTCGAAAGGTTTTTCACCGCGAGAATCGCGTGTGGCGCGGGGGAGGAGTAAAGAACCTCTGCTAGTGAAGGACGCTCCTTGAGGAATGCACCAAACACATCCGTCACTTTTGATTTCTCAACACGACCCTGGTCAATGAGATTAGACGCTCAACAGGATTCATAAAGTTCTGACGTTAAGTGCGATTTAATTAATCTTGGGGTACAGCATGATTCATGAAACAAACTTACATTTGCTACCAGCACTTTAAGTCTCGGGGGTAGACGAATTCTTCTTTCTCCCCGTCTCTTTCTATTTATGTAGGGTCGATGTTTCTGATGAGTTTTCTCCGTAAAGTATTGACCCGAAACTTTTCTCCTGTTGGATCTTTCTTCCTTAAGTCATTCTTAACCACATTCATCCAATTCCACTTGTTCTTCTCATTACATGCCCAAACCTCTGCAGTCTTCTTGCTTTAATCTTCTTACATGTCTCTATAATCTTCGTTGTTCCTCTTACTCTATCGTTCCTAGCTATGTCTCTTCTTGTTATCCCACACATCCAGTGTAGCATTCTCCTCTCGGTAATACTCAATCTTCTTTTCCTGTGTTTTCTTTTTTGGCCATATTTCTGCACAGTACATCATTGCTGCCCTAACCGCTATTTTGTGCGAAGGAGGATCAGAAAGTAAGGTTATCAAGCCGATGTTTCTGGAGTTTCGTCTGTTATAGGGGGAAAATGAAATGAAATCTTTCAGTTTTACATCCCACGGTTATGCAGGTTAGCCTAAGGATACGGTGATGATGAGAGGAATGAAATGGTGGAACGAATAAAGTGGGAGGAAACGGTTGAAACCCGAGAAAACCCACGAGCACGGTGTTTGTCCACCACAAAATCCACACGGTGCGAGCTGGGATCGAACCAGGGACCCCAAGCACCGAAGGTGAACGCTCTACCACTGAGCCACTGCGTCCCCTCTGTTATAGGGGAATGAGAAGCATACAGAATTTTTAATACTTGGAGTTTCACTCACTTTTCACCTACGACGTTAGTTGTATGTAAACACAAATGGCGACTCATTTGGAAAATTGGTCTCGCGAAGAAGTCTGCTCAGTTGTTCGATTCCTGTGAGCGGATTATGTAACCGCGGCTGACATTCACCGGCACAGGAACTGTAATGTCTCGTCAGCATGGCGCAGAATGGTGTTGAAAGTTTCCTTCACGACAATGCGTCGCGTGTGTGCGTACAACCTGGAAGACCAGTGCGCTGTTGAAGCAGTTGCGGTAGGACATTATCGACCACCCTCCCTACAGCCCGGACCTCACTCGAAGCGACTTGCACGTGTTCCCACACTTGAAGGAGCACTAAGAAGGCCTAACTTACTTCGTGATAATGTGGCTAAACGCGCAAGAACAGGATTTTTTGCAGGAGGGAACCTTCAAATTCATCCCAAGTTGCTACAAGTGCATCAATCGATATGACGACTATCTCGAAAAAAAAACCTAATGTATGTATTATCTGTTAGCTGTATTGGTTTTGTGAAATAATATTTATATACACGTTTCACTGCAAGTTGTGTAACCTTACTTTCTGATCACCCCCTCATAAATCATCCTTTTATATCTTTACCAAGACTGAGATCATGGGAACAAAATAAATGTGTAGTAATTATGAGTTAGTAACACTGAACTTTCATGTACTGCGAGTATGTTGCGTTTGTGCGGTACTTAGTGATAGTAGTACGCGAGGCGGTCTAGTTCATATTCGTATGTTTAATAATCCGGACGTTGGTTGTGCAAAATGATAGTCATATACGATTTTCAAAGAGAGTAAATTGTAGATATGCGTTTTGGTTTGACTGCTAGCGTGTTAGATGTATGGAGAGATACAATATAGAAGATAATCAAAGTATACACTGTTCATGCAACATATCATCAGAGAAGATGAATATTAAACAGAAACCAAGATATTTATGGATTTAGGATTTGGATTTCTGGGCTTTCGGCATCTAAGGCCATTCAGCCCTTCACGTTTTGAGGGATGACGTCCCTCGGCGAGCACACATTCCGGGGAAAGGGAAGGAAGAAAGGATTGGGAAAGGAAGGAAGCGGCCTGGGACGTATAAGTTAGGTACCAACCCGGCATTTGCCCCGTCTGAATGAGGAAAATCTTACTCAGGATAGTTGGCCTGAAAAAGCTTTTTACACTTTTTCGACCGAGTGACCCCACCGGGAATCGAACCCGGGGCCGCTCGCACCGAAGGCGAGAGCGTTAGCCAATACGCTACGCGGAGCCACAAAAACAGAAACCAAGTCGAAGGACATGGAAGCCAGTTATCAGTGCACAGCTGATAGCAAAACTCAAGGTGTTTCTACGATCACAGTCTGACAGTAGCTTTATAACTTTTATGGCCACGATCGAGTTACGATTTCTGAACTTCTGATCACCATCGACAAGGCGAAAAAAGCTAGCGAGGACATAAAACATGGACCAGAGATGATTAGATAGAGTTTTGTTTCCAACGATGGACCGGGTATGTGTATGAAGGAAATCTAAAGAAGGTTGTCTACTTTATACTGTTGAAACGTAGCAGCGTGTCTTTGTTGATAGCACTTTCATAGAATTCTGTTGCTTCTGTTTCTTGCTCTCAAAGGACAAACTGTCGTCAGTGATTAAGGTCCATCCTATGATGCTCCTTAACAACGTTGCAGTCTTTCAGCATGACAATGCACCAATACACACTGTCAGACTTGTTGAGGCGTGGTTTGAGGAATATTAGAATAAACTTGAACACCTCCTCAGACCCACTCAGTCCCCTACCTAATCAACATCTACGGTTGGTTTTAGAGCAGTGAGTTGAACTCAGATTTTCTTCTACATTATCAAGGATGCAACTGAGTGCTAGAATGTGTGAACGATGGCCTAGTAATCTTCTTGAAATGGTTCACGACTTATATACTTCAATTTTACGACGAATACGAAATGCACTATGCTCGGCGAATACAGACCAAAGAGTCAACACAGTATTACTCAATTAAATTGTATATTATCGAGATGGTTTGATTATTTTGGTAACCATCTGTATATCGTTTATAAGTTCCGTTCATTCCAGTACACCTCGTAAATACACCAACATCAAAGGCATAGCTATGAGATGATTAAATGGTTTGATCCTTTATTTAGTTTATCTTGTATTTATTAAAAACACTCGTGAGGCAAGATTTTACTGTTAGTACTTCCGTCCGTCCGTTATTTCACACGATAACTCTTGAGCGGGGGCTATTTTTAAAATTTTGTTTTTGTAACAAATATTTACAGCCATTATCTCCGCCGACTTCGTTAATGGAACCAATCCGTTAACATCTTAATGGGTAACGGCGACTTGAAAGGTGGCTACTCTAGTAGCAAGAAAGCTTTTGGTTAGTTGGCGCGTGGTTGGCTTTTGGCTTTCTACGCTTGCACTTGTAACGCATGCTTTTATACAATCTGACTTTTGTTGTACTCGCAAATATGCTTTAGACCCTTTGTAGAGTATCATAGTATCACTGGTCATTTATTGGATATTGATTTGACTTGACTTGTAAAACGCTTGCGTCAAGCTTGAATGAAACACTAAATGCAAGGTTGCCGCCATGCAACTTCGTTACTGGAATCCAGCTTGCAACATACTTGCACGTTTTCCAATCAAGCTGGATGCAGGCTTGGCCGACTTACAATTCAAGCTTACAGCAAGCGGTTTGCATGTTGTCTCTGCTACTAGGGTATTCATACATGTAAGCAAAATTTTGGGAATTCTGTTGAATAGATAGTTAGAGCAAATATTTAATCTGTTTCTATGTATAATAACTACATGGATATTTTCTACAACCTTCTTTCTAGTTTATTCCCTCTATATTCGTGTAACCTAGTTCACTTGAAAACACATGCAACGGGATAATCAAATCGTTATCTTTAATTACAACGGACATTTTTAAAAATTAATTTTGTCATATTATAAACAATTTTACAAACAATGGCGTAGCTAGAATTGTTTTCTGAGGGCAGTAAGGTCATTAAATTTTTTAGGGCTCATTCGGGTTTAACGCGGTTTGCTAAATAAAGAAAAATAGCACACATTAATTATGAGCGACTGTGGTATAGATGGTTCATGATTGACTTAGCATTAGGATTTTCAGCAAAAGTGACGTAGTTCTATTATATATTGGATAGATCTACATTGGGTATTCTAAAACTCATCCCCCTTATCAACGGGAGTGATGCTAGAGGAAACCAGTTGAAAATTCTCCATGAGCATTGCCAGAACGAACTTAAAAAGAATGGAGAGACGGAGCGGGAAGGATAACTGTTAATGTTCCTACATGTAAAAGTAAATCTTCTTGTCCACACCTTGTTCTGTTTCCCGCAAAATATCATCTCTCTATGACTTACAGTTCCCGAGATAGAGATACAGCTCCTTAAATCTCCCGAAATTCTAACTTTTTTGGTCAATATCTGGAGAACGGTGGCCAGTTGGCCAGTAGCCAGTTGGTCAGTGGCCACCGGTTACTCTTTGGTACCAAAATGTTCTCCATTTTCTTAGGTATTGATCAACACCAATATGGTCTCTCTGTGACTTACGGTTCCCGAGATAGGGCTCCTTAAATTTTTCGAAATTAGAACTATTTTTGGTCAATTTCACGGAAAATGTAAGTCATAGAGAGATGATATTGGTGTTAATCAATACTTAAGAGGATGGTGAACATTTTGGTGCCGATATTAATTGGACGCCGCCACTGGCCAAACCAATGGCCAATTGGGCGATGACCACCGGTTACTATTTCGTACCAAAATATTTACCATCCTCTTAGGTATTGATCAACACCAATATGATTTCTCTATGCCTTACGGTTCCCGAGATGTGGTTCCTTAAATCTCTAGAAATCGGCCATTTTTCGGCCAACATCTCGGGAACGGTAAGAGTGACGCGAAAAATTTAATTCCTTTCTCTGATAGTATTTGATGTTCTATCGAATGCAGGGTTCAAAATTGAAAAAATCGCAAATAACAGACAGAAGGACAGACTGACAGACAGATATAGAGAATTCAGTAACGAACTTTTTAAGTTCGTTGAAAAAGAAGACAAAAATATCGTATAACATTTAATCCCCGGAGCCTTGTTTCGACGGTAGATCCCAATAAAGATATGGCGATCTGGCAACATCGCATGGCACATGGCAAAATAAGTGTCTAACAGCAAGGGATTGTCATTGCTCGGTCTGGAGTGGGAGTAAATACGTGACTACCAATCAGGTGATCCATGTTCAAACAAGATTTCTAGACACTTCTCTTTTCATGCAAGTACAATCTCACATGTTGTGGTGTAGTTTGGCATCTGCAGCAACTATGTTCTAATGTACCAATCTCAGGACTTTAACCAGGGCTTACGCGCAGTATAGGTGAGCCTCATAGCTACCTTTGCAAGGAACAAACATACGATGCATATGCATGTAACTTGTTTGTCTATTGTAGAATATTACTATCGTATGTTTACTTCATAGCACAAATTAAACATGTTCAGATACGTGAAGGTCTGCACATTATTCCCACTTCGTTTCATTGTTTCCACTCAATCTAAAATAATGTGTGTACAGTGAAGAAAGAAAACCAGAAATTGAAGTTTGGTTTTGATAACGAAAACCGTAAATCGATTTTGGATTCGAAAACGGAACTTCAGTTTTGGAAATCAAAAACAAAACCGAAAGTTGATTTTGAAAACAAAAAACCGAAAATCGACTTTCAAAATAAAAAACGGGTTTGGAAAACGGTAAATCGAAAATCGATTTTGGATTCGAAAACGGAACATCAGTTTTGAAAATCAAAAACAAAACTGAAAATCGATTTTGAAAACAAAAAACTGAAAATCGACTTTGAAAATCAAAAACCGGTTTTGAAAACGGGAAATCGAAAATCGATTTTTGAAATTTCAACTTTTGCAAAAATGATTTGGACAGCATTATCATATATACTTGTATTATTCCCAAGTAAAAGTGACATGAAATCATTCAGTTTAAATTTCAACGTTTATGTCCTTTTAAGGCTAAGGGAGACAATGATTAAGGCAAGTAAATGATGATAGAAAAATTGGTGGAATGAGAATGTGCGAGGAAGTCTTAGTAAGCACGGGCATGGTGTTGTCCACCACGAACTTACTGGACCAGGGATCGAAAAAGGGACCCCAAGCACCAGAGATAAGGGTTCAACCAGTGAGCCACCGTGCCCCACTCGCAAAATACGCGCAGTATAATGTGCTACGAATATTTGGAGAAAAGCTTGCCACTAAATGGATACAAACTGTTTGATCTGAATTTGCAAATACGCACACGTACTGCGTTTACCGTTTATGAAACAAAAACGTATGTAAAATACAGCAATGAAAAGAAGCGAATGATTACCGTACAGTTAAAACAGAAGCCACAAAAAATCTTGATGTTAAGCAAATTGATCGATGGTCAAACGGCGATTTCTAATAACTTGTAACGGTTACGTGAACATTTATTTATGTCCAATTACTTAAAATTCAATTAATGTTCAGCGCCTGTGTAATGGAGTTATTCGGTAACCTTATCCTCTACCTTTTAGCAATGGAGTCATCAGATGACCCAGCAAGCCATCAGCTAATGATCATAGCTTTTAACGAGGATGATGCCAACATCTTTTTCTCTTTCTTTGATGGGTTACTTGATTTCTATAGGTCAAAGCAAGGTTGTGACTCAACAAATGATTTGGAAGCACGAAATCACTGGAATTGGTTTAATAATAAATAGAACTAAGATTTTATACAGAGTGTTAATGAACTAGATGGATAAACTGTTAAGAATTGATTCCTCACATCAAAATGAGAAAAAAATTTTGATATGGACTTGGAAAATTAATAGTCTTGGGCCATCAGAAGGTGGCAAACTGTTTTGTAACACCTGCACTGAAAAAAAAATCCGTTCTCCGGACAGCGGTATATTATACAAATATACGGGATCCACATGTTTACTACAGAAATCAGTACCGAACTTACGTTATCCATACGCTACATACTTTTCACGCTTAGATGTTACATCATGTCCTTGCAGGATGTATGACATCTAACAGTATTCCGTATATTACATACGTCAGCTATAGGTTACATACGTCCATCTGTATGTGAGATCCTGAAAGCCTATATACAGTTCTTTCGTTCGTACGGAAAGTACGCTTATTCGGAACACTTGCACGGAAATTACGTATAAAATATACTTTTCAATTATACATTTGTTGTACGTTACGTCCGAAAGCTACAGGATTTACATATGTAACCTACATTTTTTGTACTCCAGATATGTTTTCTTCTCAATGCGTTATTACCAGAAACCGGTCCATCAATACCTTGTTTCTGCAACAATTAACCGCCACCAACCAAGACTATAAGAATTCAAACTGAACGATACTCTACACTGTAAAAAGTGAACTTTAGCGTGTTACTTGTCTGTTAATTCAGCAGCAAGCACATCGCCTTCCGAGCCTTCCAGAAATAACCCGTTACTACCTGAGAGAATTTGCGTTGGTATTTATCGTATAATATGAGCAAAGCTTTGCAAAATATATTGGCACTTATGCCAAGTAACGAATAATGTTCTATGCTTTCTGTAATCGATCACAACTTAATTGTTGTAAACATGTGAATCGTCTGTCAACAGTTATATAGACAACAGTTCTGCCATCTTCAGTTCATAGTGCTAAGACACAAGAACAACAGATAAAGAAAATAGATGGAGGCACTGCTATCTGTTTAACTGTTGTCAGATGATACACAGATTTACAACAATATTATTTTGATCGGTTACAGAAAACATAGAATGTTATTAGTCACTTCCCATAAATGCGAAATAAATTTCGCAAAGCTTTACTCATACCAAACAATAAAAAACGATGCAAATACTCACAACCAGTAACAAGGTATTTCTGATATGCTCTGAAGGCGATGTCTTGATGTTGAATTGACACACAAGTAACACGATAAAGTGGTAGTCATTTTGTGTTGTTTCAACACCCCACTTTTTACTGTGTATAGCAGTGATCGCGAGCTAGCATTAGCTCACGGAACATTTTCGGTAGATCTTTTTAATCCTCCGGTTTGCTAACCTTTATTCCTCCACTTGATATGCAATAAACAAATGTAAGATTTTTTTAAAGGAAAAGGTTGATAGTTCTTTTGTTTGGTAGCTCAGAATAGAATTTAAAAACGGTACGGTAGCTCAGAAACTTCATAAGTTTGGCGACCACTGCTCTATATTATGGAAATGGAATATTCATAATCAGGTTCTTTCATGTATGTGTCATAGAATCCTGTTTGTGCAAGGCTTTGTCCAGTGCATAAGACAATCACTTATAAACAGTTAAATTCACATTCCAAAAGAATCTCTACTAAAACTCTTTTTAAGATTGATTTATGAGATTTCATGTTGTACTTCTCGCTAAGGAATCCCAAATTAGATCCTACAATTGCAACAACGGTATTTTTTAATTTTTCTATTACATTATATAGAAGAGAGGAGGTAGAACACGATAACTCCCTTCGAGTACGCCACTGGCATAATGTATTTTAAAACTTAGCTATAATCAGAGATAAAAGTGAGAAAGAATGCGGCCGGACGCCGTGAACCCACTTCCAGAAAATATCTGTGGCGTCCCCCACTTTCTAAAAAAGTGATAGTTTTCAAAGATAGTCACGGGAGATGGTGTGACGTTATACGTCCCCTTACCTTTTCAGATCCACTTTTACTCTGGGTTATAATAACCACATCAGCACATAGAAGTAAGTCTGTTCATACTTTGATGTTCATTAGCACTTAAGATACGAACATCTATTAGGGGCTCTGCAAGGTCACCAAAGTGTAAATTCAGATGTAGAAATGAAAGTTCTTATGAGGGTTAGTTCGCTTCCTAACTGTATTAAAAGTAAAAGTAGTTCAATAATAACATTATTATTATTATTATTATTATTATTATTATTATTATTATTATTATTATTATTATTATTATTATTATTATTATTATTATTACATGCACTAAAATTGTTGATGGTAAACATCATTATAGCATAAAATAAGTAAATTTAATTAGTTATTCCTTTCAAAGTCTCTGCGAGCGGTCCCGGGTTCGATTTCCGGTGGGAGCACTCGGTCGAAAAAGTGTAAAACGCTTTTTCAGGCCAGCCACCCTGAAAGAGGTTTTCCTGGGTTTTCCTCATTCACACCAGGCAAATGTTGGGGTGGTACCTAACTTTTAGGTCCCAGGCCGCTTCCTTCCTTTCCTAATCCTTTCTTCTTTTCCTTTCTCTGGATTGTTTGCTCGCCGAGGGACGTCATCCCTCAAAACGTGAAGGGCTAAATGACCTTCGACAGCCCAGAAATAGGGCTGTTCCGATAATCGAGTAATCGATAACAATTCGATAAAATTTCAAAACCGTTTCATCGATAAAGAATTTTAATTTTATCGAATTATCGAACTTTCGAGACTCCCGAAATGTTTGAGACTCTCGAAATGTTGAAGACTCTCGAAATGTTCGAGACTATCGAAATGATCGAGACTCCCGAAATATTCGAGACTCCCGAAATCAAAATGTTCGACACACCCGAAATGTTCGAGGCACTCGAAATGTTATAAACATTAGACAACTTCGAGACACTCGAACTGTTCGAGAGTCTCGAATTGTTTGAAAGCAGCAAATACAGAAATATATCAATATAATTGCATTTGTCGAGTCGCTTGAATATTTTGAAAAGTTCGGGATTATCGGAGAGTTCGGAAGAAACAATGTATTCGAAGTTATCATAGTTGTATATAATATCATAGTTGTATCATAGTTGTATTACATATATGCAGGGTGTTCATTTTAAAACTTCTCTCCTTAGCAATGAAGTGAAGGAAACGTTTTTTTTTTTTTTTTCAAAGATCTGTACAAGGTTTAAGCAGCCTGTCAGAAGAGAGAAAGAGGAAGAGAAAACATACATCACCCGAATGGAATTGGAATCCAAGACACCATTAGTCTACTAATAGTCACTTTGCCGATTGCGCCAATAACGGGGCAAGCAGAAAAATAATTTTACATATGATTTCGACAAATACAACTTTGCAATAACTCATCAGATGAAAAAAGTTGACTAGTTTGGCTGCAAGAAGGAATCATTGGAGAGGTGAAGGAACAGAACTGTTTATCACTACTTTTGATAATACCCGAAACTTCGATAATAGCCTACTCGAAATGTCGATAATACCCAAAACTTCGATAATATTCAAAATGTCGATAATACCCGAAACTTCGATAATACTCGAAATGTCGATAATACCCGAAACTTCGATAGTACTCGAACTTTCGATAATACCCGAAACTTCGATAATACTCAAAATGTCGATAATACTCGAAATTTCGATAATACCCGAAACTTTGATAATTTCAAATACTCGAACGGCTTCGAGTAACCGATGACAACTCGATAAATTTTCACTCCCGAAGTTCAATAGGTCCTCAGCCTTATCGAACACCCCTACCCAGAAATCTAAATCCTAAACCCTTTCAAAGCAGGAATAACTATATATAAGGATATATACTACTACTACTACTACTACTAATAATAATAATAATAATAATAATAATAATAATAATAATAATAATAATAATAATAATAATAATAATAATAATAATAATAAATACTTATATAACGTAAATGTGTAAAGATCTGTCTGTATATTACATGACGCTATATGCAACCATACGAATTACAATGTATTGCGGGTTGCATAACCAATACTGGGGAAATGTAAAATGTTACAATTTAGTCAATACTCAAAATAAATGAGCATTTTAGATTCCCGAAGTTAGGGGAGACGATGATGACAAATGGATGATAATGGTGGAATGAAAATCTAGAGAGCTAGTGGGAGAATGAAAATGTGGGAGAAAACTAGACAGCCCAAGAAAACTCCCGCACACCGTGTTTGTTCACCAGAATGCCCACTTAGAGCAGGTTGGGAACAAACCAAGGACCCCTTGCACGGAGGGTGAGCACTCTACCACTGGGGCACCGCTACCCAAGAGGAATATGTTTAACGTTGAAATAATAATGATATTTTAATGTCTTTGTTATTATTGGCTATATTATCATCATCATGACAGGTATTCTGTGATTATTGGCAGGCAAACTGACTTTTTCATCTTGACAGGAATTTTCTGTTTCAATACCGTTCAACAATTGTGGCCTTTCTCGGCCCTCACTGTTTTTCCTTTCTGTCACGTTAAGTCGGAGCTATGACTCCTGTATAATCCAGCTCTTTTACAAGAAAACACCCTACACTGTGAAGATTGATCTTAGAATATGATGTCTGTGCACTCGGAAAAAGCAGCGGATTCAATCCCTGGTCTGCTTAGCCCATCGCGTTTATAACTCAAATGTTAAATAAGGACGCGAACCTCAGACACAGAATCTTTTGTATTGTCAGTTCCTTCTCAGCCAATGAGTTAACCAGTACCACTTATTCATTTTCCGTTTAATAAAGCTTTCTCCTTTCTTCTCCATACCTACATTTCCAAAGCCTACAGTGTTCTTTCTTGTGTGTGTGTCTCTGGTATGGGTTGATTTAACAACGGTTCTCTATTTGTCAGTGGTCATTGGCTTAACTAGAATGTTTTACTACGGTGGAGGTATGGCATCATAATTTTCAGAATAGAAAGAACTTCTCAGTTGTCACAGAGTATTTCAAAGGAATTGTTGTTGTTGTTGTTGTTGTTGAATTTCAGTTTAGCGCCCCTTTCAGCAGCGAGGCTATGTGAGACGTGGACCTACTGATTAACGTGGAATCCGAACCATATGAGCTCCCACCGGGAATCGAACCCGGGTCTTCCGCGCCGAAGGCTCGTATGCTAACCGCTTAGCCAGGGAGGAGCTCTTCAAAGGAATTGTATAGGTCCAACAGTGTTCTGCGGAATTCAGCCTCCGTCTGTTACGTCTATGGCATTAATTCATTCTAATATCAGTAAGAAATCTTATTATGTGTACAAATAGATGTCTATACAGTATATCACCCTATTTCTAAGTAAATCAAGTGGGTGAAGAATTACGAACCAAAGACGTGTGAACTCAATATTAGCGAAGAAAGTCGTCCTTTTTAGTCGTGTTGTGAAGCTCGTGGCACTCTAGCAATGCAATCATGACCTCGGTCTGTAATCGATCACCCTTGATGGATCGTGTGAAAAGCGAATCTTAATACTAAAACAATAAGCAATCTCTCTTTTTTTTATTTTTTTTCTTTAAAAGAAATGAAGCGAAAGAGTGAGAAAAGGAGTCTGCAGCCTTGACCCTGCTGATCAAAAGATCATGGTCATCTGCCTCCAGGGATGCTATCCACAGACGCCCACACAACGCAACATTCTTCCGCAGAAAAAAGAAAACCGTCGGTCTGCATCCTTCCACATGCAATGCAGAACAAGCCCCGGTTTCTCTCTCTTAGGAGGGAGGGAGTTTTTCTTCCCACTTCCGAGAAAGTGGATGAAATATCTTCTCTCTCTTTCTTTCATTCGAGGTCAAGGGTCACATCACCAAAACTCAACGCTGTCTCCTTAATTTTATTTTATTTTTATTTTTATTTTTTTCTTTCAGTGAAGAGTTTGTCGGCCGCACTTTGCACTTGCTGTACTCAGATGGTTGACTGGAGAAACCGGTCAGAATAAACCAGTCAACAAGCGCTAAAGATTTCTGGATAAGTTAAAATTATTCGCAGAATCGGTCAAAATAAAAGGGTTGTTTAAAAAATGCGTGGCTGTACTAAAATCACAAGAATAAAAAATACAGGCAACGTACACTAAGTCTGTCACATGTGTTGTTTTTAGATGTTTTACCGAGCTCTGTAGTGTTACATCTAATGTACCCCTACCAGAAATCCGTGTTTTCTGTACTATATCATCTAAAAGTGTATTATATAACATACTGCATTATTATACGCCCACCAACGAAAGAACAAATGTCGTGAAGTCTCTGCCACTTAACTGTCGGTCAACACAATATGCAAAGAATAGTCCTCCTGGCACGACTAGTGCCTAGCATACACGCCTTTGTTGCACAGGATTGAGTTTTCGATTCTCGGTTCAAATTTGTACGCTAGGACTGCACCTTAAAGTTTAGGCCCACACCTTATGTAGGATCGGTCTTGAAATGGTACCTAAATCTCTAGTCCAAATCGCCACAATTCAAAGGGATATTTTGACAATGTCCACTCTTCGTGTGGTGTCAATGAGGAATGAATTTACATAAAATTCTTTAATAGAACAGGGTAACTCGTACCTTCTCTCGAAATTATATATATAGGAAGTTTACTGATGAAGTTTGCTTCGTGCAACGAAATACTCATTTACTAAATTTATTAACAAAAGACACTCCAATGGAAACACAAACGAAACAAAATATTGAAAAGGGTTGCGATTTATGTATTAAAGGTTTATAAGCATTTGGAAATCCTGGGAAAACCTTACTGAGGACGGCCAATCACGGAATTTCAACTTTACTATTTCTTAGCAAAGATTATGACTGTTCAAGAAAAGAAAATTTTACCTCCGCTTTGATAAACTTGTCCAATCAAAACTCAGCACTATTGCAAACTATCTTTCCAGAAGATTTTCGAAAAAAAAAAAAAAAACTTTTCATAAAGACTTTCATCCCTTCCTGAAAATGGATCGACCTTAACCCTTGTCCGGGCAAGATATTTTTGTAATGTAGACGGGCAACTGGGCCTTACCAACTCGATATGTTCATGACTTTAATTTCGACTAACGATAGAAGAATTCAGAATTTTATGTCATCGAAATATTTATGGTTATTGAGAAATTCGAAAAAAAAAATGAAGCTACTGGGCCTAGGAGGCTCCGCTTGCCGAATAAAGGTTAAAAGATTACGTCCCATTTATATCCAGAAATTATAAATATAATGTTTAGAAAAGGGAAATGATGAACCCAGCTTCCGTAAAGATTGAAGACAAGAGTTAAAAACAAAGTGTGTTGATTTTAACAGTGTGAAAGTACAGTAAACTTCCAAACTACGCGAATTTAATATTGAGACCGGAAGTAGTACATCAATAACTTCCGGTTCCAATAAAAGGGTAACGTCAGAGATGGAGGCTCTTCTACTGACGCTGAATCCATGTCAAAAACAGCTTCTTACTGTTTTCTTACAATTACTAGATTATTTTTTTAAATTATTATTACAATTATTAGAATAAGTGTCAGAAGGGTTACAGAACTGCTTTCTCTGTCAGGTATCAGAACAAAAAACGGCAAGAGATATCGAGATCTGGTTTCCTGGAATCAATTCAGCGTACCAAGAATAGATTCCATCTATTCCCTTAACATTCTATTCAAACCGGAAGTGGTTCAAATTAATCATTTTCTATTTTAGCGTTTATCGCAATAGAACAAAAACGGTAACACATAGCGAGAAATTATTTTCTGCAAACGGTTCAGCATCTTAAGGCAAAATGTCATGACTATCCCCAACACCCTATCAAAACTGGAAATTGTTCAAATTTAATATTACTTCCGGTTTTGAATATTGATTTTCACAGAGCAAAAACGATAAGTGATATCAAAATGCGGTTCTCAGTAATCGATTCATTGTCTCAAAAATAGGTCATCTTCTTTATTAACCCTCTATTCAAATCGGAAACGATCCATATAAGCAATTTCTGGTTTCAACACTTATCGCTGTAGAACAAAATGGTAATAGAGAGTGAGAAATGGTTTCTTCTATCATTCAGTGTCTGAAGAGATCATATTATCACAACTACCCGCAACACTCTACGAAAACCTGAGCTCCTCCGTGGCTAAGCGGTTAGCATACGCGCCTTTGGCGTGGGAGACCCGGGTTCGATTCCCGGCGGGAGCTCATGTGGTTCGGATTCCACGTTAATCAGTAGGTCTATGTCTCATATAGCCTCGCTGCTGAAAGGGACGCTAAACCAAAATCAACTCAACTTAACTCAACTCTACGAAAACCGGAAATGGTTGTAATTTACTAGTACTTCCGGTCTCAATACAGATTTCCATAAAGCAAAAACTGTAACAGACAGTTAGCTGCAGTATTTTGAATTCATTCAACGCCCATAGAATAGTTTTGATTGATTTATTGATTTTCGAGTTTTACGTCCCGTTCAGCAGCCAGGCTATATGAGACGTGTACCTACTGATTAACGTGGAATCCGTACCACATGAGCTTCCACCGGGAATTGAACGCGGGTCTCCCACGCCAAAGGCGCGCATGCTAACCGCTTAGCCACGAAGAAGCTCTAGAATAGTTTTGATCTCCTCTGCTAAGCTTATATTTAAACTAGAAGTGATTCAAATTAATCATTGACGGTTTCAACACTTATCACAACAAGACAAAAACAGTAATGGCTTTGTAATATGGATTCAGAATCCGAGGAACAGGTTCTACCTTTTACCTTATTAATCTATTACAAGATGTACTACTTCAAACATGAGTATTGAATTCCAACGAAACCCACTTGTTACTGTATAGAAGCCAATATTCAAACTGAATGTTGCAGTAGTTTTTAAAGCTTCCGCTTTCGTTACAATAATAACTGAGATTAAAATTATTCTTGGAGCGCTCGAGTTCATATATAAAAAAAAAGTCAATTGTTTCTATGTGTTTCTACTTTCCGACTGAGAAAATCAAAATTAAAACCGGAAGTGGTCGTATATTTCGACCACATCTGGTCACAAATGTTCTATAGGACTTTCCATACTTATGCATGCCATAGTTAGAAAGCCTAAAAAGGAAGAATTTAATTCCCCCTTAAAAGTGATGGTGTTTTTCATTTGTTTTTATTTTAAAGGTCATATTCGCAATGCCCATTTCTCAAGATGGCCGCTTATGTTAGTTTTCAACATACCCAATTTCTGTAGTTATTTTACATTTATTAGAGTTACTTTAATAATTGACATGAAAGTGTACGTATAACTCATAAAAATATAAAGTAACGAAATTTATTATTCATTTACCGTTTCAGAAGTAATATTTCATATTCTTTATATAATTTAACGTTTTTCACGACAGGGCCATAAGGTCGTGCTTTATGACTGGAGGGTCGCAGATTCCCCACCTTAGTTCTAGAATCTCTCAAAGCAGTGATTTGTATTTACTTGGAGAAATTTAAAAATAATTTAATTCGATCACTGTAAACATCCGATTATTTGGCCGAATCATTTCATATTGTAGACGATAATGAGATGTCCATTTAAGAGATGTGAATAATATGAATGAAGCGATGAAAGCGCTTAACCGTTTATGGTGTTTTGAAATTTTTGTTTGCCAATAAACTGCCCTTGTTTTTTTGACTATCGAAATAAATGCGCTCTTACCAATGGCAAAAGTACCCCCACTTGCATAAATGTCTAACTGCACTTTTTTAAACTAATCTGGGGACGCTGAATCCAAATAAACTATAACCAGACCCGTCCATATAATTACGAGAATAAAGTTCTCAAATTTGGAATATTTATATTTATTTACATCTCAACTTTCAGGTAATTTTAGTCGGTAACATATGGACAATATAGTTTTTAAAAGAAGTAATTTCACTAGATTGTGTGTCCTCAAATTAGTATGAAGAACGGAATTACAAATTTATCCCAAAGTGTTCGAACTTTTACTCAGAGGCGGATCTGGAAGGTGAAAACTGGGGGCCCAACCAGAATCCAGACTAGAGTAGGTATTATATTATTATATATAAACTTCCAAAACTATATAAATAATAGGTTAAATTATTTTTAACAAAAATTGGAGAAACTAGGGCCCTCGACCTCGGGCTAGGTCTGCTGCTGCTTTTACTGTTGGCATGTGCGGTAGTTCTTTAAAGAAAATCCTTGCAAAAACCATACAATTTTGAAATTTTTGTCTCGATACGTTAAACAGGGTGGCTTTGAAGTATCTGCACACATGTAGGAACGAATGTGCAGGATCCAAATACTTTTCGAAAGCTTATAAAATGCTAACAGAACTCGAATCCGAATCACCCACGCTAGAGGTGCGTCACGTTAAGCACATAGCACTGACCTGGTTTAATAGATGAAAGGAAATTCTCCTGGAGATTAAGGTTAGTGTAAAGGGACAAGTCTTGCCTATAGATGGCACTACAGTCTTCGTATCTCTCCCATATATTTTTTACCTTTCACGAAAATTTACAATTTCTTTTACAAATTTCAACCTAGAGAGTTCAAATTTTTAGAGAAGGAACTTCATAACCTATCAAAGGGAACAATCCGTGCCAATTTTTTTATTTAGAATTTTCTTTATTGTTGAAACAGTTCCATTGTTAAAGATTTAGACAACCATTTCAACAATCAAGCAATTTCAACAATGAACAAAATTCTAAATGAAAAATCGGCACGGATTATTGCCTTCGATAAATTATGAAGTTCCTTTTCTAAAAATTTGAAGTCTCTAGGTTGAAATTTGTAAGAGAAATCGTGAATTTTCGTGAAAGGTAAAACATATATGGTAGAGATACGAAAACTGGAGTGCCATCTATCGGCTAAACTTGTCCCTTTAAACCAACCTTAAGAGACAGTGATCCAAAAAGGTTTCTTTTTTTAATGATTAAGTGAAACACTTAAAAATCTTGTGTAGATTCCACTAATCTACATCTCAAACGAAAGATAGCCAGAGGTATAAAATTTTATTTTAGTAACTAAATTAATACTTCCCTGTTCGAATCCCGTAATATGTGCAGATATTTGTATAACCATTAAAGTAGGCTTGGATATAATGGTGGTTGACGTAATTCAAGGCTACTGATCCTAGAAGCCAAAAAGAAAGACCTTTTCTGTTAATGGACTTGGCTGGAAAATTTGTCACGAGCTCCTAATATGATTTCCTTCAGAAATACGAATGGACATTTAGTGGCGATGGGGAAGATTATTGAAAAGACATACAATTCATTGCTGCGTGGGTTTATGAGTGAGAAAAATAAACATGGCCCTGTCCCGATTAACCCAAGTTCTCTGGAGATGAAAACAAGGCCCATGTGACGTCACCCTTGCTGTCTCTTCTCTAATCTGTGTAACAATGAGTGGAATGCTTTCCAATGGTCATCGGCTGACGTCGGAAAACACACTTTGGAAAAGATGCGGATCACACCGCTCAAAAGGGTATGGCATTGAGGGCAACGTAGAATACCAAATCATTCGCCACTCTGGTTTCACTTTCTTTTAATAGAAGGCTCCTCACGATTACGCTATTTATACGGGAAAAGAAAAGAAATGAGTGTTTGATTATTTTTATTGCAATCAATGGAGCACTCCTTGCATTGTGGTTGAGCATTAGATATTAACCAGTGGCCTTAACAGCAAGTAATGCTTCGGGGAGTATTCTGAGATTGTAAACTGAAGCTTTTCATTTTACTGATAACTGTGAAGGAAAGAGTATTTAGAACAAAATCTTACAGTACAGACGTATACACCGTGTGGCAATTAGGAAACGAGACAGTGACTGTAAAAACTAATGAAAGTAGAATCAAGCTGAAACTAGTAGAAACTTTCCTTGTCGATATGCAACTTTGAGTGATATAGTAAGTCATGGAATAACTTCTCGAAATTCTGGAATCTAATGGTTTTCATAGCCCTCACACACTTTGGAAAAGATGCGGATCACACCGCTCAAAAGGGTATGGCATGAGGGCAACGTAGAATACCAAATCATTCTGTTTGTGGATAATAGAAACAACAATAAAAAATTACTTTGCCATTTGGTTTCCGGATTGTACAGCAAAACTCGTAATGACGCTCTGGAGGAAATGTGTCCGTTTCAGCAGCAGCCATCAGTCCCAGAAACTGTTGCATTCTTTTCAGAGTCTGTTCCTCCTGTAAGGAATTCGTCACACACAGCTTCGTCAGTGGTGGATCTAGCCCGGGGCCGGGGGCTTAGGCCCCCAGTTTTTTGAATGACAAAGATAACTGAAGCTATTATTTATATTGAAAGTATTTTTGAAAGTTTATAGTAAACTCATAATATACCTGTCATAGTCTGGATTCTGGCTGACCCCTCCCCCAGTTTTTATTTTCTAGATCCACCACTGGTTTCCGTAGCTTTAAATCCCCCCTTTTTATTTGGCGAATATTCTTATTCGCCCTGACGACATCTACTGTTATCCAAAGACTTGTATTTTGGTAATTAAGAATGATATCACCAGTCGTTCAATCATTCCGGTCGTTCTAAGAGAGCTACTTGGACCTGAGCGCTTGACATGTTCCAGAGATTCTATAACCGTCACCAGGACCCTCTGTTTATTTTCGAAAGACACAAATCATTCTTCAATTTATACTTTATTTTTGCGACGCAAATAATTTCTTTTATTCCGGCGAACTGCTAATAATTCAATTTTTTCCCCACGAGCCAAGAACAAAAAAAAAAAAAAAAAAAAAAAAAACATTTCATCGTTCAATTATACTGTATATCTGAAACGCTTTTTCACCGTTACTCCCCCCCTCCCGAAATCCTGACTTTTTTGTAAATGCAGTCTACTTTTAGGGGCAATTTTAGAAATGTTCATATAATTTAGCCTCAAATTGTATTTGGACCCCTCCCGAAACGCTTTAGACCCCTCCCAAAATAAATTCCTGCGCAAGTCCCTGTTTCAGGGGTAGCCCAGGAGCAGGAACGCATCCACGGGGAGTTCATTGGGTCCGGATCCCCCCAAAACTTCCTAACTCAATATACATTTGTTCACGTTCTCAACAAATTATACTTGTTTAACTGGGAAATGATTGAAGAAGCATGTGAACATTTTATTTTACACTTCGCCTCTACTCTTTCTGTTATAAAAGCAATCTAGTTCAATCATTTTTTCTGAAAATGTAGATGGAAGTATTTTATAATTACTTATCGTCTTTCCAGGTGCAGAATAGTACCTGTTCAATACTACATAGACGTACTGTCATCAGGGCCGTGCCGTGGGGGGGGGGCGAGCGGGGCGACGGCCCCGGGCGCCGAAGTAAGGAGGACGAAAAATTCGGGAGAAAAAAGGAAAAAGATAGGAAAAATTGCTTGGAATATATGCATGGGGCGCCGTCGTATACTCTCGCCCCGGGCGCTGGTTTTCCATGGCACGGCCCTGACTGTCGTAGTGGCTTGTAGTATTAGACCCCCAAAGCTTGGAGCCCTTTTAACAAAAATTTCTGGGTGGGCGCCTTCCCCCTCCGGGGCTAATCTCTGATGGTGAGCAACAAGGGTTACCTTCATTTCCATAGTATTACTTGCAGCCCTGTAAAAATGAAATGAAATCTTTGTAAGTTTTACATCCCACGGTTGTACCGGCTAGGCTAAAGAAGACAGTGATGAGAAATGAATGAAATGCTGGAATGAAGAAAGTGGGAGAAAAACGGTTGAACCCCAAGACAACCCACGCACACGGTATTTGTTAACCACAAAGCTGACTTGGCAAAAGCTGGGATCGAGCGAAGGTCCCTATGCACCAGAGGTGAACACTCTACCACTGAGCCACCGCAGCCTCACTTGCACCCCTATTGAAATCCTCACTCCGATGGAAATGATCTGAAATCATCATTGCTTGGAAGAACCTCAAATATCTACAGTACATTTTTTTTCTTGCTACGATCTCTGGGTAGACGCTCCATTTGAATCTTATTGAAAGGAAAAGAGAACCAGCGAACTCTCTTAGGGTTAACCAAACTTCCATCGCAGATTCCTTCCGTTTAAAGACCTTTTGGTTACGGTGGACAAAAAGATTCGTAAGATGGCAGAACGTGCTCTTCCGTTTGTTATGTTTCGAGGAGGGAAAACACTTGTTCTTTTAAACAACTCCATGACTAGGAAAAAAAACTTAAATGAAGCAGAAGAGAAACGAAAACAAACGCTTTTTCCAGTCGAAGTAGTCGCTTCATAAAACAGCAACGCTTGCAACAACAGCTAATGAGATGTGTTAATGGAAGGCATTCCAACGAAAGCGAAATTTTAACATCGATATTTTCTTACTGTATTTCACACACACAGAGAGAAAAAAATCAGTTTCTAAAGTGAATTCTTTACATAAAACGAACATGCATAAGATGCTGGAAAAAACTTTGTTTTGTACTGTTCTATGAGAACGTGAAGTCGAATGGCCTTAGCAACAGAAGGTCATTAAACACCTCTTTCTCAAACTAAAAGGTGCGAAGAACAGTGGTCATATATTTACGAGGGTGACAATGACCCTGCTTAAGAAAAGAAGTTTTAATTTGACTTACGTATTGTTTTCCCTCTAAAATAATTAGTTTACATTCTGGATTGCATTGTGATTGCAAATGTGAGTGATTTTTTAACTACTTTTTGTGCATAATTTTAGTTTTAAAAAGCTTCTTTGTAAAGCAAGTGCGAACGGTTACGCTCTTTCTTCCGGTTACATTTCAGCTGTTCTGTCAGAATTTTCAGTAGCTCAGATAGTTGTAGGCTATTTACAAGGGCGCCGATTCTGGAGGGGGCCCGGCCTTCCTAAAGCTCATCTGGGTTTTCAAGTATTTTTAAAAATTTGTATTTTTGTATGTATTGCGATATGTATTTTTGTATGAATATACAAACCTACATCTGATTAGGCTCCCCCAAAGTTACAGAGAAATCGGCGCCCTTGGCTACTTAAAGCTGTAAAAAAAAAAAAAAAAAATCGCATAAGATATTTAACCTTTTTAAAATGATTACTTACGAGGTCTAGTCAGAAAGTGAAGTTACAAAGCCGATATTTCTGGAGTTCCGTCTGTTATAGAGGAATGAGAAGTGTGCGGAGTTTCAGCAACCCACTACCTGTGGCGCTAGTTGTAGGTAAACGCAAATGGCGACTCGTTTGGAAAACTTGTCTCGCGAAGAAGTCCGTTCAGCTGTGTTATTCAATTTTCGTGGGCGTAATCTGTAAGCGCGGCTGAAATTCACCGGCAGCTGGTAATTCGAGGTTTACAAACAGACTATAATGTCTCGTGAACATGTCGCAGAATGGTGTCGAAAGTTTGCAGCTAGTAGACGAAACGTCACCGACGACAAGTGCAGTGGCCGACCTACCACGGCATCAACAGATTTGAACACAGCTCACATGGAGGAGCTAATTCAGGACAACAGGAGGATCATATTACGACATCTATTGGCAGAATTGGGAATGTCGTTCAGAAGCATCTCGGAGACCATCGCTTCCCTTTAGACAAGAAGATAAAACAGCTGAACAAGCTAGGACAGAACTTTTACCAGGAGGAAATCCTGAAATTCATCCCACGATGCGTCAAGTGCCTCAACTGATATGGTGCTATGTCGAAAAATAACGTAATGTACGTACTTTATGTTGGCTGTATTGGTTGTATGAAAACATGTTTCACTGAAAGTTTTGTAACCTTACTTTCCGAGCACTTCTCGTATTTATCGAACTTCTAGAACAGGTTTTGGAAATCTATTTCATATCACAATTACCTTTCTATTCCAATTCTTGCCAGCGACCTATAAGTAATTTCCGTTTCTAATTAACTAAGCTGCTTATCGCTTACAGTTCGATATATGTGTGTGGCAATCACTTTGAATTATATTTTATCACAGTTATATTCGATTTTTTTTCTTGTATTCCAATCTGCATTTTCTCAAAAGTTTGATTCTTCTTTTATTCCATTTGCTTATTAAACGATTCTGTAATAATTTAAAAATCTCTTTAATATGTTTTGTAGTATTTGACAATAAGTATGAAAATGAAATAGGTCTATTAAAAGAGAAATATACCTCTGTTCATGACCCTTACGTGCCGCAACTCACAGGTTCAAAAATCCTGTTGTAGACACAACCTGAAAAGTGAATTTATAATGGAATCATTAACACTCAATAAAATCATTACGAAATGGAAGAAATCGATCAAGATCTATATTTAAAGATTCTATGCCGATGTTCGCCTCGTGGAACTGAGAAACATTCTAAAAAAAAAACAGTAAGGATGAGTAGCACCTAATTCGAACCCAGGATCTCCCGATTTATACATATTATAATATGTTCTTGAAAATAAGTAACCTCTAGAAATTATTGTAGAAAGTCAAGAGTAAAATAGAGTTCCCAACAATAGAAATTCAAAAATGGAACATCTGCTTGTCAGCGTGCCGTATGAGTAGGTTCGTACTACAAACTATAAATACCCCATCAGGATCCTGCCGCCTACAGTCGGAAAATTTGTCCATGCCGATCAGATGCCGCGGTCGGATTGCCGGCGCCGGATTTCGCAATTTTCGACCGCGACGAATAGTTGCCTTGCCAAGCAGTCGGCAAACAGTCGGAAATGAGCATTAAATGCGCCGGCGCCACCGTCCAAAAGAGGCCGGCATAAGGAGTCGGCAGAGGGTCGGAACGAGGGCTTTCCGACTGTTTTGCCAACTCTGGCGGTCGGCAACAGTCGGCAAAGAGTCGGCAAACGGCATTTTAATTTACGATTTTCGACCGCTTCCCGCCTCTGCAAAAGGTCGGCAACTTTGAACAAATAGACCGTCGACGGCGGCAATCCGCAACTTTCCGACCGCAACTTTCTGATGGGGTAATCTTTGAACGCAAGCGTACCTGCATATGCATGAGAGACAGTGTACACCCAGAATTTTTTGTTGGAGGGGTCCAAGCTTTGCGAGAGTCCATTACATTTATGTATTATTGAACGGGTATTATTCTGTGTCCTATATGTAATTGTAAAATACTTCCGCCTATATTTTCAGAAAAAAATGATAGAACTAAATAGTTTTTATAAGAGAAAGGATACAGATGAAGTGTAAAATCAAATGTTTAGCTACATCAAACATTTTCCTGTTAAACAAGTATTGTTTTATTATGTATGCTGAGGTAAGAAGTTTTGGAAGGGTGCGGAGCCTTTGAACCCCCAGTGGGTGTACCCCTAATGACAGAAACAACAGTAACACTATGTTATGCTGATGATATGCGATCTGTTGTGAGTGAAGAAACTAAATCGAAAGGTAGTACAGAAGTGCAGTAATAAAATCTTGTAGACTGAGTCGATCATCATGATCAACAAACGAAACTAAAATTATATTAGGAACAAATAGCGTTACCCATGACAGAAGACGAGACAATATACTTCCAATACAAAAATAGAAAACTGATCTTCCCTATCTATTACCCTGTTGCATTATTGTGATCAGTGTTGGAACTGGAAATTATAGATTTCTGTCACTTCCGGTTGTCAGACAGAGATTAAATTCACCTTGAGACGCTTACTTGATTTCGAAATCTCGTTTCGCGATACCATTTTTCTCTATCAAGATCAATATAAAAACTTTAAATCCCTTCTTATTTAAGTAGAGTGATACGGGTCCAGATAATGTGGGGTTCCTGTTACCATGGCGTAGCACGTCCTCAGTCTGCAGGTCGAGGAGGCATCTAGATATGGAGGTTAGCTGTGTATAAATCGAATAAACAAGAGTGTACTTTTTAACAAGAGAGTACGTTAAACAAAAAACAAGTCGATGGGATTGATAAGATGGCAGCACGGTAGCACGATGGAGAAACTTAGATTTTATAATAAATAGATAATGATAAAACCAGGAGAATTATTGATCTGCACATACTTTACAACAAATGTACTAAATGCATCCCATTTCTAGAAAGAGATAAAATATGGTAATAAACCGCTTCGGAGTCTTTATTAGTAAACAATATTATGAACTCAGATAGTATGAATCATGAATACATTAGAATCAGAATAATTTTTAGAATTGTCATCGTATAGACCTAGAATATTGTAAGTGTTACACGTAATAGAAGCTTGACATTTGTTAAAGTATAAAAATGTGATTCTTTATTTATTTTCCATAAGCTGTGGGAATGTACCACTGTAAGGGGCGTAAAAGAACCAACACACATTGAGAAAGCGAGGAGATATCCTAAGGTACTCCTTTCTCAGAGGAGGGAGAACCATTGAACCACATTTGAACGAACAGAACGAGAGCATTAGCTAAAATTACAAGGGAAGAAACCATATCTAATGTGCTCACTTTTATATGCGAGAATTACATCATTTTTATCGTTTAGCTGTCTCTCGGCTACATAATTTAATATCTATCTAGAAAAAATAGTGAAAAAGAGCATACAAGCTGGAAACGACGTTTCAGTAGGAAGTAGGATGATTAGGTATATACGGTGCAGTAGCGTACACAGGAATTTATTTCGGGAGGGGTTCAAACTCAATATGAGGGTATTTTATATTAAAATTCCTAAAATTGCCCCTAAAATTAGGCTAAATTTACACAAAAATAGAAATTTCGGGGAGGGTCCGGACCCCCAGGACCCACCCCCTGCGTACGTCCCTGACACAGTGTGTAGATGATATGAAGCATACTGCAGAATCTGAAGAGAAAATGAATAAGCTGTTAGAAAACTTGAGGAATGGGTGTGAAGAATATGGGATGAAAATAAATGTTAGAAAGACAAAAGCCAGGTGATTGGAACGAAGGGGTCGGTGTCAGGTATAGAAGTAGAAGGGGAGAAAATAGAACAAGTGAATAGTTTTCGACCCTGTGTAGTATTATTAGTAATGGTATGAAGTGTGAACGTGAAATAAAGGCAAGAATAGGAATGGCGAAAGAAGCCTTTAGGAACAAGAAAATATTTCGAGGGACCTTGAATAAAGAGTTGAGAAAAACTGATAAACTCCGTGGGTCGGAAACCTGAACATTAAGCAAAAACAATGAAAAACGACTCGAAGCTTTTGAAATGTGGGTGTGGAGAAGAATGAAGAGAATTTGCTGGGTCGAGCGGAAAAGGAATGAGAAGATCTTAGAAGCTATACCTAGGTAGTTGAGAAAACAACAATTTTAGATATTATTTACAAGAGGAAGAAGAACTGGTTAAGACATTGGCTAAGAACGAATTGTATCATGAGGGACGTTTTACAGGGTATGGTAGCAGGAAAGAGAGGAAGAGGGCAAAGGAGACCTCAATTAATGAACGATATCAAAACAGAGAAATCGTACGTGAAGATGAAGAGGTCAGCTAAAGACTGTGGAGCACGGAATATTCTCAGTTGCAGCAAGTGCCTACCAATAATGGCAGAATACCTATGATGATGATGATGATGATAATCATTATGATATCTCTTAGTTTGTAGCGATAAAATTGTAGTCATTTCCCGATGGGATTTCCCCCACAATCCACCATTGAATGAGAAAATAACTTCCGGACTCCACAAGGAACCAAATACGAGCCGTATAGTTGTTACCGAGATGCCTTAACTGCCTATTCCACCAGGACCACATGGAAACTTGTGAATTTATAAAATGTGCTAAAAGTAAGGGCAAATATTCATGATGAAGGAGGGAAATAAGCAGGAAAATGAAGTTGAAAATCCGAAAGAGCTTTGTGCTTACTTGAATATTCAAATTACTAACTGGTTTTGTAATCCAGGTCTCTTAGAGGCGAAATTGTGTGGTGGGGAGAGTTTATCTTATATGATTGTCTATGTACAGGGGCGCAAATTGAGAAGAGTCATAAGACTGTTCCCATATTTTTTTAAAGTGATGTTCAAAATACTTGTGAAATTGCAAAACAATATTGTGGAGGATCAGGGGAGCATAGTTGTCTTCAACATTGGGAGGCGGGCAGATTTGAGGTTTATTTCTGAGGGCGGAAGAGAGATGAGATTCACATTACGGTAGATGAATCTGATTTCTGAGATGAACCTGTTATATATTATATATCAGGCAATGTAGATGAAATAATGGTACATATCAGTATTACAAATCAGTGCCGTGAACACATTCTAAAATCTGAATACATGCATATTTATAATTTGTATGTTTCTACTTAGGCATCGACAATGATCCCATTAAAATTTTAGAACACTTGTTCTATAATAATAAATGACATCCCCAAAACTATGAAGAAAGAAAATCAATTATGTATGACGCAATAATAGTCTTATTTGAGCAAAATGGAAAAATCAGGAGAAATCAATCTCATCTAGGCATGGGCGCGAGACCAAACGAGACGAGAACTGAAACAAGTCTCGTCTCGTCTCGCAAAATCAAAAGCTGTTCTCGTCTCGCGTCTCGTCTCGTCTCGCATACCTAAGTTCTCGTCTCGCGTCTCGCAAAATTTTGGAAGTCTCGTCTCGCGGTCTCGCGCGAGACTTCTCGCGTTGGTCTCGCGGTCTCGCAAATCAATACTGGAATAATGTAGTCTTCATTTGACCCTTTTAAAATAATGTATACTCAAAGTTTACATGGTTTTGTTTCATAGTTGCATTGTTACACAATGCTTATCCACTCATTCCGATTCACAATGCTTGATTTTACACCCCACATTCTCGGTATTAAAAAATGCCAGTTTTGGGTAGTCTCTGTCTATGTGAAGTATGAATGAAATCGGCATGTTATATTTGAGTAATCTTACTTGCAAGATAAAAGCTTTCAAATAACTTGGTAAGAACGTTAACTCAAATAGCCGTATTTATAGTAAACATGCAGCGTTAGTAATATATATTTCACAACTTAAATGCACTTTCATCTAAACGTTTTCTTAACAATTGAGAGTTAGAGATTAATCTTTAATAACTACAAGAAAGACTACAATGAGCTTAAATAAAAATTTATTATTATTATTATTATTATTATTATTATTATTATTATTATTATTATTATTATTATTATATAGTCTAACCAAATTAAATACAATATTTCCAATACTTGGAATTATTGTCACATGGAATTAAACAGTTACAATTTTAGATCTAACTCTATTACAAGTAACACACGTTGGAGATACAGAAAGCAACAATGCAGAATCGATAGTCACCTTGAACAACTAGCATAAATCTGAATCTTACTTACATACTCTACAAAGACAATCACAAAATATTACCTAAGAAATTTAAGATTACCTAAGAAGAAGCAGATATCAGTTCTGGTTTTGGTGAGAGGATCCGTCTTGCAGCCATAAATCCATTTATCCTAAATGTATGTTTACGGAAAGACACAACTGCTTTATTTTGACTAAAAAAAATTTCCTTCTTAAACAAGCCAATAGGCCCTTTTTCTGCCTTCATGAAACAAGTTACCGTAAGAAAACAATTTGGTGGGCAGGGGGAACAAATATGTTCTAAATCCAGAGGCTTTACATCACATTGGAACTAAACACGTGTCTTTTTCCCTCAGATATTATATATATATATATATATATATATATATATATATATATATATATATATATATATATATATATATATATATATATATATATATATATATAATGCATTGATAATAGGAAGAAGAAAGTCAGAGTGTCAGAGACAGACAGAAACAGAGAGAGAGAGAGAGAGAGAAGATATGGTATCCTCTTGACTTCGAAGGACTATGAAGACGAATTTCTGCACTGAAGGAAAAATCAAAGCGAGCCGTATATTTTTGAACTAGGATATTTTTACTGAGGGTGCAATAACAGAAGACCCGAAACCGCAGCCGCGAATATACAATGTTACCTAAGTTCATTGTTTCCGTCTACAAAATTTTCCGAAAAGACAGCTTCCAAATATGTCCTCAATAAAGAAATAAATAAAAAAAATGTATTGTACTGGTGTTTGCTATCCTGCTTTTATGATTTGTCAAGATGTTGTCTCATTGTCAGGAGGAGGGTGGATACTCAAGACAAAACGTGTCCTTTCCCCCCTATTTGCCTCCCCCTCCTCAAGAACTTTATGACCGAAGATCTTGGCTCACGACCCCAAAGAGAAAATAAAGAAAACAGTGTAGATAATGGAAGAATCTATTTTATTACATTTTGGGAAAGTAGTGATAAAGAAAAACTATCACAATCTTTATTTCTTGAATCTTTTGTCATGAGGAAATCTCCTAAAATAACTAGATCCTGATTAACCTTGTTAACTTAAACCTATCATGAAATCAGTAATTGTGACAACCTGACCAAACCATTTCAAGAAACAAGAACAGCTAACTAAGCAACTATCAGTATTGCCGAAAAGTCACAACACTTACTCCGTTAACTAGATACTTTGAAACTACCAAAATAACAGTAAAACATTAAAAAATCAATACAAATTTCATAATACAAAGGAAAATTGTATTTTTTTTTTATTTCCACTAGTCGACATAATTTATAGTAAATGTTCAAATAAATGCTAGCCCAAAAGTTTAGAAATAAACTATTAGTTACTGACTTGTCTTCGTCTGCGATTGTCTCTACGATTTCAGGTGATGATGTTGTGTGGAAGGGATGTTTCGATGAGAACCATGCACTTCTAAGGTATCAATTTTGTAGAACATTAACATCTTTGGGGAGTTCATAATTATGACAGCATTGTTCCTTACTGCAAAGTACAGCACGAACGCACAATATTGATTTACCTTTTCTGGACCCATTCTGTTCGAGGGTTGTGGACGAGCAAGTTCAAACAAATTTTCTTTAAATTTGGCTTCACTCGAAATAAAAATATTTTATATCCACTCGAGAACTCTGTTCAAAAAATCTCCAATTCGACTCGATATTTGCTCAAGTTTCGAGTAGTGTCGGGTCCAAACGAGTTTAATTCTATAGTATTAGTAGTTTTTATATTAACTAGTGGTGTTCATGAGAAGCTACAAGAGGAAAAATTAGTCTATCTTGAGATGTCGTTAATGTATTATCTCGAAACAAATGTGAACTGTTTCTTGAATATCACCAGTCCTGGTCACGAGGTGAGACAGATTTGATTTTGTCTCGCCCAATCTCTATCTCTCGCCTCAAAAACAAGATTAAACAAAACAAAATACGGAAATTTAGCTGTTTGTTTAGGCAAATAGTAAACATTTTCACTTTCGGTATGACCAGGCCTGAATTCAATTCATTTTTGGCGTTTATTTAGCGTGGTAATGGTACAGGCGGAGTTATATAAAGAATAAACACGCGAAATCAGTGGACAATTTACTGAAGATATTTTCAGCGAAACAATTGTTATTGTTCTCCTTCTTTTGCGAAAGCTTCATCCTCAACCATATAAGTGTCTACACGTTCAGCCGAATCTTTATCGAATTCATCGTCTAGACCGTCTGAATTCTTGTCAGCTTGTCAGAATTTCTCTCGAAACTGTTTTCGTATTGAAAACGTGGATGATAAGTTCCGAAGGCTTTTGGCAACAACAGATCCTTTCATTTCTTCTTTGGGCAAATCATTTCATAAGAAAATGAAGAATTTGTCATCTGAAGCTGTAAACCTTTTAATTATCTCCAACACGGAAGCTGACAAAAATTTAGACGACATAAACGAAGGTGATGAAGGAAATAACTTCCATGGAGATTCGGCTGAACATGTAGACAATACCTATAGAGTTATTCCATGTGGAAACGACAAATTATGCCAAAATCTTCGTGCAGTCGCATTCGAGATTTGAGTGTTTGTCTGAACACTTATCAATATGTGATAGGAAGGAAAATGGAATGGCTTGTAATGCACGCCATTCATGTTGAAGATACGGCCATAGTTGAATCTTAAGTTATGTTCATTTTCTTGGAGCTCTATCGAAAATGAAAAAATAAATAAATAAATAAATAAATTCAAAATTGCACTATAGATATGTGGACAGTCCTTTTTTTTTTTTAACCATGTAGTAGTGACGCAAATACAAATTTTGGGTTACGAAATATTTAGATCTTTTTAGTCCAAGTCGATGAATTAAACCAAAATTATATTTTCGGAAGAAATATTGAAAAATTTGTTGTGTCAAAGGGAACGTAATTTTGAGAGAATAATAAGTATCATCTGTACTTTCTATAGAAAAAAAATCATCTTTTGTGTTTCTAATTCCTATTAGTGCTAGTGGTATAAAGTATATAGTGCATAGAGAACGGATGCTGAGCTATGCCCCCTCTAACTTCTGATCGGAAATGACTAAAACGCTCAAATTTGTTTCTGAGCCTCACTAAAGTATCTGTTTTCATGTTGTCACTTTATATTGTTGTTGTTGCTCCAAAATTCAAAAAAAGAAGAAGAACAAAGAAAGAAAGAAAGAAAGAGAGAGAGAGAGAAAGAAGGAAAGAAAAGAAAGCAATACATATCAATCTCCAAAACAGATGTGACCATTACAGCCTTTTGAAGCTCCAATGCTACATCAAGATTGTTGTGTTGTCTGCATTCCAGGGTCTGAAACCGCTACAAACAAAATCAAATTTTGCAAGCAATTACAAACAATCGTGAACTGAATCTACTAAAAGAAGTGAAAACAGAAAAACACGACTCTCGTTTGTGATTGCATTCCTTTTTACATCCGGACTTTGTTCACAAGAATGTTTTTGTGGAATTTTACAGCTGCTAAGGAACGTGAAGCAGCAAGGAACGTGCAGCCACGTAAACACATGCCGGGACAGAAGTAAGTCGAAATACAAATTGAAATTTTCACCACTTGTGGAGGAAGCATATTTCTTGCTGGAATCAAAATATTGTTAGTATTCCACTGTGCCTTTTTGTTCCACACATTTAGAACTTTATATATATTTCTGGTTATTATCATTCACATAATCGACCGTCTTGCTCGATTTTTCGCTTTCAGGTGGAATGACTCTATATGGTTGAGGACTAAGCTTTCGAAAAATAAGGGAGAGAAGAACAACTGTTTAACTGAAAAATTAAAATGACTTCATTAAGTTATATTTTAATTAATAAATGACTGGTAGATTGACTCTGTCCTAGCTATTGAAGTAGACAAAGTATCTTTCCCTCTCGACTCTCAAACTTTTCAGACGCAGTCCGCTATATGGATCCGCCATTTTGAATTTTTAAATTTTAATGTCAAATTAGTAAGTTTGTAATCAACAAAGTCAAACGCACCAATGTACCAAGTCCAGTTCGCCAATTTTACTTTTTCCAAATTTGGTCCTCCATTTTTTTTATTTGATGTCAAATTGATAATTAACAAGATCAAAAGCCTCATTATAGCAACCTTTTGTCCATTTTTACTGATTTTGAATTATGCGTTTCAAACATTTGATCCATAGTTTATCGATCTCTATGCGTCGCCCTTTTGGACCGTCGCTCTCCTGGCTGTCGCTTTCTTTGTGCGTCGCCTCTTGACCCGTCGATCTCTTGGCTAACGCTCTCCTGGTCGTCGCTCTTTTGCCATCACTCTTTTTGCTGGCGCTCTACTGTCGGTACACCCACGTTTATTACAAAACTTGATCCTGACATTATTAACTATCTTCTCTTCAATATGCATGACGGTACTTGCAAAAGAATACCATATCAATATCACAAATGTAAACTATGCGAGACCGCGAGAAGTCTCGCGAGACTTCTCGCGCGAGACTTGCTGAAGTCTCGTCTCGCGTTCTCGTCTCGCAAAAGATATCAGGTCTCGTCTCGCGTTCTCGTCTCGCAAAATATTATAAGTCTCGTCTCGCGTTCTCGTCTCGTTTGCGAGACGAGACGAGACGAGACTTCTCGCGTTCTCGCGTCTCGCGCCCATGCCTAATCTCATCTCACTTTCTTTTGCGGCAATCGGACAAAAATAATCACATTTATCCCTAAAAAGCACTTTTCAAATCAGATTATTAGGGGGAATCCTCTAAGTTCCGTCCGAGATTTGTGCCCGTATCTACTGCTGAAACAATTTTCCAGCATGAGGAAATGGACATATCCTCTTCTGCCATTTATTGCAATTTGTATCCAAGTAGCGGGAGCGAAATTAATACAGATTGATGTGACCTAAATGTTCCAGGACACGAAGTTCAGCTGGAAATATTAAAGAATATACCGGTAATTATTTTTATTTTCTTTAATTAATTAATTTATTTATTTTTGTTTATTTATTTATTTATTTTTGAGAAAAATGAAACAAGCCAAGGGGCATCAATTTCATCTCACTTTTCTTTTGTCAGTGGAACACAAATTATTACATTCCTCGCCTAAAAACACATTTCAAATCGGATTATTGGGGTGGACAGTGTTCCCAGATCCAAGATTGGGGGAAAATGTCCCCTCATTCCCCCGGGATTTGCGCCAGTGTTTGTGTACCAAATTCAAGCCCCGGTCTTAATCCGGAAACCATGTTATTATGCTCCGGGGTTGCAGAAGGACGAAATCGGAAAAAAACAAACCGTAAAGTCGAATAACTAACGATAACCGAAGGCGGGAAAACTACCTCTTTATTTGGCATTCACGTGAAACATTTGCCCTCTGGACTTCCGTCAAAACTTTGAAGAAAACGAAGGCTCGGTTACAGTTTGCTTAAACCCAAGACATTGTAAACGAAATAACGAGTGTTTTCCCAGTTCATTGATCGATTACATCAACCGTGTTGTTAGACAAGTGTTTTAGAATTTGTTTCAGCAACCCATTCGGTGAATCTATTTTTGCAGAACAAACAGTTTGCAGAAATCCATACCTTTTGAGTGAACAAGTGCGTACAACTCTGTGAGGGTAGTCAGTGTCTGCCAACCTTGGGATCTCCATTAGACTTCCGGACAAAGAAAAAGACGAAACATTTCAGCAAGGAAGTCCACCTCCCCTTCTTCATTTTATTTTTATTCTTGTATCTGCTTCATCGCTCAATTGTCGCTAAAGATGAAAAGATCTTTTCTTCCAAATAGAACCTCCATCCAAATAATGCTGAATACATGTTTGTTCTTTCATTTAGCACAAGCAGCATATAATAATTCTGTGTATATAATGGAATGTTGGATCCTTTTAATTTGAAGTGCATGAATACATAAAAGGTATAGCAGCCTCGAATGTTGTGTCTGTGACGCTTAAATAAACAGTCTGTGCACACAGCGAGAGGAGACTCCCCTCCGCTGCCATTACTATCAACTTACGAAGTGAAGAACACTTCAGATGGACGAGCAAAGACAATCGTGAGATTCAGATGAACAAAGGTCCTCCTGTTCCACAGACCTCCCCCCTCCCCCACATTCCCAAATCGTACATCCTTGGCTGGATGAGATCATTGCCTCTTAAGGGTCCGAACCAGTGAGCCGCTGCTTTCCCTAAATGAAGAAGAGGCCCCAACACAGTTTTCTTTTCTCGAGGAGACAGGAAAATGCACAGCACATCAATCAGGTAGGAAAAGGGGGAACACTTGGAAAGCGTACATCAATCAGCGAACCGGAAGTGGACGACAAAAAAAGAGCCCAGTAATTGCTTGACTATAATTGTGCGCTATGGTAATAGTGGTTTGATGCTGGTGGCTGTTTGAGCATGATTGCTCTACGGCTTACTTGGTCATGAATTACTTCACAATATAGATATTTAAGAGAAATACAAGCACAAGGTGTATGACCTATGATTATCTATGGACATACCAAGACAATTACTTCTGTTGTTGCATTATAGGCGATCCATCATTTCGTGAGGGAAAGGTTAATGGCCGCCGTACTACAAGTGTCAAGTACGAAACCCATTAAACCCTTCTCCATGTAAATATATTTACATCTTGTGAAAAGCTAATAAAAGTATGATTAAACCCTTATCACAAAAACTCATTCCACGGAAACATAGGAGAGATTTTTAGTTACTCAATCACATGCAGGAATTGGATTACCAATGGCCTCTACCCTAATATGGTTTGCAGGAAGAACTTACTTGTATTTTTGTTTCATTTGTAGATGACTTGGTGGCTAATTTGTAGGCCCACTCCTGGTTTGTGACTTGAAGGTCAGGTTGTCTCTTCGAGATTTCAAACACCATGAATAGATGAGAAGGAGCTACTGCCAAAACTGTTATTCCAAGTTTGTATCGCAATCAGCAACTCTTACGGGAGCAATCTTCTGATTTCCCGATTCCCTGAAACTTTTCCTCTCTTAAATTGTTAATTTCTATCAGGAAGTAAAGAAAGTCCGCACGAGATGACGTTAGGGTAACAAATCGTAGCGGGCTAGGCCTAAGAGAAAATTTTCGAGACGAGGTCAGAAAAGTTTTGAAGAATCGAAACGAGACGAAAAACCTTTTTTTCTCGTCTGCTGGGGAAAGCTATTCTAAATCCTGTAAAATTTCAGTGACGCATTTTGCGTCATATTCGACCCGACAAAAGGCAAATTTAGAATGATATGATTTGTCTCAAGTTTGTATTCCAGATGAATTAGCAATATTCTGTCTTTGAAGAAATCAATGTTTGACAGGAGATGAGAAGGGCAAGAATTTCAGTAAACCTGTAAAGCTTTATAGCAGTAAAGATATCTGAGATATGTGAGTAAAGATATATAGATAACTGATAAATCTGAGATTTCTTATGGTTTCATCAACTGAGCACAGGAATGTAAACACTGGCACTTGCTCTACTGTTATAACTGTGACGTCACTTCCGACACCAAGAGCCTTTTCTAGTTGGACGGTAATTCTGAATAGTTAATGTGCATAGAATTGTGTTAAGTAAGTTGTTTCGTTGCTGTTGCCAAATCATCGCAGTGTCGTGATGTCCTGGCCCTTGGCCCACTTGAACACCTCCAACCCATTCATCGACAAGTAAACTCTCTTAATCTTATGGTGAAATCATTAAACATGGGCTTAATGGATGGAAAATGATAGTGAGTTTTCACCTATGAAGAGCGGACAATTCCATTGTCACTGATAGCTCAATCATCTTATAGCTACACAGTTAAAGGAGGCTGAGCCTAAAAGAAATCTGTATTCAAATTAAAAAATTGATTTGTCACGTGAAACGGAGAAATTAAGAAGGTAATTCTCACCTTTCCCTCAAAGTGCTGTGTAATTGCTTTAACCGCATATGCAATACCTTTGTAATTTTACACATATTTAAATTCATAAATAGAAAAGGCCTATTAAGATCGCCTAAGCTCATTGAAGGACGGGAGTACATTATACTTACTGTATTCATATCTGAAAAGAATAACCTCGAAATAATATATTTTATGATTAATTGCAAATGTATACAAAGAAAAGAAAAATCATTTTGGTATTAGAGATGTGTTTATCACACGAATCTGACATTTTGTGTTTTAACAAGAATTTTAGGAATGTTCCCAAAAAAATAAATCAAAAGATTGCGATCTTGGCCAATAATTAGTTTTTGGATCAGGGGTCACAAAATGTTTGAACGGCCCCTAAATCGAATTTTCATATTTTTTACGGAATAAGCACATCATACTGTGTTAGGTGATAGTTTGGGTTTGGCAACACTATATGTAGCTCTCCAGATATAAGGGTATAAGAAAATTTTCGATTGAAATGTATTTGATGTTTTGATCCAAAAATAAGTATTTTGATTATATTTATGTTCTCCTTTTGGGCCAACTTTCGCAATTAATTTTTTATACACTTTGATTGACACTTAACAAGATTCAAATAATGCATTGTATAATGTCAGAAAACTTCAGGAAAGGCTGTAATGTATGCCAGACGAAAAATAAGCTTTAAAGAGGCAAAAGCCATGGTGACTGAAACGCAACGATCTGTACCAAACATTGAAATGAAATAACATGACATTTCTGGTTTAACGGCCCATAATTATGCACCGACGGGAACAAAATGAAATGAAATCTTCGAGTTTTATGTCTCACGGTTACGCCGGTTAGGCTAAAGGAGACGGTGAAGATGAGTAATGAATGAAATGGTGGAATGAAGAAAGTAAGAGAAAACGGGAGAACCCAGAGGAAACCCGGTGTTTGTCCACCACAAAGTTCACTTGGCGGGGGCTGCGATCGAACGCGAGACCCCAAGCACCAGAGGTGAACGCTCTACCACTGAGCCACAACGGCCCCTGCACCGACGGGATTAAGGAAGACAGTGATGATGAAATGGTGAAATGAAGAAAGTGTGAGGAAGTGGAAGATTCCCAAGAAAACACACGCACAGGGTGTTTGTCCATCACAAAGCCCATTTGCCATTAGCTAAGATTGGACCAGAGATAAGAGATTAGGGCTCTACCACTGTCCCCACCAAATACTGAAGTTGGAGAGGAGACCGTAGAACAGATTATTAGTTTTCAGCATCTCGGTAGTGCGCCTATTACTAGAGGTATGAAGGCAAACGTGAAATAAAATAGCGAATAGTAATAGAAACTGTTAAAGAAGTATTTAGGTAAAAATAAAAGTATATTTTGTGGGCCTTTGAATTAAAAACTAACAAAAAATACTCATCAAATGTCAAGAGTGGGGTGTTGTACTCACCGGGACAGAAACAATCACTACCCAGAAACCATTAGAAATGACTAGACTTCGTAAATGTGGATATGGAAAAGAATGAAGAACATTAGCTGGATCTAATGGAAAACGAATGAGAACATTTTAATAATGTAAGAATCTAATAATCTTAGATCTAAAAGAATAAACTCTGGTGGACAGTAAGAGGAATCATTAACTAGAAGTTTCAATTTTCTCCAGTAGATGTCAACCGTGGAAAATGTCTGCTGCCCATCTAACGGCGAGATATGTAATTTCTACGACATTTCTTTTAATAGTAGAAATTGGGATCTGAATATCTACCGTTAAAGTAAGCGTTACCTGTGAAGAACTCCATTAACGAACTCGGCCGAGGTAATCACTCTAGCTATGTAATGTAAAAAAAAAAATGAAACATTCGTTATCGTTCAACAGACATTGTGTGGAGTAACGGACTTTCGTACTAACATTACAATATTATAGCTTCTACTTGTATGACCCTAATAACTGGTTGGAACATTGGAAATCGAGGCCTTTACATCGTAAAATGCATTACGCTGGTGGTAATTGAAAGAGTTCCACGCAGGAAACGTTGTACAAAATGTATTTAAAAAATGTAGACTGTTTTTTTCGTAATAAGGGTCATTTCTCACCATAGGTTATGTGCGATTATTATACTAACTATTGTACCCTCCTGAGGTCAATGATATAATTCAAGAGAGTGCATCATATCATGAAATCGCCGATATGACTGGGCCTTGTATACAGAACGATTTCTGTATTTCCTGTGTATTCCTTTGTCACATGTACAAGCAATAATGCAAGTAAAGATATACAGATCCTGTGATTTCAAGCAAACTTTGGACGAAGTCCGAGCCAATTATGCCACATTCATCTAGGTGTAACACTTCAATTTATGTCCATGTTATATGGTTAGCACACACTGCTACGACGGAGGAGACAGGGTTTGGTTGTAGGTTCCAACTCATGTGGTGTAGATCCTTCGTTAAGTTGTAGTTTTATGTCTCCGTGTTATAACGACGTTAAAGTTTAAGTGGTATAAACAAAAATTGTGTGCGACATAGCGGGAGCCAAATATTATTGAATATATTCATTAAGTCATTCAAATAAAATTAAAAAAAGCGAGCGGCGGCTTAAATTTCAGACAAACTTTTGGATGTCGTGCTCGAGTGCAGGAAATTTAAAACCAAGCCATAAGCTCCAATATTGCACGAGATGTATGTGCTTCTTACTCATCAATCTTAGAAACATCACTGTATAGAACTTAAAAATTTGATCACTACATATTTACAGTCTTTTTTCCTTCTTTTCTGATAATGTAAAGATGTGCAAATAGTCAAATTTAACCAACAAATTCATGAAATATGTCGATTAATATGCTATACAATAACAGAACAACTAAATTATGGCACAAAAATGAATCAGCAAATTAATTAGAACAATGTTCAGCCATTTCTATGAGGTATGAGCAAGTAATGCGTTGCGATCCCAGGCTAACACTACAGGGCAATATTTAAGAGCCTAAACAATGGTGTGCACACTTAACAAATTTTAAGTGAAACGCAGATAGGAGTACCACGGCACCAACCAATTGTTGTGATGAGACCCAAAACTACTGGAAATCGCATCTTCACGAAGAGTGGCACTTGAGAATCATTTTTTTTTGGGGGGGAGGTCTCATGGCGGTGAACCTGTCAAACAAACTTCAACTTCTAACACAGGCCCATATCCAGGGGCTTCTAAGGGGGCAAGAGCCCCTAAATATTTACTGCCCCTCTAAAATTTTCACGGTAGGCTTACAAAATGAATTATAATTTAGTTGGATTGGGCGCCCCTAACTTCTACCGCCCCCCCCCCCCGACATTTTTGGGCTGGCTACCGGCTGTTCTACCAACGTAGATATGTGAATGTGGAAGCGAATATATTTCAACACGAAGAGCAAACTCCATGAATTGGTCCTGGCTTCAAATAGTCCAACTCTTTTTCCAAGAGCAACACTGTCATTTGCAGTTATTAAAGATGGACTTCGAATTATTTATTTATTTATTTATTTAACAATCACCAGATACAGCTCAGAGGCCGTTTTACACTGGGTATTCAACAACAACAATGGAAAGAATTTGAGAAGGTATCGGCCAGGGCCTGTTTTAGTAGGTACCATCCCGGCATTTGCCTGGTAGGACTGAGGGAAACCCTGGAAAACCTCAGTCAGGATGGTCGGCAGCGGGATTTGAACCCACGACCTCCCGAATGCGAAGCCAACGCTCTACCACTTGAGCTACTTCGCTCGGTAAAAGGCAGTAAGGTAAGGGCAAGGTAGTCCTATACCCAATGAGTACTGTCACTACCAGCCTAAAATCAGTAATGATATTACACATTAGACAGTAACTAGCAAATGATATACATATGTAGAAACATTGTCGCTTTTTGATTTTTGACATGCTAAAGGTCACTACACTGCCCCTCCTTGCTCTGCTCGCCTACTTAAAAGTAATGGAGGATCGTATGGTCTCAAACTGTTTGCACGTAACTTGCTGCTGGTGTATGTTAAAAGAGATGTGGTTTTTGTACACTTTTTTGTCATTACCTATGTTTATAATGTTAAAGTGTCCATGGCCCCTGAAGACAAGTACGTAATAAAAACAGAGCAAGAACGAAAGTGCGAGGCGTTACGGTTATTAAAAATTAATTTTTCTTTTAAAATATTTCTCTTCACATAATTTTCTTAAAACAGAGCTACTTTGCTCTGGCAATTAAGTTGTTTACTTAGCTGCACAGAAAGTGTTTCTAAATATTTTCCTTTGCATAGCTTTATTCTAGCAGCGAGAGTTTAGGAGCAACTAATGACCATGTCCTCGCTTTAACAGCTCCTATTACACCCAGCGAAATAGCATCCGCAATTAGAAATATAAAGAACATTGCACCAGCCTATGATAAAATAACATATTGATACTTCATGGGCGATCCTCCAACTCTGTTGCAAGACCTGCCTTATTTGTATAGTTTTGCCCTTACATCCGGACACTATTCAACAATCCACTCGGAAATTATCATGTTTCGAAAACCGGAATAAAATCAATCAAATCGAATATTAATCATTCTGGGCTTGGAACTACGAATAAGTTGAATTAAATCTAACCAAAACAAAACCTTATCTATGGTTACAGTTTCTGCAATATAGCATTGTCTTCATCATAGACATTATTACTAGAACAATCAAACATAGATGCATCTTATCGTTAGACCAAACTGACATCTTTGCTAAGAAAAATAGTATTCGAAAGAGTGTCGTTGTCTTGATATTGACGTCAGTTTTTGTAGCTTCTATCATTATATTAAAGAAAAGTTTCTCCTTCAACTTGATCTTAATGAATAATCAATTGAATACGTATCTCTCATTTTGAATCTTAGTATTCGACCTGGAGAAAGCATTTGACACCGTTGCCACATTGGGTTAATGTGTTGATATTTCTCAACCAACGATTTCATATAGACTATCATACTTTTCATAATAGAATAGCTTATACACTGGACTCTCGCCAATCCGGCCCTCAGTAGTCTGTCCTCTCATTAATCCTGTTCCATATCTGGCGTTTGCCGTATATAACGTTACAATAATCTATCAACGATTGTACAGGGTGTCCAATATACAATGCAATCCGGAGTTTGGGATAGTAGAACTCACCTAAAGTGATACACGAATAATGGTTATACCAAAATGAAGCCTTGTTCATGCATATATTTTTAAACTAGGAAGCAACGATTGAAGTATACTGGGAACCACACAGTGTTGCCACATGTAACCAAAGTTTTTTTTTTTTTTTTTTGCAAAACATGTAAATTGACTCATAACTAATACTTATGGATTTTCTGTCCTTAATTTTCAGTTTGTTTAGTTGGAGTAGCTTGGAAACTATGGAGCAGAAAAAAAAGTCTTCATTTCCACCGATAGCTAATCGGATGAGGCCTCTGTAAGGAGGAACTAGGGAAATCGTAATTTTCATAAATTAACACTCTGAATTGGCAACTTTGCTGATGTTTCAGTGCATCAAAAGGTGTGTTAAGGATCTGTTTACATTATGCAATTCCTGAAAACAATGAAAAACAAAGTTTGAAATTATCATGATAAAATGTTTACTTACATGCACCCGGCAACACTGCTACTATCAGAAATGAGTTACTAGCTTTACAGCGAATGCTGGGAGTGTCCCCTGTTTTGATTCAAACACTGGTTCACATGGTTCACCAGGTTGGCAGCGACTTTGCGAAGATTAGAAGTGTTAAAGTTCTCAATGGCACTGCGAATGTTCGTTTCCAGGTCTTGAATAGTTCGAGAATTGTTCTTGTATATCTCTTGCTTTAAATAGCTCCATAGAAATGAATAGCAGTGTTGCCTAGTGCATGTAAGTAAAAATGTTCACCTTTGCTGATGATTCTGTTCTGTAACCAGGGTTGGAAAAAAGTTTTTTTTCTTTTTTTAAAAAAAAAAACAAAACGTGTTTAAAACATGAAAAAGATGTTCAAAATGTTTTAAACATTTTAAAATACTTTCCGAAAAACATGTTTTAAACATTTTGAACAGCTTAAAGCATGATTTTAAACATATTTCAAAATCATGTAATAACTTATTCGTTAAAACTTTTTGCTCTTTACTAGCAACCGACCTTTTCATTTATTTTATCCACTACATTGTGTTGGGTATAGAATATTTCAGTATAGATTGGTAATTTTCAACTTATTTCATATCACGACCTCCTTTTATTGCACCCTTTTGCCCGTGACTCTCGTAAGTACTTTCTTGAATGTAATAAGCTTTTTAGTTAGATTTTAAAATCTACCTACTATGGAGATTTCACACAATCTATTAATATACATGGCAAAACAAAGATCCTCACCTTCCTTGTGTATTGAGAACGGGTTGAGGGAGAATGTTGTAACTTTGAAGTCGTCTGCTATATCAGATGGTGCTATCAAGCATCATGGCGGACATCTTTGATTGGTATTCAAAATTTCAAATGCAAAGAGAGTCATGTTACATGTTTTTTAAAGGTAGAATTTTACCAAAATTACGGTTGTGCGGTTATTTTATCCCTAAAACAAATGATTTCTGAGTTACAGCTTCTGAAAGTTTACTAACTATCCCCTTAGGGGCTAAGCTCGCGTTTCGTGGAGGCGATTAAGATTTTTTGTTGCAAAATTTGATTACTATTTCAGAACAGTGATGCTAATAAAATTATTTTAAAATAATAAATTTTCAAAAAGTAATGTGTGAAGCACACTTAATGTTGTGCTAACTGTAGAATATTTTCTGCAAGTCTATGTATTTTTTTAAGTCGATAATTTAGTGAAGTAAGAAATATTTCTGGTGGTCAGAGCACAATAAATCCAAGTCCATTTTTAATAAGGTTCAGGTTTGCTCAGCAAGTGAATTCTATTTCAAAACGTAATATCTTCTCAGTCAAAAGTCCGAAATAAATATAACCGAAACCTCGTGAAACAGCGTGAGATAGTTTCATATGACAGCAGCTAGACAGGGTCGTCAGTGGGACAGGAGAACAACCGCCCCCCCCCTGAATTTCAGATTTTGAGGGCAGTGAGGCAGTTTTAGAAACCTTTTGATAAGGAAAGTCCAATAGAGCAAGTTTGAGATCCTTACAATAAATACGGAGGAAATACAGATGTTCAAAACTGGAAAGTGGTAAGGCCAAATTTCCGGAATTTTAAGCAGGCCCGAAACTCGAAAGTAGAGACACCTTTGGAATCCTTGGGCAAAAGAATATCCAAGAGAGCAATATAGGCCTCTTGCTCCGTAGGCCAACGGAAATGGATTATCACCTATCAAAATCCGTATTTATTCGGTGTAAGGACTTCCTTTTGACACACCCTGCGTTTATTTAACGTAATTATGCATCATTGACTATGGCATTCGGACCTTGACTTGTTAATCATTTCCACGCTGCAGGGTACACAATATAATGTTAATATCTTATATTTATGAGGAAGGAGGGGGGAAATAAGCCCTCCTTTTCCCCCATTCCATCAACGCCCTTATATAGCGGTTGTCCTATGAAACTCTAGCCCACACTAGGGGGAAGGGTCGAAAAAATCGAAAATTTGAGGACCCCTTTGCGCTAGTGCGGAAAAGTTGTACCTACATGTAGGTATTACCTGTGTGAAATTTCAACACCCTAGAATGATATGTTTTGGCAAAGGGTGAAAAATTTTGAAAATTCGTTGAAAAATTCAAAACATTTATCTTTTTATACTTTTTAATACTATATATTTATCACAGTATCTTTCATGGTAATAACGGAAAGTTGCGCTTACATATATTTAACTACTATAAAAAGTTTCAGAACCCTGGGATAATATTTTCTGTTCTGGCAGTTGGCCTGAACTTACATATTTTTTCTTACTAGTACTTGAACCATATTCTTTCAATCACAATAACTCATTTGTCTCAGTTAAAGTAGCAACAGTTTATAACTACACAGTTATTAGACTTCAAATGTTTTATTCATACAAATACGTCACAGATTTAGGATGCTTAATGTTTATGCTTTAAACAAACAAAAAATAAAAGTATACATTATAAAACTTATGGACTGTCAATTTCGGGTTTGTAAACATTTTTCGCGAAGGTTTCACAATTCACATTTTATACTGACCCTTGAACCTGAAAGATGGCATACACTTTCTAGATTTCAAGGCAGCTCGAATGAAGTCGTCACGGTTTCCATGACGGCAAACTTTCCTGGAGGCCTCCGTAATTAGTTGCATAGTTTTTTCTACAGCTTGGGTGAGGCATGGGAAGTCAGCGAATGATCATTCAATTGGAACCTCTTCTTGCAGTATGGTTTGCAGATATCTTATATTGTTATTCAAGATTGGTGGTGGGGCCACTTGGGTTTTCTGCCACTCGATCATGTCAATATAGTCCTTAGCTTCAAAATTTATTTTAGGAATGTTGAATTTGCGAACACCATCAACTTCACCTGTTGCTTCAATTTCTCTGGCTCTGGCTTTTATAACTCTTCAAACTGCAAGTGTTCGAACTTGAACTCTTTCGTTGGTAAGCATCGCAATCAGAATGTTTTCTGGAGATGTGAAGAAAGCATTTCTTTAAATCACAGAGTCGAGATAAGTTTTGTCCAAATATGTACCGGTCACGGTGAATTGGTGAATGTGTCGAACTGCATCCCTAATTGAATGTTGGACTCTGATACGGAACCAGAATGGAACATACACTCTCATAATGAACTCAATTATGGTGTCAGGCTGTGTGAAGGTTTCGTTGCGGAAACATACAGTCGTAAGATCCTGTTCGTTGTTGTCAACCAGAGCGACACGTTGAGTCGCCCTGGATTGCGTTTGGCTAAATCTACTGGACAGATTCCTGAGGAAATGGCAACAGCAATATCCATCAGATATTTTTTATTCCTACTAAGAATGGGTGGATCAATCGAAGACAAAGCACAATTAATTTGCTCATACGTTACTAATGGAAGCTGTTCGCAGCCGTCCAAATACTTTCCAATGCTGCCAGAGTAAGATAAAGTAAAATGCTTGAAAACACTGTTATGACACTTTTGTTGAACGAGGGTGATTTCATCAATATTGGCAACAAGATGGGGCACCGTGGGATTATGGTCATAAGGGTAATCGATCGTTCAATGAACACTTTGCCAGTTGTTGGGTAGGTCGGCATGGACCACTTGAGTGGCCAGCAAGGTCCCCGACCTACCTCCGTTGGATTTCTATCTTTGGGGGCACTTTAAAGCTATTGTTTGCCAGTGTAAAATTATTGACATTGGCTACCTGAAAAGGAGAATCATTACTGTCTGTGAACAAATATCACCAACTATGCTTCGCAGAGTTCACAAGCACTGTATCTCAAGGTTAATGATATGCATAGAACAGAACAGTGGGCAAGCTGAACACGTCATGTGATTGTAATTGTCTCATGTGTGTTAGCTCTCTCTTTTCCTGGTTATTAAAGAATACGTAATGTGAGATGTTACAAAGCTTGCTTTTTGCTTTATCTTTATCCTTCAATTCGAAACTTCGAACAGCACATTTCACAGCATTTCACACATACCTAGGTAGCATATCCTAAATCTATTCACAACTTCAAAACAGTCGTAGGTTTTGGAAAAATAACTTTACCATTGGGTTTCTCTTCGAACGAGGATGTTCGTTTAATTTTTCAAACGACCATGTTGCCATTTAAAATAAAGAAGTAGATTCCAAGATGGCAGTCACTAAGATAGAGGAAGACAACCTTAAACACGTCATAATGTTTCCTCCTTGCACCACCATTAATCCCAATTGGCTTCAGATCGACTGCATTTACAGTTTCTCAAATATTTATCCCGGTCCAGATTTTGTATTTCACTTAACAAAATATTATACTTCAATTACTTAGGACATTTGTGCATGTTCCAATATGGCGAACGTAGAAGTGGTAGGATTTTAGTATGTTATTTATCTGTATATATATATATATATATATATATATATATATATATATCGATAGATAATCTTTATCGACATCATCTTTATCATTTATATAATCTTTATCAACATCTATGTCAAATTTTAACTTGTTAATAATTACATCCTAAGTTCAATAAAATTTTAAATCAGTTTGACGTTAGTTTTCGGAATTTTAGAATTTAGAGCTAAATATTTCTAAAAGTATGCGTTTTATGAAAAATTGTTTCTCTTTAAAAAATATTGTGTTATCTATGTTCTATAAAACGACACTAAGTTTATCTCTTTATGTTCAATCGTAGCGAAGATATTGCTATTTTTATCTGGGTATTGTTCATTTGACACTTCCGGCGGCCATTTTCCAATATGGCGGCGAAGATTACCTGGGATTTCAGGGGACTTTTAGTAAGTTGTTTAGAACATCATTCCCAACATCTGTACCAATATTCAGCTTGTTACTAATTTGTTCCTTTCTTCATTAAGGTTTGAGCTTCGTTTACTGCACTAAAAACGGCTGAACTGATTTTAATGAAGTTTTACACAAAAAGAGGTCTCAGCCTTTAAATCATTTTCCTTTTATCTTTGACGAAACAAAAATTGAGTTAATAGATCACCAAGATCCTCAAAGCCTTTGTATATTATTATTATTATTATTATTATTATTATTATTATTATTATTATTATTATTATTATTATTTTATTAGGGAATCCGGGACACAGAAGTGAACTATTGGTTGCATAATATTTGCAGCAAGGTGCACATACGCATTACATCAGATTTTTAGAAGAATCGTATTCATTTGCACTTTTTTTTAGTTTATTTACGTTTTTTACACACTTTTATCTTATTTTCTCAGTGTACTATTTTTTAAACCTTTTTAATTATTTTTAACTTTCTTATATATATAGAACTGGCGCAAATCCCGGGGGGACGAGGGGGACATGTCCCCCCCAATCTTGGACCTGGGTGGGACTGTCCCCCCCAATAATCTGATTTAAAAAGTGCTTTTTCGGATAAGTGTCATTATTTATGTCCGACTGCTCCAAAGGAATGTAAGATAAAATTGATTTCTCTTGGCTTTTCCATTTTTTTTTCTAAAAAAGAATCGTATTCTGTAGTATTTCAAACTGAACGTCGTGCTGTAGTGAGTTTAGTAGTCTCATCAATATGTATTAATTCCGCTTCCGCTATTTGGGCACAAATTGCAATAAATGCCAGAGGAGGATATGCCCCTCTCCTCATGCTGGAAAGTTGTCTCAGCTGTAGGTACGGGCACACATTCCGGGGAAATGGGGAGACATGTCCCCCCCCCCCAACATTGGAACTGGAGGCTCTCCCAATAATCCGATTTGAAAAGTGCTTTTTGCAGATAACTGTGAGGAGTTGTGTCCGACTGGCACAAAGGAAAGTGAGATGAAATTTGTTTCTCTTGGCTTTTCCATTTTTAATGAAAATGAAGGCGTGCGACTGTGCGTGACGTAACCTGATATGAAATCTTATCTCCTCCTCTCCCCTAGGCCCTAGCACACGAAGAGTATATAGACTATCCAACGTCAGTAGAACCCATCTTTTCAGTAAATGCGCATTTAATCTATTTGTAGTATCAGCCTAGGCATCTACTCATGCTTCGTAAGCTAACTAACTCTATAGCCTATGGAATCCGGAGGTTCAATGCCGCGTTCACAAAAGCTCTCCACTGACTTCTATTTTTAGCCAACTGGATCCAGTTTCTAGTTTCTATTCCTATCTCTGCGAGATCCATCTTAATATTGTCTTCCCATCTGCGCCTAGATCTTCTTAAAAGTCGTTTTCCGATTGGTCTTACTGCTAACACTTTGAAAGCGTTCCTACTTTCTTCCATCCTGGCTACATGTCCTGCCCACCTAAGCCTCCTAGACTTGATGACCTTAACAATGTTTGGTAAGCCGTATAATTTACGTAGTTCGTCGTTATGAAGTTTCCACCATTCCCCATTCCCGTTCCTCTTGGTCCGAATATTTCTCTCGGGATCTTGTTCTCAAATACTTTCAGTCTATGCTTTGCACTCAGTAAGCGACCATGTTTCGAAACCATACAGAACAACAGGTATGATTATCGTTTTATACATTTTAAGCTTCAAATCCCTCGACAGAATTCGCGACGACAAGAGGTTTTGAACTGAATAATAACACGAATTCCCTGTTTTTAGTCGACATTTAATTTCTTCGTGAATATGATTTTCGTCTGTTAATATTGATCCTAGATATTTGAAAGAATCCACTTTATCAAAAGTATTATTTAAAATTTTAACACATACATGAATTGCCGTATTACGGTCCCGACGCACTTCCATGTATTTAGTTTTCTCTGCATTTATTTCTAAACTCATGTCCATGCAAGCGCGTCTAATAAGACCTTTGCATTTCTTTCTATTTTTCTCCTATCATCCCCTACTAAGTTTACATAATCAGTGTACGCATAACCTGGTGAACACTGTTCAGCTCTAGGCCCTGGTTGCTATCTTTGATTTTCCTTATAGCGTATTCCAGGACAAAGTTGAATAATAATGGCGACAACGCATCTTCTTGTTTCAGGCCATTGTTAACGTGAAAGCTCGTGGCCAAAAATTTTCCTACCCGGACTTTACTTTGGGATTCATTTAAACATGCCTTAATTGATCTAATTAGCTTTATCGGTATTCCAAATTCTGTAAGAACGTTGTACAATGTTTCTCTCCTAACCGAGTTATAAGCCTTTCTAAAATCAATAAATAGTTGATGTACCGGACTACTGTATTCCCGCTTGTTTTCAAGTATTTGGCGAATGGTAAATATTTGGTCGATAGTTGATCGATTTCGTCTAAATCCACACTGATAATTTCCAAACATTTCATCTGCGTATGGGGTCAATATTGCTAATAGAATGTTTGAAAGGATTTTATAGGATACTAGCAGCGTTCACCCCGCTTCGCTGCGGTCACCCCGGAACGCAATAAACTTTGTTACTTAGATAATTTTTACTTTTTCGCTTTCAAATTGCAGTAAATGTTAACATTATAGCGCCTGTCATTTATGTTAACCCGCCGAGTGACACGGTCATGCGGGTTGCATATAAATACGTTTATTTTTATACCTATGATGAACTAACAAAGGATTTGTACGTTATGGACACTTGAATGGTCAATTATCTCAAGACACTGGTAATTAAAAATTAAAGTGATATGATAAAAACCATCTAGGGTCCAAATCCTAATAACCCCCCAAAAATGAAAGAAATTGGTTCAGCCGTATTAGCGTGATGAGCTAACAAAGGATTTGTGCGTTCTCTTTTATATAATAGATTAACAGAAGAGAGATGCCTCGATAATTATTGCAGCCAGTTTTGTCGCCTTTCTTGTGGATTGGAACAATGATTGATTCTTCCCACTCTTGTGGCAATTCTTCCTTGTTGTAGATAAGGAGAATGAGTTTGTGTATCTTGTTCCACAATTTTTTGCCTCCAGCTAAAATTAACTCAGCCGTAATTTCGTTTACACCCGAGATTTGTGTTTCTTTAATTTCTTTATAGCGATTTTTACTTCTATTCGATTGGGTTCTGGAATATATGGTTCTGCGGTGTGTATCTTCCTTTCTCCACGCACATTAGTTTTTGGCTGCGTGTTAAGCAAATCGTCAAAGAAATCTTTCCATCTATTTAAAATGCTGTCTGTATCAGTGAGAACTGTTCCATCAGCTTTCTTTCATATATAAGAACGAGGTTCATAGCCTTTCTTAAATTCGTTGATCCCTTTATACATGTCCCGAATGTTTTTATTTTTACTATTATCTTCAAGTTCCAAAATTTTAGCTTTCAAAATATCGCGTTTCTTTGTTCTAAGAGTTTTGGAAGTTCCTCGCCTGATGTCTACGAAATTTTGTGTAGTTATTTCATTCGGATTTTGTAGCCAACGTAATTTTGCCTGTTTTCTCTTCTCTGCTAGTTCGAACCATGGTTTGTTCCTACGTATTTCCGCGTGTCCTAATTTTTCTTTTGAGAGAGGATGTTTCGTAAGCAAAGAAAAGAATTCAATTGCTGGAACATTTTTCTCTATAATCTTAAGGTTACATCTGTTAAGTAAAGAGTATAACATGCGTCAGATTTCCGAAACGATTCCTGTAATGTTATTGAGATTATAATCATTTTGCTCAAAGAGTATTGTTGCGTCATACATAATTGATATTCTTTCTTCATGGTTTTGGGGAAGGCGTCATTTATATTATTATATTACTATAAAACAATTTTAACGTGGATCTTTGTGGATGCCTAATTAGAAACATACCAATTATAAATATGCATGTATTCAGATTTCAGAATGTTTTCACATCAGTGATTTGTAATACTGATATGTACTACTACTTCATCTACATCACCTAATATATAATATACTCTACAACAGTTGATCAGATTCATCTACCGTAATATGAGTTTCATCTCCCTTATCTAGAATAAGCCTCAAATCTGCCCACCTTCCAATGTTGAAGACAACCAATGGCGTATTTAGGATTTTCTTTCAAGGGCTATGCCCAACACAAGGAAGGAAGTGGGCAATTGCCCACCTGAGTTTGAGAATTAAATATATTTTAATTTATGCATTTTGAAGTTATAATGGCAAGAATTACAGATCGATAAATCCTATATGATATGATACAAAAATTTAGAGGTGAATCTAACCCTTTATTCTATTCATACAAGAAAAAGAAAACATCCTCTTGGCCGTCCTAATTTCCCGGGCTAATTATTCCCCCGTTTTGATTTTCTTTAATGCAAACATTTCCTTCATTTAAAAATAACTAAACGATATAATTGTTCCTTTGTTATAATAACTAAAGTCCTGTCATGTTGATATCCGCGCATGTTGGTGTGGTACATTAGTTTCGCTTATCAACTCTTCTTAGTTTTGGTGTTACTGATGACGGCCAACTTGAATCACAACTGACAACGGTCGATAAAGTATGATAGGCGAAATGAAAGTAGTAACGTCAAGAAAAAGAAACAGAAAAATAGAAAGGATGACAGAAAGAACTATTAAGGACGCAGTTCTTATACGGAATGAAATTTGACAAATACAGTATTATTTCTGAACAAAAAGCATAAGAAAATGGAAAGTCAATGACATTCTTAAAAATGGTAAGAAGGATTATTGTTGTACGTGGAATGCGTAAAACTAACAAATTATTTCGAGGGGAGAATGAGCCCGATAGCCTCCTAAATACGTCACTGAAAACAATTCTGCTCCCCTGATCCGTCAGAGCATTGTTTTTCAACTTCATAAATATTTTGAACATCGTATATATATATATATATATATATATATATATATATATATATATATATATATATATATATATATATATATGGGAACGTCTTACCTGTCCCCCCCAATGTTGAAGACAGATTTGCGCCTTTGATATATAGGTAGGTGCAAAGGTGCACGCGCACCCCCCTTCGTTGTAAATATACACTACCTAAAATGAGAAGCTAGCAATGAGTTTTGTAAAATCAATAGTTTAAGTCAATTTTCTAAAGGTTGAAGGAAAATAATTCAACAAGAGCAGACACTTAGCATTTCCAAAAGAATTCCTCATTCACATCACAGATGCCTAAAGGCATTTGAAAAGCTCAAATTTAATTTAAATGCACTGGTAGTTATTGGTGCCCCTCCCCCTCAGAGAATCCTGGATCCGACCCTGTGTATATATATCCCTCCCCGATAAACACCACCTTTACGAAGATGTGTCGGGTGGGGAGGATTGCGTGGTACAGTGAAATTTAGAGCTATGTCGGTGGTATTTCACTACCAGAAGGGCCACCCCTACCGAACTGGTCTAAATGGAGTAGCCAGACGAAGACTGTTCTGGGAGAAGGCAGCAGTTCTCCAGTAGCCAAGCTGGTGGAAATCATAGTGATTGGTACGGGAACTTCGACATTTAGTCCCAGGCGTGGTCAGAGTGACTATAACGGCTGGGATACTGCGGGGTTGAAGGCAACGGGAAACCACCACTCTATTTCCCCTAGTTTGCTGGCAGCAAAAAGAGAACATATGTACAATGGTCTTTCGCAAATAAAAATATAGTTCCGGAGGTAAAATATCCCCCCATTCGGATCTCCGGGAGGGGGATGGCTTAGGAAGGACTAGTGGACGAAAAAGTAATAATGGGGGGAAGAGAGACAGAGAAAGAAAGACAGGGAAGAGCAAAAGGTTTAGGATAGGAACATGAAACGTTCGTACTATGTTACAGGGAGGAAAATTAGAAATGAAACAAAATAACCTAGATTTGGTTGGAGTTTGTGAAGTTAGATGGGAAGGTAATGGGATGTTGAACAGTGAAGGGTATAGAATGTTTTACTCAGGTAACAAAAAGGGCGGTCATAATGACGTAGGAATAATTCTTGGAAAGAGTTTAAAGGAGAAGGTAGTGAAAGTACAATTTATTGATGATGTTAAGACTTAAAGGGAAAACGAAGGATCTAGTAGTGATACAGACATATGCACCAACGACTTCGCATGCAACTGAAGAAGTAGACGAAAACTATGAGAAAATGGAAGAAATTATAGATAGGGAGAAGAGGGGTGCATGCGTAATTGTAATGGGAGATTTCAATGCAGTTGTGGGAGAAAAACAGGAGGTAGTATCGTAGGAAAATATGGTTTAGGCGAAAGAAATGAAAGGGGAGAGGGACTGGTGAATTTCTGTAGACAGAATTCACTAGTAATTGGGAACACTTGGTTCAATCATCACAAGAGAAGATATACATGGAAATCATCAATAGACGGTGGAAGATATCAAATAGATTATGTTATGATTCAGGATAGGTACCGGAATAGCTTAAAGAACACGAAGACCCTTCCCGGGGCTGATATTTTCTCTAATCATAATCTTGTACTGGCCGAAGTAGATAATCAACTGAAGAAAAGAATGTAGACAGAAGAAAAGTAGGTAACAAAGTGTTGAATACTGAAAAGTTGAAAAACGAGGAAATAAGAAAACTTTTCGTTGAAAAATTCGAATAAAAATATTCAAACCAGAAAAGAATAGGCGCAGATAGTAACGCAAAGTGGGAATACATTAAACTTTGCTTACAGCAGGCTGCAGAAGAAGCAGTAGGTTACCGCGAACACAAAACGGCTAAGAAACCATGGGTTACTTAGCATATGTTGCAGAAAATGAGGGAAAGGAAGACGTGGAAACAAGTTGATACAGAAGAGGGCAGAAAGATGTACAGAAAGTTAAATAATTAATTACGAAGAGAAACAGACAGAGCGAGGGAAGAGTTTTACAAAAGAAAATGCGAGGACATAGAAGAATTCGAAAGAGTTGGGAAATATGAGGAAATGTATAAGGTGGTGAAATCTGTGGAATTTCGGAGGAAATAAGGGACTATTACGATGGCAGTAGAAAATAAAAATGGGAAGGTACTCAGCGACAGAAATGAGGTCATAGAAAGATGGAAAGAATACGTGGAAGACTTATATGAGAGTAGGGAGAGACCGTGTAGTCTAAATATTGAAGTAGAAAATGAAGTAGGCGAGGATGATAAAGAATTTAGTATTCTTCAGAATGAGTTTGAAAAGGCTATATCCGAGATTAGGAATGGAAAGGCAACCGGAATAGATAACATACCAATCGAATTCATTAAAAATATAGGAGACAAGGGAAAGAAAGAATTGTGGCGACTATGCAATGAAATACGTGAGACAGGGGAGTGACCAAAAGACTTCCTGAAGACGATCATGATACCGCTGGCTAAGAAATCGAATCCAAAGAGATGTAAGGATTATAGAACTATTAGTCTCATATCTCATGCAGCTAAAATTTTGCTCCGAACACTGAACAGAAGGTTATATGGAAGAACAAATGAAGAAGTTGAGAAGGAGCAGTTTGGGTTCAGAAGAGGTAAGGGCAGCACAAGAGATGCTATTGGATAATTAAGGGCGATCGGTGACAGATTTATAGAAAAAGGGAAAGAGATGTATGTTGTATTTATTGATCTAGAAAGGCTTTTGACCACATGAATTGGGAATTATTGTTGGGAGTTCTAACGAAGATAGGGTTGGAATGGAAAGATCGAAGACTCATAAGAAACTTATACATGAACCAACAAGTAAGTGTTGGGATAGGGGAAGAACTGACGGAAGAGAGTACAATTGGAAGGAGAGTTCGACAAGGATGCTGCCTCTCGCCAACACTATTTAATGTCTATCTAGAAGATATAGTGAAAAAGAGCCTACATGATGATGATGGCATTTCGGTAGGAGGTAGAGTGATTAGATGCATAAGATTTGCGGACGATATGGCGCTTGTTGCAGAATCTGAAAAGAAAATCAATAAAATGTTAGAAAAAATGAGAAAGGGCTTTGAAGAATATGGGATGAAAATAAATATTAGAAAGACAAAAACCATGGTGATTGGAACGAAGAGGTCTGTGTCAAATATAAAAGTGGGAGGGAAGCAAATAGAACAAGTGAATAATTTTCGATATCTGGGTAGTATTCGTAGTAATAACATGAACTGCGAACGTGAAATAAAAGCAAGGATAGGAATGGCGAAAGAAGCCTTTAGGAGGAAGAAAAGTCTGTTTTGTGGGACCTTGAATAAAAAGTTGAGAAAAAGACTCATAAAATGCTTCGTATAGAGTGTTGTACTGTATGGGGCGGAAACGTGGACATTACGTAAAGGTGATGAAAACAGACTGGAAGCCTTCGAAATGTGGGTGTGGAGAAGAATGGAAAGAATTAGTTGGGTCGAGCGGAAAACGAATGAGAGAGTGTTAGAAATGATGGGTGAGAAAAGAACACTTTTAGATATTGTTAAGAAGAAGAAGGGAAACTGGTTGGGACATTGCCTAAGAAGAAATTGCATCATGAAGGACGTCATAGAGGGTATGGTGTCGGGAAAGAGAGGCAGAGGGCGAAGGACACTACAATTAATGGATGATACAAAAACAGAAAGATCATACGCGAAGACGAAGTTAGCGGAGGAAACTGGAGCGTGGAAGCTTCTCAGCTGCTGCAAGTGACCTGCCAGTAAGGGCAGAATACCTATGATATATATATAGATATATATATAGATATATATATATATACAGGGGCGGATCCAGGATATGATTAAGGGAGGGGCTGACCATATTTTGCCGTTTTATCCTGTGTAAAGCAGGATTGAAGCTCATTTTATCCAGTGTATATTTGAGCGTCAAGGGGGAACTATAGCCCCTCTTGGATCCGCCACTGTATATATATATATATATATATATATATATATATATATATATATATATATATATATATATATATACAGAGAGAGAGAGAGAGAGAGAGAGAGAGGGTCTCAAAAGTCCCCTGACATAAGGTAAACGTTATACTGTTATTATCAGAATTACAACGAAGCATAAGAGGAAAACTATTTACAAATACGATGTTTTCAATCTAAAGTAAAGATTTTTTTTAAAATGCACAAAAATTGTATATATTTTTAAAGGACAAAGGCAACTTTAAATCAACGCTGCATGAGGAGGTGTTGGAACCGTTGAGTAAATTTGAAAGAAAAACTGCTTTTTAAGGTATGCCAGTAGCAGATATTTTGGAACTCCATCATGGACTCTGTGGGACTGCCACTCTTGCAGTACGTGTAAACACTTTTAACAACACGATTTTTCTTCAGAGCAAATAAAAACTTCATATGAAATTTCTGTCAGAAAGCAGATATGGAAAATATCTCCACATAAATCTCAAACGTAAATGTGTAATTATAAATTGTACTGGTTTTAAGCTAAAAGTTTAATTGTTTACAGAAATTTGAGAAGGTAAGAAAAAGATCGAATTCCGGTTAGGTTAATGCATTGTGAAAATTGTTCAGAGAAACGACTTCCTCCATGTTTTTATTTCTCGGGACGGAAGTCCTTTGCCAAAGCTGAAGGGCTCTTGAAGACTTCTTGTAAAAGACTTTTCTAGGTAGATTTTTTTTCATCAACTGGAGCATTTTTGGTTTATCTGTCCACTCTGATCCTGATGCTTAATGCACAGAATATAAAAATCCTTGTTTTAAAAAAAATGAAAAAGAAAAACACAACATGTGCTGTGTGAAGAGATATGTTTCCAATGTTATTGCAAATGTTATTTGAAAGGAAGTCGCTGGAGTTAGTAGAAAAGCTCTGAGGCTAATGCCCGAGTTGTGATCATAAGCTTAAGTTTTGTTGTTACATTAATACATATAGTGTCATGTGTAAAAGTCAATTCAAGTGTTTCATTAGTTTTCAGCCAATTCTGTAAACCACAGTTGTCATGTACTACCTAGGATTCGAAGTTCATGTTTCCCAAAGCCATTGATTGCTCTTATTTGCATTATTATTATTATTATTAGTACTGTGCAAAACTTTGCCCTCGCTGTGAATGTACGAGTACAACTCATGAAATGTGTTAAGTTAACCTGTCAGGTATTATTCGTACATCGAGTGCAATGAACGAGTTTCAAAATACAAAAGCAAAGAGCAGAACCAGTGTGCACTGCGAATAACACCTGCGTTCATCCAAGCAATGAGGATTCTCTCTGTGTGTGAACCCAATGGACGAGTTATCACGAGGAATACAGAATCAATTAAAGGTAAGTGTCTTTGTTCCTTTTTGTAATATGAGCTCTTTATATAAAGGAGGAAGTCCTGATTGAGCAATGGCCAGGGCGAACTGCTTTAAGCTAGAAACGTGAAATTTAGACAACGACTTGTGATGTAAGGTACCATTAAGGAAGGATTTTTGGAAGTTTGAAGTGGAAGGGGGTAATGGGGTTGCGATTGTTATAATAAAATGTTCATATCTCGGAATCCTTTACGTTGAGGTTACAGACATAAAATGATCATGACCAGGTGTAGGCAAAATTCTAGCTGAGTTAATTTTAGTTGGAGGAAGAAAATTGTGCAACGAGATACACAATCTCATTTTCCTCGTTTGGGACAAGGAGGAAATGCCACAAGAAAAAAAAATGAAATCTTTGAATTTTACGTCCCACGGTTATGCCGGTTAGGCTAAAGGAGACGGTGATGATGAGTAATGAATGAAATGGTGGAATGAAGAAAGTGGGAAGAAACGGGAGAACCCCGAGAAAACCCATGCACACGGTCTTTGTCCACCACAAAGTTCACTTGGCGGGGGCTGGGATCGAACCCGGGACCCCAAGCATCAGAGGTGAACGCTCTACCAACGAGCCACCGCAGCTCCAAAAATTGTCACAAGAGTGGAAGGAATCAATCACTGTTCCAATATACAAGAAAGGAGACAAAAGTGATTGTAATAATTATCGAGGCATTTCACTTGTGTCAACATCCTATAAAATCATCTCAAATCTTCTGTGAACAAGATTAACCTCATATGCAGATGAAATTATTTGAGATGACCAGTGCGGATTTAGACGAAATCGATCAATTATCAACTAGATACTCCTCATTCGACAAATACTCGAAAAGAAATGGGCACATTACCCAGGTACACTCATGTCCAAAATGATTGTCGCATATATATAACTGTCTTCTTGTAAGAATATAATTGATAATGATTTTGCAGGGTACTTTTAATACTGATACTATGTGTATAATCGGGAAATGTATATTTGTGGTAAATTTCATAAGAAAAGAATTATAAATACGAAAATTAGAATGAGTAAAAGAAAATGTTCTTAAATGGACAAGAACATTTTATTTTCGTTTTATTGTTCTTAATTACTACTCTTTTGACATGAAATTTGCCACATACATGCCTTTGATGATTATACACGTACTAACATCATAAGAAATAACGGGCGAATTTGTTATCAAATTATATTCGTACAACAACGTATTTATAGACATGCGACAATAATTTTGGACATGAGTGTACATCAATTTATTTTAGAAAGGCCTACGATTTGATTAGAAGGGAAGCATTATACAATTTTTACTGAATTTGGAATAACAAAAAAGCTAGTTAGATTAAGATATATTTAAGTCAATTCCAAAGTAATGTCTGAATAGCAAAATTCTTGTCCATGAACTTTCACGTCGAGAATGGCCTGAAACAAGATGTGTTGTCGTCATCAGTGTTTCTTCCAGACAGTTTTTTTTTTTTTCGGAGGGTGACTACTGTCATCCCGGAATCCAGAGAGTGCGGCCCGGTGTGACCAAAATAATACGTCTATAGTATAATAACGAAGAGAAAAGTACAGTGAGAAAATAATATGTGACCCTACGAGTATTAAGTGTTCCCCCCGGAACATTTCTTCTGAAAGAAACACTGATCGCCATTATTATTCAACTCTGTTCTTGAGTACGCTACAAGAAAATCAAAAATAGCATCAGGGCCTAGACCTGAATGGTATTCACCTATGGCGTATGCAGATGATGTAGATCTAATAGGGAATTGAAAAATATCAAATAATATTTTCTATAAAGTGGATACTTTCAAATATCTAGAATCAATATTAATAGATTAAAATTATATTCATGAAGAAATTAAACGTCTATTTGAAAGTAGACGTGTTATTGTTTAGTTAAAAAAAACTTTTGTTCTTGCGAATTCTGTCGAAGAATTTGAAGCACACAATATAAAAAACGATAATCACGCCTGTTGTGCTGTATGGTTGGGAAACATGGTCTCTTACTCTCAAGGAAAAATGTAGACTGAAAGTGTTTGAGAACAGGATCCTGAGACTAATATTCGGACCCTAGAGGAAGGGGAATGGCGAATGGCGGAAACTTCATAAATAGAAACTACCTAATTTATGCCATTTACCAAACATTATTAGGTTCACCAAGTCTAGGAGGTTCAGGTGGACAGGTCATGTAGTCAGAATGGAAGAAAGTAGGAACGCTTACAAAGTTTTAACTGGAAATCCAATCAGAAAACTACCATGGGGAAGACAGGCGCAGATGGGAGGACAATATTAGGATGGATCTCACAGAAATAGGAATACAAAATAAAAACTGAATTTAGTTGACTAAGGACAGAAGTCAATGGAGAGCTTTTGTGAACACAGCATTGAGCCATCAGGTTCCATAGGCCACGTTAGTCAGTTAGTTAATGTTATGTGGATTATTCTCCCAAGGCAAAGAAGTTCTATGATTGGTGAAGAGCCCAGGCTTCACGAGTTCTCGCGATCAATATAGTGTTCCGAAAACGGCTGTAATATTTTTATTCATATTTCCAAGTAAACGTTTATTCAAAACCAAAGCAAAAAACAGTAATGTCCAATGAACAAAGGTAACATAACTTTAACTGTGTTCCATTGCCTTCTCTTTCATATACAGAACTGTATTTATCTTCGTTATTTGAGAGTAAAGTTACCTTTGCTTTGTATAAAATACCACTTAAGTCTCTTCACCACAGCAAAATTAAACTACCGCAAATTTTAGAGTTTTTCTATAATATCTTGAAGACAAATAAGAATCATCGAAAAACAAACACGTGGTGCACTAGACAATATGATTTTGCATGTGATACCTTTACCACAACCCACCTATCTAATTTTGGTGTACCGCTATTTACAGAACCCGCAAAAAAAAAAAAAAAAATGTGCGGTAGTTTAATCTATATAATGTATCGACAGTTGCAAATCGAAAGCAGATAGATGAGTTGTGATAACTGTATCACATGCAAAGTAATATTGTCTAGTGCACTACGTCTTTCCTTTTCGAATATTTTGAATTGTTTTGAAGATATTACAGAAAAACTCTAAAATTAACGATAGTTTAATTTCACTGTGGTGAGAACCCTTAATGGTTTGTTTCTAAATATTAATATTGTTGAGGTATGGAACAAATTAGTATGATCTCCATTATTTTTATAGGAAAATGCTATCCTTAAAAGTTGGTTTTCATCATAATCAAAGTTACTTTTTGGAATGAATTATTATCTCAACTTGATCAGCATAGGCAGCGTCAGATTCGCAAATCTAAAACTTTTAATAGTAATATAAATTTCAATCAGGGGCGTCATTTAGGGGGACAGGAGGGGGCAATTGCCCCCCAGGAATTTTATATATATTTTATATATATACTTTAATCTATTGTCTATTAATTTACTAGTACACAACGTGAAAATCTTATGTCGGTGGTGGTCTTGCCCCCTCAAGCGAAGTCTGAAATGACGCCCCTGTTTTCAATCCTACGAAATTGCGGATAGCTGTAACGAAATAATAAAAAAAAAATCTGCATTACCCTGCTAACTTTTGAAAACCCCGCAAAAATTGTTAAATGTCCTTTAGAAGGACGACATCTGACGGATACAGTTGTTTTTTTGTCATTTGCATGTGCCATGAAGTACCTTCCACCACAGAAATTCAGTTACGAAATAAAATTAAAAAAATGAATAAACGACAAGCGAGGTGCAGCAACAATCAACTAAGTTTATTGTAGCCATTCCCTCCCCCTCAAAAAAAACAGTAAATGGAAAGAAAAGAAACCCCCAACAATGTCTTTGTCGTTGTGGTAGCTGGGTTCAAGGTCTATTAACATTCCAAAGTTTAGAGAACTAACACAAAAAGAGAAGATACTTTGTTTTAGTGGAGGTGGTTTTATACAGAAATTTCTGATCTTCTTTCAAAGGTGTAAAGAGAAGATGCTGTACATTCCCGAAACCCAGCCATTGGTCCGTAAACCACTGGGCGCAATCTGCCACCTGCTGCCTCCGAGATGCAATTGAACCATGACATTCCTTTCCAGCAAAAATAAAATAATTAAGGGATGACTGGAACTCAAGGACTCAGTAACGAACGTAAAACGTTTTGGTGCAAAACAATTTACTAAGAGGACGCACTAGTTAAATCATATTGTTTCTGAAACGCACCGGAGGAAGATTAACAAAGGAATAAGACGTGTGAATAAATAATACTAGAATTTTGTGTCACTGCACAGTCTTAGCTAAACATTGATAGCTTTTCTTATTCAATGAAGAACTCATTTAAAATGACAATGGATATACAGGGTGTTTCAAAACAACACTGACAACGTTAAGGAAGTGATTCCTAACACCAAGAAAAGACAAAAAGTATAGACCAACCTTTGTGCATAAATGCTTCCTTTCGGAGTTATAGGCTATTGAAAATGTGAAAAAATGAACTTTAAAGGGCCATAGTTTCAATACCACGGAACCTACCGTTGCATGGTTAAGACTTCACTTAGGAACCAGCATGTGCCCTATTCAAACATCCATGTTTCAGAATTTTGCGGTACTTCCGCAACAATTTTTATAGTGGTAGTTAGTGAGTACTTCAAATTATATGCCCGTAGCCAAACTCCCTCTTTAAAAATTGTTGCGTGAGCATCTTAGGATTCTAAAGCATGTATTTTTGGATACCGCACATATTAGTTCCTAAGTGAAGTCTTGGCCCTACAACGGTAGGTTCCATAGTATTGGACCATTACAGTTCATTTTCTCATGTTTTCGGCAGCCTATAACTCCGAAAGGAAGCATTTGTGCACCCAGGATGGTCTATTCTTTTTGTCTTATCTTGGTGTCAGGAATCACCTCCCAACCAGTTTTTCTTCCATACCTGTTTTTGGAGGGGCACTGCCCCCAGAGCTCTGAGAGTGCCCCCCCCCCGGAGGAGACCAGAATACGTCTACAATATAATGATAAATAGAAAAGTATCAGTAGTCCCCCAGGGCCCGTGCTGGGACACCGGGACGTGTCCCGGTGCGCCCTCCGAAACATCACGATATATATATATATATATATATATATATATATATATATATATATATATATATATATATATAAGGCACAAGTTTTTACAGTAAACCCTCGTTAACACGAATTCCAAGGGACTGAAAAATCAGGAGTTCGTGTTAAAAGAATTCGTGTTAACCGGGGACCCAAATTTTATTATTCGAATACATTTTCTCCATACATACGCACTACAGTATACAAACTATACATACCACTACAGTATATTATGTATGTCATAGAAAACACTAGAGATGGTATCGAGACGAGACCAAGGCTATTCTCTGTCTTGATACCATCCACAGAATTGTATCGAGACGAGACTGAGAGTTTCGGTCTCGTCTCGATTTCGAAAAGCACTCCTCGGTCTCAAATTCGAGTTAAGATCGAGATCGAGACTAGTTTCGTCTCGGTATCATCCTCTGAAAAGTGAAAACACTATAGTAAGTTTATTATCCTATCTTCGAAGATTTAAAAAAAAAAAAAAAAGTTTCTACGCAGAAAATCCAGGTCAAGTTATTGATATCTCCGCTAGCAGGGTGAGTACTGCTAGTAACGGAAAGGTATTTATGATTGGTGTCACCAGTTTGGAGTTACAGGGGAGAGAAGATGTTTTGTCTCGAGCTGTCGCCAGCTCGTCTGCCAAGCACCTGCATGTTCAGCGCTTGACGGAGGACAGAATCAACACCTCATAAGGGAGGAAAGATACCTGTTTCTGGTTTTTCTCTTATTTACAAGGCAATTTTCGTCTGTATAAATACTGTATGCAAAAACTGATCTGGAGTGAAATCTGAAATAAGAAAAATGATCTGAACAAAAAAAAAAAAAGGATTGAAAGTTCGTGTTAAATGAAAACCTTTACTGACTCAAGGGACTAAAAATTAGTTCGTAATTCGTGCTAATCGAAATTCGTGTTAACCGATAAAACTTTCTATAAGATACCGGTAACGTACAGCGATGCCGGGACCGAAATTTTGTTCGTCCTAACCGAGTGTTCGGCTTAAGCGAGTTCGTGTTAACGAGGTTATACTGTAGTAATAAATTCTTACAACTTATTGGTAAAGAACCCGTGAAAGTTGCAGTGCGCCCTTTACATTAGGCGCCCTTGCGAAACTACATCAAAGATGAACGATTTTATTTGTTTTTCTGTATACCACAGTTATTTACAATAAATAGCCTACATTTAGTTACTGTTGGTAAATACCCGTGAAAGGTACAGTGCGCCCTTTACATAAGGCGTCCTTTGAAACATCACATTATAGATAAGTGGTTTTAGTTATCCTATATACCAGCTTTGTATCATAAATTGAAATAGTGACTGTTAATAAAGAATCTGTGAAGGATACAAGGCGCCCTTTACATAAGGCGTCCTTTGAAACATCACATTATAGATAAGTGGTTTTAGTTATCCTGTATACCAGCTTTGTATCATAAATTGAAATAGTGACTGTTAATAAAGAATCTGTGAAGGATACAAGGCGCCCTTTATATAAGATGCCTTGCGAAATATCACATATTAAAAAAAAAAAAAAAAATTTATTCTTCTGTATTTCAGTTTTATATTATAAATTCGTTGCTATTGGCAGAGAACAGGTAAATGGTATAATCACTTACAAAAATATTATGAAGTTGTGTAGCTATAAAACGAAACAACGTGATACATCAACAATAGTTCGGGTAGTCAAACGTACGATGCATTCGTGAAATATTACATTGACACTAGTCTCTAATTTGCGATTTTCATGGCATCGAAGCCTTCACAGCATAACACATATCCGTGCATATTGATTGTTCCTGTGTGTTTTAAAGAGTGTTCAGATAATCAGTACCTGTTGTATTTCTAAAATGTAGCTATATTAATTTCCGTGAAATGTGAAATGTGGTCTTCCTCTCACCATCGCATGGCGCGTCCTCAGGTTGTGGATCAAGGAGAAGGCCTCTAGAGCTTAGTTGCGAATTTACTGAATAAGCAGTCGCGGACAGACGACAAGGGGTGATCCTCCAGCTTAACAACTTTATCCTGTAAAAAAAAAAAAAAAAAAAAAAAAAAAAAAAAAAAAAAAAAGACTTGTTCAGAAATAATTTCTCATAATCCCCGGATCAGAACTGCTAACTTGGCATGAACTCAGCAAAGTAAAATCGTAATGAGATTTGGAACATGGAATATAAGAAGTCTCTTTAGGGCAGGCGCGTTAAAATTTGTAACGAATGAGTTTAGAAATAGAGAATAGACCTAGTGGGATATCAGGAAGTTAGATGAGAAGGAAATAGGGGGATCAAGTCGGGAAATTTTACGTTCTTTTACGGGGAACGAATTAAAAATTACCAACTAGGAGCAGGGCTTTTCGTTCACAAACAAATAATATCATCAATTACATGAGTTGAATTTGTTAATGATAGATTTTCTTTTACTTCTCTTAAGGGTCGGTGATATAATATTACTGTTTTAAATGCACATGTCCCAACAGAAAATAAGGATTACGATAAAAAAAAAAAGAAGAAGACAGTTTTTACGAAAGAATAGAACGGGTATTTGATCATCTCCGGCAATACCATATGAAAATTCTGCTAGGCGGTTTCAATGCGAAGGTAGGACGGGAGGGTATTTTCAAACCGATTATGGGGAATAAATGTCTGCATAAGGAAGGTTGTGACAACGGCGTTAGACTCGTGAACTTTTCAGCATCCAGAAACCTTATCGTGAAGATTACAAAACTTCCACATCTGACATTCATAAATATACTTGGACTTCATCAGATAAAAAAAAAAAAAAAAAAAAAAAACATAATCAAACTGATCACGTTTTAGTAGACAGAAGAAAACAGTTTAGCACAACTGATGTTCGGTCGTTCAGAGGAGCTGATAGTGATACTAATTACCACCTGGTAGCAGTGATAATAAGACAGAGACTATCGTTGAATAATGGAAATATTCCATATCTGTAAACGGAGTGATTTAATTTAAATAAATTAGAGGAGAGTCAGGTGAGAGTGGAGCCCAGCCAGATTGAAGTGTTCAATAGATTTTCGGTTTTAGAAGGTTTGGTGGGCACCAGTGTTCAGGATACTTTGTTGAAATTAGAGATACCATTAAAATTTCAGCAAAAGAAATATTGAGGCGCACAGAAATACGTAGAAACAAACCATGGTTCAACCAGGAATGCACTAAAGTAGCAGAGAAGATAACTAATGTTCATGGAGAAAGTAAAATGCACACAGCATAACCGTATATTTCAGACTCTAAGCAAACAGACACAGAAATCGCTATTTAAAAAATTAAAGAAACACACATCTCCTGGTGTACACGAAATTTTGGCTGAGTTAATTTTAGCTGGATGGGAAAATTATAGAGCAAGATACACTAACTTATTCTCCTTATCTGGAGCAAGGAGGAATTACCACAAGAGTGATAAGAATCATTGTCCCAGTTCAGAAGAAAGGCAACAAAACTGATTGCAATAATTATTGAGACATTTCTATTCTGTCAACATACAATAAATCCTCTTAAACATTCTATGAGCAAGATTGACTCCATGCACAGATGAAATTATTGGAGATTATCAGAGTGGATTTAGGTAAAATCGATCAACTATGGTACAGATATTTACCATTTGACTAATACTTGAAAAGAAATGGGAATGCAATATCCTGGCATATCAATTATTGACTTTACGTTCGGATAGGAGGGAAATATTGTACATGCTTACAGAATTTGGAATACCGAAAAAGGTAGATTAATTAATATATGTTTAAATGAATCCCAAAGTAAAGTCCGGATAGGAAAATTTATGTCCACGAGCTTTCAAGTTGAAAATGACCTGAAACAGGGAGATGCGTTGTCGCCATTATTATTTAACCTTGCTCTGAAGAACACTATAAGGGAATTCAAAGACAGAAATCAGGTCCTAGAGCTGAATTGTATTTACCAGGTTATGGCGTACGCTGATGATGTAAATTTAATAGATGATAGAACAATAGAAAGGAATGCAGAAATCTTAATTAATGCTTGCAGGTATATGGGGTTAGAAGTAAATGCAGAGAAAACTTAATATATGGAAGTTTGTTGGGATCGTAATACTGTTTTGTATGAATGCGTTAAAATGTCAAATAATATTTACCTTCGAGAAAGTGTATACCTTCAAATATCTAGAATTATTATTAACAGAACAAAACTATAATCACTAAGAAATTTGATGTCAACTGAAAGCAGGGATTTCGTGTTATTATTCAGTTAAAAATCCTTTGTTGTCGCGAATTCTGTTGAAGAATTTGTAGCTTAAAATATAAAACGAAAATCACGCCTGTTGTGCTCTATGGTTGCGAAACATGGTCACTGACTCTGAGGGAAAATAGCAGACTGACAGTATTTGAAAACAATATTCCTAGACCAATATTCGGGCTCCAAGAGGAACGGAAATGTGGAATGACGGAAACTTCATATCGAGGAAGTGCATAATTTATACGTTTACCAAACTTTGTTAGGGTCATCAAGTCTAGGAGCCTTACGTACCGGGAATGGAAGAAAATAGAAACGCTTTCAAAGTTCTAACTGGAAATCCAAATAGGAAAACGACCATTAGGAAGACCGAGGCACAGATGGGAGGACAATATTAAAATGGTTGTCGCAGAGATTGGAATGTAAAGTAGAAACTAGGTCCAGTTGGCTAAGAACAGAAATGAATGGAGAGCTTTTGTAAACGCGGCACTGGATCTCCTGTGTCCATAGGCCATAGAGCTATATTAATTTGTTGATATATTTAGCATCTTTTTATTTGACAGATATGTTATTACAAGAACTAAAAAAGTATTTATCTAGTAAACATGATTTCGATTCGATTTTTCCACAAATTAACTATTTACATTAATACTAAAACGAGTTTGGTGGTGATTTTGATATAAAATGGCACCCAAAATTTCTTTCAAAGTCTCTCTCTCTCTCTCTCTCTATATATATATATATATATATATATATATATATATATATATATATATATATATATATATATATATATATATAATTTTATATATTATATTCCCGTGTGTATGGGCGCCCTTTTAGTAGACTTGTCCACCGCCCTCCCAGCACGGGCCTGAGTGACCCCCGGAACTTTTTTGAAACACCCTGTCAGTATTTTTGAAACACCCTCTCTCTATATATATATATCGGGTGTTGTAAAAATGAATGGACAAAGTTCATTTCATACGAAGTTTAGTCAAGATCCCAACATAGATGGCCATTTTGCGCTCGGCTCGCGCTCACGCTCACCTGCTTCAAGTAAGCTCGCGCTCGCGATCACTTTTCTCAACTGGACTCGCGCTCACTCGGGCTCATACTCACTTCTCTCATCTGGGCTCGCACTAACTTACTTCATTGGGGCTCGGGCTCGCGCTCAATTATTGAACCCGAGCCAGGTTGAGCGCAAAGTTTCGAGCTTGCGAGCGTCGGACTCGCGAGTTTGGACACCTATGCATCACAAGAGTTTCATTGATCAATAGATACCTATAAACTATCCTTTGTGATTGATTGATTGAATAAAATCAAATTTAAAAGAGCAGTCCACGTTATTTATAGGTTTAGGATGAAAGTGAATAATATATAAATAATTGGTACATTGAGTATGTGGGAGGAAACGGGAGAGCAAGAATAAAACAGGCAGACACGGTGCTGTCCACCGCAAACTCACATCGCTTCAGCGACGCAAATAGGCTACTTGTCGTCCAGGGCAAGAAATCACCTTGGCGCCCCCCTTACCCTGACCAACCCAACCAAAAGGCTCCCCCACTACACCTGATATTAGCATCACCCAATAATCCTTCTCTTCCATTCTTTATTCAAGTGGTAAAACTTGATTTCAAAATTGCAGTACATAATTTAATTTTTAGTACAAGATAAAACACCAAACTAATTAGTATTTGATTGCCAAATAATCTGACATTAGCATACTTGACATATTCTTATAGTCTTATCATAATAACTGCAAATCACAATGTTTTTTTGAAATTACATCGGGATGGGCATATGTGTAGAAGGAATCAACAGACTGTTGCTTTAGAATAGTATATTTATGACAAACAGTCAAGCTGTTGTCTCGAATTATACTTGGATATTTTGCAAATCTCTTAAATCGATGTAAGCTAAGTTAAATGAAAACACAAAAAGCTGGAACTAAAATTTAACTCTTGGCTGCCAAGGTTTTTACAATGTCCTCAAAAGATAGTTTTGAAGCTAACTTCTGCTCTATCGATATGATCCTAAGGTTAGTGAGTCATTGTTGTCCTGTTAAGTTTCTGAGCTATTTTTTTATAATCTTTAGTTTGCCAAGACTTCCTTCCTTATCTTATAGTGAGAATAAATATCTGCCCAGTTTTGCGCCCCTCAACTCGGCATCCGGGACACAAGTCCGCTTGCCTCCCCCCTTAGCTGCGTCACTGCATGGCTTATGATGGAACCGAGGGCTGCTGGCACCAAAAGTGAGAGCTCTGATCCCTTTCCAAAAATGAAATGAAGAACGGTAAAAGAAAAAAAAAAAAAGGTCTCCGGTAGAGTTATTTGATAGATTGTCTGAAAAGCTTAGTTTTGCCTGAAAGATTAAGAGTCTCTATCACTGCGAAATTAAAATACCGCTACTTTTACAGTAATTATGTGATATCTTCAAATAGATAAAAGATAATAGAAAAGTGGATCAAGACCTCCCTAGACGATGTTATTTTGCATGAGGTACCGTTCTCACGAGTCACCTAGTAGCAGGGGCGGATCCAGGACGGACTTCTGGGGGGGGCGGTCGGCGGTAATACTGCTACTTTTAAGAGCTCCAAACTTGTTATGGATGGGTTTATTTATATATAAAATAAGAGTTTCCTTTTGTGGGGGGGGGCGATCGCCCCGATCGCCCCCTCTGGATCCGCCCCTGCCTAGTAGCTTTTCGTTTGCTGTTATTTAGAAACGCGAAAATAAATGCCGATTTTCTAAATGGCTGGAAATCGAAAGCAGATTAATGAGTCGTGATAACGGTATCTCACGCAAAATGATACTGTTTGTGAAGGTCTTGTTCCATTTTACGATTATCTTTTATCTATGTGAAGATATCACATAATTACTGTAAAATTAGCGGTATTTTAATTTCGCAGTGATGAGGCCTCTTAAGCTTTTCAACAGTCAAACGGATTGGTTAGTTGAATTGGAGTTATCGTCCCTTTCAGCACCGAGGCTAATATGGGACATAGATCTCCAGTTTAAGATGGAATCTGAACCACGATAATCTGGTCAAATTTCAAGGCACCTAATCAAACCCGGGGTCCCATTCATCAAAGTAGCACGCGGTAACCACTATACCAGTGCGAAAAGTAGTTAAACAGGTGATATATATATATATATATATATATATATATATATATGAAAAGCATAATGTGGCATGTAGTAAAGTTAGCCAAGTTTTCCAAAAAAATATGATAAGACAAATTTCTCAAACTTTGAGAAAAGTTCTGGTATAATTTAAATTGAAACGATCAGCGAGGGAGAAAGTGAAAATGAAAGGGAAAACGTTTCCTTTTTTTTTGTTGTTGTTTTTTGTTTTTATTAAAAAAAAATGCAAATCCTGCGAAAACGTTCATAAGGGATAGTAAATCTTGTAAAGTTTGTTGTTTGTTAGTATAAAGAGGTAGAAAACTTCGGATGGAGTGACCGTCCCTGACAAGGCCTTTTGGGATTGCTGGAAGCCAAGGTCTACGGGTTGTTTGGGTAATTGTGGTTGTGAAGTCACGAGGGAAGACGAAATAATCTTCTTCTCCTCGGAAACAAAACCAACATTTCATTCCATTCCCCCCCACCGTGGAGAAAATTAAACTGAAACCAAAAGCAATTTGGAGTATTTAAACGTTGGAAGCAAAACGGAAGAACAGCTATTAAGTAAGAATGCCGATCACACAACAGTCATCAACCGATAAACCGGAGAAAGATGGCGGCGATGATTGCACAGCCGAAAATCAATTGGAAAGAGTATAAACATATTTTCGATAGAATGTCATAATATGCAGGAAGTACTTTTATAAAATTGTTTAAGCCATGACATCATATAAAGAAGTTTTGCATTTATGAGTATTGTTTGCAGTATTGTACGCAATACATAATTGTTTAAAGCAAGAAATGTTCTTTCAATTCTAAGTAGTAAATAGGAACTGGTAGTTACGTTGCAATTATTTTGCAATTATTCAACCAAAGTAGTTAGATGGTTCTCCTTGAAAGCACGACGGATAAATCCGTGCTAAAAATTTGCTGTCGTTACTAACAAATGTAGCGGTGAGTAGTAAGCCTCCATCCCAAAATCCGGATTATTTGCGTTAGAGATGTCAACTGGCTCGGCTGGAGTCCTGAGCTACCGGCCTACCTCGAGCTCCGGCTCGGCTCGGTTCAACTGAGCCAACAGCTCAAGCCAGCTCGATTGGAGTAAGCCATTGATTTGGTTCGGTTCGACTCAAGTGAGTCATCGGTTCGAGTCGTCTAGATTGAAATGAGCCATCTGCTCGATTCAGCTCGACTCAACTGAGCCGATGGCTCGAGCAGGCTCGGTTCGGCTATGTTCGGCTCGGCTTACGTGAGCTATCGATTCGAGCCGGCTCGGTTGGAGTTGAGCCATTGGCTCGGTTCGGCTCAGTTCAGGTGAACCATTGGCTCAAGCGGGCTTGGTACGGCCCCACAGAGCCGAGGACTCGAGGCTATTCAGTTGAGCGAGCTGTTGACTCGGCTCAGTTCTCGGTTCTTACCGGTGGTGACTGAGCTGTGAGCCGAGCCGTTGACAACACTGCTTTGCATCCCTCGTTACATCAGAGCCTTCGTGGACCTCTCGTGACGCAGAAGGATTCTGATGACGCCTACATTAAATTAAGAAGAAAATCAGAGAATAAATTTACAAAAAGAGACGAGTACATTTCGAGACACGAAACAAGAAAAGAAAAGACGTAGCTCTAAACGACAAATTAAAGATTGGTCCAGCTTCAAGTAGCCTTTGTTACGACATGAAATGTTACAACTCTCCTCCACTTCTTGTAGTGTTCGTAAATGATGAAGAGAATGAAGAACATGGGGAATTCAGTAAGTAAACCTTAGTACCCACGAACTACTTTTAAATAAGCTAAAAATGGTTTCCAAATATATATTTTTTAAATATTGAAAAGAGGAATCTAAAGGAACAGTTTATGGACACATTGTCGGGACTGAAAGCAAATATTACTTCACTTAATACTATTTTATATTAAGTGTCTTCTATCCAATTTTTTACATTCATAGTGCGCGCAGTTATAATTTACAAAAGTTTACAAATAAATAATCAATTGGATACCAGCGCGGTGACCTCAATCAGAATGAAAAAGAAAATGCACGATCATTTCTGATTCGTTGAAGTCTGAAGTCTAACGCTTGACTTCAGCATTGACACTATATTAGATAGAACATCAGCTTAAAGTAAGATCTCAACAACTATTCTGGTCTTTATTGCCGGCTTCGAGTCTTTACGGGAATCAAAATTGGAATCGTGCACATTTGGCTACTTGATCACCAAATTTGAAGAAAAGAATTTGAAGAAAATGTGAACCAAAAATATCCTTCCTTTGATGGATACGTTAGTTGCTGCACCGCATCTATAGCAGATGGGTAAATAATAAATATGTATTTTTAATCCTCTATAACAATTATAATACGATATTACTGATTTCATGTTGAAAACAGTATCATAATATATAGTATTTATTTATATTTTACATTGACTGCTTTACTTAGTTCAATCTTTGACCGCTTGAAGCAGCACGTGCAATATAAACAAAGATGGCGAACCGCTTGTCTGTTTATGAGCAGACTTCCTGGATATTGGCTTGAACGAAATGTAACTCACGAATAGCTTACAAGAAGTTTATTTAGATTTCACTCGTGTGATATTTTCTTGTAGGAGATGTGTCTCGCACAGTAGAAGAAATAGAGGCATGAATTAAAGAGATTATTCCCAACATCCTAATTGACTTCCTTTACAAAGTATCAATTGTATCCCAGGCTGTATAAGGAAGATGTTTAACAGTACAAGTGCTTATGTTCAGATTCAACATATTATTTCTCTTTTTATGTGACGAAGGACATGTAAATGTTTTTTCCTAATAAATAAGAATAAATATTACAGAATTTATACCAAGTTTCTTTAAATATCTGGTTATTTTTCACCCACTTCTGAAAGATCCAGAACACTAATCAATCTTGATCCAAAGACTCTGGCTCGACGAGAAATCGAATCCAGAACAGTGCATATAAAAAGACACAGGTGTTGGCTACTTAGCTTTAAAGAGCTATTAAAAGCGCTTTGTGTGAAAGGGCTTTAACATGAAAAATCAAATACACTTCCTAAAAATCCTTTCATTTGACTGGGTAAATTGCAGTCTTCGTTTTCACGCTATATAAGACAGAACTCTTGTTTATAGTAAGATCCGAATTACTACTTAATCAGAGAATTTGAGCTCCATCCAGTACGGAACTCCATTCGGCCATGCATACTTCACAGACGGCTCCCTGGCAGCGAAGAACTCTTAATATCGCCTTGTATGTAAGGGTATTAATAAGGTGCAAAACCAAAATAACTATTTCCTATTAACCTCTAGTATTTTGTTCCAACAATAACACATTCCTTCACGGTGCATTGAAGCCAGTGTATAGGTATTGTATTTCTTAGCTTAATTGTGTGTTTGAGTTTCGTATTTCAGGATCACGTTAGCAAAATATTTAAGAAGCCTTAAAGGCAGAAACAGAACTGTAACACATTGTTTGGAGTTTAATGTTTCATGTTTCTGTGTATATCCATTACCAAATGACTGGGGAGGGTGTTTGTGTGAATAAAACAGATGCAAGGGATAAACAATTCCGTGTCTTCTATGCATGCGTGTTAAGATGCGTTTGTAACGCACTATTAGAAAAACAAACAAGTCATGTTATACAGCCTGTTTGTTGAATAGGAAAATAAAAGGAAACGTGTTGATTTAACTGTTGCATTGTTGGTGCAGGTGTCCTTGAAAATAGCCATGCATCACTTCAAGTTGAAACATGGAAATATCTCCTCTCCTCTCCCCTCCCCCCACCCACTCCTTTCCATTTTACATCGTGTTCACTTCTTTCTTCTTTTCTCCTTTTGCTTTCTCTTCTCATTTCTTTAGCAATTAAGCAATTAACTACAATACTTGTATTCCACTGGACTCAACTTTCCGGTGCATACCACAAAAACAAGCGCTGTATTTCCTGTCTAATAAATTTAATTTTTATATCAATAATAATAATAATAATAATAATAATAATAATAATAATAATAATAATAATAATAATAATAATAATAATAATAATAATAATAATAATAATAATAATCGGAAATGAATTAATGATTAGTCTTTTAGCTTCGCAATCGGTTCGAATTTGCTCCTTCATACAAGAGTTAGAGTATTAGCTTAACATATTTTTACGTTGCCACTCTGCGAGAATCTTGTACATAGTTGTCATTAAAAAATCTAGCAACCCCATCTTTCAACATATTTACTATTTAGATAATACAGCTTTCTGAAAGCAGGAAGAATATCTCCACCCATGCAGCACTGCACTCTTGTAGACAATAAGGTGGGCCGAAAAAAACTTTTTTTCGGAATTTCGATTGGCCGGGTTGCGGAAAAGTTGCCTCGTCTTAGTGGTAGTCTACACACAAAATTTGGATTTTTTTGGTCAACCCCTTCCTTTCCCTCATGGGACTTGAATATTTTATAGTTGCAGCTATGCAACCCGCACGACCCTACGAAGAAAATTGTGCTGCACAATTATAACCTTTGGTTCTTTTTCACAATGAAGCATTCTGAGGCTGAATATAAAACACAAGATAAAAGTGAGGTGCAATATTGTCCCTATGTGGTTAAAAATTATAATCAATTAGACGAAGAAATTGTATTGATGTTTTCAAAACACATTATGAATACAGGTCATGAAAAATTGTTGATAAACCTTTCCTTGTATCTCTTAGCTCGTCTTAGTACATACACTCCGAAACTCCCCAGAACCCACAACGAGGAGGTGGCTGCAAATTGAGTTACACCCTCCCACCCATTTGCTTGCGGTTTATTTGGCTCATTTACATTTGATAGTCCTGTTGGGAAGTCAATTTTTGCATTTTTTTCTTCGAGACTCTGATTTTGCTATAATGAAGTCTTCTCTTCGATCCGCTCCAGACACTAATGCTGACGCTTATGTAACTAGTTTTACCATCCTCTCCACCGCTTGCGTATGGCACGAAAAACATCTAATTTCCTCAGAAGCTGTAGCCATCGTTATAATATTTTCTTCTATGTGGCTCGAACAAAATTCTCTTGGTGGCTTGGTGATATCCGTTGAGAAACAATGGATCATCTCATGATATTTACTTGCGTTAGTTTACTTTCGGAACAAATTCGCGTAGACTAGATCTCTTTCTTTGTCGACACTTTTTTAATTCTTCTCTCTCCTAAAACTTGGAGGTTCTGGTTCCTGTCGGTGATCACTGCCAACAACAAGTTTTCCGGATGTTCAAAGTAAGCGTAAAAGTTAATTACAATATACAGGATTCTTCTTAATTCCTCTGGGAAGAAAAATGATGCAGATCGAGCGAGTAGCCACAAGTGTCGCGTCCCGTTGGTGTATGTCTGAGAGAGAGAAGAATTTCGCTTTATTCCAAACCAAACTTGTGTAAATACTTTGCTGATATACTGTGCAAGCCAATGAAATGCTTCTTCGGGATCTTCGGTGCAAATATATAATCAGGGAATGCGAGAAGCTGTCATCAACCATCGGGACATGACAATTGGTCCAGGCTTTTCCTTCAGAAGTCTGGCGGACACAAACCTTCTAAAACGGCTCGACAAATGTCCAAAAGGTATTGCTGATCATTACTCATATCTTTTAACACTATTTTGTCAAGTCAGGCCAGCGCCGAAACACACAGAGCGCTGGACTGTGTATAAAATTGCAGTGTTTTCGACTTACTATAATACAATGCTTTACGTATTATTATTATTATAGTCGTGTACTACGTTGTAGGTAATATATTTTCTATTATAACACAGCCGATTTCAAAATTACTTCATATTAGATTACTTGTTTAAAATTTTCTTTTTTAATATAAACAGGTCTAAAAGAAATTGTTCAGGATATACGTGAAAATATCTGCAATGTTAGGTAGACAACATATATCACGCTGTATATGAAGAACATGAATTCAAACATAAAAATAGTTTTTTTTTTTTTTGGTCTAATTGATTATAATTTTTAACCGCATAGGAATAATATTGCATCTCACTTTTATCTTGCGTTTTATATTCAGCCTCAGAATGCTTCAGTGTGAAAAAGAACCAAAAGATATAGTTGTGCAGCACAATTTTCTTCGTAGTGTCGTGCGGGTTGCATAGCTGAAGCTATAAAAATATTCAAGTCCGATGTGGCAAAGGAAGGGGTTGACCAAAAAAAAAAAAAAATTGTGTGTTGACTACCACTAACGCGAGGCAACTTCTCCGCAACCCGACCAATAGAAATTAAAAAAAAAAGTTTTTTTCGGCCCACCCTAGTGGACAAATAGTGAAGCTCCTCAGTAAAAACGTGTATTTTGGCGCGATTCCCTTCCCCGTCCAAAAGAAATCGTCGTTCCGGAAGCGGTGAAACTGTTTATTATTATTATTATTATTATTATTATTATTATTATTATTATTATTATTATTATTATTATTATTATTATTATTATTATTATTATTATGTAAGCGAGAGGGTGATAGCAGGTAGCAAGCAAGACGACCCAGAAAGTTGCACATGATTTGACTCATTCCAAGATGAAAAAATTGGTGCATGTCCCTTTCAAGATTATATATACACATGGAGAAATACTGTAGGGTTGTAATATTTTTTTAATGACAGCTACAAGATTCTTGCAGCATGGCAACCAAGCTTTAAAGTATCTACAGTTTTCCTCAGTTCCACCAGAAGAATGCCGGGAGAGTACCTTGTAATATAACCCGTGGCCAACTTGTGTGCACTTGATCCTCCATTATTGTTATTATTGTTGATTATTAATGATTCAAGCTCTTTATTTGTTCTTTTTCTCAATATAAATAAATTAATAATATTAATAATGAGAGCTATTATTTTTAGGGGATGTTTTCAAAGAAAAAAATGGAAGCGTAAGGGTGCTAAAATAAGAAGTTATTTGCTTCAACTAAATTGACAATTACTTTTATGTAACTGGAAACAACTTAATAGAAAAATACATACCTCTCTATAATGTGTACTTATTGTAAATAGATTATATTAATATAGGTAAAATAAATACCTATATTAAGAAAGAAAATCAACAGACACTGTTTTAGTTCTTAACAATGTTAATCATATTTAAATTGTTAAGATGGATCACCGCTCGGAAGTCAGTACATATTTTAGCTCATTGCCTTAACTACTGCGCAATGAAACGTTATATATTATAAATATTGTACTATAAGATAGAGTAATGTTTCAGCTACAGCACAAGACACTGATTCATTTGGTTGTGTCTCCTGATATCGAAAAATGTAACAAATAAAAGAAAATGTTTGATTCGTTTTACAATGAGCACACAAGATGGCAATTGCTGTTAGATCTTGCTAGAAGTGCTTCGTTTTATGAAATGTTTATTTGAATGTGTAAAGTACTTTAAAGTAACGATCTTCTGACGAAATAGATATATTGTTTGACCGTTTTTCGTGTTATGTTTCATATTTTATTTAAATATTAATTTACATTTAAGGAAATAGATTTTGAGACGAAACTTGCGCAGAACACCATAATGCGTTGTTGCCAAGTTTGTACGTTTACTGTAGTAGTCACAATAAGACAATTTATAGATTCTAGCGTTGCAGTTCGAGAAGCGGAATTGCGGTAAGGGTCGAAAACTAATTTCTCTAGTAAGTATCCAAGCAGAATTTCATGATTACTCCTTTATTATCTGGCATCACTAAACACTCGACACTATCTGGCAACGCTAAACTATTCAAGCAACGTTTAGCATAGCACTGGGAACACCTAGTGATCCACCTTAAATGTAAAAACATTTCTATTTACAGACATATCCACAATAAGTTCATGCATACTGTGTTTGTCCATAAAATGAATATTTTGGCGATAACTGGAATAGAATCAGAGTCCCCACGGATAAGAGGCTTTAGCATTGAGTCCTTCCTATCATAATTAAAGTTTAATATTTTTATAACTCATAACTTTCGGCTTTATTTCATTAATCATAATGTACCCCGTCATCTTGCTAGAGTCAGAATGAGAAAGTTGAATTCATTATACTTTGTGTCAGTTTAGTCTTCATAGATAGTGTGCTTATGAATTTTTAGGCTAACAAAGAAAATTGTTTCTGTGATATTCTCGAAATACACGCATGAGGATTTAAACTTATTTATACAATGTTGTCCAGTTGAATAGCATCTATCGATGGGTGGATGTTCCATCTTTGGAAATCCCCCCCCCCTTTCCTTAAACACTGATGATATTACAGATTTTTTTTTTTAAATTCTGTTTTATTTTACATTTTATCTGGGAGTCTACCTGAATCATAAACTAACCTTTGCTCAGCACCCGCAAACAACAGTCAACAAAGCAAACTGTCGAGAACAAGCACTCCTTTCCTTATTTCTTACACCACCCCTTACAATCTAATCCAAACGATACATATAGCTGATAAACATAAGAAGCATCTTACTCTACGGGCACCCAGCTGGGCAACACGCAGCTGAATGTCATCCACGACCACTCCAGATATTTCAGAATGGAGGATCTAGGGCCATCACCGGTCATCCAGGGACACCAGATCTTGCAGCTCCACGAAGACCTCGAAATCCCACTCCTTGACGACGTAACATACCACCAAGCAGCCACAATCTGGAAAATAAATTCCAAAATTCCAATCACCCATATATTGAAGCTATTAACACAACAAACCCAAGACGCCAATTCTATAAAATGCCAAGACCACAGTAGAGCCCAGAGGCGTGCATGAGACACACTAAGGACCCTGAGCATCAGCTGAGGAACAGTGACAGTGACAACTACAATCCCTTAAGATCAAAAACAGACTAATAACACCAATGGAAGGGAAGGGCATAAGCCCGGTACTTAAGCTCAAAAGAAACCGTCAGGCAAGTTCAAGTACATTTTAATAAACGAACTAACTAACTCTATGGCCTATGGAACCCGGAGGTTCAATGCAGCGTTCACAAAAGTTCTCCACTGAATTCTATCCTTAGCTAACTGCATCCAGTTTCTACTTTGTATTCTAATCTCTGCGAGATCCATCTTAATATTGTCCTTCCATCTGCGCTTAGGTCTTCCTAACGATGACGATCCTAACAATGTTGGGTAAACCATATAAATTATGCAGTTCCTCGTTATGAAGTTTCCGCCATTTCCCATTCCCGTTTCTCTTAGGTCCGAATATTCGTCTCAGGATCTTGTTCTCAAATACTTTCAGTCTATGTTCTTCCCTCAGAGTAAGTGACCACAAGTACATTTTAATATTTACTTTAATTCATTTTTAATTTTTTTTATTTGTGTTTTCTAAATTAAGTATTAAATTTAGTCGTGATTGATTTTGAATTTTCACTAAATGAAGTAAACAATGTAAGGAAAGTATAGGGATATGAATGCATAGCCTGCTCTTAAATTGAGGTAGAGAACATGTTCCCATATATAATGGTCACTGCACGTCTCAGTGAGGGGGGCGACACGTTGAGTTTGTGCTTAAGCGCTTATCTCTGATGTTTGGGGTCCCTGCTTCGATCCCCAATCAAGTAACTTTGGGGTGGTCAACATCGTATCCGTGGGTTTTCTCCACGTTTCCTCCAACTTTCTCATTCTCCCGATTCTTCCATCATCATTCACTTGCTTTAATCATCGTTTCCCTTAGCCTAGAGGCATAATCGTGGGACGTTAAGAGGCCTCATCCGGGCGAAATTAAAATACCGCTAATTTTACAGTAACTATGTGATATCTTCAAATAGATAAAAGATAATTGAAATATGGAACAAGAGCGCCCTAGACAATATTATTTTGTGTGAGGTACCGTTATCACAAGTCACGTAGCGGCTTACCGTTTTCAGCCGTTTAGAAACGCGAAAATAAATGCCGATTTTCAAAATGGCTCGAAATCGAAAGCAGATAAGTGAGTCGTGATAAAGGTATCTCATGCAAAATAATATTGTCTAGGGCGCTCTTGTTCCACATTTCGATTATCTTTTATCTATTTGAAGATATCACATAATCACTGTAAAATTAGCGGTATTTTAATTTCGCCGGGATGAAGCCTCTTAAACTCAAAGATTAATCCGAAGATTTCATTTCGTTTTTATCTCATGCATCCTCGATGGTAAGCATGGCCATTAAGCTTTAAAGAAACAAAACCACCGTCACTTTTGGTATTCTGAAAGGAAGAGCTAAAAATTCAAAATTATCAGCAAACAAAAACTGAAACTGTGAAAGAATAAAGCACCGAAATAAATATTCCGCTAAATACCCCTCTTTTAAAATAACGGCACTAGTGCCTTCTGGAGGTAAATTTCGGATTTCCCACCCTTCTATTACTATATGTTAGAAAACAAGCTACAACTAATATAATTACAGGTTGTGGAGGGGCATGAATTGGAATTCTACACACGAAGAACAAGGTGGAAGAATTGTTCTAAGAACAGCAAATGAATAAGGGATGATAACACCGAGAAGAGTGTCTAGGAGGATCCAGGGGAAAGGGAAATACCGAAGATGATTGTAATTATAGGGATAATAATAGGGTAAGCACTCATCGCAACACAAGCTTTTTTTTTTTTAATCTGTGCATGTGAATCATTTGTTTCATCTTGAAACGATGCACATGGAATGCATTTTGGGTGCATTTTTCACAAATTGATTCTGTTTGACAGGTATAAAAAAATAACGTGCAGGTCTATTTGAAAGATTTATGAGTGACGGAAACTCCCCGCAATTCCCTTGTCATCTGAGACAGACTAAAATGAAAAACTCGTGGAAGAAGACAACGTAATTATTATATTGTTATTTGAAAACATCAAATTTACTCCGAAAAGTATTAAACTTTACATTAAAAAAAAAAAAAAACAGGTTTTGAAATTTATAACATTTTATTAATGAGAACATCTTACAGCTATGGATCACTGAGAAATGTTCTTTATTAAAAGCAAATAGACGTAGGGTAGTGGTAGCGTGTTTGCTTTAAAACTTGATTCGATTTGGCCATCCTGACTGATTTTTTAAAGTTTTTCTTCTACATAGGTCTTGATGACTTCCCTATATGTCCTTTCCCTATGTTATTGAATAGTTGATAATAAATTCAAATATATTAGTACATAGAGTGTCGCAGTCATAGGACACTTGCTCTGTTATTCCGTGTACATGTTGGAGTTTTTTATTATTATTAATGATATTCGTCTGCGTATTAAAACTTCCTAAGATCTTTTTGCCGACGATCTCAAGTTATACTCCAAAGTGAGTTCAATTGACGACTGCGTCAAACTTCAACAGAGTCTACAGAGAGTTCAAATATGGTGCGATAAGAATAAATTAGTCCTGAATGTGTCCAAATATGAATCTGTATCTTTCACGAGGAAAGAAAGTCCAATTAACTTTACGTATATACCTAATAAGTGGCATTTCCTTGCTTATCCCAAATACTATCAAAGATGTAGGAGTTATATTTGATAGCAAATTAACCTTTTCTCAAAATGTTGACGAAATAATGAGTAGTGCATATAGAAACCTAGGTTAGTTTGTAGAATAGGACAGGATTTCTGCAAAGAATCAACATTTATAAGGTTATATTTTTCGTATGTGAGGTCAAAATTAGAATACTGTTGTACTGTTTGGACACCAAATGCCACTAAAATACTCTGATGCAATAGTAAATATACAGTTTGAATTTTTAAAAATGCTTGCATACAAGGAAACCGGTTTCTAGCCATTGCATATCTCCTATGAAGAGGTAGTAAGGAATTCATTTTCAAACATTAGAGAAAAGGAGATGGGTGTTTGATTTGTTGTTCTTACATAAATTAATAAATGGTAACATTTATTGTCCAGAATAAGTTTCAGAAGTGTTATTACGTGTCCCACCTGGTAAGACTAGAACAGCAAACACTGGGACATTCTATTGTAGAAAAGCAAGAACTAACATATTACACAAGTCTCCTCTGTGGAGAATGTGTACTTCATATAACGAAATGATTATATTTCATGTACTAGATATATTTAGTATGTCCGAAAACAAGTTCAAAACTATTGTCAGGTAATAACTTCTGCATAATTAAACGATGTATATTTGTTGAGTTGAATTGATTTTAATTTAGCGTCCCTTTCAGCGGCGAGGCTATATGAGACGTGGACCTACTGATTAACGTGGAATCCGAACCACATGAGCTCCCGCCGGGAATCGAAATTAATGTATGTTTAATAGTGTGTCAGATAATTATGTACACGACACTATAATTGGGCATTAAGCCTGTTGTGTAGTCCTTATGAAATAAATAAATAAATAAATATGTCCACTTTCTCAATAAAACTATATTTGTTTAACAGGGGAAATGATTGATGTAACATGAAAATTTGATCTTACTCTTCATCTGTACTCTTTCTCTTACAAACCTTTCGGGAGCAAATTGTAGGGACACTTCTTTATACAGCTAATGGGTGAAGAAATGAAGGGTATGAGGCAAGAACATGGTAACCCACAATTTTACTATTTTAAGAAATTAGAGGTTTTCTGCTGCACAATTCATTTTTAAAGTCGGAAAACTGTTTTTTCATATAAGACTATACATAAAAGATTCAAAGGACAAGGTTAAACGAAGTGGTATGCGTTACTCTCTATCGGGTGCAGCAAAACGCAGCAATTGAAAAATTGTGGGTTACCATGTTCTTGCCTCACACCCTTCAAATGTGGCAGTTGTCCTTTTTCCGTAGACCTGATAATCTAATATAATATATATCTTTCTAGCGAAGAGCGAATCGTGTTTATCTAATTGATGAAGGGAAAGCGATACAAAGTCATATAACTTCTACATTATACTATTATAATAATAAATATAACCAATTTAAATAACATATAGCCTAAATAGATACGTACAATACATACATATATGTATGTATATTACATACCTAAATGTGTGCAAAGTAAAGATAGAAATAGGTAACAGATCTTAATACTTTAATACAACAGAGGGCGCGGTGGCTCAGTGGTAGAGCGTTCACCTTCGGTGCTTGGGGTTCCTAGTTCGATCCCAGCTCGGGCCGTGTGGACTTTGTGGTGGACAAACACCGTGTGTGTGGGTTTTCTTGGGGTTCTCTCGTTTCTTCCCACTTTCTTCATTCCCCATTTTCATTCATTTCCTTTAGCCTAACCGGCATAATCGTCGGACGTAAAACTCAAAGATTTCATTTCATTTTTTTAAATACAATAATAATGAGGACATTTTGAAGTTCCGACACACGAATTTTTTTCCTTTCGAAATCGAGACTGGTCTGACAAAATTTGGACGTGTTGTAACCTTAGCATGAAGTGTCCCGACACTTTGCTTTGAAGAGCTGCTAACTCTACTAATCTGGCAGCCATTTTTTCTGACACTCATCTTAAGTATTTTCCTTCCAAAACAAAAGCTGAAATTTTGGTTAAAATTCAACGACTTCTTATTTAAGTAAGTTAGGTTTAAATTTGTTTTATCTCTGCCTATTTAACTGCAAACAATTATGGAGCTTGTTCCTTTATAAAATAATTGTACTTGATTTCCAACCAGATTTTTATTTATATCATGAATTACTGTAAATCTTCAATTTAATTTGAAACAACCAAGGGTGTTATAAAATAGAGGATCTGCCCATATGTATCTTCATCCTATTAAATCAATGAAGCCAAAAAAACAACCGAGCATCGGCGCGTCTGACTGGCTACTCTCGTTTTCGCCATCCTCTGATTAGCTACTTTCGTTTCCGCCATGATTGTTCGCTCAAACATTGTGATCTTATTGGGCGGAGTGGGCAGAGTAGAGGGGGGGGGGGCGAAACTGTGACGTATGACTTCAAGATTTTGTTGTAAGGGCACATCCTCTATTTTATAACATCCTTGGAAACAATAGCTAAATTCCTCTCATAATTTCTGTATATTTTAATTTGATTGTAATGTCCTATTCTCTTTGGAAAGTGTGGAAATTCTAGGCATAGAAAAGTTTGTCTTTATTTCCAATTAATTTCGTTGGTGTTACGCAGTGCACATTCCGTATAATTCGGCAACTTAAATATGAGTCACAATTGACTTCAAACAGACATAACAATGACATGAATGAACAATAGAAGAACGGTTATGCATCAAATTGGACAACTGTAATGATTATTCGCAATGACACATTAGAACTTATACTACCTTTGGTGCATGGGGTCTTCGGTTGGATTCCAGCTCGTGCCAAGTGAGCTTTGTGGTGGACAAACATCGTGTACGTGGGTTTTCTCGGGATTCTCTCGTTTCGTCTCACTTTCTTCATTCCACTATTTTCATTCATTCCTCATGATCATCGTCTCCTTTAGCTTAGCCAATAATCGTGGGATGTAAAACTTGAAGATTTCATTTCATTTTTTTCATTAGAACTAGCTATCTTCGTTAAATCTTTTTCACTGCATGAAAATGAAATGAAATATTTGAGTTTTATGTCCCTCGCTTATGCTAAAGGAGAATTTGATGATGGAATGAAGAAAGGGCAAGAAACGGGATAACCCCGAGAAACCCATGAACACGGTGTTTGTCCACCACAAAGCCCACTTGGCGCGAGCTGGGATGAAGCACCAGAAGTGAACGCTCTACCACTGAGCCACCGCTGCCCCTCCTCTTCGTGGTGTTCCTACAATTACTTAATCAATACATAGATTTTCTACTATCAATCATGTAACACTTAAACGTGTTTGAGGTGTGAGACTTCGATGAACTAGTGTTGTTGACGTCACTCGAGAAATTTCTCGTCTCGTCTCATATTGTCTCGAATTTGAAGATGTGCTTCTTGTCTCTAATTCCGTCTCATTTTAGAGACGAGACGAGAACTTTCGACTCCCTTCTCATGCGCAACACTATTCTCCATTGTCTCACAGAATACACCCGTGAAACTAAAAAGCAGAAAAAATAGAGTTGCTTGGACAAATTTTCTTGAATATATGCAGATTAACGTCTGTCTGTTTTGCTTTGAACATCACAAAATGCGTTTCTTGTTGACTGTTCACAAGCCTTCAGCAGACGCCCATCTATGAACTGGCTGTTGTTCCGTGTGCACAATGCAGTGTATGTGTTCCTCCATGTAATGCACTATTAACAATAACCGAATTGAAAGCCACGAATGGGAAGCAATCACCTTCTGAAGCGACAGAGCGTACACTGGCCTTTGCCTTCCAATTTGATTAGTGTTTGATTAGGTAAACACTTGAAGACAACCGATGCATTCTATCACTTGTTGCCTTTGCTCGTAGCATCCTAGAATTAAAAAGAAAAGCACCTCGCATGAACTGAGCAAATATCACCACCTCCCACTGCCTTCCACAATGGGGCAACACCTTCGTTCCCACGGCTCACCATCTATCAAGCCATTTCAACCTCTGTAAATATTTACTGCAAAGTAGCATTCGACATCTATATCTCTACACGACACCCATCACTAACATCTTCGACTTTTTAACTGTTTTTTTTTTTATCTGTAAATCCAATACGCAGGGTTGCCAAAAAGAAAAAAAAGTGATTACAATCAGTTGCCATAGCCTCCGGAGTGTTGTGTATAGAACCATTTCGTTTTAACGGACATTTTTATAGAGAACTTTTTTCTTTTGTTGAAAAGAACATAACTTCTTTAATGTTTATCTACTGCAGTTCGTAGATACAATTTTAATTACATTTGGCCGAAAAAAGAATGAATGCGGCTGAAATTACAGGGTTACCGACTGGCATTTAGTAGCAAATTACTAAATTAAATATTCCCCTCTAAAATTTAAGCCAATTACTGAAACATCATAATTAACTAACTAACTCTATGACCTATGGAACCCAGAGATTCATTGCTGCGTTCACAAAAGCTCTCCATTGACTTCTATCGTTAGCCAACTGGATCCAGTTTCTACTTTGAATTCCTATTTCTGCGTGATCCATCTTAATATTGTCCTCCCATCTGGGCCTAGGTCTTCCTAATGGTCGTTTTCCGATTGGACTTCCAGTTAAGATTTTGAAAGCGTTACTACTTTCTTCCATCCTGGCTACATGACCTGCCCACCTGAGCCTCCTAGACTTGATGATACTAACAATGTTTGGTAAACGGTATAAATTATGCAGTTCTTCATTATGAAGTTTCCGGTATTACCCAATTCTGTTCCCCTTGAGTCCAAATATTCGTCTCAGGATCTTTTCTCATATACTTTCAGTCTACGTTCTTCCCTCAGAGTACGCGACCATTCTCGCAACCACACAGAACAACAGACATGACTATATTTTTATATATTTTAAGCTTTAGATTCCTCAACAGAATTCGCGACGACAAAAGATTTTGAACTGAATAATAACACGTATTATTTGCTTTTAGTCGACAATTTAATTTTTTCGTGAATATGGTTATCGCCGAAACATCATAACATTTTACAACATAGCCTATACCCTGTTATGCACTAGGGATGGCCACATTTTTACGAAAAGTGCTTTTTCGGAAAGATGAATTTTTATAAAACGAAAAATGAAAAACGATTTTTTCCCAAAAAGGAACAACAATATTTTTTTTCGAAAAACGAAAAACTAATTATTTTTCGAAAAATGAAAACTTTGCCGAGAAACGGAAAACGGATAATTTTCGTAAAACAAACTGAATTCATTTCATTTGTTAGGACTTCCAAACTATAGTATACTATGCATACGTATAGGAAGTCTTATAGAACGGCTATTTTCATCTGTCTGTCTATCCATCCGTTCGTCTGTCGACAGGCGTCAGAGCAAGAGCGTTAAGAAATAGCGAGAAGCATACATAGTTTTGCAACACGAATAGATTGATCTAATCCATTTGACATTTATTTAATCCAGAAGTGGTAGAGATCTATCGCTTTCTGCTACATTGTTGATCACCACAGAACACAAATGGTAACATATAGAAAGACGGGGTTTTCCAGAACCAATTCAGTGTCCCAAGAATATATTCAATGTCCGCCCTTATTACACTTACAGATTAAGCTATGCATAAGTGTCGAAAGTCTTGAGAATGGCTTTGTCCGTTTGTCTGTTGACAGGTGTCAGAGCAAAAACAGTAACAGATATTGAGAATTCGTTTCTTACGGTCGATTTAGTGCCCCTAAAATAGGATTCGATCTTCTCCATTAACCCTCCATTCAAGCCGGAACTGGCTCAGATATCCTTTTTTGGTTTCAACTTCTATCGCTATAGAACGAAAACGGTGATAGGTAGCGAGAAGCGATTTATTGCAAACAATTTAGCGTCTTAAGACAACATAGATATAATTATCCACAACATTCTATCAAAACCAGAAATTGTTTATATTTACTATTATTTCTGGTTTCAATACTGAATTGCATAAAGCAAACACTAATTTCACTAGAGCAAAATCGGTGAGAGATATCGAGATGCTTCTTCTTCTTCTTTTTTTGTGATCAATCCATCGTCCAAAGAATAGATTCCGCCTTCTTCGTTAACACTCTATTTGAACTGCAAAAATTGTAATAGATAGCGACAAGCAATTTTCTTCAATTGATTCAGGGTTTTAAGAGAACATATCGTCGTAACTTACACCACTCTTCTGAAACCGGAAATGCTTGAAATTTACTACTTTCGGTTTCAATACTAGTATTCAGAGCAAAAACTATAAAAGATATGGAGAAAAGGTTTTTCTGCATTCGATTCAGCGTCCTAAGAATAGATTCCATCTCTTCCCTTAACGATTTTTTTCTTTATTTTACTAACTTCAAAAGCCAAATTTTCTCGACAATATTTTGAGAACCAAAAGCCCATACTTCATAATATTAACCATGTATACTAAACGCGTTAAAGCCTATAACTGTACAAATTTAAGTCACGATTAAATTATTTCTGTCGATAATATGTGTTATACCGACCGAAATCCTTTCGTTATTTAATGTTAAAAACCTAACTTTGATGGCCAATAACTCGGGAATCAAAAGTTTGCTCACCATAATATTACATATATAAAGGTAACCAAGAAAGTTCTTTGCTTGTTGTGGAGCTCTATGTTCCGTTGGCCCTCACACCGTGAGTTGAATGCGAATGGAGATAAGGCGAAGATAAGTTGTTGGAGTGGGTGTATCTCCAACCTGGTTGTGGCTATACTACCTGGTTGTGGCAGTCAGTTACACCGTGAACGTGCGTAAGGACACAGTGAACATAGGACCTCCACAGAGCATCATAAGGACGTGTATGTTGTACGAGTTCGAACTAGAGTCAAACGCCGCTGCAGCGGGGTGGAAGATATGCCAAACCTTTGGTGACGGTATCGTCACCACATGGACAATGCAGTGGTGGTTTAACAAGTTTAAGGACAGTGACGAAACACTCGAAGACGTACCACGTATCGGAAGACCAACACATGTACAAAATGAAGATCTTCAGGCAGCAATTGAGGCGAGTAGTGGCCAGGAAGTGGGACTACAATTCAGTGTGAGTGGAGAAACCATTCGGTAGCACATCCATTAAGTTGGGAAGCACTACAAGTTGGATCGATTGGTCCCACATGATTTCGGCGCTCCAGGCCAGAAGGCAATGCAAGCAAACACCTGTCTTTCTTTTCTGTCTCGTCTGAGGAAGGAGCTATTTCGGGACAGGGTGTTGACATGAGATGAGAAGTGGGTCGTATACGAAGCTTCACGGAGCGTCATCATTTGTTAGCATCCCATGAACCGGTCCCAAACATTCGAAACCAGCACTGCAGCAGAAGAAGGTCTCCTGTGTGTTTGGTGGACTGCTCGCGGCATCATGCTTCAGGAACTGCTACCAGCTAGTCAGAGCAACAACGCAACTGTATACTATCAGCAATTGAACCGTGTTCAAGAAAAAACTGAAAATTCTGGAGCCAGTACTTTAGAATCGCAAAGAGGTCCTCCTGTTACAGAACAACGTTAAGTCTCACATGTCTAGGATAACCCGGGACACTATTCTGTACCTTGGATGGGAAACACTATTGCATCCGCCATACTCCCCGGACATTGCACCGTCTTATTATCGCCTGTTCCATTCCTTGGACAATCACCTTAGAGGACACCAGTTCAAATCTTTAGTAGAAGTGCAAAATGCACTTGATACCTTCTTTGCTTCACGGCCCATCGACTTGTACCGCAATGGAATTTAGAGCCTTCCAGAATGTTGGCAGAAGGTCGTCGATGCTGATGGGACTACGTTTGATCTTCCAGGTACGTCTTAGGTGACATCGATGTTCCAAGCTGTTGCGTGAAAAAACGACAGAACTTTCTTGGTTACCTTTATAGTTACTAAGCTCGTCATTATCTACCACCATGCCAAGTTTGGTAAAAATTGGATGAGTTCCATCTTTCGCGCTTTAACGAAATTTCTTGATTTCACTGATTTGAAACCTAATATTGATGGCTAATAACTCGGGAACAAAAAGTCTGTACACCATAATATTTTATCCTAAGCTTCCATGCATACAAACCTCGTCAATGTTTATGATCATACCAACTTTTGTCAAGATCGTTTGAATTTAATCAAATGCGTCTTAGTGAAACTTCTTGATATCACTAAGTTAAAACTCAAATTTGATTAGCAATAACTCAGGAACCAAAATCAGACACACTATATTATTTAACGTGCTTACTAAATACATTGGGGTCCACAACCATACTAATTTTGGTCGTGATTGGATGAGTTTCGTCAATAGTAGGCGTTATGCAATATCCTTTCATTAAATACAAACCCAAGTAGGCACGGTGGCTCCGTAGTAGAACGCTTATGTCTTGTGCATTGGTACCCCGGCCAAGTAACAACATCGTGTCGTGGGTTTTATTGGGGTACTTCCGTTTCCTCCCACATTATCATTCCACCAATTCCGAAAACTTTTCGAAAAACGAAAAAATCATCGAAAACGATTTTTTTTCGAAAAACGAAATATTTTTCGAAAAACGAAAAAAATTTCAATAAAACGAAAAATCGAAAAATGAAATTTCCGAAGATCGAAAAAAAAATTTTTCGAAAAAGGCCATCCCTGTTATGCACACGGCTTGCTTATCATGACTACTAACGATTCCGAATATGTACACTTCTAGACTTTAAAAGTCCGCTGTGCGTAAGCACGGAAGGTCTTTAAAGGGTACAACGCCTATGGCCGTCTGTCTGTCTGTGGACAGATATCAGAGTAAAGACAATAAGGGGTATCAAGATTTTTTTTTTTTTTTTATGGATTCGGTTCCCAGAATAGCCCCACCGTTATCGTTCGAATGCAAGCGGAAGTGATAACACGGTTTATTGGTTTCAGTTTTGATCGGCATAGGCAGAACAGAAAGAGGAAAGTTTTATTGATATGGATTCAGGAATTTCAAAAAAGAAAGCTGGGTGTACAAGTTCTTTTTGATAAATGAGTACGTACAAATATGCCAGCACGATTTGCAAACCCTTTGAGTATGAGTTCGTTGTCTGCATTTGTTGGCACTAAATTCATTTAGTGACAGGATATATTAAAATTTAACTTTAATGAATTATTCTCAAAGGCTATGATGAATGAAAGAAATTAATAATAATAGAATGGGAAACAGATCACCAAGAGAAACCATCTGCACGCTGTTTGTTTAGCCAAAATATAACTTTCACCTAAAGGGTGCACAAATGTTGCCCGAAGACAAAATTTGAGATTTCCTTATTCTTTTTTTCATTTTCAGTTTAGCGTACCTTTTACGAGTGAGGCCTATATGAGACGTGGACTTATAGCTTAATGTGGAATCTGAACGGCATGAGCTCTCGCCGGGAATCGAACCTAGGTCTCCCACGCCAAAGAAGAAGAATGGAGGAAATTAGCTGGGTCGAGCAAAAAACGAATGATAGGGTGTTAGAAGTGGTGGGGGAGAAAAGAACAATTTTAGATATTATTTAAAAGAGGAAGAGAAACTGGTTGGGATATTCGCTAAGAAGGAATTGTATAATGAGGAATGTACTAAATGGTATAGTGGAAGGAAAGAGAGGGGGGACGAAGGAGGCTACAAATAGAAAAATCTACGTGGAGACGAAGAGGTTAACGGAAGACCGTGGAGCATGGAAGCTTCTCCAAGTGACCTGTCAATAAGGGCAGAATACCTATGATGATCATGATGATGAATTGAAACAAAGAATGACGTATTGTCAGTATTGTTAATTTGGTGTGAGCATATCACTTTAGCAAATCCCGTTAGTCTCTGAATAGTTAACAGTAGTACGGTTCCCTATTCTAACTGTGGTTCAGGGTTCAACTAGGGATGCGCATGAGACAAGATTTGTGGCTGTCTCGTCTCAAAAATGTGCTGTAAAAATGATGTCTCGACTCGAGAAATGTATATTTCTCTATTGGAAGAGCCGTGTCTCGACTCGAATTTTGTCAGAAAAGCCCTGTCTCGACTCGTCTCGTGCGCATCCCTAGGTTTAACTCTCGGTAAGAAATTTTGCCTCCAATGGCCTATCGCAATGATTTTCAAATGATGTACCCCAAAGGACACCTTGATGGTAGAGGAAACATGATAATAATAATAATAATAATAATAATAATAATAATAATAATAATAATAATAATAATAATAATAATAATAATAATAATAATAATAATAATAATAATAAAATAATAATAAGAAATTGGAAATAATGTATAATCCGTAGAAGGAAACATGTTTTAATATGATTGGATTCACTAGGCTTTGTTTATTACCAGAATGGTTTTCATAATCATAAGAGTATTGATAATTGGATTAAATCATTAACAAGTGGTCCATAAAACACAACTTCCAATTAAGACGTGTGGATACAGGAGCTTCCCAGCATAAGGCACTCACAGAGAAGTAAACCAAGAAGCGATAGATTTTTGGCTGAGGGTTAGATCGTTGACATCTGTGGCATAGAGGGGTGGAAACAGTCGTGATGGTCGTGGCAAGGAATCAGATGAATCTTTGTTTTTCTCTTCCTCTGATGATGGCTGTCGGACGCAATGAAAGACTCTGAAGCCTTTCATTTGGGATGCCGGTGGCCTCGTCCTCTCACCTGTGGTTAAACAAACAGCCTTCTTCCGAAAGTTAAGGGGCGCATTCCTTTGGACAATTATAATTCCAGATGGAGTTTCCTATTCCATTTACCTAGGACGTTCTTAGCCAATAATAACACGTAATATGATGAAAAACTAAGCCAACAATTTTAGGGAACATGTAATATTCAGTGAATATTTACGCTTGATTTCTTTGGTGTTTTATGTATAATTAAATAGCATCAACAAGATGTAGCTTCGTGCATCTTGCTGCTGTGACAATAATTGCTCGTACAGAAAGTAAAATAAAAATAAAAACTATAAAATATAATTAAAAATAATTTTAATAAAAATAAATCAAATGAAATAAAAATATAAATATTTTAAATATATCGCTTTTAAGCAACTTTCACATATAATTATATCTTGTTACACCGATCATTTCGGTCGTTAATGTATAAGTAACTCTTTTCGACCTTTTCTCGGACAGTGTCACGGTTTGCTATATTGTCTATCTACTAAGCACATTGAATAAGAGGAGTCTGGTTTAGTCTGGCTGATCTATAAGTGGCCATTATATATGTTCAACATCGGGTGACTAAGAGAGCCAAAGGAGGTGGCGAAGTTCATCCTGGCGATTTTCAAGCTGAGACGTTGGTTTTACTTTGGCGCATTGTCATGTAATAAAACTGCATCGCTGTTAGGAAATGACATCCGAACTATAGGATTCATCCGGTCATCTACGCACTAAATATAATCACTTTAAGTGAATAGTCTTTTGAGAATAACAATATAACCGCGTCATGATACTGCGGACATGTTTGATAGTAAAGAGTAGGTGTTCCATAGCATACACTTCTTTGTCCGTCTGCCATTTTAAACTGACCTGCTGTTGCAAAGAAGAAGAAGAAAGATGACTGATCGGACAATATAGGTCTCTTCGAATGATCAGTGGTTCATATATTAATGTTTTCAACACTATTCTTCTCGCATTGGAGGCAGTGCCGAGAGGTTTTGAAATCCCAACCTATCACAAATGAGAGTTTATGCAGGTGTCGTCAGATTGTGATTGTAGAAGTAGGTTTGTTCCGGATCCTGATTGAGTTCTTCCACTTTATCTCTATAGCTCTTTCTGATAATGCTTTTCAGTGTTCGGTGATCCCCGTTACCTAAGCTTCGCCATTATTCTTTTCTCTTATTACGTTCAACAAGTTGTGTAGACTGTCGTCAGTCTAGGCATTGTTGCTATTCATAATTAACATTAACTGGCAATCTTAGATACAATTGCTCAGACTCCAAACAAACAATTAGCCCTCTCAGTGCAGCAGCAACGTCTCACCCTTTGCTCACACGAATCCACGGAATCATTGGTGTCATCCCCTATGTTGTCATGGAAACATACTCAGTACCCACAAAATGTCTTTTATGTCCAACATATCTCGGAATCAATTATGCTCTTTGAGGAATTCCTTGCGCACCAATAGCACATTGTTGAATTATTCATTTTTGAATGTCGTAAGTCATAACTATGACTTATTTTATGCGTTTATTATTATCCAGGTTCATGATTTCTCGAGTTCGAAATAACTGTGTTGGGATTATTTCTCCATGCATATGAAACTAGCCTGAAACTGTACGTCTATATGAATTTATTTATTTTGATGTGAGAAACCACTTCATACACATTGTCGGTCTACTTTTTTTTTTTAACTGCGAAGACAGATGGGCCGCAGAAGATAACACCTTGTCTTGGGCCATGAGTATTCATTTATTTCTAGTTTCATTTGGAGATGGAGGATTTACTTATTGATTGACGTGTTTGGCTGAGTACAATATAAAATTTAAAAAATACAAAAATACAGATCAATAAAAGATAAAACAAGAAAAATGCACCTTATAACAATCAATGAAGTGCTCAAGTGCTGAAAAGCTTTCTTGACTTTGGTAATAGTTCAGAGAAGAAATCTGTGAGGATGATGAAGTTGCTGAGCAGATCTGGGGCGGCTTTCAGCTTTGGTATGTAAGTATTTAGAGTATGTACTATGTTGGTCACGATTAAGTCCTTCAGAAGTTGCAGGAGTTCTTTAATAGTGTGAAGTCATAGTTTCAAGTTTAATTAATTAAAAACATTATTTATTTAAAAGCTAACTAACTAACTATATGGCCTATGGAACCCGGAGGTTCAATGCTGCGTTCACAAAAGCTCTCCACTGACTTCTATCCTTAGCTAACTGCATCCAGTTTCTGCTTTGTATTCCAATCTCTGCGACATCCATCTTAATATTGTCCTCCCATCTGCGTCTAGGTCTATCTAATGGTCGTTTTCCGATTGGTCTTCCAATCAAGACTTTGAAAGCGTTTCTACTTTCTTCCATTCTAGCTACATGACCCGCCCACATAAGCCTCCTAGACTTGACGACCCTAACAATGTTGGGTAAATCATATAAATTATGTAGTTCTTCGTTATGAAGTTTCCGCCATTCTCCATTCCCGTTCCTCTTGGGTCCGAATATTCGTCTCAGGATCTTGTTCTCAAATACTTTCAGTCTATGTTCTTCCCTCAAAGTAAGTGACCATGTTTCGCAACCATGATACAGAACAACAGGCATGATTATCGATTTATATATTTTAAGCTTCAAATTCCTCGACAGAATTCGCGACGACAAGAGATTTTGAACCGAATAGTAACACGAATTCCCTGCTTTCAGTCGACATTTAATTTCTTCGTGAATATGATTTTCCTCTGTTAATATTGATCCTAGATATTTGAAACTATCCACTTTATCAAAAGTATCATTTAATATTTTAACGCATCTATAACTTGCTGTATTACGATCCCGACGCACTTCCATGTATTTATTAGTTTTCTCTGCTTTTACTTCTAAACCCATGTCCCTGCAAGCGTTTACTAAGATCTCTGCATTTCTTTCTATTGTTCTCCTATCATCCCCCATTAAGTTTATATCATCAGCATATGCCATAACCTGGTGAATACCGTTCAACTCTAGGCCCTGGTTGCTATCTTTGATTTTCCTTATAGCGTATTCCAGCACAAAGTTAAATAATAATGGCGACAACGCATCTCCTTGTTTCAGGCCATTTTCGACGTGAAAGCTCGTGGACAAAAATTTTCCTACCCGGACTTTACTTTGGGATTCATTTAAACATATCTTAATTAATCTAATTAGCTTTCTCGGTATTCCAAGCTCTGTAAGAACGTTGTATAATGTTTCTCTCCTAACCGAGTCGTACGCCTTTCTAAAATCAATAAATAGTTGATGTACCGGGGTATTGTATTCCCACTTTTTTTCGAGTATTTGGTGAATGGTAAATATTTAGTCGATAGTTGATCGATTTCGTCTAAATCCGAACTGATAATCTCCAACAATTTCATCTGCGTATGGGGTCAATCTTGCTGATAGAATATTTGAAAGAAAATGAAAATGAAATGAAATCTTTAAGTTTTACGTCCCACGGTTATGCCGGTTAGGCTAAAGGAGACGGTGATGGTGAGAGATGAGTGAAATGGTGGAATGAAGAAAGTGGGAGGAAACGGGGGAACCCCGAGAAAACCCACGAGCACGGTGTTTGTCCACCACAAAGTTCACTTGGCGGGGGCTGGGATCGAACCCGGGACCCCAAGCACCAGAGGTGAACGCTCTGCCACTGAGCCACCGCGCCCCCCAATATTTGAAAGAATTTTATAGGATGTTGACAGAAGAGAAATGCCTCGATAATTATTACAATCAGTTTTTTCGCCTTTCTTGTGAATTGGAACAATGATTAATTCTTTCCACTCTTGTGGCAATTCTTCCTTGTTCCAGATAAGGAGAATGAGTTTGTGTATCTTGTTCCACAATTTTTCGCCTCCAGCTAAAATTAACTCAGCCGGAATATCGTGTACACCCGGAGATTTGTGTTTCTTTAATTTCTTTATAGCGGTTTCTACTTCTATTCGGTTGGGATCTGGAATATACGGTTCTGCGGTGTGTATCTCCTTTTCTCCACGCACACTAGTTTTTGGTTGTGTGTTAAGCAAATCGTCAAAAAACTCTTTCCATCTATTTAAGATGCTATCCGTATCAGTGAGAACTGTACCGTCAGATTTCTTTAATATATAAGCACGAGGTTGATAGCCTTTCTTAAATTCGTTGATCCCCTTATACATGTTCCGGATGTTCTTATTTTTACTATTATCTTCAAGTTCCTTAATTTTAGCTTTCAAAAAACAGCGTTTGTTTGTTTTAAAAGTTTTGGAAGTTTCCCGCCTGATATCTGCGAAATTTTGTGTAGTTATTTCATTCGGATTTTGTAGCCAGCGTAATTTTGCCTGTTTTCTCTTCTCTGCTAGGTTTATGCATTCCTGGTCGAACCATGGTTTGTTCCTACGTTCCTACGTTTATTTAAAAGCATAATTTGAAAAAAAAATAGTTATATTTTAAAATGTTATTAATCCCATTTCTGATTATATGTATTTGCGTGTCACAATAGTATGTATAGTATTGTATATGAATGTGGTAAATTATTTTGTTACGTTATTACAAAACATTGTACAATCTGTTTCTAAACAACACAACCGTCGAACAGCATGTTAAAAAAATATGTTTCATTTTGGTGTAATGTCAAAATGGACAATGTCAGGGAAATTTTTGGTTAATCAAAATTTCATCAAAAAAACTTAAAAACACATAAGATTTCATCCAAATTATAAAAATGTATTACTGCAATTCGGCACTTCCCAGTAGTATATAATTCTCAGGTTACTTTCTAAAAAGAACAGTGAAAAAATTACAAATATATCAATTCAGTAATGCATCGAAAAAACTTCGTTTTACAAACTAATATATTTAATGTACTCTTCATTGTACTAAAAGTCTGTTTATTACTCTAAAATACACTAAAACAATATACGTTGTTTTTGTTATCAAAAAATATACACGTCATAAAGGTATGTATACCTTTCAACCAAAAACCTGCCTACAACAGTTAAAAAGTCTAACAATCATATCTAAAATAATATGTCTGAAAAGGTGCTACATAAACAACACAATACACATTAAATTCAGTTTATTATAAGTAAACATGTTAGAACTCAATTACTTGCTTTTCATTGTTATCACGGTTCTGTTTAACCAATAAACAGTGATACAATATCCTCAAATTATAAACACCTCTCGCTTGCATATTATAAGTGTGTTAAAATGTACTGTTAGTTTCAAATATTAACAGGTGCAGTCTGGGTTGCTAGCGAGCCTTCAATAGCCACATCATACATAATTTTAATAATAATATTGAAAAATAAAATAGGTTTACAATAATCTGGATGATGTCTTCAAAGAATGAATTATCACCAGGGTATGTCTTCGATGTTGAAGCTGCGATAGTAGTGATATTGTAGACTCAGGCCTGCTTCATTAATACTCTGTGTATATACAGTATATGTATGCTCAGAAATGTTTATACTGAATATATTTTCGAAGCAATAATTCCACAAATTGTGCATCAGCTTCGTTTACGTGTTCTGTAAAATTAATATATTTTATTATTTAAGTTCCTTTTTCTTCTATCATCTTATTCAAATTGAATTTAAATCAGGGCCATTGGAAGTCTGTGTTTTCATGGAGATCATCATGTGACTGTTAAGAACTTAAAGAGGAATTTCTAAAGAGTAAAGTTGTCACCGAAAACAATAATTATAAAGTAAGACGTGGAGCCGAAAATTTTCCTTACAACACCAGTGATTATACCGTAGCACTCTGACTTATTCACGTCAACATTTCAACAGATCCTGTAATTTAGTTTGTTCAAAATACATTGTTGTCATAGTTCTTGGAGTTCAAGTTGATAATTGATAATCTCATAATTCAATTGCTATAAACTGACAGGAGTCCTAATCACTGAAATGAAAAAAAAAAAAAAAACATTACGCCAGGTTGATTTACACATCCAATAGAAAGACAAATTAGTAGCACTGCCTCTCATAACATCTTCATGTGACTAGGATGTGTTTTCAAACGGAATTATATGTCTCTGGTTATCTTACAAGGGTTATAGTAGTACTCCCCCGCGTATATTGCGCCGAGTCAGCAAAAATTTTTGTGACGTCATAGGTCAAAGGTCAATGACCTTGGTCCGGGGTCAATGACCTAGGGGTACCTAGGACCACCCCCTCTAAATTTTGGCAGGGGTACCTTGGCCCACCCCTTAAATTTTGGCAGGGGTACATAGGACCACCCCCCTTAAATTTTGGAAATTGCCAAATCTAAAAATTGGGTATGGTAGCCTAGGACCATAGTATGTACCTCTATTAGTATTGGGGGTCTATGTCGTTCCCTTTCATGGGTAAAAAATTGCCAAAAAGTCAAATTTCGGGGTTTTTTGACCTAATTTATCCCCTTGGATGAGGTGTTATTACCTTATATGGTTATATGGGCGTATACAGGGGTTCATTACCTTTCATAAGACATGGGTATATTAATGCACCCCTTGAAAAATTTGGGAGGGGTACCTTGGCCCACCCCTTAAATTTTGGAAATTGCCCAATTTAAACATTGGGTATTATAGTACAGGACCCTAATATGTATTATGATAAATTTGGGCGGTCCACCTTGTTTCCTTCTAGGGGTACAAAATTGCCAAAAATATAAACGTAAGCAATACGTTGTACCACGTGTTTGGTTTTCGACCTAATTTATCTCCTTGGATGAGGTCCTATTACCTTATATAGTTATATGGTCATGTATAGTGGTCCATTATCTATCATAAGACATGGGTACATTGGTGCACCCCTTGAAAAATTTGGGAAGAGTACCTTGGCCCACCCCTTAAATTTTGGAAATTGCCAAATCTAAAAATTTGTTGTGGTAGCCTAGGACCATAGTATGTACCTCTATCAGTATTGGGTGTCTATTTCGTTCCCTTTCATGGGTAAAAAATTGCCAAAAATTCAAATTTCGGGGGTTTTTGACGTAATTTATCCCCTTTGATGAGGTGTTATTACCCTATATAGTTATATGAGCGTATACAGGAGTCTATTATCTTTCATAAGATATGGGTACATTGGTGCACCCCTTTAAAAATTTGGGAGGGGTACCTTGGCCCACCCCTTAAATTTTGGAAATTGACCAATTTAAACATTGGGTATTATAGTATAGGACCCTAATATGTATTATGATAAATTTGGATGGTCCACCTCGTTCCCTTTTAGGGGTATAAAATTGTCAAAAATATAAACGTAAGCAATACGTTGTACCACGTGTTTGTTCTTTTGGTCGATTTTATCCCCTTGGATGAGGTCCTACTACATTATATAGTTATATGGTTATGTATAGGGGTCTATTTCCTATCATAAGACATGGGTATATTGGTGCACCCCTTGAAAAATTTGGGAGGGGTACCTTGGCCCACCCCTTCATTTTTAGAAATTGCCCATTTTACACATTTGGTATAATAGTATAGGACCCTAATATATATTACTATAAATTTGGGTGGTCCACCTCGTTCCCTTTTAGGGGTACCAAATTGCCAAAATTTTAGTACAACCACGTGTTTGGACTTTTGACCTAATTTATCGCCTTTGATGAGGTGTTATTATCCTATATGGTTATATGGACGTATACAGGGTTCATTACCTTTCATAAAACATGGGTATATTAATGCACCCCGGTAGAGGTACCTTGGCCCACCCCTTAAATTTTGGAAATTGCCCAATTTAAACATTTGGTATAATAGTATAGGACCCTAATATATATTACTATAAACTCGTTCCCGTTTAGGGGTACAAAATTGCCAAAATATAAACGTAAGCAATACGTTGTACCACGTGTTTCGTTTTTTTAACCTAATTTATTCCATTGGATGAAGTCCTATTACCTTATATCGTTATATGGTCACGTATGGGGATTCATTTCCTATCATAAGACATAGGTACATTTGTGCACCCCGTTTAAATTTTTGGGAGGGGTACTTTGGCCCACCCCTTTAATTTTGGAAATTGCCCCTTTTACATGTTTGGTATTATAGTATAGGACCCTAATATAGATTAGTATAAATTTGGATGATTCACCTCGTTTCCTTTCATGGGTACGAAATTGCCAAATTTTAGTACAACCACGTGTTTGGTTTTGGCTCAATTTATCCCCTTGGATGAGGTCCTATTACCTTATATGGTTATATAGCCATGTATGTATTGGTCCATTTCCTATTATAAGACATGTGTACATTGATGCACCCCAGGGAGGGGATTCGGTATCATAGTACATGCCTCAACATGTATCATGATAAATTTGGATAGTCCATCTTGTTCCCTTTCATGGGTAAAAAATTGCTAAAATATAAACATAAGCAATATATTGTACCATGTGTTTGGTTTCTGGCCCAATTTTTCCCCTTTGATGATGTTCTATTACGTTATATGGTTATATGGACATGTATATGGGTTCATTTCCTATCATAAGACATGGGTACATTGACGCATACTTTAAAAATTTGGGAGGGGTATCTTGGCTCATCCACTCGGTTTTAGAAATTGTTTAATATAAGCATTTGGTATCATAGTACAGGACCTCAATATGTACCACTATAAATTTGGATGGTCCACATCGTTCCCTTTCATGGGTAAAGAACTACCAAAAATCAAATTTTGGAGGTTATTGACCCCGTCTTATAAGGTTTTAACGCGTTATATGGGTATGTACAGAGGTTTATTACCTTCATATGTTTATGTTCCCTTTTAAATTTGGGAATTATCAAATAACAAAATTCGGTAAACGTTTTCTAGGACCCATTGGTGTCCCTCTTATGGCCAAATATTCAAAATTTAAAGGTTATTGACCGGCTTTATTATTGAATAAGTACAGGATTTATTACTTTTTTCATAAGACACAGGTGTGTTTGTGTACCAATCTTAAATTTTGGGAGGGGGTACATTTCTTATTGTCATATCAATAATTGGTAATTGTTCTTAGAATTGGGTGGTATCTCTTTCTTTGGGTAAATCATTGTGATCACGTGATCAGTTATTGACCTATGATGGGATTAGGAGCCCAGGACATTGGTACATTTAAACTTTATAGGATAATTTGAGAATGCGTCATTGGTATTGATTATTACAGCCAAATATAAACGTAAGCAAGACGTTGTACCACGTGATTGACCTTGAGTTTTAGAAATCTGATAGCTAACCTTATTGAAACTTATGACTCATAGTCTTAAGGAAATACATGCTACAACACTGGCAAAGTTATTGTTGATGCAATTTGATTGGTGGATCACTATCTTTCGTGCAATCTGATTGGCTGATCACTATCTTTCGGGCAATCTGATTGGTTGATGAGTTTCAAATCTTTGCTGCATTCAGTTTTAAGTTTTGTTTTAACATTTAAAAAGTTTTTGAATTTTTTGTTTGAAACTTTGGTTTGACATTTTTTCGTGTGATATTTTTAGTTTAAAAATTTTTGTTTCGAAAGTTTTGTTTGAAAATTTTGTTTCAAAATTTTGTTTGAAACTTTTCGTTTGAAATTTTTGTTTGAAAAAATTTTTGTTTGAAATTTTTGTTTCAAAATTTTGTTTGAATTTTTTTTGCTTGAAACATTTTGTTTGAAAATTCTTGCTTTCAAATTTTTTGTTTGAATTTTTTGTTTCAGAATTTTGTTTGAAATTTTTTTTGACAACTTTTGTTTCAAAATTTTTTGTTTAAAATTTTTTGTTTGAAATTTTTTGTTTTGAAATTTTTGTTTCAAAATTTTTGAAATTTTTTCGTTTGAAATTTTTCGTTTCAAAATTTTTTGTTTGAAAATTTTTTGTTTTGAAATTTTTCGTTTCAAAATTTTGTTTGAAATTTTTTTCGTTTGAAAATTTTTGTTTGAAAATTTTTGTTTTCGAAATTTTTGTTTCAAAGTTTGGTTCGACATTTTTAAAAGTTTGTGCACTCATTAGTAAAGAACCGGAACTGTTTAAAACAAAAACCTCTGGTAACACTGTTTATTATGATGCAATAGTACACGTCAGAACATGGGGTTGTACTTGAAATGAAAAAAAACACTTCATTGAAATGGATCATTTTATTACACTCCACATACATCCATACCAGATAGTGGTTCTGGATATTGTCGATACAATGTATTTTGAACTTCGTGCACTAGTTTGTCTTTAGCGTATAATTTTAATTCCAGTTGAAGTCTTTTAAGGTCTATTGAAATATCAATTGGTGGAAACTCAATGTCCATTTGATCACAAATAAACTGTTTATCAATACAGGTATGCACCCACGAACGATGTTGACAACCATCACAATATCTAGATACATGTTGTACAATATGCATAAATAGTATTTTTTCAGGAATATACTAGTTTTGTTGCACACTTCCACTGCATGTTTCACACACTGAAATATGCTGATGAATTTGTTCCATTCCGTTTGTGTTAGATACAACATGTTGCGAGGGACTTGGAATGTACTCTTTTTACGTAACAGCACCATCTTCTCTTCGAGCACCACTTCATGATTTGAGCCTAATGATTTGACTATGGTCACATTTAGCTCATCATTCATTTGGTCGATTCGTGCCATTCTTCACAGGTCAGTTGTACACCAAATTGTTCTGCTTTGCCCAATCGAATCACTGGTTCAAATGTTCTAGCACTGATACCAATCATCACATGTTTTGTTTATTGGATAATAGCTTGCGAAGATGAACTCTTTATCGTTAGAAGTACACATGTTTCCTCCTGAAAAGCACTTGCTCAAATGATTTCGTGGGATGACACTGTATTGCTGGTTTATAGTTATTGCTGATGTCGAATGTGCTGACGTTTGAATTCATGATTTCATCACAGTTACTGACGTCATGCCGACCAACCAAATTCATACAACTATGTCTAATGTGCTGACGTTTGAATCACAATTGCTGACGAATCTGGCTGTGTACTGATGACTTCGACCCAAGAATCCTTTATAACATAAAGATACAGATCCAGTATTTAAGAAACGCAGCAGTTCTTCTTGTTTTGATGCTTCCATGGGTAAATATCTTGCTGGTAAAATTATATTCTTATCATTTTCAAGCTTCACTACGATTCTTAATCCAAACTTTGTAGGGATTTTTTGGCTAGCTAAGATTCTATAAGGTACATTCTGTTGTAAATCAGTAATCTTGGTAAATGATTTCATCACATCACGCGTATTTAGAAACTGCAGACAAGTAGCCATGATGATGTTATCATGAATACTAACTCGAACGATGATGCAAAACTGATGACGTTGCATTATCATGTTCTGACGTGCACCACAATGTTGCCAGAGGTTTTAGTTCTAAACAGTTCCGGTTCTTTACTAATGAGTGCACAAACTTAAAAGATGTCAAACCAAAATTTTCCAAACAATAATTTCAAACAAAAAAGTTTACAAACAAATATTTCGAACAAAAATCTTTGAAACAAACTTTTGAAAAAAAAAATTTGAAACGGAAAAACTTGGAAACGAAAAAATTCAAACAAAAAATTTCAACAAAAAATTTTAAACAAAAAAATTCAAACAAAATTTTGAAACAAAAAATTTCAAACAAAAAATTTGGAAACGAAAAATTTCAAACAAAAATTTTAAACAAAATTTTGATACAAAAATTTTCAAACGAAAAATTTTTAAACAAAAAATTTTGAAACAAAAGTTGTCAAAGAAATTTCAAACAAAATTCTGAAACAAAAAATTCAAACAAAAATTTGAAAGCAAGAATTTTCAAGCAAAGTTTCAAACAAAAAATTCAAACTAAAAATTTTACGTTTCACGGTTAACCGTCAAACTTTATCCGGTTTTTTAACTATTCGATTAACAAATAAACGGTTTTCAAAAAATTCAAACAAATTTGAAACAAGAGTTTTCAAACAAAAACTTTCAAACAAAAAAAATTTTACGTTTCACGGTTAACCGTCAAACTTTATCCGGTTTTTAACTATTCGATTAACAAATAAACGGTTTTGATCATATTTATCAGTGAGTGCAAAATGTTGAACGAAACCAAGATTTTTAAATGTTAAACAAAACTTAAAACTGAATGCAGCAAAGATTTGAAACTCATCAACCAATCAGATTGCCCGAAAGATAGTGATCAGCCAATCAGATTGCACGAAAGATAGTGATCCACCAATCAAATTGCATCAACAATAACTTTGCCAGTGTTGTAGCATGTATTTCCTTAAGACTATGAGTCATAAGTTTCAATAAGGTTAGCTATCAGATTTCTAAAACTCAAGGTCAATCACGTGGTACAACGTCTTGCTTACGTTTATATTTGGCTGTAATAATCAATACCAATGACGCATTCTCAAATTATCCTATAAAGTTTAAATGTACCAATGTCCTGGGCTCCTAATCCCATCATAGGTCAATAACTGATCACGTGATCACAATGATTTACCCAAAGAAAGAGATACCACCCAATTCTAAGAACAATTACCAATTATTGATATGACAATAAGAAATGTACCCCCTCCCAAAATTTAAGATTGGTACACAAACACACCTGTGTCTTATGAAAAAAGTAATAAATCCTGTACTTATTCAATAATAAAGCCGGTCAATAACTTTTAAATTTTGAATATTTGGCCATAAGAGGGACACCAATGGGTCCTAGAAAACGTTTACCGAATTTTGTTATTTGATAATTCCCAAATTTAAAAGGGAACATAAACATATGAAGGTAATAAACCTCTGTACATACCCATATAACGCGTTAAAACCTTATAAGACGGGGTCAATAACCTCCAAAATTTGATTTTTGGTAGTTCTTTACCCATGAAAGGGAACGATGTGGACCATCCAAATTTATAGTGGTACATATTGAGGTCCTGTACTATGATACCAAATGCTTATATTAAACAATTTCTAAAACCGAGTGGATGAGCCAAGATACCCCTCCCAAATTTTTAAAGTATGCGTCAATGTACCCATGTCTTATGATAGGAAATGAACCCATATACATGTCCATATAACCATATAACGTAATAGAACATCATCAAAGGGGAAAAATTGGGCCAGAAACCAAACACATGGTACAACATATTGCTTATGTTTATATTTTAGCAATTTTTTACCCATGAAAGGGAACAAGATGGACTATCCAAATTTATCATGATGCATGTTGAGGCATGTACTATGATACCGAATCCCCTCCCTGGGGTGCATCAATGTACACATGTCTTATAATAGGAAATGGACCAATACATACATGGCTATATAACCATATAAGGTAATAGGACCTCATCCAAGGGGATAAATTGAGCCAAAACCAAACACGTGGTTGTACTAAAATTTGGCAATTTCGTACCCATGAAAGGAAACGAGGTGAATCATCCAAATTTATACTAATCTATATTAGGGTCCTATACTATAATACCAAACATGTAAAAGGGGCAATTTCCAAAATTAAAGGGGTGGGCCAAAGTACCCCTCCCAAAAATTTAAACGGGGTGCACAAATGTACCTATGTCTTATGATAGGAAATGAATCCCCATACGTGACCATATAACGATATAAGGTAATAGGACTTCATCCAATGGAATAAATTAGGTTAAAAAAACGAAACACGTGGTACAACGTATTGCTTACGTTTATATTTTGGCAATTTTGTACCCCTAAACGGGAACGAGTTTATAGTAATATATATTAGGGTCCTATACTATTATACCAAATGTTTAAATTGGGCAATTTCCAAAATTTAAGGGGTGGGCCAAGGTACCTCTACCGGGGTGCATTAATATACCCATGTTTTATGAAAGGTAATGAACCCTGTATACGTCCATATAACCATATAGGATAATAACACCTCATCAAAGGCGATAAATTAGGTCAAAAGTCCAAACACGTGGTTGTACTAAAATTTTGGCAATTTGGTACCCCTAAAAGGGAACGAGGTGGACCACCCAAATTTATAGTAATATATATTAGGGTCCTATACTATTATACCAAATGTGTAAAATGGGCAATTTCTAAAAATGAAGGGGTGGGCCAAGGTACCCCTCCCAAATTTTTCAAGGGGTGCACCAATATACCCATGTCTTATGATAGGAAATAGACCCCTATACATAACCATATAACTATATAATGTAGTAGGACCTCATCCAAGGGGATAAAATCGACCAAAAGAACAAACACGTGGTACAACGTATTGCTTACGTTTATATTTTTGACAATTTTATACCCCTAAAAGGGAACGAGGTGGACCATCCAAATTTATCATAATACATATTAGGGTCCTATACTATAATACCCAATGTTTAAATTGGTCAATTTCCAAAATTTAAGGGGTGGGCCAAGGTACCCCTCCCAAATTTTTAAAGGGGTGCACCAATGTACCCATATCTTATGAAAGATAATAGACTCCTGTATACGCTCATATAACTATATAGGGTAATAACACCTCATCAAAGGGGATAAATTACGTCAAAAACCCCCGAAATTTGAATTTTTGGCAATTTTTTACCCATGAAAGGGAACGAAATAGACACCCAATACTGATAGAGGTACATACTATGGTCCTAGGCTACCACAACAAATTTTTAGATTTGGCAATTTCCAAAATTTAAGGGGTGGGCCAAGGTACTCTTCCCAAATTTTTCAAGGGGTGCACCAATGTACCCATGTCTTATGATAGATAATGGACCACTATACATGACCATATAACTATATAAGGTAATAGGACCTCATCCAAGGAGATAAATTAGGTCGAAAACCAAACACGTGGTACAACGTATTGCTTACGTTTATATTTTTGGCAATTTTGTACCCCTAGAAGGAAACAAGGTGGACCGCCCAAATTTATCATAATACATATTAGGGTCCTGTACTATAATACCCAATGTTTAAATTGGGCAATTTCCAAAATTTAAGGGGTGGGCCAAGGTACCCCTCCCAAATTTTTCAAGGGGTGCATTAATATACCCATGTCTTATGAAAGGTAATGAACCCCTGTATACGCCCATATAACCATATAAGGTAATAACACCTCATCCAAGGGGATAAATTAGGTCAAAAAACCCCGAAATTTGACTTTTTGGCAATTTTTTACCCATGAAAGGGAACGACATAGACCCCCAATACTAATAGAGGTACATACTATGGTCCTAGGCTACCATACCCAATTTTTAGATTTGGCAATTTCCAAAATTTAAGGGGGGTGGTCCTATGTACCCCTGCCAAAATTTAAGGGGTGGGCCAAGGTACCCCTGCCAAAATTTAGAGGGGGTGGTCCTAGGTACCCCTAGGTCATTGACCCCGGACCAAGGTCATTGACCTTTGACCTATGACGTCACAAAAATTTTTGCTGACTCGGCGCAATATACGCGGGGGAGTACTACTGTTATTATACTTTCATACACATAAAGGTGGTGGAAATGTATTATAGGAATTTGTGATATGGCCTAAAGTTGGTACACAACAACATGATGGTAGCACTGGCACAAATCCCGGGAGAATGAGGGGGGACATGTCCCCTCCAATCTTGGAACTGGGGGAACTGTTCCTCCAATAATCCGATTTAAAATGTGTTTTTTTTTTGGGGGGGGGAATTTGATTATTTGCGTTCAATTTCCACAAAGGAAAGTGAGATGAAATTGATGATCCCCCAGAATAAGCCTCAAATCTGAACGCTTCCCATGTTGAAGACAACTTTGCTCCCCTGATCTTCCACAGCATTGTTTCTCAACTTCGTAAATATTTTGAATATCGCTTTAAAAAAAAAAAAAAAAAAAAAGATTATGAGAACGTTCTTACTCCCCCCCCCCCCCAATGTTCAAGACAGATTTGCGCCACTGGATGATAGTAATCTCAATTTAACGTCCTACGATTATGCCCTTTAGCTTAAAGAGATGGATTACTATTGAAAGTGGATGACTAGGATTAGGAATCAGATTTTTGGGCTTTCGGCATCTATGACCAGATTAGGCCGTCACGTATATGAAGAATGGGGAACACACTATCCGGAAAATTGAAGAGGAAGAAAGGAAGAGGCCTTGGACTATTATGTTAGGTACCATCCCGGCATTTGCTTGGTGTGAATGACGAAAACCCGGGAAAATCTCACTCAGGATAGCCGACCTGAAAAAGTTGTTATATCTTTTTGACTAAGTGTCCTCACCGGGAATCGAACCTGGGACCGCTAGCATCAAACGCGAAAGTAAATATTGTCAAACTAAATTTTTATGGTCTCACTGGAAATGGATCATGGATCAACGGACCTTTACAAGTAACATATGTCACTGTTAACGGAATGCATGTCACTATTAGGCCATACAATTGAACTGTAGATACAATTAAACTATACATTGTTCGTACATAATATTCATATATGACAGAAAAATATACATAATACACATAAATATATCAACTCTAGTAGTAGGATGACCATAAAATCTGGTAGTCAGAAAAAGGATCAACACTGGAAAGTTTAATTCCCTCCGGTAGATGTCAATTATTAGAGGACGTTTGCACCATACAAAGGCGAGATGTGCAACTTTTACTACACTTGATTCAATAGTACAAAATAGTACTTGATTCAATAGTACAAAATAGGAGTTTTAAAGCCACCGTTAAACTCACCATTAGCCGTGAAGATATTAATGGATTGATTCCGTTTATGAACTAGGTCGAGATAATTGCAGTAAGAAAAGCTACATATCCTTTCATCATAGGCAACCAACAATGCTCTGCTACTGTTCAGATTGCATAGAAGCTAGGCAATGATAGATGGCAGCAAACATCCTATAGTGGTTGACATCTACCGAATGAAATTGAGAATTCTAGGGGGTGATTCTTTTTTAGTATCTACAACAATTTAATTTGTTTTATATACAATTGAACTTTAATCTCATTTTCACCCTAATCAATCTCCGAGAGTCCTTTGGAGCTAGAGTTAGAACTTTATTTCGTCTTTACAAATTCAATTTATATTTTATTTTTTTCCTAATTAATTTCCAGTAAATCATGATGGTGCATGAAATCAAATTTTCAATGTTACCCTGTCACATAATCTTAACATTCTGAATAAGATTGAGACACTCTTACCCTTGCGTAATGCTAATGATATCTATTGGTATAACTAAGGCTTCACACAAAATATACGTAATGTTTGATGGAAATCGATAAAAAATTTACCTCCGCTTTTTATTGTTTTTTTCTATATTACGATTAACATTGGAACCGGAAGTGGTAAATTTCTACCACTTCCGGTTCGAATAAATGATAAAATTGAAGATTAAACCTGTTCTTGGAAAGCTGCATCCATATTAGTAAATTGTTTCTCGTGTTTGTTCGAGACTATTGACAGCCAAACAGACGGGCATAGCATTTTTTTATAAGATTTCCGATAGTTGGAAGTCCCAAACTAGTCAACTGTTCTGTTTTTTCTGTTTAATTTTCAATTTGGCAGAGCCACAGTCCTTTATGTGGAAGATATGATATGTAAGTAGATATTCAAGATTTTCTTCGGCATATTATTATTCATTAATTGAAATACATATTAGTCTCAAACTCAGGAGGGTATTATCTCCTCCCTTTGAGCCCCAAATGACGTCCTGCTACGATCATCGTTGTTTTCGTGATTTTAACTTTTACTATTTTTATCCTATAAACTTCACAGTTTTTCCTCAAATTTTCTTACTCTATGTTAGACTCTATATTTATTTCAAATTTGGCTATGGGGGGGGGGGCAAGGTGACTCAGTGGTAGAGTGCTTACTTCTGGTGTGGGGTCTCCGGTTCGATCCCCGGCCAAGTAAGTTTGTGGTGGACATCGTGTCCTTGGGTTTCCTCAGGATACTCGTTTCCTTCCAGGGGGGCGCGGTGGCTCAGTGGTAGAGCGTTCACCTCTGGTGCTTGGGGTCCCGGGTTCGATCCCAGCCTCCGCCAAGTGAACTTTGTGGTGGACAAACACCGTGCTCGTGGGTTTTCTCGGGGTTCTCCCGTTTCCTCCCACTTTCTTCATTCCACCATTTCACTCATCTCTCATCATCACCGTCTCCTTTAGCCTAACCGGCATAACCGTGGGACGTAAAACTCAAAGATTTCATTTCATTTCGTTTCCTTCCACATTTTCTTACACCAATTCTTCCATCATCGGTGCCGCGGTGGCTCTGTGGCAGAGCGTTCATCTCTGCTGCATGTACTCCTTTTTTTCGATCCCAGCTCGCGCCAAACAAACTTTGTTGTGGACAAACACCGTGTGCGTGGATTTTCTCGGGTTCTCCCGTTTCCTCCCATTTTCTTCATTCCACCATTTCATTCATTTCTCATCATCGCTGTCTCCTTTAGTCTAACCGGCATAACAATGGGATGTAAAACTTAAAGATTTCATTCCATTTTTCATTTCATTTTTCAAATTTGACTATAATACCATATTATCTCCAACACTACATCTATTGAAATACCGTGTTCCCACCTAAACATCCTGCATCCAAATGGTTATAATATTGGAGAAAGGTAACACTCTTATCCAATTCTTGTCCCAGTTTGACTTTCGTCTGTCATTCCTTTCCTCGTTAGTTCTAGGGACTTCATACCAATCCGACAGAGTGCAATATGTTAGCATAAGAAATATCTGTAGCGATGAAAAACTCGGAACGGAATAAAGGGAAGTTCGTCTCAGAATGTATAGAAGAACTCTTTCGGAACTAATACCTTTCTCTGGCCTTGAAATTCAGAATCAACCTTCTGAAGGATCTTGCCTTTCTTCCATGACGTCAGCCATTCTGGAGATCCTTGCAGGGTCAAAGATCATGCGCTTGTGATTAGATCATCCCAGGTGCTTGTGGATGCAGTGAATTACGTACGACCAGCCACTAGGAGTAAGGCGGGTTTTCAGAACTTCTTCACAGGATGGTTGCTCTTTCTCTGCACACATCTACTTCTATAAAAAAAAAAAAAAAAAAAACTTTTTCCATTTCCACATTCTTTAATTTCTCTCTCCCTTAATCAAGTTTTTTTCTTTCCTGGAAGGCTGGAAGAACTGGAATTTTGAAAAATAACTAAGACAACACTCAGTGGTTTCTTTAACACTTTGTACCCGCAAAATTCTGTTCATTATATATATATATATATATATATATATATATATATATATATATATATATATATATATATATATATATATATATATATATATATATTATTATTATTATTAACTAAGTTTACAATATTCTGTGATATATACGAAGGGGAGTCCAAAAATAAGTTTCCCCAGGCGACTGTGGACAGAGGTGGGGATGCAAAACCAAAAATAGCATGCGGCATTCGAGATCACACGTATCTTTATTTTTCCGCATAAGTACCACGTACATTGAGATTTGTCATACTGGTCTATAAGTTTCAAAAACGCTTCCAAGAAAAATTCAGGGTTCTGCATACGGAAGAAGAGTGGAACAGCTTCTGTGATTTCAATATTGCTTCCAAAGCGTCTGCCATCGAGAGCCTTCTTCAAAGAAGTTATAGATGGAAGTCACTTGGTGCGAGATCAGAACTGTATGGTGATGCCTCAAGCATCCGCTCGAAATTTTTAATGTGTCTTCATAAAATTAATATGCAAATAACATTTTCATGACATTGAGAAAAAGTTAGTGCATGTGACCGCAAGTTTGATTTCATGGATGGATGCTTTTACGTTCAAAAATTGTTTATCAATATAATTTTTAGCCTCCTTAAGTATAAGGCTCATCGAGGATTGAGCGATATAACATTATACAACAATAAATAATCCATATTCACAAGTGAGAGTGATTTTGTACAGTTAGATACTTCAAATAACTTGAAGTTTGATGCCGTTATTTTGTATTTCTAATACATCAAAAGTATTTACCTGTATAAATTGAGTTTACACAAAAGGCATAAACAGTTCGTTTTCAGATTTCACTCAAATTATTCTTAAAAAATTAAGAGGTTTGATTACAATCATTATTATTTTAATTTTTTCTCTCTCTCTTTTTGTCCAATATTGCTAAAAAATATCATCATCATCATAGTCATTCTACCATTATTGGCAGGTCACTTGGTGCAACTGAAAAGCTTAGATGTACAGTCTCCTTCGCCCCTCCCTCTCTTTCCTTCTACCATACCCTTTAGCACATCCCTCTAATACAGTTCCTTCCAGTGGCGGATGTAGAAGGTAAAAACTGGGGGGTTACAAGAATCCAGACTATGATAGGTATATCATAAGTTTACTATAAACTTTCAAATAACTTATATATAAATAATAGTTTAAATTATTTCTGTCCTCAAAAAAATAGGGAGCCTACCCTCCGGCCCCGGACTAGATCCGTCACTGGTTTCTCCTCAGCCAATGTCCCAACCAGTTCCTCTTCCTCCTCTTAATTACATCTAAAATTCTTCTTTTCTCTCCTACTGCTACTATTTCTAACATCTCATTCGTTTTCCGTTCAGATAATTCTCTCCGTTTTTTTTTTTCAGGCCTACGTTTCGAAAGCCTCCATTTCTTATCACTTTTGCGTAATGTCTATATTTCTGTCCCGTAAAGAACATATTGGAATCAGTAAAACAATTGAAAGTTTGTTCAATACAAATATTAGCTAATTGTGTTTGAAAAGAAAAAAAACTGACGCCTTTAGAATGTAAAAATAATTTTGCAATTCATGTTATTTCAGTAATCTGTTCCATCTTGATTTTTTTTTCATGCGTCTCAGGGATAGCCTCCTCAGTTTGAGAACCATGGAGTATTGGATCTGTTAAAAAATATTTAAAAATTACGAAACGTTGTGATTTGTCTTATAAGTAGTGAAGCGTGGGCATCGATTGAAGAAACCTAAAGGTCGTCGCCTATGTTGTACACTATCATCATACTTACACAAACGTAAATAATATTACATTTAGAAACACACATTGTATTTCCGTTACTATTGACACATTATAGAATTTATTATCCCTTATGTCCAGAGTATAACTTTCCTATGAAAAGCATAAGATTTGTTAAAAGCAAGGCTTGTAAGACTCTTGCAAGCAAGACCAAGACCAAGACCAAGACTGGGTGTGCAAGACCAAGACCAAGGTTTTCAGTGCAAGACCAAAACCAAGGCTGGATGTGCAAGACCTAGACCAAGACCAAGACCACTCAGGTCTTAGTCTTGGTCTTGCATTTGCTCATCACTATTAGCCAAGACCAATCTCTACAGCCACAAATAGAGGGGAATCGTGTGTATCTTTCGTCGGCACATGCAGAATACAGAAAATCATAGTTATGGACTTCAACATTATCTAGTTGTCTGTGTACGGTATACTAGACCGTTCCATTCTTGTGTATGATCTACGTTTTCTTTCTGGCTGGGAATAAAGAACTATTAGTGAAATCATAACATAAATTTCATCCATAAAATCTGTACGTAACCCACGGAAAAATAATTGAGTATATAGCAGCATCTAGAAAATCTGTTCGGAACCTACGGGAGAAAGGATTGAGTACGTAGCAGCATCTAGAAAATCTGTATGAAACCTACGGGAAAAAGAATTGAGTACGTAGCAGCATTTAGAAAATATGTACGAAATCTACGGGAGAAAGAATTGAGTACGTATCAGCATCTAGAAAGTCTGTACGGAACACACGTACAAAGATAAGGAGTGTATATACACCATCTAGACTCACCTGGTTCTACTCCTTCCAACACAGTACAAAAAACTGCAATACAACACAGATTGTAGTTCTGTCGTGGCAGGAGTAGCACTAGGAAAGTTGCCTGTAGCCGAAATCTAGGGATTTTCATTCTAAATACACTGGATTTTTTTCTCTCTGTGTTGGCATTTGGCGACATATCTTTCACTCTTCAGTGGCAATGAAGATCCTAAGAGCCATCACATAAAAAGTGATGATTTACTGTTTACTTATGAACTGCTTTTGGAGACAAACTTATCAAGGACAGACTGAAGGACCACTTTAGTGCTTTGAATTTTGAAAAGGATACGTCTTCTAGAGATGCACATTATCCGAAGTTCGAAATTACGAGACTACGAATTTCCTTATACAAACGAGGCCGGAGACAGCGGTGTCCTAACGATAATCAGTCTATGGTAGGATATATTTGCTGTTTGTTCAAAACAAGCTACATTGGCCGAATATTAGATATATATTTAAAAATTCAAATATCTACGAAACCCACTGAATATAAGTTAGTAGTTAATATCCTGGTTTGCAATCGTGATGTTCCGCACTCGAATCCGCTGGTCGGGCATCTCGACTGAGTTTAATTCAGATGTTATTCCTTAGTTCCTCCAGGCGAACACCAGGATGATATCTTTCAGTATAGGCTTTGATCTATTTATTTCCAGTCCGGCGATGTGTTTACAATGGCTAAGTATTTAAAACTAAAATTTCTTGCTTTATAATCCACAAAATATTAATACCCAATGAACATCCTTAGTTGGGCGATGTATGGTCAGCACATCACCGTTATCTCTACTTTTCTTGGCGAGAATTAGCTCTCTTTGAGTTCTGCTGATCCCTGATTTCCTTGCACTTAAAATTGTGTTCGCTACAGGAAATCGAACGCTGGGCAACGTGCGCCAAAAACGCACAACTATCCTGCTATCCGGAGCACTTAATAAACAAGATAACAGGTATAGACCCTGTAAAGAAAAATTAGGAAGTTTCTGGAGAGGCGTCCAGAAGGTGCATTGTTGTTTGTTAGCTCCTCCCCTTCTTTGACCTTGGCTATGATTCTTCTCCTGCAACCTAAGCAACAATTGAACATTGTTGTGGAAGAGCAAGTAAACGACGTTTATGGGAACCACCACCCTTCTGCAGATGACCCCTACGATGACCTCCGCTCTCGAGAGGTCGCTCTCACTGGACACCAGTCACGAAACAGTGAGAGATGCTCTGCACCCGGCTCTTGATTGCAAACACGATCCATGCAAAGGGCAGAGGGAAATGTGACATCATAATCATGAACGTTTAAACATGCTTCCTCACTGGCGAAAGCCACTCCACGCTATGTAACTGGGGAGGAATTCTCAGCCAACAAAATGGACAGGGGCGTGGTTTAAAGGGTGGGGGAGAAATTATGATATTAAGGAAGAACCCTTAAATAAAGGATCCGAATATAAAACAGTAAATGAATTCGAGGAAATGAAGCTAAAGAACTCAGTGGTCGCAAAAATAATTTTGGTAACTCCTTTCTTTCCCGTTAATTATTTGATTCGCATTCCTTTGGCGGGGTGATTAGGTAGACCTATACAGAAGTACGTTGGACTAAGGAACTTGTTAACCAAGCTCTAATTCCCTCGGGTCAAAGTTTACCCACACTCATGAAACTTCTAGAAGGAGTCCCTGATATCCAGAGATTGCACATATAGCATGGTGAAAAGCAAAGTTCTTGAGAGTTTTGTCAGGAATGTGACACTCTGGGATAGGTCCTACAGTAATATCGGTGGTATACTAAGATCGGAATCTATAAGTATTGACAGGGGCGCCCGCCTCCCCCGCCCGCCCGCCTCCCCCGAAAAAGTCCAAAATACTTTTTTTAAGTATCATACATGTGTTTCGTTTGCAGTAGGTGAATACTTACGGTGGATCCAACCGGACTGACCCCCCCCCCCAATTTTTCAACTTTGAGTTCCCCTAACAAAAATGTCTAAGTGCGCGCCTGAATATTGACATTACTCATACTAAATTATCGTTAGTACATGAAGTAGTGTATTGTACAGAAGTATATCAACACTTACTCTCCTGGAAAGCGGAAGAACTGTTTGCTTAAATTTCACCTTTCGGGATAATAACGGCAGGGCATCCTTTACGATATAGTATAGTACAGTGTTGCCACAGTCCTAGCTTTGCAGTGGGCTGAAAATAGTACCAAATTGAAACAAAAAGAGCTGAATTCATTATTTTATACCAGTGCAATGCATGGCTCTTTAACACAAAATTAACCCCTTCACATATGACTTTTTTCGGATTTTTTTTGCAATGCTGTAAACATCTATGCCTATTCTGGCGCTTACTTAAACTAACAGATATTCACAAAGCACGGAAACCTGTAAGCTTCTCTCTTCTATTGACAGCAAGCGGGATACACCCGCTCAAACATCGAAACGCGTGACACGCGTCAAAATACGGAAGTGAAAAGTGAAAAGCAACGCATCCAGCGCGTCAAAATATCGCAAGGGGTTAAAAGAGGTAAAGCCCTAGAACACTTCCCCCCCCCCTCTTCCAAGAGTTCAAATGAACGCGTCGATATAGATTAAAACGCAGAAATATTCGAGTATCTTTATATTCGTCAATATGGCGTCACTAGTAAACTTAGCTCGGTAAACCGCAACTACGTCAATATATATCTTCGTTGTATTATCGTTTTGGTGTAGAATCTTTACAACGACACAAATTATAGACTTACTTGAACACACGCTGGATTTCTTCAGAATATTCAACACTTGATTCAAGTGTGTTTTTCTAAAAAAAAGATTTCAAGATAAAATTGCCACCACACTGTTTCTTTTTCGCCTCCTTCATGCGTGGCGCGGATGCGCCCATCTAGCGTCATTTGTTTCCCGGTATAGTTCGAATTACGAATTTTCCACACAAAGTTCGTAGCGTTATGCGGTGCAACGTCACAGAATGAATGTACAACAGCATTTTTTAAGAGTCCAACACACAGTATGAGTTAACGTAAGATGTAGGGAAAATCTTACTGATACTCTTGATGATGTGACGAGTATTTGTTAAATGGTGCTGAATCGGGTAGAATTGTACCAACTTTTTCACAAAAGGGGCTGAAAATGCCAGCGTGGTACCAACGGGCTAATGAATGACAAAAAGTGCTGAATCTGGTACAATTGTATCAAGTGTGACAACACTGGTATAGTAATATATGGGAAGCGCTCTTATATATTTATAAATTGATTGCATGTGCGAGATCTTCCATACTTTTCTTTCCACTCATGAAATAAATAGGGTTATTTTTCAAAGATAATTTTATTGATAGGGGATATATTTTTTTAAACTTTTTTTAGTATGATTTGTTTTATTTTTTAAAAAAAGAAAGTGTTTTTTCATCTTTCTTTTTTTGCAACATTAAAAAATACAGAAGTAAAGTTGTCTAATTCCGTCAATAGTTTAGTACAAACAGTGTTCTCATTGGCACGGTTTCAACAATAGCTTAAGAAAAATTGCATCGGAATGGAAAACTTTCCCACCTGCCAAAAACCTCTTGCATGCAATTGTGGACGTAGGTAAGTTCATCTCGATTATCTGATATCATCTCTCTCCCATTTGAGGAAATAAGGAGAAGACCTTCCAGATGGGTCATTCAGTAGCAACAATTATTCCGTCACGGGATTGTTTTCAATCAAAGGCTCTTGAGCACTGAAAGGCTGGCCGGCCAAGGCTTTCCTCATTTCCTATTCACGCCGTTGACTCATCCCGTTTGCCTTTCTTCCAACCGATCAATCACTCAAGGATCAGAGGATCGATTCGACAATAAAATATTGATTAATCTCCCTGTTCAATTAATCCTTCCTTCCTCCCATTGAAGACCGTTGGACGACTGACATAAATGGCCGCCGTAGACCAAAGATACGTGACATCACCGCATTTTTTGCAAGTAAGAAAAAAGTGACCTGAGTGGGCGTTTGAAGGTAGGAACCTTGGCCCTCCCCCTTCTGACGTCATATCAACACTTGAACATGATGATGATGATTCTGTTTAATGTTGAAAACTACTTTTAGCAATTCAGGTAATCGTAAGCACATGCTTTTAGACACTTTCACATTGAAAAACTATAAAATATTTCATAGGCCAAGGACGCCATTAATATCCGACGTTTTTAAGTAACAAAGTTCTCAATAGTGAATTCCAATCCCCAGTGGGTTATGGATACTTTGTAAACTTTGAGTAATTCTAAATGCATGAACTACAATTTCAGAAGGCAGTTAATACAGTCAACAAATCTGAGACGTTCGGTTGACGAGGCTATAGGAGATGAGATAGGGCTCGGGTTTGTTCAGACGGAAGTATTCCCGGTATCCCGTGTATTGGTAACAATCTCAAAGGGACATGGTTCAAGACTCGACTGTTGTTCTTAAGAGTCTATTTACCATCATTTCCATATACATTATATCATAGGGGACAAGGGGATCACTGCTAGAGCGCTTACCTCTGGTGTATGGGGTCCCTGGTTCCATCCCAGGCCAAGTAAGTTTCTGGTGAACATTGTACTCTTGGGTTTTGTCGGGGTACTCCCGTTTCCTCCCACTTTCTCATTCTACCAATTCTTATATCATGATTCTGTTGTTTTTATCATCATCTCCCTTAGCCTAAAGGATATAATCGTGAGACGTTAAACTAACATATTTCATTTTTCATTATGCGATAGTAATTCATTTCCCGTTGACTCATAGCTTCCTCTAGTTAATTGAGTTGATTTTTAGTTTAGCGTCCCTTTCAGCAGCGAGGCTATATGAGACCTGTACCTACTGATTAACGTGGAATCCGAAGCACATGAGCTCCCGCCAGGAATCGAACCCGGGTCTTCCAGGCCAAAGGCGCGTATGCTAACCGCTTAGCCACGAGGGGGCTCCCATCGCTTCTTCGAGGCTATGATATTTGTGTACGCAAGTCTGTAACAGAAGACCCGGTTTCGATTCCTTGTGGGAAATTCCTTGTGTTCGGAAACTCTTGAAATCTTCCAGTTTAACGTCCCACGCTTATATCCTTTGGACTAAGGGAGACGGATGATTAAGGCAAATGAATGATGATGGAAGAACTAGTGGAATAAAAATGTTGGAGGAAACGGGAGTAGCCTGAGAAAACCCACGGACACGATGTTGTGTACTACAAACTTACTTCGCTGGGGATTGAACCAAGGATCCCACCCAGCAGAAGTAAGTGCTCTGCCACTGAGCCACCATTGTCCCCACTCATGTGTTCCGGATCCGACGTTAAGCTGTAGGTCTATGTCGCATATAGCCTTGGTGTTGAACTAGACAATCAATTGGAAATCAACCATCCAACCAAGGCGCTCTTATAGCTTATTACAATGGTTCTAGAATTCTTTCTCATGTGTCCTTTAGTTGTCACTATGAAATATTAACGAACGTCACTAGAAGATTGTATATTCGTAGGAGATTGTTTTTGAGTTAGAGGCAATGTATGTGGTGAACTTAATTCAGATATAACAAAAAGTTGTTATTAGATAAAGCCAGGGATGGAAATAAGGGGGTATGCAGGATAACGGCGTCTCCTTAGTTACAATTCTACATGTTTTCAAACAGGCCCGCAACCAGAGGGGGGCTAGGCGGCCTGGCCCCCCTAAACTTTTCGTGGCCCCTCCTGACATCAATACAAAAGCACAATTTAGATATTTGTAAGAGAATTTTAATGACTTGGCCCCCCCTAACGTCTTCATGCCCCCTCCCCAAAATTCTGTGACTGGTTTCGAGGTTGTTTTCAAATTCCGAGAAAAAAGCTTTCCTTGGGCAGGTATTTCCGATTAGTCTATCTGACCCTTTACTTCTGGAGTTCTATTTCTGGATATAGTTCCTATAACACCATGTTACTCCGGAATCGAGAGTCCTCACACCGAATCCTTAACTCAAGGATTGTAACTGAGGTTTTCTCTTGTTTTCGTCAGTCCCACATAGCAGAAATAATGATGAAAGATTACTTTTAGGTTAAGGGTCGTTTTCTTCCCTTTTCTTCTGAATTATGATTCTTTATTAGTCTCGTTGTTATACATGCATTTAATAACCTTCGGAACAATTGCGTAAATATATATCTCTATTAAAATTGTTTGCGAAAATTTCATTCAGTGCAACCCAAACATAAAATTGATGGCCGAAAACTGAGGAACCACAAAATTTGACATGCTAAATAGCAGGTAAAGCTTTACTATAATCCAGGGACGGAGATAAGTAACTAAATTTTACTCGCCCAAGAAAAAAAGCTACTTGCCCACATCTCACAATAGAAACTATTTACTCACCTTCGGTATGATAAATACTCGCCAGCACCGATGAACCAGTTGCCCCGGTGAGTGGTTATTTGCATATCTACTATAATCTCAAGCTCTGTTCAGCAGGAGACAAGAGATTTCCCCTCCCGTCTTGATAGTCCACCCGTCTTAGATATGAAACAAAGTTTACGAGTGATCGTATAAAAATTATAAATAGATAAAGTGATCGTACGAACACAATGGAAAGTATGTATCAACGTTTAAAAGCGGGCAAGTCATTACAAATATACTTTATGATAAAAATGGATTAAATGTTGTTATACCACATCCCTCGTGAACCTCTAAAGACGCTTAAGAATTCTGATAACTTCTGCATGAAATTAAGGAAACAAAATCAGACCAAACTTTGTACAAAATTTTCAAAAAGAAACGAGAAAAGATTTTGTACGTATGTAATTTTTAAACACGTACTCTTACACTAGAGACCTGAACGGGCCGGGCTTGGGCGGGCCGACTCTGTTATTTCTTTGGGCCGGGCCGGGCTTGGGTTGGCCGACACTGTTATTTCTTTGGGCCGGGCCGGGCTTGGGCTGGCCGACACTGATTTCTCTTCAGGTCGGGCCGGGCTGGGGCTGATCAATTGCAATTCTTTAATAATTATTGATTCTCGTTAAACTATAATTGGAATAAAACCAAACGTTGAAGAAGTGTGTCCGTGAAAAATGTTACAAAGAATGCAATAGCTATTTACAGTTTGTGTTGCTCCACTTTCACTATAGAGGATTGCAGGCATTATGCGGTAAATTGAGCTCTGATCTTGATCTTCACTGAACTCAAAATATAAAAAGAAGGGGTAGGAATGTTTTGCCTGTCGCTAAACAATATTGCCATCTTCACTTTATGCTAAAAATCAATTAAGTTAGATTTTTGCTACAGGGAGTGGAGTTTTTGTTCTCTCGATGACAGGCAAAGTTCTAGGAGGCAATGGTACCAGGTTGCAAGCGTCAGGTTGTAAACCAGAGTTTAGTAAGTGTTTCTGAGGTTAGGTCAAATTTAGTACTAAATTTTGAGAAAGATTGGGGCTCGAGCTAATATTTTTTTTTAAATTATCGGGCCGGGGTCGGGCCAAAAACTTTTAAAATTTATCGGGCCCGGGCCGGGCTTGGGCCAAGAATTTTAAAATACTTATCGGGCCGGGCTGGGCTCGGGCCGAAAATCTCTAAAACTTTTCGGGCCCGGGATGGGCCGGGCCTAGGTACGTTCGGGCTGGATTGGGCTCGGGCCGAAAAATTCGGCCCGTGCAGGTCTCTACACTTACAGTAATTTTTAAACACGTAGTTTATAGGTACACTCATGTCCAAAATGATTGTTGCATATCTATAACTGTCTTCTTGTAAGAATATAATTTGATAATGATTTTGCAGGGTACTTTTAATATTGATACTGTGTGCATAATCGGGAAATGTATATTTGTGGTAAATTTCATAGGAAAAGAGTTATAAATACGAAAATTAGAATGAGTAAAACAAAATGTTGCTAAATGGACAGGAAAGATTTATTTCCGTTTTATTGTTCTTATTTACTACTTTTTTAACACGAAATTTGTCACATACATGTCTTTGCCGATTATACACAGACTAACATTATAAGAAATACCGGGCGAATTCGTTATCAAATCATATTCCCACAACAACACATTTATAGATATGCGACAATAATTTTGGACATAAGTGTACATGTACCCATGTACGCAGTTTATTTAAATATATGAATCAACATATTTATTACGTACGTACATCTTAGTATTTTTCTTTTACGCTGTCTAATCCGTCCCCGATCTGCACCCACATTACCAAAATCCTGTGTCCCTTACTTCTTTCGAATATGACATGACTGGCTTTCCTTTACTTCTTTTCCATTGTTGTTAATGACCTTACTCTAAATTCCGCTAGCAGATTGTACCTGTCAGTGTATTAAATAAATTAAAATAAAATAAATTGTTTGTAATATGTGCATGTTGGGTTGTTATTTTTGTTTTCTGAAACACAGAGAAGACTAATGTTTTTTGTGTTCTAGAAAAAAAAATGCCTGGAAGTCGGCAGATAAACAATATCCACGTGTATAGTTTAAATTAAATACCACACTGGCTTCAATTTCTTCGCTATGTTCTTGTGATATGTATAGGAGTATAGCCAGACAGGCCACGCGAAGGTGGTTTGCCTATCGGTGTCTCTAAAATTGACCTCCGTCTGAACTTCACAGTAGGGGAATGCATGTTTACGTCATGCCTTAAAAGTGTGACGTAATCATACGTCATTACATCGTGACAAATAAACAATAAACATTTCACTCATCGTCAAGGATGTTGATGTGTTACTGACACATGCTTCATCTCTCTCTCTCTCTCTCTCTCTCTCTCTCTCTCGTTCTCCGCTGCCAACAAATCATGGAATAAAATGTAGTAGAATCAACACAACATTACTGCCTCTGTTCACAGGTTGTAAATAAAGCGTAGACGAATGAACAGTTAACACTCTTATTTCGTAATCGGAAGGTCGTCGGTTCACATCCCTCAGCCATCATTTCACTCCTGTTTTGTTCTCGAGACAACAAATTTTAGGATGAATTTATTCCATTCTTTCCCATTCTCAACCAGACTTTTCCATTCTATGTATATACCTTTTCTACTCCACATCTTATTTGGTCCGTATATTTTAATCGCGGTCTTCCTTTGCGTATTTTTTCCTTGTACTATTCCGTGTCTTATAACGGACACAATCATTCTACCTCTTATTTGGGGTCGCAGTTGCTCAGTGGTAGAGCATTCATCTTTGGTTCATGAGGTTTTTGGTTCGATTGCTCCCGCCAGCTTGCGCCAAGGGAGCTTTGTGGTGGACAAAACACCGTTTGCGTGAGTATTTTCGGGGTTCTCCCGTTTCCTCCCACTTTCTTCATAACAATTTCATTCAGTTCTCATCACCACTGTCCCCTTTAGCCTAAACGTGGGACGTAAAACATAAAGATTTCTTTTCATTTCACTTTTTTCTCTCCTATTTTTGAAATATTCTTCAGTATACCCCTTTTTTGACTCTGCCATTTCTAATATTCTCTTGCTTGGTTCCTTGTTCGTTCACCCAACTAATTTTCAACTTAATTTTACAGTAGTACCACATTCGAAGTCTTCCATTATCCGATTGTTTTCCTTCTTGTATATACAAAGTCCATGCCTCTCATAGATACAACGTCACACTCCATACACATGCTTTCATCACTCTTTCTTCAGTTCTATTAGTTCTATGTCGATGTTTCCTATTAGAGTTCTTGTTTTTCTTCTTCTAGACTCCATATCTCACATCCATCCCGCGCAACACTCTATACATATGCTTTCTTCAACCTTTTCTACAGTTGTATGTCGATATTAGAACCTGTTCTTTTTCTCCTCCTAGAGTCCATACCTGTCATCCATACATACGCTTGTATGAGTCTTTCCTTCATATGTATGTGGATGTTTCCCTTCAAACGCTGTTGTTTTCTTCTCATATAGTCCACATGCTTTACATCCATATAACGCCGAGCTTCATACATACGTTTTCAATAGGATGTTCGTCAATGTTTCAATACAATCTAGGATGTTTCAATACATACGTCCTCTTCCGATGTTGATGGAAGAAACAAATGCAAAATTATTTCATCACCGTTCACTACCCGGTGAAGAAAATTACTCACTTTCGTTCAGTAACGCTCCAGAATATTAAGCGACGTCGCCTTTCTGGTTACCCTATGATTCTAGGGTTATGCTTAGTTCGCGCACACTTTCCTATACTTAAGGATATTAACCATAATATTTTGTACAACACCATATGATAGTCCCAGATCAGCTGATATCGAGTGTACATTCTTCTCCTCTTCACACGAATATAGTCATCTCATGAGGACAGTTCACGTCAGTGGTTGCAGGTTTTAGTCATTGGCACAGGGTCTACTGCTGTGCCCAGGGTTGTCATTAACAACACTGATCCGTCGTTCTTCGAAGGCTCGATACCATTTCATTACATGTTGCCTTGAAATGAGCCCTCCCCATATACTTTCATTATCTACCTATGAATGTAGGTAGATGTAGTGTTTTGACACAAAGGAGCTGCCTCACTTCTACTCTTGAACAATTTTCCAGAGGTGTCACCATTTTCAATTTCCACTTGTCGGATATATATGGTCAGAATCCGAAGTAATCAAACCTACAACAGAAATATGTTATTAATCTACAAATATATTTTCGTTAACTTAGGGTAAGATGAATAACACAAAACGTTATATGATTTTAAATCATTTTTCGATTATTTCTCGTATTAAGGATTATTCCTATTGATAATAACATTTTTTTTTAAATGTGAGATGGTAAAAGAATTAATCAAAGTTAAATAAAGTATTTTACTCTCTTCTACAGTGCACGGCACCACTACTTATGAATTTGTCTCGTGTTGTAGTGCTCAATTATGAATCTGAATGAAATATAATGTCTTGTTTCAGCGCTTAGGACATACGTATATGAGACTTGAATCTTTAGTTTCATGTAGGATCCGAACTACTCGTTTCTCCTACCAGTATAACAGTAGTGTTACCTCAGATTTTGCCTAAGGGGAGGGATAGCAATGTTCTTCACGTACATGAGAGTTTCACGTTTTTTATTACTATATCACTATACAATGGATCAAAAATATGTATTTCTTAAACTCACGGTAGTCAGTTTACTGTGTCCTCAGTAAACGACGCCTCTGGTATTAAACCAAAGGTCACATATGCTTACTGCTTTGCCAGTCAGAAGCGCCACCATACGCTGTACTCTGAATTTTGTTAATAAATAAACGAAATCTAAGTATCTCATGCTAGCATTTTCATACCTGAAGTTTACAATAGTGTAACCAGAGCTTGAATACGCAACCTTATGCTCCAGACTAGAGCTCTGCGGCCACTAAAAGTATGAGCTACACTTATGGGTAAAGACATTCGCGAGACAAGAGTTAAGACTGTCTCATCTCGAAAATGTGTCGTGAATTTGCAAGCTCTGTCCGGAAAGTAATGTCACCAAATATACAAGTATGAGAAAAAGAATTAATAATAATAATAGTAATAATAATTAATAATAATAATAATAATAATAATAATAATAATAATAATAATAATAATAATAATAATAATAATAATAATAATAATAATAATACAAGCACTCGCTCGATGGTCGACTTACCTCACCATCGATCCCGGCCGGTAGAACGCAATGCAACGTACAGTCACTTCACAATAAAATGTATGAGATTGCTTTAGGGACGGACCTTGTATGTCTCGATTGCACAAATGTGTTTTTTTCTATGCGTACAGATCTGTCTCGTCTCGAATCTCACCACCAAAATTCTGTTTAGTCTTGCTTTGTCAACTTGTAGAGGAGGTCCTAGAAAGCTTCCAAAATTTCTGGGGTGAATTTATTTTATTTTATTTATTTATGTTTCATATACATCTCATTTGTTACGTTACTTTTATCATATTCATGAATGATTCTTTGCGTTTAAAGTGGTTAGCGTTTTTGACTCACAATCGGGAAGCGGCGTCTTCCAATACGATTTTCCGACATCCAGATGCTGATTTTAGCAGTATTTTTCCTTAGTTGCAGAAGGATAATAACGATATGGCACCTTTAAATATATAGCTCTTGGCCTAACTTCTTTTCAATTGTTATTTATGTTGGCTGTTCGCGATAACAGTATAATTACGTCTCCCCAAATATTTGTGGAAGTTGGTTAAATAAACACAATGTTTACATCCAGTTTTGTAATCAATGTCGCTCCAGCCCCGGATAGAGAAAATAGTCTCTGACACAAGTAAGAGTTCTTAAGTGGAAAAAAAATGAAGATCTGATCAATTCCAAAAGCTTATAACATTAGCCGCATGTTACAGTTTCGACACTGTAACATTACCTTCATCAGAGATACTTCTACACACCACTTTGGTTTTGAAGCCGGTGCTTCATATTGACACTTCGCAGATGTAGTATGATTATCAAAAAAGTATCATCCAAGTTATAGAACGAGCCAATCTCACAAGCTTTCAGATTTATTGTAACGAATTTGGCACCCTTACCAGCTTAAGAAATACAGCGACGCCATCAGCGGTTGTGCTCGATCTAGAAGCATTGTCTGTTAACAATTGCCTTGCATCTCAGTTTCCACATAAGGGCACAGCACTGAAACACAGTTTGACCAAATCTCTTCCATTCCTCTTGACAATTTTCTTTTTCAACATCATTGAGTTTGCGCTGCTGTCGACGGCCTAATGCTCGTTTCAGCAACGGGAACTCACAATTTTATCCATCTTTTGCTGTTACAGAAGACCAAAACAAAATCCATTATTGATGTCAAAAGAAATTGGACGTAAAATTTGGACATGTCTAGCAAGGTTAACTGTGTGTAGTAAGTAAGATAGGAAGATATCGAATATCACAATCATTAAGAGTCTTCATCCCGGCGAAATTAAAATACCGCTAATTTTACCGTAACTATGTGATATCTTCAAATAGATAAAAGATAATCGAAATGTGGAACAAGAGCACCCTAGACAATATTGTTTTACATGAGAAACCGTTATCACGACTCACTTATCTGCTTTCGATTTCGAGCCATTTTGAAAATCGGCATTTATTTTCGCGTTTCTAAACAGCTGAAAACGGAAAGCCACTAGGTGACTTGTGATAACGGTACCTCACGCAAAATAATGTTGTCTAGGGCGCTCTTGTTCCATATTTCAATTATCTTTTATCTATTTGAAGATATCACATAATTACTGTAAAATTAGCGGTACTTTAATTTCGCCGGGATGAAGACTCTTAAGAAATTTTAAAGATGTTTAATACTTTTGGGGTGAAACGGTGAAGAGGAAACATTTCGAGGGAATTTAAGGAGTGCATTATGGACTAAGGAAATATGGTCAACACTGACTGAACAGTAGGTTTTTTTTTTGTTTTTTTTTTTTAAAGTAATTTCCGCACCTTCCGCTTCAAAAATATTTTGAGGCGCTGCTGGTTACAGTATTCAAGGAATAGAGCGATAGAGAGAAAAAATAATTTGCTTTGAATAAACAGATGAATAATCGAGGGTGAGATTCCACTTTTGACAGCATTTTTTGCCTGTTTCTTTCCCCTTCTGAAACTGACAAATCCTCCCTGAGGGATGGTGACGCACAGAAGACTTCGGGCGTGAGCTTCTTGTCCTTGTACTGCACATCCACCGTTGACTCACGGACGTCCAGCAAGAATGTTGATGTTGAGATCTACCGCCAGATGGCAGTAGCAGCTACTTCTTCCTCTGCCCGGATCTTCCTTTTTGCGGTAATTCGTGAATAAGCCATGACGTCATTCTGTTAGTAGAGTCAATGAACAAGCGTTTGTTTTTAAAATAACACCTACAATATAAATAACAATCTAACAAGGATTATGTCAAGGTTTGGATACTTCTTCATATTGGCCCTCTTCAAACGGGAAAAACAAACACTTTTCTTTCATTTGCATTTCTTCCTTCCACACTCTTCGTCTGGTCGCAGCCTAGGGCTTACAACAAGGTCTCCAACGAATTCTTCGTTATCTTTTCATAATACTGAAAATAATATCAAAACAGAGGAGCATATCCAGTGGTGCTATTCAGTTGTTAAAATATTTCGAGTTTGCAGAACCGTTTGTTATTCCCAGACATAATAGTAAATTTTACCCAGTTACACCCAGGAACAGTAAATTTTAGTTTAATTATCTTTGTTCTTAGAAATTCTTCAGCTACAAGTTAAACATACGATCTCTCAGAACAAAGTATAAGCGTTTATTTCTTAGTCTCAAGTGCTCAGAACTGGGATCACATGAGTGTAGGGGTGAAGGTTATTTATATTTGAAACTCATACATACCATTATCAATAATTGTTAATCCATTGCTGGATTAAGGTCTTTCCAATACTTTTTGACTACCATCTATGTTGGAAAATTCGTTTGCAAGATATTCAAAGTGCAATCTAATTTCGTCACACCACATTGTATTAGAATGCTGTTTAGGTCGCTACTTGTCACTTACGGTATCGAGTAAAAAAATTGCTTTTGTCTAACTTGTATGGTTTGTTTCCTAAGAAAGTTATATCTATCTATCCATAGGGTTGCCATAAGTCCGTATTTTGTACGGACTGTTTGTATTTTTGGGAACGTGTCCGTGTCCGTATCGTACAAAGCATGAAATAGGAAATGAAGCTACCCAAAACTTTCCGAGTCGGGAATCACTAAAATCTTGGACGAAAAGAAGTGTGTTTTCATCATATAACCTATATTTTAGTCACTATTAATGAAGTAGGTTATGTTTTTTTAAAAAAGTGTCTCATTTTTCCATTCCAGGGTTCTTTTGGTTATATTTAATATACATAATTTAATTGCATGATTTATTATATTTCTATTGATGAAAAAAAATGAAACATGTTAGTTTCCAATAGTGTTTTAAGTATTACAGTAAACGATTGTGTGATAACCTAAAAAGGTAGCTTTTAGGTAAGAAATTTCAAATTATTTATTCTGTGTTTATATATATATATATATATATATATATATATATATATATATATATATATATATATATATATATATATATATCTGTGTTTCTCGAAGTTCTTCGTAGTGTTCTCTTGCTCAGAAAAAGACTAAGAAACATAACGTATAACAAATCACATGTTCAGCCTTCAATATTACTTAACAATGGTCAAGGAAAAACAAATTGAATAACACCAATCTTCGCGTAATAAAATATTACTAGGGGGGAGGCTTTCTGACTACTGTAGTGTTAGTAATACGTAGTTTACTTGGGCAAGAAATGTTTAAAAAGTAAGCATATACTACAGAAGTATGTTCTTGTAGACCTGGATTGTGTAGTCTGTGAAAACAGTTGGAAGTTCAAAATTTATGGTAGATATAAGATTTGATTTTTTGTTTGTTTGTTTGTTTGTTTTTGTTTAATGTCACACAATGCTGCTCTTTAGGGTAAAGAAGACGGATTATTAATATAAGTGAATAATTTTGAATTCTTTTGCTCTCTCACCAGGAATCGCACCCACACTACGTGCTCCAAAGGCCCACGCCGTAGCCACTACGCCAGAAGGGAAGGCTGTGTAGATTACCTGGGTTGGTATAAGTTTCGTGATGATAGAACATTCTACTGCCCTTACACATAGGCCTATAGCTCTTATATGTTCTGATCAAGACTGATATACGGTCAACATTGTCAGAAACAATAACCTCATTCTCATATTTCCAATAAATAGGAGATCTAACATAGTAAACCGTGTTTTTAGATACTAAAGATTATCACCGCAGAAACGAAATTTTCTCTTTGGATCCTGTCATGGTTGTTCTTATACATTATGGAACCTTATATTAACTTCTTTTCGGTTCATTTAAAAAGTCATGCGCCATACAGTTTGTCACAGGCAGTGTACACTATGCATGTTTTATACTCAGAGCCATCTCCACATATGTTAGACATCTCGATCTCATTATTAGAAACTCAACACCCCGCTAATTTCCTTTACCACTCCCCGCTAATTTGTTTTGCCTGTAGGTGCTTTTTTGTTGAACTTTGCATGAAATCTTCGTTGCAGTTTATTTTAACTCTGGACTGGTATCTGGCAAACTCAAGTGTAAAAAATGCTTTGGTTTATGTTCATCTCTATACACCATTGTCAAAAATAAAACATTATTTGATAGCAGGAGCGTACCCACGAGAAAGAACACTGGGTTTGGGCATTGCCCTCCAAGTTTTCATAACTCTTTTTAAGTAATATACTTGTGATTTGGCTACTCCAAGGGTTCAGTTACAGGATCTCACACAGTCCAGACCCCCTCAAATCTCTCGAATTTGGAATCTCGACAAGAATTCCTTGGTGCTCACCTGTTTGAAGAAACTTAACTCTTTCACTGCTTATGCCACCTTTAGTCAACTGGAAGAAGCTTTTCCTAACCAGCGCATGCCGACTATAGTTCACACGTCGGTACTTTTTTTTTTTTAATCCATTCCACATGTCAAGGAATTTCACTTAAGGGTTTCCATGCGATTTCCTGGTCACTATATATGGACAAAAAATAAATAAAATAAAATAAAATAAAGAAAAATATGCATGGAATGGGTTCAATTCATAACACAAAAACTATATTAAACTAGCTGAAATGCTCGTACTTCACGCATGGAGAATAGGTCTTGGAAAACCTTTGAACTCCCTTAGAATACGCAATATGTAATGATTTTTTAAAGCATTATATATTCTACTGTATGTTTGTACTGCACAAATTTTGAATTTCTACCCCTTAGGATACGCTCTTTAATCAAAGTAGCATATAATAAGATACGAGCTTGAAAAAAGACAACTACCTAGGTATATCCAAAAATTCATTTCAAACGTGCAACGATAACGATTATGCATATTTAGTTTTAGGGCAACAAGAATATTGCTTGGGGTCCCTGGTTCAATCCCAGCTCGCGCCGTGTGGACTTTGTGGTGGACAAACACCGTGCTCGTGGGTTTTCTCGAGGTTCTCCCGTTTCCTCCCACTTTCTTCATTCCACCATTTCACTCACGTTTTATATCAATTGTTTTAATACCATAAAATGGCACACGTTCTATTTGAAAAATTAAAAGTTTGTGTTGGGATGGCAACATGCTTGTGTGACACTTCTGCAGTGTTTTTGACCACGTGTTTCCTTCCAGTAAGTAAGTATCAGGTTACCTGCACACCTTATTCATTTTCTGCCGTTTTTTGGTGTATAACTCGACACAGCCTCACCCGTTCAGTGCTTGGTATATGTATTATACGTAGCAGGTAAACAGGTCATTTCCGCACCGAGTGATTATCACCACGATGACTAGCAACCCACAATTAGTCAGGGTACAAATTTCCATAAATATCTAGTTGTCACGGTTCGCATACGTCCCTTGTAAGTAATCTAAGTAATTTATACGATGGTGTTTGTGATGCAAACAACAACAATAATAATAATAATAATAATAATAATAATAATAATAATAATAATAATAATAATAATAATAATAATAATTTATAATTTTGATAACATTCGTTGCTTTGTTATTCAAGAGATGCCAACACGGAAATAGTTTGATAATTTACTTGAAGAATACAACTTCCACAAAGAACTTCCTTATAAACACAAGCGACATTTATAAGCCATGAAATGAGTCTTTAAAAATATTTTGTAAAAAAAAACTATCTATTTATAGAAGAGCCACAATATTTAGCATGTTTTCATGTAGCTCCATCCCTGAAGGCATTGCGCCATTAACGTACTCCATCCAGCGCACGACCACTAGATCCTCGTAAGGCCTAATCACTACTTCACGTACATATTTAACATAATATTCAGTTGATTCTTGCAGCAGGGAGGGAGGGGGGAGGAGATCATCAACGACTAGAATACTGATATTTTTGTTGCTGTTACTCTTGTGAAAACATAGTTGCCAACTTAAAGGGGGGAAAACTTTTCCAGATGTCCAGAAGTTCGAAATATCTTTTCTGCAAATTACTGGAAGTACATGGTTGATTTGGATGATAAACTCTTATCTCCTAATAACTAACTCTATGGCCTATGGAATTCAGATTTAATGATGTATTCACAGAAGCTCTCCATTGACTTCTGTTCGTAAGTCAACTGGGTCCAGTTCATAGGCCCCGACTTTTAAGTTTCAATATGGATACTCAGGCTTCGGTACTAATGTCCGATTTTTTCTAGTAAATCCAACAGACCAATGATTTCCAAATTCTTCCTGAAAGGCAAGAAAGACAATCAAGACATGCTGAAATAAAATGAACTGTGAAATTATTTTTAAATTGCAAAGTGTGTATATATCTATATATAGACCAGTACTGGCTCCAAAATTGTAATTGAAAGGCGCGTACCAGAAAGTATTTAGAAAGGCATAATTTTCGTCAATAACAAATGTTTTGAGAGCATTGTCTGACTTCAACTAACTTTAACTATACCCTAATTTTACTATTCTTTGAAAAAAGATCAAATTCCAAAAATGTTTATTAGATATTTCAACATTTACACATTACATACATTACAAGCTTTTAGCAAACAATGTATGGATTCAGAAAAACTTATGGACATTTTCATATTTTCAGAGTAGAGTATGCTAAAAACCTTAGAAATGATAGTTTCTGTGTTATCACATCACAAACACACAATACACATCTAATAGAGAACTGATATAAACTTATACAAAACTGATATTTTTATACGCTTTATTACATATTAGATTCTAACTAAAATAAATTACATAAGTGTTATATTTCTAACATTAGAAATTACTGGATAAATGCAAAATGACAAACAGAAGGCAACAGGATTCTGAATATTTTCCTTCTTAACAGAAGTAATAGTCACGGATTAAAATATCTAACGAACTCTTTACTTGTAGAACACAAATAGTCTATCACTTTTTTGATTCGATTGTACTGGTGAGCTCTCTCTTCAAACTCGTTAGTAACAGTGTTTGCAAATGGATCTGTCACAATCAACTCCTCAAACGGTTCTTTATTAATTTTAGTTTCGAAAACGCCTTTTCGCAACAAACCTATGTAACAGCAATGGTTAAAATGAATTCTTACACTTCGAACAAAGTGTCAAATTGTGCATCAAACAGTCTGTACTTTAAGAGGACAGGAAAAGAACAACAAATACATTTAGTACAGAATTTCTTCTTGTCACATGTTTAATCTCTTTGCACTTTCTCTTGTTCTGAATCTAGTATCCCAGAATCCACCTCAAAGAGACCATCAATCTCATCATAGTCATCATCTTTTTGGAGTGCTTGGTTCCTTTTACATGAGAAAGTTACATCGTCCAACAGACTTGTACTCAAGTGTTCCCATTGGTTGGAAAACCCGAAGAGTTTCTCTCTTACTACAGCTACATCCGTCTGGCATAGTTCAGTGACTTTATACAGTACTCCATTTGGTAATCCCTTGGAACAGTCTTCAAAATTGGCTGAATGTAAACACGACAAGTCAGCCATAAAGTTCTTTATGTGGTGTGAAACGGGTCTCAATATTCGTACTGGCAGTATCCATGATTGTGTTGAACATACTTATTCTGAAGCGATCGGCCGCAGTTCCAGGTTGCGTTGATTCGCCTCTAGCTTTTTCACCACCTTTCAAAGTTTTGCATTTGAAATTTGTTTCTTTGTAAACTCACTGTATACTTTCACCTTGGAACTAAGCCCCTCTAACAGCTTGTTAACAGGTTCAATAAAGTTTGCTGATGCACTAAGAACCGATGTGATCTGTGAAGTCTCTGTCAGCTTCTTCCAGTTTCTGTGTGACAGAGTTAATTATATTCCAGACTTTGATGTAATGCGAATACTGACTTTGCAATAAAGTTGACGCGTTTAACATAATCGAAAACACCCGCAGATAAATGAACAGACGAAATACTGCAAAATATTCGCAGCACCAAATCTAGTAACGGCGTTGAAGAGCGATTAATAGCTGATGGTGAAGGTCTACGAAGATACATTTTTCTTCAGATTGTTTTCGATCATTAACATCTACTTTATCAGTACATTCAGTGAAGTTTCCAAAGATTTTTGTTAGAGCTGCTTCTTTACTGAGAAACGTTGTATCGTCGATTGTAGTGGGGCGTATTAATATCGCACGTCCGAACCGATTGTCCAAAGCAACTTTCCACTCATCGCCTCTTTTATATGAATCACGGAAAAAAGAACATAACTTAAGATTCCCAAATAAGGAAATTGCTGGTTCAACTGAAAATAAAATAAAATACAGCAAGTTTTTTTAATGCTTTCTTTTTTAAAAACTGGCAAACAAAATAAATTATAATAAAAAGTAAAAATTAAGATACTTTTTTTTAAATACATGCTTTCCTACAAAAAAAAATCGTACTTACAAGTTAAAAAAGAATTGTTTTCAAAAAATACCTTGCATAGTTAACATCTTCGTTCCCCAGGTCCACGTATATGGACCTAAGTTCTGAAACGTTATGCTCCTACACATTGGTAATTATTGGGTATCTGTGCACGAAAATCGCATTACTGGGTTCTCTAGTTAAAAATTTTGTCACATGATGGCACATTTGTTGATTGCTTTTCCACGTATTTTGTTTTGTTTCTATGAATACTGAGTCAAGATGGCTTCGATGGAGAGGACGGCAAATAGCCAAACATTTTTTCTATTATTTTCAATATTTTGAAGGCAATATATATATATATTATTATTATTATTATTATTTTTTTTTTTTTTTTTTTTTTTTTTGAGATGTGCCTAATACTTCTAGAAGTAGTAGCAATTTTACAATTTTTGATCTGCGTAGTAGTATTTCGTCTACACGTGTGTTTAGTGTAGGTCCACAAATGTGGATGTCAGGTCTACAATACAAATTCTTACGAAAGTATCACCCATTTGGTGATATACAATAAAAATGCTAATAAAAGGTATTAAGTTATACAAAACAAATTAAAAGCACATATGATATAAATATTTTATCATCGCATATATGTACAGATTTTTTTCCATTTGGGTTATGCTATGGCTGGGCATAGGGGGTACTGGCCCCCGAACTTCAAATGGTAATAGTTTTTCTTATTATTATTGTACACGTAACATTTAATTATTTAAATTTTCCAAACTTATGTCTCTGGTGCCTGCATTATTGAATGTTTACATTACTGCTGAAGTCAAGTTCGGTATCCAAAGTTATAAGATTAGGTGAACGGGGAGGGGGGTCAAGACCAGAGGCATTTTCCTAAATTTGAAAAAAAAAAAAAAAAAAAAACAGAAAATATCGCCAGGTACTAACTTATTATTTTGATTCTATGTACACCTAAATAAGTGTTAATCAATTTTGCCTAATTCATTACTTACGTGAACTTCAAGTTGGGATAGGAAGGAAAGGTAACCACAAATTGATCATTGGGGTCATATTGTGCTATATTTCAATTTAGAATTTTTTATCGTGTCTTCGCTTAAACATGGGGACTTCAGGCCCGAACACCCCCTACCCTGTAGATCCGCTACTGGTGGTCAGTGTTGCAATAACAATCATAGTATTTCTTCCTAGTTATATGAATAAATTCTATTGTTTCTTATTTCAGTTGTCAAGCTGCTCGATGATCGTGAAATAAAGAACCTTCTGAAAATAAAAACAGTGACCTAATCGGATTTACGTCAAATGCAAAAGAGTTTTCCAGTACTAACTATGACAACACGCTTCTTCATATATGTACAGTAGTCACTTTGAATCAACACTACCTAGGTATATGTTTTGGGCCCCAAGTAATAGGTAACTATAGTTTGAGAACCCCCGATGTTCTTTTATTTTACTAGAATTATTATTATTATTATTATTATTATTATTATTATTATTATTATTATTATTATTATTATTATTATTATTATTATTATTTTGCAATACACAAAAACAATTTGTATTCGCATGGGCTGTTTTCATTACATTCACCAGCATGTATTTATCGTGCTAAATGGGAAAATTATAAATTAAACATATAATATCACATAAGCAGGTTTTAACACTACTTCAGAACCAAGGTCCCTGTATGTAGACCATCAGCTACCCCGCCTATGACGTCATCAAACTCAAAAATTCGTATTATTGTTATGTTTACCACCCCATAGACCTTCAAAAAAAGTGCAATTAAAAATTCTTGTGGCGCTTTCCAAAAGCCGGGACCGAAGAGGTTAAAATGAAAACCGTGATCAACGTTCACATACAGAGTCAATTTATAAAATTCCTCCATACTCATGGAAATCAACTGGTTATACGACGGTAAGTCCGAAAATAAGTTTCCCCTGGCGACAGAGGTGGGAATACAAGACCAAAAATAGAGTGTGACATTAAAGATCAGACGCATACTCATGTGCAAAATTATTGTCCCATGTCTATAAATATGTTGTTGTAGGAATATAATTTGATAACGAATTCGACCGGTATTTCTTACAATGTTAGTATGTGTATAATCTGCAAAGACATGTATGTGGCAAATTTCTTGTCAAAAGAGCAGTAAATAAGAACAATAAAACGAAAATAAAAGTTTCTTACCCATTTAGCAACATTTTGTTTTACTCAGTCAAATTTTTGTATTTATAATTCTTTCCCTATGAAATTTACCACAAATATAGATTCTCCGATTATACACATAGTATCAGTACTAAAAGTACCCTACAAAATCATTATCAAATTATATTCTTACAAGAAGACAGTTATAGCTATGCGACAATCATTTTGGACATGAGTGTACCTTTATTTGCCCACATAAGTACCACGTCCATTGAGACATTTGTCATACTGATCTATAAGCTTCAAAAAACCCTTCCAGGAAAAATTCACGACTCTGCAAACGGAAGAAGAATGGAACAGCTTCTGTGGCTTCAGCATTCCTTCTAAAGCACCTGCCGCCGAGAATCTTCTTCAAAGCCAGAAACAGATGAAAGTCACTGGGTGCGAAATCAGGACTGTATATCGGATGGACAAGGCGCTCCCACCCAAGAGTTGCAATATGGTTTTGCGTTGCCGTCGCTGTTTGTGGCTTCGCATTGTCATCCAACAACAAAACACCAGATGTGACTTCCATGAGGTGGTTATGGATTTCTTCTCGGACTACGCCACGTATAGCGTATTCCAATAGCGATGCATAGCGGATAACCGCTTCAACTTCCTCTTTTGACCACGACGTCAAAACGTGCCTTCTCTCCATAGCTACCAGGCTCAGACAGAGACTCGTCTCCGCTTTGCGCTGGCGCTTCAACGGAGCCACTGCAGGATCGCTGGTGAACGATAGCCACTTTTATCTGGGTATGTTGCGCGTTCAACTGCTGTGTTCTTTCCTCCATTGCTGTTCACTTTCCTGAGAAAACGAGAGGGGTAACTTATTTTCGGACTCCCCTCGTATATGATTCTATTTCTTATTATTGTGCTTATTGCATGCTTTCAGCATATGAAGCAGAGAAGGAGGACAGTACATTCTAAGCATCTAATGTTTATATAACGACTTAATTAACTCATACTATATACTGTCCCAGCTAAACAGCAACATCTGAGAGTCCTAAGTTAGCAGCAAGTGTCGTATAAGTAGTGGGAGAATCCCTAAGATAATGGTGGTGTAAGAACCACTTCATAGGGCCGCCATCCAATAGTCGACCATGTTTGCTTACTATTGTGTATATAAAATATATCTGATGCGATGGTCTTTTGTAGCGAAAAGTGATTCACGATAAAGCTTGAAACATATACTACCAATGACATTCATTGTTTCGCTCTACCTTGGCTGACTGGTCGTTTTTGGTCAATAAATTTCGACATATCTGTAGAATTACGACTCAAATGCGCAGTTTACCACAGCGTGTAACGGGAATATTGTGATCCTATTGTTTTTCATTTTTCTGAGGATATAGGTAGTACATGAGGTAAGAAATGTTTTTGTTACATAACTAAGTTAGTCTAGTAGTTGTATCAGCATAATTTGTCAATAACTAGAAAGTATTAAATGAAAAAATACGCGTTAAAATGTGGTCGGAATTTGGCATTTTTTCTTTCCCATACAAACCAATTCTCGACCAAGGATGGTCGATTATTGGATTATTTGAGACTGGGCCAAATTGCTTCAATTTATTCCCTGTTTGTTATTAAGGTCTTTTGTTCAACATACATGTTTAAAATTTTCGATATCGTGACATATTCTAAAAATCGACCGTCAGTTCCCCATGTTGGTCGACTATTGGAATATTTCTTGCCACCTGTCGACGGCACTATTTCGTACTATGTTTTGAGTTTTGCTGACTGCAATTTGTTCAGTAACAGTAGTTGAAATTTTCATTTTCTGACAATCTTCTATTTCAATGTAAAACCAAGTTTTTTTATACGAGAACAAGAAGCCCGAGTATTATTTAACTTCGTTCTGGAATACGCTGTAAGGAAAATCAAAGATAGCAACCAGGGCCTAGAGTACAACGGCATTCACCAGGTTATGGCATATGCTGATGATGTAAATTTAATAGGGGATGATAGGAGAACAATAGAAAGAAATGCAGAGATCTTATTAAACGCTTGCAGGGACATGGGTTTAGAAGTAAATGCAGAGAAAACTAAATACATTGAAGTGCGTCGGGACTGTAATACAGTAAATTATGGACGCGTTAAAATATTAAATAATACTTTTGATAAAATGGATAATTTCAAATACTTAGGATCAATATTAACAGAGGAAAATCATATTCACGGAGAAATTAAATGCCGACTAAAAGCAGGGAATTCGTGTTACTATTCGGTTCAAAATCTCTTGTCGTCGCGAATTCTGTCGAGGAATTTGAAGCTTAAACTATACAAAACTATAATCATGCCTGTTGTTCTGTATGGCTGCGAAACATGGTCACTTACTCTGAGGGAAGAACATAGACTGAAAGTATTTGAGAACAAGATCCTGAGACGAATATTCGGGCCCAAGAGGAACGGGAATGGGAAATGACGGAAACTTCATAACGAGGAACTACATAATTTATATGGTTTACCCAACATTATTAGGGTCGTCAAATCTAGGAGGCTTAGGTGGGCGGGTCATGTAGCTAGAATGGAAGAAAGTAGAAACGCTTTCAAAGTCTTGACTGGAAGACCAATCGGAAAATGACCATTAGGAAGACCTAGGCGCAGATGGAAGGACAATATTAAGATGGATCTCGCAGAGATTGGAATACAAAGTAGAAACTGGATGCAGTTAGCTAAGGATAGAAGTCAGTGGAGATCTTTTGTGAACGCGGCATTGAACCTTCGGGTTCCATAGGCCATAGAGTTAGTTAGTTAGTTAGAACAAGAAGCCCTCCTCGCTGGTCTAATGGCTAACACGCGTGCGATGATCTTAGGACCTACTTCACCAGTACGAACAATCTTTTCATTCTAGAAGATCCACGTAGAATTTCTAACGCGGATAAATCTTCTTTTCATTTGTGTCCATCATCCGAGAAAATTTTGGAATCAAAAGCCTAGAAGAATATTTATGATGTTCAAGATAAGAAAAAGGAAACCCTTACTTTTCTAGGAACACTTAGCGCTTCGAGAGAAACAGTTTCTCCAATGATCGTTTATCCATACAAGTCGCGAGTACCAGAGATATTGTGTCCAATATTCCCTCGTTAATTGTGATAGGACAATTTGAATTCTGGCTGGATGATTAGCGAGACATTATTTGAGTGGGTTACCAATGGTTTTAATGAATGGCTATTAGATCACGATGTACCTAAGCCTGTAATACTTTTCACCGATGTCACAAAACTCACTTAACTTATGGAGTAAGCAAATTTTGTGACTACAACGAGATCATATTGTATGCCCTGTACTCTCATGCAACTCATATCTTGCAATCGTGCGATGTATCCATCTTTAAGGCGTTAAAAACAAATTGAAAATTTGTTGTGCGCAGCTATCTAACGGCATATAATTTATCTTTCATTACAAGAGTTCAATTTCCACCACTTATTGCAGAGGTCCTAGCAACAGCAGCTACACCGTCAACAATAAAGAATGTATTTCGCAAATGTGGACTGTATCCTTTCAATCCAGACGCAGTTGACTACACAAAATGCATGAAGAGTGTATGCAAAAACAGAGAGTATTTCCACTCAGCCAAACGTTAGTGAAGATCTTATTACAAGAAAAGTTATTACTGTGTACAAGGATGAACTTCAAAAGGCTGCGGTTGACTTCAACACAGTCCTTGAAGTTTTGCAACTTCTAGCAGAAGAGCCGATGGACGAAACACTACAAACTAATGATAAAAGTGCCAGCTTACTAGTAGATGACGAAGTTGTAGTTGGTGAAATCCCTGTAATTGATGATAACAATGAATACTTGTCTCAATCTACTCTTACTGTTTGTCAGGATTCACTAAATGATCTTCTCCAGTCATTTGCTGCTGAAGGCCCTACAAGTATAAGAACTGAAAACAAAGTGAATATAGCACCTATTCTACCAACGAAACCTGAGGGATCCGACGCCATTGCAGCCCAGGAGAAAGAGGAAATTAGTATTGTGCAAAACCAAGAATCAGTTATGTCTTGTCCAACAACAAAATCACAGAGGCCTTTAATTATTCTGGGAAAGGAAGTTTCTATTAAAGATGTTGTGCCATCAAATGAGAAGAAAGGTAACACATCAACTCCACTGAATGAAACTGAACCTATGAAGGATATTCGGCAAAATACTTATTCTCCCAAAGAACCTTCTACTGAAGCTCTGGTTTCTATACCAGAAGCACAGCAAAAAAATAAAAGACATTGAAAGCGGTGCTGTTGCTGGACCAAATGAATCAAGTCAACAGAATATATATATATATATATATATATATATATATATATATATATATATATATAATGCCAAGTTTTAAAAAGCATTTGCTGTGGCAAAAAAGTCCAATCAAAAAGTGTAAGGAGAAAGTAGAGAAAATAGCGTTTGCAATTAGCTAAGAAGAATACCGCTAAATACCGACTGCAAAACAGGAAGAATACAAGAAGCTAAAGGAGGAAAAGAAACGCACAAGAGATGAAAGAACAGCAAAAAAAAAGAGCAACAATCTGGAAAATCCAAAGAAAAGATCGAAGAAGACGGCTGATGCTGTTGTAAAAGGATACCACAATGAAGATGTAATTGACTATGGCGATGGAGCCATGTGAGTAGGATGTGGAGTGATACCGGTAATTAACGATTTTGCTTTGGAAAGTGAGTATATACCAGTGGGTTGCGATCGATGTGATAAATGGTTTCATCTTCGATGTACTGATTTATTTGGCTATGCATGGGAAGATCTAGCAGATAAGCAGCTTGCAGATATATGGTGTGCGGATTCTATCATATAAATGATTTGAACAAACAATTAGGAACTTGCTGTTATTACATGGAAAAATAACCCAATGTGCTCAAGTAACTCAGAAGAAAAATCTAACACGGGAGAGAAACCTTATCATATATGAGGAGACAATTCGATTTGCCCAACTAACTCAGAAGAGAAACCTCAGAAGAGATAAATCTATTTCACACAGGAGAAACGTGAATACTTGGGATTTTCTAAATTATTAGCGACTAGTACTTTGTTTAGAATTTGTAAAGCCGGAATATAAGTGATAAAATAACGTGTTGCATATAACGCAGGAGAGAAATCTTGTTTCACGTGAAGGAACCATTTAATATTCAAATCCATTATTCCAAATAAAGTAGCTATGTATCAAACCCTAATGGTCTGATTCTTTCATTTATAGTCATTAAGAAGAAAACTAATTAACTCTATGGCCTATGGAACCCGGAGGTTCAATGCCGCGTTCACAAAAGCTCTCCATTGACTTCTATCCTTGGTCAACTGGATCCAATTTCTAGTTTCTACTTTGTATTCTACTAAAGGAGAAAACTTGGACTAAGGAGAAAACATTTTTTTTAACAAATAAAATCTATATCATCGTTCTACCAAGTTCAAATCTCATGAATAATACAATTTCCAAACATCATATAAGACAACCAATTACTTCTACGCGATACAAACAATAGAAATTGCGCGCGGTCGACTACTGAGCGACGATGGTCGACAAGTGGGGATTTTGATGAGTTTTCGTAAAACGTATTTTTATATCACTGCAAAATTTTAAAAGTGACAGTTAACACACGGTATAGTACAAAAGAACCCAAATAAAGCAAATAATTCACTTTTGTCAAATATTATGAAATCATAACGTTTTATAAGTGTTTAGAAGAAAGATTTTTTTCAGCGGTCGATTACTGGCGAACTCACCCTATGTAACATACGAACAAACAAAACTGCTAATGTAAACAATAAAGATTTATTGAAAGTAATCGAAGAAACAAATGTAATGATTTGGTCAGAAACCAATTTAAACGACCTCAATAACCGCAGATATTCCAAATAGAATAATTATTAACTCAAAATCTGAAGTAACAGTTTTAAAGAGTTGGCAACTATGACAGAAGGCTGGAAGGTTCATCGGTTAATGATGTGCTTAGCAAACTTAATCAATTCATATGTAACAGTCATTGAAAACCTGTTTCTTTTAATCACAATATATCGTATTATTTTCGCCATACACATTCACAATAAAACCTGAACGAGGATGGTAATTTCTTGTTTTAATGGTTTGAGGCGTGCATTTATAATATCCGTATAATTTCCACAACACAGTAACATCTGTTGTTTTGCTATAATCATAATTACATTCCAATAATTAGGGCAATTTCTTTAATCACAATGAATCACTTTTACTTTTCTATTCTTCAAAAGTATCAATGATAATATTAGAGTTTTCAAATGTAACTGGAAAATGCAATGATTACTGATTGTTATACGTTTACAATGCAAAATAACAACATACATTTATTAACTTTAAAACATTTCATTTCGTATGTTAAGTTATCATATGCATAAATGGTTAAATATCTTTAGTTCTTATACACCAGTTTTTACAAGATGCTTTCGGATGCATGAATCATTATTTGTGAATTTAGAATTTGTATTGTATGTAGATGACGTTTGGGAGTGTTTCCATTTAGTAAACCTATTAAAAACAAGAATTTAAAGTATACAGCGTTCATTTATATTTTTCTCTCTAATTATACACAGGTACAAGATCTGATCCTGATTCGTATGTGGATAACAATTCACCACATATGTTAACTAATAATTAAAGCACTTAAGGGTATCACGTTTCGGGAAAATATATTTTGAGCCATCATATAGAAGCATATTATGAACAAATAAATGTAAATATCACAATATTCTCACACATAAAGCTGAATCTTTGTCTGCTAAACAAGTCCAGACATTGAACAGTTTCAAATGAATTTTAAAACATACTGAACATAGTATCTACTTCAAACTGTTCTTTTTATCAAGTCACTGATTAAAATGTGTCTGTTAAGGGAAAAAGGGTTCAAAATTTATATCAAAAATGAAATATTACGCAAGCCTTTAAAGTTAGAGACGAAACTCGGTGTATAAGTGAAGATTTCCAGATGCGGCCATCTCCTGGAACAAACCCAAGATTTTAAAGCAAAATCTTCTGCTCAGTGACTGAAGTTGAAAACTTTCCCCAAACACACTTTAAAAAATCCGGCTTCGTGTAAATTCCTTCTTAAAAATAATTCGGCACGTGTCCTAGCGTTGTCGAAAATTCCTCTTCAAAGGGGAAAGGGGCAATTTAATTTCCTATTTTGAATTGTAAAATTATCCTCTTGAGGTACAGGGTAGAGCAATCGATTTTCTTCCACAACATTTTATTACAAAAGTTTTTGTTATATAACACATGTTTACTAAAATGTAGTAAGTAATTAGGGTAAATAGGTGTCCGAAGACCCACACAGCCAAAGAAAGGATTCTCACAAAGCTCTAGGCAATCTGAGTGGATGTGGGCTAGGATTCTCAGTGCTCCACGCAAGCAAAAAGAGGTTGGAGTCCCATAAAGCTCTAGGCGAGCTAAGCGTGTAAGAAAACACGAAGCTCCACGCAAGCTGGATGGTTGAGGTTAGGAAACTCTCAAAGCTCCACGCAAGCTAAGAGAGCGATTAAGTTCCCACAATACTCCAAGCAACAAGAATGGAATGGAGGCCTCAGCGATTCAGGTAAGCTAGGAGGCTTGGGTTAGGTTAGGATACTCTCAGAGCTCCAGGCAAGCTAAGAGAGCGGCATTGAGCAGTTGAAACTGATATCGACTCTGAGACTGAGACGTTACATAGTGTTTTATACCCTCTTCTGAGCTGCTGTGCCGCTGATGTTCCTCTTCTATCACATGACCAAGTAGTGACGATAATTTTTGTTGTCTGTTTTATGCGGTAACTTTCAGTGGAACAAGATATAGTTTTGTTTATAAATAAAAGCACATACGTATGTTTATAAATATAGCTACATGCTGAGTTTTACAGTATCCATAAAATGTCAAAAATAAGGAAACGATTGAATCGTTTAAAATTATTTTTTGAAATAGTTATCAGTTAGGACGACTTAGGATTTTTATCATTTCACTTTCATTAAAAGCATATTCTGAGAAGAACGAAGGAGATTAAACTTTCCACAAAGAATAACCATTGCACAGGTTGTGATGAATTTTTTGGACATATTTCATTTGAATGGGGCTTATTTTTATTTCATTTTGATTTAAATGCTTATTGTAAGAGAGAAAATGAGGATCAAAAATACCTTTCAAATATTTTTCATAAATCTGTTCTCTCCGAAAGAAGAGCGGGAATTTCAGCCATATTTTTTTTTTCTAAAAGTACTGCAGAGGTTTGAGTAATGGCTTCGGGTCTCATCCTAAACGAAGGGAAAATACCAACCTGTACTTCTTCGTGGAAGAAAGCGGGCAATGTCTTAGGCAGCCAACATAGATGGGGAAGACGAACTCCTGAGATTCGGAGTCAATCACTATCAGATGCTAATGGACTCCTCGGAGGGTGGAAGTCAGGGCACTCTTTTGTCCTTGAAATAAGAAACTATTCTGAGAGACGATTGAACCACAAAATGATCAATAGCATGGGAAGGAAATGGGAATAGTACCTCATTACTTTTCCCAGGGGGACTAGGAAGGAGAATGAACACAATGATGGTTCTTCCTACAAAAAATATTACGGAAGTAAAATAATCCGCCGTTCGGATCTACAGGTGGGGACTACTCCGAGAGGAGAGTCATCAAAGGAGAATATAATAATAACTTCCATTTCAACTGTAATATTTTCCATAAGTAGAAGCTTTGCTTTGTATATACTTAAACACAAACAATTTGCTGAGCAAAACAATATATTCACATTTAAAAAGTACATACGTGTTACAGTTTCGCCAACTAACACTTTGGCTTCATCAGAATCTATTTCAGCAGAGGAATGTGGAACGCACGAAGTGAATGACGTGCGGATAAACTTGAAACTTCAAAAAGTAGAAATGAATGAATGTGAATTATACATAGTGGTTTTGATTGAAGTGCGATGGTCAGGAAAAGGTGAAATAGTAAATTAAAAGGAAATTAAACAATATTTATTCGGATAGTATGAGTATTAAGGCCGAGGATCGGAATCGCAACACCAATGAGAAAACAGCAAACAGCAAAAAAGCATAATCAAAGTGGAATGTTGTAGTGACTGCTTGATGATTCTAAAGCTAAGTTCAAAACCAGTGAATATTGTGATAATACAGATGTATATGCCAACAACCGACCAGAAGCTATGACAATGAAGTAGAAGTAATATATGACCACATTAGTGACATATTGCATCAGGAGAGAAGAGGTAAAGTCAACGTCATATTAATGAAAGACTTCAATAGCGTGGTGAAACAAGCTACAACAAGTTCAAGGGATTATTTGGACTAGGAATAAACGGACGTTGTCAATTACTTATCCACTTTTGTAGGTAACATGATACGGTAATAATGAATATATCATTTAGTCGAGGAAACAAGAAACGCTATCAAATCGATTACATTAATGTCATACAACGTTTCCGGAATATTGTACGGGACACGAATACACTACCAGGAGCGGTTGGACCACAATCTCGTAGTGACAGAAGTCCAAACGTGGCAAAATCAATACAGAACAGCGGAAGACGGAATCGAAAATGGAATTTATATCTACTCAGAGGTATGGATAGTGACGTGGAAGAAGAGACAGAAGAAATATTCTGTGCAATAGATGATATGGTAGGCAGCGTACAAAGTAGCTGGGGAAAAGTTGAGCTCATTCTACTAGACATCCTCGACAACAGCATCGACAAGAAGAAAAGAGCACTAAGATAAACATGGATAACTGAAGCTATGCTTAAGAAACGGAGGAATGTAGAAGAGCGAAAACTGAGTACAACAAAGAATGCAGAAGTCTGAATAAGGAATTGAGAAGACACTGACAGAGCCAGAGAAAAGTGTATAGAAGAGAATTGTGAAGAAATAATTTAACTTCAACGGTGCGGCAGAAAGCTAAGAAAAGTATACGCACATTTGGAATCGACGATCAACAATGTTACACAGTAACTGACCATAAAAGAATTCTCGGAATCTGGAAAGCATACATAAAGGAACTATATGAACAAAAGAAAACCCAAAAGATATTACGATCGAAGATGGAAGATCTAACTGTTGTGATCGAAATTGATAACTCTGTTCTCATGTCAGAGGACTGTGTCTCAGCACTACAAGAGTTCCGTAACTGATAAGAGAATGGGAATATCAACTAGCACTCGACATTGGACGAAATCAAATCCTAAAACCATGTCAAGAGTGACTCGACATTAGACTGGAATTAACAAAATTAAATGTCGAGACCTACTCGACGAAGAATCGGAAAGGGCTAAACTAATAATTGCGTGTACTATTTATATTTGTAATACCTTTAAATGATGCTATAAGAAATTATTTCACTTGTTCTGTTTCAGCATTATCACACTGTTTTGAAGAAGTAGCAGAAAGCTGAACTAAATACAATAATTACATATATTTATTTAGATATTTTAATAAAATACGGATTTTTACAGATATTTTGCGGTAGATCTACATATATTTTAGCTTTCCGACCTGGCAACAATGTCCTGATATCAATTTGGCAAAGATAATCATGAGTTACTCCTAGTTAACGACTAATTACAGAGAAAATTCGTGGTTTTAAGGAATATATTATAGTTTCGTGTTGCACATTTTCCTGATCAATATAAAATCTCAAAATATCTGGTTAATTTAAGTAGCAAATGTTTATAAAAGTATGTTCCTCCATCGTAGATTGTGCAATAGTCTGTTGGCCATTCACACCAAGATGGCGGAATTGGCCTTGCTTTTCTTCGAAGCACGATCTTCTTTTGTTACCTCCAAGAGAGATGTATTAGGTGGTCTGTCACTTGATGAATGGTCAGAATCTAAAAGGACAATAGCGTTCGCCATTTGTGAAACTTTAACAACAGCAAAAGTATGACAGTTGAAAGACGAGAAGCGAACGGATCTAGAAATTTTTATTATTCTGTCCCCTACTGAGATAATCTATGGATTTCTATTCGTCAAAGAAATATATGTGAAATCATAAGAGCTAAATTAAAAGATAACAATGCTTCGCACACTCCCTGGAGTAGACTATACAGGAAAAAATTATTATAATTGTTTTTCATACTAAAATTGCCTCCGATTCTATTTTAAGTTTAGAAAAAAGAACATTTGATGCATTCTGTTAACAGTAAACAACTTCAAAGGTCAACAAAATGATAACTAGATGGTAGACTTGTGAACGAATGTCTATTTTTATCTCTTTGTTGTGGTTGTATTGAAGTAATTATCATAAAATTCTTTTTACGCATTAGCATTACGTCGTATTCCACACTTCATATTTCATGGCAAGAATTTAAAAAAGGTTTTTAATAAGGAATGGAACCGGAAGTTGCTAGTTACCATTGTTTTGGATCAATTCTAATTTATAACTTTAGCAATATATTGAATCACACGTACTATTTTTATATTCAGTGATTTCTCTGGAAAAAAATATTTACCGGAATAGCTATGATACACACAGCTGACGAGCCAATTTGTTACTGAACTCAAAGATGGACCACCACCCGGAAGTCAGTATATATTTTAGCTCATTGCCTAAACTACTGTGCAATGAAACGTTACATATTACAAATATTGTACTATAAGGTAGAGTTATGTTTGTTATGTTTCAGCTACAGCACAAGACACTGATTCATTTGGTTGTGTCTCCTGATATCGAAAAATGTAACAAATAAAAGAAAATATTTGATTCGTTTTACAATGAGCACACAAGATGGCAATTGCTGTTAGATCTTACTAGAAGTGCTCCGTTTTATGAAATGTTTATTTCTATGTGTGAAATATTTTAAAGTAACGATCTTCTCACGAACTAGATATATTGTGTGACCGTTTTTTGTGTTATGTTTCATATTTTATTTAAATATTAGTTTACATTTAAGGAAATAGATTTTGAGACGAAACTTGCACAGAACGCCATAGTTCGTTGTTGCCAAATGTGTACGTTTACTGTAGCAGTAACAATAAGACAATTTATAGATTCTAGCGTTGCAGTTCGAGAAGTGATATTGCGTTAAGGGTCGAAAACTAATTTCTCTAATAAGTATCCAAGGAGAATTCGATGATTACTCCCTTTATTATCTGGCATCAGTAAACACTCGACCAGTGTTGAATTCAGACATTTTCACCCGGGGGGGAATGTGAACTCCTCGGGGGAAGGGTTGTTTTTCTGTATTTTTGCAAGAAAGTAGCATATTTAACAATTCCATTCACATGTACATCTTAGCTAATATTGAGACTAATTGCTGATAAATATTCAATGTGAGATTATAATTTAAAAAAAAACAATCGTTTAATTTTATCTAAAACATTAAATAAAGACTGGCAAAAATATTTTAGACTAAATTTTAACTGCTATTTACAATAGCTATTTTAGTTATTTTTTCCTATTAATATATTCAGTAGTTACTGTTTGTTACTAATGTAGAAGTTTTTAACAAGATTTGAATTAACTCAAATATTTTTTGTCCTAAAACAAACATACATAGGAATATCTTAACAAAAAGTAATCATTCTTTCTCACACTTCTGATTCTAAATCAAGTAGGCTATATTAGCCTTGGTTTCTTCACTTCATACACATCAATAGTTTAGTTTACGAAATCTTCAGTAGGATTAGTGCCGTGTCGTGGAAAATCAGCGCTTGGGGCGAGAGTATATGACGGCATCCCCGAATATATGAGTAAGGTCGACAGACCAGCTGCGAAAGGTGAGAAAATTTTAAAAAGTAAACCCTGCTTTTCCTTGATTTTTGAGCACTTTTTATTACTTTTTTCCTTTCATTTTATATATGTGCACATGCCCACATGTGCATATGTGTTTCATTCCTCTCTTTTTCTTTTCTTCTTTTCTTTTCTTTTCCCCTCCCAATCATGTGCTCCTTACTTCGGTGTCCGGGGCCATCGCCCCGCTTGCTCCTCCTTCGTCACCTTCATTAGCAATCATTCACTTATATACTACTGTTATATTGGTAAATTCTGTATAAATCTCTAACCCAGGAGGGATAACTGTTCCTCCCTGATCCCTCTAAATGACGCCCTTTGAATCTCACCCTTTAACTGACTTATTTTTAGTTAAAGAAAGGTGTGTTTACTTTAACAATCGTAAAGCACATTTACGTTTATTACTTCCCATGCAATGGGATTTAGGTGCTCTATTTCAAATAATGCAAGAACTGTACATTTTCAAGAACTGAAGTCTGTTGACATCACAGATCATATGGAATGATCGAAAGATCTTCCCTATCTTTCCTTTCCTATCTCAATCTGTACTACCTACTAATATATAATATAGGGCGAGAGTATAGTACTTACTAAAATAAAAACCTTTCTTCAACAGTTGACCTAATTTTTAGAATGAATTTCAATTCAGAACTTTGATACTGGACAAGCATATTCTAACTTGTTCAACCAAAACTAAAGCTTGTGACAAACATCTTGGCATTTCAGCCAAACGAATAAAACGCAAGCTCTGGGGTGAAGTTACCAAGTGCTAAAGAAGTGGGCTATGGCTAAGCAGACAAACTACAGCGCGATCTGGTGGCAGGGGATAGACGTGAATGTGTACAAAATAAATGTGGCCTCTCAAAGGGAACTTGGAGCGCCGCCTTCAAATGCCAAGATGTTTGTCACGCCGTTTATATGCAATGAAATGTAATAACAAATATTAAAATGCTAGGTTTATATATTTGTGGTCAAGAAAGGTTTATGTTTGTAGCCAATCTTTTCGACAGTGAGTTTTCGGAAATTATAGGCTCTAGAAAGATGCCGTTTTCACTGATCGATTGCAAGTTTTGTTTAAATTGTTCGGTTCTAATTGAACATTTTTTTTAAAAAGGTCATTATTTCTTTGTTACATTCGTAGGGGTACACTGGAAGTGCTGAAATTTTAAAAAAAGTAAAGCATCATTTCCTACGAGTTATATATTCCAACACCATACATTTGTATGCGGAGTTAGTATATCTCTCCGGCGTTTGTTTCATGGCCAAATGATACTGAAAAACGAATGATAACCATTTCTCCAGGCTAAGATGAATCTTCATTTGTTTGAAGCGTTTTGCTCAATGAACACCATATATCACTGACATAATTAATTCTGTATATAATATATTTACTTATGCATGCAAGAAGAAAGGAAACACTGATCATGCATGAATTAGAAATTCCAAGAAGTAGGCTCAAATCTTGCAAACGGTGCGAGCTATTGAAAAATAAAGTAATTTTCCCTTTATGGTACCCCTTCCCGATTTTTGTCAAGACGTCTTTCACTTGTGTGTGTAAAGGGACATGTATAGATGTTGTGGGGAATGCGCTGTGTAGAGAGCGCAAATTCAGCTAGTAATAGTAATGTACGGCCTTATGCAGAGTCGTTTTGACTTATGATTAGCGTCACATTAAAAGCCTGACTATTGCAGGAAACATATGTTAGTCGATCTCTTTAGTATGGCACTAATCACGCGTCAAAACGACTCTGCATAAGGCCCGTAATGTCTAATCCAAACTGTGTCACTTCAGAGATTCTTTATTGTCCTTATTTTATGCGTAAACCATCTCTATATCAAAAGAGAAGATTTTACTCATGTTTCTTTTTCACCTAATTTACATTAGATTAACTCTGAAAATAATAAGTTTCTTAAGTATAAGATTAATACTAGACTATCAATGACAAACGGTTATTGCACGTATTTGCCTGCAACGTAAAATGTAGGCAAATTGAAATATTGTTCCGTATGAACCGCCATGTCTTCGTGGGCAATGCATAGATATCTACATAAAATGCTGAAGGCATTAGTGAAAGAGCTGGAAGTAGAATTTTTCACATTCAAGGTAACGTTGCAACAATGCTGCAGGTAAGATCATATTCTATTGATTTCTTCTTTTAAGTATAAGGCAGGTTGTAGTACATTTGTGCATTTGTAATTTGTACATTTGTGTATTTGTTATCCAATTATAAAATTGTAGAAAGCGTTAATGAAAATTTTAGGTTTCAAGATTGGAGGGCAGATCATTAATAAGATTAAGTATTTCTATCCAGATGTTACGGATATTATCTTTAGCTAGAACCGAAGGACTACAGGAGGTGATTGACAAAATAGCTGACACTGGGAAATTCTATGGAATGGAAATCAACATTGAAAAATCTGAAGTCATGACAACATCCCGTGGAAACGCGGTTTTACGGGTTAGAGTAGAACAAAGAGAACTTACAGAAGTCGATAATTTCAATCATCTGGGAAGTATTTTGACGAGAAACGCTTACTGCACCAAAGAGATCAGGTCAAGAATTATCAAAGCGAAAGAAGCATTCAACAAGAAAAGATCACTCTTTAACTAGCAGCCTTAATATTGGACTAAGGAATAAGTTGGTCAAATGCTGAGTATCGAATTGTATGGTTCAAAGAGTTGTACATTACGAAAGTTAGAGAAGAAATACTTAGAGAGATTCGAAATGTGGTGTTGGACGAAGATGGAAAAGATAGAATGAACAGGGAGAGTAACAAACGAAGATGTCTTAAAACAGGTAGGAGAGAAGAAGATGCTTTTAGCCAGCATCCTTCGTAGGAAGACCAAGGGAATTGGACACATCTTGCAAAGAAATTGTCTTCTTCACACTGCCATAGAAGGAAAGCGAGAAATAGGAAGAAGAACAGAACTGATCGATGGTTAATAAAGTAGAAGAAAATATTGGGAGTCAAAAGAGGAAGCTGAAGATCAACAAACATGGAAGAATCAACTGTCATTTCCAGAACGAAACTTTAAAAAAAAAATTAAAAAACTCAATTAGCCCCAGGACCTGCCAAAAGGTTGAATACGTAGCAGTAATAATAATAATAATAATAATAATAATAATAATAATAATAATAATAATAATAATAATAATAATAATAATAATAATAATAATACAAAAAAATGCTTCGGAACTACCTATAATTCAAATAGACATAAAATCTTATTTTAAAAACAAATATATTTATTGTTGTAAATATGTGTTACGGTTTCGGTAACATATCGTTACATTCATCAGATACTGTGCGTTTGATGAAGACCATAATACGAGCCGAAACTCGTAACGCTGATTAATATAATAATAATCAGTATTTGCTTTGGTCAGATTTTATATGTTTTTATTTAAATATAAAACAAAATTTGTACATAAATTTGGGAAATTGGTAGAAGGTTATATAGTTTGAAGTCAGCAATGCACAGAAAGTGTTCACCGTTAACGCATGATATAGCAGTTTAAAGAATTCTGTATTGAACGAAGTAGCATTCAATGTGTTTGATGATTATAGTTAAAGGTAGACATAAGATTGACGCATCCAAAACTAATCTATCGAAACAAAGTTCATCTATTCAAATGGTTGATCAATCAAGAAATATGTTCTTTCATATAATCTTGTGCAATTAAAGAATGAAAGTTCTTTAATAGAAACTATCAATCGAACACAGTGCTCTTTACTTCAATGTGTAACTCAGACTTTTTTTAAAATCAAATAATAATGTCAGTTCTTTCTGGTTTGCCAAACGTTATTTACTTTGATCTAAATTCTCTTTCAAAGTGTAGGATAAATTCTATAATGTTGTATTAAGTTTTCTCGGGCAATCAGCCAGGTGGAAAAAAAAATGACTTCCGACATTTTGAATATATACATTGCATTCATCTTTACATTCACCTGATAAACCGAAAAAACTCTAGAATCACGTTGGCAAGAAAAATTCAACTCTTTCTTCTAGAATGTTAATTACGTGCAATTAACTAACTAACTCAATGGCCTATGGAAAAAGGAGATTCAATGCCGCGTTCACAAAAGATATCCTTAGCCAACTGCATCCAGTTTACACTTTGTTGTATTCCTATTTCTGTGAGATCTATCTAATTATTATTCTCCCATCTACACCTAGATCTTCCTAACGGTCGTCCCCCGATTGGATTTCCAGTCAAAGCTTTGAAAGCGCTCCTACTTTCTTCCATTCTGACTACATGACCTGCCCACCTGAGCCTCCTAGAGTTGATGACCCTAACAATGTTTGATAAACCGTATAAGTTATGTAGTTCCTCGTTATGAAGTTTCTGCCGTTCCCCATTCCTACTCTTGTTGGGTGCGAATATTCGTCTCAGGATCTTGTTCCCAAATACTTTAAGCCTGCGTTCTTCCCTGAGAGTAAGCGACCATGTTTCCCAACCATACAGAACAACAGACATGATTATCGTTTTATATATTTTAAGCTTCAAATTCCTCGACAGAATTCGTGACACATATAGTTCTAACTGTGGCGCACTACTACTTGAAAATGATTAACAAAATGTGGAATGAAAATATGTTCTAGAATCACATACAAGTGGTGAAAAGTAGAAAGACGGTGCAAAGAAAGGGCATGTCAAACGCTCCTTTGAAGTTTCTTTCCTGTAAGACTGACGAATGTGACCTCGCACTTTGTTAACCTCGAATTTTCAACTCTACATTGTCCAGAAGAATGTTATGAGTGGCGTACGATTTCGTGCAAAACGCTAAAATAAGCAATAAACATAAAAAAACGAGTAGAATTATTCAGAGAATGTCAGAAATAGAGTTGCCTTCAATATTTATTGAATACCAGAAGGACTAGGATCGGGGAGAGAAATTGTAGTTCATTTGTGTTCCTTATTTGTAATCAAAGGTAACGTGGAGGAAGTTAAAATTAATTTTCCAGTAGTAAATAATTACCTTTTGGGAAAAGACTTGTATCTCATTAATCAAAACCAACTATCGTCCGCAAGAAATACAGGGTTTACGAATCTTTGAAGAGGCGATATCTTTCTACAGTACAGGGGAAATGCCATTACTTATTCCATCCACAATGTTGTAGTTTCAAATACCAGATGACACTGATAGGAAAAAATGTTCGGTGTATTGGCTACAAAGAAATTTGAGATGAAGAGTGCACGCGATTGTTGTAAGCCGAAATTAATCATTAAATGCCCACAGAAACTGGAAAACAGCTTATGATTCTCATTTACTCTTCTCTAAGAAAACTAGAATGTTACGCCTATAAAGTGCTGTAAAAAGTATTCTTATGTGCAATATTTATGGATGAATAACTAGCTGGTTGGAGTTAGCTATGATACAGGTCACCCAATGTATATCTTTTCTTACAGTAGCCCAAAATCCTAAACGAGGAATTTATGATGTCTGAATTAAATTCTGCAAAATAAAAGAGATATTCAAAGCAACTCTTAAACTGACCTCTCTGAGACGAAGTTTCAAAGGACTTAAGGCGAAGAGTTATATCTACCCCCTCCCACCCCCTTTGGTTGTCTGAACAGCAGTCAGCTCGCTTTTAATTCAAATACACATCCATATCAATTTAACTAAAACATCTGAAAAAAGTGCAACTTACCAGATCAATATGCTGTTGGAGCACCTTTCGCTTTCAGAACAGCTCTTATGGGACGTTGAATGGAGTCGTAAAGGTGTTGAATGGTATCAAGTTAAATACTACATCATTCCGTGTATTGTGAATCACTCAGCTCCATGAGAAAGGATGGAGACGGAGAGCCGCCCCTAATTCGTGTGGCCACAACTGACCACAGATGTTCGATTATGTTCAGGTACAGAGATTGGACGAGCCAGGCGAGTGATCACTTTCATCCTGATTTTTCTCAAACTATGCAACAACGGCTCCAGCTGTGTAAATGGATACATTATCATCCTGGAATATGACGTTTACTCTGCCTGAAAAGTGGAATCTTGATTTGTTAGTGATGTCTTGTTTTTCGAGAATCTTCTTTCTTCCATGCACTGTTGCAATCTTTCAGAAACATAATCTTTAACTTGAATCTGATAGTTTATGAAGTTGCGCTAGCTGTAGACGATTATGGCTTCTTGAGACGTTTCCGCAACACTCGGCAAATAGTTTTCTTGGCAATAGCGAGTTCCTGCCTTGGTCAGTACGTTGACTTTTTTTTATTATTATTCCTAGCGTAGGTAGTACACATACTCTTCACTGTCTCTCCCCGTACTTAAGGATGGCCGGTTGATATTTTCTTGCAAGCGTAATCTGTGTCTTCAAATGTCGAATACCACTTTCTAATTGACTTACCAGAAAGTGGGTCAATCCTAAATCCTATGCAGAATTTCCTTGAAGAACCACGACAGGATTGCTTTATCGGAAGATAGAAAAGAGATTGCCTTATGCTTTTCAATATAGTAGCCATTTTACTTATTTCGACTAAACTGCCTCCTGGTGGACGTCAGTATAACTACTACTCTACAATAGATAGGCAAAGAAACTTCGTGGGAGCATCTTGCAGAAAAAACTAACATTTGCAATAAAAAAAACACATTACATTTAGAAAAACAAATGAGGTTTTTCTTCTGAGGTTAAATGTATTCTTTTTCCAAAATACGTAGAAATTAAAATATAGATTTTTGTGATACGTGGAAAATAACAACCATAACTCTTGGTTGCAGGCGTCCCTCCCTGTAAATCACGGACGTCTCGGCATTCCCCGCGCCATGAATCTGGCTATTTTATCCTTTCCTTCTTCATTCTATGGCGCTAAGCCATTGATCGAGACCATTCTCCAACAAGATCTTAGCCTAGTATCGGATTCGGATGTCAACGATAGCATTGCTAAGTGGTCATCTATAGTGGGATCAGATCCCCCTGACCTTGATAAGAGAGGACTACAATCCTCTTGGGACGATCCTCTTATAAATCATCACTTTTCAGCTCTGCTTCAGTCATCCGATAACCCAGAAGATAAGGCCAGACTTCTAGCTACATCATCTCCAGAAGCAGGCACTTGGCTCCATGCTATCCCGTCACCTTCTTTAGGATTATATCTTCCCAATGACAGTTTTCGAATTGCCAGTGCACTGCGTTTGGGAGCAGATGTTTGCGAGCAACACAGATGTCCTGCCTATAGAAGTGTCGTAAACAAGAAGGGCCTTCACGGACTCTCCTGTGCCGATAGTGCGGGCAGACATTCACTCCACTCCAGTGTGAACGACATTATTGTGAGGGCACTAATTTCAGCAGGCGTTCCTTCTATACGCGAACCGTTGGGATGCAGTCGTGCAGACGGTAAGAGGCCAGATGGTATGACCCTAATACCGTGGAAGAAAGGAAAAGCACTTCTATGGGATTTTACTTGTTCCGATACCTTCGCCCCACCAAATCTGTATTCTTCCTCAGCACAAGCTGGCGACGTGGCTGCTCGCCGTGAAACAGAAAAACGCTAAAAGTACAGCAATTTACTTGACAAATATCATTTTGTCATTATAGCTATCGAATTAGGTGGTTCCTGGGTTCCCGAAGGTCTTAACTTTATAAAAGAAGTTGGTCACCGCATTTATTTATCGTCAGGAGACGCTAGAGCAGCCTCTTTTCTACTGCAACGCATCAGTATGGTAGTACAAAGAGGGAACGTTGCATCAGTTTTGGGAACGCTACCATCTGGTAAGGATTTGGAGATCTTTTTTCTGTAATAATCTCGGCGAAAGTTTGAAAGTCCTGTTGTTTTAAAGTTTCTCGACAATTGTTAATCATTTTAAATTAACCTATATTATATGTTTTTCTTGTAATTATGTTCATTTGCTTATTCTTTTACATATCGCAACAATTGTTACGCAGGTGTTGTCAATTTCCAGTATAATTGTTCTCCTAGTCTTTCTACACATATATTATTAAATACATTTTATTATATAACACATTTTATACACGGACATTATTTCTTCCTTATAAACACATCTAAGAATACATAGATTATCTGTAGCCATCATATTTGTTCCAAAATAAACATCGGACAGCTCGACAACAATATCTTTCGGGTCTTTAACGATTTTGAGCAACAAAGTAAAATCTGTAGATAATGTTGCTACCACTCCCAAATTTACCGGTATTGTTAAATTGTCTTGCATTGTTAAATTTGTGTACATGCTTGTGTTGAGTTCCTTTTTCTAGTATAAACAATTCTGTAATCTCTTGAATTCTAATCAAACAATGTTAAAAGAAATTACATATTTTTTCTTAATAATGAATATATGTATGCTAAAGAAATTGAAAATTTGTCATAACAATGTCTATATATATGTCTGCATTTTCATTTATTTTCGATAGTGTCTGAAGAAGGATATGTTAGATATCCGAAACTGTCACATTTAATATTTTATTATTTTTTAATAAATGTCACTTTGCCCAGAAAAAAAAAACTTAAGTACAAACAACTCTTACATATTACAAATTACTCTTTTTTTTTTTTTTTAGTATGAATGAGAGCGTAAGACGTGTGACTGAAAGAGAGAGATTTAAGGGTTATTGCGTGTTTCAAAAACCTTATTAGACAAAGTTACAAATAAATATAAATAAAATACAGATATTGTAGGAAAAGAAAAGTCTTGTTACCTTTACTAAAATTTTGATGAAAGTGTCATAGTGCTCCCAAAATGTCCATGAGTCTCACCATTTAATTTCCATACAGCATGTGAATTAGTATGAGTCAGAAACAACAAAGAATAAACCAAATAGGTATATCAAGTTCTTGAAATGTTCATTTGTGATCTACGATAAGTGTTCACTGTCATTTTATTAAGATTTCAGGAAACGAAAAGAATTGTTTTTGCCTTCAACATCGTAATTCATTAAAGATCTTCTGAACCATAAAAACCATTTATTATTTCTTCTCAGAACATCATTCTAAATTCAATTTCTCATTTGCCCAAACTGATTTCGTGATTATTTCGATCTTGAAGCAAATGTAATAGATGATAATTTTGGTTTAACTCTGAAATGAGACCAAATATTAGTCCATCTCTCATTGGTTCTTAATCACGAAAGAAGCTAATGACCCATTCATTTCCGTCAATGCAATGCATCTTCTAAGGGTGTTGATAACTGTCCAAGGACGAATACAATAGATTAATCTTTCTCAGCTGACTTGAAATCAGGAACTAGGCTTTCTTTGTTACAACGAACAGAATTTAATCTTTAATTCAGATTAAAAAAGAAATTATATGGATTTAAGGAAATGATAAGGTCGTAACTTGGCACTGATCTTTGAACTTGTAACCACTTCCATTTATTTTCGCGAAAGGTATCAATCTTTTTTTATCATTTATCTCACTCCTTGTCAATACGAGGAGAGGTCAGAAAATTAGCGGAATGTTGATGTAGTTTTGTCATTGTGATGAAATCACAATGAATCTTGTACATAGAGTCCTTAGGTTTCCCAATTATAAACATAACAAGTGTGAACAGGTCATAACAGTCAGTTTACGAGTAGTGTAGTTAAACATAGGAGTAATCAGTTGGTTCATTGCCGCAGTTCGAGCAACGCGCAAACATGTAGTTTTTGTGCAAATTGGGGAAATCTGCTTCAAATACCTACTTTGATAGTCTTAAAACCGTTTACTGTGATAATGCTTTAAGAGTCTTCATCCCGGCGAAATTAAAATAAAGCTAATTTTACAGTAATTATGTGATATCTTCAAATAGATAAAAGATAATTGAAATATGGAACAAGAGCGCCCTAGACAATATTATTTTGCGTGAGATACCGTTATCACAAGTCACCTAGCGGCTTTCCGTTTTCAGCTGTTTAGAAATGCGAAAATAAATGCCGATTTTCAAAATGGCTCGAAATCGAAAGCAGATAAGTGAGTCGTGATAACGGTTTCTCATGTAAAATAATATTGTCTAGGGCGCTCTTGTTCCACATTTCGATTATCTTTTATCTGTTTGAAGATATCACATAATTACTGTAAAATTAGCGGTATTTTAATTTCGCCGGGATGAAGACTCTTAAAGAAAAAGTGGCCTCAAAAGATACAAATTTTCCCACTGTAAAAGACGATCAAAACCAACGTGACGGTTGAACTTAGGAAGATACGAAAAGAGAACTTTCGTCGGTGTTACCAGCAATGGCAGGAAGGGTGGAGGAAGTTTGTGTATTGCGAAGTTGCATACTTTGAAGGCGATTAAGTAAAGCTGTAATTATATTATGGTAATAAAGAGTTACAATTAAATTCCACAAACTTTTTGACTCTTCTCCTATTTATGTGTAGTCACACCAAAGTAAATGAATATGATAGGAAACCTTTGTTTACTGTTTATGTTCGTGCTATCTTCTATCGTCTTGAGCCATTCTATCAGGATTTACCCATACAAAAGAGGTAGTCACCAAGTGCTGCAATCTTCTTAAAAAGCTGAAAAGAACATGTTGGGGATTTAGTTCGATTTGGGTTTAGCATCACTTTCAGCAGCGAGGCTATATGAGATGTGATGCTGGGATCCGAGCCACATGAGCTCCCATCGGGAAACGAACCCGGGTTTTCCGCGCTAAAGGCGCGTACGCTAATCATATATCCGTGAAAGAGCTCTAAGGATAAGAAACAATTTTTACTACTTTGTAGTTAATTACATGAAATGGGAGAATGGGCAAAGGGTTTTTTATTAAATATAATTTACATTTAACTCTATTCTAGTGTGGATGAAATGTTTAAGCTAACTTTCAGTATGATTTTTGAAAAACATTCTCTACTGAATAGTCAGGGATCAGCTGAAATCATACACAACAGTAGATTTTCCAGTTATTTCTCTTCTTCCTCTTATGTTTTCTATAATGTTAACTTCATATTCGTTTGCTAACAATGAACATATATGTTGTAAGTTCACGCATAACTTCCCATGAAAAAATTTATTAAAATCTAATGATAATCTTTGGAGCTACCTCAACACGTACAGTCTTAATACCATAACTAACGGACATTGTTGTGTGTATGTTTACTCACAACTTCGATATAGCTGTCCTATTTTGATGATCCTTTTCTGTTTGAAAGAATATTTTCTGCGGTGATTTCGTGTAAATTTAATTACGATGTGATGTTGGTCTCTAGACCATGAAACTCGGGACTACGCTCACAAAGGCAGACGCGCTAGCCATTGGACTAGCGGTGAGGACCTTATATTTGTCACTTGCAATCGCGTCTTCATATTTTTGAAAAATGAAGTGAAATGTTTGAGTTTTACGTCCCACGGTTATTCCGGTTAGGCTAAAGGAGAAGGTGATGATGAGTAATGAATGAAATGGTGGAATGAAGAAAGTGAGAGGAAACGGGAGAGCCCCGAGGAAACCCACGCACACGGTGTTTGTCCACCACAAAGTTTACTTGCCGGGGGCTGGGATCGCACCCGGGACCCCTAGCACCACAGATGAACGCTCTACTACTGAGCCACCGCGGCCTCCTTAATATTTTTGATTCTGTTGTAGAAAATGGATTTGGAAGATGTTATATAAGGTACGTTATGTATGGATTTGCAAACGTCTCACGTGAGATACTTTTAATAATATACTGAAACGCATTCGGAAAAGTTAGGTACGGGTATTTGAGGCAATGTATAGTATAATTTAGTTACTGTTCGTATATGTATTGATTTAATCAATTTCTTTTCTTTTATTGTTGTTAGATGTGTTTTGAAGGAGCAGGGTCTCATCGTCTTATTTCGAATTATTACACTTTCAGATCTCTGTGTCCTGCTGGGTCTAATTTTATCAACCACCTACCAATATCAATACCCTAATTGTAACGATCCCGTTACTATGAGTTGGAGACGAAGAAATAAAGGAAAAACTATGTAAAAAAAGAAGAGAGAAAATGTTTATAATTATGTAATATCGATGATTAACTTTTCTCTGATTTGTAAAAACTAACAAGAATTAGTAACCTTTCCTCGTTTGCTTCTTTTTTTTAAAAAAAAATGATGTGAATCTACGATTGTGGTGAGTGAGAGAGAGAGAAATACATTCCTTTTCTGTTTGGTCAATTCAAGGTCGCTTGCGCGGTAGGTGACGTGCCTTATCGCGATCGTAGCGCCGCTGTCCTTCGTGGGAGCTCGCAGCCTTTCCGGCTGCGAACTGACGTATTAATTTGGAAGGAAGGAGGACGTTTTCCTGCAGTCTCCTAGCAGGCGGATAATTTATCGTCGATGTTAGAATATGGGACGCGTGTCTTGTTCGTTTGACTTAGTTTGTAGTGTCTGCTATTTTTTTGCATTAGTTATATCTGGAAGGAGTTGATTCAATATACAAGAATAAAAGTGCAAGTTGTGTTGTGTTTCGTGATTTTCTTTCTTCTTGAAAAGAAAGGAAGAAAAATAGTGATACGAAAAGTTGCAAACGGAAGGTTGGTGTTTGACCATGTGCATTGGTGCTGTCTGAGTAAAATTGAAGAGGTTAGATTATGCTCTGTGATTATCCAGTGTCTAAATGGTGCTCAAAGTATTGAGTGAAATTTGTATTTGTTCATATTTCCATACTTTTAAGTCAGACAAGTTTGTTTCGTGTTCAGGTGTGCAGGGGCATTTGATGAATTCAATTAGTAACGTAGAAATCTGTATAGTTGACCTAAGTCTTGGTCAATAAGTCGCTATTTCTTTCCTCGCCAAAATCTATCGCATTTTATCGAGAGTGTTAAATGGTGTATTTCTATGTGGGTTCCTTTCGGCAGGAAGATTAGATGTGCTAGTGAGTAAAATAAATCTGTTCTTGGCTGTTGCCTTAAAAATAGCATGTTATGCATGCATTAATACTCGTAATATCCAGAATCTGAGGTGGTTTTTCTTTTGTTGGTGGAATGATAAAGTGGGATATTTCGAGTGAGAACAGAGGTTTGCTCCCCATTGCACGTTGGAACGCATAGTCTTGCAATATAATAATATTCCCTGCAATCGTAGCAACGACCACTCTCTGGGTTCAATTGTCTGACGGATTGGTGGAATGATAATGTGGAAAACGAGGGAGAGCATTTCAATTTGTTGAAACCAGACCTAGGTTTGGTCATAGTGGTTTTAGCGAATCTGGAAACAGAGCGTGACTTTCGATCTTTGAATGGAAATTAGTTTGGCTGAATGGGGGAATGAGAATGTTGAAGATTGAGGTGAGAGTAGTGGTGAATGTCGTTTGGTAAGAGACACTATACCTTATCCTGGGTTTGTCTCGTAGTATCACTGATTACTTTAGTGACTCGCGAAGTTTTGTGGTCCGAGAGAGAGCCGACTGAATCAGTGATAGAACTAGTTACATTCGGACGTTTTCGGTTTTCAGACCTAAGCATTGGTCTTTGAGTTACTTTTTCGATCACTGCCTAAGCACGTTTATTCTTGTAATTTGATAAAGAACAGACGACAAGCAGACTGAGAGCGAGGTAGTAAATACCAAAGAAAGGTAAAAAAAAAAAAAAAGAAGAATATAAGAGGTGAGTGTTCATTAAAATATATATTATAGTTGATTGTCCTTTGTTTGTGTTCTATGTTTGTGGGTCGTCATTTTTGATTCCAAAATAGTCGATTAATAGATTATTTCTTTGGACCGCGTTAATAATTACGTGAATTTCGATTGATAATTCAGCATTGTATTTTTGGTAAGCGGGCTAAAACCCGATGCATATAGTAATTGTTTATAATCTGCTTTATTTTCAGCATATATTAATGCGATTAGTATTGAAATTGAGCCAAATAGTTTTTGAACAATTTTTGAGATTTATCCTGTTGCTTGCTATTGTAGGCGAACGGTGCGGTGAGGCACGGCACTCCAAATTTGATGAAAGATTTTGACATACTTGTTAATTTAATTATTATTGTTGTTTTCAACATAAACCTAACGGATCTCTCGATATTGGAGATTTCCCCCCCCCCCCAAAAAGAATTTTTCTTGATCGTTTTTCTAGATTGTTTTTTTTTCTCCTGAGAACTTTGATTTGAGATTCTGAAATTCGATTTAAGGAATTTATTCTCTCTACTCTGGTCAAGTAAATTGAAATTGATAAAGGAAAAGGGAATTATAAATATTATTTACGAAATTCATATTGAGATTAAATTGTTATTGTTCCTGGATAGGCTTATTATTCCGATAAGAGTTGAACTATAATATGATCAATGACTGAATATTATCGTTGAATCTATATTACGAACAGACGTCGAAGGAATAAAGAATTGTTTGTTGTTCAACATTTTTTTTACCCGAAATAATATTGTATATTATTATAATAAATTATATACACTTGAATTGTTGTTGTTGTTATTATTTATTTATATATATATTTACATATATTTATGACTGGTAATTGGTATTTACATTTACTTATTGTTGATTATGCTGAATTATCCATCTGTACCTGCCGTATGACTCGGAATTGCGTTCTTCTTCGTAGATCCCTCTGAGGTCGGACTTGGGTAGTGTTGATTGGTCAACATTGCATGAGCTTTGGTATCCATGAATGTTGTCCTTTTAACATCGGCTCTTGTCCTGATAGCGGATGGGAACGCTACAAAATGGTTAATACGTCAGTTCCATTTTTTTTAGTTTCATTTTTTTTTCTTCTCGAACCTTTTTTGCTTCTAGTCGTAAATGAATTTACATTCGATGTTTATTGTAAGTAAAAACTATAATCTTGAGACAGTTTAATCATAACAGAGGGTAATATATTTTGGATTAAATTGAATAAATTTGAGAATATTGAATATTAAGCGAAATTTAAGATTGTAATCAAGTCGATTGAATATAACAAACAAATATTTTTCAAGACTAGGTTTTGGTAAATAGGGTTGTTCCATGCTGGTTCTCCTTGGTTGTTGTAGTATCCGTAGTTAGTTTAGTTATTAATTTGTTTATGCTAACCTGTTATATATATTTTCTTGTGTATTATTTCTCTTGTTATTTAAATAAAAAAGCGTGTTAAAGGAATTTTTGTGAATTTGCCACTTTATGATGGATAATCGATCTGAGTTTGTGAGTATTAATATACCCGACGGGTATTCCGAACTTGTAACACGGGATAGAACTGGTTGTTGTGATGCTGATTCACGTTCTGATTTTGGGCAATTCAATATGTCATTAACTCCTCCCACTCAGGGAAGTCTTTACGCCAGACGGGTTTCAAATGAAGTCAATCGGAGTACTGTTGGAAATAATGATAGTATGCATTCTGTTAGTTATGGGTTTAGTAGGCAAGTTAATGCAACTAGTTTAGGAGAGTCTCAGCGAGATGTAAGGCAAGTTGCCTTTGAAGCTCCATTAAGGCAATCTGAACAGACAGGGTTTGTAAATCGGGATTCTTTAAACGATAACGTTGCTGGAAATATTCCAAGTCAGAATACTAACAGATACCTTAATCTTCGTGACTATTATCGAAGAGTTTCTCAGATAAGGAATTCTACTCCGAAAGCTCCTTTGAGTTCTCCTTTTCTGCAACCTATAAATAGATATGAAGCTAGAAATAGTGCGGAATCTGGTGTACATGCTGGAGTTAATAGATTAGATTCTGGTGGGATCGAACATAACTTAATGGTAAAATATGCATTCAAAAGAAACAGTGAATCTCTTGAGTTGAGATTTAAGGATGTAAAATTAACAGATGGGAGTAATAGTCATCAAGTTTTCAATTTATTGTTGAAAATAGAAGAAACATTATTAGAAACTAGTTATTCACTCGGGATGGTATTAACCGTTCTTGTAGCTAAATGTACTGGTGCTTTATTAAGAGAAATCTTATTTGCCTTGAACAACAATGTAAGTTGGTATAATCTACGAGGGAATTTACTAAGTAATTTCGTTACTCCAGTGAGTAGGCATTCTTTTGTATCAGAGTATGTTTATAGAAGACAGAAGTTGTCTGAGCAAGTTAATGATTATGTAAGGTCTGTTATTGTAGCTATGAATGTATTAGGATTTGATGGTCCGGAATCGGAATTAGTGAGTATAATTATGAGTGGTTTAAATCCTAATCAAAAGTATAGGATGTTGAATAACTATTTGCCTGCATCACGTTTGGAATTATTGGAAATAGCTGAAAAACACGTGTTGAGTTTTAGAAACCAGTTAGATTATAATAGAGAAATGAGTGATAATAGAAAAAAGTCTAGTGTTCTAGTATCGAGCTATCATAATAATAAATTGGGTCCGAATGAAACCTCGGTGAATAATACTTTGTTAGAAAATAAATGTAGATCAACCCTTTACGAAAATAAATTGAGTCGATCGATAGGTGGCTCTCGGGATTTTCGGAATTCTAGGGGTCCAAGTAATTTATCTGAGCCTGGAGGGAATCCTAGAACAACTTCATCGTTTATTCCTTCAGAGATGGACAATACTGTGGCGTCTTTCGTTGTCGGAAAAATTAATAGTCAGTTGACGGACATTTGCGTCGACGGTGGTTCCAGCTTCAACATTGTTCGTGCGGATTTGGTTCGTGCTTGTGGTTTCGAGAAATATATTACTACAACACAAGAGAAATTAGTAAATGCTCCTTCAGGATTGAATTTTTCCACGAACAAGGAAATTGTGTTGACCGTCAATTTTTCAGGACACTTTGAAAGAGTTAGTTTCAAGGTGGTAGATGAGTTACCTTGTAAGTGTTTGCTGGGAACTCCGTTTTTGCGTTCCACCAATTCGGTTGTTGATTATTCTAATAATACCTTAGTTCTCCGTGGTGGCAAGAAAAGAATTGCATTGAACTTTAAGAAAACAGTTCGGCATTTTGGTTTTCAATCTAAAGGGTTTAAGTCTGGTCCTCATGCCGGCCAGTTGAAGGGGAAGAATGGAAATCAACAGAGAATACAGACTCGGGATTCTCTGGATCAAGATAAAATGGCTTCGATCTTTATATACGAAGATTTCTTTGATTATGGTTTGCGAGATGAAGGAATTCAGTGCGATTTGGATCTAGTTGATGCCGAATCTAGAATTTTGGAGATTCGTGCTCCGAATAACTTACAGCTTGGTCAACTTAGAGCGATGATTGATTCAAAAACCGATTCGAGTCATCATATAGAAAATACTTTATCTTCCATGGTTGATAGTTATGTGGGGGTTCAACCAGTTAGTAGTGTGCATGGTGCGATAGAAAGGTCCAATCGTCATTTGTCTCCGAACCGAAACTTAGTTTCTGGGACTTCGAAGCAGAATAACGATTCATCGCAGTTTAATTCGTGCAAGACTGGTGGTGTGATTGGCAACTCTTGTGACCAGCATCCATCTTACGTGAACTTGGGGACTTCGTCATCGAGATTTGGTTGTTCGTCTGGAACAGCTGCTTGTGCAAGTGGTTCAGATGGTGAAAGGGGGAATTCCATTCCTCGTTTGCATTTTGATCAGAACTTGGGAGAGATGACATCGTTAATGAACAATGATACTATCAATTGTCGATCTGTTGAGACTTTAGGTGGTGCGAATGCAATGTCCGATTTTGTGAATCCGTCTATCGGAACTTTGGTGACATCTACATGGGAAGATGGTTCTTTTCCGACTCGAACGTGTTGTAATAGAAGATCTGATGGAAGGAGTGACATGCCCTTTGGGAATAATTCGTCCATGGGACAAATAGTGAATTCTGAGTTCGACGTGAGATGTCGTGATTCGGGAGAATCTTTTCAGGATTATGATAATGGTGCGAATGAAATGTGCTTTGGTCATCGGATTGTCGCTGATGGAGACACTTCGAAATTAGTTTTAAATAATGAAAGACCTAGTAATATGAATGTTTCGGAACTTAAGGATGGTGTTAGTCAGTCGTCTAGCAAAACTGATACTACAAAAGACAATTTAGATCTTGTTCAGAATGAGGATCCATCGGCAATTGAGATTCCAGAATCTGAGAGTGTTAAGAAGAACAGTACTCGCAAAAGAAATAGGAATCGTAGAAGAAAGAAGAAAAGGGTGGATAATGTGACGGAATCCTCAAAAAATGTTAGTGTCTTGGAAAAACTAGATGATGTTAGTCCTTCGGGAGTGAATTGTTCGTCGAACGACAATGAACGTAAGGATGCGGTGTTAAACCATAGTAGTGGTTCCGAAGCGTCTGACGTTGACCTAGAACAGTCTGAAAATTTCCATAAATTAATTCAGCGGAATCGGAAGTTTCAGCCTCCTGACCTTTCATCTAATCAACGGGTAATGGCTCAGAATAACACACGGGTGAAGAATCAACCTAACATACAGGTGAAAAATCAGAATTTAGGGCAAGACTCGTGGAAGTTCGATAGCCCTGAGATTGTTGCTTTCATCGACTCAATGAAAACTAAATATTCTGATGTAATTTCCGATAGGGTTGGATGTGTAAAAGGGTTCGTTGGTCGACTCCATTTAAAGGAGAATAAATCTTTCAAGGATACCCCCTTTCCAGTTCCTAAAAATAAGGAGAAAATTTTTTATGATCAAATTGAAGAACTTGTTAAGGAGGGGATTTTAGAAGAGGTTGACCATGCTAACTATGGCAGTAGTTGTTTTCTAGTGAAAAATAAGAACAATACATATCGAATAGTAGGAAATTACATTAAGGCTAATAGCTTAATTGTGAATGACGTATATCCATCCCCGAATTTAGAAGCGTGTCTGACAGGCCTTGCGGATAAGAAACTGTACTCTAAATTTGATTTAAAGCGGGCCTACAACCAAATCTACCTTGATAAATCATCACGTGAGATTACTACCTTGGTTACTCCCAAGGGATGTTATCAATACACCCGAGTTCCGGTCGGAATAAAAACTGGGAGCAACATTTTGTCAAGGGCGATGGAAAAGGTATTAGGTGATCTAACAGATAAGGGTGTCAAAATTTAATTTGACGACGTCCTGGTAGCTAGCGATACAATTGAAGAACACATGTTAATGGTTGAAAAGGTGTTACAGAGGTTCAAAGATTATAACATAACTGTATCTCCTGACAAATGCTTTATGTTTTATAAAAAGATCAATTATCTGGGGTATATTATTCAAGGAGACCAGATGGAAATTGACCCAGGCAGAGTATCTGCTATACGAAATATTCCTCCACCTCGTAATAGGCGTGGATTGTTGAAAATACTAGGAGTATTTAGTTATTATTCTAAGTTTGCGTCGGAGCTCCAACAGCTAATGGCTCCCCTTAGTGCCTTGAAATCTCCTAAGATTAAATTTGTTTGGACTCAGGAACATCAACAAATTCTAGATAAATTAAAAAATATTTTGATAGATAACATAGTTTTAAAGACTCCAGACCTTAATAAACGTTTTGTAGTCCACGTCGACGGCAGTGGGAAAAGTATTGCCGGATGTATTTCCCAAAGGAATGCGAATGGGGACCTTCAACCTGTGTGCTTCTATAGCAAGAAACTCTCAGAGGCGGATAAACACCGCAGTATTTATGAGATAGAATTTATAAGTCTTGTAAAAACAATATCTCGTTATAGACACTACTTGGTTAATGAGTTTGACGTGTTAACAGACAATAAAGCCTTGTCCTGGATACTTAACAACAGTAAAAGGCTCTTAAAGTACGGTCCTTTCGTCGAAACGCTTTGTCAGTTTAATTTTAAGATACGCCATATAAAGTCAGCGGAGAATATAGTAGCGGATTTCTTGACACGAATCTACGATCCGTTTGAATTCAGTATATTGGATGGACCGGTAGGATTAGCTGCATTTAGAAGAAATATGAATATAATGCATCTTTGGAATTTGCCATTAATTAAGGATCCTATCGATAAATTACAACGAGAAGATCCAGAATTAGATAATATTATCAGAAGAATTGAGAACGGTGACGATGTTCAAGGGTATCACCTTAATAAGAATATCCTGCTAAAAAGAACTAATTCGGCGATTAACCCATATAAGATAGTAATCCCGAAAGATTTAAGGAAGGTGCTTATTGAATATCATCATGAAGATGCGTTGATTGGTGGTCATGCTGGTGTGTCAAGAACATTAGCTAAACTGATGAAGAAATTTACCTGGGAAGGATTGAAAGAAGACGTCAAAAATTTCGTAAGTACGTGTGATGTGTGCCAAAGGGTTAAGGAATCGAATCAAAAGAAAATGGGACATTTAATTTCTGATTTCAGTAAGAGAGTTAATTCTCACTGGATGTTTGACATAGTAGGTGCATTACCAAATTCGAATGGATTTAAATTTATACTTATAGGTGTTGATAACGCCAGCCGATTTGTGGTTTTGGAGCGTTTGAGAACCATAAGTTCCAGTGTGGTTGCTAACAAGATGATGGAAATATTCAGTCGACTAGGTTTTCCGGAGGCCCTGTCCACTGACAATGCTTCAATTTTTGTTTCCGAACACTTCAAGAAATTCCTGTTTAGTTTGGGTATCAAGCACATACGGCTGAGCCCCTATCACCCTGGTGGTAATGCGGCTGAAAGATTTATAAAAACCCTGAAGGCATCCCTTAGAGCTTACATCTCGACGAAGCAACATCTGTGGTCAACTCTTGTGCCGGAGCTCCAATTCACCTTAAATATAAGCGAGCACTCAGGATTAAAGATGTCGCCCATCGAAGTATATTTTGGACGTCCATATAATACACCGTTAGGAAACCGATGGAGCATCAATGATTCTGATTTTGGTGGAAAATCATCTGCTCAGATATGGAAAGAAGCTATTCAGAATATGGAGAAAAGTTGGGCAACAAGGCGTAAGTTGATGTTAAGAAGAAGAAATCCCGTTAATTTAGACATAGGACAAAGTGTCCTCTTAAAGGCACACGTTAAATCATCATTAAGAGATAAGGTAGCGAAATCTTTAAGCGACAAGTGGTATGGTCCATTTGTGATTAGGAAATTTTTGACACCGAATACCGTCTTAGTTTCTGATGAGAATGACACGCCAGACTCATATCGCCGTTCGCATGTCTCAGAATTGAAGGTCTATAGGAGTAGGAGAGATTAAGATTAATATTGTCAGAACTTAGTTGTCCTGGTCTTGAAAAATAGTGTTGATTTGTTTGTGTATGTAGTTATGATATAAGAAAATTTTGACTGAATTAACTGTGATATTTGTCGAGCATTTGTTAATATTGTTGTTTGTTATATACTTATTTATTCATTATGGCCATAATGAACAAAGAATGTAAATAATTGAGTATTTATTGTTGTTTTAGCATTTGCTATTATCATTTATTTTGCATTTGTTGTTGTTTGTATTGTTATGAACGTTACTTATGATATTTATATATTCCGTAGCTATCCAGTGCTGTAGACGAAAAATTTCTTGATGGAGAATTTTTCTTTTTTCGACGAAGGCCAGCCTGTAACGATCCCGTTACTATGAGTTGGAGACGAAGAAATAAAGGAAAAACTATGTAAAAAAAGAAGAGAAAATGTTTATAATTATGTAATATCGATGATTAACTTTTCTCTGATTTGTAAAAACTAACAAGAATTAGTAACCTTTCCTCGTTTGCTTCTTTTTTTTTAAAAAAAAAATAATGTGAATCTACGATTGTGGTGAGTGAGAGAGAGAGAAATACATTCCTTTTCTGTTTGGTCAATTCAAGGTCGCTTGCGCGGTAGGTGACGTGCCTTATCGCGATCGTAGCGCCGCTGTCCTTCGTGGGAGCTCGCAGCCTTTCCGGCTGCGAACTGACGTATTAATTTGGAAGGAAGGAGGACGTTTTCCTGCAGTCTCCTAGCAGGCGGATAATTTATCGTCGATGTTAGAATATGGGACGCGTGTCTTGTTCGTTTGACTTAGTTTGTAGTGTCTGCTATTTTTTTGCATTAGTTATATCTGGAAGGAGTTGATTCAATATACAAGAATAAAAGTGCAAGTTGTGTTGTGTTTCGTGATTTTCTTTCTTCTTGAAAAGAAAGGAAGAAAAATAGTGATACGAAAAGTTGCAAACGGAAGGTTGGTGTTTGACCATGTGCATTGGTGCTGTCTGAGTAAAATTGAAGAGGTTAGATTATGCTCTGTGATTATCCAGTGTCTAAATGGTGCTCGAAGTATTGAGTGAAATTTGTATTTGTTCATATTTCCATACTTTTAAGTCAGACAAGTTTGTTTCGTGTTCAGGTGTGCAGGGGCATTTGATGAATTCAATTAGTAACGTAGAAATCTGTATAGTTGACCTAAGTCTTGGTCAATAAGTCGCTATTTCTTTCCTCGCCAAAATCTATCGCATTTTATCGAGAGTGTTAAATGGTGTATTTCTATGTGGGTTCCTTTCGGCAGGAAGATTAGATGTGCTAGTGAGTAAAATAAATCTGTTCTTGGCTGTTGCCTTAAAAATAGCATGTTATGCATGCATTAATACTCGTAATATCCAGAATCTGAGGTGGTTTTTCTTTTGTTGGTGGAATGATAAAGTGGGATATTTCGAGTGAGAACAGAGGTTTGCTCCCCATTGCACGTTGGAACGCATAGTCTTGCAATATAATAATATTCCCTGCAATCGTAGCAACGACCACTCTCTGGGTTCAATTGTCTGACGGATTGGTGGAATGATAATGTGGAAAACGAGGGAGAGCATTTCAATTTGTTGAAACCAGACCTAGGTTTGGTCATAGTGGTTTTAGCGAATCTGGAAACAGAGCGTGACTTTCGATCTTTGAATGGAAATTAGTTTGGCTGAATGGGGGAATGAGAATGTTGAAGATTGAGGTGAGAGTAGTGGTGAATGTCGTTTGGTAAGAGACACTATACCTTATCCTGGGTTTGTCTCGTAGTATCACTGATTACTTTAGTGACTCGCGAAGTTTTGTGGTCCGAGAGAGAGCCGACTGAATCAGTGATAGAACTAGTTACATTCGGACGTTTTCGGTTTTCAGACCTAAGCATTGGTCTTTGAGTTACTTTTTCGATCACTGCCTAAGCACGTTTATTCTTGTAATTTGATAAAGAACAGACGACAAGCAGACTGAGAGCGAGGTAGTAAATACCAAAGAAAGGTAAAAAAAAAAGAAGAATATAAGAGGTGAGTGTTCATTAAAATATATATTATAGTTGATTGTCCTTTGTTTGTGTTCTATGTTTGTGGGTCGTCATTTTTGATTCCAAAATAGTCGATTAATAGATTATTTCTTTGGACCGCGTTAATAATTACGTGAATTTCGATTGATAATTCAGCATTGTATTTTTGGTAAGCGGGCTAAAACCCGATGCATATAGTAATTGTTTATAATCTGCTTTATTTTCAGCATATATTAATGCGATTAGTATTGAAATTGAGCCAAATAGTTTTTGAACAATTTTTGAGATTTATCCTGTTGCTTGCTATTGTAGGCGAACGGTGCGGTGAGGCACGGCACTCCAAATTTGATGAAAGATTTTGACATACTTGTTAATTTAATTATTATTGTTGTTTTCAACATAAACCTAACGGATCTCTCGATATTGGAGATTTCCCCCCCCCCCAAAAAGAATTTTTCTTGATCGTTTTTCTAGATTGTTTTTTTTTCTCCTGAGAACTTTGATTTGAGATTCTGAAATTCGATTTAAGGAATTTATTCTCTCTACTCTGGTCAAGTAAATTGAAATTGATAAAGGAAAAGGGAATTATAAATATTATTTACGAAATTCATATTGAGATTAAATTGTTATTGTTCCTGGATAGGCTTATTATTCCGATAAGAGTTGAACTATAATATGATCAATGACTGAATATTATCGTTGAATCTATATTACGAACAGACGTCGAAGGAATAAAGAATTGTTTGTTGTTCAACATTTTTTTTACCCGAAATAATATTGTATATTATTATAATAAATTATATACACTTGAATTGTTGTTGTTGTTATTATTTATTTATATATATATTTACATATATTTATGACTGGTAATTGGTATTTACATTTACTTATTGTTGATTATGCTGAATTATCCATCTGTACCTGCCGTATGACTCGGAATTGCGTTCTTCTTCGTAGATCCCTCTGAGGTCGGACTTGGGTAGTGTTGATTGGTCAACATTGCATGAGCTTTGGTATCCATGAATGTTGTCCTTTTAACATCGGCTCTTGTCCTGATAGCGGATGGGAACGCTACATAATTCATTTACTGATGCTATGTATAAGCATCTGAAGTCCTTTAGAACGGCTTTGCTCCTCTGTCGACAGGTATTAGAGCAAACATGGTCGGAGATATCGAGGAGGGTTCCTCGGAATCGATTCAGCGCCCCAAGAAAAGGTTCAATCTAATAGGTTAACCTTCTATTCAAATCAGAAGTGGAATTAACTATTTCCGGTTTCAAGGTTGATCGCCATAGAACAAAAATGGCAACAGATAGCGATATAGGGGCATGGTGGCTCAGTGGTGGAGCGCATACCTCTGGTGAATGGGGTCCTTGGTTCGGTCTCCGGCCAAGTAAATTTATGGTGTACAACATCGTGTCCGTGGGTTTTCTCGGGGTACTAACATTTCCTCACACTTTTTCATTCCATCATCCTTAACTTGGTTTAATCATTGTCCCCCTTAGCCTAAGGGACATAATCGTGGGACATTAAACTTTCAAAGATAGCGATAAACTGTTTTCTGGGATCGATTTAACTTCTGAGGTTAGATATCTTCATCCGCATGACTCTACTAAAACTGCAAGTAGTAGGAATTTACTACTATTTTCAGTCTCAAGATTAATTTTCATAGAACAATAAGAGAGAGCGACAACCTCTTTTGTAATGAACATGAAATGAAATGAAAGCTTTCAGTTTAACGTCGCACGATTACGTCCTTTAAGCTAAGGGACACGATGATTAAGGTAAGTGAATGATGGAAGAATTGATGGAATAAAATCTGGGAAGAAACGGGAGTACCCCGCGAAAACGCACAGACACGATGTTGTCTACCACAAGGTTACTTGGTCGGGGATCCAACCAGGGACCCCACGTACTAGAGGTAAACGCTCTACCACTAAGCGACCATGTGCCCCCACCACTTCTTTTGTTTAAACAATTAATTCTCATAAGAATAGATCCTGTTACCTCCCGTAACGCTATCTTCTAACCGGAAGTGGTTGATAATAACCATTTCCTATTTCAACGTTGATCAAATAAAGCAAGGACAGTAAAAGTTAGCGACAAACAGTTTGTTAATACGGATTCAGCGTCGCACGAATATGATCAATCTTTGACTTCATCTTTCTAGTGTAACCAGATCTTGTAGAAATCTATTGAACTATTGAAATATTAATATATTAATCCTCATCTAGAAAAAATAGTAAGATATAAAAAGAAATGTTTTTTTTTTTTTTTCATTTGGCTCCAGGGTCCCAAGAATAAGTTTCATCTCTGACCTTACTCTTATAGATCTACTACTTCCGGTTAATAGATTTACAACTTCCGGTTTCAGTATTGAGGTCGCGTATGAGACTCATTTTTATGAAAAGTCTTCTATTCAAATTCCTTATTGCAATTTCTAATCAGCTCCGTAACTTAGATCTTTTCCTGGAGGGGCAAGCATTAATATTTGGACCCCCTAAGTAAAGTTGTTTTGGACCCTGCCGCAAAATTCGAAAATAGGTCCCTCCTTTCCATCTTTCTCTTACTCTTTGTAGGCCCTTCGACCCTGCGGGCCCTCCCCTCGCCTCTGGGCCCGTTCCATACATGACAAACTAATTAAGGGGACAATATCAAAGCCATACCAATAAATATTATTTCTAGGGCCCCTAATAGTAGACTTTTTTTTTTTACTGAAATGGGCCCACGACTCATTTTTGTTTTATTTGCCTTTTGTGTGATGTTTTGTTTATGTAATGAAGTGAATCTGTTTGATGCTTCATTTATAGTTTCATGTTCGTATCGTATATCTATGGAGTAAGAAAATCTTGTCTTAAAGGGGGCCCCCTCGAACGGCGGGGAGCTTCCCTGGAGGGACAGTTGACCCTCCTGCCCCCCCACAAGTTAGGGCCTTGTTTCTAACCATGGCAATCATTACCCTATATGCGACTCATCAATTTTCCTACGAGGAATACTATTATTCTTTGTATTTCCAAGTTCGGGTTTTGTAACTATGGATATCTAGACGTTTTCTCTCTTCATTCACATCTTATTTCTAATATAACCACAGATAACCCTTTTGGATGCTCTTAAATCCCATGTATTCCTTCGCTGCTATTTTCATAGTATCAAGAATGTTGTATTTTTTATATTTACATGTTTTGTCAGCAGCAAGGATATGTAAGACGAAACTCCCAGTTTAAAATGGAATCTGATTCGATGTACAACAGCCGGGGATCGAATCTGAGCTCACATGTATCAAAGGCATGTGCAACAGTCCTACACCAAAAAAGGAAGTTATTTTAAGCTCCACTTAATCACACGAAAAACAATTTGAAATTTACGCCTTTTGATTTTTTTAAAATATAATTTTATAGTTTTCAAACTTTATAATAGCGTCTTTGCTTGATCCTACAAAACATTTTTATGTATCAGTTCAAAATGTATTGATTTTACAAATATATGTGTTGAATTTGATTTTATTCAAATGAAAAATTGAAATGAAATCTTTGCTTGCTAAGCTAAAGGAAACGGTGATGATGAGAAATAAAAGAAATCTTGCAATGAAGAAAATGGGATGAAACAGGAGAACCATGAGTAAACCTACGCACACGGTGTTTGTCCACCTCAAACCTCACTTGGCTCGAACTGGGATCGAACCAAGAGCCCCATGCACTGATTGAAATGATATCTCAAAGAAGACATATTCTTGCATTTAAATAGAAAATGGCTTCATGTTACACATGTGTGTATTATAGTTTGTGAAGAAATTTCTAACATTTGATCATATCCTTAACTGTTTCTGAGTAATTTTGTTTCTTCTGTGTTATCATTATTACGCATTAACGATTTAAAATTTTAATAAATATATTTACAAATTTAACTTGCGTGTCATTTATAATATTAATTCGTTATGTAAGTGAAAATGTGGTTAGTGCTCTGTATTTCTAGAGCAAAGATGGAGAAAGGGTCGTGCATAAGAAACCCGGAAATGTTTAGTTGAGACAGGAGAGTGAGTGATGAACAACATGTAATGGAATGATATAATCTTTGTGGATTGTTTAATAAGAGGTTTTTGTCGCTGACCTTGGAGAGGAGGAAAACGAAGCATCAGATGAAGATCAAGGTGTCTTCATTAAAAGAACATCTCGAAAGATGTCACTCATAAGGAAACCAGTTTCGTTGACCAGTAGTCGAGCCTTTCATAAAAGAAATATCATCCGATTAAGTACGTATACAATTGAGCAATTGCTTTCCATGTTGTTGCTATCCCGTGTAATTAATCAGCTTATAAATTAAGTACTTATACAAGTGTGAGATTGCTTTACGATCATATTCATTAGTTTCCCACGTCAGTGTTCGTTGAGAACTCATCTTCTTAACCTCAACTCAATTTCTTTGTCTCTTTAAACGGAATATTGCCTATATTTATTTATATAAAGGTAACCAAGAAAGTTCTGTCGTTTTTTCACGCACCACCTTCAAACATCGATATGTCATCTAAGACGTACCTGGAAGATCAAAAATAGTCTCCATCAGCATTGATGACCTTCTGTCAATGTTCTGGAAGGCCATGGATTCCATCGCGGTAGAACTTGCTGGGCCATGAAGTGAAGAAGGTATCAAGTGCATTTTACACCTCTACTAGGGATTTGAACTGGCGTCCCCTAAGGTGATTGTCCAAGGAATGGAGTAGGTGATAATCGGAAGTATGGCGGATGCAACAGTGATTGCCATCCAAGGCGTAGAATGGTGTCCCGGCTCATCCTACCCACGTGGGGCTTAGCGTTATCCTGTAACAGGAGGACCTCTTTGCGATTCAGAAGTGCTAGCTAGAGAGTTTTGAGTTTTTCTTGAACACGGATCAGCTCAACTGCTGACAGAAGTGCATTGATGTTCTGACCAGCTGGTAGCAGTTCCTCATGCACGATGCAGCGAGCAGTCCACCAAACACACAGGAGACCTTCTTCTGGTGCAGTGCTGGTTTGGTCTGTTTTGAAACCGGTTCGTGGGATACAAACTAATGATGACGGCACCGTGGAGCTTCGTACAGGATCCACTTCTCATCAGATGTCAACATTCTGTCCAGAAATGGTTCCTTCGTCAGACGAGGTAGCAAAGAAACAATAATATCTGCTCGCGTTGCCTTCTGGCCGGGAGTCAAATCATATGGGACCCATCGACCCAACTTGTAGTGCTTGCCAAGTTAGTGGAGGTGCTGCCAAATGGTTTCTCCACTTACACTGAATTGTAGTCCCAATTCCTCACACGTCTGGCAACTGCTCGCCTGAATTGCAGCCTGAAGATCTTCATTTTTTTCATATGTTGGTCTTCCGGTACGTAGTGTGTCTTCAAGTGTCTCGATACCGTCCTTAAACTTGTTAAAACCACCTCTGCACTGTCCGCGTAGTCACGACACACTCAACAAAGGACTGACATATCTTCCGCCCCGCTGCAGCGGCGCTTGACCGCAGTTTGAACTCGTACAGCATACACGCCCTTATGACGCTTTGTGGAGGTCCTATGTTCACTCTACCCTTACGCAAGTTTACGGTGTGACTGAACAGCCACAGCCAGGTAGTATATTGGATATACCCACACCAACAACTGACCTTCGCCTTATCTCCATTCACATTCAACTCACGGTGTGAGGGCCAGGGACCGTGCCGTGGGAAGGGCGAGTGGGGCGATGGTCCCGGGCGCCGAAGTAAAGGGGCGAAAAAATCGGGAGAAAAAGGGGCAAAAGAAAGGAAAAATTACTTGGAATATATGTATGGGGGTGTCGTCGTATACTCTCGCCCCGGGCGCTGATTTTCCACGGCACGGCACTGGTGAGGGCCAATTGAACACAGACTTCTACAAAAGGAGACAGAACTTTTCTGGTTACCTTTATATATAACATAATTTCCAAATACAGAGTCGTAAAAACTCATGTTTTCATTATCATTTTCTTCATAATGATTTCAATTATGAAGCAAGTAGCAGGTTGCCCGTTATTCCCACGGATAGAATACGTTTCATTATGGACATAAAGGGCAATGGGGGCTGAATTTGGATTTGAACGGCATCGGAAGTGTCACTGTTTGTCTCAGCGACTCTGAAAACTATGGATTCGACACTAACATCGGTCACTTTTGATCATTTTAAAATAGTTCCCCTTCGCTCCCCCCTTAGTAGTACCGTCAAAGTGAAATGATTTTAAAAAAACATTAAAAGACAGAACCTCATATATGCTGAAAATTTGATCGGGATCGGTCTGGTTGTTGAAGAGTCATGAAGTTACAAACATAGTCACTTTCAATTTCCTATAATTAGATTTTAGACTGAAAACAAATGACAACGAAACTTGAAGACTTTTCGGAAAGACATCGGCCTGGTCCTATGTTTAAGGGACCATATCAGCCATCTCCTGGTGGAATGAAGAAAATTTCTGGATAAACCTGTTGGCGCGCGTTCGAATCCAATCCTTTCAGTCCGTGAAGCGTAAAAATTACACGAACAACAAATGTAAAAGTGAAATATAATTATTATTGAACATGACAGCAACAGTGTTGCCAGAAGCCAAGTAATTAAAAACAAATCTGTAGACCTATTTTACGAATACGACGTTATTATTATTTCCGTAAGCTGTCAATAATGAGAGCAACTTCGCCGATTCGATAAATAGAGACGTGTTGCATCTATTGAGAATTATTGAGAATTATCACATAGGCCTATCAATTTCTCAAAATTATTATATTTTTTCTTATTTTATAACTTTTTAATGTACACTTCAACCACTGTAATTTAAAATGAAATGAAATGTTTAAGTTTTACGTCCACTTTATACAGGCTAGAATAAAGGAGACGGTGATGATGAGAAATGAATTAAGTGGTGGAATGAAGAAAGTGGGAGGAAAGGGGAGAACCCCGAGAAAACCCACGCACACGGTGTTTGCAACCACTTGTGCGCGAGCTGGGATCACTCAGGGACCCCAAGCACCAGACTCTACCATTGAGTCACGGCGCCCCATCATTGTAATTTAACATTGAGTGTTATCGCAAAGGGCTATTTCCCTGACACACTTCATATGCACAGTGTTAAAATGTATTGAAAGAATGCCTCTTATGGCCCAAAAACGGTGTGCGAGCAAAGGTTAAATTATGTAACTTCATGAACACGCTATATAAAGTCGTAACTAAAATATACTGGAATGAATTTCATCTTAGTTTGCCTAAATTTATGATAGTTTATTATAAACACGTTTTTATTATTTGTGTGATGGTACGGAAAGTATTATCCATAGATAATTATGGAAAACAACGTTCTTTTCCAAAATTGTTTGAAGTAAAACATTTTTTTTGTTTTAGAGTTCTTAAATCTCCAATTACAGGTTTTCAGCATCATTAAACATCTCGAGAGAACCAGAAAATAAATTTCTATTTTGGGAAAGGAAACAAGACTTAAAGTAATTTTAAACAATTATCCGTAAGAGCGAAGAAGGTGCTAAACACGTAGTTAATAATTTTACCCAAGGTTTTTACAAAATGTGCAATACGATTTGCATGTGTAAGTGCATTAAAACACAAGGATGCTTCGGGGAAAAGTTTTGGAATTATCATAAACCTAGGTCAAGGCTATAACAAATGTTTTTGTTTCCGTAATGAATGCAACAATGATCTCAGCCCCAAGGTTACATTGTAGAAGTGTTTTCAGCTGATTACGCCTTTGGGGAGCGACTCGCTGAAGCTCCAACACATTTCTTACTATTTGGTCATCATCAAAATTTTTTAATGAGGTAAATTGAAGTAATTTTCAATAACCATCTGTGAGGATGTGAATAAATGAAAATACCTAAACGAAGTTAAGCAAGCAAGCAAGAATAAAAGAAGCAAAATAAAAATTCAGAAAGAAAAGATTTATAAAATGAAAATTGTATTTGTTTATTTTTTGTTGGTAAAACAGTGACAGTGTTGCCATCTACTTTCATGAAAGAAAAATACTGTCGGTGATAAATGCAAATGGCTCAGAGTTACTCCGTATTGTCATAAGATTTGAATTGCTACCCTTCTGTATGCTAACAATAATGGTCATGGCGAGAAAACATTGATGCAGGACTTAACCTTGAACTGTAGGTTCATTCTCGTGTAGGCTCAGTCAGGCCCGTAGCCAGGCCAAAAATTTAAGGAGGGCCCGATCCAACCACATTATAGTTCATCAGCATATTATAGTTCACTTGAAGCCTACCGTGAAAATTTTAGGAGGGGCCAACAAACATTTAGAGGGCCCGGCCCCCCTAGGATACCCCCCCTGGATACGAGCCTGCGCTCAGTGCTAAGAAGGAAGGTTGAGCTTCAACGAGCAAACAAACGACAAACGTAACAGCAACGGATTGTTGTATACGTAGTATAATTATTTAAACACACATCATTCAAGAGTTTCTTACAATAATTAAGTTAGATCATCGTCGTCATAGGTATTCTGCCATCAATGACAGGTCACTTGCTGCAACTGAGAAGTTTCTGCTCCAAGGTCTTCTGCTAACCTCTTCGTTTACACTACGATATCTCTGTTTTGATATCGTCCATTAATTGTAGCCTCGTTGGTCCCTCCCTCTCTTTCCTGCCACCATACTCTCATGATACAGTTTCGTCTTAGCCAATGTCCCATTAGTTTTTCTTCCTCTTCTTAATAATATCTAAAATTGTTCTTTTCTCCTCCCATCATTTCTAACACCCTCTCACTCGTTTTCCGCTCGACCCTGCTAATCATCTCCATTCTTCTCCATACCCACATTTCGAAAGCTTCCAGTCGTTTTCATTATTTTTGGGTAATGTCTAATGTTCCTGCCCCATAGGCCTACTGTGCAATACTCCGCACGAAGCATTGTATAAATCTATTTCTCAACTCTTTATTCAAGGTCTCACAAAATAGTAGTCTATTTTCTTCCTCATAAAGGCTTCTTTCGCCATTCTTTTCCTTGCTTTTATTTCACGTTTACTTTTCAATAATACTACTCAAGTATCGAAAACTAGTTACCTGTTCTATTTTCTCTCTCCCTGCTTCTACATTTGACACCGCTCGCTTCCTTTCATTCACAATGGCTTTTAATTCAGTTAGAATTAAGTGCTTATTTGAGCTGCACTGCATTTGCATTCAAGGGCGCCCATCAGGGGGGCAAGGTGGGGCTCTTGCCCCCCTAGAGGAAATTGTACTTCAGAGTATCGAAAACTCAACAGAATTTTTACATTAATTACAGCAAAATTTGAACCTATATTTGAAACGTCGCTTATACTCGTCCCCCCTTGGAAACCACAACATGGGCGTCCTTGTTTGCATTCGTTAAAAGATTGGTTATTTTTTAGTGATACGACACTTGTTACAAAGATTAATTTGATCCCTAAAAATAACATTATATACATTAGAAAAATTCCCCTCATTTACTGGGGAAAAAAACGCAGAAGACTAGCAAATGTAAAATATAATTGATATGCATTGCTCACAAGACGCCGTATTGACAAAAATCGATGTCCAATTTTGTATATGGATATTTCGATAACTATCGACTAAAACTGGTGTCAATATTTCGATATTGTTAATTAGTGACAATAATGTTAATATTTACAATTTATTTTCTTCAGGCTTTTGTTACCTTTTACTTTTACGTGTTTGATAATATTTAGTCTGGATTTCAGCACGATATTCTTTAGTCTTGTAAAACTGAAAACACTGATAATAATCATATTTTTACAAGTAGTAGGTTAGATTGAATGGTTTGTCATTTAACAATCTGTGTAAAGCAAAATGTTTTCTACATTTACGTAAGTTTTTGTTTGGTAATCTTTTTTAAATGAACAGTCGTTAACAAAATCATTCTGTTCTAGTATTTAAAGAATACAAAATGTGTTGTGAAATATTAACATCTCATATATCTTAGTGAAACTCCTTTTTATGATGGGGAACGCGGTGGCTTAGTGGTAGAGCGTTCACCTCTGCTGCATGGGGTCCTTGGTTTGATCGCCAAGTGAAGTCTGTGGTGGACAAATAATGTGTGCGTGGTTTCTCGGCGTTCTTCCTTTTCCTCCCACTTTCTTCATTCCACCATTTCCTTTATTTCTCATCATCACCGTCTCCTTTAGCCTAACCGGCATAACCAAGATTTCATTTTTGCAGAAAGCATGCTGAACGTAACACAAGCTGAAACGCGCACGTACAGGAGAGTACTACGCCCGGCTTCCTTCGTGCGATCGCTTGCATTGAAATGTATAGGCTACTTCTGTTCCTCTCAGATACCATGAATTTTCGTTCGCAAATCAAAACTGTATTATTCACAGTGTAAAGACGAACGAACACTATTTGCCATTTTCCTCGCTGCTCGTGGAAATGTGTTATGATTCATTTGAAGAAGAAAATCACATTTTACAAAAATTATTTTAAAATATATTCAACATTCATTTAAAAGATAGACTCGTCAAATTAAAGTGGGTGTCTACGTGCGAATTTGTGTATATAGACAGAAACCGCTTTTAGTAGGACCACAAATTTAACCCTTGTAATTGTTCAAATGTTTTCTTGTTATTTGAATATTTTTCAATCAGTTCTTTATTATTTGAATATTTTTCATTCAATTCTTTGTTATTTGAATATTTTCCAATCAATTCTTTGTTATTTGAATATTTTCCAATCAATTCTTTGTTATTTGAATATTTTCCAATCAATTCTTTGTTATTTGAATATTTTCCAATCAATTCTTTGTTATTTGAATATTTTCCAACCAATTCTTTGTTATTTGAATATTTTAATTAACTCTTTGTCATTTGAATATTTTCAATCAGTTCTTTGTTATTTGGGTTATCTGCCATTTCTCCTACTTATTAATGATATTCAGCTTTTTATTAAAAATTCTGAGATTCTCCTATTCGCTAATGATCTCAAATTATATTCTAGAATTAATTCAACTGAATATTGCATACAACTACAAGACCTACAGCGAGTTCAAACATGGTGCGATGACAACAAATTAATAATAGATGTATCTAAGTGTAAATCCCTTTCTTTTACGAGAAAAAGAAATCCCATCACCTTTGACTATACGCTGAAAGAAACCAAACTGTCTAGGCCAAGTACTGTTGAAGATTTAGGCGTTATTTTTGATCCTGAACTAAATTTCAATCAACACATAAATATGGTAACAAACAGCGCATATAGAAGCTTAGGTTTAATGTACAGAATAGCGGAAAACTTTTTCAGTGAGACAACGTTAGCAACACTTTATTTTACATATGTTAGATCAAAATTAGAATATTGTTCTAATATGGACCCCCAACAGTAATAAATACTCTCAAGAAATAGAAAGCATTCAAACAAAATTGTTGAAAATACTTACATACAAAAAAAACTAGTTTTTATCCTAAATATTTTTCCTACAATGATCTAGTAAACAATTTTCATTTTCAAACTTTAGAAAAAAGAACATGGATGTTGGATTGTTATTCTTATACAAGTTATTAAATAATAAGATTGATTGTGTGGAGTTGGCATCGAAAATATCACTGCGAATTCCCACTTCCAAAACCAGAGTAGAGAATACAGGGACATTTTATTGTGCGAAAGCTAGAAGCAATATATTTAAATCCTTTATGAGGAGGCTGTGTGCGTTATATGACATTGTAAATAAGTTTGTTAAAGTGGATATATTTAGTTTATCAGAAAACAGGTTCCGATCATATGTGAAACAAGAAATTTTCTATATAGAAATAATTAAGAATTTCATGTATGTAACATTTACTGTATGTACACAACACTATAATTGGGCATTAAGCCTGCTGTGTTGAATATTAAATAAATAAATAAATAAATAAATAAATATAGCTCATACATTTGAATATTTTCAGCCAATTCTTGTAAATTAAACATTTTAAAAAGTCTTTGTTATTTGAATAATGTTTAATCCATCTTTTCATAACTTGAATGATTATTCAAATGATTCTTTGTTATTAGAATAATTTTTGAATCAATTTTAAATTATTTGAATATTTTTTCAATTGATTCTTCGTAATTTGAGAAATATTTCAATAAATCTTTCTTATTTTAAAAAAATGAATGAACCTTTTGTTATTTGAATAATTATCCAATTCATTCTTTGTTATTGTGATATTTTTTTAATCAAACTTTGTTTATTTGAATATTTTCAGTCTAATCTTTTTTTTTTTTTTTGAATGATTATAGATGAAATTTTTGATATTCCAATAATTTTTTAATCAATCATTATTGAAAGTCACTGCGTACTGCCTACCTTTGTGAACAGAGAACTGGATTACCACAGAATTCTTCCAACAGAATGAGTTTATCCAACCCATTTTAAAATTTATTTCTTCAGTTACTTTAGATTATCTTCTTCAAAGTAATAAGTGGTTCATGATGAGTATGTGTTACTTTTCTTTCTGTTTGTTCTCTCCACGTGGGGCTGCGGGGACATTTTTATTGCATCTGAAGCTGTCCCGTTAATTCTATGGTCCGTAGGCAAAAAAAGACACGGAGGGGGAACCGGTCATCTAAGGTCGAGGTCACCTGCAGCACTCACGTGATGTTCTTTTGTTATATCCGGGTTCGCCTTCCTCTTGTTTCCAATAACACAATGTTGCGTCCGTCCATCGAACCATTTTTCAACTCGCTTCTCCCTCACTTGATCTTTTCTTGCAGAGGCCAAACCAATCGAAAGTAAGATGGCTTTCATGTCAAACATAACTCAGCGTCTTCTTCTTTCACGAAGTTTATTATTGAGTCACGTGACTCTGATGGAAAGTTATAACAATATTTTTTTTGCCAGACAATTTTTGCAAGTCTCTCCCCTAAGTAAATAAACTACTTCAGTTGCCGCAAACCGCTAGTGATTTCACGGGATGGGATGATACAGATCAATACAATAACAACTCATTTCAAAAGCAATTCAGGCTAATAAGGATTCACTTCGATCTTCCATTGTTTGTCATAACAATGCTGCATCACTAAACATAAGCTTATTCTTATTCCGACTTGCGACTGGTCATTTTATTTATTTACAGTACTTATTTATTTACTTCACAACTTTCTTGCAAGAGCGTCATTTCAGTTTCGCTTAGGGAGATCAGATTTCCTCCCCTGATGTAACTAGTTTCATGTTAGTTAGTAGAGACCGGATGTTCAGGCATTAAAAACCTGGAAAATAGGTAGGTAGATTGACACTTAAATGTAATTCGAAATAGATGTTCAAGCCATAGATAATGTAGATTCAAGTCATAGATAATGTTCAAAGAATATGCGTAGAATCATATTTTTTTTTTGTTAATATCTACTTTTACTGTATATTGTAAAGTTTCTTGGGTAGAGCAATAAAATGTACTCGGGATTTAGACTTTTCCCTTCACCTTTTTATTATAAAAGTTTATGTACACGAATTATAATAAGTAATTCCACTAATAATTAGGTAAGATTAGATAGGAGCCCGGTGATCAAGCGTCGTGGGCTTTGAGGTGAGGTACTCTCGGTGACCGTGCGTCGTGAGAGGGGTGTAGATGAGGTATCTCTCTGTCGGTGACCGTGCGTCGTGAGAAAGAGGAAAGGAACCCGATGACCGAGCGTCATGGGTATAAGGATGGGTACATCTCGGTGACCGAGCGTCGTGAGAGGGGTTTTAGGTGTTTCAATCAATCCGGAAAGATTGATGTTGGTCAAGGCGTGTAGGTCCTTTTTATCCTGTATTGTTGGCTTCCTTCGTTGATTCTCGTCCTTCCGACTGTTGGCGATGGTGATCGACTCCTCTTCGGGACCGTCGTCTGTTTGTTTTTATTTATTACTAACACATGTAGTTCACACGTCGTTATTGCATGACGTGTAGACATGCGGAACCTTACAATATATAAAAACAAAAACAAAGTTTGATATGCATTGATATATATACATGTGTGTGTGTGTGTGAAGAATAGGCATTTTGCCTAACATTCGATCTCTAATACTAATATTAGTATATTCTCATGTTACTTTTATATACAGGGTGGACCATTTATCACGAGACAGAAAAATAAAACGCTGGAACTTTGTATCATGCATTCTTTGGTATATTGTGTGATACCACAAAGTTAACAGTGTTGCCAACGTAATATGAAGTTGTATTGTTTCAAATAGCATTACGTCAGGTTATTACATATTCCAAACCTAAATGTAGAAGTAAAACATACAATGCCACATTTGTTACTTGTCATGCAGTGTTACAACCTAAGGGTAATATAAGCAAGCTCTAAAGGGTATGTGGCTCAGTGGTAGGGGCTTTACCTCTGGTGCGGGCTGTCTCTCGCTACATGTTTCTGATGAACAACATGGTCTCAGGGTTCTGTCGTTTCCTTCCACATTAGCATTCACCAGTTATTACACAATTATTAGTTTTCAGTAAGTATTAGTCACCCATCTACTTCATCCTAAACGATATAACGTGGGGAGTTAAACTAGATGTTTTTCATAAGCAAACTGTGAAGTGAAAATTTTTAAATATTTTGAAGAAGAAACGTTAAAAGAAATTGGTGCTATGGTAAACTAACTAAGTTTATGACATACGGAACTCAGTGGTTCAATGCTGAAATTGCGAAAACTCTCCATTGACTTCTGTCCTTAGTCAACTGGATCCACTTACTACTTTCTATCGTTATTTTTGCGAGATCCATCTTCATATTGTCCTCTCATCTGCACCTATCATCATCAGACTTCCACTCCTCTTAAAAACGCAGTAACCACTCCACTTTGTAAGTCTGATGAAGACACAGTTATTGTTTTGAAACTGTTACGTGTTTGTGTTTCTATATATTTTTATCACACAGCCTTACTCAGTGTGTTGTGTTTAGTTTGACAATCTTCAAACAACGCCTGATAGAATACTTATAGCTAAAAATATAAATTAATTCAAATTCTCAATGTTAGGGAATCTACCAAGGCAATGCGTGCGTTAAAAGTTACAGTATTGTTGAGTTTAGTGTGGTTGTGATACCTTTGCTAAGTTATTGTTGTCAATGAAAGGTTTTGCTGACCATTCAGATTAAAAATACTAATGGATTCTGTTGAGCATCCTAACTGGGATGTTACTAACAGCACATGGGGTATACAAAAAAATCACCGTCGCACTGATCCTATTTCCCTTTCATTCACCTAGTTCTGTAGCATGACCTCTCCGTCAACACGGAGACTGTGTTAACCAAAACACTGGACCTTTGGTGTTGAAATAACAGACAAATGTGGTTGTCGCGTTGGAACTACTTGTCTCTGTTAAAATTAAGTTGAATTAACTTCATTCTTTAGTGTGTACCAAGAATTCGATCGATGCTTGAAGTAGGGAATATGATGGAAGCAATTTCATCTAAGGTAAAGTGAACATGTGTTTTTAAAACGCAGTAACCATTCCAATGTCCAGATCTTCTGTTAGATCTCAACAAGCGACAAGAGAACTATCCACAACTAGATTTATTATAGTACTCGCGCCCAGTCGTGAAGCTTGGGCTCTAAACCAATCACAGCAATATTTTTCTTGAGCTCCGATGCATCGGAAAACTTCGGTACAATTCGTGGAGCCGCTTCCCGAGCGCACACTTGGAGAAACGTCAAACAGCTGAAATTCACCAACAATGTTGCCAAACTTTGAAGAGATAGAAAATGAGTATTTAAAAAAGCATTTCAAAATTACCAATAATAACACTGCACAACAATAACCGCTGTAACAATTATTCTAAAACGGTAACAATAACACGAATACTTTTGACAATCATCTATCTTGGATAATTCGTTTCCAAAATACTCGCAGCATTACCTGCTGATATGACACTATCTTATATTACGAAGCTGTGTAGGTCTCTACTTGTCACTTATGGTATCCAGTGAAAAATGTACTTCTCTCTACTTTGTATGGTTTGGTTCCCAGGAGAGTGATATTTATCTACCTACCTATCCATCTACTCTCTCTCTCCGTATATATATACGGAGGGAGAATCGGTTGTTAAAAAATCAGAATAACACTACTGACTGCAGTAACTGAACTTTACCTGAGTAGAGCAAGCCATTCATATAAACACCGATTAAATGCTCAATGATGCCGTACGCGTGCAAAATGAAAAAGGAGAGATAGAGTGGCAGGTGGTTAGTCATAAAGATTTCAATCTGCTCTATAATATGAGTCTTAGTTGATTTTAAGTCACAAAGAAAGCAATATTTAGAGATCGATCAACATAATGCAAAACATTAACTCTCTCCAATCAAACAGTAAAAGACTATTACTAATAAATCCACAATATTGAGAATGTAGTAGGCTAGCAGACGATCAAAGAGCTATACTCATTAGTTTCAAGGAGTGTCACTCTCTCAATAAGAGGAACGATAATTGGCAGAATCCCTAATCCCATAAATGAGCTACAGGGAACTTGATTAGTTTTATGGGATTAGTTTAGTTTGGCATCATGTCTTACTTTCTCTCAGCGTTGTTGTCAGTTGGTGCAGAAGTTTCCAAAGGGTGTTGGTCATTAAGAACCCTTTTTCAAAGTTTCTCGCGTTGTGTTCGCGATTGCTGCTCTACGTATTGGTTAACTGGAAGAACGTTGGGAAATAATTGGGTATTTGTACCTGTGACGTAATAAGCTACTGCAAGGGTGGGGGGAGAGAGAGTTTATATCAATTAAAAGCGAAAAAAAGCACACAAACGCAAAATCTGATTTGTAATACGTTGTGTCTGTTGCAGAATGAAGGGTAACCCCTAAAAATTTAACACAGATGTCTTTAGGGTTGCAAATAGGATGTTGCTGCAATTAGTTTAAATTATACATGTGGTGTCACGTAAATGAAAGCGACATTAAAAGAAAGAAAGAAAGAAAGAAAACAGTAGGGCTTAAACTCTTAATCTCAAAGCACTAAGAGTAGAGAGTGGTGTCTGGAGTATTTTCTGAGCATGGAGCATAAGTTTCGAAAGGAATTACTCTAAACTGCAGTTGTCTTTGACATTCCTGTAGTTACGGAGTAGCCTAATCCCTGTTACGATCAAGTTCAGGCTCCCCTCACCTGAAGCTTTTAAGCAGGCCGGTAGCCAGCAAAAAAATGTAGGGGGGCCCGGCTGAAGTTAGGGGGGGCCCGACCCAACCATATTATAGTTCATCACGATATTATGATTCATTTTCAAGCCTGCCGTGAAAAGTTTAGGGGGGCAGCAAAAACTTAGGGGCCCCGGCCCACCCTAGACCCTCCTGTATACGGGCCTGCTTTTAAGTGTTTATTTACATAACTAGGGGGGTTGCTCATCTTATCTAAAAATTAACAATCTCTGTTCTTTGGTAGGTAGGGACAAAATAACTTCCTCTGAACAAATTGCTCTCAATTCCTCTACAGATGGTGTAATACCTTGTAATTTTTACAGTATGAAGTTATGATGTCAAATTATTAACATAGTTTTCCTTTACCACAAATACATCTTCTGTAAAGCAAAATTATAGGAAGTTTCCCTGTGATGAGCAACTTGTCCTATGTGTTCAGAAAAATGAGCAGGCGACGAATTCTTACATCGTGTTTCGTTGGAACAGAATAAAGAACCACTTTGAACTTTAGTATTTTGGCCCATTGTTTCTCCGGTAGAAGGCGGCAGAGTTTACAAGTGTTATTTTAACTTGACCGTTCTGTTATTGTCGAGGTTCCTGTGCTTACTGACTTGATGATTCTTACATCGCAGAAGGAGGGATGAATTTAGTTGTTTCGGATCTCATTTATGATGCGCGTCTGACTCCCTTTTACTTATTTTTTATGGAAGTTTCAGACGGTTTTGTCTTCTGTATTACATTCATTTGATACAATTACGTATTCGTTTTGTAACCATATATATATTCAATTTTCAAAAGCTCTCACACCACATCAAACTACGCTAATTATTAAAATTCAAACCATTCCAGGTGATTTATTTAGCTCAAAAAGGAAAAACGTACTTTATAACAATATCCACATGTAGTAAGAAAATATATATAAATCTAAGACAAAATCAAGTTCTCTCTCGAGCTAACCGTGGCTAAGTGGTTAGCGCACGTCCATTTGGCGTGACAGACCCGGGTTCAATTCCGGGGGGGAGCTCGTGTGGTTCGGATCCCACATTAAACTGTAGGTCCACGTCTCATATAGCGTTGTAGCTGAACTGGACGCTAAACTTAAAATCAACTCAAATCAAATCAAGTTACTCCCCTAAAGAGTATATCGGTCCCCTATCTTAGTGTTTCATCTACAGGCCTGCATTCCATTATTTGAAAGTGTAGCAATCCTTAGACTATTTTTCCGTTTCAATATGCAAATTCTGTCTTCATGATTTTTTTTTCTTAAATTCAGGAAAACATCTCTAACTGAGCAACCGGACATTGCTCCTCCGAAAACAGAACAGTACAGTGACACATCACGGAAGAAGCCCCCAAATCTTCATTGTTTGGGAATTTCCTCAACTGGATGACGCATCTTGGCCTTCAAGTGCTTTTTCCAGTTGGCATTCCAGTCACTACGACTGGGATCGTGCTTCCCAAACTAAAATGACAATTTTTATCAACACGTTAACTTTTATAGATAGACACTAGTTTTCACACGGATTTCACAAATATATATAATAACTATAACAAATATACTTTATTATAAGAAGAACTGATTAAATAAATGTTGTGTTCGAGACACTCGCACTAAGTGTATTTAGTTCATTCAGTGATACTCTGATAAACGTTCATGCTGGTAAATTTCAATGTCACTTTGATTCTTCTGTTTGGTACAAGATTTAACTACTAATTCTAGTTTGCGTAACGAGCCTCTTCCATTAAACTCAGTGGGCATTTGTGTGTTCTGTCCGTTCACAATAACACATTTAAATTTATCTGGTTGAAAACAATTTATCTGATCATAAAAAATGTTCCCTTCTAAAGTATGTCATACTTTTTTTTAAGGCTTTCCAGTCATTCTCTCTACACGGAATTAAAATCAGTAAAGAATAAAGGGTTGAATTAACTCAATTATCCCCATTGTTTAAAAAATCATTAGATTTTGATAAAATATTTTCTTTGAGTCTCCCCCACAACCCGCAGTATTTGGAATTAAAATCAGCTAAGAATGTGTGGTGAATTCACTGTATATCACGATAACTGTTGTAAGTATATAGGAAGATTTAGATACACACTTTTAAAGGCTTAACAATCATTCTCATTACTAACTAACTAACTAACTAACTATATGGTCTATGGAACCTAAAGATTCAATGCCGCGTTCACAAAAGCTCCCCACTGACTTCTATCCTTAGCTAACTGCATCCAGTTTCTACTTTGTATTCTTATTTCTGCGTGATCTATCTTAATATTGTCCTCCCATCTGCGCCTAGGTCTTCCTAATTGCCGTTTGCCGATAGGTCTTCCAGTTAAGACTTTGAAAGCGTTTCTACTTTCTTCCATTCTAGCTATATGACCTGCCCACCTAAGCCTCCCAGACTTGCCATGTTGGATTATGTAGTTCCTCGTTATGAAGCTTCCGCCATTCCCCATTCTCGTTCCTCTTGGGTCCGAATATTCTTCTCAGGATCCTGTTCTCAAATACTTTCAGTCTATGTTCTTCCCTCAGAGTTAGCGACCATGTTTCGCAACCATACAGAACAACAGGCATGATTATCGTTTTATATATTTTAAGCTTCAAATTCCTCGATAAGATTCGCGACGACAAAAGGTTTTGAACTGAATAATAACATGAATTCCCTGCTTTTAGTCGACATTTAGTTTCTCCGTAAATATGTTTTTCGTGTGTTAATATTGATCCTAGATATTTGAAAGTACTTACTTCATCAAAAGTATCATTTGACATTTTAACGGATTCATAATTTGCAGCATTATATTCCGACGAACTTCCTATATTTAATTTTCTCTGCATTAACTTGTAAATCCATGTCCCTGCAAGCGTTTAATAGGACCTCTGCATTTCTCTCTATTGTTCTTGTATCATCCCCTATTAAATTTACATCAGCTTATGCCATAACCTGTTAAATACCATTGAGCTCTAGGCACTGGTTGCTATCTTTGATTTTCCTTATAGCGTATTCTAGGACAAAGTTGAATAATAATGGCGAAACACACCTCCTTGTTTCAGGCCATTCTTGACGTGAAAGGTCGTGGACAGAAATTTTCCTACCCGGAATTCATTTAAACATATCTTAGTTAATATAATTAGCCTTTTAGGTATTCCAAATTCTGTAAGAATGTTGTACAATGTTTGTCTCCTGAATCCTAATCGTAAGCTTTTCTTAAACCAATAAATAATTGATGTACAGTGATATCTTGCCCATTGCTTGAATTTAAAGTGAAAGAAGAATATGAAAGTAAAGTTACTTCTACCCTTTCCATTTAAACCTTCCACGGTAACGTTCGTAAAACTTACTCCAGTTGACACCATATACAGGGTGACCCAAAAGTAAGTATACAATCCCGTACTGATCAACTCGTTGCTTTTTATATCATTTCTTATTGTTATCCATCAGGTAGACTGAGTTTCTCTATTGTTTGTTCTAAATGTCATTTTATTTATATCTTAAGCTCCGAACAGCCGAAGAAAATAAACTTATAAGCTAGAATGTTATACTTGATCAATGCGAGGGGTGTATACCTACTTTTGGGCCACCTTGTAGTATAGAGTATACAGTGCGTTCAAAACACAAAAGGAATTCAAATCTAATTACGAAAATAGTGACAAAAAGAGAAAGTTTGCACGCTTTGTTTAAATACATGGAAAAGTGAAAACCGTTTTTTTTTTTTTTTTTTAAATAATAAAAGATATTTATAATATCTGGGCGTGAATCTTTTAAGCAATGAAAGGAGTTATGAAATATTTCCAAAATGACCAAAAGTGAACGCCCTTTGTGCAGTCAGCGCCCCATGTTTATTGATTTTTTTTACACAATCCACTCTTGAAGTGCAATTGTGAGTATAGGTATTTATTGTGTGCTTATACCCAATTTGTAAACCGAGGGAAAAATTGTTCACAAAACTCACTCTTGAACCGATTTGTTCGCGGAGAGAGTGATTAGTAAACTGAATGTTCATGTATTAGTAATGAACGATCTTTAGGTGTTTCAAAATTCCTCTTGCAAGGAAATCATGATTACGGTTGTCACATTCAATAAAGGCAAGAATGGCTGAGCTGAGCTGATTTTAGTTTAACGTCCATTTCAGCAGCGAGGCTATATGAAACGGGACCTACTGATTAACGTGGAATCCGAACCACATGAGCTCCCGCCGGGGAAGGCAAGAATGGATTTTATGTAATTGGGGACAATTGGAAACTGAAAATTTGTGCATGTCATTAGCACCGTTTTTCTCACATTTATATCCAGTGGTCGAAGTGAGACGGTATGCGGTGGTATGCCATACCGCCTCTGATATTTCAATGATGAAGACATACCGTCTCTGGTTTTTCAGTGATAAGACATACAGTCACTGGAGAGTATGTGCTAAATACCTTTACTGAATAAATTTTCATACACAATAATTAACGAATAGCTTTGCACGTAAAAAGATTTTATTTCTTATGTAGAAATAATTACTAATTCGACAACACGAATATTTTTGTTATCTTTTTCGTACTTTTTTGTTTTTAAAATGAGGCGTCTTCAAAGATGTTCATTTAGTTTATGGATTTTGATGTGCCATATTGAATTGATTCTTATGTATGTGCTTTCTTGCCTTAATGCATATATTGTCGTGTTTTGAGCATGGGAGTATTTAGAAGTTGTCTGCTGTAGGGAACGGATCTTTCGGTGTTTGGAATACCCCTCAATCGTGTAGGGGTCCGGGAGTTTTCGTGCAGGAAATTTTTAATAGAAAAACTCGGTTTTTATGCAGTTTTTTTTATAATTCTCTATAATACAACATAAGGGGATGCGGGGGATCATGCCCCACGTCCCGAAACTACAAAGAAGCTCTTGAATGGTTTTCAGTCATTGTGAAATAGAAATGCAATCTTTCAGGCAACATACCCACACTGTATTTCAGGGCCGTGCCGTGGAAAATCAGCGCCCGGGGCGAAAGTATACGACGGCGCCCCCATACATATATTCCAAGCAATTTTTCCTTTTTTTCTCCCGAATTTTTCGCTCTCCTTACTTCGGCACCCGGGGCCGTCGTCCAGCTCCCCCCCCCCACGGCACGGCCCTCCTGTATTTCAACATTTAGGTAGACGGTATGTCGATTCAAAATCGTAAAAAAACATACCACCTCTGCTTTTCTTCCACTTCGAACACTGCTTATATCTAATTACTACTCATTACTACCACTAACCAAAGGTATACAATATGAACTAAACAAAAATAAATTACTGACTGTATATATCTACCTTATTACTCATATATTTTTTGAATGTTAAAGAAGATTCTATCTTAACTTCATCTGAACACAAATGAAGGGCAATTGTAACTCCCATTTCTCAAAGTAAATAAATTAATAATAGAGTTGATTATAGAAATACAGTGGTAGTACTCTTGTGAGCTGAACTGTGGAAACAGTTCAAGTTAAAAACAACATTTGGGATCGTTTTGGCAAACTTGCTTTTATGGGAAGTCGCATAATGCTGGAAAAATAGAATAACCTACAGCAGAACGATGGCGTATACAGCTGATTGTAGTGGCAGATCCAGGGGGGGCGATCGTACCCCCATAAGAGGAAACTTTCTTATTTTACATGTATAAATAAAACCCATCTGAGTTTGGAGCTCTTAAAAGTAGCTCTAAGTAGCAGTATTACAACCCCCCCCAGAAGTCCGTCCTGGATCCGCCCCTGGCTGATTGTAGCAAGAACATTCCAGTGTTGATCCAATTGTAACACCTTGGCTGCCACAATATCTGTTCAGCGCTATCTCCTGTGCGCCACAGGCAACAGTCAGTTAGTAATAGTTTGGTTTCACAACTGTTTTAGTCGCATAAATGTATAATTTTCTTTGTGTATGATTTTGCATACGCGGCATGGACATTAACTTCGGACTAATACGCCATATATATGTAATTGTATACACACCTATAGAACGAACGTGACAAAAGTGGAATGTATTTTTTTGTGTATGGAAATTCATACACGCAGAGCTGCACGGGAGAGCCTTGTGTATGGAATTCCATACATATGGCAGTCTACGTGATGTTAAAGATTCGAGTGAGTCTGAATGGTTCGATGATGACATTAATGATTCAAAACTAACTTACTAAAGAGGATAACATTGCGTTCGAAAATAATGAAGAACAAGTGACGTAAGTAAAACAAATGAAATGAAATCTTTACGTTTAACGTCCCACGGTTATGCCGTCCAGGCTAAAGGAGACGGTGATGATGAGAAATGAATGAGATGGTAGAATGAAAAAAGTGGGAGGAAACGGGAGAATCCCGAGAAAACCCGGGATCGAACCACGGACACGGTGTTTGTCCACCACAAAGCTCACTTGGCGCTAGTTGGGATCGAACCAAGGACCCCATGCACCAGAGGTGAGCGCTCAACCACTGAGCCGCCGCGTCTCAAATCATTATTTTTCGTTTTGTCTATAGGAACTTAAGTACAAACCGGGGCCGCGGTGGCTCAGTGGTAGAGCGTTCACCTTTGGTGCATGGGGTCCCGGGTTCAAACCCTGCTGCCGCCAAGTGAATTTTGTGGTGGACAAACACCGTGTGTGTGGGTTTTCTCGGGGTTCTCCCGTTTCCTCCCACTTTCTTCATTCCACCATTTTCATTCATTTCTCATAATCACCGTCTCCTTTAGCCTAACAGGCATAACCGTGGGACGTAAAACTCAAAGATTTCATTTCATTTTTTCAAGTACAAACCTACAACTAAAGTGGAAATTATTACTAAGATAGAAACAAAATATTTTTCACTATTAACAATAGTGAGATTAGGTAACTGTTCTTCAGTTTCTAGTTAATATTATATTCATCTTTATGTTAGTAGGTTCACCATGAGATAATCTGTATTGTATGCCAGGCTGGGTGAGTGGGCTTTGTTTTTGGTGGAAGCGGTTGCTAGGTTTTCGTTGGCCTGGTAGCCTGTGGGAAATTAGGAACATATTTTCATGTAGTTACTTGTAAAATTAACATGAAGTTTGAAATTTCAGTTCAATAATTAATATTTTTGTTGTCACGGAACGATCCACGACTGGGATACCGAATGTCTCAAATGAAAAGCGAACTTTAAAAAAAATGGCTGCTCAATGGAACACCTCATGCAAAGTACTTATAATCAGTACGAAAATTGGTATTGCGCTGGAAAAACGCGGAACTCCTTTGTATTTTTATTCGTGATTTTAATATTTTATTTGGAATCGGCTAGTATGTGGAATTCACATCGAGGAGCTATGGAAGGAGTTGCAGAAGGAAAAATACCTAAAGGAAGGCCACGATAGAAATATACGGAGCAAATAATATGAGAAAAAAGCTACAAAGAAATTAAGAGTCTTGTTCAGAATAGGAAAGGGTGAAAAGCTGCGTCAAACCCATGGGCGGCGATTAGGGGTGGGGCAAAGGGGGGCAGTTGCCCACCCACTTTTTTGAAATTACCCATTAATGTATATAGTTTTATTTGGAAATATAAAGTTTTGTATGTATTATTGGTACATAGAATAAAAATGGTGCCATAAAATATTTGTCGTTCCATGAGTACGTATTGGTTGTCTTCCCTTGGAATCAAGAAAGCTACAGGAATTGATTTTGAACTGCCACTAAAAATGGCCCCAAAATTAACCTATTAGAGCGCCACAATTCGAGCGTACTTTAATTTCTTCTTGCAAGGACTCGATATGTCAGTCAATCGCTCTGGAACTAATTGAGATAACATTTCACAAGAAAAGAAGTCCTTCACAAGTTATTCTTGAATTGCACAAAAATCAACAGTTCCTAAAATGTATTTTCTTCTTTCTAATAATAAGGAATATTTTGATTTGATTTTTTCAGTTTAACATCCTGTTCAGCAGTGAAGTTATATGAAACGTGGACTTAATGATCAATGTGGAGTCCGAACCACGTGAGCTCCCCCCGGGAATCGAGCCCTGGTCTCCCACGTCAAAGGCGTGTACGCTAACCCCTTAGCCACGAAGAAGCTCAGTAAGGAATATTAATTTTGCAGTGGAATATAGGAGTTTAGGGGTGTATATACACAGTTTTGTATATACAATTAAATTTAGTAAATTCAGCATAATTCTAGGTTTTAGGATTATTTTGTATAACTGAAACGTGGAATGACTCTAAGTATTGCTGAGTTTTGATATATTCCAAGAAAGTGAAAACTGTATTTAATGGCAGCGAACATGTTTCGGGAAGCTGCAAAAGTATTTCTTTAAATGTCGTAGCATATGCTTGTAGTATTCACTGTTATCCTAAGAGTAATAACACATATAATAGCATGCGTGGAATTAAAAATATAAGTTGTTAATTAATTTCCAGTTTCAATATAACTTTTGCAAAACAAACCTCATTATTCATTACTATAATTATTTGATTAATATTATCATTTCTGTTTATTGCAAATTTGTTATTAAATAGGCCCCTAATCTGATCACACAATTTTCCAGACAGATATTCAAGAGCAAGGAATCAAATCTCTTCTTACACCTTCGTTGTTTAAGAGTACAAAGGACTAGTATCTACTTGAGTTGCTCTTTTCAATTTACTTAATAAAATATGAAACAAGATATACAGTATTTTAACTGAAAAAGACAGTATCCTAATAGTTATACAACCTTTCGTCAAAGTGTTACAAGCAACCAGGAAAACTAACATTGATATCAAATATTCAGATCATGTTTTGCCCCCCCACTTTTAACGTCCAACCGCCGCCACTGGTCGAACCAATCGAAATATTGTTGACCTAAGATGCATATTTCTTTCAAAACCATCGAAACATATTTCAAACTGAGACTCATTTGGAATCGAATATAGCTGCAACAAACAGCAAAAGCGAGAAACAGGTGAAAACAGCTGTATGCCAGAAAGAATTATTGTTACAAAAGACACAGACACTCCAAGAAAATATAAAAATTCAGACTGAAAATTGAGTTTCAAACAAAAATATTCATTTTATCACCTTTGACCTACAACAGAGAGTGCCTCATCAGAACTCTATACAGGGTCAATATATTATAAACGAAAACTGAGGGCCCGTGGACGTATAATCTTAGTGTTTACCCTTGTGATTCTTCACAAGAACAGTTTTTTGTGGTAGTAGGGATGAAACAGTAGCTCCAACAGGTTCTGACAAAATTGGAAACTGTTTGAAGAAACTTTTAAAAGTCATGATAATTTACTTTATACTATATACTTTAAAAGTCATCCACACCTTTATAATTCCCGTTGTGTACAAAACTCTCAAATTAATCTCTAATAACCTAAACTACCTCACGCAACACCGCATTGTGTTAACCTCGACTAAACGTTAAAGTTGGAAGGCAGACAGTTTGGTTGTGTTGAATTTTAATGGCTACACAGCGAGATCTGTTTCTTCCTTCTTTTTTGTTTTGAGTTCACACAAATAAATATAGTATTCAGAGCACACGTCGTGAGGTTTCAGAAGCGTTTGAGAAAGAACTAACCAACCAACTAAGAACAGATTTTTTTAAAAAAAGATTCGAATCTAGTTGTATGTTGTAAACATAGCCTCGCCACACGTCTTCGGTTGTTCCTGTCACGGCGGCTGATCGTTTGGGGAATTCCGATTCAAACTGCATCATGCTTTGGCCCTGAAAACGTTTCACACTCTATGTGTGTGTGTGTGTGTGTTGTCGTCCTATGCCAAAACAATGTCTCTCTCCTGTCCAACACATTACACAACCTACATCTTGAACATTGGGTGCTGCTCTCAATGATAATTAGGACTTGTGTGTGATCGACTGACTGTTACGTTGGCTTTATTTAAAGCAAATATGTCTGTAGTATTACTGGATAAATACAAGTGCAGAATGTCTCTAAAGGAGAGAAGCAGCGTAGGTATTTTCTTTAAAGACTAAAGACTTTTGAGATCAGCTAAACTCAAAGCATCTCCTCTAGGTTGTTCCTAATACTTTACTACTGTGGGGGGTACCGGTGGCTCAGCGGTAGACCGCTCACCTCTGATGCGTGAAAGTTTGTGGTGGACAACATAGTGTTGGTGGGTTTTCCTCCCATATTCTCATTCCACCAATTCTTCCATTATCATTCAATTGCCTTAATCACCCGTCTCACTTGGCCTAAAGGACATAATCGTGAGACGTTAAACCGATTTCATTCCACGTTTGTTATGCTTTATGGTCTCATGGGATAAAGTAACTGATTGAACTCAATGAAGAACAGGCGAAATTAAAGGTTAATAAATTCTTTGCAGTAAGAAAAGCTGCATATCGTTTTACCATAAGCAAACAATAATGCTTTGCTGCTGTACAGGTTGCATAAGAGGCTAGGGAATATTATATATCTTAAATGGGATATTAATAGCCACCGTTAGCAGTGGAGATGTTAACGGATTGATTCCATTAATGAACTCGGTCGAGATAATTGCAGTAAGAAAAGCTACATATCCTTTCATTATAGGCAACCAACATTTCTCTGCTACTGTTCAGGTTGCATAGAAGCTAGGGAATGTTATAGATTTTAAATGGGATATTGATAGCCACCGTTAGCAGTGGAGATGTTAACGGATTGATTCCATTAATGAACTCGGTCGAGATAATTGCAGTAAGAAAAGCTACATATCCTTTCATTATAGGCAACCAACATTTCTCTGCTACTGTTCAGGTTGCATAGAAGCTAGGGAATGTTATAGATTTTAAATGGGATATTGATAGCCACCGTTAGCAGTGGAGATGTTAACGGATTGATTCCATTAATGAACTCGGTCGAGATAATTGCAATAAGAAAAGCTACATATCCTTTCATTATAGGCAACCAACAATACATTGCTGTTGTACGGGTAGCATAGAAGCCAAGGAATGTTAATGATTTTAAATGGGATATTGATAGCTACCGTTAATAGTGGAGATGTTAACGGATTGTCTTCATTAATGAACTCGGTCGAGATAATTGCAGTAGTGCTGTCGAAATCGGTTTTTGAAAAAACCGAAAACCGGTTTTTGAAAAAAGTGAAATTTCATAAAACCGAAATGTCGGTTTTGAAAACCGCATTTGCGGTTTCGGTTTTGAAAACCGCATTTGCGGTTTCGGTTTTGAAAACCGCATTTGCGGTTTCGGTTTCGAAAACCGCTTTTGCGGTTTCGGTTTTGAAAACCGCATTTGCGGTTTCGGTTTCGAAAACCGCTTTTGCGGTTTCGGTTTTGAAAACCGCTTTTGCGGTTTCGGTTTTGAAAACCGCATTTGCGGTTTCGGTTTTGAAAACCGCTTTTGCGGTTTCGGTTTTGAAAACCGCATCTGCGGTTTCGGTTTTGAAAACCGATTTTCTCAAAAACTGAAAACTGCAGAAGTCACAAAAATTCGAGAGCACTATTATCAAGTAACGATGAGGAAACAGCAAAGAATCTTTCCCATCTTCGGCTCACAGTTGCCAGATGGAGGGAAATTTCCCCCGACGTAGGGAAAAAATGCTCAAAATTTGCAGAGGTGAAAGAAGATATTTTTCTTAAAATGTCAACGTGTAGGGAAATTCTTTTAGTATTCTTCTACAATTTAGTATTCTTTTACAATTGGCAGAATAAAAAAAAAATAAGTTGCAGTTTCTCACAAAGAGGCACGGCTATCGTTATTGGGAAGTAAAAAGATATAGAATAAAATATGATCGGTGTTCCCTTCACGTATGAACTATTGCAGGTGTCTGGGACTTGCGATAAGAAACCAGTCAACACATGCAAAACCACAACATTCACATTTATCGGAGTGGCAACAAATCAACAATAAAATTGTGTATTGCGATCTAATTTTTTTCTTTTCTTTTTTTTTAAGAAAGGGAGGTGGTGTTTTTTTGTTAACAAAAGAAAGAGTGGCAGTACTATTTAGAAACAAAGTGAAAGAGTAATGATAATATAAAAGATCTCAGTCTAAGTGGATGAGATTTCAAATTGGATTTCATGGGTTGCAGGTGTAGTGATCTTAAATAGGGATATACCTTATTTTCTATTTAGCTTAGTGTTGTCATATTACCCGATTTTTGCAGGTACCACCCGATTGTCAGGTTCTATATTCGTCCCTCGCTATCTTAATCACGAAAAACCACCCGCTTTTTGGGATTGGAGAAAAATCGGGAACTGCTACCGGCTGGTCAGAGCAGAACATTAATGCAACTGTCTACTGTCAGCAGTTGAGCCGTGTTCAAGAAAAACTCAAAACCCTGGAGCCAGCACTTCTCAATCGCTAAGGGGTTCTACCGTTACGGGACAACGCTAAGCCCCATATGATTAGAGTGACCCGGGACACCATCCTACGCCTTAAATGGGAAACACTATTGCAACCGCCATACTCCCTGGACAATGCACCGTCCAATTATCCCTGAACCATTTCTTGGACACTCACATTAGAGAACTAAAGTCCAACTCCGTAGTAAAGGTGCAAAATGCACTTGATACCTTCTTTCCTTCACGGCAAACCAAGTTCTACCGCGAAGGAATCCATGCCCATCCCGAACGTTTTCAGAAGGTCCGTTGATACTGATGGGTACTATTTTTGATCTTCCAGGTACGTCTTAGGCAGGGGTGTAGCCACGGGGCCAGGCCCCCCAAATGATTTCCTGGCCCCCCTAATGACCAGATGTTAAAACATCATCGTGAGATTACTTCGCTTCAGTCATTTAAAAATAACAATGTTTACATATAATTAATAATTTACGGTAAAATAGTATGGAAAAATAGTATTTTACCATACCGATCACAAAATAGTATGGTATTTCTTCCTTATAGCAATCCGAAAATAGTATGGTATACTTTTTGTGACAGTAGATTACACAATTTACGGCGATTTGTATTTGACAGTTTGAAGACAAACGTTTTGACAAGGTACTATAAATTCTATGAAATGAAATGAAATCTTTGAGTTTAACGTCCCACGCCTATGCGGGTTAGGCCAAAGGAGACGGTGATTATGAGAAATGAATGAAATGGTGGAATGAAGAAAGTGGGAGGAAACGGAACCCCGAGAAAACCCATGAGCACGGTTGTTTGTCCACCACAAAGTCCACACGGCGCGAGCTGGGATCGAACCAGGGACCCCAAGCACCGGAGGTGAACGCTCTACCACTGAGCCACCGCGCCCCCAACTATAAATTCTATCATAAAACAATGGTACTATACTAAATCGTAAGTACATTATATTATTTATATGCTGTAATTAGTGTTTCAAGAAAACTTTTTATCAGATGGAAAATTTGGTGAAAAGCAACGTTTTTATTCAGTTTTTCAGTTTGGATTTCATTCGCTTTTTAAAATGCTATTTCGTGTAAAACAGGAAGTGAGATATAGCTGTTAATAAAATAATTATGTCTTTTTAGTCACGAATAATAAATAAACATTTTTTCAGAAAATCTTAAAATAAATTAAGTGCAATTTCAAAGAAAATCAGTCTTATGTATAAAAAGTAACCAAGAAAGTTCTGTCGCTTTTTGCGTAGGTCTGCGATAGTTGGCCCTAACTGGCGGCCGGGTTTCGTCGAGTCGAAACATATATCTCGCGTCGGGGTGTTGAAGTACCACCGCGTAGCAGCGACCAGCGAGAACTTCTCAGATTCTTCGCGGAGAATCGTGAAGGGACCAACACGAACTGTCGCCAGTCATGTGCATGCGGTTATTATTATATATTATTTTTTGCTGACGAATTGTTCCTAAAGTGAGCTCCGAGGGTCAAGAATAACCTCTGCGTCAACATCATGACGTGAAAAATCTTGAGATAAGTGCGATAATTGTATGAATTTAGATGACAACTGTCGTCGATCATTAGAAAGTGAGTATGCGAGAACTATGAAATAAAGTAAATAGACACGCGTCATTTTGTTACAAAATTACATGGCGAACACATTTTATCTAATTCCAAACAGTTATCGTCGAATATACACGGTTAAAGGAGCACTGTGATTGACCAAATTAAAAAGATCTTAACGTTTTATCCCTTTACAAGCAACGTTTCCTTCATCACCATCGTAGCGAAGTAGGAAGAACACTTGCCTAGTAATCATAAGGTTGGTGGTTTGAGTCCCCTTCGGGGTATTTTTTTGGTACTTTTTAAAAGTGCTTTTTAGACTCACCTTAATGTAACTAAATCACACATTTAGCCGATTTAACATTTTGGGGGAGTAATTTTGTGGTTCATTGGCGTTTTGTCGCATCTCTGCCGCCAATGTTTGGCGCGATGTCGCTAATTGCCCATTTGTGGTCCACCGACGCTTACGGCATGGGGACAATTCAGTGTGAGTGGCGAAACAATTCAGCAGCACCTTAAACTGAGGAAACACTAGAAGTTGGGTCGATGGGTCCCACATAACTTGATTCCGAGTCAAAAGGCAACGCAAGCAGACACCTGTGTTTCTTTGCTGTCTCGTCTGAGGAAGGAGCCATTTCTGGACAAGGTGTTGTCATGTGATGAGAAATGGGTCCTGTACGAAGTTCCACGGCGCCGTCATAATTGGTTAGCATCCCATGAACGGTTCCAAGACAGCCGAAACCAGTACTACACCAGAAGAAAGTCCTCCTGTGTGTTGATGAACTGCTCGTGGCATTGTGCATCGAGAACTGCTACCAGCTGGTCATCGCATCAATCCAACTGTGTACTGTCAGCAGTTGAGCCGTGTTCAAGAGAAACTCAAAACTCCCAAAGGGGTCCTTATGTTACAGGACAACGCTAAGCCCCTCGTGGCTAGGATGACCCGGGACACCATTTTACGCCTTGGATAGGAAAAACTATTGCATCCGCCATACTCCCTGGACATTGCACCGTCCGATTATCATCTGTTCCCTTCCTTGGACAATCACTTTAAAGGATGCCAGCTCAAATCCCAAGTAGAGGTGCAAAATGCACTTGATAACTTCTTCACTTCACGGAACACCAACCTCTACCGCGATGGAATAAATGGCCTTCCAGAACGTTTGCAGAAGGTTGTCGATCTATTCTTGATCTTCCAGATACGTGTTAGGTGACATATGAATGTCCGGAGGTGGTGAGTGAGAAAGCGATAGAACTTTCTTGTTTACCTATATAGATCGGTTCTGTGTATTTAAATAGTTATGCACAAAGGTATAATGTTTGGTCGGAGGCAGTAGTTCTTGGTTAAACATAATACAAACTATCTATAATATAATTTATGAAATTACTATTATTATTATTATTATTATTATTATTAATAATAATAATAATAATAATAATAATAATAATAATAATAATAATAATAATAATAATAATAATAATAATAATAATAATAATAATAATAATAATAATAAGCTAAAACAGTGTTTTTAGTTTTCCGGAAGGAAACCAAAATTTTCCAGTTTTTTTCAGGCTTCAAAAACACTAGCTGTACCGGTAACACATTTTTTTTTAGAGTGTAGCTGTCCCCCTTCAAAAACGACGGGCCCCTTCTACAGAAACCTGCTGGCTACACCCCTGGTCTTAGATGACATATCGATGTTCTAAGGTGATAGGTCAAAAAGCGACAGAACTTTCTTCGTTAATTTTATACATACTATGTAAAACTACTGTATAAGTTCTAGTATATCGAGTTCGGGAAGTCGGAATGTCAAAATTCCTTAAGATTCGTGTTCCTCGTGCTCTACTTTACAAAATATATAAAAATCAGGTGGGGTCCAGTTTGCTTCCCTGCAACCGAAAAGTACCTTGGAAGTGTCATCAAAGAAGTAACTAAAAAAAAAAAGTGCAAATGATCCCAGGTCAGTATTTGTAACACACAAGTTCACATCAGTACTTACGGAGTTCTAAACCGTAAGAAAGTGGGAGGAAACGGGAGCAAATAAAAAAAAGTTGAAAAACAGACATAAATCAATACAATTGTATCGATCGATAGATGCTTTCACAATTGTTAAAAGGTGTAATTAAAAACATTGGTTTCGGTTTTGAAAACCGTATTTGCGGTTTCGGTTTTGAAAACCGCTTTTGCGGTTTCGGTTTTGAAAACCGCATTTGCGGTTTCGGTTTTGAGAACCGCTTTTGCGGTTTCGGTTTTGAAAACCGCATTTGCGGTTTCGGTTTTGAAAACCGCTTTTGCGGTTTCGGTTTTAAAAACCGCTTTTGCGGTTTCGGTTTTAAAAACCGCTTTTGCGGTTTCGGTTTTGAAAACCGCATTTGCGGTTTCGGTTTTGAAAACCGCATTTGCGGTTTCGGTTTTGAAAACCGCATTTGCGGTTTTCGGTTTTCAGAAAACCGGTTTTCTCAAAAACCGAAAACCGCAAATGTCACAAAAATTCAACAGCACTAAATTGCAGTAAGAAAAGCTACATATCCTTTCATTATAGGCAACCAACATTTCTCTGCTACTGTTCAGGTTGCATAGAAGCTAGGGAATGTTATAGATTTTAAATGGGATATTGATAGCCACCGTTAGCAGTGGAGATGTTAACGGATTGATTCCATTAATGAACTCGGTCGAGATAATTGCAGTAAGAAAAGCTACATATCCTTTCATTATAGGCAACCAACATTTCTCTGCTACTGTTCAGGTTGCATAGAAGCTAGGGAATGTTATAGATTTTAAATGGGATATTGATAGCCACCGTTAGCAGTGGAGATGTTAACGGATTGATTCCATTAATGAACTCGGTCGAGATAATTGCAGTAAGAAAAGCTACATATCCTTTCATTATAGGCAACCAACAATACATTGCTGTTGTACGGGTAGCATAGAAGCCAAGGAATGTTAATGATTTTAAATGGGATATTGATAGCTACCGTTAATAGTGGAGATGTTAACGGATTGTCTTCATTAACGAACTCGGTGGAGATAATCTATATATTAAAATCCTAGGTTTAGTATATATATTTGTCTCCAATCCTTTCGACAATAAGATCTCGAAAATCAAAAATGCTAGAAACGTGCCGTTTTCATTGGTCGATTTCAAATTTTATGTAGGTTGTTCAGTTCTGTTTGAATATTTAAAAAACATGGTCGTTATTATTTCATTACATTTTTTAGGGGTACACTGGAAATGTTGAAATTTTAAAAAATCATATCTTACGAGTTATATATTCCAACACCATATATTTATATACAGGGGTTGTATATTTCTCAGGTGTTTGTTTAATTGTCAAATGATAATGAAAAACAAAGGATAACCATTTCTCCAGTCTAAGATGAATCTTTATTCTTTGGAGTCTTTTGCCCAATGAACACCATATATTACTGACATTATAAATAATTGTGCATGTAATTTATTTGCTTATTACACACTACATACGAGAAGAAAGAAAACACTGATCATTCATGAATTAGAAACTCCAACCGGAAATAGGCTCAGATCTTGAAAACGCAGGGGTGTTCGATAAGGCTAGGGACTTATCGAATTTCGGGAGTGAAAATTTATCGAATTGTCATCGGTTACTCGAAACTGTTCGAGTGTTTCAAATTATCAAAGTTTCGGGTGTTATCTAAAGTTCGAGTATTATCAAATTTTCGGGGTTTATCGAAATTTCTAATATTATCGAAGTTTCGAGTATTATCAAAAATTTGAATATTATCGAAGTTTCGGGCATTTGAAAGTTCTAATCAGTAGCGTATTTAAGGGGGCTTCCGGGTTTAAGTCCCCCCAAATTATATTTACTATTTGAAGTAATTGAAATATCTTGCAGAATTTTCACATTTCCAGGAATAAAGTTAGCAAAGTCCCCCGAAACAAAATCGTAAATACGCCACTGGTTCTAGTGTTATAAAAGTATCAGGTAATTTTGCAAATTTAATGTTACAGAAATTTCGGGTATATTCGAAACTCCAAATATTAACAAAATTTCTGGTATTCTCGAAACTTCGGGTGTTATAGAAATTTTGTGCATTTTTCAAACTTTCAATATTACTGACATTTCGGTTATTGTCAAACCATTACGAATCTTCATTCGTCGAGTATTCAAAAGTTTACGAATGTCACCAAATTTTGTCAACCATGATTTTTTGAAGTGGTTTTAGGCCCGCCTCTTATGTTAATGGGTTTCCCAAAAAATGTACATGCCTGATTAACATTCCAACCAAGGGAGTGCAGCGAGCTAACCCCCTTTGCTAGCAAGGTCGACATGAAATATTTAAGTGCTGGTAACAATGTGGAAATTAATATGTCAGGAATGAAGGAAAAAGTGTTTATTAATGCTTGATATTTTACCTGTAATTTGAAATTATCAATGTCGCCCCATGGGAGAGGGAGTGAATGTTAACATGGCTTTCCGAAAATTGGGTGGTTCAGATCCTAACCTTATAGCCGTCGAGCCGTCCACTGTGACTAATTTTTTCTGTCCTTTTTAGCCCGTCCTATAAGAAAGGGCGGGCTAATGTAATTGGTCGGGCCGTGTATGTGCAAAGAGCACCAGATTGAGCAATGCGCTTTTGCACACATTCGAACATTGTAAGTTAGTGCCACAGACAACAGAACCGGCACGATAAAAATTGTCAGTCGCACTATTTCATTTCAAGATGGTGGTCAAAAGAAAATGGAGGCAACGAAAAAGTGACGACGAATAATCGCGCTAATATTCTAAACTGGTGAACCGACGCGTGATTTCTGACATTAGTGACCTACAAGTTATAGGCTTACAATTTCATGGGGCGGGAGCTCCGGCAGGTGCCAAAAAGAATGTTCAAAAATGGCAAAAATTAGGGTTCTTCTGCCACCTTCTCATCGGAGGGGGGGAATATATCCGATTACTGCGGTATGTGGTCATAACGCATTTCAACATGGCGGCAAAACGGAAATTTTAGCCATAGAAAGACGCGCTAAAAATAGAAAGGCGGTCTCAAGTCTCGATTTCTGATCGTTACGTATTACTGCAGCATATTGTTATATTACGTTTAGTATTTAATATATTAAGTTTTCTATATTACGTGGTTTTCTATATTACGTTATACATTTTTGTGAGCCAAGGGAAACGTCTTCCTGCTTCTTTCGGGCGCCCATGTATATCATGGAAACAAAGAGGAACATTTTTAAAGTAAGTTCCATTAAAATCGTATAATCTGTTCGAAACTTATCGTCGGACGTCACATACAAACAGACAGCGCGATCTGTAGGGCGCTTCACACCAAAAATTCCAAAAGTTTGTTTCAGTGATACTCGAAGTTTAGATATTACACGAAATTTCGACAATCTCAAATACTCGAAAGATTTCGAGTACCGGATAGTATATTTTCAAAACCGAAGTTCAAGAAGTCTTCAGCCTTATCTAATTGCTTTATCTCTACCTATATCAGAAGCTGTCTCAATCCAGAGCTTTAATTTAAATCTTCGAAACCAGATGCAAAATTCTCCTTTTTCTGCCTGCCCTGTTGTTGGCACAATCGGTAAAGTGACAGTTTGTATTCTAATGCTGTCTTGGATCCCAATCCCGTTGGGATATGTTTTCTTTTCCTTTCTCTCTCTCTCTCTCTCTCTCTCTCTCTCTCTCTCCCTCCCTTTTTCCCTTTTCTGACAGACTATAAGCCTTGTACGTAAACATTGGTCTTAAAGACATGTGGAAAGAAACTCTTCTTTTACATCTTTTCAAGGGAGGCAATTTTTAAAATGTACGCCCTTCATATACACCTATAATAACCTCGATTGCATTGTTTCTTCAAAACACTCCGATAATGCCGAATATTTAAAATATTCAAACGATTCTACAAATTGCGATCATACTGACATGTGAGATCTTTCAGTATTTGCTGCTCTCAAACAATTCGAGGCTCACGAGTGCTTCGAACACTTCGAGTGTCTCGAACATTTCGAGAGTCTCGAACACTTTGAGTGTCTCGAACATTTCGAGAGTCTCGAACACTTCTAGTGTCTCGAACAATTCGAGTCTCGAAAGTTCGACAGTTCGATAAAATTGAAATTCTTTATCGAGGAAACAGTTTTGAAATTTTATCAAATTTTTATCGAGTACTGGATTATCGGAACAGCCCTATGTAAACGGTGCGAGATATTGAAAGAATAAACAAAAAATCTCTCCTTTATGGTATCACTTGCCGATTTTTATTAAGATGTCTTTCACTTGTGTCTGTAAATGGACATGTACAAATGTTATGAGGAATGACAAGGAGATTCATGCTCATATATGAATGATGCGCTGTGTAGAGAGTGCAGGTTCAGCTAATTGCAGTAAAAAAGTTACATGTCCTTTTATGATAGGCAATCAGCAATGCTTTGCTGCCGTACAGGTTGCATAAAAGCTAGAGAATGTTGAGATTTTAAATGGGATATTGATAGCCACCGTTAGCAGTGAAGATGTTAATGGATTGGTTCCATTTACAAATTCAGTCGAGATAATTGCAATAAGAAAAGTTATATATCCTTTATCATAGGCAACCAACAATACTTTGCTGCTGTACAGGTTACATATATGCTAGGGAATGTCATGGATTTTAAATGATACAGTACAGTGGGTTAAAATCACTGTTCATTACCCGTGAAGATGTTGACGGATTGAATCTATGAACGTTTCCCAGATATGGCTACAAGTGGAAGGAAATTCTCCAGCGTCGAGTAGGAATCTCTCTATTGGCATATCCAGTGTCAGCACTGCACCGGTTCCCAGTGCTTACTCCAAATCAACTAGTCAACTATATCTTACAGTTGTTAGTCTATGAGGACCCATTATTGAACTGGTATATCTATGAAGTTTTAGATTTCATAAAATAGTATTTTTATACTGATGGAATCAACATTACTGCAGACAGACAAATTCTATGATAAAGCATATACTGTATGGCGGAAATATTATAAAATATCCCCGTAAGCACGAGCGTACCACAGAAGTCAACTAGTTAACTTCATAGCTTTTTTTAAAATCATACATTCGTGTTTTGTCTGCACCAGGGGTCCAGATCCCCTCCAATCTTTGGACTTTGAACTTCCTCTAATAAAAATTTTTGGTTGGGTTTCTGCTAGTAAGGTACAGTTTATCACATTTTGTAGAACTTCATAACATGGGAAAGTTTGGGGTCGGTTCAATGCTGCTTATGTATCATCTAGCAAATAGATGTGGACTAAATCTATAGTTTAAATAGGAAGAGCACAGTGGATCAGTGGGAGGGTGCTTACCTGATTGGATCCCATCCAAATAAGTTTGAGGTGGACAATACCGTGTCCGTGGGTTTTCTCGGGATACTCTCGTTTCCTCCCACTTTCCCATTCTACCATTTGTTCCAACATCATTCACTTGCCTTAATCATCCGTTTCCCTTAACCTAAAGGACATAATCGTGAGACTGAAAATTTTTATTTCATTTCATTTTATAGTTTACATACGATGCAACCACTAAACTTCTGTTGAGGATACTTATGGAGTAATAACATGGCACATGCCTGGCTTTTGTATGACGATATTTTATTTTGAGGGTTGGAAAAATCATTTTAAGAAACCGATTTGAAAAATTCGAAGTATTATATTAATGAAGAAATTAACATATTGCAGAAAATAAAATAAATATTAGAAAGATCGCAATTTCGATAATACGTTCTTATTATTAATGTCGTGATGTTTTAAATATAGACAGGTCACGATTAATCCTTCAGGATGTAATTACCTGTTTTACTTGTTCGCTCTAGCTTTTAATCAACGTGCCCTCGTTGGCTGTGATCTAACAGAGATAAAAAAAAAAAAGGCTTTGCAGTGTTTAAGAGCTTCAGTGCTGCAGCGTGGAACCTTTGATAGGCGGTAAATCTAAGTAGCAAACTAATTACTACATAATTATTATCATTATAGCTAAGAGATTACGAGAGAGTAAGTTTTGGTTTTAATAATCGATATTTTTATAAAACAGTAAAACCGCTGTCTGACTCATCAACGAAAATTCGAAACTATTAAATTAGAACCTTCAAATTGTATATCTATATCTGGTGTTCTAAAAAAAAAAAAAAAAATAGCGTCCACTGACCACAGAGAACTATTCTACAGGCCAAAATAAAGCGAAAATATTATGTGATGGTTAGCCTTCCGGGGCCTCCTTCAGCCGCTATAGGAAATCAAAATTTCACAATATGGCAACGTCGCAGATTCATGTGGAACCATTAGCATTAGTCTACGAATACACCAAGCAGTTATATCGAGTGCTATATTAATAAGTTATGATAGTGTCAATCTACATCGACTTTAACTGCCATCTGGAAAGAAGCTACGTAACTATTTGATGGATTCGTAGATATAATCTATGATTCTTTATTTACGAAAAGTATATATATATATATATATATATATATATATATATATATATATATATATATATATATATATATATATATATATCCTTGTACTCTTAGCTGTAGATAAGACAGAATTTTGCGAAATTCTATCCATAAAGAGGAACAGGAGGTTGAGTAACTTTCTTTTACGGTTATTCAGACATCCTAAGCTGTCAGGTGTACAACCTCAAAATTTTGTATAAACATTTTCATTTCCATCCTACGCTCAAAACTAAATGCGAGTTTGCGAAATGAGACATGAAAGGAGGATTTTTTATTGTTCAATATGTCTCCAAACATATTGAAAGAAGAACCATGAAATTATCTGTTATTCACTTATATATATTTAACAATAAAACAAAAGTGGGCGAAGGTAATAACAAATTATTATTATTATTATTATTATTATTATTATTATTATTATTATTATTATTATTATTATTATTAATAATAATAATAATAATAATAATAAAGATATCAGCATATTATGGTAATATGTTTAAAACAATTCTTTAATCCAAGAATCGAATAATTTTTATTGTACTCTTTCACAGAAGGAGCGTAACCTTGTATTGGACAGAACTAACGATGAGCAAATGCAAGACCAAGACCAAGACCCGGGTGGTCTTGCTCCTACACTCGAATTCTTGGTCTTGGTCTTGCACACCCTGTCTTGGTCTTGCTTGCAAGAGTCTTGCAAGTCTTGCTTCAAAGAAATATTATCTTTTCATAGACAAATTTAACTCTGGATATAAGGCATAATAAATTCTACAATGCGCCAATAGTAACGGAAATACAATGTATGTTTCTAAATATAATCTAGTTTATCTTCGTGTAAGTGTGATGATAATGTACACATAGGCGATTATCTTATTTTTTTTTTCAATGGGTACCCACGCTTCACTACTTATAAGATAAATCACAACGTTTCGTAATCTTTTTATATATTTTAACAGATCCAATATTCTACTGGTTCCCAAACTTGGGAAGCTACCTCTGAGACGCATGGAAGAAAATCAAGACGGCACAGATTATTGAAAATGAAAATGAAATGTAATTTTTGAGTTTTACGTCACACGATTATGCCGGTTAGGCTTACGGAGACTGTGATGATGAGAGATGAATGAAATGGTGGAATGAAAAAGAGGGAGGAAACGGGAGAACCACGAGAAAACCCACGCACACGATGTTTGTCCACCACAAAGTTCACTTGGCGGGAGCAGGGTTTGAACCCGGGACCCCAAACACCAGAGGTGAACGCTCTACCACTGAGCCACCGCGGCCCCGGCACAGATTATTGAGATACCATGAACTGCAAAATTATTTTTACACTCTAAAGGCGTCAGATTTTTTTTTCTTTTCAATCACGATTAGCTAATCTTCGTATTGAACAAACTTCCTACTAAATATTGATATTTTGTTTTACTGATTCCAATATGTTCTCTATGGGATAGAAACATGAACATTACGCAAATGCGATGAAAAAAAATTGGAGACTTTCGAAACGTGGGCATGAAGAAAAAAGGAATTAGCTGGGTTGAGTGGAAAACGAACGAGAAGGTGTTAGAAATAGTAGCAGTAGGGAAAAAAAGAAGAGTTATAGATATTGTTAAGAGAAGGAAGAGGAACTGGTTGGGACATTGGCTGAGGAGGATTGTATAATGGGGGAAGTGCTAGAGGGTATGGTGGAAGGAAAGATAGGGAGGGGGCGAAGGAGACTGTAGTTGAAGGAAGGTATTAAAAGAGAAAATTGCTACATCAAAACGAAGAGACTAGCTGAGGACCACCGAACATCGAAGCTTCTCAGTTGCAACAAGTAACCTGCCAATAATGGCAGAAAGCTATGATGATGATGATGATGATGATGATGATGATGAAAGTTTAACAGTATTGGCCAAAAAAGAGAGAGAAAAAATTAAAGTAATCATATTATAATCAAACCTCTTAATATTTTAGAATACTTTGAGTGAAAACTGAAGACGACTTAATTATCTATGTCTTTTGTGTAAATTCAATTTATATAAACACTTTTGACCTATATTAGAAATACAAAATAACGGCATCAAACTCCAAGTCATTTGAAATAACTGTACAAAATCACTCTCACTTGGAATATGGATTATTTGTTGTTGTATAATCTTATATCGCTCAATCCTCGATGTACCGTATATCAAAGGAGGCTAAAAGTTATATTGATAAACAATTATTCATTCTATAAGCATCCGCCCACGAAACCAAACTTGCAATCACATGCACTAAGTTTTTATCAATGTCATGAAAAATATAATTTCGATATTAATCTTATGAACTCGTTCAATACTACATAGATGTAGTGGCATGTAGTATTGAATCCCCCAAAACAAACATTTCCGGGTACACGCCTGATTCTAGTACCCATCAAATGAAAACATTTAACAAGGAGAAACCAGAGTGGTAAATGAACTTTGGGGTCATCTTTCGCGAGGTAGTAGTGCACATTTAAAGTGTTAATATTACAAACTGGCCGAGTGCAATAGCCAGAAATAGCCTAGGAAAAGTGTCCTAAAGTTTCCTCTTTAAATCGATTCTTTGCCTTTCATTTCCTTTTACCTTTCATCGTCGCTGCCATATCAATAGTATACCTCTTATTCCTCCATCAAACACTCGCCGCATATATTATACGATGTGTACGGTTATCAAGTAACGGCGTGGCAAAGTGAGGAGCATTACGACTTACGTGCAAAGGGCTCCGGGTTCGATTCTCGCTCAAGTCAACTTTTTTTTGCTTTAATAAAGTAGCCATTTGTAACTTCAAATAAAATATTAAATCACCGTATGTTTATAATGCATAAAACAATAGAAATGTTCAAATCAGTTGTAAAACCTTTCAATGTTCCATGTTCACTAGCAACAAAATATAACATATTCCGTAAATATGTTGATATCAGGAGTTATATTATGGTTACCACAGTAGTTGTGTAAAAAATGTTCTTGACGCTTCGTGTCTATGTCTGTGTACAGTGTGTGAATTACAAGTAGGATGAGGGAAGAAATCCTCTTTGCATACATCCAGTATTACAATCATACTAACTATTTACAGATTTTCTAACATTTTTGAGCTATAGAGACCCTTGAAAGATGAATATACAATAACGACACAATTATGAGTGGAAAAATAATCACTAACGTACATACATACATGTGAGGAGCGTTTTTACAGTAAATTTTGAGAAACGTGTATATATATATATATGAATAGGTATGCTTTTTATGCTACAAATCGAGCTGTGAAATCAGAATTGGCAAATATCGAAATATGCAGTGTGTATAGAATACTAAATCATGAGCGTTTTGTTACAACTCGATTGAGGTTATTTACAATAATAATAAAAACGCAACTCCTATAAAAAAGATATTTTGTGCTCTGTCGAGTTTTAAAAAACGCTCCTCATATACATAGTGATTTTAGTTTAGAGAAAGAGTTAATTTCAATTCCTGTACCGGATGAGCCAGAAGTTGATAATTTTTATATAGTAACGTGCTGATGCACATTTAACTAACTGTATGACCTGCGGAACCAAAAAAAAAAAAAATAATAATACCACATTCACAGAAGTCCTTTAATAAATTTTGTTCTTAGCCAACTGGACCCGCTGGCTATTGCATTTTGTATTGCTATTTCTGCGAGGTCCTTTCCTCTTATTAGGAAAAGAAAAGTGCTCAAACTTGTTGATAAGACATCATCAGAACACTTAGTTGTCGTGATTGAATGAGTTATGCGTCACCGGATCAAGACTTTTGTCCGAATCATTAGGGTCTGGGTGTCCTTCTTAGACTCAATGATCTGGAAACAGCCGAAATATCACCAATTACTGTAGAACTCTATACTTGATTAATAATGTTTAATACTCGAACATTCATTTCTTTGATTCCAGGTATGAGATTTCTCAATCAAGACACCATGCTTTGAATATTTTAAGTGTAATTCCAAGTATATTCGGCTCCCCGTTCTGAAAAATAGTACAGTAGTCTTTGAAAAACTATACAGAAAGATTTAACAAAATAATGTTCCGTCGATTAGACTTCGACGATCCCTTAGAAGAAGAAAAAAAAACATTTAGCTTAACTTTTTTGTGATTCTTACATAAAATGAACATGAAAATGAAATCTTTGAGTTTAACGATTATGCCTATAAAGCAAGTGAATGATGATGAAAGAATTAGTGTAATGAGCAAGTGGGAGGAAACGCGAGAACCCCCAGAAAATTAACGAGCACGATGTTGTGTATCAGAAACTTACATGGCCGAGAATCGTACCAGGGATCCCACGCACCAGATGTAAACGTTCTAAACGCTCTACCACTGAACCACCGTGCTCCCGTCTGATTCTTACGTGGTTCTACTATGATAAATCCTATAGTTATCTTTCAGTGCAATGCTTTGACACACACACACAAACGGAATTTAAAAAAACAAGGGAGGAAGAAAACTACGGATTTAGTGAGAAAACAAACAGAGAGAAAAGGACCATGTTTGCTAAAATTGTTAGTAACCCCACGCATGTGTATCACAATGTTCTCCTCTTCTCCGGGTCTATCAGGGGTTACTCTGGATCACGACAATACTGGCAACTAGGCAAATTTCGATGAGGATCTGTGTACAAGACAAATTTCTTTACAAAATTTTGAAGCTCTCTAGTTAGTATGAGGGGCCGAGATGCCCCAACGGTAGAGCGTTCACCTCTAGTGCATGTGGTCCTTAGTTTGATCCCAGCTCTCGTCAAGTGAGCGTTGTGGAGGACAAACACCATGTGTGTGAGTTTCCTCATGGTTCTTCCGTTTCCTCTCACTTTCTTCATACCACCATTTCATTCATTTCTCGTCATCACCGTCTCCTTTAGCCTAGCCGGCATAACCGTGGGACGTTAAACATAACGATTTCATTAATTTCTAGTTAGTATGAAAGTACGTGAAATTGAAGTTCCGAGATTTGACTTTAGCAAACAGTAAGATAAAATAGCAAAAAAAAAAAAAAAAAAAAATACTCACAAAAACATTTAATTACTTAAATCATCAAATAGAGGTATTGTAATACTAATGAATATAATTGTTAAACTACAGTATAAGTTGAACTACTATAATTATCCACACTATACTTTTTTCCTTGTTTGTATTTCGTCTTATTTTTATTTTAAATTTTGTTGTAATTATTTCAGGTGTAAAAAGAAAAACATCTTATGGTAATATTGTCAACTACAAAAAAAAAAAAAAAAAAAAAGTGTTTGTAGGAAAATTTTATTTTAGTACATGGACTAATTTGAGAACAACCAATTTGCAAATTCCCACACTACTCCAATGAAATGTGCCTTCGGACACAAGAGAAGATAAATAATTTTGCAACAATATCTCGGAGCAAACATGCAAATTGTACAATTATTTTTGAATAATTTGAGACTAACAAGAGGAACGTTATATAGGTTCATTTTTAACTTTTCTCTCAGAGTGCAATGATAATTAATGCAGAATGTCATTGCCTCAACTTTAAGGTCGTATTCAAAAGGAAAAAATATACTGGAGATATATCTTTTAAAAAAAATCGGCTTAGAATATAATTTTATCCAATGCAGATTTGTGAAAAAATTTGTAGGAAAATTCTGATCTCTATTACCTATATGAAAATATTTCTAAACTTTGCTTGAAATATAATCAAAAGTACTTGTGCATTTGTATCTGCCATTTGTTATGCAAGGTCCTCGAGAAGGAATGGTGGAGATTTTGTGGTGCTGCTGTGCAGAAGTGTTGGTACTTTGGAGGTTGAATGACAACCTCTTTCGTTTTGCAACTCAAATAGTTATTCAGTGCGAAAACAAATACATTCTACCAGAATCGACTGTAGTCTGACAAAAGGAACACGACAGTGTGTTTGCATTGTTTCTGTGTGCGCACCATTCGTAGGACAAAATACACCCATGCGATAATCAGTTTCGCACCAGGCCCTGTTAAGCATCTCTGACGTAACAGCGTCACTTACCTGGTTGATTATTGTTTTCAAGTGGTTCACATTATCGATTTTAACATGATACGTAATGCCTTTGATAAAACCCTACAAGAGTAAATCCAATGATGTGAGGAACCAAGGAACAGGTCCTTGATAGGGGTAACCCGAGAAGTGCCATCCACAACCCCACGTAACCCCACCATTTTTTCTCGAAGACCCTGTATTAGGATGGTGGGTTGCTGACTGCCACGGGTGCTGATTGCCACGACTGGCGCTAATTGCCAATATCAAGGTGCTGACTGCCACGATGGCGTGCTGACTGCCACGAGCCTGAGAGAAAATTGCTAGACGTAACATTACCGGACGCCAAGAAGCATGAAAGAAACTAGATGATCCTTAGGATCGTGTTGTTCAGACCAACACCTAACAAAGGTAAACAGGTTTCTGTATGTACACTCATGTCCAAAATTATTGTTACATGATTATAAATATGTTGTTCTAGTAATATAATTTGATAACGAATTCGCCCGGTATTTCTTATAATGTTAGTATGTGTATAATCGGCAAAGACAAGTATGTGGTAAATTTCATGTCAAAAGAGCAGTAAATAAGAACAATAAAACGAAAATAAAATTTTCTTGTCCATTTAGTTACATTTTATTTTACTCATTATGATTTTCGTATTTATAATTCTTTTCCTATGAAATTTATCACAAATATAAATTTCCTGATTATACACATAATATATGTATTAAAAGTACTCTGCAAAATTATCAAATTATATTCTTACAAGAAGACAGTTATAGATAACCAACAATAATTTTGGACATGAGTGTACTTTCAGTTTTGTCAGGGAGCGGTGCGTACAAAATTGGTACGATTTATGTATTTTCACTTGAACTCCCTATGTCAGCATGAACTGTGTACAGCTGTGCAAATTGTTTCGAGCAGCTCTTGAAAGTTCCATCAAAAAAGCACTGCTGGCTATACCTCACAAGGAAAGTTCAGGAGAAAGCACTCGCCTGCAGAGAAACTAAGCATGCCAATTGAAGTCCCAATTCATGCTGATTATAACAAGCTAATAAAATTCCTGTACGGTTGAGAACGGTTCGAGATATTCAACTTGGAAGTTTATATGAGAAAATGAGGATATCGCATTTATACGCGTTAAGTACAACATAATTAGTAACGAATGTTGACATACGAATTGAAAGTTATCGGAAGTAACAGAAAAAAAGTGTTTCGCAATAACTAACGGGTTTGTTAGATACAATTGGTCATTACATTGTTCACAATAATCGTAGGTTAGATATGAAAATTGATCACAGTTGTTCTTCTGTTTTATGAATAAATGACGCAGGCAAAATACTCCCTTGCACCATGGACATTTTATATGTGCAATTGTGTTGCATCCCTCAAGAGAACAGTTCGCAGAACTAAAGCAAAAAGCATATTCGACAAGTGATTCAAAAGTTATAGGCCTATAATTTGTTCGTAACCTGCCTTGCAGAACGCAAACTGAAACAAAGGATGTATCGCGGTGATCGGAAGTGATTCGTATGGACACGAACTTTATTTGATTGTTTCGTTGGTACATTATAACGTCCAGATGAAGAAGATTCATACTATGTACAAATCTCCTGCTATAATCTTTGATTGATCGGAATCAAAACACATCAAATGGTTGCACAAATCGTGTGCAATTCTTTGGTATCTTCTCAACCATTAGGTCTTTGCCATCCGTCATGCAACTTGTAATGGACAATTTGTCTGTGAATGGACCCCAGTGATCAAGCAATAGCAATTTCAAACCATCAGGCTTCGCCATGGGTGAGAATACTTAACGCATTGAAACGTGCATCCACTCATTTTCTCATATAAATTTCCAAGCTGAATATCTCGAACAGTTCTCAACGTACAGGAGTTTTATTACCTGTTGTAATCAGCATGAATTGGTCCTTCAAATGACATGCTTATTTATCTGCAGGCGAGTCCTTCTCCCAAACTTCCCTTGTCAGCTGGCTTCAGACCATCATATCCATTAAATGATACAATAAAACAATTAATATAAATAATGAAATGTGCAAATTGTTCATATAACAGAAAAGACAATCCCTTTATAAACATCCAAGTGTATGTCGTTCCACTTAGTGAGCAACTTTGTAACTTATAGGATGCCACATAGATTTGCTGTGATGATTACTAAATTAATCCCTACTAAATTAATTAATAATCATAAATTTAGTATGAGGGATTAATTCCTCTCTTTCCAAATACAGTTTCTCCCAGGCTCGTGGCAGTCAGCACGCCGTCGTGGCAGTCAGCACCTTCATATTTGCAATCAGCGACAGTCGTGGCAGTCAGCACCAATAATTGGCTGTGGCAGTCAGCACCCGTGGCAATCAGCACCTATCCATTAGGATGAACCATTCGTCTTAAAACATCCTTGCGACTTCTAAATTAATAGATAAAAATCGCTCTAATTTTGTATGATACAAACATCGACATGAGAACATTGTTTACACATTCTGAAATTCCACCAGATCAACAGTATAGCATAGTTGTATTATTTATAAGTGACGTCAGATTATTGTGTGTTTCAAATCTAAATAGCCCTGTTAATTGAAAATTCGGAATACCACATTTATTACCCAATGTTACAAACTTAGGACGATCCAAACGTTTATTTCTCTATTATCTTCTGACCTCTCTATTTTGCTTTAATAGCATTGTTTTTTAGTCTTAAGTTTGCTTTCTCTTCTAATTCTCGACATATTTCTTTTAGCTCTTTTTCAAGATACGAGGGTAATTAAAAAAAAAATCGTTTGCGCATGTGCGAGAAATTGCCGCGGAGAGCGACGTTAATCCTGTGGGTGGCGCTGTGTGCAGTAGTTCAGTAGACAGTGAGCAATGGAAGGAGAAGGTTGTGTTGCAGTTCACTCGTCCAGTATAACAATTGAAAACGAACACTCAAATAGAAGAATCAGCCAAATGTGAAGTGCGTCTGGTAATACGACGTATGTGAAAACGTAATGTATCTGTGAGTGTATGAAATTGATAACCAGACGGCAGTTTTTTTTCTCGAATTGCTCTCGTATGCCAATAGAAAATGACTTCATCGGATTCAATAATGTCTTGTATAGAGTAACAGTGTAACCACATACATTGATAGACAATTACCAATTTTTCTTTCGTTTCAGGTATAGGCCAGTAGTTCCTATGTAGAAGATTGCAAAGATGACAGGAAACAGCAGAGAGAAGGCAGTTTGTCTCTAAGCTTAAATTTCACAAAAGTCTCCGTAAACGAAATTACATGCTTCGATAGGTAAGTGAACGAGAACATTAAAAAAAGAGATTCACTGATTTAGGACGTTTCCCAATCTCAATTTGTATTTCATCTTCTTATGTTCAGCCTTTTATAATTTATACAGATTCGATGTCTTATCTGATACACCCTTAATATATATTTGCGAAGGGTCTCCGACCATATTGTAAAGCTTTGTCCCATAGAGGTTGTAGGTACAGCGTTAATAAAAAAAGCGTCCGGAATCGACTCCCACTACCGGCTTTTATTATAAAAATTCCACTATGAGAGGTATTTTTACAAAAATACTATACAAATAATCTCTTCAAATGTACTAGGTTAGTTACAGGTAGTCTTTGACCGTAAGGTCACAGACAGGATCTCTACAGAGCCCCGAAGCAGGCTAAGCAGAGTGGAATTAGGGACCCTATGCTCCAAAGCAAGCAGAGGGAAGGTTAAATGGCCAACAGAGCCCCTAAACAGGCTAAGCGGCTGTGGTTGGGATTCTCGACAGAGCCCCGAAGCAGGCTAAGCCAGAAGAAAGGATAGTCGTAGTCCTGAAACACACTAGATTCCCCTGGGGTTAGGTTACTCCTAAATGTTCCTTGGCAAACAGCAGGAAGGACACCAGAAAACTGGTCCAGATTTGCCGTCGTCAATCCAATTTATAGGAGTCCTTGTGTGGCGGTGGCGCTGCTGCTCCGATGTCATCGTCTGCTCCGTGGGAGGAGCCAGAAGTACGTCGTTTCAAGTGATAGTGGATCCATCTGATGTGTAAATCCTCTTGCTAAACCACGTGGTGGTGTTTGTAAACACTGGCGTGTAGAATTGTTTACACGCCACACCACGTGGAACATTACAATATATTGCCTAGAGTCTCAAGGTGCCTAAATCCGCCACTGAGTATTCGAATTGGACCAAGAAAAGTATCAGAATGTTCTTACCTGTTTCTAGCACCTAAAGGAAAAATATAATTTTTAAAAGTAGGAGAATACACCCACTTCGAGCACTTAGCACGTAAGCATTATATTAAGTATCATATCCAGGCTACTTCAATGATGCGGATACGGTTTAAAACCTTACAATGATGTAAACATCTGTACCATTTATAGAGAACTCGATAAAGATCAATGTGGGTCCGCATGGCATAGTCGCGAACGCTCTCACCTTTGGTGCGAGCGGTCCCGGGTTTGATTCCCGGTGGGGGCACTCGGTCGATAAAGTGGAACAACTTTTTCAGGCCAGCTATCTTGAGTGGGATTTCCGTCATTCTCACCAGACAAATGCCAGGATGTTCGACGCCAGGCAAATACCATCATGGCAGGCCCGCAACCAGGCACAAAGGTTTGGAGGGTGCCATGAATATGTTAGAGGGGGGGGGGCAAGTTATTAAAATTTCTCTTACAAATAGCTAAATTGTGTTTCTTGTATTAATAATACCATTTTATGGTAAAGTATGGAGGGGCCACGAAAAGTTTAGGGGCCAGGCCCCTCCTAGCCCGCCCGCTCTGGTTGTAGGCCTGCATCATGGTACGTAATATAATGGTCCCGCTTCCTTCCTTCCCTTTCACCGGATAGTTTGCTCGCCGAGGGACGTGATCCCTCATATACTTGACAGGCTAAATGGCCCAGAAATCTAATTCCTAATTCGATTAAGAACAAAAACGGTCAGATATAGCGATATCTCCCTATTTGATATGGTTCCAGCGTCATCCATATATTATAATAGGAATTTATAAATCTAAGTGACCTTTCAAAGAATTATAATGACCATGTTACTGGCAAATAGTTCCCACGATTGGATAAATTCCTAATTACGTTTTTTATACTAATTTGAAGGTACTGATTGTAATGGAACTATTTGATTTTTAAATATTAAATTACATTACTACTAGCAGAATGTTCGTTCTTTCTCACGAGGAGAATACGTTTCATTTTGGATATATAGGGCACCAAAACTCTCAGCAATCAACTTACGGACCCCAAAAACTATGAATTCGACACTAATATCGGTCACTTTTATTTATTTTTACATGTCACCATAGCCTTTTAAGAGTATTAATGAGGGCTGAATTTGGATTTAAACGGCATCGGAAATATCACTGTTCGTCTCAGCGACTCGAAAACTACGGATTCGATACTAATATTGGTTATTTTCGATCATTTATATATATCCTCCTCTCTCTCCTCCAAGTTGGGGGCTGAATTTGGGCTTAAACGACAACGGAAGTACCACCGTTCGTCCCCAGCGATCCCGAAAACTATGGATTCGACACTAATATCGGTCAATTTCGATCATTTTTATATATCTCCCCGTACCCCATCCCTAAATTGCACCGTCAAAGTGAAATGATGAAAACCATCCCAGGCCGAACCTCATCTATGTTGAACATTTGATCGAGATCGGTCGGGTGGTTCAAGAATTATTAAGTTACAAACATAGTCAATTTCATTTGTATATATAGATCAGCTGGGAGGGGATCTGTGGTTCTGTGTATCGCAAAACCAATTGAGCTAAGAAGAAAAAAGATCGGTGCGAGCGGTCCCGGGTTCGGGTTCGATTCCCGATGGGAACACTCGGTCGAAAAAGTGTAAAAAGCTTTTTCGGGCCAGCCATCCTGAATGAGGTTTTCTTGGGTTTTCCTCATTCACACCAGGCAAATACCGGGGTGGTATCTAACTTATAGGTCCTAGGCCACTTCCTTCCTTCCCCGATCCTTTCTTCTTTTCCTTTCCCCGAATAGTGTAATCGCCGAGGGACGTCATCCCTCAAAACGTGATGGGCTAAATGGCGATAGATGCCGAAAAGCCCAGAAATCTCATTCCTAAATCCTAGAAGAAAAGAAGGGAGCATTTGCGAAAGGTGCGGTCGCCCTCACCGAACATAACGTGAATCCGCCTGTGTCTCTGCCCGGGTTACTCGTTGAAATAAATGATTTTCCTTCAGAGGTTAAGAAAATATTACTTCTTATTTTGTAGCTCTTTGTGAATAAATAAAACTCTTAAGGGTCAAAGATCTCCACAGCAACTCCTAACCTGTATGAAGGGTCACGAATGCCAACTGCTGGTTACAATATAAAGATCGATTATGAAATAACGAATGTGACATGCAGACTATCAAGAAAGGTTGTTTAACGGCTCTACTCCAGATTATGGTTCGTCTAGTCATGTTGTGTGACACTCAACGAAGCCAAAGCAAGATATTTGGAGTTTCTCACGACACCCACCAGGTGGAGACGAGACGGCCAGACGACAGATTTTACGTGAAGGCACGCGTTTCAGGGTGTTCGTGAATTTCAATCAACCGATTCCCACCAAAACAGCCAGACGAGGTGACCTTCTGACCTCGGACTACGTCTACCATTCACTCATTCACTCATTGCTGTATTACTGGATATTTATTATTTAATACAACAATTGTAACGAGATAAAAATAATAGGTAATTTGCTTAAATATTTTTTTTTAAATAATAATAAACACTGAAGTCAGGAAGTGCAAAATCCGAGGGGAATAGGGCGAAGTTCTCCTACTTTATTTTTTTTAAAAAAAAAAATAAATTGCCCCCACTAATAAGTTACTAGGGATTAATAAAGTCACACTATTGTCAGAAAAAGTTTGCTAATTCATATATAATTAACAGGTATCTCAGGCGTAATTGATGGATGAACTAGTGATATCTGATATGGGAAGACACAAGATACAGATAGAGTTACCATGGTATGGCAACTTTGTAAACAAACAAACAAGCAAAAAAAAAAAAAAAAAGGCAGGCAAAAGAGTCATGGTTCATATCAAGAAGTGCGTAGTTCTTTCTACACTTCTGTCTCCCCAATCGCGCTGTCCTTTCGACTAGGATGATGTCCAAGGTGACCAGAATTTTCACTTGCGAAAACGGGACACATACGAATCGGTTACGGGGGGGGGGGGGTATCTGACTTCAAGATTGCATTTTGGGACTCAGCAGTGTTCCCAATGCAAATAAACAAATTATAAAATAAACCATTTATTTACAAAATAAACAAGTAAGAGGGATAACACACCGTCTCTAACTTTACGTGTACCACACAACAAATAATGGTTCCCGATTGCAAGTTCTATCCAACAATTCTTTTAACTAGTTGAACACTCAGAATTCCCACTCAATTTCCACTCGAGCCATGAACACTCAATTTCCATTTGAAAATTCAGAAGTTCTAGACACGCCTGAACCTTGGCAACGAGTGTTGCTACGGAAGAGAGTAGAATTTGCATTGACGATTTATATTTTGAATAATAATTACGGGACACCTAGGTTATTTTTACTTAAAAACGGAACATTTAGGCGTCCCGTTCGAGAATCAGAAAAAAACGGGAAAACGATTGGAAAAAAGGGATTGTCCCGGCTAAAACGGGACGTCTGGTCACCTTGATGATGTCATATCTTGAATAAAGCTACTGGATAATAATATTAGTGCAAAAACAAATACTTGCAGTATGAACCTTCTTAAATTACATAAATTTCTCAACATAACTACAGATAATTCTACTAGAATGAGCCTAGAAAAGCGTACACCCAGAATTCTTTGTTGACAGACACTACATCTATCTAGTATTGAACCGGTGTTATTCTTCATCCGGAAAAACGATCAGTAATTAATAAGTACCGCCACTTATGTTCTCAGAATAAAATGCCAAAACTAGATTATATATATATATATATATATATAAGAAAAGGGTACGGATGAACTGTAAGATGAAATCTTTATGCTCATCAAATATTCCTCTCCGAAATAACTATAGTTTTATTAGTAAAGTGTACAAATGTATCTCAAGTTACTAAGTTCGGAGGGGGGCCTGAACCCCGTGGACTCCCGTGATTTCGCCCTGGGCTTGAAGACAGTATAATAGATTATTAAAGGCATTGATGGATTACTGAAATTGAAAACTAGGTCCACTGCAACAAATAACATTATTCAACGCTGCTTTATCTGACAAATGAGTTTTAGCGTAACGTCGGTAGATTGCGCCAATAACCTCAGCTTAGAAATCAGTTTCTTTCCCCTGTATTTTAGAGGAATTTGTTCATGCTTATGTTTTAGTGTACAGTTCAAAAGCAGATTCTAACCTAATTGCCGTTGCGTAGCAAGGTGGGGCCAAAAAGTCAGGAAGAGGGCGTCGCGTTCTTTTCCCCTTTAACTCAAAAAGGTAGGCAGAGTGGAAAACTAGAAATTAATCATCACATCAGAAATAGGGATGGCCACAAAGTTCCGGTTCTGGCGGAACCGGTTCCTGGTTCTCGGAGATCCGGTTTTCAGAACCGGTTCTGAAAACGGTTCGGACATGGATCCGAAAACCCGGTTCCAGAACCGGATATTAGGAACCGGTTCCAGACCTGGATCCGAAAACCCGGTTCCAGAATCGGATCTTAAGAACTGGTTCCAGAACTGGATCTGAAAACCCGGTTCCAGAACCTGAATCCGAAAGCCCCCAAAGACCCGTAAAGGAGGCACAAAGTTCACCTTCAAGAGTAATGCAAAGAAGACCATGCGCTTGTGCCTTCCCCGCCCAGACCCGCTTGTGCCCCCAGAAAAAAAAAATTTGGTCCACCAGTGGGTGTTTAGCCAAATGACGGCCAGTTTGCCCGTTACCCAGTTTATTTAGCCAGATGAGAGAAGCTGCCGCCGCCTGGGCGCCTGCCTGTCGCTTCTACCATTTTATCTAGCATACTGTTCACAGCTTGCCAGCAGCTCGGGTTTAGTGTAGGGATGGTCACAAAGTTTCGGTTCCAGCGGAACCGGTTCTGTTTTCAGAACCGGTTTCAGACCTGGATCCGAAAAACCGGTTCCGGAACCGGATCTTCTAGAACCGGATCCGTTCAGACCCGAAAACCGGTTCCACCAAGGAACCGGTTCTGGCCATCCCTAATCAGAAAGACAGGTTGAGAATTATAGATAGAGCTGTAATGGAGGGTATACGGAGGTATACGTCGTATACCCACCAAATACTTTTATAACTCAGCGTATTCTCACCTTAAATCGGAAGTGCAATGGACAATAGAAGAATAAGTATATGCTATATATTTTTAAAACGATTGCGTGTATACCTACCAAAAAATTGTAGCAATCCATCACTGATTGTGAGTATAGATGAGTGATCCCACGTATTCAAAAAACGTGGTTCACTGCAGAAGTTCTAACTAGCATACAGATGATTATCGAAATAATGGAACCACTTGTCGTTTGCAACACGTTAACAATGAGGATGCGTGTGTGTTGTTAAATGGTTGGTTAATTTGGATTTTAGCGTCCCTTTCATCCATGGGCGTCTCTGGCGGGGGGACGGGGGAACGCTTTCCCCCCAATATTTTGAAATACGAAATATTCAATATTTTAATTTAATTTAATTTATTTAGATACTCACTAGTAGTTAGATCATTTCCTTTGATGTGCCCCCCAAATTTTACATGCCAGAGACGCCAATGCTTTCATCACACCGGGACTATCGAGACATGTCTCGAATCTTGTCTTCACTTGATTCGACTCGAAAGTGAGACGTAATTCGAGTCGAGACGAGACAGCTCATAACAATCTCGACTCGTCTCGAATCTCTCGAAAATCTTTCTGTAATTTTTAAAATTATTTCGCAGAAAATATTCACTTAGAAACAGCTGCATTGAAACTAATACCAGCATTTATTACTTTAAAAAGGCAGAGAATGAGTACCGGTAAATTTAATAGTTAACCTTCTGAAAACAAGCTTTATTTTTCATCTCATTTCAGTTAATTAAAACTAATAATTGGATGTCGTCATATTTGACAGTACTTTAAATATAATAATAATACTTAACCATCTATCTAGATATCTAGTTTGTATAAAACTATTGCGATCAAGTGCACTTCATAAATTCTCTGAAAGAGCAATTGACAGTCTATAGTAATTTAATATAATTATATAGTTATTGTCTTTTCGTTCCCATGAAAGCAATAGGTCTACATAATAACTTCTGGCCTATTCGCTTCCCCAACTATTTTAAGGCTTTAATGTGCTGTAGCATATCATGAGTTATGGAAAATGTATAATGTAACATTTGTTGTATATCACATTTTATGGTATGGAATTAAGACTATTTTACATAGCATATTACAATAAATGAAATCCTTGAATGCCAAGTGGCATAAGTCCAAAAAATGAAAAAAGTGGACCAATGTTTACATTCACATCTATAGATAGCTTTCGTTTAAAAAGATTTTTATAAACAGTAAATTATAAATTGTTTTATATATAACAGCTCCTGGACAACAGTTTTTCTTTTGACGTTATAATTACTTAATTATTTCTGATTTAACATTTCTTGTTTCCGACCATGAATCGACATTAATATGTTCTTTAACTTTCAAATATTTAATTGTTAAATGTTGAAATATTTGGTCTAGGAATTAATTCGTGCGGGTGGACAAGAGATGGCGCAACGAACGAAGCGTCCCACAGTTCCGTGTATCCACACATGTGTTGCAAACCCCTGTCATCGCGTATCGTTCGTAGTATAGGGCAGTGGATTAAAGCGTCAACAACACCAGTTTGTAGTTAAGTGAACATGGCGCAATTTGTGCCTGATAAAGTGTTTTTGCGGGGTGTCCTGCTGCATTACTTTAACATGCAGAAAAGTGCGACTGAAAGTCATCGTATTTTGGTGGAAGTGTATGGTGACCATGCTCTAGCTGAGCGAACGTGTCAGAAGTGGTTTGCACGGTTTAGAAGTGGTGATTTCGGCTTGGCAGACCAAGAGCGAGCTGGACAGCCAAAAAAATTTCAAGACGAAGAATTGACAGCATTGCTCGAGCAGGATTCGTGTCAAACGCAGGAACAACTTGCAGCAGCATTAGGCGTTGATCAAACAACAGTCTCCAAACGCTTGAAAGCCATGGGAATGATTCAAAAGATGTCACATTGGGTTCCACATGAATTGAAAGACAGAGACGTTGAAAGATGAAAAACCATTTGCGAATTGCTGCTTCAACGACAGCGCAGAAAGGGGTTTCTGCATCGAATTATTACGAGTGATGAGAAGTGGATCCATTACGAGAACCCTAAACGAAAAAAGGCCTGGGTGAAACCAGGTGAACCAGGTCCATCACAACCAAAACGAGATATTCACTGTGCAAAGGTTATGCTGTGCATATGGTGGGATATGAAAGGTGTGGTGTACTATGAGCTGCTGCAACCGGGTGAAACTATGAATGGAGAACGTTATCGACGACAATTAATGCGTTTGAAGCAAGCTCTGGCCAGAACACGACCAGAATGGGAGAACAGACATGATAAACTTATTGTTCAACATGATAACGCTCGCCCACATGTCGCAAAACCGGTCAAAACCTATTTAGAAAATGTCGAATGGGAAGTTTTACCCCACCCGCCGTATTCACCAGACGTTGCTCCTTCGGACTACTACTTGTTCGATTGCATGAACAACGATTTGCTTGGACAGCGGTTTACTTCTTCAGAAGATATCGAAACATGGGTCTCTGACTGGATCGCTTCCAAGGATGAGGACTTCTTTCGCCACGGAATCCGTAGATTGCCTGACAGATGGGCGAAAGTGGTGGCTAGCGATGGACAATATTTTTCTTAAGGTATTTATGTATTTTGTGTTTGTACTACAGCTTCAATGTGTGCGTACCAACCGCACGAATTAATTCCTAGACCAAATATATAATTTAACAATTAACAACAATTGTTGTTGTAAAATTCTTGCACGGGATTATTGAAATTTTAAACAAATTAACAATTAATAAAAACATTTTGTTAATATTCAAATAAATGGAAGTAAATTATAAAACTATAAAATATATAGTTATGGTTTTGGTTTCCAACATAACAGAAATATGGATTGTCCTTAAGATATTGAACTTCCTACGACTCCTGGAAAATTCAATTTTGGCATCCAAGCAGTACACTGTAAGATAAGTGCCCTCCTCACTTTTATCTTGTATCATAGTTTATTCAGAAGCCTGGAAATGTTACATCCTCTCGAATGAAAGCTTGGAAAAAAGTAAATAAATAAATAAATGGGGTGGCGGAACCACAAAAGCTCTTAAAGTGATTTTTTTATATATAAATACGTACTTTACTTACCTTTCACAATTGATTACATTCTTCATAAAAATAAAAATTCCAATTTCACAATCCTTTTCACAGGATCATGAAATGGGTTCTAATTTAAGTAAATCTCAAACAACCATTGTAGTTGTGTAATAATAAACAAACTATTTCCTAAAGGGATAGGTGCTGATTGCCACAGCCAATTATTGGTGCTGATTGCCACGACTAGCGCTGATTGCCAATATCAAGGTGCTGATTGCCACGACGGCATGCTGACTGCCACAAGCCTGAGAGAAACTATATTTGGAAAGAGTGCAATTAATCTCTCCATTCTAAATTTACTAATCATCATAGTAAATTTGGGTAAGGCAAATGAGCTAACTTTTTCTTTTGATTTTTATTCTCAATATTTCTTATTTATTTCTAATTTGTTTCAAACATGTTTGAGAAAATTTAGAACAAAACACACTTGAAAACCCAAACAGACCATTGGAATTGGCCAAGGACTTGTCGTGGGAAAGGGTAACAGTCCAATGGTGTTGTGAATAGAGTGTGTTGTCTGAATATTTTTTAAACTTGTTTCATACATGTTTTCGACATTTTAGTATTTTTTTTCTGTTTCTTCTTTTCAGCTATGTGTGAAAAGAAAGAAGATGGGAGAAGTGAAAACTGAAAACGACATTGCACCAAGTCTGATGGGTAATCACACTTGGACGCCGGACCTCGCAGCTTGCGAAGTAAGAAAACGACTTGCAAACTGTAAGAAAAGGGCCCGAGAGGATGTGCTAACACCTGTGTCTGAAATTTTCAGAGAAGAAGTGTCTGTTCCTATAAACCAGGAGCTTTATCTTGTTACTCCAATTCCATTGTATAGTCAAAGGAAGGGCTATTTAATCAATCCTAGAAGGACAGTTCTTGGCATAAAGCAAAACAATTCCATGTCTAAAGAAATAGATTTCCGGGGAACCTTCTTCGCTTCGAAGACGGAACTTCCTTTCTGCAGTACAATAGATTGGAACAATACAAACGGATTTTGTGTTTTGAATATGATGGTCTGAAGCCAGTGCTGAGGGACAGCCAGCAGTGTTTTTTTGATGGAACTTTCAAGAGCTGTTCGAAACAATTTGCACAGCTGTACCCATTCACGATTATATAGGGAGTTCAAGTGAGAACACATCAATCGTACCAATTGTGTACGCACTGCTCCTTGACAAAACTGAAAGTACACAGCGAGACCTGTTTACGTTTGTTAGAAATTGGTCTGAACAACAGGTCCCCAGTGTGTGAAAGTGGACTTCGAAAGTGCAAATATCGATTAAATTATATATTTCCAAATTCAGAAGTATCTGGTTGCAACTTTCACTTTAACCAAAGCATTTGGAGGAAAGTGCGGGGTATAGGTTTGGTGAGCCAGTACTTGCACAATGAAGTGCGCCTCCACATCCGTATGTGTGCATCGCTAGCACTTATACCTATTGAATTTGTTGATGATGGTTGGTTGCTTATCATGGAGCAGTGCCCACGTGAAGAAAAAGTTGAAGCCTTCAATGATTAGTCTACTTCAGCGTTTCCCAACCGGTGTGCAGCGGCACACTGGTGTGCCGCGAATGGGCCGCTGGTGTGCCGCGAGAAAATCGAAACAAATTATTAATTCTATACGAACCAAATTGCAAGACAGGGGGAAATGTATATTTATATTTCACATTACTATGAACCTCTACTATAAATCTACAATTTTAAATTTCATACTGTGTTACTTTTCTGTACATTTTTAATGTTGAAAAACGTATTTATCATTGTCATGACCATTATTACTTCTTTATTGTTGCAGACTATTTCGTAACTTGAAATTTTAACATATCATTCAATAAATTCAACAAAGCAAGCATGCTTACAAATTACCTACATTTGTGTTTTAAAAGTATAGGAGATTTGTTTATTTGTTCGTTATTTAGTGATCTTCCCTTTTAGTTAGAGGTTAGATACAGTTTTCGAAAGAGAAAGTGGATTTTTAAAAACCCGAATCCTATATTTCATTGCTATTGTTTTCTATTTTAAAATTAGAATGAAAAATAAGTATAATGATTTAGCACGGGGGAAAATCAGTGATCGAGCTTTCTTCTCTGTAAGAAGGAAATTAGTAATCACATTAAAATACCACGGTAATTTTATATATATATATATATATATATATATATATATATATATATGGGTGTGCCGCGAGAATTCAAGTTACACCTGTAGTGTGCCGCAAGTTGAAAAAGGTTGGGAAACGCTGGTCTACTTCATGCAGCAATGGCTAGAGAACCCTAACATTTCTCTCAAGGCTTGGAACTGCAGCGGCCAGAGGCACCGCACGAACAATAATATTGAAGGATTGCACCATCGGTTAAACAATGCAATTTCCAACAACTCCTCACATGTTATCACATTACTCAAGAACCTAAAGGAAGACGCAAAATCAAATTATTTTACTTAGAGCAAACTTAAATTACAAATTCCAGCGAAGAAGAGAAAATTAGCCTACCAAAAAGTTAACGTGGGATCCAAGTAATTCTACAAGATTTACGAATCCATGGTGTTTTCTTTCTTTTATTTGTCTCATTTTAGTCTATGACAAACATATATTGTCATGTTATATTATTATTGAAGTATGTACGTAGTGGATTGTACTGCCCCTTAATGTGAGCATTAGCTCGTTGGGGCCAAAGGAAAGTGAATAAATAAATAAATAAAATAAAAAATAAAAATAAACTTGAGAAAATGTCTTCGAAGTTTGGGCTACATACATAAATTAGAGTATCTCAGTCAGTATATATTAGAGGCATTTTTGTAATGATTTTTATTTTGCGTACTGAAGGAAGCAAGTGACAAGGTTTATGCTTCTTTTCTTTTATGCTTCTTGGCGTTCGCTAATGTTACATCCAGTGGCGTCATTTAGGGGGGACAGGGAGGGGCAATTGCCTCCCTTAGTTTAAGATTTATATAGATTTTATCAAAAGAACAGTAGTAAACCAGTGAAAAACGAGAAATTTTGCTTAAATCAAGGGATCTTGCCCCCCGCCCCAAGCAAAATCTGAAATGACGCTTCTGGTTACATCTAACAACCTTCAGGTTCGTGGCAGTCAGCACGCCGTCGTGGCAATCAGGACCTTGATAGTGGCAATCAGGACCTCGATAGTGGCAATCAACACCAATGATTGGCTGTGGCAATCAGCAAACGTGGAAATCAGCATTCCACCGCCTTAAGTGAGTTGAAAAATTTCTAAACATTTCTGCAAAAAAAAGGGGGCTCTCCCGTCGATTTGTAGAGCCTGAGGGGAAAATAAATTGAGAGACTAATGACGTAGACGAAAATTCCATATCCAGCATGAATAAATTATTTTCTGTCAACTTTGCCTTCTTCATATCAATGATAGTGATATCCTTTTGTAAATGCAGTCCATGACATTAACAGTATGTAATTGTAAAAATGACTTGCATAATGATGGATCATCACACCTAAATATTTTGAATTCCAACAATAAATTAGAAATAACAAAATTATTGCTTTTCCTCAAGAGCCTAACTCTTTCCTTCTATGGCGTGGGAGACCTGAATTTGATTCCCGGTGGGATCTCATGTCGTTCGGATTCCACCTTAATCAGTAGGTCCTGTCTCATATAGCCTCGCTGCTGAAAATCAACTCAACTCTTTCCTTCTATGGCACGGGAGCTGGGCCTCACTATTTCTAGATAATATGCGAGTGTGAGTCACATTGAGGGTAGCGAACCCGATCAGGTAGTAAGCTATAGCCTGGTGAGGTTAATAAGCGAGAGATCGAGCTAGCAAGAATTTCACTGTGAATAGTGAGTCCAAGCTCGAACTAGTGAGGTCCGAGGATGGACTAATGTGATCCTCATTGAGATTAGCGAACGCGATCACCATTGAGGAAAACGATCATGAGACCGAATAAGTCCCGGTTGTAAAATGATCAATTTTGTTTCTTCCTTTTTCCTTCTTTCTTTCTTTACGTTACTTTCTCTTTTTTTTTCTCCTACGTAAGTGCGCAAGGTTTATAAATAGTAGAAGTGCTAGAAAGACCTTTATCAGCACGTGCTCGAATTATCTAGAGAAATTTGATATTTGAGGGAACTTGCATTCGCGTCTTAAGGGTCTTCAAGCAAAATTAAACTAGCGCAAATTTTAGAGTTTTTCTGCAATATCTTCAAACAGGGGCGTCATTTAGGGGGGAAGGAGGGGGCAATTGCCCTTCCCCCCAAGAGCGAGAAATACATATACTTTAATCGATTAATTACTAATATATTAGTACAAAAGTTCAAAGTCTTATGTCGGTGGTGCTCTTGTCCCTCTCAAGCGAAGTCTGAAATGACGCCCCTGTCTTCAAAACAAATAAAAATATTCGGAAAGCAGAAACATAGTGAACTAGACAATACGATTTTACATGTGATAACTTTACCACAACTTACCTATCTGCTTTTAGTGTGCGCTATTTACAAAAAATGTTAAATCTATCGACAATTGCAAATCGAAAGCAGATAGATGAGTTGTTATAAGGGTATCACATGTAAAATAATATTGTCTAGTGCACTACGTCTTTGCTTTTCGAATATTTTTATTTGTTTTGAACATATTACAGAAAAACTCTAATATTAGCGGTAGTTTAATTCACTGTAGTGACGACCCTTAACAATTCAGGTTTTAGTCAGAGCCTGAATACTGACAAGGGACCATTCCGATTTGGTGAATTCAATTGGTGAAAATGATTGCCAGCACATGATTCAACACCTAAAGAAACAGAGAAAAAGAGAGTGTTTAGTGGCAGACCGTATACAGGGTGGGAAATAAATGAGTGAAAAGTGTGAAGATAGAATATAGAAAATGTCTAGAAATGACATGTTAATTTTGAATTGAGTAGAGAGATTGAGCTCAAATGCTAGATATGAGGAATGCATGAAGAGCTCAACTGAATACGTATAATGAACAGTGTCTTTAACTGCCAATTCTATGTAACTGGTTGTGAGAAGAGTCGTCAGTGTTACAGCCGGCACGTTTTGTTGGAGGGAGTCATTAATATATCAGAATCCTTTATACAAGGTACCACGCTAGCATTCATCCAATGGAACTACTTCTCATTCCGTTACACGTTGCAAACATTCTTTTTGATGATACAGGATTCAATTGTATCTTCTTCTATCCCTCATGCATACAACGTACTACAGAGTCTCTGGTTCCTAATTCACGTCACCTTTGCGACAGTATTGATGCATTGCCATAGCGTGGAACGCTTCCTGTTACAGACTGTATTGACCACTATTGACTTCAATAGACGGTGTGCTTAAAGAAGGATATGTCACATAACTCCTTTGCTGTATATTCTTCTTGCGCTAAGTCCAACATGGCGGTTTTTCAGATGTCCCCATGATTCATATTATGCATATTCAGTGCAGCTTTACATACATTCTTCATATCCAACATTTGACCTAAGTTCCTCTACCCGTTTCAAAATTAACATGGCATTTCTAGACATTTTCTACGTTCTATCTTTACACTGCCTTCATTTACCTTCCACCCTGTATACAATCTGCCACTAAACTCCCTCTTTCTCTGTCTTTCTTTTAGTGCTGAATCTAGTGCTAGCAATTATTTTCAGCAATAGAATTCAGCAAATCAGAATGGTCCCTTGTGAGCAATTAATTTTTCGTAAACAAATACAAGTGTATAAGGTATCTGGAGAGGCTTTGAATTGAATGAAAAAGTGAATATATATTCGAACTGGGTAACTTGTTGTAACTATTATTATGAGCTAGAAACACATTTTTGTTTTTCTTCTTTACCGTACAAATCGCAATTTTAATTACATCAATAATTAATACTGAAAAGAAGGTACGAAAACTTGTACTTCCAACCCCCTCCCCAATCCTGGTTGACCAATTAAAATAAGAACATTAAGTTTACAATTCTGTTGTTTCGAAAACTTTCGTTTTCACGGCTGGCTTAAACACCATTATGTGCATTTTCAGAAGACATGTGTATATTAAATTAATCGAAAATGGGCAAATAAATTTTAATATGAATTTTAAATTTCGCAATGTTTTGAAAAGGAATGAAGGCCCGACTGACGATTACCAAAGCATTAAAATTTCACAATGCATAAAATATTTGTTGACTCAACGTCAAACTGCTCATTCCGCAGTTCCTGCAGATAAAATATCCGTTGTCTTGTCTAAGTGTCAGTTGCTATTTGTCATAACTTTTGAGATTTGATACAAATTAACCAGAATGTTTGCAAATTTCCTACATTTTTATTTTTTAGTTACATATTTTACCCTGTATACATTGTCTCGTCTCGAAATTCGAGACAGAACCCGTCGAGTTAAGACAGAAATATATTTTCGAGTCTAGACAGTCTTTAATCTCGATTCGACTTGTCTCGTGTGCATCCCTAAGACTAATGGTCTCTATCTCTTCTCGCCTTTGCTCTGCAGTCGTACCTGTCAACACACGGACGTACATGAGCGTTGTGAGACTTCCGACAACTAGCAGAGCATAGTGTGGAGGTATAAACACATAAAAGAACAGAAAAAGAAAACACTGAATAATCGTACAAAACATAAAGGCATGGCGTTTGTTATCCTCTGCACTGAGTGTGTCATATGAAGTGAAAAGCGAAAGATATCCTAACGGGTGACCCCGTGCACTTCCTTGTATCAGGATCCATCAGCTGAGCGGCCGTTGCAGACAGAACAAATGCAGTTTCTGCATCACGCTCACAACTTATCAAATGCAATTCCAGTCATGTCTCTCGCGACAAAAGCTGATGGAGAAGTGTTGTGGCTGCTTCCCACAGTGGGAGACGTGAGGCCAATCCAAAAAATCCCTCCACACTCTCTGTCATTCAAAACAGCTTCCCAGTGAACGAGGTGTGGTCGTAGCAACAAACTTTCTTTTACAATTTTTTTTTTTTTTTTTTTTTTTACGGTATCAAGTTTATTTGCATTAGTGAAGAGTTTAGAGAAGCAATGAGAAGGAAAACCCCAAAAAGAATGACTTGCTTCATTTACATCTCTAGGCCTATCCAGCTTTATATAACGATAAAGTTACTACAACGGGAGGCACGATGGCCAAGTGGTAGAGCGCTTAACTCTCATGTGTCGGGCCTCTGAATCGATCCCCAGTCAAGTTAGTTTGTGGTGAACAACATCTGTCCGCGAGATTTCTCAGACACCCCCATTTCATCCCACATTCTCATTCCTCCAACTTTTCCATCAGCACTTTATCATCTGTCTCTCTCAACCTACAGGGTACAATCGTGGAATATTAAACTAATGATATTTCATTTTTACTACAAGTTTAACTACTTAAACCACATCTCCTTAAATCAGCCTTGCCTATTATAGGTTATAATTAAATAATAAACTAATCGCTGTGGAAGGCAAACCGATTTTATTATTATAAAACTAATATCTTGTGACGATTTCGCCACTAAACACTTAAGTTCATCAGACACTACCAAGTAGTATAAGATAGTCCGAGTTTATTCCTGAGGGAGAAGCTGACGGTTCGGATCCTACATTATGTTGCATATAACCTTGTCCGGTCCATGTTGCATATACAGTAACCTTGGTGTTAAAAGGGATCGTAAAGACCAATATAAAAATAACAAACTATTCTATCAGACCTTGTTTCCATTTTGTACTAAAACGCAATAATACACTGAGCAAGGCTATGTGATAAAATGTAAAAAATGAAATGAAATCTTTGAGTTTTACGTCCCACGCTTATGCCGGTTAGTCTAAAGGAGACGGTGATGATGAATAATGAATGAAAATGGTGGAATGAAGAAAGTGGGAGGAAACGGGAGAACCCCGAGAAAACCCACGCACACGGTGTTTGTCCACCACAAAGTTCACTTCGCGGGGGCTGGAATCGGACCCGGGACCCCAAGCACCAGAGGTGAACGCTCTACCACTGAGCCACCGCGGCCCCCGTGATAAAATGTAAAACGTAAAACGTGATTGTGTGTTTTGTTACATTTTATCACATAGCCTTGCTCAGTGTTTTATTGTGTTTTAGTACAAAATAACAAACCAAGAAAAAACATTTAAAATTTTAAAAATCGAACAATATAGTCAAATACCGAAAAACCGAAAATACCGAAAGAAGGCAAACTAAAATACACAGCAATGACGACAAAATAAATGTAACCAGAAATTGCTAGTGTTACATATATTTGAGTAAAGATCAGAAAAATAAAATCATTGTATTAATTAATACAGTACATCTTGAATGTGTTATCCTGTTTAAACTGGAAAATTTCGTACAAAATCTCTTTTCATATTATATTTAACCCTCGAGAGACACACTGGGGTGTTTAACACTCTGAAATATTTTTGTTTATTTGTTATTTGTTTATTTTAGCGAAAGAGAAATTTTCATTCTTTTGTAAATTCAGTTGGTATCATTGCCTGCAACCACTGATCTTCGACATTGTTCATCGTTCTTTCATAGAGTTAAGAGTTTCTGTTTTTCAGCTCCTGTTTGTAACACCCCAGAGTTGGAATTTATCAAGTATGTCTCCTAAGGGTTAAGAAATATCCAGTAATGTAGCAGAGGAAATTCTAGTTTCGAGTTTGAATTTAATGTTTTCGTCGTTATGCAACACAGAATGTTTGTTGAGAATACATAACATTTTTTGGAAAGGAAAAGAAAAGAAAGAAACAAGAATCGTACGCTAGTAAAATGCATTTGTATATACAAGAAATACCGTACAATAGGATAATTGCAGTATCGGTATAACTTGCCCTAACTTTCCTCTGATTGGCTCAGAAACGTCACTTGCAGTGATCAAGTAATATGACGTCATTGGAGTCAATGCACTCTTGATTTTGGCAGGAGTATCTCCGTCCACTCCCTAAATTTTAGAAGGGGTACATAGTATCACCTATTTCAATTTTGGGATTTAAAGATTTGGTATGGTAGTATAGGCTGGAGTAATATATCTGTGTAAGTTTGGAAAGTTAATCTCATTCCTTTTTATGGGAAGTTTTTGACTTATTTTATCCTATTTGATGAGACTTTATTACCTTATATGGTTATATGGGCAAGGACAGGGGTCTATTCCTTTCATAAGACATGGGTACATTGATGCTCTGTCAAATTTTGGGAGAGATACATCCTATTCCGAAAGAAGGAGAGCATTGATTATGGCTGTTTTGAGCTAGTAGTAAGGACCCCACTTGGTCTAACTTTGGACTTTGACCCCGACCTTTGTGACGTCATAGGTCAATGACCTTGGCCCGAGGTCAATGACCTAAGGGTACTTAGGACCATCCCCTAAGGGTTCTACCAAATTGAAATGATATACCCGTCCATACCTTATAACTAGAGACCGGATGTTTAGGCATTAAAAACCTGGAAAATAGGCAGGCAAATAGGCACTTAACATTTAAAATATAGACAGTAAAATAGGCACTTAAAATTAAAAAATAGGCAGTAAAACAGGCATTAAAATGTAACTCGAAATAATAAAGATAAATACTCAATACAATTAAAAACTACTTGTTAATTCAAATCATAGATAAGAATATAGAAACATACCTGTTTGTTGTATATATTTGGTAAATACATTTTCTATAGCCTTTATCAGTACACATAAAAGTCCAAATTTTATACACTTTATCAGTACACACACCAGTCGAAAGTTTTACAGCATTATCAGTACACATAACAGTCCAAAGTTTTATGACATCTTATCACTACAAACAGCACTTATACAGGATGTTTCAAAACAACACCGACAACGTTTGGAATTTGATTCCTGACACCAAGATAAGATGAAAAGTATAGACCAACCGGGATGCACAAATGCTTCCTTTCGGAGTTATAGGCTGCTAAAACATGAAAAAAATAAATGAACTTTATAGATCCATAACGGTACTAACGCAACAATTTTTATAGGGGGAATTTGCCTACGGGCGTATAATTTGAAGTACTCATCAACTACTTCTATAAAAATTGTTGCGAAAGTATCGCAGGATTTTGAAACATGGATATTTGATAGGGCACTTTACTAGTTCCTAAGTGAAGTCTTGATCCGACTACGGTAGGTCCCATAGTATTGGAGCTATGGACCTTTATTTTATTTTATTATTTTTTTTAATGTTTTCGGTAGCCTATGACTCCGAAAGAAAGCATTTGTACTCCCAGGTTGGTCTATACTTTTTGTTTTATCTTGGTGTCAGGAATCATCTCCCAAACATTGTCGGTATTGTTTTGAAACACCAGGTATTTCTCGAAAGGGGAAAAACCCTTTCTTGAAATACTAAATTATGTACATTTTCCCAAATAAGTCTTAATTTGAAGAAAATGCATAGAATAGGCAGCATTAGGCACTAAAGCAATTATTTAGGCAGGAATGGGCGAAATAGGCAAAATAGGCAAGATAAAATGGGCTTAAATTGAAACTATAACCACCCATATAAACTTTAAAACGTTATTTTTGATCATATTTTTAATATTAAAAAATAGGCATTTTGCCTAACATCCGGTCTCTACTTATAACCCTATATGATCTCATCAAAGAGGATAAATTGAGTCAATAACCGAGTTGAGTTGAGTTGATTTTGAGTTTTACGTCCCGTTCAGCAGCGAGGCTATATGAGATGTGGACCTACTGATTAACGTGGGATCCGAACCACATGAGCTCCCACCGGGAATCGAACCCGGGTCTCCCACGCCAAAGGCGCGTACGCTACTGCTTAGCCTTCGAAGGAGCTCTTGAGTCAATAACCGAACACGTGTTGTACTAAAATTTGGCAATTTTGTACCCATGAAAGGACGACCGAAATTTATCATGATACATATTGAGGTCCTGTTCTATGATACCAAATGCTTAAACTGGGCAATTTCCAAAATTTAAGGGGGTGGTCCTATATACCCCTGCCAAAATTTAGGGGGTGGGCCAAGGTACCCCTGCCAAAACCTAGAGGGGGTGGTCCTAAGTACCCCTAAGTCATTGACCCTGGGCCAAGCTCATTGACCTTTGACCTATGACGTCACAAAGGTCGGGGTCAAAGTCCAAAGTTAGACCAAGTGTGGACCTTACTACTGAGCTGACAATTTTCCAAGTCCAACTTCGGGTATCTTCAGAAACATTAAAGCAAATATGTCAGGTTCGAGCCCTCAAGCCAATCTTCGCAAACGGGAAAAATTGTGCAGATGTGTTTTTTCTTCTATTAAGTATAATAAAACATGCTGAAATTTCATTAAACGTAGAAACAAGTAACATTCATTGAAATACCTAATGATACAGTATTTCGAAGTTACGTGTACATGTGAGCCCATGTTGTTTTATTAATTTACATTTCTACACGTAAAAAAACTAATGAAAGGAAAAACACTGAACATAGTTCTCGCATACATTCTAGAATGAAAGTCAAAGGAGAAAAAACAAGAGTATTTGCAACTAATATGAATGTCCTTGTCTTGGAAGTTTAGTTATATTTCTTCAGAAGGAGCTCGAGAGAAATGTTCGTGTTAGTTCGGTGATAAACCGCGGAACTTCTAAGTAAAGTAGTGAGTTCGATTCCTGTTTGAGTCAAACTTGTTGGTACGTAATGTTATATTCGTCAATACATGAATACTTACATAAAATAATTACAATAAAATTACATTAGAATCAGTTGTACATATTGTAATATTCCACATTGTTGTATTTACATACATCAATCATGTGCGTCTTACTACGGACTACTATAGCTGCAGACGACAGATACAACAGCAACACTACTGGTCATGTGACGACGAAAAACCAGGAGCGCCACCGCCTCATCTACAGCACCTAAATAACCGAGAGGATTTCGACAACTTCTATCATTCTGCGATTGGCCACCCCTCCTCTAGGATGCATGGAGCCCTAGGAGATACTTCTAGTTTGCTGGGAACACTAAGCTTCCTCTCTTCCCACTCAACATGCTCGGAGCTTTGTCGGGACTTCTAACCTGTCATCTAAGCTAGCTTCGGAGTACTGTGACTCCTAATCTCCTCTCTACTTGCGTGGAGCATTCGGGATCCTAAATCAATTCCACCTAGTTTGCTTCGGAGCTCTATGAGATACCTAATCCAAAGCCTCTAGCTTGTTCGGAATTCTAGGCTACCTCTCTTCCCACTCAGCTTGCTCTCAGCTTTGTTGGGACTCCTAACGTCAGTGACCTAAGCTTGCTTCGGAGTTCTGTGACTCCTAACCCCCTCTCTGCTTGCGTGGAGCATTCGGGATCCTAAATCAACTCCACCTAGCTTGCTTTGGAGCTCTGTGAAGATCCTTCCTTACGCTGCTCAAGCCTCGAGTCACCTCTTCACCCAGTATAGAAATTTACATTATAGTCATATTTGTAACATACTGTTTATAGTAGAGTTTGTAATAAAAGCTGGTAGTGAGAAAAACGATTCCGAACTGTAATTAGCGCTACTTATTCCTCTACAAGCAGAACTTTACAATATAACCATATAATCATTTCAGGACATAAGAAATTATGTTTATAACATCTTATCTGTGGTGCGCATTAACAGAATGTCGATATGTGTAAATGTTAAATGCAAATTTAAAAAATCATGTAATAGCGATTAATAAGTACGTGTGTAATGTAATTGTTTGAAACGACTTATCATACAGAGATTACTTCTCAATATTCTCATAACAATATGAGACTTATGTTGCTGAAATATATTTAGAGGCGTAAAGAGATCATACGAGTATAAGCAGAGAACACCCAAAATTGGATCGTGGTTCCAGACAGAAAACTCACCAGTAAGACAGGCAGAACAGAGCTTCATTCCTTAAGTTTTCAGTTCAACACTGATTTTTTTTATATATGTATATGGAAGTGGTGTGAGGTTATGGTCACTCTCTTTCTATATATATATAACTAACTAACTAACTAACTCTATGGCCTATGGAACCCGGAGGTTCAGTGCCGCGTTCACAAAAGCTCTCCACTGACTTCTATCCTTAGCTAATTGGATCCAGTTTCTACTTTGTATTCCTATCTCTGCGAGATCCATCTTAATATTATCCTCCCATCTGCGCCTAGGTCTTCCTAATGGTCGTTTTCCTATGGGTCTACCAGTCAAGACTTTGAAAGCGTTTCTACTTTCTTCCATTCTAGCTACGTGATCTGCCCACCTAAGCCTCCTAGACTTGACGACCCTAACAATGTTGGGTAAACCGTATAAACTATGTAGTTCCTCGTTATGAAGCTTCCGCCATTCCCCATTCTCGTTCCTCTTGGGTCCGAATATTCTTCTCAGGATCCTGTTCTCAAATACTTTCAGTCTATGTTCTTCCCTCAGAGTAAGCGACCATGTTTCGCAACCATACAGAACAACAGGCATGATTATCGTTTTATATATTTTAAGCTTCAAATTCCTCGACAGAACTCGCGACGACAAGAGATTTTGAACCGAATAGTAACACGAATTCCCTGCTTTTAGTCGACATTTAATTTCTTCGTGAATATGATTTTCGTCTGTTAATATTGATCCTAAATATTTGAAAGTATCCACTTTATCAAAAGTATTATTTAATATTTTAACGCCTCCACAATTTGCCGTATTACGGTCCCGACGCACTTCCATGTATTTATTTTTCTCTGCATTTACTTCTAAACCCATGTCCCTGCAAGCGTTTAATAATATCTCTGCATTTATTTCTACTGTTCTCCTATCATCCCCTATTAAATTTACATCATCAGCATATGCCATAACCTGGTGAATGCCGTTCAACTCTAGGCCCTGGTTGCTATCTTTGATTTTCCTTATGGCGTATTCCAGCACAAAGTTAAATAATAATGGCGACAACGCATCTCCTTGTTTCAGGCCATTTTCGACGTGGAAGCTCGCGGACAAAAATTTTCCTACCTGGACTTTACTTTGGACTTTACTTCGATTTTTTGTCGAATGGTAAATATTTGGTCGATAGTTGATCGATTTCGTCTAAATCCGCACTGATAATCTCCAATAATTTCATCTGCGTATGGGGTCAATCTTGCTAACAGAATATTTGAAAGGATTTTATAGGATGTTGACAGAAGAGAAATGCCTCGATAATTATTACAGTCAGTTTTGTCGCCTTTCTTGTGAATTGGAACAATGATTGATTCTTTCCACTCTTGTGGCAATTCTTCCTTGTTCCAGATAAGGAGAATGAGTTTGTGTATCTTGTTCCACAATTTTTCGCCTCCAGCTGAAATTAACTCAGCCGGAATTTCATCTACACCCGGAGATTTGTGTTTCTTTAATTTCTTTATAGCGGCTTCCACTTCTATTCGATTGGGTTCTGGAATACACGGTTCTGCGGTGTGTATCTCCTTTTCTCCACGCACATTAGTTTTTGGCTGCGTGTTCAGCAAATCGTCAAAGAAATCTTTCCATCTATTTAAGAGGCTATCCGTATCAGTGAGAACTGTTCCGTCAGATCTCTTTAATATATAAGCACGAGGTTGATAGCCTTTCTTAAATTCGCTGATCTCCTTATACATGTCCCGAATATTTGTATTTTTACTATTATCTTCAAGTTCCTTAATTTTAGCTTTCAAAAAATCCCGTTTCTTTGTTCTAAAAGTTTTGGAAGTTTCCCGCCTGATATCTGCGAAATTTTGTGTAGTTATTTCGTTCGGATTTTGTAGCCACCGTAATTTTGCCTGTTTTCTCTTCTCTACTAGTTTAATGCATTCTTGGTCGAACCATGGTTTGTTCCTACGTATTTCCGCGTGTCCCAATTTTTCTATTGCTGAACTTTTAATGCTATCTCTAATTTCAATCCAAGTATCCTCAACACTAGTGCACTCCGAGTCTTCTAAAACCGAGAATCTATTCGAAACTTCAATCTGGTATTCCTCTCTTACCTGGCTCTCTTCTAATTTCTTTAAATTAAATCTCTCCGTTTTCGGACATTGAGTATTACATTTATTCAACGATAATCTCTCCTGTATTATCGCTGCTACCAGGTAGTGATCAGTGTCACAATCAGCCCCTCTAAACGACCGGACGTCAATTATGCTAGATTGTCTTCTTCTATCTACTAAAACGCGATCAATTTGATTATGTGTTTTTCCGTCTGGTGATGTCCAAGTGTATTTATGAACGTCGCGATGTGAGAATTTTGTACTCTTCACGATTAGGTTTTTGGATGTTGCAAAGTTCACGAGTCTAACAGCGTTGTCATTACTTTCCTTATGCAAACTTTCGTTCCCTATAATCGGTTTGAAAATATCCTCTCGTCCTACCTTCGCATTGAAATCCCCTAATAGAATCTTCATATGGTATCGCGGGAGTTGGTCAAATATCCGTTCCACTTCTTCGTAAAAACTATCTTTTATATCGTCACCCTTATCTTCAGTTGGAGCATGTACATTTAAAACAATAATATCACACCACCGTCCCTTAAGAGTAATAAAAGAAAGTCTGTCAGTAACAAATTCAACCCGTTTAATTGCTGGTAATATTCGTTTGTGAACGAAAAACCCTGTTCCTAACTGGTGATTTTTATTTCCTTGCCCGTAAAAGAACGTAAAATTTCCGGAATTCTCAGATCCATTTCCTTCCCACCTAACTTCCTGAACTCCTACTAAGTCCATCCTGTATTTCTCTAACTCACTCGTTACAGATTTTAACGCGCCTGCCCTATAAAGACTTCTAATATTCCATGTTCCAAATCTCATGTCCATTTTCTTTTGCTGATGTCGTGCGAAGTTATCAGTCCTTGTCCGATGCTTTTGTGAATGTTTCTGAACAAGTACCTGTTTTTACAGGATGAGGGTGTTAGCCTTACCCAAACCCCCAAGCTGGAGGACCACTCCTAGTCGTCTGTCCGCGACTGCTTATTCAGTATATTCGCAGCTAACCTCTATATCTAGAGGCCTTCTCCTCGATCCGCAACCTGAGGACGCGCCATGCCATGGTGACAGGAACCCACGTTACACGGTTCCTGTATAGAGAGAGAGTATATATATATATATATATATATATATATATATATAGAGAGAGAGAGAGAGAGAGAGAGAGTATATATATATATATATATATATATATATATATATATATAGAGAGAGAGAGAGAGAGAGAGAGAGAGAGAGAGGTACTGTATATATAGAAAGAGAGTGACCAAAACCTCACACCACTTCCATATACATATATAAAAAAAATCAGTGTTGAACTGAAAACTTATGGAATGAAGTTCTCTTCTGCCTTTCTTACTAAAGCACAATAAAGAGACTTCTGGGGATAGTGAATATTTATACAGGGTGGCCCATGTTAATGTTTCCACGGAAATTTCTCGAAATCGGTTGGACATCGGTTGAACATAAATGAACTGAACAAAAACTAAAATAGGAAATACCATGGGGAAAATGGAATGGCGATGTCGCGGTGCCCCCAGGGCCGCTCTTCAAGGGAACCCGAGGCCCAACTTTCAAATTTTAAATGGAAACATGGGGCGAGTGACACCTCATTCGATACATCTTTAAAAACTAAAACGCGATGTGGCAAAAGATTTTTCATACCGGTCACCGTATTTAAAATGGTCGCCAAGATATGTTACCTGTATCAGATAAACGTTTAGTAGCACTAATATGAAAACGGTTGAAGATAATAACATCCATAATAACAGTTGATGATAACATCCAAATTTCGATTATTTTATTTATTTATTTATTTATTTATTATTATTATTATTATTATTATTATTATTATTATTATTATTATTATTATTATTATTATTATTATTATTATTATTATTATTATTATTTGTAATTTTAAACCAATAAAAGGGAACAAGATGGATTATGGTAAGGACGGGACAGATGGACGGTAGGGGCAGACCGACAGGAGTTAAGAAATATAGTAATAGAAAATATGCTAACCTGGCAACAGCGAGTTGAGTCGTGTGCGGTGTTTGGTTATAGTTCGTGCTTCACATCGCAGGAGTAGAATTCACTGAATATCATATGTGTACAGCGAAGAAATTGGCAAAAAACTCGACTTCAGAAATTAAATATTTGACAAGAAAGGAAAGTTACTCTCGCGGGAGGAGCAGCAGACAATAGATGGATAGTCACACGCACCACTAGAGTAAATGATTGTTGCGTGCATCTATTGAGTAGGGTCAGAAACTAATGTGTGTGCGGGGCAGACGGACACGCAATTAGCGGGGCAAACGGACAGTGACCTAAATCGTTAGTATGAAATAGAAAAAAACAATATTTCTGTGTATGTATATCACTTCAGAGGCGGGTTTCTTATTAGTACTGCCATTTCTTCCAAAGATGGTACGTTATCGATCTCGCACAACACACAGATGCAAATAGGAAAGTGAATCCATAGCCACTGCTTTTAGAGCCGTACGTGAAGACAAGATGCCTCTGTCAACTGCAGCGACAACTTTCAATATCCCTCCTAATACACTACGACGTCGCGTTATGTCATCGCACATAATCCGAAAGTTTGGAAATCACACAACATTCTCAGTATAGCAGAAAATGAATTGGAAAAGCATCTACTTGCCTTAGACGAAATGGGATTTGTGTTAACTCTACGCGAATTACGGAAGTTGGCGTACAACTTTGCTGTTGAAAACAAATACAAACACATATTCAATAATGATGCAAAAATGGCTGGTAAAGATTGGGAGCATATTTTCGTACAACGTCATAAAATACTTAGGGCGCGTATAGCGCAATCATTGTCCTATGCGAGCTAGAATTTTAACTCGTTGAAACGATATCTCGAGGGAGAAGACTGGGTAGTGTGTACAGGTTGTGGTTCCATGTAGAATGCGATCCAAATGGTCGTGATGCATACTTTGTACGCATTCATTGTAACAGTGTTAGTGGTTTATAAACTGTAACTGTAACTGTCCGTTTGCTCCACTATTTTTGTCCTTCTGCCCCACCCCATGGGGCATATGGACATCTTGTACCCTTGTATACTAATTGTTCAATATATCCTTGACTAATTGACAAACTGATGTCTTTGTTATATTTTTACTTTGTACAAAGCTTACTGGTTTGTAAGAAATATCTTGAGTTTTCTTCGGCCATTCGTATTCATACAAGCAACAGAAAACTGTTTAGCATGTCCGTTTGCCCCGTCTTTACCATACCCAAATTTAAGGCGTATATATTTGGGTCCTGCAGAACCTTTATCAATTTTTTGACAATCTTTAAATTTAAAGGGTGGTTCTACGTACCGATCCTAAAATTTAAGAGAAGGTATCAACGTACCCATGCCTTATGTAAGGGCAATGGTCCCCTGCAGTTGAAAACATAACCATATAAGGTAATAAAGCCTCGTCAAAGAGAATAAAGTAGATAGAAACCATGGTGGAAAGACTACAAGGTGGATGCAATGCAGTGCTACAGTCTTGTCGCTCTGGCGCATGACGTCATTTTGGTCGCAGACGTGGCCAGCGAAAGTCAGATGAAATTTTAACAAGCGCTTGCTCGCTGGTATCTTACACGCAAATTTCTCTTCTATTTATAGTGATCTTCAACGAAGTAAAAATTTTAGTACAATCAATAATTATATAAACGTAATGTAATCAATGCTTAAGCTAAGTGAATTCAAAGGAAGATATTTACAATAGCAAAAGAAAGAGCAATATCAGTTCATATCAACACAATTTTGAAGCTTGAACAAACTAATATTGCTCACTACATTTTTCTTTTTTCTTTATTTCTTTCCTTTTTTTTAACATATGAAGTAATACACTCGAGTATACATAGGCCTGAATAGTCTAAAATGCAATGTGTCGTTAATGCATTTCATTTTTATATATTTATGTATGTTCAAGTATATTTTCGTAACACATTGATCGCTTTTGATTTACTATTATTATTATTTTGTTTGAAAGAGAATTCTTTACTGATGACCCCATATAAATTTTGAGAATATCTCAAGGGAGAATTCATGGTTTTCGTAAACAGAAATGCACGTACGTACACCTATATTTTCGTTATGCTTGGACAGTTTTTTTTTAAGAGGTTTCGTGTCGTCAGAATCTCGTGAGGGGAGTGAGTTTCGTCAGAATCTCAGGGGAGGTTAAAAAACTTTATTGAGCAGGGACGCACGTATTTGATATTTTAAACATCGTTTTTATTTTTGATTTATAAAAAAATCATCTTATTTGAAGTCGCTGATCGCTTATTTATAGAATCTGTATTTAAACAAAGGTTTGGTGAAACTGGCAGTTCTCTGAATATTAGTGTCAAAATTTACGCCATAACAAACTGTATTATTAAACATTTGTACGAAATAAAACGTTTCATATACTATTGTGTTCTGAAAATATATAGAAATAAATATGTATATACAAAGCACCTCAAACAAAGAAATTGCAACATGACTATTTCAAGCAAGAAACAAAGTACTAGGCGTAGGTGAAGACGACGTACGGGTGTTTCAGCTAGACTACAAAACATATAAACCATAAAATTACATAATTTTCTTAATTTTCCTGATAAGTTTTCTCTTTTCTGTCCCGTGGACTAAAGAATACAGAAGATAAATGCAAGTGAATTATTATGTGGAATTTGGTGGAATGAGAATGTGGGAATACCCCGAGAAACTCACGGACACGATGTTGTCCACCACAAACTCACTTGACCGAGAAGCGGACCAGTATCCCTTGCACCAGAGGTGAGCCTTCTGCCACTGAGCCACCGTGCTTCCTTGATTGGTTGAGAATCTACCATATTTTTAAATTTACTGCAGTCATTCTTAATTTTGTAATTCTGGAGGTGGCTCCTAAATATGTATATGTAATTATCCAAAGTTATGATTAAAATGAACAAAAATTTCAAAATTTGAGTGTAAAAATGTCCCGACAATGTCGCCCTGACATGGTAGGTGGATACTTTATTCTCTTGATCTAATACATTGTTATATATCTTTGTAACCGTTAATCGTTATCACAAACCTTCCATTAGTTAGTTAATTTGAAGTGCAACGTCCCGAGGCTACAGGAAATGCAGACCTCCAGAATGAAATGGGACCTAAACTACTTTAACGCGTTCAATCCTCTCCATTTGCGTAACTCGAGGGAGGTAAGTCTCCTAGATCATCGTGCCTCCCTTCTCGAGTTACATGTCTGCCTCTGTGGGGAAAATTTTGTCTCAATATCGTATGTAGAAAGAAATGATGATAGAAATTATAACCTCTGTTGGTTCCCCTCCCTCATGATTTCGAATCCGGGTCTTGCCTCAAAGTTCGTCTTTTAAAATCGTACTATTGGATTTTTGTATGCAGAATCAACACAAGCTACTGTAGCTCTATATACTAATAATACTAAAAAGAAACTAAATAATGAAATCGCATTTTTATAATTTCAATTAATATTGAATTTAGTTATTACTTTTATGTAAAACTTACCTTATTTTAGGTTTATTTTGTCCTGTCGCCTGCAAGCTAAAATTCATTTCTGGAGACATTCCCCGTCTTTTTGAGGAAATCTAAAGTATTTTATATTAGTTCCCTTAGTTTTTCTTTAATAATTACTACAGCCGTACACTGCACAGTTAGGCATTCTCGATATCATTTAAACGAACAAAAGTAACAAAGAATTTCCACTTGTCACGTAAAGCCGCACCTTTTCCCGTTGTCTCTTGCAAACCAGATGACGTCACAGCCACGACAGCGCTCTAGGCGACATGCGCATGCAACCACCTTGTAGTCTTTCCACCATGATAGAAACCTTTAAAAATAACATTTTCGGCAATTTTTTACCCATAGGAGGGAACGAGATCAACCACCCAACTTACAAAGGTACTTTACCCGGTCCTATACTACCATACCGAACTTTTAAATTAGACAATTTCCAAAATTTAAGGGGCTGGTCCTATGTACTCATTCCAAAATAGACATGGCCAAGGTACTTCTGTCAAAATCAAGAGGGCATTGACACTTATAACACCATTCCATGTGATCAGGTCACGTAACGTCCCTAAGCCAATGAGAGAAAGGTTAGACCAAGTGGCCCCAGTACTACTATAATACAAGAAGGATAATATAGGCCTATAATATACTTGTATTTAAAGTAAAAATAAAAGATAAATTAGGATCCTGCTTTAACAAGAGAGAAAAATAAATAAAAAAAAATCATTAAAGAATCATTGAGATATTGATAGGTATTTCCAAATTTTGGTTTGATATTTTCGTTTTTCGGCATACACGGTGTAGTAGGGTATTTCGTAAATCATTATCGTGTGTCTATTTTAGAAGTAAATATGTAAATAGACGATAAACGAAGCTAGTAAGAATTTTACGATTACTATATCCTTTTCAAACTACACTCTCAAATATGTATGTTAATGAGTAATCCATTTTAATTTTATAGAATCCATTGAGAAGGTGGGCAGGTTGGCTTAGTGGTAAATCGCTCATCTCTGCTGGGAGAAGTTCCTGCTTTGTTCCCCGGTCACGCGAGTTTGTGTTGAACAATAAAGTGTCCATATATGTATATACAGGAACGGATGCAGGATTTTCTGAGGGGGGTGCACCAATAACTATCAGTAAGCACATTTGAATCAAATTATTTTTTTTAAAATGGCCTCTTAGGCATCTGTGATGTGTATGAGGAACTGACTTAAACTATTGTGTTTAGCAAAACCGCTTTCTTTTAAGCCCGAAACGGAAACATGATATGAACTTTTAGGAAAGTATTGCTATTTCCACTGCCAGTTTCTCACTTTAAATAGTGTATATTCAGAAAGGAGGGGGTGTGTGGTTAAATCGATATCTGGAGCAAATACAAAATGGCGGACACCTTCATGCCCGTTGTGTGTGGTTGCATAATCACCAGGTACGGATGCTGGCCAACAGTGAAGTTCTGAGTATTAAGTGTAGCGAGTTTGTACTCAAATGCTCTAGAAAGACATCTGGAGTGTCGGTAGAGCACAACAGATGAAGTAGGGTGATTCACATATGTGGAAACACGTAACGAAAATGCCCAGAAATGCACTCATACTCAGTAAACGTGAGTTCAAAGCGTCGGAAATGTAAGGATTAGCGTCAAGAACATGAAAGCCTTTTAAATTCACCAATAATATTCCCTCAAACCGATGCAATATGATGTGCACGGTTGCATACCAATAGGGATGCAACAACTGAGGCCAAGTTGAACTTGTACAAGGGGACTCACTAAGAAACTGTGTAAACTAAATGAATGTCTCTAGTGGGATCGCCTGATCGATATTGAAATGTGGGCAATGTGTGTGTTGATATCGAGATGTAGCTAATGGACAAATGTCAACATGTCCCACTGCTGCTGGGACACCGTCTCACGTGCGAAAACTAGGAAAATAACATTCTGCTATTACATCTGGTGCACTTTTTGTTAGAACGTAACTAGAACACGATTGTATCAATGTCCCTCTTTGTTTGGGACATTGTCCCATAGTCGACACATATGAAAAGAAATCTCTTAATCCATTGTTCAAATTCTGATAGAGCGTGTCAAACTTGTATCATATCCCACGTCTTCTAGGACATATGACGTACTCGAAATATAGGAAAATACCTCCAGAAATTCGTATCTTACACATAGTGCACATGCCAAGACAAAGACGAAAATGAACCAATTTGGCACATGTAACACTACAGCTGGAACATAATACATATGGAAAATAAATAGGAAGAAACGTCTTAAAGCTCTGATTGTTTACAACTGTGCAGTAGGAGTAACAAAATGAAACACACAAGCATGTCGGGAGGCTGTACAAGAGCGCTTGCTAAACAAAGTGGGTACTCCTCAAATAAATGAATACAGAGAAAGTGAAGCTCCCTTGAGCCTCAGGGCTAGAACGCTCGCGTGGTCGCAGTTTCCAATCCTACTGGGAGCCCACGGCATCAGATTCAAGTCCCGAGTAGGTATTTTCCTATTTTTCCCACGTGGGACGGTGTCCCAGCAGGAATGGGACATGTTGACATTTGTCCATTAGCTACATCTCGATATCAACACACACATTGCCCACATTTCAATATCGATCAGGCGATCCCACTAGAGACATTCATTTAGTTTACAGTTTCTTAGTGAGTCCCCTTGCACAAGTTCAACTTGGCCTCAGTTGTTGCATCCAGGGGCGTCATATAGGGGGGGCAGGGAGGGGCATTTGGCCCCCCTGAGTTTGAGATTTATATAGATTTTATCAATAGAGTGGTAGTAAATGAGTGAAAAACGCGAAAGTTTACTTATATCGAGGGGTTTTGCCCCCCCCCCAAGCAAAATCTGAAATGACGCTCCTGGTTGCATCCTTATTGGTATGCAACCGTGCACATCATATTGCATCGGTTTGAGGGAATATTATTGGTGAATTTAAAAGGCTTTCATGTTCTTGACGCTAATCCTTACATTTCCGACGCTTTGAACTCACGTTTACTGAGTATGAGTGCATTTCTGGGCATTTTTTGTTACGTTTCTCCACACATGTGAATGACCCTACTTCATCTGTTGTGCTCTACCGACACTCCAGATGTCTTTTTAGAGCATTTGAGTACAAATTCGCTACACTTAATACTCAGAACTTCACTGTTGGCCAGCATCCGTACCTGGCGATTATGCAACCACACACAACGGGCATGAAGGTGTCTGCCATTTTGTATTTGCTCCAGATATCGATTTAATACAAACGAATTATTGTTACCTGGTAGAAACCCTATCAATTCATATCCATTTAGACCAATTTTCATTTGGCAGGTTATCTGGGACTCCCTATGTTCCTTTGGGGAATCCCTTGCGCGTGCATGGTAGGATTGTGAAACAGGCAAAATTCAATACAGCAGGTATGATTTCTTCAGTGAATTTTTTACCCGCCCTCTTTACGTTGGATAGTTTCCGAACTATTGGCGTCCGAAAGTCATTTTCCCACGCTTTCGGCACCTTGTAGATCTGAAACTATGTCCGATAGCCGAAAGTTCAAGAGAACTTTTTTTCTTGTCTCAGTGGCAGGAGTCACCTCCCAAGAGTTGTAATACTTATTTTGCAACACCCGATATATATATAAGCTACTTGCGGCAAATAAGGCCAGGATGGAAATAAGACCCAGTGCAAAAGTTCCTATGGTAGAAGCACTGTAGGAGAAATCTGACAGTGTCACAAATAGCGATTACTCGCACAATGACTGCTTTCGAGAGCTCACCTTCCTGTCCCTGGTTAGACGGAATGCTGGCAGTATTGAAATATCGAGAAGTCAATTTCCATGTGTTGATATAATTTACGGAGGCAAGTTAAATTCATCTTTTGTGTGTAGAATGAAGCTAACGTGAAATATCTTGTATATTTGTGATGATCATAGTGTTTAGTACTTGGAATAGTAGTTACTTCGTTTTAGTCCGAAACATGTTTGTAAATAATGATTTATAAAATGACGAGTACATGGTCGGTAAATAAGGCCCACCAAAAATCTACTGGCTCTCATTACCCTACAAAACATTTATCCATTGTTAAATACTTAGAAACTGGCAACTTGAATGTGTGTTACTTTTTTATTCTTTCTTGCAACCTCTGTAGTAGGGCGGTCTATCGTGTTCGGGCTTAGTTCTTGACTATGGGGTTCTCAAGTTTGAGTTCTACGTTGGTGTTTTTCATAATGTAAATCACTTAATTATAATGCATGCGAATGATTCATACCACTATTTTTTTTTGGTATATTCTAAGTACTTTTTCGTGCGGTTCTGAGCGTTCGAGTTATCCTGGTATCGTTCATTATACGCCAAAGAATAATGTACTCAAATAATAAGATCGGTGACATGCGAAGCTGTAAACGATGCGGTTCATGGGTATATGACGAATGCATATTGTCTTCGTCGACGCCAATGATGAGGAATTCATTTGCTACAAGTGTTATCAAGTGTAAACATTGTTGAAAGTTAGTGTGAAATCTGTTTCAATGGTGACTTGTTTATTATATGTCCAAGTTTATTCTTTAAAATTCAGTTAGTTGCCACGATTTAACTAACAACTGCATAACACACGGAAAACAGTGGTGTAATGCTAGAACTGTTGGTAGGTATACGGTCGATCGTTTTCAAAAGTATAGCGTATACGTGCCCTAGTATATGATCATTTTATCGTAAATTTAAGGTGAGTATACGTCGTATACTCCCGTATACGCCCCATTCCATCCCTGCCTATATCCTTAATATTTCATATCCATAATGTTACTGAATATCGTTTTATTATTAGTATCTGAAGTGCTGTAAAAATATTAGGTGTTAATTGAGTTCCAGGCGTCTCTCAGGTCGTAAAAGTTTACTTTTCAAATGGTGGACCTATTTTAAATACTGCCTATTGTTAAAAAATTAGAATAACAACACTGAGTAAAGTATAAAGTTAAGTTAAATAACTCTGTACATAAGGCATATATATTAAATATATGACTATTGTAAAATTTCTGGTAGGTAAAGGTAGGTTAATAAAATTAAAAGTCCAGAATCGACTCCCACTACCCTTTTATTTATAAGACCTCCAAATAACAACAGTATTTACAGAAATACTACAGTACACTTTTTCTCTATTTGTAAGGTTGAAATTAGGTGGCTCAAGACCGTGCGGTCGTGGACAGGATCTCTACAGACCCCCGAAGCAGGCTTAGCAGAGTGGCGTAGGAATCCCCAATGTTCCGAAGCAAGCAGTGAGGAGGATAAAAAGTCACAGAGCCCCGAAGCAGGCTAAGCAACTGAGGTTGGGATCCCGACAGAGCCCCAAACAGGCTAAGCCAGGAGGGAACGAATTGCCAAGAGTCCCACAGCAAACTAGAGGCTTTGAGGTTGGGTTCTCCTAGTGCTTCAGGCAAGCAAGAGGAGGGGGAGACCAATCGAAGACCACTAGATGCTGTCCATTATATAGGCGTCCTGGCGGCGGTGGCGCTGCTACTGTCATGTAGTCATGTGACTTGTAGGACGTACTGGTGGCCTGTCGTCTGTTTCTTTTAGTAATCCCATATGGCGTGTAGTAATTCGGCGTAAATATATGTGGTAATGTTTACAAATAGGAGCATATGACATTGTTTGTACACAGAAGCATGTAGTGCATTGTACTATAAATACAATGGCAAATCATTCCTGCAATATTTATAGCTAATATCAGGATTAAAAGAATACCTTCAACATCATTGAAGGTCCCAAAGCCAGAGGATGGTTTCGCGACGTGGCATAAGTGGGTGCAAAACCAGTTACATCGCCATTGCCGGTGTTACTTCCCTGTTGTAGAACTCCAAAGGCGCCAATGGTAATAATAAAACGTACTAATGATTAACTTGGGACCGCGGTGGCTTAGTGGTAGAGCGTTCACCTCTGGTGCATGGGACCCTTCGTTTGATCCCAACTCGCGCCAAGTGAACTTTGTGGTGGACAAACACCGTGTGCATGGGTTTTCTCGGTGTTCTCCCACTTTATTCATTCCACCATTTCATTCATTTCGATAATGATTAATTCGGTAAATCTAGAAATTTATTTATTAACTGAGTAAGGTTTTAGGTATCTCTACTACAACAATCAAAACAGGACGCAAATACAGATTAATTTTAAAGAAAAGTAATTCAAACAATGAATTAGGTTTTTAAAAATGTGAATTTGATACCGTAGTAGATTATATAAAAAATGAAATGAAATTTTTAAGTTTTACGTCCCACAGTTATGCCGGTTAGACTAAAGGAGACGGTGATGATGAGAGATGAGTGAAATGAAGAAAGTGGGAGAACCCCGAGAAAACCCACGAGCACGGTGTTTGTCCACCACAAAGTTCACACGGCGCGAGCTGGGATCGAACCAGGGACCCTAAGCACCGGAAATGAACGCTCTACCACTGACAAGGGAACCTTCCGAAAATGATAGTTGCAGTGAAAGATATGGCCTATGCCAATTGAAAGAGCTGTAACAGAGATGAGCATTCCCAAAAAATTAGCTGCCCATAGCAATAGGTTCAAGAAATATAAGGGGTGGAAGTTCGGGAAACAGCAAGGTTGGACAAGGGGGAAAAGTGCAAATTCCGCAAAAAAAAAAAAAAAAAAAAAAAGGGGGGGCATGGCAAAATACAATGCTGGCAAGTGATGTATAGAAAGAGACTTGCCACAATAGGAAACAAATGGAGGCCACCAGTAGGGTTAACAGTGTTGTCAAATGCAATAAAAAGTACATGTTTTGCAAAGAGCACTATATGAATTGAGTGCAATATTCAGTGTCATGTAGAACATAAGATATGGCGTGTATAATCAGTGGTGCAATCTAACAAAAGAGAACAGAAAAAACAGAAGTACGAAAAATACGGAAAAGACGAAATTGGCCATGATGCGCCACATTTGATCACGAGCTGTGCATATTAGAATGAAGAAAACAAGAAGCACCAACTATGCAGGAAACCGACGTACCTAGAGTCGAAAAGAAAAACGAGTTCCAAAGTTGGCAGCATTGGCCATGAACATCCAGACAAGTCTAATATAGTTAAAAATGACGCGCTCCATTCTTTTTATTTAGTCTTGCATAAACAAAATTATTTTTAACTTTTTAGTGGGAATTTATTAACAAAAGAATGTCTTTAAAAGGTGTCTTATCATTTTTTTTAATTCGTTGGACACCTTTTCCAAATCCTAAAGTGATATGCAACCAGGAATACCAGGGCTGGTTAAAGGCTAGTATTTATTTTAAGATAAGGAAGTTGAAAATAAAAACATATTAAAATTTGCTTTTAAAATAAATAGATATATTGCAAAGTATGAAAGTAAGAATGGAATGTTGTATTGTCACCGGACTTATATCGCTCTGCAACAGTTCTTAGTTCTATGACGTCAGGAAATACGTTCAATTTATACGAACACTTATTTAATGTTTGAAACAAACACCTGTTACATCCTTGTACACTCATGTCCAAAATGATTGTCGCATATCTATAACTGTCTTCTTGTAAAAAATATCATGTAATAATGATTTTGCAGGAGGCTTTTAATACTGATACTATGTGTACAATCGGGAAATATATGTGGTAAATTTCATTGGAAAATACAGTAATTATAAATACGAAGATTAGAATGAGTAAAATAAAATGTTGCTAAATGGACACGAAAGTTTTGTTTTCGTTTTATTGTTCTTATTTACTGTTCTTTTGACATGAAATTTGCCACATACATGTCTTTGCCGATTGTACGCATACTAACATTATAAGAAATACCGGGTGAATTGGTTATAAAATTATATTCCTACAATAACATATTTATAGACATGCGACAATAATTTTGGACATGAGTGACACATCTTTTAATTCTATTGTTAATGAAGTGGTCTATTTCCCCCAATAAAAACCAACATCAAGCAGGGCATGTGCTCCCTCCTGTCCTTCTAAGCCGGCCCCCAAGGCTGAATGTAACATTGCGGCTTTTTCCTGTTATAATAGGAAAAACTCAGGATGGTCAGCAACTGGTATCGAACCCAGCACCATTCGAATGTGAAGGCGAGAGAGAGGGTAAATCTGGTAGTCATATTTTGAAAAGAAAATAAGGAAATGGATTCCACTAAAAAAATGATTCACATTGTCAATACATTTCAAATCTTTGTCTGGGTTTTCTGCCTTTCAATTCCAAGTTTTTTTTTTTCTTTTTTAAACCTCGAAGGCCCTAAATAAATTAGAATATCGACTCTCCCATGTGTGTGTGTGTGTTTTTAATATTGGCATGGTTCTTTATTTTATATCAGATTCTTCCCGCACTATTCTGTTATTTACCATAGGTAGAATCCTTTGAAAAAGAGACAGGCGACAAGTCCTTTTGTTCTCTATGGTATGTTTGTGACCGTTGTAGATATTTGAGTGGCTCTCTGACACGGAGCTGACGGCTGATATCATGTTGGTCCCTCTTATTTATTTGTTTCTTCAGTTCTGTTTCTCTTTTAGCCAAAAGAAAAGAATTTCACTCTTCTGTCCCATTTACAGCCGTAACCATCCCCCTCCTACGTTGTCCAACTTTGACCACATGCAGGGGAAAACGAAGGAAAAGGACAGGTGCATTTGCTTTGACGGCATTTCAGCGACAACCCCATCTGTTGCCAAAATAAGGAAACACTTTGAACTGCAAAGAGAAACTCTATCTTCGATTTGTCAAGGTCACTTGACTCCCGCCGGCTCTTAAGTGAGCACAGCGGAATACTGCCAATCCGTCATACATGGTACAATTCGCGGCAAAAAACCTGCAACATGAGGATGTAAGTTTATTGTGAAACTACGCCTAACAGCACAGGGAATGAACATAACGTCTAAGTGGAACGAATCATGCCAGGATAAACCTCGGCCTCCTCCCGTGCACACTTATTTTGGAGCAAAAGGCTTCGTCATTTCACAATAAACTTATATGCTCATGTTGCAGGTTTTTTTCCGCGAATTGTACAATGATCGCCTGTGAATGTCTCGAAACAGTACTCTAGAGGTGTCGGAAACTTTGGTGGACTTTCTATCACATATCCACACCAGTAGAAAGCAAACATAATCAAAGGCTTGATCTACTGTGTGTTGCTGTCTGCAGTACTATCACCGCCTATATGATGTATCCAGAGTGTCCCACCTAACTCTGCGACTGAAATAGTTTCAAAGCGAAAAAAAAATGTGACACATCCAGTTGTGCAGGAATGTACCCATGTCAACGGGCGAGAAACTTCTGTGAGACGCAAGTGCCCCCAAGTCCCCCATCATAGGGTCCCAGGGGCCAACTTCAAACTTTCAAATAGCACCATCGGTCGAGTTATATTTCTTTCGATAAATCATGGAATATGCAACAACGCATATCAGAAATATTTACTATATGGGATTTCAAAATGGCCGCCAAAAATATATGCTCGGTGACAAGAACAACGTACATTTTTAGCGGCCATTTTGAAACCCGTGCTTCATATGCCAAATGTTTTTTATAGGCGGTGTTGTATCTATCCAGAGAAATATCATCCGCCCCCTGTTCCCATTTGAAATGTTGCAGTTGACCCCTCAAGCCTTATGATGGGGACCCTGGGGACTTGCTTCTTACAAAGTTTTCTTGGCCCTCGACATGAGTACATTCCTGTGCAATTGGATTTGCAACATCTCTTTTCGCTTCGCAGCAATTTGAGATCACAATGTTCGATGCCATGTTAAGGCACAACATATATTTGTGGCGGCCATTTTGAAAAACATGCTTCATATAGCAAATGTTTCCTATATGTGTTATTGCACATTCCATGATCTATCGAGAGAGGTACCACTTGGTCCCTGTTGCCATTTGAAAGTTTGAAGTTGGCTCCTGGGGCCCTATGATGGGGATCCTGGGGGCACTTGCTTCTCACAGACTTTTATCATCCCCTGACATTGGTACATTCCTGCACAACTGGATCCGTCACATTTTTGTTCGTTTCTCAAATCTTTCACGTCACAAAGTTTGGTGGGACACCCTGTATATTCCCACATACGACCCAACCATGACATAATGTTTACTTCTATTATAGGTTGTTGGCGCAACCCAACCATTTCATGTTGCCCGACTTGGTATTGCCTCAATCACTCTAGCATTGATGCATTCCGAGTGATGCCTGTTGCCGGATTTTTTTTTGTGTGTGTGTGTGTGTGAAGCGAGTGGCCTAACTATATTAGACTTGTCTGGATGTTCATGGCCAATGCTGCCAACTTTGGAACTCGTTTTTCTTTTCGACTCTAGGTACGTCGGTTTCCTGCATAGTTGGTGCTTCTTGTTTTCTTCATTCTAATATGCACAGCTCGTGATCAAATGTGGCGCATCATGGCCAATTTCGTCTTTTCCGTATTTTTCGTACTTCTGTTTTTTCTGTTCTCTTTTGTTAGATTGCACCACTGATTATACACGCCATATCTTATGTTCTACATGACACTGAATATTGCACTCAATTCATATAGTGCTCTTTGCAAAACATGTACTTTTTATTGCATTTGACAACACTGTTAACCCTACTGGTGGCCTCCATTTGTTTCCTATTGTGGCAAGTCTCTTTCTATACATCACTTGCCAGCATTGTATTTTGCCATGCCCCCCCCCCTTTTTTTTTTTTTTTTTTTTTTTGCGGAATTTGCACTTTTTCCCCTTGTCCAACCTTGCTGTTTCCCGAACTTCCACCCCTTATATTTCTTGAACCTATTGCTATGGGCAGCTAATTTTTTGGGAATGCTCATCTCTGTTACAGCTCTTTCAATTGGCATAGGCCATATCTTTCACTGCAACTATCATTTTCGGAAGGTTCCCTTGTGAGCCACCGCGCCCCCCTAGAAGATTATATAAGTTCCTCATGACGTCACTAAAGAAAATGAAGTTTTAGAATTGTTTCAATGTGATGTAAAATACGAATAAAATTAGTATTTATAGTACAAACGACTCCATGTAACAATTTTCCATAGCTACCTGTTCAATTTTCTTCTCTAATGGAAAGAAAACAACCATTAAAGATGCCCACGCGACCTGAAGACAATGGAGAGAGAATTTATGGGATCATCCGGGAAGAAGCAATTGGTATTCCGCTCAGCTTAGACTGAATAAAAGACGACTGTTTACTTTTGTGTTTGAAGAACGGAAGGATTCCCTTGCAACGAGGGAACGCCCCTCTCGCAATGTATTTATGGAGTTGCCTGACTCTGGAGACCTCCCAAGAGAACTCAGCAATTTCTGATTATGGAAGACATAATGATCCATGTTGTTCATTTCCAACAGAATTGTAAAACAATGTCCTGACATACGGACATCTCGCAAGATCCGTTTACAATGAATAAGTTTGTTTCACATGAACTCTTTAATACGCTGTTCCCGAACGTTTCTGAGTGATAATGTGTGACATTCTGCGTTAATCTACATTACAACTACACAACTGTACATAAAATTCACGGTACTTACATCTCAAGAAGTTGGTGCAAGACCTTATAAGAAGAGCCCAAAATACAGTTACAAGTTCGTACCACAGTTCTCGCCCATAATAATGCTCTAAGGACATCCACTTTCTGCTGATACATAATGCACTTATTTACTAGGCCATTGTACTGGGTGTGCCATGCACCGATCTTCTTTGCATTTTAACACCTCATAAATACTCGATACTTTATTATTTATTTTTCTCCTCTGATAGTTCATTGAGAAAATTTAACGAAACTATATATGAAATCTAAGTTTTACGTCTCACGATTATGCCGGCAAAGCTAAAGGGGATGCCGATGAGAAATGAATGAAATGATGGAATGAAGATAGTGAAAGAAAACGGGAAAACCCCGAGAAAACCCAAGCACACGGTGTTTGTCTACCCAAAGTTCACTTGGCGCGAGCTGGGGTCGAACCAAGGACCCAATGTACCAGAGGCCAACGCTCTCCCACTGAGTCGCATTGAAGAGTTTAGCATTTATAACTATCAAGGGCGACCATCAGGGGGGAGCAAGATGGGACGCTCGCCCCCTCCCCTTTTAGAGGAAATTGTGCTTCGGAAGATCGAAAACCGAATAGATATTTTAGAATAGTTACCGCAAAATTTGAGACTACATTTGAAATGTCGCTTATACTTGCCCCCCCCCCCTTGGAAACCACAACATGGGTGACCTTGATAACTGTCCTGAATATTGTACACTAGTCTTCAGCTAGCTGGGCACTTCGTCCCTAGACCTCCGCATTTGCTCGGTCTACGGAATTGCACTTCTCATATCCCAAACACATTTGTGATCTTAAGAAGTTCAAGAAATTGCTATCTTATTATGACAATTGTAATTTCAACTTTTTTTTTTTTTGCTTCTAACGGAAACAACAACAACAACAACAACAAAAAGCTGAAACACGTCTTTGAGTAGCACGTCTCTACTCTTAAGGTATTTCGAGATATGACCTTCTTATTTTAACAATTGTAATCCCCACTCTTTTTCTTTCTACCCGCCGTTTTCTTTCTTTCTAGAGGGGAATATTAAAAAAAAACACTGAAACATGTTTTTTTATTATTTTAAATGAAAATCTAAATACGAAACCTCATGTTTCTGATCTTAACAAATTTCGAGATATGGTCATCCAATTGTAACAATTGAAACCCCACACTTTTCCTTCCCGTCTTTTTCCTTCTCTTCTCGGGCAAATATTAAGAAAACGGTGAAAGATATATCTAATTATTTCAAATAAGTAATACAAATACCAACTTTCATGTCTCTAACACTCTAACCTTAAGAGATTCCGAGAAATTGACATCATCTTAACAATAATTGTAGTTACCACCTATTTTTTCTTCTTGCCCCTTTTCCTTTCCTTCAAGGTCAAATATTAAAAAACGCTGATGCACATGTCAAATTATTTAAAATGAGAAGTCCATCTACCAAATTTCATTAATATCTATATTAGGATATTAACTACCACCTTCTTCGTTGAATTTCCAGATCTTCTTCCTTTAGTGGGAGCTTACATCACAGATCTTATGCCCTGTTTAAATTTCAAGATTCTAGCTTAAGCGGCGTGGCTTGGGCGCTGATCAGTCAGCCAGGACTTCTTTTATATAGACAGATTTGTGTCCCTGTCGGATCTATGAGAATGAAATAATTCTTTTCACTTTAACATCCTACGGCTGGAGGAGACAGTTTAGGATAAGGAATTACATTTCTGGCTTTTGGTATCTATGACCATGTTAGCCCGTCACGTATGAGAGATCATGTATAGTCATGTCCAAAACTATTGTCGCATGTCTATAAATATGTTGTTGTAGGAATATAAATTGATAACGAATTCGCCCGGTATTTCTTATAATGTTAGTATGTGTGTAATCGGCAAAGACATGTATGTGGCAAATTTCATGTCAAAAGAACAGTAAATAAGAACAATAAAACGAAAATAAAACTCTCTTGTGAATTTAGCAACATTTTGTTTTACTCATTGTAATTTTCGTATTTATAATTCTCTTCCTATGAAATTTACTACAAATATAGATTTCCAGATTATATACATAGTATCAGTATTAAAAGTACCCTGCAAAATCATTATCAAATTATATTCTTATAAGAAGTCAGTTATAGATATGCGACAATCATTTTGGACATTAGTGTACCTCGGCGATCACACTGTCCGAGGAGGTGTCGAGAACAGTGCTTAAAGTGAGCCGGTATGAGCCGGTTATGCATCCGAAAGTTAGAAAATCTACCGGTATGGCATACCGGCAAAAATAACTGATTCAATTTTTTTAAAATAAAAAAAATGATTTTACACAGATACGACGTTAGCATTGAGTCAACAAATATGTTTGTATATCAAAGATGTCGTTGCTGCTGCTTTCAAAGATCACCCAATTCAATGGCAGAATTTGAGCTCTTGATTTTTTCAACATTTGTCCCAGCAATTTTACGACTACCTATTAAAAAATTCAACTACCTAACCACTCGCCTAGAATGTTTAACCTGGATCCGCCTCTGGCATTAACAGGGCTCTTTCTGTTTTTTAATTCAAAATTATTCTTTTCATATTGTTTGGAATATGTGTTTACAATTATAAGAAAATTAGTAGTATGATCACGAGACAAGACGAGGCTAGAAGAAGCTTTTCAAAATGGAAATGAGATTGAAAAGAATCATTAAGTACTAGTTAATAGATACGAGATGAGTGTGTCTACAAAGTCTTGGAAACGAGGCAAAAAAGCATATGGGCATATATGTTTTCTTTTCTTTCTTTTAATGCAGTTAAAGGCTGAGTTGGATCACTAGTAAACGTACTATCCATGTTCTTCTATATTCAGATCGCCGATATGCTCAAGCAAAATCTTAGGAAAGTAAAATCATTTTATGAATATTTATTTCTGTTAAGCTGATGATAGTGAGGAGTAAAACATTTACTATAGCACTGCACTGCACTAAATTATACGAAAGAAATCCAACTTATATGGGTACCATGCTATACAATAAGCTGCCTCTATATCTTCGAAAGACAGAACAAAGAGGAGAATTTAAGCGATTACTGAAAGCCTACCTATTACAGCACTGCTTTTATTCCGTGAATGAATTCCTAGGTGTGTAAATGAATTTGATTATTGGTAGTATTTAAAATGTCTATTTTTTGTATTTCTTTTATATAGTAGACGTAGCGTAGTATTTTAATTAATTCGTATGTATATGTTAGAACTATGTATGTTATGTCTTTTTATACCCTGACGAGTCTTATTCATACGCACGCTTTCGTGCAATATGTATGATCATAAAGACGAAATAAAATGAATATGAATATGAATACTATATTAGTCCTCACTTTCTCTATTACTCTCTCTCTTTCTACAGATTTTACACGTCAAAAATGGTGCAAAAATGTCAGAAGTAGAGATGCTCTTTAGGGTTCTGTCAAAATTACTGCTCTAAGTGGTCATATTTGTTCCATACCGTCACCTCATCTGATGTCACTTTAAGCCCTGGTCGAGAATTTTGCGCCCTACCTGAAAAACAGGGGAAAATGCGCCCGCGATGTACCTGCACCGGGAAGTTTTCGCCCTGCGAGCAGAAAGAACTTGTTCGAGCTCATTCATCTGCTCCTGTCATTAATTGATTGTGATAGTTTGAGGCTTTATAAGGGGAGAATAAACTTCATAGGTAAAGTTTCTTGATAATATTACTGAAATGATTTTACATTCACTTTACATTTACTTTTCTGTATTTTGTGTCCTGAAAAGCCAAACAGTTTCCAAGGATTGTGAACAGAAATATCTGGGAAGACGCAGACAATCTTATGTGATTAAATTATACTCATATAGTTTAGTTAATTGTATTAATACACAGGGTGTCCAGTATACAATGCAACCCGGAGTTTGAGACAGTAGAGCTTTTGAACCTGACGCGACACACAAATAACGGTTATGCCAACTTCGCACCCACAATTTAACTCTTCGAAGAGGCGTCTTCCATTTTGAATCATCATTATCTGTACAAGGACTCTCTGGTTCGACCTCAGACCATCTGAATTTCTAGGATTTAGGATTTTAGATTTCTAGGCTTTCGGCATCTATGCCCATTCAACCCAGGGCCGGCCTTAAGCCGATTGCTCCCATTTGGGCCCCGTGCTAGTTCCGTTTACTCTGCTGTCTAGTCTAATCTACTTTCCAGTGCCGTTGTAACAGCATATTAGGTCCCAGTGCAAACAAGTGTGTTGTGGTCTGGATGACTAAATTTTGCTCCTAATACATGTAATTAATACATGCCATTCAGCTCGCGGGCCCCCCGGCCAAGTGGCTATGGTACCGTTAAGATGGCTTTGCTACTCTTGGTTGTCAAGTACACACAACAACATATTGCAATACAGGTACATTCATGGACTCCACAAGAGAAGGTATGGCCTTTTCCTAAGAAGTAAATGAATAGTTTGTATTAAGTTTCCCGGCAAAAGCAAAGAATTTCTGAATTTAATGTTTCAGTAGTTTATTTTATTTTTTTTTACGTTTACAACTTCTGTTGTAAAAATAGATATTGGGCCTTATGCAGAGTCGTTTTGATGTATGATTTGCGACATACTAAAGGCCTGACTACTGCAGGAAACATATGTTAGTCGAGCTCTTTAGTATGTCACTAATCACCCTTCAGAACGACTCTGCATAAGGCCCATTATGTTCAGGAAGTATTCTGCACCCCCCCTAAATTTCCTTACTCACACCCCTGGGCGTAAAAATGTTGTTTTCTTTGAGTTTGTGTGAAATGTATAGCTTATCATTATTCTGGGTGCATACACTCTTTTATTTTGAACGCCCCACGAAGTAACAGTTCCTGGCGTTCTAACTGATTATGTCATGTGATACCACCGCGAATACCAAGATGGTATAAAATAAATTATATCCTTTCTTTTATTATACCTATATTAAAAATACAATACCAGAGGACAAACTTTGCCCTCTCCTGCGAAAAATCCCGCGATTGTCAGGAAAACCGAATGTATACTTTTTTTTGTAAGTAGTGCGTAGTGAATAGGTGGCTGCTTATGAAATGCTTTGTTTCCTAACTCAAATAATCCAATGAAAATATATCATACATCCCCCAATTCCTTAAGGTTTGTGATTGTCTCATCATTTCATTTTGTCTGCAGTCGATAACGATTTCAAGCTAACTATACCTTTCATAAATAGCTACCTACGATGTTCACACTAGCGTACATTAAGTTTTCCTGACTTGAATTCTTTTCAAAAAGATACAGCTACCAAAGAAAAAAAATGAAATCTTTAAGTTTAACGTCCCACGCTTATGGCAGTTAGGCTAAATGAGACGGTGATAATAAGAAATGAGTGAAATTTGCTGTAAATTTTGCTTATGCTCGTTTCTTGATATTCCACACTTCTCTGGCAAGTTTGGTCAGAAAACTATATTTCGACAGCGATGTGTTTACTTTAAGGGAAGAAAACTATGAAATGCTGGTACAGGACCTTCTTGAAAAATTGGGAGGCACAAGGGTGAAATATATTTTAAAATTCATTCACTGTCTGCATTTGTGTTATTTTTCTGAAAAATTAGCTGCTAAAGAAATAAACAAGGTGAGCGTTTTCACCAGAACATTTTGCATTTTAGATGGAAAAACGTTAGAAATAGAGAAATAGGTATATCCACTAGACCAGAAGAGAGAACGCAATATATATATATATATATATATATATATATATATATATATATATATATATATATATATATATATATATATATATATATATATTGCCACCTTTCGCCTTCAGAACAGCCTTGATGCGACGTGGGATGGAGGCATAGAGGTCGTGAATGGTAGCAAGTGGAATTTTGCACCATTCCTCGTGCAGGGCATCGGCCAGTTCTGTGAGAGAGGATGGAGGTGGAAATCGTCGCCGGAGTCGTGTTTCCAAGACGGACCACAGATGTTCAATTATGTTGAGATCTGGGGATTGGGCGGGCCAGGAGAGGTGTTGAATTTCATCCCGATGTTCCTCAAACCACGCTGCAACAACGCCAGCTGTGTGAATGGGTGCATTATCATCCTGGAAGATGGCGTCATTGTCCGGGAACAATATCCGGACCATAGGATGCAAGTGGTCTCCTAAAATTGCGACATAATCGTTGGCAGTGATTCGTCCGCTAAGTGTGACCACATTACCCAATGAAAACCATGATATGGCGGCCCGCAGCATCACCGAGCCGCCGCCATGTTTTACAGTTGGGCGGAGACACTGCAGATCATAAGGTTCTTTGGGCGTTCTCCACACACAAACACAGTCCGTGGTTGGGAATAGGGTGAAGGATGACTCATCCGACCATAACACACGTTTCCAGTCCTCAACGGTCCAAGTTGCATGGTCGCGGCACCATTTGCGGCGTGCGAAAGAGTTATGGTCCCTGATGAGCGGTTTGGCCCGTGCAACACGACCCCATAAGTTCATGTCATGAAATTCGCGGCGGACTCTGATTGTCGAAACAGGGTGGGGGAGGTGCTGATTGAGTTCCTCCGTCACTTGCTCCGCAGTGGCACGACGGTTCTGCGTGACAATGAGCTTTAATACCCGGCGTGACCTGTCACTCATGATTTTCTTCCGCCCACTGTTCCGCTTCCCCGATGGGGTTTTCCCGTGTGTTGTGTAGACCGTCATCACCTTCGACACTGTCCCACGCGACACACCTAACACAGTAGCCACTGCCGTCACACTCACTCCACATAACCGCGCACCAACAATTTGCCCTCTTTGAAAATCTCAGAGGTCTCCCATTTTACACTACCTCCGTCTGCTGCAGGCACTGGACACTGCTGTTCCACTGCGCCTGACGTAGTATGGAGACCGACCTAACACACCACCACCAGCGGTCCGGCGCTGCGGGCGCCACGACACCACTGCCAACCCATACATCTGACATGTTGGCAACTACAGGTGTTTCCATTTTTCTGATCACCATCTGTATATATATATATATATATATATATATATATATATATATATATATATATATATATATATATATATATACATATTGGCTCTAGAGATCTTGGGGCAAGTTAGTTGTAAACATGGGGCCCCGCACCACCTAAGGCCGGCCCTGATTCAACCCATCACATGTGAGAGGAAGGAGCGACCTGGGACTATTGTTAGGTACCATTCCGGTATTTACCTACTACTGTCCTAATTCCTAAAATGTTTGAGGGAACATTAACTCAAAAAAAAAAAAAACTTTGTACCTTAAGAATCTTCATTATCCTTTGTTTTTGTAAATTGTAACGTTATTTTAATGTGTATACTATTAATTAGTATGGGGCACAGTAGTCCAGTGGTTAGGGCGTTGGATTCATGTTCACGTAGTCCCAGGTTCGATTCCCAGTCGGTGCTTCCTAATTTTCCGCGTCCACCCAACGTCGTGAAGCAAACTGGGGAGTCACATGAATAAAAGACATGTCAGCCACTCGGTCTAGAAAGCTTCCGATACGCCGGTGACTGCGTATTCGCCGCTAGGTTGGACGTAGTTCCACCGATCGCTAACAGATGGCGTGGAGTAGCTCAGGCCCAGAAACCGGACCATTACGCCAAGTGAGGGATGATACTAGGATAATATTTTGATTTTTGATAATACTAGAAATTACAATTATTACACATTCAAAATTAACAATAACTGTAAAACTTATTTCCACCCCCACCCCTATTTTGAGTTACGACAGTCCTATTCTGTGGGTGCAAATTCGCGGAATGTGACCACATCTCAAAAAGCTTTAAAATTTACGGTAAGTGACCTACCAGTCATGGCATAAAAATAGTAATTCTTATCCTTATTGTAAAAGAAAACGTCTCAGTATGTGAGTAACGCAATTTTCTAATAGTTAACAGTTGCTGTTCCACTAATCGCTACCTGTATCCACAAGTATTTATTCCATATCAAGCAGTAAGCACAATATAATGTAGTAGGTAAATAAGATGAACACAGTACCATTTTCTTTTAAGACAGTGCAATATTTAACAAGCTTTACCGCGAACTCACATTAGGCATACTACCATTAGCAGGGCATATCTTTATTTAATTTGAGCATTAACTTTATAAATACTACAGTGAGGCGGGGGATTAATTTTGCCCGCACGTTCAGGGTTTCAGGTTTTTGCAGAATAAAGTGTTTCCTAAGAGCTCTTGATATTTAAGACGTTCTTTTGAATATAAAATTTACTTTCGATAGTTTATATATATACGTATCTGTTATTTTTATATAAAAGACAATTCATTTCCTGTGGGCAGGTATGACCCCCATTGTTACTACGTATAACCCATCTTTGTTTTCGCAAAATAAATATTCCAAAATCTATATTTTATTAATGAACGTAAATACATACAGTAAAGCGTCGATTATCCGAAGTAATTGGGGGACATGGGTGTTCGGAAAACTGGTTTGTTCGGATAATCGAACTGTACTGTACTGTACTGTACTGTACTGTACTTCTACAGCCAGTGCCAAACCGACAGAAGTGTGCTGATTGTTGAAACACAGCGACTGGCGGCTTGGCCGGTCAGCAGCGCCTTATGAATGCCCCATTAGAAACAATGTTCCGCCAGCGGTGGCTCAGTGCGGGGACTACTATGGGAAACGGTTTGGGAGTGAAAGGGATGATGGACGGTAGGGTGGGAGAGTAACAGGTGCGAGCGAGTACACAGTTCGGTTAAGCGGTCGTTCAGTTGACCGACGTTCGGATAATCGACGCTCCACTGTACATAGCTAAGACACAACCGAGGTTCGTGTTAAAACCTAATGCATTTCCGTGCTTTAATAATGTGAACAATATCATATATATAACTATTTTTGATAAATGTTTGATTTGATTTGATGTTTAGTGTCCCTTTCAGCATCCAGCCTGTATCAGACATTGACCTAGAGCTTAACATGGAATCCGAGCCGATTTGAGCTTCCGCCGAGAATCGAACCCAGGTCTCTCACGCCAAAGGCGCGTACGTTAACCGCTTAGACACGATGAAGCCCTCATGATAAATGTAAAGTACATGAAAGGTTTCCGTTATTAGTTTGGTTTAAAATGTTAAATTGAATAGATGCTGTAAGAATCACTTGAAAAAAAGGGCGGGCAAACATAACTCCTCCTTGGTATTAGACGTAGCAGATAACTTGCAGGCTTTGGTAATTCTAGGGTTAATATTTGTGTAACCACAAGTTAGTTGGTGGACAAATCAAAAGAAAAAAGTTAAATGTAAAAACTTAAAGCTTTTAACCATGATTTTTAACCTATAGTGTGCAGCGAGCCGAGGGCTTTGGGCAAACAATTAATAATAATATATTTTATTAAACAACTTACAAGAGCTCTACTCAAAGATACAGCAAGTTGTTGTACATTACATTACAATAATAGTATTCCCGATGGGGACACCCGGTTGAAGAGACGTAACAGCGTTTGCACGCCAGCCATCCTGACTAAGGTTTTCCTCTTCTACCTCAGAAACGCTTTTCTTCTTTCTAAAAACTTCCCTCTCCATTCCTATCCTTGGTTTTATTCTCTGTTCACATTTCAGATCTTCCTTAGAAGTGGTTTCCTTCTTTCTAAAGCAGTAGCGGACGGTGGATTGTGATGTTCGGTATTTCAGTAACGAAGATCGTAGATAAAAGGTACAAATTGGTTGAAACTTATGAAAATTAATAAAATAAATAAATAAAAAAAGTTTTATCCGATTCCTAATCTTATTTAATAGAAAGATATTGCAGCAGATCTGTTTGTTGTTACATGCTGGTTGAAGTCTGGTATTGCAATGATCTGGTATCTTTCGATGACAAGCACAGAAAACTTCCATAATTTTTCTTGCGACATCCGTTAAAAAGTCTTTATTCTTTTCAATACTGTAAAACATTGTTCTCCTGTTGATATCATAGATGCAGTCCCAAGCTTAATTTTAGAAGCTTTGTTTCTAAAGGCTTCTATATGAATTATTATGAGCAATCAACTCCTGTAAACTCACGATTCCACACAACGATCAAAATTCCTGTGCAACGTAGACTGAAGACAGTTTGTGACAGATATAAGGTTACTCCCCCTAAAAAATAAAATAAAAAAAAAACACCTTATTCACAGTTTCTCTACGACAATCTGATATATACTGGACAACCGAAGTAACATTTATGCCAAGAGATTTACTGTAAATTTGACCAGTTTTCGCTCCGTATATTACAGTAATAAACTTCAATTTGCTTCTCTATTTCATTCTATGCTATCACTTTTCCCTATTTTTATTAATTATTCGCTCTTTGCAGATTCCACTCTGTTGCTCCTGTCAACATCAATTTGATCTCTTATAACATTAATGTTCCTTTATACGTTGAAATCGTACAGAAAGTATATTTCTCTCTTTTCAAGGTGCTCAAACGAAATTTTCACAAGTGGCATTAATTTGCTAGAGATTCGTAATTAAAAAACAACATATGAGTAGTTCTAATACGATTCTGCATACTGGCTTATTAATATTCGTCTTTCAAATTACTAAAAGAAGCCTACACTATCTATATAATTAATTTATAAACAAATGCTTATTTTGTAATTTGCGATCATTTTGTTTTAAAATTATATCATTATATTGGTTGCGCAGCACAGCCGCCTGGTTACCATTCTTCCTTTCACAATACGAATACGTAAGAAGGATTGTATCTGCTGATTCCTAGTGTTATATATTTCAGAAATGTTATTTAGTGTAAAAGCTTCAGTGGAAACCCTGCTATATTCCACGGGCATTAGAACCAATGCCTTTGATTATTGTGATAGAGGAAACCAGACTTAACATTCGCTCCACTTGTCCGTGCAACAGAAATATGGTCATTGTATACTTGCTGCAACGCAACAGAAACTAATGAGTCTGTGAGCGATCGTTTTCTCGAGTTTTAAACCAATTAATGGATTTTATAGTTGCAGAAGTGCAAAAGTGTTACTCTCGTGATCTCTTACAACAACTACCACAAACAAGCAGAAAACAGGCATCCTCATCATCATCAAGTTATGTAACAAAAGAGGAACACTATCGACACCGATGTTCAGAAGACGGTATAAAACACCATGTAAGGTCTTCATCGACATTAGTTTCGCCTGGTCATCATTGTTCTCTTGGCTTCCCTGGAGCTCTACAAAACACTAACCTCTCTTTGCTTGCTTGCAGCACTGAGAATTCCTAAATCACTTCCACTTAGCTTCACTGGAGCTCTGACGAATCCTTCCCTTGGCTGCTTGAGCCTAGGGACACCTATTTACTCAAACTACATGCAGAACCTTGTATTGGTCTTAACACCACATTTATAGTGTTATTTGTATATGACAGGAATTTTGCAATAAAAAGGTCGTGGAAGAAAATCAAATCCCATGCGGTAAATTGTTATACCTACGACAGGATGTTCAATATAGAATGAAACCCGCATAGTAGAACTTTTGAACCGAAAGCGATACAAAAATAATGGTTATACCAAAATAAAGACTTGTTCATGCATATATATTTTTAAACTAGGAAGCAACGATTGAAGTACACTAGAAACCACACAGTGTTGCCAGATATAACTTTTTTCTTACAAATCACGTAAATTGACTCATAACTTCTACGTAGGGATCTTCTGTTGTTAATTTTCAGTTTGTTTAATTGGAGTAGCTCGGAAACTATGGAGCGGAAAAGGGAATTTTCCATCTCCACCGATAAACCAATCGGATGAGGCCTCTGTAAGGAAAAATGAAATGAATTGAAATCTTTAAGTTTTACGTCCCACGGTTATGCCGGTTAGGCTAAAGGAGACGGTGATGATGAGAGATGAGTGAAATGGTGGAATGAATAAAGTGGGAGGAAACGGGAGAACCCCGAGAAAACCCACGAGCACGGTGTTTGTCCACCACAAAGTTCACTTGGTGGGGGCTGGGATCGAACCCGGGACCCCAAGCACCAGAGGTGAACGCTCTACCACTGAGCCACCGCGCCCCCCACCCCTGTAAGGAGTAACTAGGGAAATCATAGTTCTCATAAATTAACATTCTGAATTGCCAACGCAGCTGATGTTTCGGTGCATCAAAAGGCGTATTAAGGATCTGTCTACATTCTGCAATTCCTGAAAACAATGAAAAAAAAAAAAAACTTTTAAATTATCATGATACTTCAATCGTTCCTTCCTAGTTTAAAAATATGCATGAAAGGCTTCATTTTGGAGTAACCATTAATTTTTAAATCGCCTCCGGTTCAAAAGTTCTTCCATCTCAAACTCCGGGTTGCATTGTATATTGGACACTCTGTCCGTATCAAGGTAATTTTATTATACATATATCTACATTTTGAATTTCATTTCTAGTCGGTGAGAGTGCGGATGACGTAAATACACTCCAGGTATTTTTTCTTCACAATCTGGTTACGGGACTTGGTAGAGATGCTGCAATGGATGGAATGAAAAGAGAACCAATTCTTCTATTTGTATTTTGAAACAATTTTAATAGAAAACCCCCCACATTTCCAAATCGACTTCTCGAGAAAAATTCCACACTTAACCCTTTTAGGAATTATGGTAACTTTTGTTATCATAGCGCAGTATCATATTTGACCGCTTATTTAGGTTTTGTAACAGGTATTTAAGCCGTTTTTTAAATCAAGGATGGACCAAAGAACATCCCAGTTGTGTTTTGGAACCGCATGGTCAACTTGGCGGCGCCAAGTGGGGACAGAAGGATGAGACTTTTTTTTTCTTCTTAAGGCAAATTTCAAAATTTTTCTCATGCCTTTAGTTTTCAAGATATCATATTGAAACTATGCATATGAATTATTCAACTTTTTTTTTTTTTTTTTAAATTTTTTGATTTCCACGTGAAACTGGAGTCGGGCCCGAGGGGGTGATTTTTTCGTAAAACTTTCCGGTTCAGGTGTATGATATGGACATGTGAGTATCATCGTTGGAAAGGAAACCCGCATAGTAGAAGTATTGAACCGGAAGCGATACCAAAATAATGGTTATACCAAAATAAAGACTTGTTCATGCATATATATTTTTAAACTAGAAAGCAACGATTGAAGTACACTAGAAACCACACAGTGTTGCCGTGAACTTTTTTTCTTACAAATCACGTAAATTGACTTATAACTTCTACGTCATAACGTCTACTTCTTGGAAAGGGCTCGTTAACCTGAAGAAAATGACGTTTGAACCAAGACGTAATGACGCAGTAAATTTTAATTATCTCTCTCTGTATATATATATTACTCTCTCTGTGTGAGAGAGAGCCTAAATTCAAACTTTCAAAAATTTCTCTCGACCTTAGTTTTCAAGATACAAGTTTGAAATTTCGCATACGTATTATGTACATAACGTTTTTTTTTTTTTTTTTAATTCAGATCCCTACGTAAACGCAGGCCCGGGCCAGAAGGGCGCAAAAATTTTGACTTTTTTTCGAAAAATCTCCCGGTTCTTCCCGACTTTTCCGTTTCTGGTGTATAATACGGACGTTGCAAAGTATGCTCTATCCTGAAGAAAGAAGAAAGAAAAAAAAAAGAGAGAGAGAGAGAGATATGAACCATGATCCTACGATAAATAGTAAGGAAGCAATAGCTGTTAAGAAAGTCTAAAATTTACCTCAAGAAGTGGAAATCCTAAAAGGGTTAAGGAACTAGGAGCCTAAAACTAGCTTGTTCTATTTTCTCCCCCAATTTCTACATTTGATATCTTTCTCTTCATTCCAATCACTATTGTTTATCGCATTTTCACATTTATGTATTTTCATCTGTTCACCAATACCTCTTCATCAAGATTTCTAGGGAAAGATTAAATTAAAATGCACAGTGACACGCACTAAGCTGAAGGTAATTCTACTTGAGGAAAAAAAAAACAACTGAAAAACACTTGCTACCAATTTCAACAAAATCTTCGGCTTAATGCATGGCAGTGATTATCAGATCTTTTTGAGCAGAAATTTATTTTATTTTTCTTTTCATTTATTTTATTTCTTTTTATTTTTGCATAATTCATTAAATTATCGTGATTTTCCTGAGTTCACTGACAACATTACGTGCCAAAATTTGAGTGAAGGCAAGATACACAATGACAACGATTATTATCCCCTCGTCTTCTGGTGATACTAATATTGCAATTTGCAGATCCATATCTGCAGACGAAATATATACATATTATGTATGTGACAAAAACAGAGTCAGTCTGTAACTCCTCACAACTGCATAACAATGATTTACAATGCCCTCTTAATTTGTCTAACAATGAACCCCTTCCCAACAATATAAAAAGAGAGAATAAAGACGAAAAAAAAAAGTTGACACACGAGTCCTCTTCCCAAGAGGCTGTTGTATAGGAAGTTAAATGCATTCGAAGACAAAAAGCTCTTTAGAAGGAAAAAACAGAGAAAGGCCTGCATTTTCGCCTTTTCTTCTTTTATAACGTCCACCATTCATCTGGGAATGTTTACAACATGATACACGATGAAAAAATAACTATACATTTATCATTCAATCATTCTTCAATAGTTATGTACAAAAACAAGTATAACTTAACGATCATCACCCTTCATATTATCTTTCAATCTGTACACAAGCGATTTTATTCTTTTCAAATATCACAAGAAAAAATAAATACGAACACCATGAGCTAGCTAAAAAATAAAGCAATTCCTTGTATACAAATACACACACACCCATGCAAGCGACACATATTTTGTTGTAAAAAAAATCATTTATTTTAAAATTCTTATTCTGATTATGATTTTTGCTGTTGCAGAGAAGGCGTAATCACACTCCCACATCGCCAGAAACAGCCATCCTGGCCTGCCTCTACCACTTCTCTCCACTTCTAAAAAGACAGTGACAAAAGGGAGGGGTCTGCAGCGAGCACGTACATGATGATTGAAGAAACCTACAACGGGACAAAAATGAATATTAACACTCCACACTTATGAGGTAATGGAAGAAAGAAAATATGGCCAAATGGCGGAAATGAAAAATTAATGATTTTACTTTCAAATTCTTGTTAAAAAATTGACAAACCTCAGTGTTGACATTGAAAGTGTTTGTTCATCTATTGGGCATTAATTATTTTTCTTTTAATGTCTGGTTGTTAATAATAATAATAATAATAATAATAATAATAATAATAATAATAATAATATGTTCTTAAACTGCCATTGCCGTATATTTATTTGTATTTATCTATTCATTTTAATTTTCCTGCCTCCCCTCAATGCCTTATAAATTGCCTACACACCAATATTTTCCCTATATTTAGCAGACATTTTAAGAACTATGATACATATTAAAAATTGGGAAGCAAAGAAGGGATGGAACAAATGACAAAGTGTACGTGGCAATGCATTAATAAATAATAAAATAATAATAAATAAATGGTCTTGTAAGACTCGCATTAAGCATATATCTTCAGTATTATTGAGTACTATAAACGTTTATCAGATTAATACAAACAGAAACAAACCTCAACTGTTCTGTCTTGTTTAACTGTATTCATCTTCTGAGTATTATGTGTTGTACAATTAACTTAAAATTGTCTTCTCATATGAACTATATTTCAATACACCGACACACAAACATGAATGACACATTATATAACTGAAATATTTTATTGAGTAACTATTGTAACTCTCTGTATATTTTCTTTTAATAAACTTTAAATAATTAAAAAACATGTCTCGGGATGCAAAGCAATAAAAAAAAATGTACTTAAATCTTTTCATATGCAAATATTAGACGAATTTGTTTCAATATTCCTAACCCACACATTATCTACATACAGTAGAGCGTCGGTTATCCGAAGTAATTGGGGGACATGGGTGTTTGGAAAACTGGTTTGTTCGGATAATCGAACCGTACATGTTTATTTGCCAAAAAGAAGTACTGTACAGTAAATTTATTCATAAAAAGAAGTGTTCTGATTGTTGAAACACAGCGACTGGCGGCTTGGCCGGTCAGCAGCGCCTTATGAAGGCCCCATTAGAAGCAATGTTCCGCCAGCGGTGGCTCAGTGCGGCGACTACTGTGGGAAACTTGGTTTGGAGTGAGGAGGTTGACAGACGGTAGGGTGGGAGAGTAACAGGTGCGAGCGAGTACACAGTTCGGTTAAGCGGTCGTTCGGTTGACCGACGTTCGGATAATTGACGCTCTACTGTATTTCTAAACTTACTAAAAATAAATAATCTGGTTTGAGAGCAAAACTTCTACTGGGCTTGTAAGTTTTATGATTACACTATCATCATCACCATAGATATTCCGCAATTATTGGCAGATTCTTGCTGCAACTGAGAAGCTTACATGCTCAACGGTCTTCCGCTAACCTCTTCGTCTTCACGTACGATTTCTCTGTTTTGATATCGTCCATTAATTGTAGTCTCCTTCCTCTCTTTTCTGCCAGTGTACCCTATAGCACGTCCCTCATGATAAAATTCCTTCTTAGTCAGTGTCCCAACCAGTTTCTATTTCTCTTCTTAATAATATCTAAAACTGTTCTTTTCTCCAACTCCATTTCTAAGACTGTATCATTCATTTTCCCCTCTACCCAGCTAATTCGCTCCATTCTTCTTCACATCCACATTTCGAAAGCTTCCAGTCGTTTTTCATCATTTTTGAGTAATGTCCATGTTTCTGATCCATACAGTACAATACTCCACACGAAGCATTTTATGTGTCTTTTTCTTAACTCTTTATTCAAGGCCCCACAAAATAGTATTTTCACCTGTTCAATTTTCTTCCCTTCTATATTTGACACCGACCCCATTCGTTCCAGTCACCATTGATTACACAGATTCTTTAAACTTCCTTGACATTCGAAAACAAAAATATCATCCTTAAAGATTTTTTCTTTCTGTTTTCAACGGAATTTATTTCTGCTACGACAAGAGGAATGGGATTATAACAATATTAAACAAAGTTCGAAGTATCTTTCAGATATTTCATTCTTAGTAATAGCCCCCATGATTTTCAAACCTTAAAGCAATAATGTAATATGTTTTAGATTGACAATTTACCTGTGTTCCATTCGGATGTGGGTCCCCACGTGGCATCCATCTGCTGGTGGGCAGGTGTGCAAGCGGGCTGATAGTATTGAAACTCATTAGGGATTAGGGCAGGTTCAGCCCAGACCTGCCCACTGCATGAATCCTGGCAGCTCCCGCACTGGTACATCCCGAGCCAGAGCTTTCACCCGCAAATTCCGGTCTTCCGTCAAAAGCACCACTTCCCTATACAGCCTGCGAGGCTCCCCTGCAGAGAACATTCTCATTAGAACACACTATACTCAATACATTCTCATTTATTCAACACAAATAAAGTATAAGAAACGGAAGTTTTCAGTTTTAAAAGAAGCCAGCTATCTGTGATTGAAAATAGCATACGTGCAGTGGTATACACTACCGTTTGACCCAGAAGTGAATATAAATGTAATAATAATAATAATAATAATAATAATAATAATAATAATAATAATAATAATAAATGTAAAGCTTTGGAACATAGAATCAAACAATAATCCGCAAATAAAATTCAAATTATTTTTGAAATGTCAATCTAATCTAATATAAATAAAATAGTTTGTCCGTGTGCGGCCTGGGGACCAGACGAGTGGACCGAGAGTTACCAAATTTGGGTCACGGGCACCTTGGTCCAGGCCCCAAATCATGACGAAGCTTTTTTTTTTTATTTCGAACCAAGGGGAGGGTCTCAGGGGGCCTTCACCGGGACAGTAAAACTAGTAGAAAATTACCGATATTAGTGTCAAATTCATAGTTTTCGCGGTCGCTGAGATCAATGGTGAAACTCCGATCTCATTAACTTCCAAATTTACACCATTCGACTACGGGGCGGGATCATCGAAAGGAGGGATACTAAGGCGTGTAAAATAATCCAAAATGACAGATATTAGTGTCAAATTCATGATTTTCGCGGTTGCTGAGATCAATGGTGACACTTCCATTAGCGATGACTTTCAAATTCAGCTACCTTTGTATGCGTGCCGGGGTTCACCTGCGGGGTGGGTGGGGGGAAAAGAGACATGTAAAAACAATCCAAAATGATTGATATTAATGTCAAATCCATAGTTTTCACATTTGCTGAAATGAATGGTGTTATTCCGACAGGCGTTGATTTCCAAATACAGCCCCCATGCGAAGAATGAGTATTTTAGGTAGTAATCAAATAAAGGGGAAAAAATGTGTAGGGAAATCTCCGTATTTTCATTTAAGTTTTATTTATGTCTTGATTCACTATATTCACTATACCAATTATTTGTTGATTACTTTCTCATATTTAGATTTAATTACAGGGCGCGCTCAATAGTTCAACATTCGATACTTCAACATTTTTGAGAATTTTCCTGGCGTACAGGGCCCGCTCTACAGTTCAACAGTTTTGCAGCCACCATGTTCGGTAGTTCAACATTTGACAAAATGAGCAGCAGATTGCTCTTTGGTCACTTTGGTCACCTTAGGTAAGTTGAAGGAAAATGTGGTGTAGATGATTTGAAAAATAAATAATTTTTTCATTCAAGATAATTAAGGTATAATAGTACGCACGTACAGTAGCCTCTGTGTACAGTACAGTATTCAAGACGAAGCTAAAGTAATTGTTTAAAAGTGTAGTACGTACTGTACATGTACTATATGTACAGTAGACCCCTATATGATTTTGATTTTAAAATGTGATTCTAAATTTGACTTACGGTTTTACAAGTAAATGCGTTTTTAAGTACAGTACATACAGTTGTTACATATTTACACTCAATCTAACCGTCCCCACGTCTTTTACATTATATCCACTAGTACAACATTTCCGGTAGTTCAACACCTTGCCGGCCTCATAGGTGCTGAACTATCGAGCGTGCCCTGTATATCTGTTTTCTTAGTGCGTTCTTGCGACAACCTTTAATAATGCTATTACTCAACACTGCATTTCTACATTACGCAATACAAAGAGCGTTGAAAGACATATTTAATTATATTAAATGAAAAGTCTACAGACTAAATTTGATATCTTTAAACTTAAGGGATTACAAAATAAGGTCAATTTAATTATAACCCAAAAGTGTAGTAGTTCCAAAAAGTAGTGGCGGTACGTAGAGAAAGCTGTAACAGTCAGAAGCAATGTGGGATGTAAACGATAATTACAAATGAACTGAATGACTAACTATCTACTAGGAAGAAATAAAATATATAAATCTACAAGCAATACGAAAATTCTCAAACTTTATGAACACTGAACACGAAAGCCACGTATCATGTGACATTGTGTCCATGTCAGAAGCTATGGATTCAATGGCAAACACAATATGATGTTGTGTCTTAGCATATTTTGTGGCGAGAGAAAATTAGGAAACGAGATGTTATTTTTTCTGCCAAGTTTTTCATGGTGGTAAATCTTGTGTGCAACCTTGAAAATATGTGCAGAAATTTCGACCTCGGCCGGTCGTTGGTGTGACGCGGCCAAGTGCAGACTGTTGTTCTGATACCTCTTCATGCGCATCAACAATAACAAAAAGAACGTATCAAGTTCTGTGCGCGCTCAGGAAAACTTTCAACGAAAACATACAACATACAGGAAAGGATTTGGGCAGACAATTGTCTTTCTCACTGTTATGTTCTTGAATAGCATAAGAGGTTCAGTATTGGTAGGAAGTCTGTGGAAGATTATGAACGCCCAGGTCTGTCAAAACAACTGAAATGAATGAAAGTTCGGGATACCATTTTCAATGAACGAAATACACCTCTCAGCGTAATATCACATCTCGTGGGTCGAATAAGATTGTTGGCAAGATAGTGGCTTAAAAAAAAAAAAATTAAGTGTTCGTATGTCAACATTCTCCTCATACTCGCAAGACCTTTCTCCTGTGATCTCACTTCCTTTTCGCCAAATGGAAAATACTACTGAATAATTTTTTAAATGAAATTTCCACCATCCAAAAAGCAGTGACGAAAACCTTTAACACCATTGAGGTCCAGGACTTCTAGAAGTCATTCCATGCCTTGATGGATCGTGCAAAGCTGTTTTTGGAGAAACGAGGTTCGTACTTTGAATAAATCAAGGTAAGTTTATCCCACTTGTTATTCATTTATTTTATTTTATTTTATTTTATTTTTATTTTATTTTATTTTTTTTTTTATTTATTTATTTTTTTTTTTACAGACACAGCCTCGTTCTTAATTCCCGCACCGTGTAAATCACTCCAGGTAAGACAGGGTGATCTGGCTTTATGTGAAGCCCTTTCAAATTCTGCCTTGTGTTTGATTTTTTGTTCACAGAAACATCTCTTCTAACTGACAGTACCAACGGTCGATTTGGTAGATTTTTACCAAAATTTGTGCAAAAATATCGCCGTACAGTTTTAAGCAAATTCCAAAACAGCATACACCTTCGCCTGGTTATAACTGATCGAGAGTAATATTGACTTTCCTTAAGGACAAAATTACTGTACATAAAGTTTGAGAGTTTTCTATCCTATGCTTTTCTACAACGTATTGGGGTGTTCCATCTAATTGTAACTACCCGCTATAATCAGACAAAATTCATAACAATGAGTTACTCACCTGCTTTCGGTACAACTGCTTCGTTTTTGTCTTTGTTTGTTAACTTACACAAACTAATGCACGTCGCCAGGATTCTGTCATCATTTCGTGCGTCCTACAATAAAGAAACAGATCGAGCTACTGTATGATGTCTTCTTAACAAAACGAATTCTAATCTAACAGAATGAAACAAGTTCTTTAGATCCCTCGCCATAACAATACTTCGAAAACAAATTGATGTTTACAAAGTAATAATTATTCCAGTAACACTAACTAGACTTTTGATGTTAAAATAATAATAACAACAGATCTAATAACTTTAATACCATTCGGTTTATTATAGTAGCACTTTAGACCTGCTTATGTTCGAGTATATACAAACAATGTTACTCCACATTCAATGTAGCCAAAGTGTTATGGGGCCCATAGACGCAGACACATGTATGAAGAGACCCCCCAACATGCATGAAAAATGATAAAACCACAGGCAAGTTGATCGTGTATGACCTCGTTCTTGCATGTTCAAAGTTTTCAAAATCTTCTGTAAACATGCATGACGGTTTTGCCATTCTTCATGCATATTTACCGTGTACGTGCTCGTTCATGCAAGTTGGTTCTTTTACATTTAGGTCCGCCAATCATGACAGCGGAAGAAATCAACTGACTCTTTCCTACGTAATGCCAAGGTCGTTATGTTGGACGGCAACTTGGTATGCGTGTCGGCAAAAAATTCTTCCAACATGCATCTTGAAACAAATCTTGCATGTAAGTTGACCATGCAAGTGTGTGTGCGTCTATTGCCTCCTTTAGTATTTTCCCCATCTATGATTCTCCGGAATGGTTACATCTATTGTATGGTTAAAGAAAGCTGACGGCTGCATGTGCTCTAAACAAAACGAAGGGGGAGGTTGTTCACCGATCTCTGAAGTATTCTTTCACGCTGTTTCTAGGCAACCAAGGTCACTGACAGCACTGTTGCCAGTTTGAATGTTCAAGTTCTGTCAAACACTTCAAGTATTCTTGTTATTTGGAAATTATACGTTACAAACCATTCTGTCATGTTAATACGATTGTAAAATTGTAACTTGATAAACGTTCTAAGTTTGTCGCCAGCGTTCTAACTCTCTTGTTGCAGAGGCTTTGGCAACAGAGCCTGCAACGTATCACGTGTTTCGTCCAACTGTCAAACACCAGCTTTCCTTAACCCCACAGTAGAAAGAGGAAGAGTGGCCAAAGATCGAAAGTCCAAGTGATATTCCTTTCGGAGATTACAATGTCGCTTTAAACATTATACAATGACCAAGTTAAGACATGAATATTTGATTTCTACAAAGACGAGTCACAAGTTTTCCAATATTTCCACAATCCAAACAACAGAGGCGGGTATACGCCTTGATAGACCATAAGTGCAAGGTCAAACTAGCTAAGAGGTAGTGTGGCAAGCGGGCTATTTATACGGAAGTGCCACTTGGTCAGCACTTTTAGTGGTAGTGACAATTAGTGCTCAACAAAGTCTGATGTATGATTTTCGAACTCATGTATAATTCTGAGAAAGGGTGAGTTACAGTGAACCACAGCATAGCAACACGTTGCTTCCAGAAATTTCGTGCAAGTTGTAAATATCAGTCCAGGTCCGGGCGTCCCATAATAACATATTTTGAGGTTATACGACACTCCACTGAGGAAAATCCATCCACCAGCGCACGCCGACTGTATAACAAACTGGGCATATCCCAGTCCACTGTAGTGCATCATCTTCACGAAATCAGAAAAATCATCACCAGCTACCGCATTGTGTCACATGAGTTACCTCTGTTGCCTTTTGCCTAAGGAGAGTTGAATGAGCTGACAACTACTGCAAAGTCTGCGTGAGGTGCGTTTCCTAGAACGGACTGTCACATGCAACGAAAAGTGTCTGTTTCTCCGAAATCCAAATGTACAAAAACGCTGGCTAACGAAGGGCTAACTAGTCGTCAAACAAGGCCGTTAAGAGCATTCTGCAATGTGTGTGGTGAAACTACGAGGGGTAAATTCACTTCGAGTTCGTTCCTAACGGTCGTACCATTAATACCGACCTTTATTCCGAGCGAACGTATGCTACGCTACGCTAAATAATATCCTGCGTTGGTAAACCGAGAGCGCGCCCTGCTGCAACAGGATAACGCAAAACCAAACTCGGCTCGTGAAATGCAAGAAAAGTTCAAGAATTTGATGCCATCAAACTGATGCTACACTCGGCGGATTACTACCTGTTTCGATCCATGGCGAACCTCCTAAAATCATGAAGCAGGAGGTGGAAACAGTAATGACTGACCTCTTTGTCTCTACGAACAAGATGTAGTGGAATGGAGAAACTGGTAGGAAGGTGGCTCCAGACAATCCAACACGAGGAGCTGTAGATTTACTCTGAATCTTAACCTACTTTCGTTGTACTTAATACAGGTAAGTTGTGTACCAGAAAATTGCAAGACTTGTGACTCTGCTTTGAGGAATAATGAAGAAATTGACAAACATCCACGAAGATTGGTTAAATAACTAAAAATTGTAAAGCGAAGCGAAAAAGAGAGCATAGAAGATCTATAAATCACGTCTATATGGTAAGTAAAAAATTCAAACTCGCAACGCTATTGCCACACTCAGTTCTGGTAACCACATCTAGTAACCGTTTCCGCAATAAATAATATTTCGAAACATTAACAATTTCACCTTATTGTAATTGCTAAAGTGAGCATCTATAATTTTTTCTTTCATTTTGCAGAACATTTACAAATATTACAGAGCGTAGAATACTTAATAACTGTAGCATATACTAACAACAATATTCTTACCACTATTATTTTTATTACTTGTCTTTCTACTTACCTGGTCACCATCTTCCTCCAAAGTAAACGACGAGGAGGCGAGTACAGTCCCTTTGGAAGTGACACAACGGACATTTGGATGTCTCGAGCGAAGGAAAGTGAGGGCCGTACGTGCAGATTCTGCTACCTTTGCTGAATGCTCCAAATTCTGTGACCCTTCCACCATTCCTGGTCGTTCCCTCCCTCCTCGAGCCAAACCGTCAAGCTCATTAAGAACTGAAAAGACAAAAGAATTCGCAAATATAGTCGCACCATTGCCTACGTCATTCATACATAATAAAACAATCAGGTTCATTTTAGTAATTGCTAGCTAAACCTCCGCTATCTACATAGTACATCATTCTAACATCAGCACGAATGTCCTTCTATAAAGGTAACCAAAAAAGTTCTGTCGCTTTTTGTGGAGGTCTATACTCAATTTTCTCTCACACCGTGAGTTGAATGCGAATGGAGATAAGGCGAAGGTTAGTTGTTGGTGTGGGTATATCCAACATATTGCCAGGTTGTGGTAATTCAGTTACACCGCGAACCTGCCTAAGGACAGAGTGAACATGGGGCTTCTACAGAGCGTCATACGGGCATGTATGCTATACGAATTCAAACTGGGGTCAAACGCAGCTGCAGCGGAGCACAAGATACACCAGACCTTTGGTGAAGGTGTCGTGACTACACGGACGGTACAGTGGTGGTTTAACAAGTTTAAGGACGGTAACGAGACATACCACGTACCGGAAGAGCAACACATGTACAAAATGAAGATCTTCAGACAGTAATTGAGGCGAACAACAACGGCCAGTCATGTGACGAACTGGGACTACAATTCAGTGTAAGTAGAGAAACCATTCGGCAGCACCTACATCAACTTGGGAAGCACTACTAATTGGGTCGATGGGTCCCACATGATTTGACTCCGGGCCAGAAGGCAACACGAGCAGACACCTTTGTTTCTTTGCTGTCTCATCTGAGGAAGAAGCCATTTTTGGACAGGGTCTTGACATGTAATGAGAAGTGGGTCCTGTACAAAGCTCCTCGGCGCCGTCGTCATTGGTTAGCATCCCATGAACCGGTTCCAAAACAGACGAAACCAGCACTGTACCAAGGTCCTCTTGTGTGTTTGGTGGACTGTTCGCGGCATCGTGCATCGGGAACTGCTACTACCTGGTCAAAGCATCAATGTGACTGTGTACTGTCAGCAGTTGAGCCGTGTTTAAAAACAAGTCTCTGGAGCCAGCACTTCTGAATCGCAAAGGAGTCCTATTACAGGGCAACGCTAAGCCCCACGTGGCTAGGATGACTCGGGACACCATTCTACCCGTTGAGTGAGAAACACTATTGCATCCGCCATACTCCCCGGACATTACACTGTCCGATTATCACGTGTTCCATTCCTTGGACACTCACCTTAGAGGACGCTAATTCAAATCCCTAGTAGAGGTGCAAAATGAACCTGGTATCTTCTTCGCTTCACGGCCCACCAAGTTCTAGCACGATGGAATCCATGGCCTTCCAGAACGTTGACAGAAGGTTGTCGATGCTGATGGGGACTACTTTTGATCCTTCAGGTACGTCTTTGGTGACATACCGATGTTCGAGGGTGGTAGGGGAAAACGGGACAGAGCTTTTTTGGTTATCTTTATAACTTCCTCACTATATCTGAACATGTCCTTTTGCAGATACAAGTGAAGGACAGGAGGTTTCACAAAAAGAGTGAATTGCGTTTTGATACACTGGAAGAGGCACAACAGATTACGGTTACCTGGAGCAACATCTCTTTGCAAAGGGCATGATCGATTTGGTGTCATTTTGGAATGCATGTATGGATCGCAATCTTCCGTATGTCCAACGTTAGTGTAGTGTGATACCATGTGTCAAACATGATATAGTTTCAGATATTAACTGCTCATCTGCAGAGGCGGATCTGGCCCGGGTCTCCCTAGTTTTTTAGAGACAGAACTAACGTAAGCTATTATTTATACATTTTTGAAAGCTTATAGTAAAATCCTAATATAGCTATCATAGTCTGGATTCTGTGTGCTCCCATCGTTTTTAGCTTCTAGATCCGCCACTGCTCACCTGCACGTTTTTCAGTAAATAGAAAAATTACCTTACTTTTTGATACACCTCTGTAGTTTAAGTGTAGTGGCAAAACTAATAATAAAACATGGCTTCGAGTAATACTTGAACGAATTTTGTTTCATGCATAGTTCATGAGTAGATTGTAACAAAAAATCGTAGGTAGAGGGCTTAATGCCATTTCATATTAGGTTACCATTATGCGTACATTTATTTCATTTAACTAGGCATAATACAATTGAAGGCACTGCATTTCAACTATGTTTTCATGAACTTTCACATAGTTTGTTAACTGCAGATAGAACTATCAAATACTTATATGTGATGTACTCTACTGAAACGATGCTACTACAATTTTTTCCTCTGCTAATCCTATCAGAAGATCGAGGTAGAGAAGGGTGTTAAACAATTTTTCACGAACTTTCCTACAGTGATCACAAGGACTCGTGAAGTTGGACCTAGATTTAATAATTTCAGTAGCCAATAGAACGCGAAGGTGTGTCCCAGTCGTCAACTCCCACCCATGAAATGTTGCCAGTGTAGTTTCTCGCGCTATACGGATTTTAGGATTTTAAATTTAGATTTCTGGGCTTTCGGCATCTATGACCATGTTAGCCCGTCACGTATGAGGTATGACGTCCCTTGGCGATCACACTATCCGAGGAAAGGGAAGGAAGGAAGCGACCTGGGACCTATGTACCACCCCGGCATAGAACACCTCCTGGGGGCACAGTATTGTTGTTATTATTATGATCGTTTTTATTATTGTTACTATTTAACTCGAATAATTGTTAAGTGTTTTTCAAATGCTTCCCCCCCCCCCGCTAGTTTGCCATCTCTCTTAAGTTTGGCAACATTATTGGTGCACTTATGCTGTTTCACTTTTTCTGAAATGTGTGTTGAGAAGGCAGCTCCACGAATCGTCCCGAATCCTTCCGATGCATCACACGTGAGGGAAAGCAGTTCTATTATGTGTGCAGAGACTTCACGATTCGTCGCGGTCACTAAAGACACAATAGAATAGTTCTGTCACATTTTACAAATAGAAGAAAATGGCAATTAAAATTTTGGACATTTGATGAAAAGCACAATTAATTCAGGAGGAGGGGGATTAATTGAAACCCTCTTCTGTATGCAATAAATGTGTGGTAGTAGTCTGGTATGCTTTTTAATAACCTTTTGCATCTTATTGCCTTGACATAGGTAATGACTACAGGTTTCTACCTCAACATTTTTGAAGCTCTTCTTAGCAAACTAGGGGGAACAGCACTTGCTTCAACAGAACTTACGGATACGTTGTCGGTTTAGGAGCTTATTTAAAGAGGTGGATGATGGACGTTTTATTGAAGACCACTACAATGCCCACGACATAAAATGAACTCAGAAAAGAAACTTTTCAGCTGAACGTCCCATAATTATGTCTGTGAGACTAAAGGAGACGGGTGATTAAAGCAAGTGAATGATGATGGAAGAAAATGAAACCTTTTAAGTTTTACGTCTCACGTTTATGGCGGGGAGGCTAAAGGAGACGGACTGTGATTATGAGAAATGAATGGAATGGTGGAATGAAGAAAGTGGGAGGAAACGGGACAACCCCGAGAAAACCCACGCACAAGATGTTTGTCCACCACAAAGTTCACTTGGCGGGAGCTGGGATCGAACCCGAGACCCCACGCGCCAAAGGTGAACGCTCTACCACTGAGCCACCGTGGTCCATCATGATGGAAGAATTCGTGGAATGACAATGTGAAAGGAAACGATTATGCTAAGAAAAACCACCGACACGATATTGTTAACTACTACAAACTTACTTGACTGGGGACTGAACCACGGACTCTTCCTACCACAGGTAAGTGATCTACCACTGAGCCCCCGCTGCCCGCTTTGATGGAATGACAATGTGGGGGGAAACTGGACCACCAAGAGAAAATTACCGACATGATGCTTACCACTAACTTATTTGGGCGGGAATCGAAGCAGGGACCCCTCATACCAAAGGTAAGCGCTCTACCACTGAGCGACCAGTGCCCCTAAATTTAAATTACAAAGAAATTTACAGCAGTAGTAGTTATGCCCAAGCCTCCGGCCCGCTCTACACTATTGTTGAAATCGTGCCTTATGAAGACCTTCAAATTATTTACATTTGACTTTTAAAAAAATGAAATTTTTCAGTTTTATGTCCCGCAGGCATGTTGACTAGGCTAAAGGGGACGGTGATGATGACAAATGAATGAAATGGTGGAATGAAGACAGTGGGAGGAAACGGGAGAACCCCGAAAAAAACACGCAACGGTGTTTGTTCACCACAAAGTTCATTCGGTGCGAGCTGGAATCGAACCAGGGGCCTCACGCACCAGAAATGAACGCTCTAGCACTGAGCCACAGCGCCTTTTTTAAAATTGTCCACCAATTCAATTAACTTGTATTACAAAAGTAATCGTACTCCAACCCAAATATAGTTACGCCCACTGCCTTAATAATTAACAACAAATCATTTTCACGTTCAGTTATACTGACTATCCGTTTTCAAATAATTAAATTGAAACAACGCAACTTTTAATTTACAAGTAAATCGTTACAATATTCCTTCCTGATAGCGACATCTATTGGCGTCAGACAGGCAGCGACACCTATTAGCATCACTATTCACCATTAGGAAAGAGCATGGCGCACTGACATATTTGTCTTTTATAAACATAATCGTGTATACATTAAGAGTTATGAAAGACCTAACGCTGTGTCAGTCGTGATGACTGTATCTCGTCTCACAGAGTAATAGAGAAGTTTTTTACTTCCGCTCTCACAGTTCAAGGTCAGGTTTCATCCAGTCATCGACTTCAACCGGAAAATTTATGAGTTTTTACAACGTGTTATCCATAAAACGATCGCTATCATGATTCAAGTAATCCCGATCACAAAGCGGACACTTGCAACTCCCTAGCTTCACTCTATTGCACTAACTAAATTATGGCCAACAACAAATAAGGGTACTTTCTCTCATCTTTCATAACAAGATAAACAATCTTCTCTAATACTTATCTGGTTCTACTACCAAATTATATTTATTTAGTCAATGAACCTGCGGTGCTAATTTGATGTAACTGGTTAAACATTGAAACTGTCACAGTCGACTCCTGTGGAAGCAAAATCTTTACAGCTGCACCGCATTGTATAGCCGTCAGTAGTAACAGTCACATTTCTCGGTTGATTCCAGAAATGTTTTTTTGCATATTCTCACAATGGATAGTTAGTAGGGAAATCGTAGTTTACACAACTCTTCTATAAATAAGTGCACATTTAAACTCTGTAGTGGTGTTTAAAGAATCGGTGGTTGCTGATACCAGCCGGGGTTCCTTTACAACACCCATCCTAGCATTTGCCTGGTGGAACTGAGGAAAAACCTATAAGGATGGTCAGGTACCGAGTTCGAACCCAGGGTCTCCTGAATGTGAAACAAGCATGCTAACCAATATTCTATACCCTCTTGGTCGTACGCTACTTTCCTGGCGATCGGTTAGAACTGCTGTGAATTCCACTTGAATATCTCCAAAAATGTTTTTTTGGTTCAGTTGGTTACATTTTGTATTATGGATTTATTGTTCTGATACCATTGACTAGAATATGACGTCATATCTTGCTCCGTGATTTGAATTCATTCTGCCGTTTGTCAGGTTGACTTCAAATCTGGTGCATGTTAGATGGAGTTTTTTTTTTCTCCTTTCATATATAAAATTGTGCTTTGCAATTCAGTGGACAACAAGGGAATTGATCGATGACGGAGGTGTTCAGTTATTTAGTTCTGTAATTTAATAGTGGTTATTTTATCATTTTTCCTTCAACAAGTGTTCGCTCCCAAGTCTCTCACAATCAGTGTTCACTCCCAATTTTACCAAGTGAAGTTGCCTTTTTCTTCTACAGGTAAAGGTAATGTTTAATTAAATTCTATTATTTTGGTAATTTGATAAAATTTACTGTTACTACCGTGATATATATATATATATATATATATATATATATAGTGGCGGATCCAAGGGATGAGCTATAGAGGCTGTAGCTCCCCTTGACGCTCAGGTTTACACTGGATAAAATTGGCTTCAATCCTGCTTTACACTGGATAAAGCTGCAAACTATGGTTTAGCCCCTCCCTTTATCATATCCTGGATCTGCCCCTGTGTATATATATATATATTGGCGGATCCAGGATATGATCAAGGGAGTGGCTAAACCATAGTTTGCAGCTTTATCCAGTGTAAAGCAGGATTGAAGCCAATTTTATCCAGTGTAAACCTGAGCGTCAAGGGGAGCTACAGCCTCTATAGCTCATCCCTTGGATCCGCCACTATATATATAAGTTTGTTGTTTATTTATTCTATAGTATATCGTTAATAAAATGTTACTTTTAAAGGAGGATAATATTTTGAATTTGAAAAGCCTCTGGTTTATACTAGATCTGCCTAAGGGGGGAGTATCCAATCCAATAACGTGCCTTTGTGTATGTATCCTATATGCTGCTGCTGTGACGCGGCGAAGGATTGTTTATTATTTACTGATCTTATTAGCGAGAGTGTGCCTTCCTTGACTTCCGGTGGGGCGTTTATGATAAATTACAGAACTCACTGAAGTAATCCCAGTTACCTAAATTAAGAGGTAGTGAACTTCGGTCTAGAGAAGCCAGACATAAAGACAGCCATTGGCCAACAAAGCAATTATTCAACATTTTTTAATTCAACACACACACACACACACTGTTAATTACGCAATATTGTCTCAAATTGATCTATCGAGGATATTGACTCTTGAAATATGCATATTTTGTGTAGCTACACAAATACCCAGAAATGATATTCAATGTGCTTCCCCAATTATATTCGTGATTGTCTTATTACACAACATTTAGACGAAATCATGTTTATATGAACTACACTTATAAAGCATTTCCTGCATATTATTTATATGATGTTAAATTTGATTTTAATTAGCGTAGAACAGTAAGGTATAGCATGATCGCATGGTCAGAATATTGTTATCAATTAGTCCTCATTTCCGGAACATCTGCCTTTTTTCAAACTAAGAAAGAAAGAAAAAAAAAAAAAAGAATGAAAGAGCTGAGATATTTCCACAAGCCATCTTCTACAGTTGATGGTGAATTTCGAAATCATCCGTAGTTTTTATGAGCTGATCCGTCTGGAACGCTAATGTTTTAATTTATTTTATAGTACCAAGTACGTTGTAAATTCATACATGCAAAGAACAAAAACAAACAGAGAAGGCGAAAAACACCATAAAAGCATTTGCCACTCAATCGCCCGAGGGGATCAAGTGTTTCGTGTACTGCTCTTCACCGACATGCACACTACAACTTATGTGCCTTGCTAGCTGACCCGATAAAACTTCTCTTTTTAGTCTTTTATATATATACATTGTGTGTGTGTGTGTGTGTGTGTATGGAAGGATGTATGCAAACTTTAGTTTTCTCCTTAAGACATCTTAGCTGCAATTAGATTTCCCTTTCTTTTGAGATGAATTGACTGAGTTTAACGCCCCGTTCAACAACGAGGCTATATGAGACGTGGATCTACTGAGTAACGTGGAATCCGACCCACATGAGCTCTCAGGAATCAAATCTGGGTCTCCCGACAGAGGCCCGTACGCTAACAGTTTAGCCACGAAGGAGCTCTCTCTTTTGTGCGAATGTGGAGGAGAGAAGACGTAGATTGGTCGTTAGCATTCTTGCTTTGTATAGCAAATTTTGTGTTTGAATCCAGTGGCTGGCAAACTTGAATGCCCTTTTCTCTCCGTTTCATCGCAAATTTATAAGACGGAATCGTGGATACGTTGGTGCTTCATCGAGATGGACACTACCGCGATTATCTCCATCAAATGTTTGTAAAGAGATGGTCGAGGATCGGGTGGAATGTAGCCCGCTCGTTCACCAGATCTCTCACCTTAGAACTTTTATTTACCAGGGTGTTCACAAAATCAATTGTATGCAGAACAAAAGAAAGAGATGAGAATAACCTGAACAACAGATACAGGCAGCAGCAGAAAATATCACAGCATAAATGCTGGACAGCGTGTTTCAATGCGCCGCGAACAGATGGGAAAAGCATTGCAGACTAGAGTAGACATGTCAAACTGTATGCCTAACATTTTCAAACTTTTATTCTAAGTGAACTTCCGTAAATAATACATCCCATCTAATAATAACTAACTCACACACTCTATGGCATACGGACCCGAAGGTTAAATGCCGCGTTTACAAAAGCTTTCCATTGACTTCTATCCTTAGCCAACTGGATCCAGTTTGTATTTTGTATTCCTATTTTTGAGAGATTCATCTGAATATTATCCTCCCATCTGCGCCTAGGTCTTCCTAATGGACGTTTTCCGATTGGATTTTCCATTAAAACTTTGGAAGCGTTCCTCCTTTCTTCCATCCTGGCTACATGACCTGTCCATCTGAGCCTCCTAGATTTATTTAATAACCTTACATAAGCCCTATCCATTGTTATTGGCAACAATGGACATAGCTCTTAGTGCCATCTCATTTTGTTGATTTATCGATGGATATACAGTTAAAAACAAAAAGTTTAACAAAATTTAAGATTTTATAATAATTTTGGCTGACGATATAATGAGTACTGATGTTTCGCTAATGTCGTAATGCAAGCGTTTGAGGAGGGTCTACTTCAGAATCAGTTTCCTCTTAAGGGGCTATCCACATATTACGTAACGCTACTTTTGACCAATTTTATCCCCTCCCTCCCCCTTGTGACACTTCGTAACGCAAGGCCGAACCCCTCGCCCCTTTGTTACGTAACACTTTTTGAGTTTTTTTTTTACCAATTTTGCTTATTTTGGGGGTTATTACAGTAAAAAAAAAAAAACTATTTTTAATGGAAGACCTTTTCATTACAAAATGCGTGTATTCTGAATACATTTCTAGTGTTTCTTTGCCAAAAAATCAAAGTATTAAAAATGGTAGTACCGTAATAATATTTTAACACTATAAGCCAGTTTTAAATCTTCGAAATTGCACCCTGTCGTTTTCCTAAGGAGATTAAACTAGAAAAACAAATCACTAAAGAAAGCAACGTTTGTTTTTATTTTAAAAAATAATAACTGTGTAACAGTTTCGCCAACCAACTGAACATATTGGCTTCATAGTGTCTGATGTGAAACAGAGTGGGTAATGATTCAAATCAAAGTTTTGAACAACATTCTCAGAAATAGCGATACGAATGGAAACGCGAGGGCAGTTTCAAGCGGTGGATACGGTCATTACCAACTAACTCCAGAAAAGCATGAGCGGTAAATGCTATGCTACGATATGCAAAAAACGGAGTTTTATTAAATTGTAATGCATACAGGATTCTTCATCAATCATACTGGTGTCTAGTAGCATCTTCGAATATCTTCTGCATGATTCAAATTATATAGGCTATATGTTCGCAATTTCCCAAAACAGTAGGAATATTTATTGACACTTATAGAAAAGAAAAGATCTGAATAAAATTGTTTAAAATATTGCATATAAACCTGAGAATAAAAATAAAAATTACAGCAAAAAACATTCGTTACGTAACGAACACGTAACCCCCTTGTCACACTTCGTAACGCAAGATCTAACCCCCTCCCCCCATTGCCGCGTTACGTAATATATGGACGACCCCTAACACGTGAAAGTTGTTATACAGCATCGACTTTTAGATTTTCTTAAAAACTATACATGAGAGTTTAGGGATTGGACTTCTTTTCGTTAAACGTATAAATACTTTGTCCGCTATCCGACTGAACCAGCCTTGCCATTGCCTTTAATTAGCTCAACAGCAGATGAAACAAACGGAGGCAATATATTTCTTACAACTTGTTAATACTACTTCTTTAAAATATTATCCACACCAACAAATATAACACAATTCTCATTTAACAGGATCACGCGCGCGGCGCTGTCATCAGAGAACTTTTTTTCTTAAAGCACCAGGAGGGAATTCCTCGTTAGTAGTTAACATGAGAGGCTGTTGAACACCAATATCATAGTACAATATAGTATATTACATATAATATTTATCGATCACGTTTGAACATCCTATTCTCTGTTACGTCTTGTAACTATTGTTCTATTTTAATCATGGGAAAGTCCATTGAAACCATCCAACTTACTAAACTAAACATTTAAGGATTTGACTGAAAAGAAATACAAACCTAAAATTATGTTATCCTTTCCTGTCAATACAATATTACGCACAATAACCAATGAAAACATCCATCACCCTTGGTTTTAATCACATGGGATCGCTCTCCCCAAAAAAACACTATATTTTACAAGCATACCAATCAATCAATTAGCAGATTTTTATAATTTAAGTTGGTTTACTTAAGTACGAGGACCGTTCGGAAAGTAACTTCCGATTGGTTAAAAAGAAACACACACACACACACACAAAAAAAAAAAAACAAGAAGAATTTATTAAATATATCTAAAAACTCTCCTTTGCTCTCTTTTCCAACATAGTTTCCATAAATATTCAAGCATTTATCATATCTCTGAACTAGCTTAGAAATTCCATCAGCATAAAAATCTCTTGTCTGTGCCTTGAGTATACTTCCTGTAGCCTAACCTCTGTGTCATTACGTCATATAACACAGTCCTGGAAATTTATGGAAATTCATCGGAAAGCTCGGAGATTGTGAAACGTCGATTTTCATGAACTTTTCCATCAATTTCCTGAACGAGTTCGTCAGTGACCACTGATGACCTGCCACTCCTCTCTTCGTCATGACTGTTTGTTCTTCCACTTTTAAATGAACGAAACCATTCACGAACAACTCTTTCACTCATCACACTTGGTCCATACACGGCACAAAATTCCCGATGACTAAATGCTGTTGAATATTGGTTTGTCGTAAGAAAACATACAACAGCCCGACCTCTCACTTGGCGGGATTTTGTATTGCAGCACATATTTTGAGACGCTACAAAAGTGGAACTAGTGATCAGACAACCTTTACTCTATCATAGCTGAATGTAGACTGATCTACCGCGCACGTCTGTGCAAAGATGGTAGCGCTGCCTCCACTATTTTACGCACAGTGACCAAGCGGAGGTTACTTTCTGAATGCGCCTCGTACATGAAAGGAAGCAGTTAGAACAAAGGAGGATGAGGAATTTTGGATTAGCTCTAAAAAACCAAAAGAAAAGTGACTGAGGCAGAATCAGTTACTCTCGAAATACGGTAATTAACCAAACATCTTATCTCCTTATGAAAATATTATTTGCTTTCAGATTTTTACGCGCTTTGATTTTAATTAACGAACCAATTATGCCAAAAAAGATTCTTCGTTACAAAGAACTGTGTTAACAAGATAATTATTTCAAATATGTAACTACTTTAACATCCCACGCGATTATGGTCTTTAAGCTAAACGACATAGATAAATAATTCAAGTATATCATTATGGAAAAATTTGGCGAAAGGAGAAAAGAAAAAAGACAAACATGATTATATGCCATAAACTCATATAATCTGGAATCGCATAAGAGTAAAGTCTTAGCACTCAGGAGGTTGTATGGAAGAACAACTAAGCACACTGACAAGAAATAGTTTGGAACTAGGAAGAGCCGGTGGAGCAAGAATAACCAATGAAAATTTATAAAAAGATACAAAAAAAAAAGTAGATGTAGTGTTTATTGATCTAGAGAAGGCTTTTGACCGGGTGAACAATTTTCATTCGTTTTATACTCTGAATTTTCAATCAATCAATCTAGTGCTACCTCTGATGTTAAAACGTGTCACCCAAGTTGGACCACTCTGGACTAGCCTTTTGAAATGTAGGCATGAAGAACAGAAAAATAGCAACAAAGTCAAACAGAAAACTTTATATAGTTTAACGTCCAGCGATTATGCAACAAGGCTAAGGAAGACGGTGATGATGAGATGGATAACGAAACAACCAGCACACAAGTTTCTACACCACAAAGCTCGCTTGGTGGGAGCTGGGATCGAACCTGGGACCCCATGCACCAGCGGTCCAGCCTCCGCAGCCCTACGAGAAGCGTTACGAAATAATAGTTGTATTTACTTTGTAATAAACAAAATAGTTTTAACATGTACAGGTATTAAAATTAAATAATAATGTTACTTAAAAAGTAGTTCACAGGATACCAAAACAACATGATACGTAATCCAACAGTTGAGTTCGTTCCTTTAGTCGCTGCCTTAGCTTAGATTTTTGGGGAAATGTTATTCTGGCTCCACTGTAATTTCTATGGATGGCAACACTAAAAATTCTTCAGGTTCATATTTTCTGTTGTAGAATAACATTATCTATGATTGTGGGAAGTTGCATTTCATTATCTCCTTTCACTTATGAAAAACAAGCAAAAGAAAAATGATAAATTTTGTATTATTTTTAATGTCAGGCTCTTATTAACTGTATCGTATTTTGCTGCAGAAATGATACAGCAATTAACAAATCCTTTGTAACGATATAAGATTAGGACAAGAACGAAAAGTATCTTTAAAACATTGTGTAATTTACTGAATACTGGTTTCAACTTTTACGTAAAGAAATTTAAGTGAAGAAGTGGATGACACGATGATCAACATCTTTTAATTCCCAGTACTAACACTGGACTATCTGGCAACACTGACAGTCACGTACTGATGACCACGACGAAAAGAAAGAAAACAAAAGGCACAGAAGAAATGAAGAGAATGAAAGAAAGTAAATATACAATGCTGAGTATGCGAACTATTTACAACTGTTTACACGGAAACATAAAACTAAAGCTACACATGTAGAGGAGATAATAGGAAGAACGAAACATCCATGATAAAAGGAGAAACAATTTAAATATAACTACAGTATGTGGATGTTCAATGCCCCTTGTGCAAAAACTCTTCTCTTCTTTGCTCACCTTTAACCTTCCCTGTGCGAATTTCACATGCACATACATGGTTCGTGATTTATATTTAGATTACATATACATAATAAGAATCAACTCAGTCATATTTCAAACGGAAACGAGTCGTTTATTTATATCTTTTTTATTTTCAATTAATAAAGGCGTATGGAATGACGAAGGATTCATTTCTCTTAATGAGTTTTGAACTCTGTTCTGGTGGGAAACTTTCGTGTGCTGGTAATATTGCGAAAAGACGACAAGAAAAACAGCTACTATCTCGGATCGCATATCTTAAGTTTTGATTTCCCCTCAAGTCCTACCCGCCGCACTATAAAGGTATGCCCGGCCCGGCCCGTGAATTTGTAATGTAAGGCCCGACCCGAGTCCGAAATATGTTTTAGCATTTAGGCCCAAGCCCGGCCCGAGCTCATGTGATACTCAAATAAGCCCGGATTACAAAAGCTTAATAATTAACGAAAAAATTGTTTTTATTTATAGCAACTAGATGTTTAATTTTGCGGTTGTTCTTTAAAAGTTCTCCAGAAAAAACGGCCCAATAAATATTGTACAGTACAAAGTTACGCCCGAAAAGGCCCGAGAAATATGGTTGTATATTTAAAAGTTTACGGCCCGAGCCCGTTCAGACCTCTACCACAATATGGATACCTTTGAATGTACACCCCGATACCTTTCTAGAGTTCCTTCTTAACTCTACGCAGTATAATATGGCTAAGTTGTATCTTGGAATATTCCATGAAGTAGTTATACAGATGCCACTCGGGGTTCAAATAACAATGAACCTTCCTCGAACTATTGCCTACAAATCACAGACACACAAAATCTCCTGCCAATTCAACAATTTCTAAATTTCCATCACAATTCTTTGGTGTAGGGTCAAAGCGGTTGACAAAAAACACTTTTTCATGAGCCAAAACAAACTTTAAAATATTTTAACATCGGGGGGAGGGTAAAGTGAGGGGGAACACAGGACAACGCCATTTTCCCACTTCAAAAAATAACTATGGCCAAGGGTGCCGACCCTGAGGGGCCGGGCTACCCCAAAGCTCATGTGGGCATACAATATTTGGCATAATTTGAGTGCAATGTCTTAAATCTTCATATATATATATATATATACCTTCTGGATCTGAATGGACCCCCAAATTTACAGAGAAATCGGCGCCCTTGACTATGGCGTGCCTCCACTTCCTAAAACAATTACAATGGGCAAAGAGAGGCACGGGGAACGATGTGACGTCATCCGTCCTCATACCTTTGCGGATCCACTTTTACCCCTGCCCTTGACATAAGCCCTTAAACTGACCAAATGTTATGGAATATGGCTTAAGACATATTGATCACTGTACCAGATTGAAATCCATCGTCAGCTGTATCGTTGCAAAAATGTCAATGCTGGCCCTGTGTGCCTTGCTTTGTGCTCTAGGGTCAGTTGCTTCAACACAAAACTTCTTGATCAACAGGCACTCCGTGACAGTGGTGTGCAATAAAGAGCGGAAAATCTGCAGGAACTGCTTGCTCATGCCGTTAGGCCCATGGACCTGGCACAGCTAACGATGGATTTCGATTGGTGCTATGCCCTGTGCATTCAAAAACTTTATCACTGCTCGCACTTCACACGCGGCAGGAGCTGGAATAGGAACGTCAATCTTCAATCACTGCCATGACGCTACTGAGAGAATTAGGGAAGTTCTGCTGGCGCATGCGCCATGTTAGGACCTTACTCTCTCACGTACACGTAGTTGCTTCGCGCAACATACCGTTTCCTAGCTATGGGACGCGTGGGAAACTTACAGTCTGGATGCGCCTCGTATACTGGAATCATCAACATTTCATAAGAATCACAACAACAACAGAAAAGGAAATGAGAGGTAGTCACTCAGGATCTGTACTTAAAAAGATATTCCAGCAGCTGTTTTGTAAACGCTGGCCCTCCCGAAAGCAAAATAATAATAATAATAATTTAAAAAAGTATCAATCTGCGCCAGCAGGAATTTTAATTTCGAGTGTAACATTCGAAAACTTTCCGCTACATACAAACTAAGTTACGGTTAAAAAAAAAAAAAAAAAAAAAATACCTTCTACGGAACGGAATAAAGTTTATGAATATAATATGTATGTAACTCACCTAACATAGTTTCTGTCTATATTAAGAATCGTTTGAGTAATGCAATTATATAAGGAAGTTTTCTGTATAACAATACCACTTCTAACAACTACATGTGAAGAACCATATGAGCATCTAGGATGGATACACCACACACAAAACACAAAAAGAAACAACTTCACAAATGGATAAACAAGACACACTGAACAAACGTAAAATGCTTCGTCTAATGATATTTGACAGTTTCCTAAGGTGTGCGGGGCTCTGTAGTGACAACTTGATCGAATACCTTGTTTATCCGCGACCGCGAAAAGTGAAACTCTGGCAGAAGAAAAAATCTTCCTGCCACATCAACATCAACGTCCTCCTGACCTAGAAAACTCCCCTTCTTCTCCTTCCTATTGTTTAATACGGAAACAGAGAGTCACTTCTTAATGACTTTATCAATGGTTTCTTTCTCTTCCATTCTAACACACTGTTTCCTAATTGCGGTAACACCTTTTAACGGACCTTAGGTAGAAAAGACCGCCACTTTCATTCTCCTCTTGACAACGAACGGATTCTAATGCCTCCGCAACCCTTATTTCAGTCTTATGCCCTTGTTTGCTTTCCCATCCATTATTTTTATGTTCACTTTCCCTTTCTATGGTCATGCTTCTTTCTTCCACTCTCCATACAAATTCACTTTGGACCAAAATTCCACATAAAATTGCTTCCATATTCTCACGTATCTCTACTGTCCTGACGAAAAAGTTCTTTTCTTTTTGGGTCAAAAGATCCAACATATTTCAATCAAAAATTTTCTCGTAGGCCATATATCTGGAGAACTACATACAGTGTAGCCAAATCCAAACTATCATTTAACTCAGTATGATGTGCTTATTCCGTAGAAAATACGAAAACTCGATTTAGGGGTCGTTCAAAAATTTTTTGGCCCCTGATCCAAAAACTAATTTTATTGGCCAAGATCGCAATCTTTTGATGCATTTTTTGGGGATCATTCCTAAAATACTTGTAAAACTCTTAAACGATGTGGAGGGTGAATTTGTTGATGGTGCACTTAATTCATAAGAATTAAAATGAGCAATAAATTCATATATGTATGGTCTTGCTTAAAAAAAAAAAAAATCTGTCTTCGAGTCACGATCACGATTTTTTGAACAAGCCTGCCCATGGAACGGATCACAAACTTGATGATCCGTGACCCGTACCGATTCGAATATGAATGTGGGCTCTAATGTAATTGTAACAGACATAATTCTCTCTTCTTTTGTTTTTTTTTTCTTTCTTTCTTTCTTGTTGTGTCGAACCACTACAGTCAAGGATGCCTGCAAGGCCTATCACCGTGAGAATCAAAGAAACAAGCAGTGGCGGATCTAGCCTGGAACCGGGGGAGCCTAGCCCCCCCCCCCCAGTTTTCAGAATGACGAAAATAATTTCAGCTATTATTTATATATTTTTGAAACTTTATAGTAAACTCATGATATACTTATCATAGTCTGGGGGCTGGCAGGACCCCCACTTTTTATCTTCTAGATCCGCCACTGGAAACAACTAATAATATCAATATGAAGGATGTCAAAGTTTAATCCTGTGAGCCTATAAAACTTGTACATGAAAGATGCCTTTGAGCCCAAATAGTGTTTTGTTAGGCCTACACCTTTTTGTTTATCTACAATGGAATCTTATTTAATTCGAAGTCCAAGGGAATACGGAAAAAAAAAATCGAATTATCCAAAATTCTAACTGACCAAAAACACTCATTTTCAAGTAAAATCAAGGGAATAAAATAACTGTACTCTACATGAAAAACTAATTAACGTGCAATGCACCTTAGCTTTAAAGCATCACATTTTATGCGTGATCCTGCACACGCACAAACTTATATGTACTGTACTCACATAAATTAAACCAGACGTATAATAGAATACACAACAGTACCATATACACTCACAAAGCCACATACAAGTAACAACCTTAATTATCTGTGTTTCTCTCACATGAAAAAAATCGTGATTTTCGTTTGCTTTCTTTTGTTTGTTTTCACGTGGTCAACAAAATCTTCAGTTTAACTAATTGTGTGAAACACGTCCTTCATTACATTTGGTTAAAATTCAATAAATTGTCTTAATTTTTCAATGATTTCAAAACCTTCCGATGATGTAGGTACACTTTCTTTCGTTACTTATTTCGTCTCCATCTTCTTTATCATCATCAGATGAATCGTACTTTTGTGCCACTTCTTTATAACGGGAGTCCAGCGGAGGTGGTATCAACAAACAAAGCTTTCTCCTTCCCACGGTCGACTCTGGGTAAGATAACAGATAAACAAAAACCAGCTGAAACTGCATTGCTGTTCTGTTTGCAATCTGTAGAACATGCCATTTTTCCCCCACTGTAAATACTTGGACGTACCCAAACAGGAGGTTCAAAAGTTCGATTTACCCATGATTTTTTACAATTCATTTTAATACAGTTTAAGGGGAATAAACTTTTCTTCGAATTATCCAATAATTCGAATTAAAAAGAGTCCGCTGAATATAAATAAATATGGAAGTGACTATCTCTGTGACAACTTAACCACCCAACTGATCTCGATCAAATTTTCAACACAGATGAGTTTCGGACCTCGGATTCTATTTATAATTTCACTTTGACGGTGCAACTTGGGGAAGGGATATATATCTATACAGTGGCGGATCCAGGATATGATCAAGGGAGGGGCTAAATCATAGTTAGCCGCTTTATCCAGTATAAAACAGGATTGAAGTGCATTTTATCCAGTGTATACCTGAGGGTCAAGGGGGGATCCCCCCTTACATACACCCTTATATATATATGATCGAAAATGACCGATATTATACCCTGTTCGGCCTAAGCTCTAAACTGCGATAAACAAAGCCACGTGAAACTGAATCTCGCTGTTAATCCAATGTTCTCGGGATTGCTGCCACAGTAAGTGAGATTCATAGCTCTGAAGATGTTGCCGCTGTATGGTAACAAAGCTCAGCACAGACACACTCACTCTGGCAGCAATCCCGAGAACATTGGATTAATAGTACACGCCAGCAAAGCTTCAAGATCATATTAAATCTCGCTGATTTGCTGTTGACCTACCGACGCTTGTACTCCTCCGCAAAATAGTTCATATGATTTGATTATTACTTTTACTATGAAGCTCCATATAAAACTGGTACATTATTATAAATGACAAAAATATAATACGGATTATCTAATAAAACTGCGATCGAGTGTGGTTAATGAAACAATAGAAATAAACAGTAAGCATGCGCAGTAATTATGGCGCCAATTCAACTGTGGACGCGTATTCTGCTTTTAAGTCTGAAAGACGGCTGGCATGAATCCCGGTTCCGCGAGTGTTGTGGTGAAACACCAACAAGGGAAACCTTTACCCACTAAGCAACAGTTGCTTACCAGCGAAATTCAAATATATTTTTTTAAATCTTTCGAGTTTTTTCCCCTTCTTTACTACTACTGCTGCTGCTGTAAGCATCTGAACAACACGAGACAGTATTGTCAAAATGCACGTGTATAATTTGCTCCTCCCCGTGGGGAATGGGAGTGATACATCACTAGCCAATAGTATTTGTGACAAGCGGAAGGATACAAATATTTTGTTTATCGGAGTTTAGAGCTTACGCTGAACAGGGAATAGTGTCAAATTCATAGTTTTCGGGGTCGCTGAGATGGGGAGTGACATTTTCAATGCCGTTTAAATCCAAATTCAGCCCTTAATAGTAATAACACCATCCATGGCTTTTGTATTGGATATTGTACCAAAACAAATACGAACACATTGTATTTTAAAACTATGATGTGTTACACTTTCAGATATCTACCATATTCTTCATCAGACACTATACACCTAGGTACACACTATGAAGTTTTTAAGTTTTGGTTAAAGTACAGTGTGTTTTTAAGCTTTGGTCAGTTTTTTTTTTTTTTTTTTTTACAAAAGTTATATTTAATTTTTATTTATATATATTACTTATTATTTTCTGACTTTCCATTATATTTTCTTTGTCTCTATCGATTTGAAAGCACCCCAATAATTAATAGTAAAAAGTAACTGACTAATGGAACATATTATTATTTTTTAATTTTAACCCAGCGAACGCTAGTAATAGTGCATGTTGAAAACCACTGTATTATTTTTGACTGTGGAAAAATGAAGAAAACGTGATATTATATCTGAAATATTGAATCGAGTAGTATCATTAATTAACTAGAAAAAAATTGTAGTAATAACGTAGAACTGGCATCATGTCGGCTCCTTTCGGGTCACCGGTTCAGTCCGAGTTTGAGACACGAGATTCAAATTCATAGAAGTCGTGCAATTACTGGACGAATGATAACGACAATGAAACTCAAACCATCTTCTCCACGGTTACGTTCTTTCATCTGACTTCTTCAACTCTCCGTAGAGTATTTAGAATGTTTCGTGAGGTTATATTTTCCTTTCAAAAACTATTACTTCAACAATATTAACGATAAGCTTCTATCTCGAGATGAAAACGATCTCTAACTCAATAACTGTGCTTATATGAGGGCAAACAATTAAATACAAAGCCATTATACAATTCTCAAATTAGAAACTTTCTTCCATACAATAAGATATATTTATTTTCTAGAACATCTGTAGAATTTATCTGCTGTAACAATGGATTAAGATGAGTTTACAGTAGGGGAGACCAGGAATGGTTGGCAGCAGTGTCCCGACAAAACGTACCAGCGACAAAACGTACCACTTGAATTTTCGCGACAAAACGTACCACTTTTGATGACCTGTCATAAATGACAACCTGTCATAGATTAATTAAAGCATTTCTGATATGTATTCCACGACAAAACGTACCACTTATATAAATTACAACCTGTCATGGACTAATTAAAAAATTTCAGATATTTAATCCGCGACAAAACGTACCACTTCAAGGAAAAAGTTGACCTTGAGTGAGTGCAGGCTGGAAAGGAATAAAACCCCGTGTACACCATAAAAGATCTTGTACAGCGGGGGACACTTCTAAATGGTACAGCCATATGGAGATTTACGGCTAAGGTGTACCATTTAGAAGTGTCCCCCGCTGTACAAGATCTTGTAGCTGTCATAAAAAAAATCTTGAAACCCTACCATATTTCCCCGTGTACACACAGTCTTGAAAGGGTCATAAAACATTTTTTCCATCTTGCAAGAAGTTCAACAGTGTCCAACTTTTTGGGCCGTCTTGCTTGCCTCCCGCTAACATAAAAGAAAATCCAGTTGCGCCGCTTCCGAAACAACGGTTTCTTTCGGGCTGGAGGGGGAAGAGCCAAAATACACATTTTTACGACTGCCAGGGAAAACTGTCTCCTTTTGTTAACAGCTCGGTTCCATAAATGTAGGCATCGAAATAATTTAGCTTCCTCACAGATATCAAAATAGCATACTGAATTCAGGATGGTACTGCAAGCTAAATTCTGTAATCATAGCAGCTTTAATCGAAGTTATTATCTTTCACAATTACTAATTTTTATAATAATAATAATAATAATAATAATAATAATAATAATAATAATAATAATAATGTTTTTTCCGATAAACTGATTGTCACCAAATAATATTATATATATATATATATATATATATATATATATATATATATATATGATGGATTAAATGGAAATTTGAACCGATGTACATAGTTTTCAGGGTTGTACTTGAGCAGAAATCCTTAGGTTTTGCAATTATTCTAATTATGCCTATATTTTGATTGTAGATAGAAACTGCGGTGGCTCAGTGGTAGAGCGTTCACCTCCGTTTCTTGGGGTATCTGGTTCGATCCCAGCTCGCGCCGTGTGGACTTTGTGGTGGACAAACACCATGCTCCTGTGTTTTCTCGGGGTTCTCCCGTTTCCTCCCACTTTTTTTATTCCACCATTTCATTCATATCTCATCACCGTCTCCTTTAGAATAACCGGCATAACCGTGGGACGTAAAACTTAAAGATTTCATTTCATTTTTTCGCAATAATTCTGTAAGAAGAATAACTCTTTCTTTTACTTTTATCATAAATTTTAGATGTTATTCTACTTGTTCTTCTTGGAAAAATAACTAGATACTATTCTCTTATTAGCAGCGTTATTCACATCTATATCAGTAAAAATGAATGTGATTAAAGAAAAAGAAAAAAAGAAAGATAGCTAACTGCATATAAATTGAAAATTGACTGACTCAGTTGCAAGTAAACCGTTTGACATTATAGCTAAAACAAAGATAAAACAAACTTACTTCGGTCTAGTATCAAGTCATTTCAATTGTATTGTTTTCCAGTAGTTCACCTCCAACATGCTAAAGCTCGCAGTCAGGGGCGGTTTTAGGATTTTAATTTTGGGTAGGTCCGCTCCTCGCGTATGGATACATATGCACATTCGATTGATTAATGACAATAGGAAATTACTTTTACAGTAGTTGTTGATGCTGTTTATTAAATAATTATTTACCATTAATAGAAAAAGTGAAAATATATTTACTTTTTACTATATCTTTTAGTGTTTATATATTTTCAGTTTTATATATTTTTGGGTAACCCCGTGTCTACCCGCTAAAACCGCCACTGCTCGCAGTACGTAAAAGGTTCCACAGTTCACAGCCTCAAGACATGTTTGGCCATATATTAAGCAAACAATGCAAAAGGATGCGTAAGACGGCCCTGATCCCCCATTATCTGACACTATGATTTGATTGAAACTACAAAAAAACATACAGGTATTTTGATATTGATATTGATATTTTGTATTGTTGCTATTTACATTGACAATATAAATATGAAAATCAAAGTATATATGATACTATTGCATATAGTATAGAATTATGTGTACACTGAGAAAAAATCCGTTATTCGGACAGCGGTATGTTGTACAAATATATGGAATCCTTACGCTTAGTACGGAAATCTGTACGAAGCATACGTTATCCATATACTACATAGTTACTGCCTTTTTCCCATTTAGACATTATATCATGTCGCTGCAGGGTGTCTGACATCTAACAAACTTCCGTATACTACACATGTATACGTATATTATATACGTCAGCTATATATTTCATACATCCATCTGTATGTGAGATTCTGACCGCCTATGGACAGTTGTTTCTTTCATCATGAGTGACGTCATTGAACAAAGAACAACTTTCGTCAGTCATTCGTAAGTAGTTGAAATAAGAATGACTGTCATTGATCCTCAACTCTGGTAAAAGAGTGGAGTGAATACCATGGCCATAACGACGTCTTATCCAATCCCTCACCCATAGTCGCTTCCTACCATTCCTAGCAGCAGCATAATTACATGCTACAAGTACGGTAGGTATAAGAACAAAAAAAAAAAAAAAAAAAAAAAAAAAAAAAAAAAAAAAATGCTCTTCCACTCCAAGTGTACTAGCAGCGTGCTCCATGTTACACGTACAATAAACTGCACTGTACTGAAACTGGGAATTGAAGAAACAAAGACCCTACGCGGTAGGAAAGAAGCATGGAAACATCCTTTCTTTTCCTTCGGGACAGATGGCCTAAATCTACACAAAGGTTGCTCTTTTATATATTCCGATGCACATTTCTGAGGATCCATTTCGCTACAGATGAAAGAAAGTATGCAGACATGAATGAGTGAAAAAAATTGTTCGCGCCAAAAGAAAAAGGCCAAGGATACAAAATCTTGACACTGACTTCACAAACAATAAAATATAAATATACAGCAATTAATAGGGTCTATAAATAAAATGAAAGCTATATGCACAAACACATCATTTTGATCATTCGTGAAGTTAATGATGTGATAAATTAACAACTTACGTCAGGAATTTTATGACACTTTTGGTTTCCTCTTGCGAGAGACGTGGCCATATGAATATGTGTGTCAAAAGAATATAATTTCTGCTGTCATCGAAATAGCATATTGAATTCATCACGGTACTTCAAGCTAAATTCTGTAATCACAATAAATTTTAATCGAAGTTATCATTTCTCATAAGTCATTGTTCAACATTCATCAAAATAGGAAATAAGTAGCAAATAGGAAGTTCAGCTGATAGTATTTCAAAACTAATAATAATAATAATAATAATAATAATAATAATAATAATAATAATAATAATAATATAATAATAATATAATAATAATAATAAAAATATTATAATAATAATAATAATAATAATAATAATAATAATAATAATAATAATAATAATAATAATAATAATAATAATAATAATAATAATAATAATAATAATGGGCTTCTAAGAATGGAGTCAACAGATTTTGGTGAATTGGCCTCCGAACCTATATGGTCAATAATAATAGTAATAATATAATAGTTGTAGTAGTAGTAGTTCATATTTCTAAATCTTATATTTCATCTACAAGTGTTTTTCTTATTAGGTATATTGTACGTATAACGAATAACCTATCTCCTTTTGCTTTCCTGGTGGGAATTGACCCCTTTTCATTTTCTGTTGCGAATTATCCGTGACCCGGTTATATATATATATATATATATATATATATATATATATATATATATATATATATATATATATATATTGCCCACTAGCCCGGTCAATGAAGGGAAAATGTCAGAACAAATTTGTAGCAAGATGAATTATCTACCAATCGTTAGCACACATGTAAAGGTATAATTTCTCAAAATTCTCCTAAATTCTCCCCGATGCTTATCCCGCTATTTCCCTAAACCCCCCTGTGAAGCGTTTATGGCATCACTCATATCTTCGTTACTATATACCCTAGCGCGTTCACTCTTTTTTTCCCCCTAAGATTACGTAGTACAAATACGATTCAGTACAATTTATAGCTGGAAGTAACTGGTTAGGGTATATTTGTAAAAATCGAGACCCCCTCCCTCTGGAAGCGTTTACGGTATCACTCATATTTTCGTTATCGTACAGTCTGGCTTGTTTGTTCGTTTTTCATTTTATTTCTAAGACTACTTCTACAAAGAAGGTTCACTAAGATTTTTAACAGGGAGTAACGGTTTGGGAGATATTTGTAAGATGAATCGTGAAAACACCTGCCCGCATCGTGAAACACGGGCCAACAGAGCTGGCATGGCGTAACAACTGACTCGTTATCCCATCCTCCTTCTCTGATATTACACTTGTCTCACTTTTAGATGTGATTTAATTAATGGATAGAATAGAAACCCGCGCGTTAAAGACGTCATTATTTGTTTGAGGGAAGAAGCCGAGAGATCACACTGTGCATTTTTGAGGTCAGAGTTAAACATTCGAAGCTCCAAGAGGAAGAAGAAGTACATAAAGTATGATGAACGCCTTGAAAGAACAGTGAAGCGCCACTATGAAGAAAATGGTAGTCTAAGATCTTGCTTAAAGGCAATAGCTTACATACAGAAACTGGAATAAACTTCAAGAATCTTCTAAAATGACAAGAGACCAAAATATTCTTGCTGCTGATGTAAATAAAATGAAAAGCAAAAATATAAAATACGTACCAAAAAAAAGAAAAAGGAAAAAATGTTGACGATAGCTTAACCACAGCTGATTTTAAACACGCCAAAGTAGTTATATTTATACATTATATAGTTATTTTGCCAGTCCAAAGCCTGGATAAAGTGTGATGGAAATCAGCAAATATTCTAATATTGCATATGCAAGATTCTTGCTGGTCTTGGTCTGGTGATAATCTTGCAGGTATGGTCTTCGCGTTGCGAGAATCTTGCAGGCATGGTCTTGGTCTTGCATCGGTACTTTTCTCACAACCAATCTGTTCAACTTTTAACCTTATTTTATCCGGTATATATATACTTATATACTGTCCTATCAAGTGGTACGTTTTGTCGCCTGTCATTATTTGATGGCTGATTGGAAGACTCTTCGCAAGTAGCCCTCCAGGCAAGTGGTACGTTTTGTCGCTTGTCATTATTTAAAGTGTTTTTAGAAAACCCTTCACAAGCAGCCCTCAGGGTAAGTGGTACGTTTTGTCGGTGGTACGTTTTGTCGCTAGTACGTTTTGTCGCGTATTCGTTGGCAGCAGGGGCTGGTTGACGAACTGTATATAACTCCATTAATTAACATAATGAGCTGTAGTTGCTGTCATAAAAGAGCGACCTATGGATGCAACTGTTACCTTCATATGGAATTTGTAACTTATGGATTATGGCGTCTATTAGATAAAGAGTGTTTTTTACCAGTCTGAAGTATTTTTTCCAGTTCTTCGTTATAACATCACAGAATCGTCAGTACTTGGAGTACAGAGGTAAGTAATATAGCATTAGTTAGATCTGAACTTTGTTTTGATGGATATTCAAACAATAAAACGTAAATGCCAAACAATTGCTGAGTAATTATGACTGTTGCACAACATGGGCTTGGGCTTAGTTGGCGTATAGCATTTGGGGTTGGTTGGCAAGTGCGCCAAACAACCTCGTGTGGAATTTTATTTCATTTTACTTTCATTGTTACATTGTTTGATTTATTGATATGTTGTTTACAGTTCTATCAATCTTTTACTTCAATGTTATAGAATAGCATGCACGTATTGGATTACTGTCAAAATTTAGAAATCGAGATAAGACTGTATGCCGGACTCTGAATTTTCTGAATAGGCCTAATTCTCAGGATCAAAAATATTTTGCATGTGCTCTTTTGTTACAAAAATAGAGGCCTAGTTATTGCTTTTTCTTTCTTTGTGGAAAGTAGGAAATAAACTGCATTTCTCGATAATTCAGCTAAAGCATATCTTAGTTTCTGTTAGCTACTTTGTAAACAGCGGGAAATCAACTACGTTTCTTGATAGTTCAGTTATTTTAATTACATTTTGAAATAATATGAAGAATTAACCTACACCAAATCATATTGAAACTGATGTGGTTTGATAATCTTGTAGCTTTCAATGTCATGACAACCAAGCTAGAATGAAAGAAAGAAGTTTTCGTATTTCATAATGCTTATTCTTTTAAATGTTGCGAATAAAAGTAATTTCAAACTTCAAATAGCCTACTTCATTGCAATATATATAATAGAATTTAGAACGTTTATTTCTAATAAATTCAATTTTTGTTTGTGTTTTGCTATATTTAAAAAGTATGCCAACTAGCCCCACAATATCATCCAACTAGCTCCTTACTAGGGGTCGGTTGGTATACTCCATTTTGAAAGAAAGAAAAATTTATTTCTTGAAAACTGTAAGCAACAAAACAAAAACAAAAACTGAATTTATTACAGGAAACATTGGTCTGTCCGTACACATCCATTACCTTGCAATATAGTGCACCATCTCCTCATAAAATAAATAAATAAAGAATGAATGAAAAGTTCGCCAACCAGTCGCGGTCTCCCCTACGCTAATGACCAAGAGATGCAACATATTTTCCCCTATTTTCCTATTATACGAGGAATGACTAAAAGTAATGTTACAAAGCCTACAGTGAAACTTGTACATATTATTTCGCACAAACAATATAACCAACAGATAGTACATCATACATTAGGCTATTTTCCAACAGTCTCCATATCAGTCGAGGCACTTGCCGTATCGTGGGATGAGTTTGAAGATTCCCTCTTGGTAAAAATCCTGTCCTTGCGTGCTCAGCCACGTTATCATGAAGTGTTTCACCTCCTCGTCTGAAGCGAAGCGACGGTCTCCTAGATGATGCTTCAAGTGTGGGAACAGGTGAAAGTCGATTGGAGCGAGGTCCAAGCTGTAGGGAGGATGGTCGATGATGTCCTGCGAAACTGCTTCAACAGTGTGGTCGGGCTGTATGCAGCCACTGTGCTCCTCGTCGGCGACGTTTTCTCTTCCAGCCGCGAACTTTTGACACTATTCTGCGACATGCTGACAAGAAATTACAGTCTTTCCATAAACATCTAGCAGCTGCCGGTGAGTTTCAGCCACGGTTACATATTTCGCTCACATAAATCGAAGAACTGAGCGACTTCTTCGCGAAACCAGTTTTCCAAACGAGTCGCCATTTGTGTTTACCAACAACTAGTGCCGTGGGTTGCTGAAACTCTGCACAATTGCCAACTCTATGTATTAAAATTATCACACACTTCTCATTCATCTATACAAACGAAACTCCAGGAATATCTGCCTTGTAACCTTATTTTCTGGTCCTCCCCTCATATTTTGTAGAGAGGATGATGATATAAGCAACAATTCAAATCAAATTCAAAAGATGGATTTTGGAATTTTGCTCAAAATCAATCTGAATCAATAATCACTTAATGAGAGTGCATTTTATATTACTAACAGGCTCATTATTGGAAGCATGTTTCCGAAGAGTAATATTAACCAGTTTCAACAATGAATAAAACAAAATAAACAAGAAGTGCACGAATTATTCTAACTTATCTTTGAAACAAAGTCTATAAACAGTATATTACAAAAATTACTATGATGTAAAAATCTTCCAACACTTGGGTAAAATATGGTAGGGTATATCCCAAGGCCCGAGAAGCCTAGGAAAGAATATCCACAGAGTTCTGAGCAAGTGTCGATTTATGATCTCTAATGCTCCACGCAAGCAGGGGAAAGGTTAAAAGTTACGAAGTACACGAAAGTTAAAAGGTTTTGGGTTATATTCCTCTCAAAACTAGGGATGGCCAGAACCGGTTCCTGGTGGAACCGGTTTTCGGGTCTGAACGGATCCGGTTTTAGAAGATCCGGTTTCGGAACCGGTTTTTCGGATCCAAGTATGGAACCGGTTTTTCGGATCCAGGTCTGGAACCGAAACTTTGTGACCATCCCTACGCTAAACCTGAGCTGCTGGCCAGCTGTGAACAGTATGCTAGATAAAATAGTGGAAGTGACAGGCAGGCGCCGACAGCTTGTCTCATTTGGCTAAATAAACTGGGTAACTGGCAAACTCATTGGCTAAACAGGCAAACTGGCCAACTCATTTGGCCAAACACCCATTGGTGGACCAAAATTTTTTTCTGGGGGCACAAGCAGGTCTGGGCGGGGAAGGCACAAGCGCATGGTCCTCTTTGCATTATTTTTGAAGGTGAACTTTGTGCCTCCTTTAAGGGTCTTTAGGGGCTTTCGGATCCAGGTCTGGAACCGGTTCTGAAAACCGGATCTCTGAGATCCGGTTCCGCCGGAACCGAAACTTTGTGGCCATCCCTACTCAAAACTCCTCCAGGTCAGCTGAGAGGTGGAGGTGTCCAACCGAAGACTGATAATTGTCGGTGAGATGAGATCCTCTGGTTTTATAGGTGCTCGAGTGTTGCAATGGCGCTGGTCGTCCTTCGTCGTCTGTCATCGTAGTAAATCGTCGTAGGACGCACATGGTTGATGCTTTGTAAACATAAGCAAGTGCAGTTAATTGTCAACAGGTCCATGTGCGGAATATTACAATATTAATCTGACGAAGTTGATTCAATTACTATTAGTCATGTCATGTAGTCACGTCGCTCTATACGAAATTTACTGGATAGATAAGGGGAAACATGCTACAATTTGTGTGCCGACAGTCCAGCCGTATGCAAAATGCTCTATGTAAACTAAGAACTGTTACCAGACCTTTTCTTATGGACCAGAAATTGGGGTGCCAAATTTATGACGTCATAATTGCACAACATTCAAATTTCTGCTCATGAAAGGCCTTGCAGACAACTATTAAGATCCCTTAATGGCATTTTGGGGGACATTAACTATTTGGTTCTCTATAAAAATTCTCAAGGCACATAAAAACGCTTTGTAATTGATAACTTTATTGTTCTTTGATTAAAAAAAAATCACTATCCGCCGATGGAGGAAGGATGAGTTTCTCGTTTGCGAAGGATCGTACATACGTCTAGCGACGCCACTGTTTACAAGCATTTTACAGCCAGTCACTCAGATTCAAATTGTTACAGTGTTAGGTTGCGTTCAGGGTGGAGCTGAAAGCAGAGTAACAGAATATTCAGTGCTCTTAAAGAAGAACGTTTAATACCAAGAATTTTAGGAATGATCAAAAAATGCATCAAAAGATTGCGATCTTGGCCAATAATTAGCTTTTTGATCAGGGACCACAAAATTTTTGAACGGCCCCTAAATCGAGTTTTCGTATTTTCTACGGAATAAACATATCATACTGAGTTAAGTGATAGTTTGGGTTTGCTTACACTATATATAGTTCTCCAGATATAAGGCCTACAAGAAAATTTTTGATTGAAATATATTCGATTTTTTGATCCAATAATATTCGCTAAACCGTCTGTTGAAGTATGAGGGGAAAACGTAGTGGGAGTGATCTCGTGATGTATCATGCAAGGATTCCGTTCCCCTACTTTAATTTCATCTTTTTGTTTCGAAAATGACTTTGGTGCAGAATGAAGATGAAACTTGATTGACAAATAGCAGGGTAAATAATAACATCCACTTATTGCAGGAGCAGGAAACTAACTTATTTTGAGCACACAGAACAGCGAATCTCTCGGAAACTTTAACGAATTTTGATTTTCTTGTGAATATTTCCTTTGCAAGATCAGTTCTAGTTACATGTCCGAAGAGATAAACATTCAAATACTGATTCTTAATCATTGAAATTACTTCAACAACTCTTAACTAACTAACTAACTCTATGGCCTATGGTACTCTGACGTTCAATGCCGCGTTCACGAAAGCTCTCCACTGACTTCTATCCTTAACGAACTGGATCCAGTTTCTACTTTGTATTCCTATTTCTGCGAGATCCATCTTAATATTGTCCTCCCATATGCGCCTGGGCATTCCTAATGGTCGTTTTCCGATTGGCCTTTCAGTTAAGACTTTGAAAGCGTTTCTACCTTTTTCCATCCTGGCTACTTGACCTGCCCACCTGAGCCTCCTAAATTTGATGACTCGAACAATGTTTGGTAAACGGTATAAATTATGTAGTTCCTCGTTATGAAGTTTCCGCCATTCCCGTTTCTCTTGAGTGCGAATATTCGCAAGGGCGCCGATTTCTCTGTAAATTGTGGGGGGGGGGGGGGGGGGCTGATTCAGATGCAGAAGGTATATTTATGAAGATCTTAAGACAAACTGCACTCAAATTATTCCAAATATTGTATATTCGTAAATACAATAGGGGGCCCTCATGAGCTTTGGGGGATCAGGGCGCCCTTGAATATTCGTCTCAGGATCTTGTTCCCAAATACTTCCAGTCTACATTCTTCCCTCAGAGTAACCGACCATGTTTCGCAACCATACAGAATAACAGGCATGATTATCGTTTTACATATTTTAAGTTTCAAATTCCAAAACAGAATTCGTGACAACAAGATATTTTGAACCGAATAGCAACACGAATTCCCTGCTTTTAGTCGGCATTTAATTTCTTCTTGAATAGGTTTTCGTATGTTAATACTGATCTCAGATATTTGAAAGTATCCACTTTATCAAAATTATTATTTGATATTTTAACGCATCCATAATTTGCCGAATTACTTCAACAACTATGCAGAACATAAAAATAAAAATAGAACTATTAATTTGTGAAAAGATCAGAAATCCAAGATAAATGCACTGAAATGTAGCATGAAACGTGTATTCATCTGCTTTTTCAAAGAATCATTTTGAATTTAGTGGATTCTTTAGAGCTACAAGTAACTGCATTAATACACGCAAACGAAGCACCTGATAGCCTTTTCACTTTTATGAATCATTGATGAATAACTGGTTATTAGCTGTTTGAAAGCTAAGACTCATTACAGGTCTTCTGTGCAGATCAACAACTAACAAGAGCTGATGGAAGATAATCAATGTAGAAATGAAGCAGCCAAATATTCAACTGTTTTTCAAGTCTTGTCTTTCCAATTATTTACCCAGCAGTAGACTCCTGCTTATCTCTTCCAACATCATTAATGAAAAAAAAAAAAAAAAAAAAAAAAAACCGTTTCACTTATCCTTGCAGACTCGTTCGTTACTATTGGCATGCAACTTCATTTACTAAAGCAGGTGCTCTTGAAGAATCCACCGCCCACGGCTAAATGATTCTCATTCTGAATGCAAAGGCCCTGTCCAAGCCAAAGAAAAACCCAAAATATGACTCATGCGTTGTGCTGTTAGTTATTATCATATTAGTCCTCAACAGAAGCAATACACAACGTAATATTACTTTGGAATAATGAACATGGTATCAGAAAAATTTGCATAAATTATTATCAATGCACAGCGTTAGAAAACAGATCTTCCTTCACTGTAAACAACATTCCTGACATAATTTACGTAAAGTCAAGTCTCCTTTGAGCGAAGAAAATATGGTGTTGATTCACAGGCTTTCGTGATATTTAGCTCCTAATTAGCCATTTCCCTTCTGAACAACTGAAACGGAAACTTCCCACCCTATCACTCTCTTTCAAGTTCTCAAAGAAAATTATATATATATATATATATATATATATATACTTATTTCTGGCATTTAACTTTCTCTATGAGGCATCTTTGAAATTTATGTACATCTGACTAATTCGCAGACTTGATTTGCCTAAGGTAAACGTTCTAGTATAAAGAGAAGAAATGGTAGGAGATTATTTCAAAGTACCATCCAATAATCGACTAGCACTAGCACATTTCAGTCAGGACGCCAACCGGAACATCATATATATCTCACCTATCAGATCCTCGATCGCTAAATTGTACAAAGCGATCGTAACCCTTACGCAATAACGGGATTTTGTGACACTTTTCCGGACAGTAGTGGTACTTTCAAAGAGAACGATGTAACCATTGTTCTATAAGTGGATACCAAATGTAAATTATTAGAAAGACAGCTGGTAATTCAATTTTGTTTTGAATTTTTAAATGAGAATGTGGATGAAAGAATGAATATATATTGAATGTCTGTTTAATCCAGTGGTTCTGAACCGATGTGTCGTGACACACCGGTGTATCACGCAGTCCCGTAATGTGTATTGCGAAATTTTAGAATTTAAAACTCATCAAGAATTTAATAATAATTAGTTAAAATCGAGACAGATTGTACCAGTCAACACCTCTAACTGTACAAATAATGCTCAGTTTTATATAGAGTCGTTATAAAAACTAATAAGTTTTAGTGATATAATAATAATAATAATAATCATAATATCAAACAAGTATGTCGCGATGTCCTGGACATGCAGTAAGGTCTGCCGTCAGTCAAGAAAGGTTGAGAACCACTGGTTTGGTCAATGGTTTGCTACAGATCTTGACGCAGCTGGGCGATGAGTTTCCAGAATCCAACCATGCCCACATGTGCTTACTACGATTTAGGTCTATAGGCCTACTAGGCCAAGGGAAAAGGAGTGTATTGTGCAGAGCATGTGTTGGTTGCGGTATGGTAATGAGCGTTATCGTGCTGGAATGTGGAATACCGCAAAATGTATAGATAAGGCTGGAGGACAGGACTGATGATGACACTACTCACACTCAAATGAGAAAACAAGCTTAATTCTCCCCAATATAAGAATGGCAGCCGCAGGTGCCACATGACTGGATTTTGCTACTCATCTGAACGTCTACGGACGCGGATCACTAGAACCCGGATTTGTAAGCAAAATACTTGTTTCTTTCCACATTAACAATCGCTTTCGCGGATAGAAAAATTTCCAGAAGCATTATTTTCAAAGACTCATTGTTTTGCTAAAATTGCATTCGACGAACTTAGTCAGCTATTATTACTTAATCCTGGTTACAAAATACTAAAATTTCTGGAAAACTTTCTGGCGAAGAAACATCTGGAAGAGGAATTCACTGAAGAAATGTTTTGCTTGTCAAATGCCCCTGGTGACGTCGTGCGACGTGGAAAAAACATTTTCTCCGTACAAATCATTTTTCAGTGACATCCAGAAAATCTCAAAATGAACATCATTATGTACAGAACACCCTCGATACGGTACGATTTCACAAATCAAAATTATCATTTGATTTTTGTGCATTTGTTTCTGCTTATTTTTAAAATGTATCATGGATATTTGCGTGCATATTGATTGTGTTTACAAATTCGGGCTCTACACATCAACCTATCCAAGACACAAACACGATTCTTCGCTCTATAGCATCGCCACTGCAGTTCTCCCGATACCATCGTAGACGATGAGCAGGTGTCAGCGGGAATCGTGCGAAAAGAGATCCGCCGTTTAATGTCTTCTACTGATACACATTAAAATTCTATGGTGCAAATTTCGATCGAATCAGGTTCTGTATAGAAGCTATTCTTAAAGGAGTTTCCACTAGCACTTCTTCTTACTTCAAGCAGAAGTGATTAGCGAGGAACAACGAATTATTTATTTATTTAGTTTTTAATTAACGATAAAGAGACTAGTCTAAGATATTATCCATAACAACGAGTTGCAGAGATAAGATTCGGAACTTAGAAAGAGCTCGAAGCAGATGCTCTCGAAAAATCTCCTAACATTTAAAGCAAATTATCATTATTTTGTTCAGCGTCCTACAATTACGCACCGAGGTTAAGGGAGACCGTGTAGTTAGTAATAGATAACACTGATAGAATGATGAAAGTGGGAGGGGAATGGGAAAACCCACACATATGTTGTTTGTTTTCCATCATAAAACTCACTTGACCGAAGCTGGAGTCGAACCAGGGATCCCACCCGTCATAGGTGAGCGCTCTACCACTAAACAACGCGGCCCACTATTATATTTACCTGTTTTGTAAGAAAGAAAAAAAAACATGGGAAACGTAGTATGCAAATGCTTCCTTAATTAAAACAAACACAATTGGTTTCGATGACACTGCACCAACGTCTTCACTACAATATAAGAAAGACACTGTTTGTTTGATAGCGTAACAACTGCAAACAGAAAATCAACCATTTTCCTGCCATATAATCTTTTTCATTTCTAAGTGACCGATGTATGGCATAGGTGTTTTTAGTTAAGAAACATGCTAAGCAGAGAAGGGAAAGGGGAGGAATATGCATTGGCAGTGTGCGCGTAGTCATTAAGTATGATCCTGAAAACCCCTCTACTACGCTATTTTTTTTTTGTGCCGTCACCACTGTTTTTTTTAGCAACATCAGATTATTTGCCATCTCCTTCCCCTCTCCTCGTATTCTGTGAAGGAAAGCAGTACACTGTAACGTCACATAGCATTTAGTTATGCTTGCAATAAATTGAATCGAATCTAGGTCTCCGGTTGCGAGAAAAGAATTTCGCTACGTCTAGACTTTGGGGGAAATTCTTTAGTACTTACTTTGAGAAAAGAGGGAGACCTCAGAATTCCTACTCTCATCAATGCTCCCGAGCCAAAAGCCAGAAAATTAACTGTATGTGTGTCAAATAAGCATCTGTTACAGCCGAACAACATCCACTTCCTTTCTATGATATCTACAATCTTTGTTTCTATTATACAGGGTGTATTGTCAAAAAGGGCTTTACAACTTTGAAACTTGATACTGATTTATTAATTTATCTTACTGATATAGCTTCGGTTCATCTTGTAGCAAAATATATGAAATTTTGACTCACGTAGTACAATAATTCAGAAACAAGCCTAGCGGCTAGCGGCAGTTGTAGTAAAGATATGTGCCTTTACTGCTTTAGGTAAATGGATCGGTCAAGGTGGGCCAATAGCATGGCCCCCACGTTCACCGGACTTGCCACCTCTTGATTTCTTCTTTTGGAGGTTCATCAAGGATACTGGGTTTGTTTCACCCTTACTGGCTTCTCTACCAAAACTCAGGAGCTAGGATCTACCTCGCACTTGAACAAGTCAAACCTGACATGCAGCGGGTTTGCTTGGCAAGAAATCGACTTCAGATGGAATATGTGCTGCATCACCAATGGAAACCACGTTGTACCTCTTTAGGTATAAGGTAAAAGGTTAAAAAAAAAAAAAAAAAAAAAACCTTTATGTACTTTGCTACAAAATATCACCAAAACCATGTCTATAACCTAAATAAACAAATCAATATAAGTTTTCAAATTTGTAAACTCCTTTTTGATATACCATACACTGCCATAATTGCAGTCTAAGCTTTATCGATGTCGAAATTCAATAAAATTACATAACAAGAAAGCAAATTATTAACAAACGTAAGATCCTACATTTCCAACGCACTCTTTTCTCTTGAATATGGAACAACTGGACATTATTTTAGTTTCCATACACAACTACGCGGAACACGCAATAAAGTGCATTTTAAAAGAAAAGACCAGAATGTCAGTCAATATTAGAGACACGCATCTTTATCCCTTTCAAAGAAAGTGACAAAAGACATGTATTTGCAGTAAGTAGAATGTTATGTGGTTGCGCTCTGACTGTGTTGCACGCAAAAACCGCCCAAAGGTTGCCAGAGGCAGTGTTACTACCAATAGAGCGAGTTCAATGCACCAACAAGTGACAGAAGGCCTTATGAGAAAGCAACTATTCTTAGAATAAACATAACGGCGTTTCATTAAACAACAATGTCAACAATTCGTTTCTGTTTTATGTTCACAAATAACTAGTCACTCATTATTCTAGAAGTTAGACAACTATTTTCCACAATTCTCAATCAAATGACACGCAGTGCTACCAACTCATTTGCACAAATATCACAGCAAGTAGCTATGCACTGAATCTAGTTCAATAGACCGACTTTTTATTTTTTTGATCAAAAGATCCAATAGGCCCTATATTTCAATCAAAAATGTTCCTGTAGGCCTTATATCTCAAGAACAACATATAGTATAACCAAACCCAAACTATCACTTAACTCAGTATGATATGCTTATTCCGTAAAAGATACGAAAACTCGATTTAGGGGCCGTTCAAACATTTTGTGGCCCTTGACCCAAAAACTAATTATTGGCCACGATCGGAATCTTTTGATGCATTTTTTTCATTCCTAAAAGACTTGTTTAAGATATATTCTGAGAACTGCAGGCACTATGATTTAATGTATTGATCTTGAGCAAATTAAAAAAATAATAAAAAATAAAAATAAAAATAAAATAAAATAAATGTTGCTTGCAGAGAAATGCGCCTATAATGTACTTCAAGGCAGCTGAGTGATTAGAACATTTGAACAACACTGTACAACTAGTTAAAATATACATATAAGGTGTATACACTACGTTCTAAAAGCAAGCACTTACATGTCTTCTGCGATAGTTTGTCTTCTGCTTTGTAGGATACAGCAGACGATTAGAAATTAGTGACCAAAGAATTCTTGAACGACAAGCGAATGGGATGACATAGGAGAATCCGAAGATGAATCATGGGCATGAAGTTACCTATCTATCATAAACTCACTACGCAGGAGATCGATCAAATACCGTAATACGATCTTTTCCATTAGATATGAGATCTGCCACTGAAACACAGCAAGTAATAGTTCCGCCCCTTTTCCCCCACAAAGTAAATGAAATGTTAATATGAGGCATTTTATATTTTCACCGTCTAGTCAGTTCAGTGCACACTACTGTTATACTCCTCCTCACGTAGTACAGAGTTTGCCCTAATACACCAGGCCGGCTCTAGACAATTTGCTGCCCAATGCAATGCATCATTTTCGCCCCCCACTTTCTCCAGAAAGAACAAATCTTAAAAGACACAATTTTAAGTATTCTAACCCATTATGAACAACGAATGGGAGGGAAAAGCACTCACACTCGTAAAGGCATAACCACTACAAATACAATCTCATTGTGTTTTTCTTTAAATAATAATCTCTTATGTTACTGAAAGATAAAGCCAACACACCTCCAGATGAAAGATGGTAATCGTTTTTATAGAATTCAATATCGAGCTTCAATCTTAATATATCAATCTGCAATCCCAGTGCAACTAGCTCTTTTATCTTTATTTCTTGATTTTTCTTCTACAGCAGTTAATTTTCTTTTTGAAAAAAAACTTGTTTCCACCTTCAATGTTAAGGAAGTTATCTGTGAACTAGACAAGACTAGTTTTCGTATCAAAACTATAATAAGTACTTAAATGGATCAAGTGTTCACTGTTGTTCGAGAATTGAGTTCTTGTATTTGACAATCAAGCCACTCATGCTCGGATTTGTTTGAACTACCATTTGCTTTAGCACTGTCCATGTGACCTTAAACGAATGCGACCTACACGTGATTTTATGAATGTAGTATTCAAATAGAAAGTCAGCTTAGTAAATTTAATTACGATCATATTGAAGTCTGTTTCCAACAAGAAATATTTATTTTAAATAATATAGTTGTCAGATTTTGCCGCCCCGTGCAAATGCAGATGTTGCACATACGGTAGAGCCGGCCCTACTAAAACATTATCACCAACAGCACAATACTACGGTCGCTGCCTGACAGTTGCCAACTCCATGTGTTTCCATTAAATTGATATGGTTATATATATTATTTCATGTGAGGCTAATGCTCAACTTAGAACAAATCTGAAGAGGCCCTACTAACAATGGAGTACATAAGAAAGAATTCTCGTACTTCTTCAATTTTCACGGACCTAATAATTTCACCAAGTGATACTTTAAAGTATCAACAAAATTGAGCCAAACAAGTTAACAGTATTCTTTGATTTTTGAATTTTAAAAAAGCCTAAGTAAGACTTCCGAAATTGTTATTTATTAAAAGCAATAGATGAATGATATACTCCACACACAATTAACATTATGACGACAGTTTTTCATACGGCCACTAGATGGCAAGAAAAATAATCTTTAACACGCCTAAATCCGAGGGATCTTTCGAATAAATTATTTCGGCAAATTAAATGCAAATCGTCTCAAAATGTCAATTGAAAAAAGTACAACTGGAGATTACTATACTACCACGATAGATAAACTCAATTACTACAGTCGTTTTTCCAATAGAGAAAATACCCCATAATAAATAAAACTTGGCAATAAGGAACTATTTATGCTCCACTCGTCATCTTTCATTTTCTTAACAGAGTATAACCAATTTAATCTTTGCCTTCAAAAATAGTAATAACTTTCCTAAGCCTACTGTGAATCATGAAGAATGGCGAGCTTTGTAACGTTACAGTAGCTCTCTTGAGGACACTTTGCAATTAGACAGCTTAAAATATGTTTACAGACGTCGGTTTAAATAAAAGGTCACTTTACGTGATATCTTGAGAATAAGACTATATGCAGCTCATGCCAAACTATATCCATGCGCGAAACTGTCCGTCCCTGTTATACAGTCGACCTTATTATCCGTATATTTGGTGTGATATACAGTTTTTTTTTTTTTTAAGTATTTCTTCCAGCAAACAACGTTCATAACCAGATTTGCAATTCTTTCTTTTTTCGTCGTTTAGACGTGGTTCTCAACTGTTGTGTCGCGACACACTGGTGTGAGACGCAGTCCCTTAAGGTGTGTCCCGAAATTTTAGAATTTAAAAATCGCGAAGAATTTAACAATAATTAGTTAAAATCAAGACAGACTATACCAGTCAAATCTCCATCGGCAACAATAATACTCAGTGATATATATATATAAATAAAAGGTTCAGTAACGTGTGTCGTCAGTCAAAGAAGGTTGAGAACCTCTGGTTTAGACTAGTATATTATATATAGTTACAATAAACAGAAACAATGATTGCTAGAAGTGTTTCGTTCCTATTTTCTGTCGATAACTAATTAAATTAATTAATAAAAGGAAAAATACACTGAAGTTGAATATCCCGCGATTATTTCATGTAAACTAACGGGACGGGATGAAACAGTGAAAGGAAGTTCACGATGAAACGATGTGTTTACAATAGAATGAATTTGAATCCAATTCGTAAAATTCAGCATTGGTACTCACATACCCACTTGACAAGCAAAAAGAGCAAACTTATTGTCCAACTTTAGGATTAACAAAAACAAACAGTTGTCGATCGAACACTTCTCCAAGATTTTGCAGAACGCATGAAGGTCGATACATATAACTTTTTCTTTCCTTTAAAACAGTGTTTTGTTAGCATCAAAATAATCAACTCGTAATTTTTTGTTTTATTTCTTCTATATGGAGCCAGTAAAACTGCAAAATCGTGTAAGATGTAATAAAGCTTGCAGCTAGAGAGGTTAATTCCCAGGTGGAAACAATGCCGTCCGACTCCTACAAAAAGTGCCACGAGAACAAATGCTGTGAGTTAACTCTAGAAATAGAAGTGGGGGGAGGGGCTTGTGCCTCCAGCAGTCAGCGCTTCCCGTGTCATTGGCCCTGCCTCACAATAACATCAGGAAGGAAGGCAAAAGAACAGAAAGCAATACTAAATGCTTTACTTACTTTCTTAAAATTTCAACCTCTACGTACAATGGGCGGGCACAAGGTATATTGTGATCTTTGCACGACACACCTTGAGTACAAGGTTCAAATTTCAGAAGATCGCTAATGGTTTTCGGACCGCCTTCATGGCTATATGGTTAGGTTCACGCCCTTGGCAAAGGAGACAGGGTTCGATTCCTTGTGAGCTCACGTGGTTCCGATTTCATGTTAAACTGTAGGTTTACGTATCATATAGCCTCACTGCTGAAATAGACGAACTCCAATGCAACTTCGTGGCTCTTGGACTCTGAATTGACCAACAAAAGATTTCTCTATAATTAAGCTTTTTAAAATCTTTTCTTAAATTTTGCTGTAAAAATAATTTAATGTAATATGGAGTTAACGTCCCTTTCAGCACAAAGACCATACGAGACAGGAAGTACTGTTCAAAGTGGGATTCCAAACTGGTACTCGAGTTTGTATCTGAGCCCCCTTCCCCCCCCCCCCCGAAGAGAACTGAACCCGGAACCACACGAGCATAAAAACTTAAAATCAATGGGCCATACACAAATGGCAAAATAGTGCTTACTTTTAGGTAATCAATTTTTTTATATATATTGTTTAAAACAAAGCTTTCCCCTGCTTGGTGAGAAAACATTCGCAATAATCTAACAACTTCAAAGTAATATTAACCCAATTAATTATATAGTGTTGCTTACGAAACGAGACAGAGCTCTTCCCAATAGAAAAGGAATACATTTCGAAACGGCGTCTCAAATCTCGTCTCGTCGGCAATACTATTAACAACTAGTGCTATGAGTCGTCTCTTTGAGATACTACTTTTGCATCCAAGAGATACACCTAACAAAAATTCACGACCATCCCAAGAGCAGAACATTAGGATTAATGACTCATTATCATGTACCAAATAAGAGTGGGATGAAATTTTCCTCCACTTTAAGTTACTAGGGTTTGAAGAACTTAAAAAAAAAATTAAAAAATTTAAAAAAAGTTTCAACTTCTTGTTTCGCACGGAATAAATATTTAAAAGTTGCCACATTGACAGGCTTCGCTCTGCACTGGCTTGTTAGCCATTTTAAGTAGCCTACGATCTTCACTCACCAAGCCCAAACGACTGAATGACAAACTGGCAACCCAGCCAAGGTCATTCACTTGTTTTCCCAAACCAAAGGGAAGGTTTCCTCCGTAAGAGGGAGGCGGGGGTGGGGCCAAAGTACGTTTTCACATATTTTCCGAGGGCACACTTGAAATAAAAAGGGTCTAACCATAAAAAACGTAAAAAATGAGTCAGTACATATTTATGTGGATCACCCTGCATTTTAATTCTTTATATTTTTAACAATCACTTCCATGTTCCCTGAGGGAAGATACCTGTAAATAATCATTTGTTATATTTCAAGGAATACTCGTTCCTCTTAATTGCTCACCGGTGACGGCTATTTAACATGATCCTATTATTATTATTATTATTATGTAGTGAGATAATATTGAGAAAAGTAATGTTCCCTGGAAAGCCCTCAGAAACATAGCAAGGCTATTAAGAGATTCGATTTTAAGAAGATTGAGAACAACTGTACAATATTTAATGCCAGCACATGGTCAATTGTTCTTATTTCTTTGGAAGATCACACTTTTTTCTGTTTTTATTAGATATCGTAGATAGTTTCCAAAACGTTGTGACAATTAAATAACGGTACATGATAACACAAGAGTCCTCGAAGGTATTTTCAAACTCAATCATTCTTTACAAAAGGCAGAAACGGACGTGAGGCTGTCATGGGAAATCGTGAGGAGTTTATCTTCCACGAAGAAAGAAAAAAAAAACTTTTATTAGAAAAAAATGCCTGATAACACAAAAAGGGCTTTCTTACAATTCTACAGGGTGCCTATGAAGTCTGTAATAGATGACAAAACTTCTCAATTCAACTCAGGGATTTGTGACAGGAAACCAGGAAATTTTCTTCTTCCTTCATTGCCTCTACTATACGTTTCATTCTGTCTTCCTTGCTTGAGAAAATGGATATTTTAAAAATAAGAAAAATAGTTTCCAGTCGACGCGGAAGAGAGAAATGTTGTGAGTTAACAGGAAAATTCGATAAAAGAGTATGTCTCGGCATGGATGACAAAGTGATAAAAATATGGTCTTTTTTTCTGATTGTGATAGCTTTGCACAACTCCTTCTCTCCACAAAATTCGAAAATCAAACATGCATTACTTTGCTCTACATGTCTGCCAACATTCTCAAAATGCCTAAACAGTTGTTTGTTTCCGCACTCTGTAGCACACAATTCAGACCAGCTGGACTCCGTAGCCTCCTTTACCTAATCCATGTACAGCCGCGTCTGCCATGTAATGCGACCATCGTTCCACGACTTCATCCTAACCCATAAAAACTATGAAGTACGTACAAAGTCAGATTTTAAGAACATGAAGTTTTGATAAATGACATCGTGGATTAACTTCATCAGTGATTATTTCAAACGATTTCTCCCGAGAGAGGAGGGAGAACTTCAATACCAGTGGGTAAAAGGAGTATTGTGAAAATACGGGTAATCCTTATTATGCATGAACGGAGATTTGTCCCGGAGATTAGAATATATGAAAAACAAAGGAATTGAAAATATACAGAATAAAGCAAACAACGTTTACGTCTGAATTTTATATACAATGCAGGTCTGAATATGTGTGTGTGCTTACTCAAAAAGTAGCTGTTATACTTATTACCTATTTTATCTTAAAGTGGTTGCCGCGACAAGTAGCAAAAGAACTTGAATTTATTTGACATCATTTTCGCATAATCTAAGCTCTTGCAGGTGTATTGTTTTCCATTTTTGTACCTCTTCACATTCAATGTAGAGGGCAGCGGTGGCTCAGTGGTACAGCATTCACCTCTGGTCTGCATATGATATCATGCATAACATGCTCAACTTTCACAAAGTTTGTGCGAAATGGTTAAAAAACTTTGACGAGCACAACCGAAACCGTGTGAGGATCTGTCAGCACCTACTGAACCGTTATGCTAACGAAGGTGAAGCGTTTCTCAGGCGAAATCATCACTGGAGATGAAAAGTGGATTCATTACTTTGAACCAGAGAACAAACGCCTGAGAATCGAATGGAAGCACCCTGGATTTCCGGTCAAGAAGAAATTCAAGTCAACCTTCTGCAGAGAAAGTGATGCTAGCAGTGTTTTGGATTTTACAAGTGCCAATTCTGGAACATTACCTGCTTCCCCTCCCCCCCAAAAAAGGTCAACAATAAATAGTAAAAGGTACAGCGATATGCCGGTAAGCAAGCTGAAGCCCGCAATTCGTAATAAACGCAGAGGTCGATTGTCGGAGGGCGTTCTTGTGATGCATGACAATGCACGTTCACATACTGCTGCCCACACCGCTCAAACTCTTCAAACGCTACGTTTCGAGGTATTGGTGCATCCTGCATACAGTTCCGAGTTCGATCGGATTACCATCTTTTTGGTGCACTTAAAGATACCTCAGAAACGGTCGATTCAGCTCCAATCAACAAGCGAACGAAGCAGTGCATTCGTGGCTTGATGCGCAACCAAAAACATTTTTTGCAGATATCGGAAAGCATAGACCAGCTACATTGAAAAGCAGGGTGACTATGTTGCAAAATAATATGAATTATAATATTGTACTCTTGTAATAAATCATAAAAATTGATTGCAGATACTTACTGACTTACCCTCGTAGTACAAGGGCATTAGCGAATATAAGCCACGAACTGCTTGTATGTAATAATTTCGATTACTGTTTATACAGTAACTCAGTGACACTGATATGGATATTCATTGAAATGCTTGCGCTCCGTTCGTTCGAATAACGATTAACGTAACTGCTTATAGATGAATGTGTAATTTCCCAATTCTACAAAATTGTGGTAATCTTCTGCCTTGGACCAAGGAGAATATCTATGAATTACAGACAAGTCCACTACACGTGATAACACAGGACGGCATCCCTACAATAACGTACATTTCAGTACTTTTTCCCCCACTATGATCCTGTTAAGGATGATTTAAAGGGATTTTGGCGATAGATGTCACTACAGTCTTCGTATATCTCTCATGTATTTTTTACCTTCCACGAAAATTTACAATTTCTCTCACAAATTTCAACCTACAGACTTAGCCTATCAAAGGCAACAATAACGTGCCGATATTTTATTTAGAATTTTCTTCATTGTTGAAACAGTTCCATTGTTAAAGGTTTGGACCATTACAACAATCAACCCATTTCAACAATAAAAAAAAATTCTAAATAAAACATCGGCACGGGTTGCTGCCTTCGATTGTTTCTTCTCTAAAAATTTGAAGTCTGTAGGTTGAAATTTGTAAGAAAAATTGTGAATTTTCGAGAAAGATGAAAAATACACTAGAGAGATACGAAGACTGTAGTGACATCTATCGGCAAAACTTGTCCCTTTAAACTAACCTTAATGGGCAGTCATACGATGCTACGTCACGGGACTAGTTTTAAAAGAGCTCACGGAAATGGCTGTTAACGTCATTCTGCACCAAGACGCACATACCACTCTCACTGCTCACGCACGCCTAAATCAATTCTATCCACAGAAATAGATTTGGCGCGGATCAGAGAGACTGTCGGCAGCCACCCTAATCTGTCTACCAAAGATTCCTGGCTTGTTACTCCTGTTTGTATAGGTTTATTAATAAGTTCAACTGAATAACACTACTAAACAACGACAAAACTGCAGGCCACAGAAACAGAAATATTCAAAAATATCGAAACAGATTTCTCTGCAAGAATTCTCGCCGAACATGATACTCTATTCAGCTGTTATGATCACGATGATGCTCACACCGATATTCTAGATCACAATATCCAGCGCACGAAGTGATCTAAAGCAACTGACAATACCTGCTATGACTTGATTACATGTAATGAGAATTATGGCCCATCCTGTATATACCAGAAGTTACTTTAAAAAAAAAAGTGATTTGGTTAGAAATTTGTATTTCTTATCCTCTGCGATTCCTTTGTTCCAGCTAATGAGTTATAAATATATTCATATTTTATATATATATATATATTACACTGACAGACAAAAAGTTAAACATTTGAAAGGAATGGTCAAATGACGTTATATGGTACACATGCATACAATCGACTAGTTTGTAAATGATTAAGAGTTAAAATGGTTTGTGATGAATAGAACGGCCACCAATGTGCATTAGTGCTGTCACTACGTCAGAAGTATGTTAGGCAAGCTGCCCAGAATTGTATCTGGCCTGCGAAATTCTGGATATTTACAATGGACGGAGTTGACATCCGAGCTGGTCCCACACAACTTATACGGGAGACAGATTGGGGGACCTTTCTGACCTCATCATGCAGGCAGTTCATAGAGACACGTACCATGTGTGGATAAATGTTGTCTTGTTGAAAGGTAGTCCCAGGATATTTGCCTCAAGAGATGTCACACAGAAGGACGCAGATAGCAAGCGTAGATGTGAAGGGGTTACGATGCACTTGGCGCACAATATGGCGATCCTTGCTTGCTGTGGTCAGATTTGGTCGACCGGAACCTTGATAACGCCTGTGGTATCCCTCACACTTCCATTCAGCCCAACATCGGGTCATTGTTACATCCCGAATGCCACACATGCTGATCCAGAGTAAGAGCCCTTTCAAAATCTTTCAAGTGTCCGTGACGCAGTCTCACACGACACGTGGAATTCCTCGTAGTCCTTTATTTTGCCCATTAGCCATCTGACGCCCCTTATATATATCAGCCTTCAGGGCTGATAACACAATTATGAGGTGACAACATTTAACGCTCCAGTGGCTGTTCTGGCCGTCACAGATCACTGCAACTTCAATCATTTACATACCGCCCATGTATACGCGTATACGAAATTACGTGACATAGGGTTATTTCTTCAGGTATTTAATTTTTTGGCAGTCTGTATACATACTGTTGCTGTTTATGAAAATGGACCATCACGAAGGAAAGAATAACCGAAATCGCAATCTGCTAGCGTGAATTTCAGTCACATGGCGAAACGACATGTGTAGTACTGTGGGTCGTCACTAGATAAATTATACAATTTCTGGTACTACGCATTGAAGACAATCTCACCAGTGACCGCTGTATCAAGGAAGTTCTAGAGGCTGGCGTCATATAGCCCTCCCCAAGATAACTAAGGATGTCATATTTCAGAAGAACAATGGCAAGCCTCATGACTTCGCAATGTGCAAGCGTTCTCTGAGGAAGAACGGGTACAGTTATTTCCCTTGCTTGCACGGTCGCCTGACATGTCGTCCATCAGACATTTATGGGATATGAATAGACAAGACCTTATTCACCTCAGTTTTCCAGCAGACAGAGCAATATCTTTTAGTCTCGCATGCAAGCAATGACAGGCAACTCCTAACAAACACATTTCACAAAAGTTTGAATCTATGCCATGACGTAATCATTTATGTATTATAATGTTTGGTCTGAGTTGAGTTTAGCGTCCTTTCTAGCAGCGGGGCTGCGTGAGACGTGAACATACAGCTTAACGTGGTATCCCATCAACATGAGCTCCCAAGCCCGGATCTCTCGCGCCTAACGCACGTACGCTAACTATATAGCCATGACGGAGCTCATACACAGTAATACGAGGGGTGATCAGAAAGTAAGGTTACCAAGCCTGCAGTGAAACATGTATATATTATTTCATACAACCAATACAGCCAACAGATAGTACATACATTAGGTTATTTTTCAACACAGTCTCCATATCACTTGCGGCACTTGTTGCATTGTGGGATGAGGTTTTAAAATTTCCCCCTGGTAAAAATACTGTCCTTGCGTGTTCAGCCACCAAGTCACCAAGTTGTCTAAAGCAAAGCGATGGCCTTCTTCAACAGGTGAAAGTTGCTTGGAGCGACGTCTGGGCTGTAGGGAAGGTGGTCGATGATGTTCCAGCGTGCCGGGTCGGCCACTGCGCTCCTCCTCGGTGACGTTTATTTTACCAGCCGCAGACTTTCAAAACCATTTTACGACATTCTGACGAGACATTATAATCTCTCCGTAAACCTGTACCAGCTGCAGGTGGATTTCAGCAGCGATTATATGTTTCGCCCACAGAAATCGAAAAACTAAGCGGACTTCTTCGCGACACCAGTTTTCCAAACGAGTCATCATCCTACAACTAACGCCGTAGGTGGCGGGTGGCTGAAGCTCTACATCCATTATTAATATCCATGTATTAAAATTACTGCACACTCCTCATTATTCTATACCAGACGAAACTCCAAAATATCTGCCTTGAAACCTTAGTTTCCGATTCTCCCTCATATAACGAACGTCTTGTATAAATTTCACTCCACACGGATCGTTGTTGATATTGCAAGTTTCACAAACAGCAGTATATAGAAATTAATTTCTTACCACTGAATTGTGAAAACCAAATTAAACACATTAAAGAAATAATATTTATTTTTCGTGTCTCTGATCGCTCTTGTAACTTCCTGCTAATTATTATTATTAATTTTTAATCTCCTCTTCTAAGAACCTATCCTTTTGTTCCAACCACATGCAATACACATAGCACATAAAACTGAACTATTCTTTACGCAACAGAAATAAACTGAAATGTCAGCAAAATTGGACTCTGGCAAAATGCACTACACTCAGAGCTGGACTAATGCTTCTGAAGGAAAATTTTTTGTCTTAAAAAAGGGGGGCTGACTAGGAAAAGTTAAACTTTGCGTTATCTTCTAACCAGAAACGAATCACTAAGAAAGAATATTTTTATGTAAAACTACTTGCTCCACAGATCAGTAATATAGCTAGCACTAGCTACATTCTACTCTTAGACTGGTATAAAAATTCTCACAGCAACTGATACTTTTTTGTGAGTTTTTTGAATTTTTTGTAAATTGTCCTTGTGTTTCTGTAATGAAAAGTGATTTTCACCTGGTTGTGCTACATATAATTGCTTTCAGAAGTTTCCTAATGAGACGAATTAGTTTTACATTTCCACTTCCTTTCTGGGACAATCTATGGTCATTTCTTTTATTTCCTTCCGTTTTTCTACTAAAAATGATGATACTGCTCAGAGAATAGAGAACGATGACATTATTGAAGTTTTGCTTGACTCTACCTACAACTTCAGAGAACAAGTTGTTTTTCCATATGACTTTGCAGCAAAGAATTTCAATATATGAAATTTTGTCCTTATTGTACTGTATTATATTACTGTTATTATAACAGTGCCATACAATATTTTTGCAAAGAGTTAACATAAGTGTATACTTGTAAAAATGGTACAAGGTAATTTTGTAAACCAATGTAAGGTAATTCCTGATCTAATACATACATAAATTTAATAAAATTAAGTAAGGCATGTTTTAGTGTCTTAAAGAATTCTCAAGAGAGGTAATGCGTGTATTGGAATTTGCCAAACTTTTCTTTGCATTGTTTGAAAAACTACCATTTATAAAAGCATATTGCATTTTTTTTTTTTTTTTTTTTTTTTTTAAATACCGGTTCTGTAGGTCTTCAGGAAGACAAGTTTATCACTTTAGGTAGTTTAGATTCGTTCAACAATTTATTGTGTTTAACTAAAAGGTTGTGCGCAAAAAAAAAAGTCACTATTTTTTATTTAGAACAGCCTAGGAACACACTACTATGAAAGAAACATAGGCATGTTGCATTTCAATCTTCTCAGGAAAATGTGATCTTGCAAAGGGTTCTTTCCAAATAGTTCCATCTTTCACACAGCTCATACTACTATGAAAATACATATATTTTTTCAAGTAGTCTCAAAAGCGTGGCTACTTGGAAACAGCACATTTTGGCTTCTGAAAGGCTTCAGTCTCAGTAAAATTTTGTTAGACTGTAGGAAAAGGTAACATGGACTAAGCTCTAGAAACATCACAAGAAGAAAAATTAATTGCAACAAATAACAAGGGGTAGTATGAAAAAGTAATCCCAATTTTCGGTACTGAATATTACAGGACAGACAAGGCCAGCGTGGCGTAGTCGCTAACGCTCTCGCTTTTGGTGCGAGCGGTCCCGAGTTTAATTCTCGGTGGGGACACTCGGTCGAAAAAGTGTAACGGTTTTTTCAGACCAGCCATTTTGAGTGAGGTTTTTCCTGGGTTTCCCTCACTCATACCAGGCAAATGCCGGGATGGTACTTAACATAATGATCTCTTTCATTGGATAGTGTGCTCGCCGAGGAACGTCATTCCTCATACGTAAAGGGCTAACATGGGCATAGATGCCGAAAGCCCAGAAATCTAATCCTAATCCTAGTGACGGCTAACATGGCCATAGATACCGAAAGCCCAGAAATCTAATTCCTAATCCTAATCCTAGTGACGGGCTAACATGGCCATAGATGCCTAAAGCCCAGAAATTTAATTCCTAATCCTAATCCTACAGGTCAGACAAATTTAATAATCTACTGTAAATCATGGAGACGGTCTTACTTTAATGAGAAGTGGATAAACAACTTATGTACTTGAAATAATTGAGTGACAGCAAAATTAAAACTTCCGAATTATCTCCTTGTGTATAATATCTAATTTAATATTAGGTTGGTGCGAACCAAAAGTCTGATTTAACGTCTTGTAGGGAAACTCACTTCAGCAACAGAACACAGGGATGGACCACGGTTACGCATCTAACGTTACAAACACAGCAAATAGGCTAGGGTACCGTTCAGTCCGGAGGCATTGCACTGTTGAACAGGGTCGTATGAAAGTGCACCATGGAGAACACACAACTGACAGTGATCTTTCTTCACGAATTTGCATTGGAACATCATCAACAACAAGCTGCAACATATATATATTAACAGTGCATTTGGGCCACAAATGCGAATGAACGCATAATTCGCTGTTGGATTGTCAAATTTCGTTCCGGTGACAGCCCCATGGGTTCTAAACAACATCATATTCAGATTAATTCCTCAGGAACACTATGCAAGCAGACCCTCAACAAAGTGCTTGTGCCACTGCAGACACCATACTACTGTCATTCGGAGGCTCTGTGCAATTGGTCATGTCAAGTAGTTAGTCATGCTTAACACTGGCGAAGAAGAACTGCTATGGCGCTGAGTTCGATTCCCGGAAGGAGCTCATGTGGTTTAGATCCCACGTTAAGCCGTAGGTCCACATCTCATACAACATCGCTGCTAAAAGGAAAGTTCAACCCAAATCAATCTAATCCCAGAATTGCTTCAAGATTATATAGTTGTCTGAGTGTAAGGGATAACCTAAAAAGTGTCACTTCAAATGAAAACTTATTGTTAAGACAGCAATTGTAAGTGATAAGGACAACAGTTGGGTCATTATCAACGTTCAGGGAGGTTTCCTAAACTATCTCCCTACCCACAGAAACTTCTGATGCTGGTATTGTGGTCAATGGTAAGAATGATTCTTATGTCTACCTTTCTTAGGTGAGTTGAAACCATTAATGCAGATCGTTACAATGCTGAGCTATACGAAATACATTGCAAACCGTCCGCATATACGCAGCAATGCCAACAGATGTCCTCACGATACATGATACTGCTCACTCACATATCGAGCAAAGGATGGTGCATATGAAATCGTTCCTCACCCATCGTATTCTCCCCATAACTCTCCCACTGACTACCACATCTTCTGGCATATCAATCACTTCTTGGGGGAGGAAGGGGAAGATCTTTCCAAGAGTTGCAATCCTCACCCACTGTATTCTCCCCGTAAGTCTCCCACTAACTACCACTCTTCTGGTATCTCGATGACTTCTTCACATCCAGATCTAGACCTTTTTCACGACGGAATCCAACATAGTTGGCTGAGTGATGACAAAAGTGCAAGGTTGTAAATGGCGACCATTTTGATTCACCAAGTTGTTATAGTTTTCATTTTACTGCCCTTTGAAAATTACACACCTAGGGTGGGCATTTCATTCGCACAACCTTAAGAAGTACACAGTTAATTTCGTTCATTAAGTGGTACTTTATTATCATTTAACAACCTTTGAATTTATACGAGTTCAACCTTAAGTTAACGTTTTCGTTTCAGTAAGTGTCTCTCGTGGAAGAAAAAAAAAAGTAGAAATAAAGACAGATCGATGGAAAAAATCGTACGATGAAGAAATTAAGTATCGAGGAAGGTACAAAGTATAATCACTTACCAACAAGAGGAACCTTCAGCGTGTAAGGACCAGCTTTGGCGATCTTCTCCAAATAATCCACATAATCAATAAAGCAATTCGTATCCGGAACTAAGAACCTTGGTCGAACTTCTATCTCAACACTCACTACAGATTCCTGAAGGATTGCCTGTCAAAAAAGAACAATACTAAATCAAACTCTTTTCAAATCAATACTAACATGACGAATAATTATAATGAACGGAAGTTAGTCATGTAACTGTGGAAGCATTGAGATTTCCTTTGAAAATTTCATCTAATCTTAAAATGTCACAGTATGTGTTCAGCCTAAAACTGCCATACAGCAGCTGTTAACCATTATTAATATTAATACGCTAAGGTATAAATTTCAACGCACTGTTTCTAATATAAATTTAGAATCATTTTTAACTTTAAGTAGTGAAGAAATCTTCTTGGACTCCAGAGGAAAGCCAGATATGGAATCAGTAGACGTCAAGACAATCTCAGAGTAATAACATTCTCATCAATGTTGACAGGAATAAAGTCAACGAATTATCGCAGCTTTCACAAACGTCATGACACACCATTCACGTAAACAAATTTTGATTTGTACTATTCTTCTTCTTTGAGGAGGATAATTATTAATACTTTATTCACCAAGGTATCAGGTACAGCTGTTAATGTATTTTATTCAACATAAGATCAGAAGGTATTTTGGAAAGTTAGCCATAACCTTACACTGTGAAAATCAAATTAAATGTCTACATTCGCATAGTTATCAAAAAGTCACCTGAAGAAAATAATGTACCTCGAAGGAAAAAGATAACAACTGAGGAAATATTGTATTGACGGTGCTTCAACACACGCCTCCAAAAGTAACTGTTTTTTTTTTTTTTTTAATACTTTCTCTTTGTTATGATCACGTGGTCGCGTACAGAGAGTTAACTAATTTTCGTACTTTACAAAAAACGCCTCTTCATATTATGCAAAAGGCTGTTGCATTTCTCCTTGGCTTTCAACAATGATTAGCAAAGAATTTAGCAGAATTACGGTTAGTTTAGTGGGCGAGTGTAGAAATGAATGTCTTTTAAAAAACACTTTGTACTATTAAACACCATTCTGTTACTCGTAAATCTATTTACATCTCATATTTTTTCTGTTATTAGTATTAGGGTTATCTATTATCACTTTATCAATTCATTAAGTGCGTTTTCTGTCTAAACTTAAAAAAAAAAAAAAAATCACGGCGTTTCCTTCCACAACTGCTAACTTCCTGCTGACAATGTTACTATTCTTTCAAAATTCTAAATACACAAAATTACTATAAAAAGAACTGACTACGGACCCGATACTAGAACGCCCTCCAGCATATTTTTACCAATGTATCGACAACTGCTGATCTAAGAAATTTATTTTTGATATTTGTTCTTATAGAGTTTCACAATTGCTATTTGTAAATTTCTACCTTCAGGATATATAGGAAACAACCGATAATATTTGCACATGAAATCGACTATAGATGTACACTCAACGAAAATCGGAGTGAAAACTACGTAGGAACCCGGGTTCGATTTTCGGCCTACTCAGATTTATCATCTATTTCTCACATGTATATACTCACTGATACTAATATTTTTCTTTGCCCTTAAAACGTTCAGGTATCGAATATTGTAATACTCGAGTTGTAATATTGTAATTATCATTTATAGATGAATCTGGCTGTTGGCTTGATCCCGTAGATATGTGAGGGACAGTGGCGGCAATTGGACGTTAAAAGGAGGGGGAGGGGTAAGACATGATCTGAATATTTGTATATCAATGTTAGTTTTTCTGGTTGTTTGTAACACTTTATTTGACGAAAGGTTGTATAACTAATAGGATACCATCTTTTTCAGTTGAAATACCGTATATTGTATTTCATATTTTGACAGCGTAAATTGACAAGAACAACGCAAGTAGATACTAGCCCTTTGTGCTCTTAAACATCGAAAATGTACGATAAGAGATTTGATTCCTTGCTCATGAACATGCTAACGTTATGTCTGGAAAATTGTATGATCAGATCATTTAATAACAAATTTGCAAAACAAATAAGTAGAAAGGATAATACTTATGATCATACTAATGAATAATGAGGCTTATTTTGTAGAAGTTATATTGAAATTGGGGATTAATGAACAACTTACATTTCTAATTCCACACATGCCATTAAATGTATGTTATTATTCTTAGAAAACGAAAGACAGTAAATACTACAAGCATATGCTACGGCATTTAAAGAAATAACGCAATTGCAATTAAAACGCAATTCCTGTAGCTTTCTTATCTCCTCGAGAATTTAAATAACCAATACGTACTCAGGTAACGCCAAATATTATGTGGTAACATTTTTTTTTTCTATGAACCAGTAATACATACAAAAACTTCACATTTCCAAATGAAAATATATACATTAAGGGGTCACTTCAAAAAAGTGGAGGGACAGTTGCAGAAATTCGCAATGAGAAGTCCTCTATTACCTGTACATGCAGCCGATGCTTCTCCTGCGTGAGATGCCTTCTCTCCAGCTCCTCTTTACGATGAAGCAAACTCCTGATCTCAGAAGGAGCCACTTCGCCCGTCTCCTGGTCTTCCTCTTCCTCCTCTTCACTGAAACTTTCCACCACAACCTCAGAGTCACTCTAAAACAAAATAATATCAATATCACTATAAAACATTCAATCTTGTTTTTTACTACCTTCATGTTTAGTCCAATTATCCAATGTAGTTAAGCGGGGCAATTACTAAGACAGAAAAACAGGGGTAGAGTGTCCAGTTTTCTTCCTCTGTGATTCAAAAGGTTGAATGCAAAAATCAGAACTTAGGGAGCTCAAGTGAAGGGACAGATTCGAGGGATGGTATTAGGATTACTATTTATATAAGAACTCAGCTACTATGATTTTATTACACAGATATTTTAAGAAAATAATAAAAAAAAAGTATCATGTAATTAAAGCAAATTACAAATAGCTTATGCGCGTTAATCTCTGAAATAAGCAACAGTTTCTGAAGTTGAAACCATGGTGAACTTTAAATTCACTGATAGGCACTAGACATGTTTAACTTGTCAGAAGAATGGTTTACCAATATGGTGAAGAAGTAGGAGCAAAAGGAAAACGTATCAATGGGTAGGAAGATTTCAAGAACGAGCTAATTGACTTACCAACACAAATTGATGCGTATGCTACGTCGGAGGTCGTGCTTTCGTGATTCTCCTTGTGATCTAAAATATATTCCTTTTCTTTCTTTCTTTCTTTCTCTCTCCCTCCCTCTCACTAAGAACAGTACATAACATCACATCCGAATATTTATGTACGATGTTGTAATATCCCACGTGTTATTGTATATAAACAATACTCTACGCTCCTGTTTGTAAACATCACCACACGGATTTACGACAGTGTACTACGCACCACGTGGATTTACTATAAGCAGCAGACGACAAACCACTGGGTCCTCCCACGAAGCACATGACATTGGAGCAGCAGCGCCACCGTCACCAGATCTTTACCAGTTCCCTGGTCTCACCTCCACAGACTTGCAGTGGAATCTAGGAGGTACCTTTCCTCCCATAGAGCCTTAGCTTGCAGCGGAGTTAACGGTTCCTGGCCTTTCCTCTCTTTGCTGCTTACAGCGAAGCAGCGGAAGAATCCTACCACAACCTCGCTTGGCTTGCAGTGGAGCCTGACGGTAATCTTAACCCTCCTTTGCTTGCAGTGGAGTAGAGCGGTTTCTACGACCTCTCACGTAGCACGCTACTGAGGATTCCTTCCCGAGACCGTCAGGTCGAGGGACACCCCTATTTACCCAAGATCTTATATTAGAGAAATTGTAAAATTAGTACTTGTTAATAATATTGTAAAATATTAGGGGATTTTTAAAATAAACCGGTAGTAGGAATCGATTCCGGCTAGCTCTACCTACAACCTATATCGGATAGAATTTTACAATATACATATAAACAAAACATAACCTATCCTTACTACTGAATTGTTCTCTTATATTAAAATTACACTGTTAAACTTTTTTTTGTTAGGTATTTTAAATTTTGGTCTATAATCTTACCTGTGAAAGAAGAACATTCGGTGTACTAGAGGACGCTACTTCCGGTGTTTCCACTACTGAAATATATTGACTCTTCTCATTGTCATACTTCTGCAGTTTCAGGACGGGTGGGTCGACACCACAAAGGAACACTGTACCGAAGAAAAGAACTTTACGCAACCGAAGGCAATCTTGAGCCACTTCCTAAAAACAACCAACCAAATTATACTTACATTAACCTTCGGAATAGAAAATATACAAAAACAACATAAAAATCACACAAAAATGTTGTCCGGCTTATTGTGAAACTGAGTCTTCCACCTACCAGACCGAAGCTTCTATTGAACTGTCATTGTAATGTCCTATTAGTTTGTCAGACCTAACTTGACTACATAGCTTCTGGTGCAATTAAACCCTATTTTGAAAATATTTGGTGTTGGGCTTTTTGTACACACATAAGTTCGTGCATACAAAACAATAATATACTCGTTATCACGTACCACCATACGTACGACGGTTGCACTGAAAGTTTTGGGAATCACGTACTGGGAACAATGTAATCTGTTAGATTTTGTTGTAGGTATAAACTATAATCATTATTCATTCTAAATGCAAAACCGTATGTAACTCGGTATCTTGGTTGTTGCAGGGTACCAGTTTGAAGCGAGGTGGTCGTGATCAAAAATGGACCTAACGAAAGAGCACTTCCGTGCCATGGGTTATTACGATTTTCGCCAAGGGTTAACACAGCAAAAGTGTGTTCGTAGGATGACTACTACTTTTGCTAATGAAGTCCCATCCCACACGACAATTTACAGGTGGCTTCATGAATTCAGATGTGATCGGTCAGCCTGAGTGATGAGGATCGTGCAGATCGTCCATCAACAGCTATTGTCTCCAAAAGCATTGAAGCTGTTCATGAATTAATTAAGACTGATCGACATGTGACTTATCGCGACATTCAGGGGACTTTAGGCATTGCCATGAGTCAAATACAAAACAATATTGCATGATCATTTAGATGTGAAAAAACTTTGTGCTTGTTGGATCCCACACAATTAAACTTAAGCACAAAAAAACGCCCGTGTGAAGTAGTGCAAACCTATGAAGAAACGGTTAAAGCCTGGATCATCTAATTTGGTGTTTAATATTGTAACAGTTGATGAAACGTGGATTTATACATTCGAACCGGAAACAAAGCGACAATCTGCTGTGTGGGTATTCCGCGATGAACCTAAGCCAACCGAAGTTCGTGCAGGAAGTGTCTCCGAACAAATAATCGCAGCATCTATATATATATATATATATATATATATATATATATATATATATATATATATATATATATATATATATAAAGTCATATTGCAACTGTCCCGCTAGAGAGTCGTAGAACAGTCAATGCAGAATGGCACACAACCATACGTCTAACAGAAGTACTGAATATGAGCAGACAGTCCAACCTCAACTGTCGGATCATTCTGCATCACGAGAATGCCAGATCGCACACAGCAGCTGCCACAAGTGACTTTCTGGACAAGGAAAACGTTGAGGTCATGACACATCCGAGTTATTTTCCAGATTTAGCCCTCAGAGATTTCTTTTTGTTGCCAACAATCAAGAACATGTTACGAGGGAAGCGCTTTGCACTCCAGAAGAAGCCATCGAAGCATACACACTGCATGTTTCACAGGTACCAATTTCGGAGTGGTATAATTGTACTATCGCATGAAATAATGCATTGCTGCACAGGAGGAGAACTTTGAAAAGCAAAAAAAAAAAAAAAAAAAAAAAAAAAAAAGTTGTACTGGATGTTCTTGCTTTTTATCATTTTCCCGAAACTTTCAGTCCAACCCTCGTATGGAACGAAGCTCAATAAATCGTACACAAACTGATCGTAAAACTAGCCCGAATTACATCTTCGGCCTGAATTTTTCTTTGATTTCCTAAACTGATTTCACACGTACAGATATCAGAGAATAATGTACTAAAGATGGAAAGGTAACGCGGAAGCGATTCAGTATTTCAATAAACCATAAGAAAGCTGCTGCAAGAAGCGAATAAATAATTGAAATATCTAAATTGTGAAGTTAAATGCTAAGTTCTCTATCAAAACAAATAAATGAATCACAATGAAAGTTATTAGCAACTGATATACAGACAGCTGTCATTACTATGTAAGAATTGGTTAATATATTCTATTTTTCCACACAAACTAGATAATAGTTTACAGTATCTTCAGATTTATTTTGCCGTGTTTTGAGGAAAACCAATTTTCAACTTCCCACAAGAACACCGAGCGAACAAAAAAAAATCTACTTACCATATCCGATCCTTTGGGAGTAAATATTGGCTCCTGGCTGTTATACATTAAGGGTGTGAAGCCACAAAGTGTTGCATCCTCTGCTAGCCTCACTTGTTCATAACCTATAAAATACATACAGTTATTATTAGTCTTGTAAACGTTTAGCTGTGTTAAATTAATTCGTTTTTCTCTCGTTCACCACGGAAATTAAAGTGATCAGCAAGTCACGTAGTCCATAATCATAGAAGACTCGATGGAAAATTCTTATCTTGCTAGTTTCGTTAAATTACTTGAGGAAAGCATTGTATCTTTCTGATTGTGTGCAACATTGTGTAACAACTGCAAGTACTTCATTTAAAAAAGGGGGCCGCGGTGGCTCAGTGGTAGAGCGTTCACCTCTGGTGCTTGGGGTCTCGGGTTCGATCCCAGCCCCCGCCAAGTGAACCTTGTGGTGGACAAACACCGTATGCGTGGGTTTTCTCGGGGTTCTCCCGTTTCCTCCCACTTTCTTCATTCCACCATTTCATTCATTACTCATCATCACCGTCTCCTTTAGCCTAACCGGCATAAACGTGGGACGTAAAACTCAAAGATTTCATTTCATTTTTTTCATTAAAAAAATTATTAATTTACCGTCCCTTGATTATACTCTGTCTAAAGTACATGAATGATAAACATGAGGGCCGTTCGGAAAGTAACTTCCGATTGGTTAAAAACGAAACACCGAAGTAAATAAGAATAATTTATTATATACATCTGAAAACTACTTCTTTCCTCTATTTTCCAACATAATTTCCATAAACATTTAAGAACTTATCATATCTCTGTATTAGCTTAGAAATTCCATCAACACAAAACATCTCCCGCCTGTGCTTTGAGCCAGCGTGTAACAGCATGTTTCTACTCCTCTTCATCAGCAAAGTGCTGACATCCAAGCCCCTTCTTCATATGCATGAAGTGATTATACGATTGCGAAACATCGATTTTCACGAAGTTTCTCATCAATTTTCTGAACGAGTTCATCAGTGACCACCGATGACCTGTTACTCCTCTCTTCGTCATGAATGTTTGTTCGTCCACTTTTAAATGAACGAACACATTCACGAACAGCTCCTTCTCTGATCACACTTGCTCCATACATGGCACAAAGTTCCCGATGAATAGCTGCTGCCGAATATTGTTTTGTCGTAAGAAAACGTATAACAGCTCGTACCTCGCACTTGGCGGAATTTTTTATTGCAACACACATTTTGAGACGCTACAAAAGGGGAACTAATGATCAGACAACAACCTTCACTCTACCATGGATGGATGTAAACTAATCTACCGCACATGTTCGTACAAAGATGGTAGAACTACCCCCACTACTTCACGCACAGTGAACAATCGGAGATTACTTTCCGAACGTGCCTTGTATTACTGTATCAGTACATAACTGGAGAGTTTGTAGGATGAGTAAATTAGGACGAAATGGGAGAGCTTCTGAGAAAATGTTTACCACAAACTCTTGTGACTTAAGAACGAAATAAACACCTTCGCACCTGAGATGCGCGCTATATCAATGATCCATTGTGTGCTCTGTAAGTATTACATAGAAGAAGCGGATAACTTCTTTACACTTCATTTAACGGACTACTTACAGGGAAGTGTGGCGTTAAAAAGTAAATTGTGTTATGAAAAATACTAAAAATAGGATATTGCTCTTGAAATTGTGCTGTATAATGTAGAATATTTAGTTTACATACAATATTATTATCAAAAAATCTTTACAACTGTATGAGATGGATGAAGAAAAACGAAATGAAATCTTTGAGTTTAACGTCCCACGATTATACCTTTTACATTGAGGGAGACGATGATTAAAGCAAGTGAATGATGGTGGGAGGAAACGGGAGTACCCCGTGAACGATGTTTCCATCACAAACGCATTTGGCTGGGACTCGAACCAGAGATCCCATGCATCTGAGGAAGGCGCTCTATGACTGAGCCATCGTGCCCGGGTGAAAAAAGTCTCCAGCTTCAGTTGTTTTCCCGCTCAAATGTTATTTCTTAATCAAAAGTCTAAATTGCCTGAAATATTCATAATAACGCAACATTTCCGGATCTGAAGATCTCTCTAAGTATGTGATGATGATAATGTGCATATGGTTTCTTCTGATAAGTTTTTTCTTCAAGTTTCTCCCCCATCCCCCAACTACAGTTGATACATAAAATTCTGTCTGTTAAATTGATTGTTTCCTGTATGTAAAAATTTTTTTCTTTACATGCATATAAATAGGCTTGCCAGACATCCCGGTTTGACCGGGATAGTTCCGGTTTTGAGAGGTCATTCTGGTGTCCCGGCCGGTTTCGTGTTTAGTCTCAGTCAAACGGCGAAGTCTAGTTTTTACTTGCAAACTTATTTAACAACTTCTAACACTTTTTTCCATAGAGAAGTCAATAGTGAGAGGACTAATGCTCTGCAAAATGAGTTTTGCAATGACTTGCAATGAACTCTTTGATAAAATAAAGGACAATAAATGCTTTAGAGAAAAATTCATTCAATTTAAAAGTATAATGGGTAGTGGTTGTTGTTTTTCTCCTTGTTTTGCATATGTTAAACTGGTTAGTTGTTAAATTTTGTCTTGCTTCTATTTCTTCTTCTTTTTTAATATATGAATTTCAGCAGAAGCGAGTCTTCAGAGAAATTGAACTGCTTGTGAAATTAGACCACCAAATTTGACCTTCTGAACAGCAAATTTTGAGACTACAATGCTCCAGACTTATTTCTGCATTATTATTATTATTATTATTATTATTATTATTATTATTATTATTATTATTATTATTATTATTATTATTATTGGGCACTACAAATTGGACACTACAATACTGTCTTTGTGCATGCTAATATTTATGCAGTATAAATTTGCTTAATTTCTGAGTAGTCTCTCAGAATAAATCTTATATTGGAATTTTGGAAAACGTACACTATAAATTTTCATCGTGTATGTGTTTTGTTATGCTCAGAATTTATTACGAGAATTTAAAATATTGGTATTAACATTGTCCTGGTTTGGAGCTTTAGAAATCTGGCAAGTCTACATATAAAACAACATTTTCTCTTCATGTTATAACCGAATCAATATTTAGTTCAACAGGACAACGATTTAAGTAAGCCATTAATACTATTTCATAATAGCACCTTCAATAAGGTAACTTGGTTAGGCAACTACTCATGTGTTCAAGCTTTTATTTATCTGATTCGTAGTGTTATAATAATTACTGGCATTATTACTAAGTACCCAGGTAATTAAGTACAACACTACAACCGATATGTAAAAGAAAAGAATCATGTTCTGTTATTCAAATTTAATTCTGACAACTAATCACGAAATGATTATTCCTAATAAGGAGTTAACAGTGACAGAAATGATGTTAAAAAGAGAAAAACATTTGCCTTATTTGTCTACCTTACATTCCCAAACGAAACTGTTCCTGTTGCCAACACGCTGATAGTAGGCTTTGTGAACGAAACAAAAGAGGAGCAGTTTCATTAGAATCCCGTTATTTTAAGACACAGCGTCTCAAATTGTCCGTCCACATAAGATGACCGGTCGCACTTGGTAGTCACACGGAAGTCAAGGACATGAGCCACAAAAGCTTTTTAACTGCTTCCACTCCACGTAATAGCCACGGTTGTTATCTCCCAACACGACATTTAACACCATTCACGTTTGTTACACACTATTTATTACCACTGCCACCACACAACAATCAAGGAATATTTAAGTTTCACACATTACACTCTACCAATCATGTCGGTTGAAGATTAACTGGTTCTCTTGTTATTTTCAGTCTTCTAACATTTTTCAAATATCAATAGAGGATAGACAAAAATAGGGTTTATTTGATTCCTTAATCAGAAATATCATCACCTCTACATTCTTTACAATATAACGCCCTTCTACACAAGCTGCATAGTTGGAAAGCTAACTTTTCCTAGATGTGGCCTATTAGCATAAGCCAATTTCATCTGCAAAGGCAAATTAACACCTACTCTACTGTACAGATGATAGTAGTTTCCGATTTTAATAATTGTTAATTTTAACTGAGTCTCTCTCTGACTAAGTTACATGAATTAAAATATTTCACGCGAAAGAAGGATACGGAATTCACTTTCGCATTCTATCTACTCCAATTATACTTCCACCCAAGTTACTTTGTCAGGCATGTAAACACTTCGCAATGTCAAAAACAATAAGCATTCGGTTCCCGGTGGGGACACTCGGTCGAAAAAATGTAAAAACTTTTTCAGGCAAGCCATCCTGAGCGATGTTTTCCCAGTTTTCTTCATTCATACCAGGCAAATGCCGGCACGGCACCTAACATACAGATCAAAGGCCGCTTCTTTCCTTCCTCAATCCTTTCTTCCTTTCCTTTTCTTGGATAGTGTGCTCGCCGAGGGACGTCGTCCTTCATACGTGACGGGCTAAATTGCCTTAGATGCCGAAAGCCTAGACATCAAATTTCTAAGTCCTAACGACAGCATTAAACAAAACGAGTAAGTGTTACATATTTTTTATAAATCTTAATACAAATACTCCATTACAATGGAACAAATCTGTAAGTAATGAAAATATTGGCGGAAAAAATGATCTGATACCAATTACAAAAGGACTCCTATATATCTTTAGCGGATCAGTCTGGACAGCTTAGATTTATGTAAACAAGGAGATATCTATACAATGATCAACAGTAAAAAAAAAAAATTACGACCAATCACTACGTCTCTTAACACAGCACATACTAGAAACAGAAATATTAGGAAACAGATCAAGTATTTATATGGCTTCGTATATCAACAATGTATTACAAGACCGAAACTTATAATTTACAATTTGTCTACAACGACCTTCCCTTAAGAACCTTAAAAAACACGTTACGAGCTTAGGGGCAAAGAAGATAATTTAGTCAACTGGAAGAATGTATGTTGACAGGTTGTAAGGTCTTTTGTTACTTACCTTCCCGCTGCTCTGTCACCAGCTCAGCCCTGTTGTACTCAAGGTTCTCCAACAGATTTACGAGGGTGGCCAGTCGACTCCACGAATCCCCTGGTGGTCTGCAACCAAACAGGTTAACTTCACTTACAAAATAAAGAACTTACGAATGGACACTCAACTAGTTTTAACACATCTTTGTACTTAAATGGGTTCTTTCGCCTCCCGTCCAATAAATTCATAATGATTATTCGAATTCGTGAGTGGAGCCATGGAGGACAATCTCAAGTGACAAGCGGCAATAGCTCCCGTATGTACATGAATACATTGAGAATATTCCTTATACGAGGGATGTTCGACAGAAAGGTACAAAGCATAACATTTTTACGTTATTCACTACAACTTAATGAAAATTTATTTGTAGATTAATAATATGTCTTAGTGCAAATTTGAAGACTTCGGTTTCTGATCATGTATACCCGAGAAGCGGACATTAAAAATAATGACTCGTCTGGAAAACTGGTCAAGAGAGTAGAAGTGATGTCAGCAATGCGGCCCATGTGCGCCAAAAACACTCCACCTGCAGACATTCATACGCAGATTGTACAGGTGTATGGGGAGGACTAAATTTCAAAGATATATGTAGGGAAGTGGTGTCGTGCCTTTAAAGAAAATACACCAATATTGTTAATAACAACTCTGGACACAGCGGTAGACCTAGTAACTTCAATCACTGACGTTACGCTTGGAACGACTAGAGCACCCATTCTACAACGCTTACCTAGCCCAAGTGCCTTGCAAAAATGGCTGACCACCAATACCTGGCATGTGATTATGTCAAAACCTCTGCCTCACGGTGGCTACGACAACTTGACGCGGATTTCTATGCAAATGGTATAGAAAACTTTATGGAGGACTATTGTTGAGTGCCCTCTATCATCAGGTGTGTTGATCTTCCAGGTATGTCTCACACATAAGCCACAACAGGCTTTGTAACTTTTTTTTATCGATCATCCCTCGTATTACTGTAAAAATACAATATAACTCAAAATAATACATGATAAGGGATGCAAACATAATAAACGTATACATTAGTCCTAATTAAAACCTTATGACGGAATTAGATTTTAGTATATACATTAAATATTCATTATTTTACAATTTCAGGGCTACTAAAATCTTGAAAGTTAGCGAGTTACTATTTAGAAAAAATATGAACAAATAAATAAGAAAAAAGACAAGTGAGTTTCGTTTCAAAATGTGAAACTATGGTAGATTTTCAAACTATGTGAATTAAATACTCCAACTTGAAGTAGTACATGTATTGTAACTGATTACAATAGAGTAATAATATCAAAGACCGAACTTGTTCTTCGAATGCTGAATCCATATCAAAAAGCTACTACTCGATATCTCTTACTGTTCTGCCTCTGGAGCTTAACATTGAGACCAGAAGTGCTGATTTATGTCTAACACTTCCTGTTGCAATGAAGGAATAAAATCAGAGACGAAGCATATTCTTGCGGCACAGAATCCATTTCAAGAAATTGCCTGTTACAATCTACTTCTGTTTAATCCATTATGCGACTAGTGGATACGAAAAAATCGTAATTTTTGAACACACAGATAATGTCAAGACAAAACTCGTTCTCGGGACGTGATGTCAAAAAAAACTTTCGATCTCTCTTACTGTCTCTGCTCTATGGAAATTACTGAAAGTAGAAGTACTAGTAAATCACTCCACTTTTGGCAACGTGTTGCGGGTAGCGATGGTATGCTCTTTTGAGATGCTGAACAGATTATCAAGAACCACTTCTCGATTTATTCGACCGTTTTTACTCTTTGAGGATCAGTCTTGAAACCGGAAATGGTTATTTCTACCACTTCCGGTTTGAAAATTAAATGAAATCTTTGAGTTTTACGTCCCACGTTTATGCCGGTTAGGCTAAAGGAGACGGTGATGATGAGTAATGAATGAAATGCTGGAATGAAGGAAGTGGGAGGAAACGGGAGAACCCCGAGAAAACCCACGCACACGGTGTTTGTCCACCACAAAGTTCACTTGGCGGGGGCTGGGATCGAACCCGGGACCCCAAGCACCAGAGGTGAACGCTCTACCACTGAGCCACCGCGGCCCTACTTCTGAAAAATGAAATGAAATCTTTGAGTTTTACGTCCCACGGTTATGCCGGTTAGGCTAAAGGAGACGGTGATGATGAGAGATGAGTGAAATGGTGGAATGAAGAAAGTGGGAGGAAACGGGAGAACCCCGAGAAAACCCACGAGCAGGCCCTACTTCTGGTTTGAGTAGAGGGTTGACGGACGAGATACAAACCTCTTCTTGGGACGCCGAATCGATTGCAAAAAATGGTTTTCGACAAATGCTCTATGAAAATCAGTTTGAAAACGGTAGTTGAAGTAAATTTCAACTACTTGTGGTTTTGGTAGAGTTTTTTCAGCTGGTGACGATTAAAAAAAAAAAAAAAGCTTCTCACTATCTATTACTGCTTTTGTCCTATGGCGATAAACGTTGAAATCGGACATGGTTCATTTCAACTACTTCCGGTTCGAATAGAGGATTAGAGAGGTGGAATCTATTCTTGAGATCGTGAATCGATTGCAAAAAACAGCTTTTCGATATCTCTTATCGTTTTGCTTTGATATTTGTCGACAGACGGACGACGGACACAGGCGTTCGATAAGACTTGAAACTTACAAAATTTCTTCTCTGACTTTCACCGGACTTTTCTTTTTTAAACAATTTTGTTGGTATCCTTCACACAATTTGAATGTTAATATTTAACCATATATTTTCACCAACATTTTACACGAATCTGGAGTTATGCTCAAATAGGATTTCGGGAAATGAAAACGTCCTGACAGTTTCTCATTGTCACGCACTGTCTCTGGAGTCGCGTAAAAAGATCGATGGATGTACTCCCCAAAGGAATTCCACGATTCAGTCCCTCCTCTTCTTCTACAATGTTCTTAAAGTGCTTGCAAGCTAGTGACACGTAATGAGAACAGTAGCTCTCTTGCCGTTATTTCTGGTTTTCTAAGCCACACTTCGAATTTCTTATCTAAAATTCCCTACTGGATTAACACGAAACAGTTGAGCTGCATGGGAAACGTACATGGGATCATACGTATCAGAGATATCTATTCTGACCATTCAATTGCACAAAACTATTTATGAGACAGTTGTACAAAGATATCTTCATTATCTTGACCTAAGAACAAAATTTCAAATTCCACTTCAAACATATACATGTTCCTTTATAATAGCTGACACTCACGGATCGAATAATCGATGATGATGATGATGATAACAACAACAACAACTACTACTACTACTACTACTACTACTACTACTACCACTACAACTACAACAACAACTACTACTACTACCACCACCACCACTACTACTACTACTACTACTAATAATAATAATAATAATAATAATCAACTTCAACGTTTGTGACACTCAGGAAAGACTCCAAGTCAAGACTTTTTCTTGTAACTAATGTCTTGCTTTTGTATTTTAACAGATTAATAAACGAAGCCTTAACTTTTTATCATAAATATAACTAGTTTTTCAACGTACTTAAATCACATGAAAACAGTTTCCTAGTGTGAAGTATTATTGCAGTTAAAAAGAAAAAAAAAATCTTTTGAGCCGTACTTACCCAACTCTATAGTCTGCGCAAGAGGGCGGTGGATTCCACACGGAACTATGGCATAACAACCAGTCACACCAGATCTACAAAGAAACATTGTCTTACATCAGCTGTTTATTTCTATTATATATTTAAGCATCTTCCTTTCTTTGAATTATTTTGTTCTCTAAAATGCTCACTGATTTGTATGCAGAACTGACATGGGTAGCGGATCCTTTCCTCATAATTACCTTTTGAACAAATGGTATTTCAACATAGGTTACTCTCTTTTTAAAGGTCTAAAATTTAATGAGTAGGTAGAAACATTTTCTTCAGTGCAACAACGTTTAACGTTATGTTTCAATCCTCAAGTTCTTTCACCCATGCTACTAGTTAGCTTAGATTGTTTACGAAAACAAGATATTTCGACCTATTGAGTCTTACAGTTTACATTGTACAGGGCTCAGTCAATAAATAACCGGAAAAGTTGTGTAAAAAATACAAAACTTCGACAAAGTTTGTGCTTCTTTGTGGTGTCCTGGCCTGACAGCCTGACTTTCGAAGAGGATGCTAGGAACCAGTGAAACAAGATGGCGGCATCCTTGTAAGTTTGCACCAACGTGGAGCAGCGGAGTTCTCATTAGATTTCTGCTAGCTGAAGGATTGAAACCAATCGAAATTCACGGTCGGATGTCAGTGCAATATGGTGAAAGTTGTTTGAGTTAAACACAAGTGTACGAATGGACAGGTAAGTTCAAACGGGACGTCACAAGTGTTAAAGATTCGCCACGTTCAGGATGCTCTGTGTGTGTAGTCACAGAGAACAACAATGCGTGAGTTTATCAGTTGATATGGGAAAACAGACGTATTACGATGAGTAATATTGCAGCAAAGATGAACATTAGTGTCAGATCAGCGTACCATATTGCACTGTTATGCGACGGTGAATTTCGATTGGTTTCGACCCTTTAGCTAACAGAAATCTAATGACACTCCGCTTCCCACGTTGGTGCAAACCTGCAAGGGTACCACCATCTAGTTTTGCTGATTCCCAGCATTTTGTTCGCTAGTCAGGCGTGCCAGGACCATCTGATAATAGTTCTAGGACATCGCAAAAAAAAAAAAAAAAAAAAAAAAAAAAAAAAAAAAAAAAAAAAGCAGCACAAACTTTCTCGAAGTTTTGTATGTTTTATACAACTTTTCCGGATATTTATTGAACTGACCTTGTATTAAATCTAGTAAAAAAAAAAAAAAAAAAAAAAAGGAAGAAAAAGTTGTTACTTCCATTGGTTTGCTTTCAGGAATTACAGACAGAAAAGATGAAAATGAGAACTGCACTTTTGATAGCGATTGTACAAGAACATCGTTACTAACCCATAACCATGTTTAAATATGAGAAGGCAGACAGTAATGACCTACATGGTGTTTACATTATTCTACAATTTTAAATAGGTTGCCTCACAGTATGGGCAAGTTAAGATAATCACAGTTCAAAATTGTTTTACCCTTTCATAATGTTTACAGGTCTATAAAGATGAATGCAGAAGTAAGTCTAACCTTAATTGCTGGAAGAAGGACTTGCATGTCTTCATTAACAACAAATCTTCCAGAAGACACATTTTCTTTTAACAGAGACACACAACGCTCCAGTAACAAGTTGAACATTTCTAGGGATACAACCAGGGCACTCTCCTGCACTGCTGATCTATAGCCTGGTTCTACATGACTCTCTGGAACGAAAAGACAAACACACTGAAATGAAGTAAAGGCAGGATAGGGCCCAAAGATGCAACTCATCTATCTAGAAAGTCACAGTAAGAACTTCAATTACAGACATGTAAAGAGTGTACAACAGGTAATAATTAACAACAAATCCTCTCTAGATATAGTTGAGTTGATTTTGAGTTTAACGTCCCTTTCAGCAGCGAGGCTATATGAGACGGGTCTGTAGACGCAGCAAGTGGTAGGGCATTGGTTTCGTTTTCGGGAGGTCGTGGGTTAGATTCCCGTTGCCGACCATCCTCACTGATGTTTTCCAGGGTTTTCCTGTCCTACCAGGCAAATGCCGGGATGGTACCTACTAAAGAGGCTCTGGCCGATACCTTCCCAAATCCTTCCCATTGTTGTTGTTGTTGTTGTTGTTATACATCCAGTATAAAATGGCCTCTGAACTGTATCTGGTGATTGTTAAATAAATAAATAAATAAATGAAGTGAAAGCATAGTGATTAGCGCACGTTACAACAGAGACCTGAATTTGATCGCCACATCAGCCGTACTTTTTCTATTTTATCAAATCTATATTTAAAAATATTTCTTGTTCAAAACGTCGGCTGTTTCCTTTTATTTCCCCACATCTAATTCTACCACTATTACCTTTTCTTTTTCTAAGAACACGTGACGTATCAAAAGTAAAGTGCGTATTCTTATGGATATGACAAGCCTACAAATGGAACTGTGTGTACAGCATAACATATACACATCATGTACGTCAAGACAGTAGCGTATTCGAGAAAACGCATTTTCCATATTCTTCTTCAAAGTTTGTGAAAGTTCACAAAGTACCAGACGTATGATTCCTTCAAATCAGCTAATATTCTTGGCTTATTCATAAAATGACTTCTTTGAGTTTAACGTCCCACGTTTATGCCCATTAGGCTAAGGGAGACGATAATTAAAGCAAGTGAATGATAATGAAAATAGTGGTAGAATGAGAAAGTGAGGGAGGACACGGGAGTACTCTGAGAAAACTGAGCTGGGGATCGAACCAGGGACCCCAGGCACCAGAGGGAAAAGCGCTCTACCGCTGAGCCACCAAAATAAGCATTAAAACATAACTCGAAAACAAAATAAAATAATACACATTCAATGACATACTAAAAACTTAAAAGTCATGAACATTATTCAAATGATCAGTGATTGCAGAATGCATCTTCTTGTGAAGAAATGAAATTCTTTTTATGCAGTCCAAAAATAAATCATTTAAAATACTACCGTCTTCTATGGCAATCCAACATTTATCACAGCAGATACTCGACGAAAGAAATTAATGATAGCTTCGGAATGAGTAGGTAAGTAATCTATATATATAAAAGAGAACGTACAAATCCTTTGTTCCCTCATCACGCTAATACGGCTGAACCAATTTCTTTTATTTTTGGGGGGTTATTAGGATTTGGACCCTAGATGGTTTTTATCATATCACTTTAATTTTTAATTACCAGTGTCTTGAGATAATTGACCATTCAAGTGTCCATAACGTACAAATCCTTTGTTAGTTCATCATAGGTAAAAATAAACGTATTTATATGCAACCCGCATGACCGTGTCACTCGGCGGGTTAACATAAATGACAGGCGATATAATGTTAACATTTACTGCAATCTACTATGGTTTTTATCATATCACTTGAAAGCGAAAACTTCCGGGATGACCGCAGCGAAGCGGGGCGGGTTAACATAAATGACAGGCGATATAATGTTAAGATTTACTGCAATCTTCTATGGTTTTTATCATATCACTTGAAAGCGAAAAAGTAAAAATTATCTAAGTAACAAAGTTTATTGCGTTCCGGGGTGACCGCAGCGAAGCGGGGTGAACGCTGCTAGTTACATATATTTTAACAGTTCGTAATTAACTGAGGCTGTATATGATAACTAGTGATGGGCAAAACAGTTTTTTTTATAAAAACCGAAAACCGGTTTCTATAAAAACCGAAACCAAAAAAACCGACATTTCAGTTTTCTCCAAAACCGGTTCGGTTTTTACCGAAACTGGTTTCGGTGAAAACTTTTCGAAGACACATAAAACTATTTCTGTGGAAATGGATTCGGTTTCCGGAGAACAACGAAACACCATTCTGGTCAGAAATAGAACAAATTTTTGAAAAAAAAACGGAATCGGTTTTGAAGAAAACCGAAACCGGACCAGGTGAAAAACCGAATCGGTTTTGGAGAAAACCGAAACCGGTTCCGGTGAAAAACCGAAACCGTTTTTTTTGGAAATTTTCAAAAACCGGTTTTTGTGCCCACCACTAATGATAACAAGGTACTTTTCCATGCAAGTTATCAACTGATATCTGTAAAATATTTCTTCAATCGTACAACACATTAAAAAAAAAAAAAAATCCGAAACAATATTAACATCCAGTCTTTAATCACAAGCTTTTAATGTTACATTCTCATCTTTTCAGGTTGGGACTCCTCAAAATTTACGTGAGAGTTGCAAAAGAACTTTGTATGACAATGAAGGAAAATACATATTTTCTGCAGTTTAATTCATATCTAATAATATAAATGGGAATTATATCTCTGAGTTCTTTTAAATAATATGGCTCCAAACTCGAAATAGAGACTTAGACACAAATCTAACGGGGACGACATAACAAAAACGGATCCATTTCTGTAGAACCATCTGTCACTACAGATGCCATTTATTTGCTAACATCTTTTAATATATTCACAATCGGTTGATTTCTGGATTTTAACCATGCACAAACATTTGCTTGTTTATGAGAGATATTTATACGGTTCTAAAGTTTGTACATTTTAAGCTACTTAAAGTTTACCAAGTGCACAAGAACTTTTAGTGCATCCTGTGCTTCTTGTTTACATCATATACGGACACAAAAGAAACTCTTAATTTCTTACTGAGATTGCATTTTACCTTTAAATTCCAAAACGACAAATAAGATACATTATGCAACAACAAAATAACAAGCTAATTATGCAACCCATCTCGTTGGGATTTCGAATTATTGAACAAGATGGTATGAATCACACACACCTGTCACGCAATAGGAGTAAAAATAGCGAATATATAAGCTTAAAAGCAGATGGACAGTGCCACGTGGTTTTCGTACGTAAAAAAATAAATTTCCGCCAGATCAACCAGGACACACCTTCTACGTGAACTTTCTCAGAAACGTAATACAATGGTTGCCTCAATCTTGAGAGGCATCACTTCATATTCTTTCAAAACAAAACTTTACGGCCTGAGGCTGAATGTGTCTTTCGGAAGAAACAAGCGATCTCTCACTGAGTACAGGGGCCGGTTTTTCTAGTGCACTAAGTGAAACAATGAGGCGAAGTGACAATGAACCCTACGAGCGATGGTGCAGAACGGTCCAGGCCTCCAATAAAAACACGATAAAAAAGAAAAGGGAAAAAACCAAAGCGCGTCCTTGAAACAGCCTTGCTAAGCTCGGGTCATTTCCCGGACGCCGAGCGCGCATTCCTTCGACAGGTACAACGCTCCTGGTAAACAACGCCTCCATCTCTTTGGATCGGCCTTGCCAGGTCATGACTCATTTGTCACTGTGTGTGGAGGAGAATTCGTCACGGACCAAGACTCTGGCCAGATGGTCACTTGCCATTTACCTCATCTCAACATGAATGGGATGCAACGATATCTTACCATAGTTTCAGGTCAATTACATTTTGTAGAAAAACTATCTCCAAGATGCTCTTCCATCTCCGAAAGTGGGAGTGAGAGTTGTTCCTCCGACAACTGGTTACGATTGTTCACTGATAACTCCATCACTCTTTCTTTTCTTCAATATATCGCAGAAATAAATACCATTAAACATTTACAAACGTCATTTCCTACTATGGTTTGCAGCTGAGAAAATGCAAGTTTGAAATTTTATAACGATGCTTGAACAAATAGACGGATGATTTACCATTTATCCAGATTTGCTATTATTATTATTATTTTAAGACGGGTTTCCTATTATGAACATTCTCCTCAAGAGTCTGTTGCAATTACTGTATGCAAATAGTTCGACTTCCCTATAGCAATAGAAACACAGAATTTATAATAATTTTTCACATTGATCACTTGCACGGCACACCCTCAAACTTCCAGCACAGTCTTCAATATTTAAATTGGAGCTTTACGTTGGGAGGCGTCATTATCAAATGAGAAATTGGAAAAAGAACAGTCAAAATATACAAATCTTAGAACTAGAATTTCTATCAACCTATTTCGCCACTCCTGTTGGGTGGTTGATCTGGAGTTAAGCGTTACTTTTAGCACTGAGGCTATATGAGACGTGGACCTACAGTTTAACGTGGGACCCGAGCCACATGAACTCCCACAATCACTTACGTTGACATGTGGACAATGAGAAAGGAAGTTCATCTGCCAAGAAGCAGTGAAAAGAATGTAACATAGTAAGAGATTGGTTGGTTGGTTTGTTTTTCGCGGACTTAAATGAATGTTTTCTACAGTGTTGGAGTCATACTAAGTAAAATACCCGTTCTTCGCACGGGGAGAATAGGAGTATGGGAAATAAATTGGCATGTGAAAAGAAATATCTCTTCGAGAATTTCAAAACCCACCAGAAATCCCAAATATAGGGAACTTTAAACTTCGGCTAACCAAGGAACGGGACGAAACACAATTGAAAAAATGAAAAACCAAAAAGGTTCTTTTCCTTTACTGAAAATGTTTATATTGGAGAGAAAAAAGTATATACTATTCAAAAGAATGAAGTTTCTAATTGATGTTCCTGATGTTTTTAATGTACACCCCACCCCTATGTCACCCTATTAATGTATAGTCGATACTCCCATTGTTGCTAAACCTTCTGCACTGCATTGAGTGAAGCTGTGGATGTAAGTTTTGATTCGTCTTTGTCATTTGGACAATGTTTATGGAAGTGAAGGATACAAATGCCGTGGCGGATACAGAAGTTCAAAGGGGGTGGGGTTAGAGCTTCCAAGTTCATATAATTTTAGGTGTTCGTATCTTTACATAGTAAATGCTTATTTTTCCATAAAACCTCGACACTGCCCTCCATATGGCACTCGACGTAAGCAATGTCCTTTACAAACGAGGCGGTTGCATGTTATCAAGAGAAAGATCAAGCGCGAAGGCTAAATGTTAGCGAAGAAATGGCTACAAAAGTAAGTAAAACGTTTAAATCTGTGTGGAGAGTCAGTCGGGAATTGAACATACCAGAGTCCACAAAAGGAATATTCTATGGAAACTATTACAATTGTATTCGTACAAATTGCAACTGCTACAAAAACTGAAGTCTGATCAAGCGCCTGAGTGTTTCGCAATAATTACTTATGAACTCGAAAATTGAAGATCATTTCGCATGTCATTTTCCTCTAACAGTAAGATAGATGCATCCTCTTCGTTCGTAAAGGACGATGCTTACGTCCATCCACTTTCACAGAGACTGTAGGAATTAAGGGTTCGAATCCCCCACCGACTACGTTACTCAAGACATGCTGCAGAAGGATTGATAAGAATGGAATACTTACTGGACATCTGTAAGATATTACGCGTGGCATCTGTAAGATATTACATTAAGCATCTTTGGACTTGTTAAAAGTTTCACGAAGGTAAATTTCATCCCTTCAAATAATACGTATATTACTTTTCTCTCTTTAGTATTGGTCAACATATATAGGTTTCCCCTTATTTGGCAACCACGAATTTTCTGACATTTCCAGGTTTTGCAGGTCACGATTTATAAATTTCCAGGCCTATACATAATACAAAAAGCAACTATATTTTTCTACACCAGTTTATACATACATATATATATATATATATATATATATATATATATATATATATATATATATATATATATATATATATATATACAGTAGCGGATCCAACGGGTGAGCTATAGGGGCTAAAGCCCCCCCTTGACGCTCAGATATACACTGGATAAAGTGGGCTTCAATCCTGCTTTACACTGGATAAAACGACAAAATATGGTTTAGCCCCTCCCTTGATCATATCCTGGATCCGCCCCTCCCTCCCTCTCTCTCTCTATTATATATATATATATATATATATATATATATATATATATATATATATATATATAATATGAATGCACATGTATATAGTGCGTGTATAAGTACAAAAGTTTTGCAAAATAAACTATTTTATAGAATATCCCGTACCAAACAGCCGAGTAAGGCTAAAATAGAAAGGGGTTGAAATAAAAATCTGTTCTCAAAATTCCCTCACTTCCCCAGGTTTTTTCAGCTTTTCAAGAAATTCCCTGAACTTTTCCAGGTTTACTAACAAGGGACGTACGCAAACCGTGACAGCTAGGTATTTATGAAAATTGGTACTCTGACTAATTGTGGATCGCTAATTATTGTGGTGACAATCACTCGATGCGGAAATGTACTGTTTACCCGCTATATATAATACATGTACCAAGCAGTGACAGGGTGAGGCTATGACAAATTATATTCCAAAAATGCCGGAAAAAGGCAGAAAACGAAAAATGTATGCAGGTAACCTGATACTTACGGGAAGGGGGACACGTGACCAAGACACGCCAGTAGTATTACACAAGGAGTGTTGCCATCCCAACACAAACTTTCAGTTTTTCAAATAGAACGAATGGCATTTTATGGCATTAAAACAATTGGCATCAAACGTGAAAGAAAATAAGGAAAATGTGGGTTATCAGTGTTGCCAAATAAGAGGGATATGAGGCTCTAAAGTTGGGAAATTATGGAGTCCGTACAGAGAAATAAACAAATGTACAACAACAAGACTGCAGAAGGAACAAATGCACAGTAGGGAGTAAAGTACAGCATGCAGAGCATCCAGAGACTAACGGACTTGATACAGGATTCAGCCAAGAAAGGGCACAGGTTATAGTAGCAGCAGAAAGAAGAAGTCCAATGTGACATAATGAGCAAATATGAACAGCAACTCTTCCTGTAGCGCAACAATTTCAATGGCGTTTGTGTGGAATAGATATCTCGAATCGTTCCCGACAGTTACGAAACGAACTGTCTTGGGGTTACAACACTGCATAAAATCCTGCATGCCTTCCAAACCACAAACGACGGCATAGCGCCTGAAAAGAATACAGTAAAGTTGTGGCACGAAAGGTAACAAATCTGTGACAAGAAAGTTCGTCAAAATCAATTCAGAAAGATTAATGACATGTGATAGGTGTCAGTCGAGAGTATAGAAAACGTTAGCACGTGAGACGACGATGAAGACAAAACACACTGTCTTCAGATTACCAGTAATTTACAGGCACAAAATATTTAACATAATACACCAATATATACAACAAAAAAGCCATAGATAGTACGGAAAAATACGTACATTTCTCGCCCTAGCCGCACACTCGATATGACTCGATTAATCCTGTTAGTCACTAGATACTGTGTATGCTATAATTTACTCCCTAATGTACATTTGTTCCTTCTGTAGTCTTGTTGTTGTTATACATTTGTTCGTTTTTCTGTACCCCATAGTTCCTCAAATTTTGAGCCTCATATCTCCCTTATTTGGCAACACTGTTAACTCACTTTTCCCTTCTTTTCTTTCACGTTTTATGTAAATTGTTTTAATAGTTCTATTTGAAAAATTGTAATTTTGTGCTGGGATAGCAACACTGGTTGTCTGACTACTGTCGTATTCTTGGTCACGTGTTCCCCTCCCGTAGGTATCAAGTTACCTGCATACATTTTTCATTTTCTGCTTTTTCCGGCGTTTTCTGGGTATAATTTGGTGCAGCCTCACCCTGTCACTGCTTGGTATGTGTATTATATGTAGCGGGTCAACAAGGCACTTCCGCTCCGAGTGATTATCACCACAATGATTAGCGACTCACAATCAGTCAATGTACCAATTTTCATAAATATCAAGCTGTCACGGTTTGCATACGTCCCTTGTAAGTCGGTGGAAACTCTGGTATAAGTGCAGAAAATTGACCAATAACTTGTGCGGATTCTGTATCTAGAGACCAAATGGAATTTAAACGTGGTCGAGGATCTAGTTGATATCCTTTATTTTATTTTATTTTATTTTATTTTATTTTTATTATTATTATGCTGATTTATCTTTTCGTCTTTGCTACTGCTGGAAGCTTCTCAGCGAAATTTTGTAATTTACGTTCTGAACACTATTTTTAAGTTGGAGGGCATATGAAGTGATAATTACGAGTTTTCTTAGTCTTTATTAAAACTAAATATATCTCTCAAACAGGGCTGCAACTAGGGAGAAAGCAAGTAGGCACATGCTCCAGGTGTGTGGTTGGAGGGGTGCCTACAAGGGTAATATATATATATATAATTGTGGGAGGGGGCGTGGAAACTCATGTTTGTCCAGGTCTGCTCTCATAATGTAAAATGTACTTTAATGCTGTAGACCAGACCTTTAACATTTGCAACCAGGGAAAATATGGGGCAAATCTAGTTTCAGAAAACATTCAAAGATAAGTAAGCACTTCAAAGCATTTCAAATATAGTTTGTCATTGGTAGTTATCAAATGTCGTAACATCTTTAACAGATGGCACCGCAATCTCAAAATTAAATGAGTGATGTTGAACCCTTTCCTTCCCCGGATTCTTCATTACAAAAGAAAATGGTAGCTCTAATTTACTGGCTCTCCTGAGACAACCAAAATAAAGCATAGTAAGATCTAGACTTACCACTAAGAAAAAACATATGGCATTGGTGTTCCGCGTTTGCTCAGCTTGCGAAGAAAGCTACGGACCAATCTGAATGAAAGGAGCAAGTGGAATATTATTAAGGAAACAAATAATAACGGCGATACACTGACCACACATTTCGAAATTCAATCGCAAGATGCTCGAGTTTGAGTTCCCTCCGGGAATTTGTGCCACTTGTTTATTTATTTATTTATTTTTTCTGGTCAAGTCAAGCATGCACCAAGGAACAACCCAGATGCGTTTTGGAACCGGATGGTCAACTTGATGGCGCCAAGTGGAGGTGAAGGGGTGTCACTTTATTTCTTAGAGCAAACTTCAAAAATTTTTCACGCCCTTAGTTTTATGGACATGTGAGTAGTACCGTTGGAAAGGGAATGGCATTGCAAATATGACTCTAAGCCAAATAGTAATGACGCAGTGATTTTTTATAATATATGTACACACACACACACACATTATATATATGTATATATGAGACTCACCTTTAGACTTCCAAAAAAATTTCCGCCCTTTGCTTTCAAGATACAAGACTGAAATTTTGCACATGCATTATGTATATAAATACATGCATACGTATTTTTTTAAAAATTCAGATCCCTACGTGAACCCAGGCCTGGGCCAGAGGGATGCAAAAATTTTGAAAAAAAAATTGAAAAAACTCCCGGTTTTCCCTGATTTGTCCGTTTCTGGTGTACAATACGCCTCTAGCGAGTGGTACTGTTGGAATGAATGCTCTATTTAAAAAAAAAAAAAAAAAAAAAACAAGTATGAACCATGATCCTACGACAAATAATAACAAAGACGTAGCTGTCTAAGAAAGTCTAAAATTTACCTCAAAAAGTGGAAACCCTAAAAGGGTTAAAATATTAATCACAGTATTAAGGTAAAAAAAAAAAGAAAAAAATCTCAGCTATTTTGGGGTAATAATGCCCAATTCTTTGTTTTCATGTAACAACCAGAAATCAAAATCTATCTGTATTTGTTATGAAGCCTTGCAGTAATTTATTTTAATATATTTAATACCTCATATATATATATATATATATATATGAGCAGTACAAAATTCTAGGCATTACACAACTACGGCCAAGTTCTGTTCGAAGAAAAGCTACTGAAGACCATGCATGATAAGAGAAAATATGCTTAAAACCTGCATCGTAAGTAAAAGAACTGAACACCTGCTGCATGAAGACATTTCGCTCTCACCTACCTAATTTTCAACGACTAAATTCCACGAAAAATGTTAGTCATATAATTAGGGTTTGTTCGATTTTAATTCTGAAGAAAAGCTTCAATTCAGGCATTCATCAAATTCCCAGACATGCCACTGCAACACACTATTAAAGCCTTCGAGGTGAACTTGATACTGGAGCTTCATGTATCGCAACCTCAATTTGCATTTCCTACAGACACACCTTACTATCGCCTTCGTCCTTGTTACGAAGGAGAGGAATATGGGACAAACCTTAACCGTGGAAAGTGAGATCAACCGAGTTCGGCTTCAATATAACATTCGCTTTTCCAACCAACTGATGACTGGCTATACTGTGTCCACAGTTTAAAATCAAAGTCGTAAAAGCTATCTGTCCCAAATAAACGATAAAAAGACATATTTATTGAAAACAGTAAAATCATACAACCAATATTCTGCTACTGTTCTCGAATTTATGGATTTTTTTAAATATAAAACATTGGAATATGTACGAAAATGTAGCAAAGTATGTAATATTACTACATTTAAAACTTAAACAAGACTTTTAGAAATGATCCAAAAATGGATCAAAAGATTGCGATCTTGGCCAATAATTAGTTTTTGGATCAAGGGCCACAAAATTTTTGAACGGTCTAAATCGAGTTTTTGTATTTTCTACGGAATAAGCACGTCATACTGAGCTAAGTGATGACACTACATCTAGTGATATAAGACCTACGAGAAAAATTTTAATTGAAATATATTGGATCTTTTAATCCAATAAAAATGTTTGTAAAAACTATTTTAAAAGTAATTTTTATCTGGTTTATAAATAGATTTTATAGAATCTTTGTCGCTTTAGGTCGAAAACTACGGAAATTAGGAAGATGGTCTTTATATATATATATATATATATATATATATAAAGCACAGAAAACAGTTAAGTGTTCTATTTAAATATGTTCAATGGTGCGAACCTCCAGAACACATTTTAGAAGAACGCTTAAAGTAGCCGTTAGAAATCCTTCTAATAATCGGTCATATCTTCTAAAATAGTGTGTAGGTATGGTACAGTTCGCAACAACAGATATTTAGAAGGAATGTGCACTACTTTCCTGTAATTTCTCGAATTCCCTAAGCTTGGTTACATACTTAGCTTTTTACTCTCTCGCTCGTTTTTTTTTTTTTTTTTTTTTTTTATTTTATTTTATTTTTTTTATAAAGCTCTGAAAGCTCTTAAAGCTCAGAAAGAAGGTATTTTTCGGTCTATGTTTTAGAACTTTTTTTCTTAGCTTTCTTGATTGTTATAATATAACTATTTGACAATATCAGGTCACAATTTATCTCGGTTTCCAAGATCCCGCCCATTTTGATATTAATAAGTTTAAGTACGATTTTGGACTAATCCAGCAGGTGTCAAATATAGTTCACAAGAGGCGAACGATTAGAGTATACATGGGAGAAAAAGAGAAAGCTAATATGAGTACAATGTACTCTGTACCTGCAGCTTCTTTCCACGTGCAAACAGCATCCAAAACTTTTAGGTTGTGGTTTCTTGGACAATTCCAAGGCACAGCATCACCCATTCGCTTCGGTCAGTACAATAGATGGTTAGGCCTCGGGAAATAACCAACCTATAATAATCGTCTGGCAACAGACATTCTCAACTCTTCGATTCTTACTAAATAAGGCGACAAACTCGTTCTGTCCCTTCCTTTGTATATCCTATCTCTTACTACATGGTAGTACACAAGGTTGTGCCTAATAAGATAAAAGCAATAATACACGCAAACAGAACAGAATGAAGTATGCCTAACTGATGGAATGTAAAGTGCTAGTAAACTAAAATTCACCCGCGGAAAAGAGTTTTATAATTCATCAGTGACAGCTGTATATGATGTTTAATGTGGAATCCTAAGTGCAAGGACTTAAAATAAACTTGAAAAGGTATCAAACGAAAGGAGAAAATGCACAGGGCCGTCCAAAGCGTTAAAAACATCGCAGCTCGCTTTATTTCGAATACGAGGAACCACGGGGCTGGCAGTTCCTTCCACTTGCGTCTGTTGCCGACGTATTCATTGTTCACTCCCACGCCTAAGTTTACTTTTGTCTACTTTGGAACTACCTTTAAGTCCGTCCATATCTGGGAATAATGTTGGGAGCATGTTTGGGAATTATGCTCTGTGGAGAATCTTTTGCGTACCCATTTCACATTACTGAAACATGCAGTTTTGGATGACGCTGATATAGACCGCCACTCCACGATTCCTTGTGTTCGAAGTAATGTGTGCTGTAATTTATATTTTGCATGCTTTTCGACGGCTCTAGCTCTGAAAGTGTGCACTTTTATTTTATTTATTTATTTAAATCTTGAAGGAAGGAATGATTTCTTAAAGTTTATCGTTATATTTCATTAACACCCTTATGAAAAATCTCACTGGGAATTAAACCCAGCAGTTAAACAAAAGGTCACAGTCCAGTCCTTCAGGCTGAAGAGAGACATAAATAAATAAATAAAATAAAATAAAAATAAAGAAATGTGCTAGTTTATCAGGGCAGTTATTTTAAAGTTAGGCTTTGTCGAAGGACAATAATTTTGAACCTTAGTGTAGCAGTGAATTTAAAATCCTGCCTTTTTTTAAAGGTAAATTATAAACTTTCAGTTAAGCAGCTACTGCTATTTATCGTAGGATCATGGTTCATACCTCCTTTTTTTTTTTTTTTTCAATAGAGCAACCTTTAAAACGATACCATTGATATTTCCCTATTATGTCCTTGAAACGGAAAATTCTGAGAAAAATCGGGACTTTTTCTGAGAATTTTTTTTTTTTAATTTTAGCTCCCTGGCCCCCTGTGTTAACGCACAGATCTCAAAATCAAGTGAAAAATACTAAGGTGTACACTGAATATGTGTACAAAAATTCAAGCTTCTATCTTAAATATTCAGGGCGGGAAAAATATTTACAAATAAGCCAAGAGCACCCCACCAATGCCCCAGATGACCCGAAAAGACGCGGATGTAATATAAAAATTTCTTGAGACATCCCTATTTATCCTTGGGTCATGTTTTGTACCTCATTTTCTACAGAATAGAACAGCCTTTCAAACAGTATCACTCACATGAACCTATCATGTCCCTAAGAAGGGAAATTTTGAGGGGTATTACGAATTTTTGCTGAATTTTTTTTTTCTAAGTTCGGGTCCCTCTGGACGCTCCTGTTTTAACGCAAAGGTCTCAAAATCAAGAGAAAAATATTAAGGGGCACAATGATTGTATGTACAAAATTTCAATCTTCTAGCTGCAAAAGTAAGGCCGCCAAAATAATAATAATAATAATAATAATAATAATAATAATAATAATAATAATAATAATAATAATAATAAATAGGCCTAACAAAAAAGTGTGATATCATCATCCCCTATGTGTCGACGCAGAGGGGCGTGAAACTATACGTGATGTGTTCCACATTGCCTCTATGCTTGCAAAAACACAAAAATCCCGATTCAGAAAGCTTTATTAGTACTTTTTAAACCGAATAATCAAGATACTACCCTATCGTAGTTATAATTACGAAAGATCTTAAAAGAATTAATGCTGACCATAAATCTCGTCTCTACTTCCTATGTTTCTTTCTTTGAAGTATTGTGAATAGAATCAAAGCATAAAAGTATTTTTTTCTGTCAAATTATTTGGTATCTCGAAAATATTTCTCAACTGAAATTAGCTACATGATCAATATATTCCTCATCATCAATGGCGTCTTCGTCTTTAACCCTTTCACTACCACTGGGACATGTGTGTCCCACGATACATTCTCAGAGGACCCGTGGTAATTCACCGCATGTTATTGCTATGAATCGATGTTCCACTGGTAAAGATAAGCCTGCTAATGATTTACAGTATTCTTATGAACATTGTCAAATAGACAGTAGAGGGAGTGAACGTGGTGATAATGGAACAGATAAAAGTGAAGAACAAGGTACTAGTGATAAAGCAGTTGTTGCTTGTACTGTCATTCGGCAAAGGATGCCGAAATGTAAAATATGTGTAATCATAAATACGACCCAACTGTTTTTCTGACAATATACGTATCATAATTGAAAATACAAGATGATCATTCAAGTCACTACGACTGGGACATACAGGTCCCACGTAAAAATATTAGTGGGATACATATGTCCCACCCTTCCCACATCAAAAAACGAAACGGCGGAAAATGTTTATATGTATACGTTTGAAAATAAGTTAAAATAACCATATATTAATGTTTCTCACTCCGAAAAAAAAATGGTAGTGAAAGGGAAAAATCAATTGTGAGATCATACGCTTCGAGGGAGAACCTTCTCAACAATATTTACTACTTTACTCAATAGTGCTTTCTACGCATTATTCTTTTTGTTTCTCTAATTTCTTTTAAAAGGTGAAAACAAAGCTGGAAAAGTTACCTATATTCATAGTATCTTAATACTGCTCATTCCAACTTTGGAACTATATATAAAATAAAATCTGGTAACGACAGCAGACGTATGTACGTTAAAAAAACATATGTACTAACGTTACAATTTTACAAGACTGATCAGCGTTATCCTTCTAATAAAGGGTAACGCACTTCCTGCAGTAAGAAAAACTTCATTATCCTTTTATCATAGGCAACCAACAATTCTTTGCTGCTGTACAGGTTGCATACAAGTTAGGCAATATTATGAATTGCCTAACTACAGTACGTTAAAGCTACTATTACTAGGCCAAGATAATTGCTTTAGCTATCTATTGCAAGACATACAATTAAAAATTCACTCTCGTTCAAGAGTTATCGTGTGGACTAAAGGATGGATGGACTAACATTGCAATCTTACCACGATCCCAATAACCTTTTATTGTCTCGGCATTGTATCTTTGCCTTCGTCTCTGATAATGTCTCTAACGAAGGCAACAATATAATGCACAAACAGTAACACAGATTTTAATAGTAAGTGTTTGTTATGGTCAGATTAATTTTTATTTAAAAAAATCCTATTTTATATATACTTCCGTAATACAGTATAAATTCAATCTCCTTAGGAATGTCACCCAGTTCTTATCTTAGAAGCAACATCAAAATTATTCTGGAAATTGTTTAATCGTGTAAGCAGAGGAAGATATTGATTTGACAAGCAGTTTTGTCTGTTTCTACAAGCAGCATCATAATGTAGCAATTCCCATATTTAATTCAATCTTGTATTTCCCAAGCAAGCTGTCTAGTATGACAGCTATCATGGTGTAACCCTGTCACGGAAGAAAGACGATAACCCAAAGCTGGTTACGAACAAGGTAAAACAAGTCATTCTGACAGTCAATCTGGTTACACGTCACATTAACATTCTTAAAGTTACATAAGCTTTTCATAATGCATTACAGTAAAGAGATGAAATGGTTCAAGGACAGAATGTGCTTAAAAGGAGTCTAAAATCAATAGAAGACTATGAAATGTTAGTTTTATGGTTACCATCAATAGATTCAAGTTGGTTACAAAAATAAATACAATTTCAGTAGGAACAATTTCAGAATAAACAGATTAAAGACAGGGACACATATTGCATGAACATAAATATACCATATATAGACCAGCAAAGTCTTTAAATTTAATATCCCACGATTATGTTTGTTAGGCTAAGGCAGACGACGATTAAAGCAAAAGCAAGTGAATGATAGAAAAACTGGTGGAATGAAAAAGTGGGAGGAAACGAGTACGCCGAGAAAACCCACGGACACGATACTGACTACCACAAACTTACTGGGACAGGAATCGAACCAGGAACCCCATGCATCAGAGGTAAGAGCTCTATCTCTGAGCCACCGTGCACCGGTTAGAGTTTTATTTATTTAGCAACCACACTATTTTGAACCGAAAACGCTAATTTTGAAGCCTTGCAGTTTCGATGTCACCGGACGTGACGAAATTACTTGACTTACCTATCCATTTACTATCACTGATTACAATGACTTCTTGTTTTCATGGTGACCATGTAGTTATTTTTAAGATAAATGACAATCGTCTCAGCCGCTATTGAGCAATGTATTATTATTATTGAAAAAATCATATCTGTTGAAACTATGCGAAGAGTCAGAGAGACATCGTTTTCAGAGCAAGCTCTACTAGTAAATGTATGAATCATATATGTGATTAGAGCAGAGTGTGATACTCCTATAGTAGTGAATGTGGTGTTGACATTCAACATCTAGAGATCTTCCCATCTTGCGTAACTGAGCATTCAACAGTGGTTAAAACTAAATACTGAGTATGCTAAAATGCATCAGCTCCTACTTTTTCAATACAGTATCCACGAGCTGGGTTCCGGGTTCGATTTTCGGTGGGAAAGATTTAAATAATTGAACACAATACAGTGGTTTAGATTCCACCTTACTTTGTAAGATCACGTCTCGTATACCCTCGATACTAAAAGTAAAGGAACGCTAATTTCCAATCCAGTCTACCACTAGCGTATGCAAAGGTGGGGAGTTTTCAGATTTTATCATTCTGCCTTAAACAGGGCATTATATAGGGTGCAGGAAAGTCCCGAAACGGTCCAGTAAGTCACAAAATACACTGATCAAAGAACAAAATAAACAAAAACATGCGATAAAAGTTTTGAAAAAGCTATCCAGTGACACCAAACGTAACCCCCTATCCTATTCCTTTCGGGGGTACGAGAATAACTTCAAAATTTTAAATGGGAACCCCCATTTCTTATTGCACATTTGGAATCTCCACACACACACACACACACACACAAAAAAAAGCAGTGATTTGACCCAAGAACCGAAAAAGTGTCTTCACGGATGCACAGTGCCTTTGACTCCGCAGTCCAGTACGTTAACCGTATGCCCACACAGTACGGGATTGGCAATTCGCATTTTCATAATGTTTTTGGTAACCCCTTCTTTTGTGTGTCGATTCAAGCGCCATCCGTGGAGTACTGTTTTCAATTATGGGTCAAATCACTACCCCCTTTTTTCTGGAGAATCCAAATGTGCATTAATAAATGGGAGTTCCCACTTAAAATTTTAAAGTTACCCCCGTACCCCCAAAGGGGGTGGGGATAGGGGTTGCGTTTGGTATCAATGAATAGCTTTTTCAAAACTGTTAGGACGTCTTTTTCTTTGTTTTGCTTATCTGTATATTTCGCGAGATATTGGACCGTTCCGGGACTTTTTCCGCACCCTGTATATTTTATATATATAACAAGACATGTATACAAAAAATTCTGAAACGATATAAACCTCTCTTGATGAAACTCATTGTACGCTACTGCAACCAACCAAGGAACCAACCTCGATTAGAATTAAACAAGTATGAACTGAAAGTTTCCATAAAACAGAAAGCAAGCAAATGGATAATGGTTAATAGGCTTACAGTCATTAACATTGAGGTAAGAGAAAAAAAAAACTCTGATTAGAAAAAACAAAAGAGGATTCCAATGACGCCATGAAGCTGGTCAGGGGAGGAGATCAATTTGGTTGGAGTGAGAACAAAGAAAGAACGTGCTTTTAAATCTCCCAACGAAGAAGCAAAAAGCTGGAATGCTGTAACAGACTCTGAAGGAGCCACTCACAACACTAATATGATTTCTTTAAAGAAACTGGAATAGCCTAATGAGAGCCCTTCGCCCTTCGAGGAAATGAAGCCTCTGGGAGGCAGGAATTAGTCATGCTTAAGGAATGGGTTTGAACCACAAAAATTACAACCTCTGACACATCCAATGGAAATGGGAGTTCACACAAAAACTACGCTTTTGGTTTCGAATATATTAAAACAGGAACAATTCGAACTCTATACTGTTAATTTAACTTTGGAAATATTCAACATGTACTAATAAAACAAAACTGACAAACACCAAATATGTATTAATAATACTTACGTAACCGTTTCGGAAATGTAACATCACTTTCATCAGACACGTTATGAAAAATCAATCCAAGAATAATAAATATAAACAGAAAGTGATAGAGGATATTGACTCTAGGAAGAGTGGGTGTATCCTTTGTCTTTAAATTATTATGAAATTCACACAAATGTTACTAACATACAGTGTGAGTCAAAAGTTCCTTACTACTCTTATAAAATGAAAGCGAGTGTACATATTAGGAGCTAGTGTTCTACTACTTCCACGCTTTGCACGTTGGCCTACCGCCTCTTTTGATGGACCGGTACCACTAACATAAGCACCCGACCCATAGTTCCTTTATCTGGACTTTGTGTCCTTGTGCACGAAGTGCACCGTCAAGATTTGTCCCCTAACCTTAACGCCTTAGCGTGTAACCTCCATTCACTGAGGGAGTGGGATACGCCCACTGCGCGGCAGAGCCGAAGCCCCACCTATCAGTTATCTACTGATGAAGGCGGACTGCTAGCGAACCAGTCCTCCCATACTCTGCAGTATGGTGCCCGAGCGTTTCAAGTCAAGCTCACCTCCCCCACAGGCTCACTGTTACCCAGATTCCTGGGATCGACTCCCATGTAGTACCGAATCCCACGGTATGACCAAGCACAGCAGAGTCCCAGGCATGCTCGAGGGGGCTTCTTCAATCCCGGCCCTACCTACTTCTAACGTTCAACAGGCCACCGCCTTCGCGTGTAGAGGTAACACGCAGACGTCGAGATACTTCCGTACCTCATCCCAGATCCTATGGTACGTGTTAAGTCACCATTTGAGTTTGGTGCCAGCAATGTGACACTCCCTCCCGGTAGGATCGTCCAAGCAATACGAGACTTCCTCTAATTACGACAGAGGGACACTGTACATTATCACAGCCAATGACTGATGTAGACCGTCTGTGATAGACATTGTCATTTGGGAGCCGTGTCTCCCCTGGCAGGCCCGTCCAAGGAATAAGGGACTTCCTGCAATTACGGTAGAAATACACCGCACATTACCAGACCCAATGCTTGATGTAGACTGTCTCCCTTTAAAGACTAGCCATTTAGGAGCGGCGGCTCCTCTGGTAGGGTCGTGAATTCTTACACGATAACAACCCCGAACTGGGGCAACTGAATTCACTACCTCTTATTACGGTAGAGGTACACCGTACATTACCAGACCCAATGGCTGATGTAGACTGTCTCCCTTTAAAGAAAATGGCCATTTGGGAGTGAGCAGCTCCCCTGGTAGAGTCGTGACCTCTGCACCCAGTGAGCTAGCAACCCTAGACGCAGAGTCATTACCTCAACACTCCTAAGGTATGAGTGTGCGTTAGGATACTAGGTATCCCATCCCGGACCCAAGAGCACGCACGACACGCTCTTTGAAGGCAGTACCTACATCATCCTCCCAGTAGGGCGTTGGATCCACCCCACTGAGCACACCAACTACCTGCTCTTTCGTACGTGTTGAGGTACTATGTAGCCTTATCTCCCGAACCCAAGGGCACGGCTTACTTGTCCATTTGGGAGGATAGCCAGTCACACGCACTCTCCCGGATCCAATGGCATGAGTTAGTCGTCCATTTCGGAGGTTGGTCGAAGCCTCATCTCCGCCGGAAGGTGGTTGTCCAGCGAGTCAAACACAGTCTATAAGAAAGAACTGCCCGAAGAAGCTCGACATTCGAGATAGCAACTTGTTTCCAAACCCCACTCGAACCAATCTCCCCCACCGGAACACGGCTCCCACAATGCATGCAACCAGCACGCAGCCAGTGGGAGACCCTTCCCCTTTCTGAGCACGAGTTTGGGACCGGTCATGGTGAGGTTCAGCGAGTGTAGATAACTGGAATTAGTAATTGTAGGGACACGTTGGGTCGAGGGGAACCTTTATGGTGCGTATCAAGTGAACGACGCCATCTTGCTGATCGCCATTTTGAAACTTGCTTGAAAAATCTAAATAAATAGGGAGTCCTGTGATGTATGAAACAGGGCTAGAATTTTAAAAAAAATTCAATGGTGTAGGCAGATTTGACATAACTGTAATAACTTTGAATCTATAACTACATAAAACTCAAATTTATATCATTTCCAGATACTGACTGATCCATGCCATTAACCAAAAACAACCGCATCGAGACTGGTACCCGTGTAGTTCATAATTTCAACATAAGGCATCCTCAACATGCTCCAGTTTCACATATTGCAATGGCACAGTTACTGATTACGTTCAAAGAGACGAGTATTGACGAGACTTCAATCTTTCAAAACTCTTGTTTCATTGCAGAAAAAATACGACATATCTAGTCTCCTAAGACTAAATTTCCTGCCAAACCATAAATACAAAGTTGGTAGTAGTGCATTAAAATTCTACTAGTTCATTATTTGAATTAATGGATTTTTCGAATATTCGTTACTCAAACAATTGTTCCAATAACGAATATTCAAATAATCACTGGAATAATTTTAACAGCATTAATTGGTAACAATGAAAATGCCATGATATGACTGTTACTTCAAAATCTATGGGGAGCAAAATTTATCTGTTTTATAAAATTATATAATTTGGTTTGGCTTAACGTCCCTTTTTCCACACCGAAGCTATATGGAACGTGAACTTACACCTTAACATGTGATCCGAATGGCATGAGCTTCCCACGTCACGAGGAAGAATCAGAAACTACGGTTACAAGGCCGATACTTTTGGAGTTGGCAACTGCGCAGTGTTTCAGCCAACTACGGCGCAAGTTGTACGAAAATAACTCATTTCACGAAGAAGTCCGCTCAGTTATTCAATTTTTGTGGGCGAAACATGTAACCTTGGTTGAAATTCACCGGCAGTTGTTAAGAGTTTTACGAAGAGACTGTAATGTTTCGTCAGGATGTCAGAGAATGGTGTCGAAAGTTTGTGGCTGGTAGAGAAAATGACACCGACGAAGAGCGTAGAGGCCGACCCAGCATGGCAACAACAGATTTGAACACAGCTGATTCAGACAACAGGCGGATCGCGTTACTTTCACGACTTTCACCTGTTCTCGCACTTGGAGCATTTAGGAGGCCGTCGCTCTATTTCAGACGAGATGAAACACTTCATGACTACACGCAAGGAATCTTCAAATTCATCCCACGATGCTACAAGTGCCTCAACCGATATGGAGATTATGTTGAAACCAACCTAATATATGTACTAACTGTTGGCTGTATGAAATACACTGCAGGCTTTGTAATCTTACTTTCAGATTATCCCTCGTACTTGAGAATGAGATTGTGCTTTTTTCATCTAAGCCACGTACTTTGTTATAATGCTGCATTAGATACTTACAAGAAACGGACAATCTGTCTCATTATATGTTCCACAAAATCACAAATCAAAGTAATGACAACTTTCTAAACAAGTTATATGTACTTATAACATTGCTCCATATAAACGACTGAGCTTACTCCACAAGAAATACTATACAATATCACTGATATTTTTGTCCCTCCTCCTTCGACATTGTAAGGTTAATATGAAAACGAATATTGACTAGGCTATGTCGTGCGTCTCTACTCTGGTTTCACTCATTCCCTATCAGTGGGCTTCTTTTTTCTGTTCTCTTCCATGATATCCAACCTTCTCCAAGGGGCAACTGCTATGAAATATTTCTTGGAAATCAATACTCCAGAACAAACGTACTTCAACAAAAAGAACAGATAATTATTGTTATACAAAGAAGCTGGGAGTCCGTAAATCAAATGCCTTCCTTTATCAGGGATTACCATCTACCTTCATTTGACGCTCCAACCGCCGGTTAAGTAGAGTAGTTTGCATGCCACTCAGTTTTATCTCGGAACAGAATCTCCTAGTGTTACCACAAAAGCGTGCAAGGGTTGCTCCATAAAACGTGGCTTCAATGTTGAACCAATATTTACTTTCTTTTATCATTAGTGCTATCAGTTCCACTATGCTGGCACACTTCCCTACTTCGAGTCGTCAATACAACAGCAATCATTTCCATTACAATGGAAAGAGCAGATCATTACACATCATCAATTTGCTTCACTTCTCTAGTCACGAAATACAAATTTCAGCGATCAACGGAAATCTGCAATGATCTAACAATTTTTACCATGTCAAGTTAAGGTGAATAATACGTTTAATCAGAATTACGTGGTATTCTTATCCAAAAAGAAAATAGTCCAAGGTCATTTGTTCTAATGCCTCCTTTAATTGTATAACTTAAGTAGTAAACTCGACAGATGAAAACGCATTCCCGCATCTTGAGAACGAACACAGCTGTAGGTCTACAATTCACAATTAATTTTATTACCCCACCGTTCTGTAAAGGCGTCGATATTTAGGAGGGGGCTTTGACTGACTAACGTCCTAGCCGCACTGAAAAGAACACCTGAAGCGCCAGAGGCTACTAAAAGCAAAACGCTTACTTAAGTGTTACGCAGCAAATAGACACCGTCGAATCCTTTTCACCGATGAAAAGATTTTTAGTGTTGAGGAGACTTTAAATGTCCATGCCACATCCTCTAGAGAAGCTGGTGAAACGGCTGTGTTTCAGGTATGGTGTGGTGCGGTGGAGTGTGAACTACGAGAGCACAACGGAGCTTCATTTCTGTGAAAAGAGGGCCAAAACGTCAGCCAAAGTGTACCAGGAGACAGTACTTGAGAGACTAGTCAAGAATCTCGCCCAGCTCCAAGCACACAAGGCACGGAGAACTCAGCAGTGGCTGGAGGCAGATGTTCCGGACTTTATTTCCACTTCAGATTGGTCTTCTGCAAGTCCGGACCTAAATCTTTTGAACTACAAATTGTGGTCCAAGCTTCGGGAGATGGCTTACACGAAGACATTCTAATATTTAAAGTTTAAAACGGTCTCTTTGGAAGGCTACTGCATATTTTCCAGTTGTGTTGCGTAACGCAATTGATAAGTGGCCATAAAGACTTAACGACTTGACAGCATGCAAATGATGGTCATTTTGAATAATTTTATTATTTATGATCTTGGTTCATAATGCATGCATGTAACTCATGTTATTAGGATATTAAAATGTCTCTGACCATTTTATGTCAATGCACTTAAAACTTTGGGAGAGTATTTATGGTAAGACTAGGTAGAAATGTGTTGAAACTTGATGCGTGTGGTAACTTTACCACTTTATTTTTTATAAAAAAAGGCCGATCTTAGAAAATGTAGCCTGGAGCGTATGCAAACCCGCTCGAACCATCGGTTGGTCCTCGCTCCCCCAATATAATCCAGTCGAGGAAGAATTAACAAAGAGTTTCTGTGGTAAACTTCGTCGTGCCTGTATTTCAATATTAGGAACAGCGAAGTAAGTTCGTAGAACAAAGGCTCTTTCTTAATCAGTTATTGCATTTTGGCTATTTTTATATAATTAATTAATTCCCAATATATTTTCTCCATGAGTATTTAAGTTTAATGTCTAGTCAAATATTCTACTTTACTTGTCCTGGTGTAAACAACCAGCGGCCCACGATGGACCTTACAAACAGCACGTTACAAAATTAGTTATGTGGATAAGATATCAAACGAAAAAGTATTAGCAATGATTTAAAAAAAAAAAAAAAAACAGAGGACACTGACTATTTCGAAAACAAGAGAGAGCATGATTGGACACAATACGAGACATGGAGGAATCACGCTGTTACCTATGGAGGGAAAGGCAGAAAGAAAATTATGTCGAGGAAGGCCACTATTGAAATATAAAGGCCAAATAATATAAAATACGGGGAAGAAAAGTACATGGAAGTGAAAAGTCTGGCTCAGGATAGGGAAGAGTGGAGAGCCAATCGAAAGATTGCTGATCCAAGATATAGTTCATATTCTGTATTGAAAGCCATTTCCCGGACATTTCGGGTGTCTGCACATGGCCTATTTCAGAGGTCTTGATTGGCTCATTTAATTCCTCATAGAGGTGAAGGCAATCGTTATTTGCAATTTAACCTGTGCTTTAGACTCCACTGCCTGTCAATCTCTCTATCACTCCAAGCCACAAGTACTTGAAGCCTGACGAAACAATTACCTTTATAATCACTTTAACTTGTACTCTTGCTAGCTGAATGAATAATACGAGTACAAGGCACCTCAACGTCAATCTGTTAATCAATCATAGTGTATCAGCGTGAGAGCCGTCACTTCTACTTCTGGAAGCCATTCAATGCAGGAACAAAATATGGCCCAAACATTTTTCAAATGTTCGATGTCTTTTCACGAAGTTCACACGGTCAAAGCTCGAGGATATCTACAATCGTGCTCATCGTTAATTGGGCGAATACTGCAGCTCGGAGGGCGAAGAGTCTCATGGTTAATGAAACAACTTGCGCTAAGAAGTTTATCTCGTATGAACATCAATAGCCATAAACTTGGCTCTCAGAATCTTTAATTAAATCTCTCTATAACATATTCACTGCTATTTATGTCCAATTTCGTTTAATACTGTTTGCTGATTCCCCGAAACACAACTAATGAAAAGTTTTCACGAGTGTAATAAGAACATAGGAATAAATTTATGAAACTTTCGAGATCCCTGAAAAAACAAACACAGGTAAACCGCACCCATAAGTTCCCGGCATGCAAAGCTGTGGAACGCAGCGTCTGTTATCGAGTCATCAAATATAGTGATCTTCAATTTCTAGGCGATGAGCTACTTATCTATAGAACTGAATTCAGATTCAGCCAGTAGTTACCGAGGAATAAAATACCACATACAAGGTGAGCCGAAACAAACAGAGCCTGTACATGGCCGAGCCCAGTTACCAAGTATAATGATCTTTATTCCTTAGACCATGGGCTACTTTGCCCACCGAATTTTGCTCAGATCCGGCAAATGTTACACAGTACCACAATGTTCAGTACCACAAGCAAGGCGAGCCAAGCTTGTCTTGCCAATATATATATTTTTTTTATTTATTTAAGCACGGGCCATTTACCCACAAATTTGGTTGATTTGACCAGTAGGTACTGAGAGATAAAGTACTGGTATCACCCCCTCCCCCCACATACATACACACTTGGGAGCTAAAAATTGGATTTAAATATAGCCACTGAATTTACTTTTTCACTTAAATTTGAAACGGATGTTTGAATTTCGTCAGTTTCGGTGATTACAAATGTGCAAAGTTCCAAAGTTGGAATTTTGGTTCCACACAATATAACTGCTTGGCGCAGAAAAAAAGCATACACATTTATTTTCATGGAATATATTTCCGTGTCCTTTTTACCTTTGATCTATTTATTTTTCAAAGTTCCCACGCACTCTTAGATGATTGCTTCTCTAAAATTATTAAATGCTGTGCCTCTATGTAAGGGGATAGTCTCTTGTATATTTCATTAAAAGGCCCAGAGGAGTATAACGACAATTCAAACGACTCTTTACGATCTGTTGACTACAACATAAACTTTGGCAGCCAACGACATATCTACAGAGAATGCATACAGAATTTCAACAGCAGTAAATAGTAATTTATACAAACGCATCATCTAGCATTTTAAGAATAAATCAAGCAGCATTGCTAAGGAGACACACCTCCTGGAGAAATTGAAAAAAAAGAAAAATATCAGAAAGAAGGGAAGAGAGAAGATGATCAGTTACCTGTTCTCCCTTCGTGACTGTTCTCATCTTCTGAGGGGCGGAGGAAAGCTTAATTGTTGTTCTATGAAGTCCCCATGGCTGTAATTTGACCCTTCTATTTATAAAACAACATATAAGAAAAATACAGCCTTCTAACTAAAAATAAACGCCAGACGTACGCACGTACACCGGACATGCCTTCATGACAAGCCAGCGGCCGCAGGGCAACATTCTTCTCCAATCCAATATGGACTACGAGAACTACTACAAACTACAGACATTTCTTCTGTCTTCTCGAAAGGGATAAACCCCGCCTTATTAAATAAGCAAGAAGACGAAATAAAACATCGAAACGAACCCTTATAAACCCACTCAGCAGACTGGAATATGAAAACGAGAAGCAAAAACCAAACTCATTTACAAGGCATCACACAGCAGTGATTTCCATCCATCAGAAATTCCATACATCTGTGATTACTGGTTAAAACTAGATACAGCTACACATAACAAAACAACACCTTCCAAAACATTACAAGCTGGTTCCCAAATACGTGAAACCACAATAAGGATGATCATTTTCCACTCATACAGCTTTCTTGGAAATATATCCACAAAAATTATGCAGCATTTGAAGTTTCTCAGCACAACTGAAAATAATTTGCGCTCTTAGGTTTGAACTGATGCCCTGAATCTAAAGAAAACTTACTTTACATAATTCACCCAACTGTTTATTTCGAACAATACGATTTTCTGTTACAAACATGATGTATTGTATATGAAAACAGATTTCTTAAGTCCCCTTCTGTTTTCAAACTATATATTTTAGACGAATACGGCTGTTTTCTTTTTTTCTTTCTTTCTTTTTTTTTTTTTTTTTTTTTTTTTTTACAAAGGAGAATACTGGATTAGAAAAACTAACTAAAACAAACCAAAACTTACAAATCTTTGAGTTACTTTCAGTCTAAATGAAAATGGTGAAGAAATAATTTGGAATGAAACTATTGCACACCAGATACTATTGGTTGCTAGATATTGTAAGAAAGATTGCTATGTATATTCTTTTCTTAATTATTCAGTTCCCTTTTCATGTCAAGAGATGGAATTGTAGTTAATATGCAATCTATCTATCTATTAAAATGCTACAAAAACTATAAAAACGCCTGAACTCCAACCTCTAACTTTCGATTTCAAACCTTTGACTTACGGTTATTTGTGATTTAACGTTTAACAAAGACAATATTTTAAAGTGTGTACTTTAAATAAATTATTATTTAAATACATCTTTTTTTTCATAAAGTTTATGTTTTAAAGCTATTGTTCAAAGCCTTTGTATTTTAATAAGCCTTCTCCAAAATCAATGCAAATGAACTGTGCTGCCATCTGTGGAGTTTTTATAAACTATATGTTTGTGGCCAATCCTTTCGACAATGAGATCTCGGAAACTACATGCTCTAGAAAGATGACGTTTTCACTGGTCGATTGCAAATTTCATATAGATTGTCCAGTTCTAATTGAATATTTAAAAAACATAGCCACTATTTCTTTATTACATTTTTACGGCTACACTGGAAGTGTTGAAATTTAAAAAAAAACTAAAGCATCACATCCTACGCATTATACATTCGAACACCACTTTGTTGTATATAGGGGTTGTATATGTTTCAGGCGTTTGTTTCATGGCTAAATAATAATGAAAAAGGAAGGATAACCATTTCTCCAGTCTAAGATGAACCTTTATTTTTGGTGTTTTGCCCAATGAACACCATAAATAACTGACATTATAATTAATTGTGTATGTAATGTATTTGTTTATTACATACTGCATGCAAAAAGAAAGAAAACTCTGATCATAGATGAATTAGAAACTCTAACCGGAAGTAGGCTCAAATCTTGCAAACGGTGCGAGACATTGAAAAAATAACTGAAAAAATCTTTCCTTTATGGTATCTTTTGCCGATTTTTATCAAGACGTCTTTCACTTGCGTCTGTAAAGGGACACATACAGATGTTGTGAGGAATGACAAGGAGACTGATGCTCATATGTGAACAATGTGCTGTGTAGAGAGCGCAAGTTCAGCTAGTAAAACTTAAAAGTACAAATATCTGTATTTACATCTATTTGTGACTTCTGGTTTTACAGTACTTTTCATAATAGTGTCCCTGAGAAAGTAGAAAAATCTAGGCTACGCTGGGATGGACACACAGAAAGAATAAAGGAAAAACCCTTTCCTAAAAACTTTCTACAAAGAAAATAAGTCACGATTAATCAAGAAATAAGACAGCATAAAAACAGAATGTAGAAAGAGAGAAATGAAATAGGAAACCAAAACAGTGGAGTAAAAGAAATAGTTGGATTGGCCTTGTACACACCAAGAGACGATAATGAAATTGGGAATTAATGATTAGAATTTTGTTTCATAATTGATATTAAAATGATGTGAGAGAGCCGTCATGATATTGAGGACAAAACTAAGATACAAACCATTATTTGTCCAAAATTTTCGATTCCGTAGATGGAAACTTACTCAACCAGTTATGACTATACTACAACATTTCGTATAATATGGGTTATTTTTTCAAGAATAAGTGATTTTTATGGAAATTTATTGGTGATCGAACACATACGGAACATGCATCCCGAGCTCAATTTTACTAAGAACCTATTCATATTGACGAAAAGTAAGTGCACAATGCCTTCTTCTGGAGTGAGTTCATCTACTTCGGCCAATGCATCCTGCACACGATACGAATATATTGATACTGATAATATACGAGGTGTTTTCAAAAAGTATCGAACCTTATTTGTTCCCTGTAAGTTAATGAAGCGCGAAAGAGTTTCTTCAGTTTGATGTAGAGGGAACACTCATGCACACTCGTGAGTTTTTTCTTTCGGCCGCAGAAAGCATCAGTCGCTGGCAGTCGGCCAACGAGTGAAGACGTTTAGTGAGCGGTCGTCAATTTCAGTTTCTTGTAAAATGACAGAGAAACTTAAGCAGCGATATTGCATCATATTTTGCCAAAAAAAAATTGGCGATATCCAAGAGGAAACCATTCAATCGGATCGGTACATTCAATTATGAACGAGAATTTGGGCATGAGGAAATTAAATTAAGGCTTTTATCGCCAAACACAATATTCCTGTGTGTCGTCAGGCTCTGTTCTCACCCCATATGCTTCCATGTGACTTTTGATTATTTCCCAAGCTGAAAATACTACTAAAAGGGACTGGATTTGAATCAATAGAAGACATCGTACGTAATGCGACGGCACGGTTGTTCACTATTCCAAAAAAATGCGCTCCAACAATGGCGGGAGCGCTGAGAGAGGTGTGTGTATTACCAAGGAAAGTACTTTGACAGGGATTAGTGTTTCGGATTTCCAAATCAATAACTGCATTTTTCGCAACCAAAGGTTCGATATTTTTGAACTCACCTCGTATAATTTGTGATACTGAAATAATTTTGCAAAACAATGAAGTGATCCGAAAACATGTTTCACATTATTATTATTATTTAAAAAAGGATTGGTTCATCGCCGGGAAGGCCAAAACCTAGAATGCAGCCACCTGGTCCGCACCAGAGATGTAAATTTTACAAACACTTCACTTCAACTTGCGCTCGCTAAACAAATGGAACTCCTGCTCACTAACGTCATTTAGGTATTTGCGCACTCTTAACTTCAATAGAACTCGGGTTCACCACCATAATAGAGCTCCGCCCGAATACCTGAATGAGACACGCGCTTACAAACATTAATAGAAGTCGGGGTCACTAACTTCAACGGGTAAAATATTTGAGTTTTATGTCCCACGGTTATGCCAGTTAGGCTAACTAAGACGGTGATGATGAGAAATGAACGAAATGGTGGAATGAAGAAAGTGGAAGCAGACGGGAGAACTCCGAGGAAACCCACGCACATGATGTTCGTCCACCACAAAGTTCACTGGACGCAAGCTGGGATCGAACCAGGGACCACACGCATCAGAAGTGATCGCTTTACAACTGAGCAACCGTCCCTCCATCATTCGTATTAAATTGCAACAATGGTAACAATTACAATGTCTGATATTTTTCTGTTGCTGTTAATTGACAACAGCGAAAGCATGCAGCGCAATTTTGCTCTGTACAGAAAGCAGGGCTGTCTATCTATTGTGACGTCGCAATGACAAAGAAAGAACCACGTGATTCCGCAATGACATGCTCGGAAATTACATTGTTTCACAAGGTAATGTAGTGTCTCCAACGTCAACTCCCGAACGTCGATGAACTTATGCTTAATTATTAAGCTGAACTCGGTTGAGGCCTAGACGCCTCTGCTTTGCACTCCAAATGTGAATGTATCGTAAGAATAACGTAAACCAAGAAAAACACTGAAGTTATCGTATGAATAATGTAAGCAAAAAAAAAAAGTTACATTAGCTATGACGGGATTCGATCTCAGGATTTCCATTTTATTATGACGTGATCGTGTTAGGCATCGCTCGAACAGAACACCTAACTGAAACACGCTATGCGCATCAATCAACTAATAAAGAGAACTGAATGGAATTACAACATTAAACAGAGAGATCTATTTTATTTAGAATCTTAAGTTGCCGCTAGAATACAGACTACAAACATAATCCTTATTGCAAAAGACTCGCCCATTTCGACAACACGCTAAAAAATTACGTCACAGCTGTCGAGCAACATGACAAACGAGAATGCAGCTCCATGAACAATGCCAAGATATTATGTTGACATAACGCAACTTAATAGCATTCCTATTACAACAAGGATCAGGTATTTGGAAATATTACAGAGCATCATCTATCATCAACTTTTCAGCTGCTTCCATTGGTTAGTTCGGAAATTCTTTCTGTCCTCTCGCATTACTATTACGGAGCATTTAAAGTGAGTTCAACATAAATCGCACTAATCATTTGAGTAATTTCATTTCGAATACTATACCTAAATACATATGTATATAGACAAAGAATAATTCCCAATTTGTTCGCTCCAGATGAAATTTCATTCTTCTACAGGGTGGTCGGAAAGTTCTTGTGTAATTGTTCATCTACAGCAACGTATAAGATTGAAATGCAGGAAGTTCTTATCAGCTGCTTTTCGTTGGACTATCGGCTTTTCCTCGCTTCTTTCACAAGACCCCAGACACCATTGCTAGATGAGCTGATAAGAGGGTTTTCGCACGTCAAGGCAATGAAGCCAGACATTGAGGATGTCCACTTCAATGATTTCGGAAAATTTCACTCAGGCCTCTGCGAATGGCCAAAGCGAAAGATACTTCTCACTGCGAAAACCGCCTTCTCCTATTCGAAATGAAATCTTACGTCCCATGGTTATGCCGGCTAGGCTAAAGGAGACGGTGATGAGAAATGAAGGAAATGGTGAAATGAAGAAAGTGGAAGAACCCCGACAAAACACGCACACGGTGTTTGTCCACCACAAAACTTACTTGGCGCGAGCTGAGATCGAACCAGGGACCCCACCCACAAGAGGTGAACACTCTACCACTGAGCCACCGTGCTCCATCATTCATATTAAATTGCAACAATTACAAAATCTGATAATTGATTATTGGTCTTCTATTACTGTTAATCGACAATAGCGACAACATGAAGTGCAACTCTGCTTTCTACTACCTTGCTGCTGTTCCAGAAATAGCTAATTATGTACCGTAGAAGGCAGGGCTGTCTATTGTGGCGTCATGATAACAAAGAAAGAACTACGTGATTCCACAATGACATGGTCGGTGCTTAGGTGATTTTGTACCAGATAGAAAATATTAAAGTACGTAGATGCTTATACGAATATCATAGTTATTAATAGGGTTGCCAGATTTTTCACAGAGAAAAACTAAGATTTTGACAATTTATACAGAGGAAAAAGGAAGCAGCAAACACATATGGTTTCACATAGTAACGCAGAATTATTTTAATTCGAAAAAGGATCACTTTCATTAACAAGCGGAACAAAGTCGGTGCAGGAACTTAGATGCTCCCGGTGTGCAAATTAAAAAAAAAAAAAAAAAACGAAAGAAATCTACATCCAACAGTTATGCCAGCTAGGTGAAAGGAGAAAGTGATGATGAGAAATGACTGAAATGGTGGAATGAAGCAGGAGGAAACGAGAGAACCCCGAGAAAATCCACGCATATGGTGTTTGTCTACCACAAAGTTCACTTCGCCCGAGCTGAAATCGAACCAAGGACCCCATGAACCAGAGGTGAACGCTCTACAACTGAGCCAACGCGCAAAATTTAGTCCCTGATACAGCTTAGCTATTAAATATAGCGATCTTTATTCTTTAGACAATGGGCTACTTGAATATAAAAAATTCTCTCTGACCAGCTGATTGTTACCGAAAAATAAACCAGCTGATAGTTACCGAGAAATAAAGTACCACATACAAAGCGAGCCGAGGTTGTCCGTGGTCGAGCCCTATAAGCTAACATCGGGAGCTAAAAATAATTTTAACACACAATACAAAAAGTACATTGCAGCTCATGTAGTTTGGATCCCACGTTAACCTCTAAGTCTTCGTCTCAAATAGCCTCAGTGGTGAAAGGGACATTAAATCCAAATCCTACGAACCAGGTATAATCCACAATCTTTGTTGACTTTTAATTGTATTTTAATGAAGATTTTGTACCTTGTATGTCTTAACAATTCCATATACAGTCTTCGTTTTCAAAAAATCCTTACCCGACATATCAAGATTCACAACCTACTCGAATTCTGCATTTGCTGATTCACAATAGCTTCTTCCTGACGTCAGCATGTGATCACAATCGAGACGATGTTGACAGACGAAAGCTTAGATGCTAAAACCAAGTTATTTTTAAGCATAATGTTAGGCGGCATGTGCCGGTTACATAGAAGATGTAACCGTAACCTGTTATAACTTATTTTCTCTGAATACTAAGTTACATCGCTGGGTTATTAACACTGTGTAACTTTAAAATAATAATAGAGCTTATTAACTTCCAGAAACATTTTTAAAATGCCTAGGACGTTATGTTTTGTGTATTAAAAATCGGAAGAAATCGTGTCACAGAGAGAATAATAAAAGTGTATAACGAAAAACAAATATTTTTTTGTCCTTTTTGTGTTATTTTAGTTCTCATTATGGCTCCCAAAAGAAGAAAAGTGTTGGTAATCGTCTTATGTAAACATACATTACATGGGTTACGAGTATTTACATTAATTTTAATGGGAAAAAATAATTTCGTTTGATGTACGTACAAATTTACGGTAGTGAATCATGGGTCCGCTGTAGGCCTAACTAAAGTGTACAAAAATAAAAATCTGAAAATTAAAAAAGAAAAGAATTTTCGAGTGAAAAAGTGCTAAATAAACCCCGAACATCACGCCAGAAATATGTTTTAATCGTGTGTATTGTACTTCCTACAACTTCCTTAATTAACCGAGAAATCTGAACGCTCGAAAAACTAATCATTCGTCTGAGATTTTCCGAGTAATACACGCTATCTACTAAACACTAAATTTAATTTATAATTGAATTTCTTGACTTCCCTTGATCCTTTTCCCTGCCTCTGTCGCCATCATTTTTCTCAGTACAACACATGAAAATACAGTAATATTTCGCAATTATTCATGGTACATTGCAAACGTACAAATTAACCAATTTATTTATCTGCAATTTAAATGGCCTGCTACGAAATCATTAAGAACATTCCCAATATAGAAATCGATTTTTCCATGACCCACAATGAAATTACCTGACCAAACTGCTGTGTGGTAGCTAGTTCTCGTATCAATATGTATAATATGTGGAAACCGTTCCTGTTTATCACTAGAAAGTACAGTTTCAAAATAAATGGACGAGTCTTTAGGCCATTTAGAGTGCATTTTCAGCATAAGCTTTTGTTGAGTTTGTCCTTACGAACTCGGAATGCCTCATATGTGTTTCTATTTCCTCAAAAACGCTGTAAACTCAGATAGTGCGAGTAAAATACGTAACGAACAAGCAAAGGCGCCGATTTCTCTGTAAATTTGGGGGGGAGGGGCATTCAGTTGCAGAAGGTATATATATGAGTATTTTAAGACAAATTGCATTCAAATTATGCCAAATATTGTATATTCATAAATACAATAGAGGGGCCCGGCCCCACAGGATCGGCGCTCTTGCGAACAGTAAAATCCCAAGAACCTTGCTTTGATTGATTGATTGATTGATTGATTGATTATATTAGCTTTGATTGATTGAGTCATCTATTGTACAAGATGGGAAAGTTCTTTTTAAAAAAATAACCCTTAGAGGAATTCCTGATGACCTCCTCTGAGATACAATTATATATATATATATATATATATATACAGGGTGTTAATAAACCATATATACTGTAAGCAAACTGTAGGTGGTGATTCCTCACATCAATATAAGATAAAAAGTTCATATGAACCTATGGCGAAAAGTGCATAGTTTCAGAGCTAGGGCTGTCCAAAATCGCGAAAAAGTCAAATTTTCAGAGGCTCTAGTTCGAGTTCCAGAAGCTGTGGATGGTGGTCCTTATCAGCGTAAATGAAAGTCACGCATACACAATCCCAAAAGTGTATATTTCATCCATTTTCAATAGGTATACAGGGTATTCCCCACAGAGTGTAATTCTCAGAAATGTTCTCAATAGAGTTTTCAGATATAACCTGATTTCAAGGAGACTCTAAAGTAGGCAGGAGATAAGTTTTAACAACAATGAACACCCAAGCTTCAGAGGGAAGTCAGAAGTGTTAGGAACCGGCAGCTCCATGTATTTTTGTGTTCGGAATAACGTGTGCTGCAATGTATTTCGTAACGGTATACTTCACGTTTTTTTCACTAATAAGCGTGAAAGAAAACATCGCAGCATTCGTTTTCCCGAGTACGAGAGACTGTGCTGCTGCTGATAGTTAACACTTCCGATATCCCGCCAAAGGATTCCGTGTTACGGCTGCCAAGGCATAGAGGTTGCCTACTTTGGACCAATCATAAAGTCAGAGAGAGCATGCCTCAAAATTCGGTTGAGGGCATGTCTGGGAATTTCATACTTTTGCATCCAAAAGTGTATATTTCATTCTATGTACACCCATTAAACATTAATGAAAGATGCATTTTTGGATTGCGCATTTTGGACTGGTGACTTCCCTTACGCTGATAAGGACCACCATCCACAGTTTCACAAATTCGAACTCGGGCTTCTTGAAATTTAGCTTTTTTGCGATTTTGGATAGCTCTGAAACTATACTTTTCCCCATAGGTGCATATGAACTTTTTCTCTTCTTTTGATGAAAAGAATCACCTCTTATAGTTTGTCGGTATAGTTCATTAACACCCTATATATATATATATATATATATATATATATATATATATATATATATGCATGTATGTATGTAATGATATAAACTGCCAACAGGGCTGTAGGAGAGACAATACGCCAAACAAGAATTCCTATCTCATCTACATCTGATATGGGATAGATAAACATGAATTGCCAGCAAAACTGTAGGCAACACAAAAATAGGCCGAACAGGAATTTGTTTCGCCTATTCTGGGATGAGATAATGATTAGTTAGCAGGCTGTGAAGGTACAGGAACAGGCCAAAACAGGAATTCCTGTTTCGCCTACATCTGAAACATTATATAAATTGACAGTTGGGCTGTAGGTGAAACAGAAATTAATGTTTCGCCTACACTTGAGATTAGATAAAGATTATGTAAATTGGCAGCGTGGGTGTAGGCAACACAGGAATACACTCATAATTGATTGATTGGCAAATTATTTCAAGATAATTTCTCGATGGTTTAGACAGTTTGATTTAAAAGTATTTTTATACGTTAATGAAGGCATGAACATGAAAGAAGACCCTCATAGTTCGTTCGTATTGCAAAAACGTTGAGTGCCCCTCGCTCAATAATCTTATACAACTTCCCAATCACTTGCTAACAAATAAAATAAGCATATAGACTGGTATGGCGAATCATTAATCTTTCATGCGAATTGTGCTTGAGCTTGGCTCCAACTGAATCTTTTTCAACACGAAGTTTTACGATCTCAATTCCCTTTTAACAAAACAGAAAAAGAAAGAATATAACAACTTTTTTTTTTTTTTTTTTTTTTTTTTTTTATTTATGAAAGAAGAGGTGAACAATCACGTCGCATGACTCTTCAACATTTGGGAAGTAGAAGCCCAACATTCCTCGTTCCTTGTTCCGGAAGATATTTACACGATGTTCACTAGATACTTGTCATATACAGAGAAAAAAAAAAAAAAAAAAAAATTGCTCGAGGCAATCCAAGATGAAAAGATTGCTCTTGCACCATTCCCCGTTCGTTTCTCTTTCCCATCAGGGTTGGAAATTGCTCTCATTTCAAGCATTTGCCACTTATTAAGAGAAATCTCTAATTAAAACTAAGAGAGTGCACTAACAGAGAAGAGAAATGCTTATGATCCTCCTGAAAGATATGTACTCTTGAATTCGATTCGTGGTAGAGCACAAATTGTTTGGCGCTGAGCAAATAATGAATTAAAACTACCGAAATCTCATCTATAACTCCCAGAAACAAGTATGACGGGAACCGATGCGTTTAGCAGACATTACCGAACTAAGTTACAAACAACTCCGTATGGACCTTCTAAATTTATTTATTTACAGGGTTCCTACTGATCTGGAGAAATCTATTCTTCTGATTTCTCCCTGATTTTTGGCAGGAAACTCCCTGACTTTCATGACACATGTCGATGATCTTGACATATAAATAAGGAATAAATAATGGTGAATATTTACATATGAGAAAGAGACAAATACTAATCAATTGGTCATACGTACATTGTACTTACCTCCTATAAAAATCTGAGCAACGTTCCATACTGTGACAATATAATAACAAATAGGTAATATAATGGTTGGCTAAGCTGCAATTGGTATACAATTAATGTTAGAAAACATATATTTTGTAAAAGTTCCCTGACTTTCCGTCTTTTTCCCTAACTTCCCTGACTAGTAGGAACCTGGATTTAACAATTCCACCTGAAGCTGTGGAGTTATTTTACACTGAAAATACATACATATATATAGGGTGTTTCAAAATATCACTGACAACAACATTTGGGAAGTGATTCCTGACACTAAGATAAGACAAAAGTGCAGACCAACGTGGGTGCACAAATGCTTTCTTTCGGAGTTATAGGCTACCGAAAACATGAATAAATGAACTTTAAAGGTTCACAGCTCCAAAACTATGGAATCTACCGTAGTCGGGTCAAGACTTCACTTAGGAACTAATGTGTGTCGCATTCAAAAATACAGATTTCAGAATTCTAAGGTACTCACGCAACAATTTTTATAGAGGGAGTTTGGCTTAGGGGTGATCGATAAGGCTGAGGACCTATCGAACTTCGGGAGTGAAAATTTATCGAGTTGTCATTCGGTTACTCGAAACCGTTCGAGTATTTGAAATTATCGAAGTTTCGGGTATTATCGAAATTTCGAGTATTATCGAAGTTTCGGGTATTATCGACATTTCGAGTATTAAAGAAGTTTCGGGTATTATCAAAAGTAATGGAGAGTTCGGTTCCTTCATCTCTCCAATGATTGCTTCTTGCAGCCAAACTAATCAAACAACTTTTTTTTTCATCTGATAAGTTATTGCAAAGTTGTATTTGTCGAAATCACACGTAAAATTATTTTTCTGCCTGCAATCAGCAAAGTGACTATTAGTAGACTAATGGTGTCTTGGGTTCCAATTCCATTCGGGTGATGCATGTTTTCTCTTCCTCTTTCTCTCTTCTGACAGACTGCTTAAACCTTGTACAGATCTGTGCGGAAAAAACTTTTCCTTCACTTCATTGCTAAGGAGAAAAGTTTTAATATGAACACTCTGCATATATGTAATACATATTATATACAACTATGATAACCTCGAATGCATTGTTTCTTCCGAACACTCCGATAATCCCGTACTTTTCAAAATACTCAAGCGACTTGACAAATGCGATCATATTGATATATTTCTGTATTTGCTGCTTTCAAACAATTCGAGACTCTCGAACACTTCGAGTGTCTCGAAGTTGTCTAATGTTTCTTACATTTCGAGTGCCTCAAACACCTCGAGAGTCCCGAACATTTCGGGAGTCTCAAATATTTCGGGAGTTTCGAAAGTTCGATAATTCGATAAAATTGAAATTCTTTATCGATGAAACGGTTTTGAAATTTTATCGAATTGTTATCGATTACTCGATTATCGGAACAGCCCTAGTTTGGCTACGGGCATATAATTTGAAGAACTCATCAACTACCTCTATAAAAATTGTTGTGGACGTACCGCAGGATTCCGAAACATCCGAAATCCATATGGATAAAATGTCGAAATTTGATCGTAAACAGAAGTATCAAAAATCGAACCATAAGAAAAAAAAACGTATGCACGGGGTGGGTCCTTAGGGTCCGGATCTTCTGACTTTTCTGTAAATTTAGTCTAATTTTAGAGATAATCTTACTAATTTCAATATAATTTATTCTCATGTTGAATTTGGAACTCCACAAAAGATCTTTGGATCTCGCCCGAAAAAATTCTACGTAGGCCGCTGTCAAAAATACTGAATTATTGGAAGTCAAAAATATCGATATTAGGAATATAAAATAGCAAATATTGATCGATATTCGACATACCTCACAGGTCTAGATGCAATTTGACAACTCTCAATTATGCTACCATTAACTCTACAGATTGTAAAACAAATAAGACAGCAAAAAAAAAAAAAAAAAAAAAAAAAAAAAAAGCGAACTGAAAAAAGTAATTCGAACTAGACATGCTATTCATATATTAAAAAAAAAAATCATAATCACACACTAAGGCACTTTTGTTTTCGTGAGAATGGGTGCTATTGGAGATTACTTATTTCTCCACCTACAGACATAGCAATCATTTGAAGATTGTCCACTATCGGTAGAGGCCACGAGATGCGGTAATCAGTGTACAATTTCCTTACCTGCTTCTCACTGTTGCTTTTCTTTTCTTTCTGGTTGTTGGTTGCTCGGTGACCTTGAGAAGGTCGCTCAGAAGGTGAACATCCTGAAGTTGCAGTGCAATCGTGCTCCCACACCCTGGACCAAGCGAGCAGGGGAGAGAGATAATCGGTCGGTGAAAGCGAAAAGGTTGCCCACCACCACAACCAAGTGGAAAGTCACGATTCTCTCGTCTTCAGGTGTTCTACTTTGTTCTTGGACGTCGCCATCGCCACCGAGGTAACAGCTCTGGCGAATTTTATCACGACTCCCAAGACTTCAACAGCCATCACGCTATTTTGATAACATCTCGGTCGCTTCACATCCAGGTGAAATCTATCTGCACTGCTATTATGAAAAAGAACACAACTGTTCTCTGACAAGGCGCATCAAATCAATTTCAATTAATCCACTTAGCCCGAGGCCAAGGGGAATATACAGCCCTAACTTTTGCATTTGAAGATGGTTAATCAGTTACATTTTATGGGTAGAATAGACGGATTTTATACTTACGCGCAGGGTAATGACCGCAAAAGCAGTTTTCGAAGTCGTTTCATGGACAAGGTTCAGTTGATGTTGAAGGAAACCAACCAGTGAAATTACAGAAGCCATTTTCACTTTTTGTCACATATTGAAATATTTGTTTTAAAAAATTAGCCCAGTGTAATATGATTCCACATGAAATTGCATTATTTTGATATCGAACAGAGTTTCCTTAAACTGTGATTATTTAGGCGAATGTAGGATATTAAGCTTACCGGCAAATAGGCCACCGGACATAAGCTCACTCCCAGTCTTAGTGCCTACAAAAGCTCACTGAAAAATCAATATCAAATAGATAATATCATTTATAATTACTTTTATATACAGTGTAATTACAGATTTGCTCAGTTCTATTTTTGGTTGCTATTAGATTTGATATTTCAATTTCTCTTTCCTAATTGGCTGTTTGTTGGCTGCAAACAGGCAACGATTGTTTTGATCTAGTTAATTTTAGAAACGATAAATTTTAATGAACTTCCTCCCTTGCACTTTAGACTAAAACTATAAAAGTATTCCCTAAAGAAATGTGGAACGTACACGAGGCTATACTTAAGGGAACATAAATCACAAAATTTAAGTAAAAGGTAGAATCGTGGATTTTCCGATTTAGTTAATGGAAGTCAATGACCCTTCTGAAAGGCTTTAAGCAACATAGAAAGAATTATGAAGCTGTATCCAAAATTCTTCTGCAGCATCAATTAGGAATAAAAACCTGCAAAACATAAAAAAATGGAACATAGAATACTAAATCAAAACTTATTGTTTTTTGTGTAGGGAAATGAGAGATTGTAAAACGGGTCCAAAGCTTTTTGCGAGCTATTGGTCATAGTGTCAAGTTTTAATGTCTGAAGTTGCAAATTGTGTAATTCGAATTATGTATTGTATTCTAATTTGTGTATTTCAAATTTTGGGTTATATACTACTTCGACAAAGTTATGCTGCTATAGTGTGTTTGAAATTGTTTATGGTAAAATGTGTATTATGAACTGTGTACTCTTTACCATTATGTAGTACAAGAAAAAAAAAAAAGTGAACAAAAAATGTCACATATGTTGTTGTGTGTATAAGTCGTCGGAATGATTCATTCAGCTTCTACACTGAGATTTCCCACCACGAGGATTTTTTTTGGGGGGGGAGGTCTTCAGCCCCTCTGCAGTGTCATCATTCGTTATTTAGTATAATTAGCAGAAATCGTTACTTACTTTCTTATACTTATTACTGGATATTATTATTTTATAATACACCTGTTTTATTTGTGGTGAGCTTATATACAGTTGAGTTATGTCCGCGACCCATCTAAGCATGCCCTTGTGGTCCTTTCAGACTGAACTCTGATCCAGAAAAGACAAAACTTAAATTCAAGTCAACTTCGTATCATACACTGAGGGCTCTGAATCTCAAACAGGAATTGATTATCCAAATAACAGATTTCACAATTTATTAAGAGAACGATTATATAAATTTTAATAGTTTACTGCATATACATGTATTAGTATTTATTATAAAATAATTCTCGACGATAGCATTTAGTAACAAACAAAACTATGTTTTTGAAGAAGGCAGGAACAGAGTGGTCTGTAAAACAGTGTGTCAAATAAAAGCGATCTTCATTTGATAAAAGTTAAAGAAACATAGATGCAAAGGACTAAATTATGTTACCCTACACGATACCGATATATTAACAGCATCCAATACTTTCGAGAAGCGGCTTCAGATGAATTGCCTATCACAAATAAATCATAGTAGGTTATTTCTCTTAACTCGGTAACAGTGAAAGTAATTCCGTATATAGAAGAAGTCGTTTTAAGTGAGTGATTGACTGATCAATGCCCAGGCCAAACTGCTTAAGCTAGAAACTTGAAATCTGGACACAGTTTAGGATCTGTGACCTACCATACCACTTTAAAAAAAAAAAAAAAAAAAAAAAAAAAAAATCGACGGTTAGAGACATGAAATTCGATATTTGGGCTTCTCATTTAAAATAATTAGACACATGTTTCACCGCTTTTAGACTTCCAAACTATGCTACGGATAAGTGCCGGAAGTCTTATAGAACGACTTTTTCTGTTCGTCCGTCTGTTCACAAATATCAGTACAGAAACAGTATAAGAGACATGAAGAAGCAGTTTTATGCAATCGGTTCAGTGTCCCTCCAAGAATAGGTTTCATCTTCTCCGTTAACCACATATTCAAACGGGAAATAGTTAAAATCCATTTTCAATTTCAACACTTCTCGTCATAGAACAAAAACAGCAACGGATAGTGACAAGTGGTTTTATTCAACAGATTCAAAGTCTCAATAAAACATGCGTCACTATCTGCAACACTCTGCAAATGATAAGATGTCGAGCAGCGTTTTCCTGCAATTGGTTCAGCGTCCCAGGAATAGATTAGAAGTCAAATAATTGAAGATATGCATTTGCTCGCTTAGATAAGGCAAATAACATTTCTGTGAAATTATTATTATTATTATTATTATTATTATTATTATTATTATTATTATTATTATTATTATTATTATTTTGTAAAAATGAAAGCCCAGTTCATGGACTGCGTAATTCCAACTCACCGTTAATTTACTTACTATTACCTTTTTTCATTATCATACTTGGTGATCTGATAATCACGTAAAAGAATAAAATAAGTAAATAATAATAATTTCCTTCGCTAATGAAAATGCGATACAAAATTTGTAGATTGCGATGCAAATTTAAACTTCTTTCTCTAGAGAAATTGCTGACCAGAGAAGACCTATTAAAATAGTTTGTATTGGCCAAAGATCCTTATTGGTCCAATCCAATATGTCTTCATATCCAATATGTCTTTGTAAATTCTCACATGACGACCTAAACAAGTACGAAAAACCATCTCAATGAATACTGACTTTTATTTAGAGACTTCTGTACTTAAGAGAAAGTGAAAACTTAGAGACGTTGTTATTTATATATAAATATTAACATGTTAGGTTTATATGTTTGTGACCAATTCCTTTTGCCAATGAGATCTCGGAAACCACAAGCTCTACAAACATACTGTTTTCCCTGGTCTATTTCAAATTTTGTGTACACCTGCCAGTTCTCATTCAAAATTAAAAATACAAAAAAGTGCCGTTATTGTTCTATTCAGCATTTTATGGACCGTTTTGAGTCCATAAGATTAATATCGTCGCTAGGACGAAGCTAGGGTTCATATCCTTATGTTAGGCAACCAGGAGTTAGGTATGGCGGGTTAACGGACATTGCAGGCACTTTGCTTTAACGTGCTGCATGTTGGCAACTTCAAAGACTTCAAGAGCCGCAATGAGGCGTCCTCGGACGGACATGGATTTACGAGGAAAATTTTTTTTTTTTGACATCTGTCACATTCCGAAGTTCGCCATAAACTCAACCCAACACCTATACATTAAAATGCCATGTTTATATGTTTGTCTATAGCAATTCACTCCCTTTGTGAGTCGTCTGGTCCTTTAATTGTGTGTGTAAAGTGATATGGACAGTTACAATGAGCACATGGGAAGGAAACCTATGGTCATATCAGAATGATAGCGCAGGTTCAGTCAGTGAACATTTAAAATTTACAAATGCGAGAATACTTTTCCATTATTATTATTTATTATTATTGGATGCAAAGAAATCCAAGAAAGTTTCGATTTAAAAGAATTTACGTAGAAGGAAATCCTTGGCGCTACAGTCGAAAAATGAAACAAGTTTCTACTTCAAAGAGAAAGACTGAGGCAAAGCTATTTCTCACTTTGGAATAAAAGAGTGAAATCTCAAATTAAAAACTGCAACGTCATTTCTCTGCAGAGTTCAGTGTTGTCCATGACGTCACCACAAGTCCACGTAAATTGTGGTTGGGTTCGTGAAAGGTCGCTCAAGGCCGTCCAAGACGCGAAACAGTCGTTAATCATCATTAGACGTTACCAGAAAGGCAGAAAATGAGATAACAGCGACAAAGGAATTAAATGACACATGCCAACGGGAAACTCTCACTCCAGAAGATCAAGTTACAAGTTGTTTATTCCTACAGCTTTACAGTCGTGTCACAAGCAAGCATTACATACACAAAACTGTCTGAAAACATTTTATGCATTCCGCATTTAAATGCATCATACATTTTTCATATTAAAGGACTACGAAGATTTCTAACCACTAATTCGGCTATCACATGGTGTCAATCCAATGACTGACATTCTGCAAAGAAGCGAAAGTGTCTTCATACACATGGATCCAAAATAGAGATTTAAGAAAAAGTCAACATTTTTGGAATTTTTTCTTCTTTATAAAGACGACCTTTTTGGAGCAGAAAACGAAAGTCTCCACTTTTTTTTTTTTTTTTTTAATGATTTTCTTCAAGTATCGCTTTCTTTAGTGTATTCTAGAATTTTAACAGTACATTCACAACATACACTACTTGCATTCAGATCGGAACTCGCAACCTTCATTGGTGGCCAGCAATCATGTAACCTCACGAGGGTTATATTGGTTGCCTATCCATCTTATCAGGTTCCTGAAACTTCTCCATCTTGTCATGTGTGCTGTACAAGCTACCCAAATTCAAACTGGCAGACATGAAATATGTATCATATATAAAAACGAAAAAAACAGACACAAAACCATATTTATTATGGTATAGAATCTCGTTTACATTTTGTTCTTCGTTCGGGATTCACTTATTTAGAGCTTCAGATACTATATTACGTTCTATTTACAAATTAACGCCATAACCTGCCATTTTCGGTATAATATTAGTTTAATGGTTATAAAAATAATTGGTTACAGAATTTATTCTTTCCTTTCTATATATCGTATCACGATATTTGAAACAGGAAACTTGGATATAAAAGACCTTAAATGCAGAGTCGTTTTGACTCATGATTAGTGCCATACTAAAGACTTCGACTAACATGTTTAGTATGACTCTAATCATGAGTCAAAACGACTCTGAATACGGCGTTAAGGCCCAAAGTTTTTAACCTTCTCCCGCACGAATCTCAACGGTCTTATTAAACGCTATGCACAAGATTATAGATAGATATCCTTGTTCAGGATTCCTACTGATCTGAAGAAATCTATTTCCCTGACCTTTGGCAGGAAATTCCCTGATTTTCATGGCAGATGTCGGATGACGTTGGCATATAATCTATTATATAAAAGAGAACGCACAAATCCTTTGTTAGCTCATCACGCTAATACGGCTGAACCAATTTCTTTCATTTTTGGGGGGTTATTAGGATTTGGACCCTAGATGGTTTTTATCATATCACTTTAATTTTTAATTACCAGTGTCTTGAGATAATTGACCATTCAAGTGTCCATAACGTACAAATCCTTTGTTAGTTCATCATAGGTATAAAAATAAACATATTTATATGCAACCCGCATGACCGTGTCACTCGGCGGGTTAACATAAATGACAGGCGCTATAATGTTAACATTTACTGCAATTTGAAAGCGAAAAAGTAAAAATTATCTAAGTAACAAAGTTTATTGCGTTCCGGGGTGACCGCAGCGAAGCGGGGTGAACGCTGCTAGTAAAGGAATAAATAACGATTAATATTTATATATGAGAACATTTATTCTATAGATAAATAGTAATCAATTGCTTATACGTACATTCCACTTACCTCCCATAAAAATCTGAGCAACGTCTCATATAATGGTTGGCTAAGCTGAAATTGGTGTACAATTAGTTAGAAAATATATTTTTTAAAATTTCCCTGATTTCCAGTTTTTTCCCTGAGTTTCCCTGACTTGCATCATTTTCCCTGACTTTTCTGACCAGTGGGAACCTTGTTGTTAAGGAACCTTCTACATAAAACATGTACATTTTATGTATAAATTCTAAATGATTAATGATTCTGTTGTGCTAAAGCCTAACTACCACAGTTATTGCAAACACTATTAAGAGGCCCTATCACGGCGAAATTAAAATACCGCTAATTTTACAGTAATTATGTGATATCTTCAAATAGATAAAAGATAGTCGAAAAGTCGAACAAGAACGCCCTAGACAACATTATTTTACATGAGATACCGTTATCATGACTCACTTATCTGTTTTCAATTTCCAGCCGTTTAGAAAAAATGCATTTATTTTCGCGTTTCTAAATGACTGCAAACGGAAAGCTATTAGGTGAATTGTGATAACGAAACCTCATGCAAAATAATATTGCCTAGGGCGACCTTGTTCCACATTTTGATTAGCTTTTATCTATTTGAAGATATCACATAATTACTCTAAATTTAGCAGTATATTAATTTCGCAGTGATAAAGCCTCTTAAGTGTTCACTTAAATATTATTGTCGTACAATATTACAAACAATTCGTTTCAACCAGAAAATCTTTTGCATCCATCGACTTACTCTTTTCCTTTCCTATCAAGTGATCGCTTCTTCAGGATTCTCATATTTTTCTCATAACTTCTCATATTTTTCTCTTCAGAATTACGTAATTAAATGTTTCTTTTTTTTTCGTGTTATAATGAGAAAGGAATGATTTCTTCGTTAAAACTGAAATGTTCAAAAAAGCCTGAAATTTTCCAGGCAAAACTTTTTTTCAAAAAAGTGATTTTCCCCCCAAGGTTTTGCATCTCTAATTCAAAGTCACATTCTCGGAACTCTAGACATGTCAAGTGAGTCAAAATAGATGAAACATTCTGTATGTTTTATCCAGAAGTGTGGTACCACTGTTTGTAGAACTTCGAATGAAATTTTTTCTTGAATGCTTGAAACGCTGAAGACCACGCGATTCCTTAATTCAAGTTTCACCAACCAGTGTGTCGCGCAGCCTCTTGGGGTTTATTGCGAAATTTTAGAACTTAACCAGTTGAGAATGCTCAAAGAGCATTTGCCAGAACGAACTTACAAATAATAGAGAGATGGAGCGGGAAGGATAACTGTGATTGATCCTACATGTAAATCTTTTTATTCGCACCTTCTGTTTCTTGCAAAAATTCGCAAATTATCATCTTTCTATGACTTACGGTTCCCGAGATATGTCACGTTAAATCTCACGAAAGTCGGACATTTTGGTCAATATCTGGGGAACAGTGGCCAGTAGACAGTTATCCAAGGCCACCGGTTACTATTTGGTACCAAAATGTTCATCATCCTCTTAGGTACTGACCAATACCCATATGATCTCTCTATGACTTACGGTTCCCGAGATATGGCTCCTTAAATCTCCCAAAATTGGAACTTTTTTGGCCAATATGTCGGGAATGGTACGTTATAGAGAGATTATGTTGGTGTTGATCAATAACTAAGTGGATAATAAACATTTTGGTATCGATATTAACTGGTGGCCACTGGCCAAATCAATGGCGAGTTAGCCAGTGGCCACTGGTTACTCTTTGGTACCAAAATGTTCATCATCCTCTTAGGTATTAATCAACACCAATATCATCTCTCTATAACCTACGGTTCCAGAAATATGGCTCAAGTCTCCTTTTTGGTCCATATCTCAGGAATAGTAAGAGTGACGCGAAAAATTCCATCACTTTCTCAAATAGTTTTTGATGCTCTATCGCAGCGTTTCCCAACCGGTGTGCCGCGGCACACTGGTGTGCCGCGAGAAAATCGAAACAAATTATTAATTCTATACGAACCAAATTGCAAGACATAGGGGAAAATGTATATTTGTATTTCACATTACTATGAACATCTACTATAAATCTACAATTTTAAGTTTCATACTGTGTTACTTTTCTGTACATTTTTAATGTTTGAAAACGTATTTATCATTGTCATGACCATTGTTGCTTCTTTATTGTTGCAGACTATTTCGTAACTTGAAATTTTAACATATCATTCAATAAATTCAACAAAGCAAACATGCATACAAATTACCTACAATTGTGTTTTAAAAGTATAGGAGATTTGTTTATTTGTTCGTTATTTAGTGATCTTCCCTTTTAGTTAGAGGTTAGATACAGTTTTCGAAAGAGAAAGTTGATTTTTAAAAACCCGAGTCCTATATTTCATTGCTATTGTTTTCTATTTTAAAATTAGAATGAAAAATAAGTATAATGATTTAGCACGGGGGAAAATCAGTAATCTTTCTTCTCTGTAAGAAGGAGATCAGTAATCACATTAAAATACCACGGTATTTTATATTTACAAATAATAATAGTAATTATATATATATATATATATATATATATATATATATATATATATATATATATATATATATATATATATGTATATGGGTGTGCCGCGAGAATTCAAGTTATACCTGTAGTGTGCCGCAAGTTGAAAAAGGTTGGGAAACGCTGCTCTATCGAATGGAGGGCGCAAAATTGAAAAAAAATCGCAAATCACAGACAGACGGACAGACACACACACACACAGACATAGGGAATTCAGTAAGGAACTTTTTAAGTCGTTGAAAATACGTGTTATGCCATTCAGAACGCCTGTAAGTCTAGACTTTATATCACATAGCTTCTTTTCACCAGTCAACGCCTACAACGGCAGCAACAATACTAATCAACTATAATCTAACCTAAGTCTTTCACTACATCGTAGATGTTCAGTAAAATGTCTCTGTCACCAAAGTTCGGACCCACTACTCTAGTTAATCAATATGAAGTCTAAACAACCCCCCCCCCTCATGATACCAGGTCCGGTAGTGAGATTCTTTAGGGATGTCACATCAGTAAAAAATTAACGCTTTATGGCTACAATTTAAGCGAAGAAAACTTAGAATTGTATCAATTCTTGAATGTAGCTTATAGCAACAAAATGTGTGCTAGTTTCTTAGCCCTGTAGCAATAAAATGTTAATTTTTATGAAGAACTGCTCATTGCAGTCTGCTAAGTATTTGAGTTGAGTTGATTTTGAGTTTATCGTCCCGTTCAGCAGCGAGGCTATATGAGACGTGGACCTACTGATTAACGTGGAATCCGAACCACATGAGCTCCCGCCGGGAATCGAACCCGGGTCTCCCGCGCCAAAGGCGCGTACGCTAACCGCTTAGCCACGGAGGAGCTCTGCTAAGTATTTGAGCTTGTGAAATATGCGTAAGGCGGAAAATAATTAAGTCGCAAAGTAAATGATAACACAAGCAGAACGATATACAGAAACAAAATGGTAGTCAAATGAATTTTTCATCAATAGGTTTAAGCAAACGAGACAAAAAAATCTCTGACGATCAAAAAAAAAAAAAATAAAATAAAATAAAAAAAATCTGAAGTTCGGCGAAAATCGGGGTTAAATTATTTTGAAGTAACCGATGAAGAACACGAGGTAAGTATGCATTTTTGCTAGCGCATGTATTTCTATGCTTCGAAAAATAAATCAAGTATTTCAAGTAAACTATTATTTCAGCAGATGACGGACACTTCTTATTACATGACTGATAGAGGTTAGCCACGTAGCTCTAGTATAAGCGATCTACAATACAAGTTTGACATGTTTCGAACAGTTCTTCAGGCTATGCCAGGATTCTTCTCATGTACAGCATTTTTATATACGCTTTTCAACGATATCTACCGTAATTTAACCCAAAACTTAACATTAGTTTTCGTGCGAATTCTAGGCTTGTTTTAAAAGAAACCGATAAAAACTGTTTTTGCTATAAAAAAGATGTTTGAACTGGTACTCTATCATGCTACATTGTCTAACAACTTGAAGTACAAGCATATGTTCGCCATAAAAGAATTATCAGTGAGTGCAATCGCCATTTGGTTTATACAGTAAGAAGAGCAATGAGTATTTAGCTAATCGCTACGGCAAGGCCATAGAGAGAGAGACGTGTTGAGCAGGAAACATCAAGTCGACCTTGAACTACGAACATATCAAATCAACAACAACAACAACAATGTTTAGCGGAAGAACAAGTAGCGGGATATTGATGGGGCCACTTTTACTTCTCTCCTTTTTCTCAGGATGATCTACAACCTGCACCACTGCACCAACAGAATGACTTTCTGCTACACAGAAATCATGTAAATAAAAGGTCTTTGACCAAATACGGAAATAGTGTTAAATTTACTATTATTTCTACAGTATATTTATTTAAAGGCATAATTTTAAATCAAATTATTTAAGAAAGATGTTGATTGCGCATGTTTTTCCTCAACGATTTTGGCCACTAAGGCTATCGCGTTGTAAACCAGGCAGGGTTTCTACTGATCTGAATAAATCTATTTCCCTGACTTCTTCCTGACCTTTGGCAGGAAATTCCCTGACCTTCATGACGGGTGTCGGATGACGTTGATATATAAATAAGGATTAAATAACGGTGAATATTTATATATGAGAACATTTATTCTATACAGACAAATAATTAATGGCTTATATACATTCCACTTACGACCCATAAAAATCTGAGCAGCGTTCCGCACTGTGATCATTAACGGTTGGCTAAACTAAAACTGGTGTACACTTAATGTTACAAAAAAATATATTTTATAAAATTTCCCTGGCTTTTCCTGATTTCCAGTCTTTTCCCCTGAGTTTCCCTAACCTGCACCACTTTCTCTAACTTTGTTGACAAGTAGGAACCCTGCCAGGTAAAGTCACTCAAATGAAGATAGGAAGATTGAACCTCACTTTATAAACACATTCTTATTTTGTTTTTTTCCTTTCTTTTTTTTTTTTTGTGTGTGTGTGTATTAGTCCAGTCCCTGTCCATAAGACCCGTAGGAATTTTGAGGTGGACTAAGTTTCTCTTCAGATCCAAGTAAGACACGTCTCAGTGATGGAAAAAATCTTGGGTGATCATCTGGCAACCCGGGCATAAGTTGGCAAATTGGAAATTCAATATGGCGGCCATGCGAAAATGCCATATTTACCTAAAACACGAATATCTCATCATTAAATGAAGCTAGAAACTTCATTCTTGTACCGAATTCAAGATAATGAACACTGTAATCAAGAAACATTCGTAACGTCGAAACATAGTGCCGCCATTTTTAAATATGGCGGCAGGTTTTTCGAAATTTCGATTTGTTTCGTACAATATTATCATTTATTCGAAGATAACTACGAAACTATAAGAGATACCATAAACATACCTGAAATAAACGGGATAGAGCATAATGAGAGCTTTCCAACGGTACCAATATCTTTTCTCTATCTTTAAATTTGACGGAGTTATTGAAATTTTACTAGCTCAAGGTGTTTGGCTTCAGATTAAGTTAAGAAAGGTTAAGCGCTAAAGCAAAACTATCCATAATTTTTCTGCACAAGTTTTAATGCTGATAAATTACTCTAAGATGTTACAGTGAGATTTCTAGGTAAAAGTGCAAATGGTTAATAATAATAATAATAATAATAATAATAATAATAATAATAATAATAATAATAATAATAATAATAATAATAAATCGTGGTTGCTAAAATAATAATTCAACAATTTCAGTAGAAAAAAGCAATATAATTAAGAGTGATGTAAAGTTAGTACACTAATACAAATAATATTTATAATAAAAGCACCATATTTATAATATAACAAAGCTTTATGAAATTACTTGGTTTTGGTTTTCTTACAATCCTGTGATGAAATATTTTGATCGGTCTTGTTGAGGGCAACTAATTAAATGTTATTAATAAGTTCGTTGCATATTTTGTCTACATGGATTGAGTTACAGTTCGTAACGTTACCGATTATTACAAATCATTTTGCACTTACAGAAGGTCGTACAACTAACAATTTTTTTTAAGGTATTTGCATCGTCTTGTAGAACAGCTCTTGCAAGTACATGTTCGAATAACATCTTCTGGTAGCTCATTAATGCTAGTATCCGGTGTGAGCGATGAATCATCTGCATTGTATGTCCATCCAAAATCCGTTGGATCTAATGGTTCTTCTGCGCCTAACACTGTAGAATACGAATATACCATGTAAAAGGATCTTTTCAGGTGACCCTGTAATGACGAACTGGTGCAAGATAATTCCTGTAAGCTATGAAGACTACTTTGATTCATAATTTCAAATCGGAGAGTGTCAAATGTCTTAGATCTTGAGCCTGATTTTACAACCCTGACCAAATATTCTTCAGCAAGTTGCAAGCACTCAGCACTTGGAGGAAGACTTCGTCCAAATTTGCACATATACTTTTCCGGTTCTGCCTTAAGAGCGGATATTTTGTTACCTATCTTACTGGTAACATCAGACCCTGTAAGAAAGTGTGCTGCAAGAAGGGCATCTGTTGCTGCAAATATTTCGTTGACAAGTGTGTGAATTGGTATAATATCGGATCTCGATTTTCGCATCCATAATTCTGAAAGTCCATTTTCATGTAGGATCTTGTAAAAATGAATCAGTAGAACAAACACATCTGTGTCATTTGAGAGCACTGCAACGCGTTGCATCCCATGCTTAACCGCATGGAAAACGTGAGGGATAATGCGTATGCCAGCCTCCTCAACAGCTACTTTGAGAGTTCCTGATATTTCCGTGAATCTCTTATCTTTGATTGATACAGCTGGAGTAGGACCACCGTCAAGCAAGATGCCACTGAGAATAGTTTCCCAATCTCGATTTGTTGTAACTGTCTTCAAAAATTCAGCCAGAGCAGCCTGAATCAAAACTTTGTTCTCAGATGATGCCCAAAATCTGTCCATCTGTACAGGAAGTTTTGTGGTAGTGCTTATTGATGTCAATGGTAGTGGCTGTACAGAAGATCTTCTTTCCCTCTCAGCACTTTTGATTGATGTTGGAAGATAGCTATCAAACACATAGTCGACACGGCTGAATTTGCAGGCATTATTTACAATGATGTCAAGTGATGTGAACAAGTCTTTAAATGTAACATTTCCTCTAACTTTCAGTCTTCGAAACTGGTTCATTACATAACTACAACACAGGTTTCGAGAGGATCATTTTTCTGGAAATTTATGGCCGTGGTATCTAATCTTTTTATCAAAATATTCATAAGCTGAGACTTTGAGGGTTTCGTAGTGGCGCCGTTCTCATCTAGTAAGGGTGAAGGTGAAATATCATAACTAAGAATTTCTGCCATCGACAATCCTCTCTCCTTGGCAATTTCTACTTTTCTTTGAACCAGTAATTGATCCTTAATAACGCTTCTCACAGTTTTCTTTTTCATCTGCATGCTAGGTTGTGTTATATTTCGAAATGTAGGATGATTTTGTCTGTGAATGGGTTCCATCAGTGATTTCGAGCGAGATATAAACCTTTCCTGTCGGAATGTGGCAAAAGCTTCTTCGGCAGTCATCAAAAATTGTAAAAGTTTCTTAGCACTCGATTCCGGGACACACTCATTGGTTAGAAGGTTGTGAAGCTTCAGTTCGCCATTCACAATATATGATTTTTTTCTGCTCTCAATGTACTGGAACATGTTTTGGATGCTTTTTTCCATTTTATTTCTGAGCCTTCCCATTAATTCATGATGCATTTTTAACTCATAATCACACGGTATAACATTAAGAACAGACTGAAATGTTTTTCGTATGAGCAGTACTTCATGGTAAGCAAGCTCCCATTCTGCAATATATTCCTTCCTTTTTGTTTGGCCAATAATCCCTCCAGCTGATTTTTGAGAACGATTTATTGTCTGTTCGAGAGCCATGTCAATACCCACAGCGTTAAATTTTCCACTTGTCCTTCGTACAAAAAATGTCCTTGTTTGAACTTGTTATATATTTCAGGATGGCGTGTTTCAAGATTCAGCATTTGCTCAAAGAATAGTGAATCCCATCTCAAATAGTTTATTCTGTCAAATACCTGAAAAACTGTTTTGAGATAGAGAGATTCTTTTAGTGTTTGAAGATAGAGACTCCAATTACCTTCTCTGTCAGCTCTTATGAGGTTCTTTAAAACACTTATTAGATGTAAGAACCCCTCAAGGAATTGACACTGCTCAGACATCCTCATCTGCTCTTCAGTGAAAACATTTGAGGCTTCCAAAACTTCCTGTGATGCTGCAATCAGCTCTTTAAACTTTGCTTGCGCATCTTCTGTTGTTGAGTGATTCATAGCAGTAAGAACTTCTGCAACTCTTGTAGATAACTGATAATCATCGTCAGAAGTATGCAAAAATGCTTTCCACTTTAATCTCTCCACAACTTCTGCTAACATTAACATTCCTTTGAGTGACCTTACATAATTACTCCCTTGAAGGACACTTTCAGCAACTTTAACACCAAACACGTGATTTTCGATGAGAACATTTTCTAATCCACTCCCATTTATGTACTTACCAATACAAGAAAGTAAAATTTTGGTCATATGGAAAGATCCCAAGAGCAGCACTAGGTTTGGAAATTCATTTGAAACTAACTGAATCTCTGCTGCAATATGAAAAATGCCTTCATCACATGAAATTGGCAGAGCTGGTTGATCGAGAACTGAAAGCATGCTTTGAAAGTTTTTCATACATGAATATACAGTATCATAAGATGTTACTGGATAAGGCAAAATAGGGAGAAAACCAACTTGTTGTAGTGGAACATCAACTTCTGAAATAACAGCATGAATTCCAGACCATGTCAATGTTTTTTTTTTTGTTTGTCAATCCTTCAACAGCTTGCAACATGCTTATCACTACCTCTTCTTTCTTGATCTCATCACACGGCAAAGAGTAAGCATCTTAAATAATTTTAAGATCCTGTGGAATGTTCAGCGGTGTTGATGGTTTCTGGTAATCTCTAATTTGTTGACATGGTAAAAGGACACCAGTTCGTTTTCTGAGTTTGTTAAGAGCTACTTCAGATAGTGGTGGCTTACTAGGATTTACACTTGGAGTTTTCTGGAATAATACCATAACAGTATAATGCGTACCCTGTAGACCGGAAAGGCTTGCCTCTTCGTGGTCAAAGTTATCCATAGCACCTACAGTAAAGTTACTGACAAAATGACTTGGAAGTGCAAGGTTCTGTGAGCATGCCATCATAGTGTATTGTGCAAGATTATGACGAGATTCCAAAACTTCATTATAGCTGACTGATAACCCAGCTTTATTGAATAACGTTATCAGCTGTTTGCTCTTACATTTTTCATGAATTGAATGGCCAGTCACTAAATGCAAAGGGGTTTTCCTTTTTCCCTTATGAACATTATAAAACATTATCTGGAAAAGGACTTTAACTCGATTTGTTATAGGAGTTTCTCTTCTATCGTTGTTGTCTTCAATTTCACTGCATTCTGCTTCTTCGTCTGAGCTCATAAATGCTTGACTGTTATCATTGATGTGAGAAAACAGTGTCAATTTATCCACGTTGAATACATGAGAGAAAAAGCCAATTAGCGGTTGGGGAATAGGTGTTGTCTTCCATGATTTTTCTAGTTGAATCGCATCTTCAAATTCATTGTCTAGGTTGAAGTCTGTTTCCAGAAGTGATTTTCTAATTAGCTTTCCAGCCTCTCCGACAGAAGAAACAGAACGTAGTTTGTCAGCTATTTCATCAATAGTGAGGTTTGATGAATAAACAAGTTGGGACTGCTTTCTTTGTAGTGGTTGGCAAAATTGAATAGAATCACCAAATATATTTTTCATGTATAGTTTGACCTCTTTGTTAGTAATTAAATTCTCTCCAGCCTGCTTGTTAACATAATAAGGAATCTCAGAAAGGGTTAGGCCATAGCCATTATTTAGAATGTTCTGAAAAAGTAGTCGACTATCCTCCATTAATTGACTTTTTGTTTTTTGGTATATATTCTTAAGGTAGAACCGGAAAAGTATATGTGCAAATTTGGACGAAGTCTTCCTCCAAGTGCTGAGTGCTTGCAACTTGCTGAAGAATATTTGGTCAGGGTTGTAAAATCAGGCTCAAGATCTAAGACATTTGACACTCTCCGACTTGAAATTATGAATCAAAGTAGTCTTCATAGCTTACAGGAATTACCTTGCACCAGTTCGTCATTACAGGGTCACCTGAAAAGATCCTTTTACATGGTATATTCGTATTCTACAGTGTTAGGCGCAGAAGAACCATTAGATCCAACGGATTTTGGATGGACATACAATGCAGATGATTCATCGCTCACACCTGATACTAGCATTAATGAGCTACCAGAAGATGTTATTCGAACAGGTACTTGCAAGAGCTGTTCTACAAGACGATGCAAATACCTTAAAAAAATTGTTAGTTGTACGACCTTCTGTAAGTGCAAAATGATTTGTAATAATCGGTAACGTTACGAACTGTAACTCAATCCATGTAGACAAAATATGCAACGAACTTATTAATAACATTTAATTAGTTGCCCTCAACAAGACCGATCAAAATATTTCATCACAGGATTGTAAGAAAACCAAAACCAAGTAATTTCATAAAGCTTTGTTATATTATAAATATGGTGCTTTTATTATAAATATTATTTGTATTAGTGTACTAACTTTACATCACTTTTAATTATATTGCTTTTTTCTACTCAAATTGTTGAATTATTATTTTAGCAACCACGATTTATTATTATTATTATTATTATTATTATTAACCATTTGCACTTTTACCTAGAAATCTCACTGTAACATCTTAGAGTAATTTATCAGTATTAAAACTTGTGCAGAAAAATCATGGATAGTTTTGCTTTAGCGCTTAACCTTTCTTAACTTAATCTGAAGCCAAACACCTTGAGCTAGTAAAATTTCAATAACTCCGTCAAATTTAAAGATAGAGAAAAGATATTGGTACCGTTGGAAAGCTCTCATTATGCTCTATCCCGTTTATTTCAGGTATGTTTATGGTATCTCTTATAGTTTCGTAGTTATCTTCGAATAAATGATAATATTGTACGAAACAAATCGAAATTTCGAAAAATCTGCCGCCATATTTAAAAATGGCGGCACTATGTTTCGACGTTACGAATGTTTCTTGATTACAGTGTTCATTATCTTGAATTCGGTACAAGAATGAAGTTTCTAGCTTCATTTAATGATGAGATATTCGTGTTTTAGGTAAATATGGCATTTTCGCATGGCCGCCATATTGAATTTCCAATTTGCCAACTTATGCCCGGGTTGCCAGATGATCACCCAAGATTTTTTCCATCACTGAGACGTGTCTTACTTGGATCTGAAGAGAAACTTAGTCCACCTCAAAATTCCTACGGGTCTTATGGACAGGGTCTGTATTATATGCAAAACTAGAATGAGAACTCTTTATCTTGAAATTATTTTAGTTCGTTTTCTAGAAGTCTCTTTTCTGTTTTTGATTCAAAATTCGGATAGTGAATAAACTAAGATTTATTTATTATTTTTTGCTGTTATTTGCTTCCAAAGTCCATAGGAAACCTGAAAATATGTTTCCTACAGATTTCGAAATTAAATCACAGTAATTACAGCTAAAATTAAAAAAGAAAAAAAGGATTTGTAGTTTAACCCTTACCTGAATTTTGAAACTGAATTTGAAAGTGAACTCTTCAATTGTGGAATTTATCATCAAAACGTCCCTTGTCCATCCAACAAAAATTTTGGCAAATCGAAAAAAAAATAATTATTATTTTAAAACGTTATTAAATACTGTAAGATTTGGTGTAGAAATTCTTTAAATCATTATTGCCTTATTTTATTAACAAATCACATTATTCAATACACAAGTAATGAATAATAAAGGTATTTAATTTGGACAAGAAACATTTTGAAACTAAAAAATGGGCAAGGGACGTTTTGGAAGCAAATCTATCGGACAAGAGACAATTTGATGCAAAAATAATGAAAATCTGGAATTATTTTTTTCTTCTTGATTACCACTCATATCTATGAAAATGAACTGCGATACTCCACAGACATCTGACAAATAACTTTTCTAAGTGCTTTCAAACTTCAAGCACCAATTTTACTAAGAAATAAGTGGAACAATATGGCTGTTATGACCTCAACAATGTAATCACCATAAAATATAAAGTTATCGCACAAATCTTTTGCCAATTATCTCGGTTGAGCTAAAGGTACCAACAAACTAGTTTGTGGACTTAAATATCCATTAAATGTTCTAGAAAGCAATAATTAATGCACTTTTGCGTCAAGTAATGGCTGAGGAAAATCCATGGACAAGAGACAGTTTAAAATAAAACAGCAAGACTCGTGTTCAAGTGGGAATTGACATATCCGCCATTTTGCAGTGGACAAGAGACGTTTTGACCAGAAATAAAAGTGCAAAGATGTAAATAATTATTCGATGATTCCGTGTATATTGGTATCTCGATTTAATAAAAAAGTGGACAAGAGACGTTTTGATAATAAGCTCCACAAATCATCTGCATACAGAACATAACTTAATTAACGCTTTCAAAGTCTTGACTGGAAGAGCAATCGGAAAACGACCATTAGGAAGACCTAGGCGCAGATGGGAGGACAATATTAAGATGGATCTCGCAGAGATTGGAATACAAAGTAGAAACTGGATGCAGTTAGCTACAGATAAAAGTCAGTGGAGAGCTTTTGTGAATGCGGCATTGAACCTCCGGGTTCAATAGGCCTTCAGTAACACCCTGTGTATTAATAATGTGATAGCTCTGTAGGCACTGAAAACATGAGCCTTTCTCAGGTTTGCTTATGCAACTGCACAGTTCATTTAAACTTCTGTGCAAAGATGAAACAACAATTAATGACAATATTCGTGTACGAGGATGGTTCAGCATGCTCCGTCCCTAATCCATTTCTAGTGACGGTACAGACTTGTAATTTTATTCATAACATTCAGCATACTTTAGACGAATATCCACAAAGTTTCAAAAATTTACAACAATTTCTCTTTTTGTTACAGTCTGATGATCAGTAAGAAGTGTAGCCACATTTGAAGAAATGGAAAAAATCAGAGGTCCAAGCAGTGATAAAATATTTATTCAAGAAAAATGTAACACCGAAGGGCAGCCATGCTAAGATGGTGCCGTGAATTTAAATGTGGTCGGCAGACCTGTAAAAATGTGCACGGCGGTGGTCCATCTGCAACGGTTACCACCAAAGAAATTTAAGATTCAAGCATCAAAGGGAAAAGTCATGGCATCTGTTTTCTGGGATGTAGAAGGAATTCTTTTGATAGATTGTCTCCAACAGGAAAAAAACAATCACAGATGTTTATTTTGCGAACTTAATTGCACAATTACGTACTGCCATTAAGGTAAAACGCCGCGAAATGCTGGCTGGTGGTGTGTTGTTCCATTGCGAAAACGCTCCTGCCCACACCTCCCAAGTTGCGGTGGCTGCAATTCATGCAGCAGGTTCGAAATTGTCCCTCATCTCCTTTATTCTCCAGACCTGGCCTCCAATGACTTCCACCTGTTCCCCAACATGAAGAAACGTTTTAGTGGAAAACATTCTATCAGTGATTCAGAGGTTATGGATGTTGTGAATGAATGCTTGCAGGACCAATGAAAAGAATTTTTTCCGCTGGAATTGAAGTACTGGAAAGCCGATTGGAAAAGTGTGTTGATGTTGCAGGAGACTATGTTGAAAAATAATTGTGGTTTGGTTTTCCTACGGGGGTTCCTTCTATATCAGGGACGCAGCATGCTGAACCACCCTCATATAACCATTAGAACACCCTAAAACACAATTTTTTGACAGTTAAAGTTGACCCATTCAATAGACGTAATCAACGGAGTTAATATTTTCACTTATCTTTTTAATAACTTTATTTCTAAGTCTAAAGTTTTTGTTTGAAGTTTGGAGTCCCTTTTCAGCATCGAGGCTTATGAGACGTGGACCTACCGTTTAAAAGGTGGAATTCGAACCAGAAAGCACGTGCACTATACAGAAATCTAAAAGTAGCAATAGTTACAAACGGAACGTAGTTACTGGACCGAATTCAGAAGCTCCCGGCGTGCGAAGCTATGCAATACAGCGAAATTTGTCAACCCGATCCTTTCTCTGGCTGAACCGGATACCAAATATAACGATCTTTATTCCTTAGACGATGAGCCATTTGCCCATCAAATTTGGTTTAGTTCCGGTCTGCAATTACCGAGAAATAAAGTACCCCTCTCTCCCACACAAGACACTTGGAATGAAATTATAAGGTCACGTATGTTTACGCCTGGAGCTAACAATATATAATTTTCAAGGATTTTCACTACGCTCACCACTCCTTTCTTAAATTTTAGTGAATAACTTAAAAACCATGAACAACATGGAAAATGACCACTATAGTACCCGTATCTATCAAGTGCTACTAAACTAATAAGAATGTTCAGGGCTTTTCCTAGAACCAGAGGGATCCCTGGTTCGATCCCAGCTCGCGCCAAGTGAACTTTGTGGTGGACAAACACCATATGGGTGTGGGTTTTCTTGGGGTTCTTCCGTTTCCTCCCACTTTCTTCATTCTATCATTTCATTCATTTCGCATCATCACAGTCTCCTTAAGCCTAGATGGGCAAGGAACAAAAATAGTCACTGTATCAAAAGCTCTATTACCAATATTATATATATATATATATATATATATATATATATATATATATATAGAGAGAGAGAGAGAGAGAGAGAGAGAGAGAGAGATGCAAAAAAGCCGGCTTTTTTGAATCGATGGTTTTTTTCACATAAAAAGCCGGCTTTTTTGGAAAAAAACCGAGAATTTTGGAAATTTTGGCTTTTTTCATTTTCATGATTTTTCTATCCAAATAGCTTTCTTATAGTATATTCTATAGTTAGATAAGATTTCCACGACCTGAATGCCATATTTAGCTGTGTAACTCACCATCAAGATGGATGGAGCACATATTTTACGAATTAAAGCTAACATGAAGAATGTAGTATTTGAGGGCAATTTTACAGGTTATTTAACTTTATTTTAACTTTTGAGTTATCGACATTTTTTTCCTTCTCTAGATCATTTTAGTTTGTCATACGTGTTTCATTTCTAAGAGCTTAGTACTCCAGCTTCTAGCACGAAAGTTAAACTTACGTTTTTCTATATATCCGTCAAAGCATATGTTTTTCAATATGTCCGTCAAACCGTATTTGCACATTTCTGTTATACTGTAGTTGTGCAATGATTTAGCAATAATTTTCCAGATACAACCTTGAATACCAATTTATACAAATAATCAATAGCGGATTTAGAAAAGTACTTTGGGAGGGGTTTCTCTGATTGTTTCGTTTTCTAAAAAGTCCTAATTTTATTTGGGAGGTGCTTGAAGTTTATGAGTACAGGCATAACTAATATTTCGTTTCGTTTATATGTTTAGCAATAATCTTCCGGATACAACCTTGAAGATCATTTTATACTGAGAATCAGTGGCGAATTAAAAAAAGTATTTTGGGAGGGGTTTTCTTACTACTAATGTTTAGTTTTTCTAAACATTCGTAATTTTTATTTGACGGCAGCTTAAAGTTTATGAGTAAAGGCATAACTAATAGATATTTCGTTCGTTTTAGACATTCCACAACTTTGGAGAACAGGCTCCAGTCCGAAAGACCGATCCTCTAACCTTCGCAAAACCGTCACTGCTGGTAATTAGTAATAATAACGATTTAAAAACAATAAGAAAGGAAGTCGGCCAACTCCTACACTCCTTGTCGGCCAGTACACGCACTATTTCTACATTCTCAGATGGAATGAAGGAAGGCTTTGTCAGAATGGTCGAATGCTGGGTTGAATCCCGGACTCCCCGATAGAAGCGCAAAAGCCAACCACTCAGTCACGTTTGTTGTGCAGTTGTATTTAGCTTAACTTAAATATATTCCGTAGTCTTTTTTTTTTTTTTTTTTGTTCCGTAATGATATGTTGAATCCCTCTTGTTAAAAATTCAGAAAACTTGAGGACTGGGTAAACCATGGTGGTGGTCAAGGGCGCCCATGTTGTGGTTTCCAAGGAGGGGAAGTATAAGCGACGTTTCAAAAATAGTTTCAAATTTTGCTGTAACTAATGTAAAAATCCTATTGGATTTTCAATATTCTGAAGTACATTTTCCTCTAGGGGGGGCAAGCGCCCCCTTAACCCCCCTGATGGGCGCCCTTGAAGGTGGTTATAAAAAACTTGACTGTAGAATTTCAAGAATATACAGAACCATGTGCAGCCTTTAATTGTATCATACAAATCTAAGTATTTCTCTTATGTTTTATTTTAATTTTATTTTGTTTCAAAAAGAGGGTATGGAATATTTTGAAGTAAAAATACTACATACAATTTTGCTAGTTATTTGTGTATTTTTTGAAAGAAGTTTTTACTCTTAGGGTTGGCTCGTTTACACCAGCTGTTTTTTTTTTAAAAAAAATAACTGGTTTAAACTAAAAAAAAATTAAAAGAACAAAAATGCGAATCGTGTGAACTTCATAGTGACGTTTCACATGTCAAACCATCTGCATTAGTCTTATTTCCTTTTCACCTTTTAATCAAGGTGTCCCATGTTCAATTGTCGGTCGAACCACAACCCTTCTTTCATGTGTAAACCAAGTACTCTTTCGGATGTCACTTTAAGCGAAAGTCTTCTCCTTGATAACCTCGGTATTACGTAAGGATGTTAAGCCTAAACATACAAAACGAAACCAAATTATATATTTCTGCATGCCTATTGTTTTATAAAGAAGCGAAGATTGCTTAAATATATTGATTAAAATTGGTAAAATTTATCGATTGCCTACTTAGCTTCCAACATTAGCTTGGATTGGACTTTCAATGATACCTACATACTAAATTTGTAATTTAATACCTCAGCTTTAGAAAAATAAACACACTGCTGAACAAGACTGCACTTATTTAATATAAAAACACATTTACACGTGACGTTTCGATCTTCTATCCAAGATACTCATCAGACGTGAGTGTACGTCTGATGAGGATCTTGGATAGAAGATCGAAACGTCACGTGTAAATGTGTTTTTATATTAAATAAGTGCAGTCTTGTTCAGCAGTGTGTTTATTTTTCTGATTTTATTCGCAAGACGTTGACTATGATTGTGTGTCACTCAGTTTTAGCGTACTGATTATAATACGTTGACCTTTAAATTTTACATGCAAATTAAATTTTATAGGATTTTACCGTTATTGTTTTCCATTTAAAAGAATGACGGGATTTTCCCGATGGCTAGGGCGGGAGTTTCTCAATTTAAGAAATTTACTGACCGTACTTCTTTAAGCTTATGGGACCTCTTCCAGCATAACCCCGTTGTTGAATAATAACACCAAGGCGAAACAAACTTATTTCTGTGAATATGTAATACAAATACATAAAGCAAAATATCTAAATCAAAAAACCTGGTTTAAACCCCAAAAAAGCCTGGTTTAAACTGCCCCCCCAAAACGGGTTTTTGGCATTTTCAGAAACAACCATGGTTCTTGCCAACTCTGCTTACTTTTGTATATAGGAGGTTAAAATGTGTTTATTATATACATTGGTTAATCCTTTGGAATTCATAATGTAAAAATGTTGAAGTAAAATTGTTTAAAATATCTTTTCGAAATTCATGGTTTACTTTCGAGGTTTTATATTATTATCGGCATCAATCACTAATTAAATGACTTTCTGTGTTATAGAGAAGCGAAACAAAGTCTGCTTTATCGATTTAAAGCAGAATTTTGAAAAAAGCCCAAAATTTCCCAAGCAAAAAAGCAAAGCAGAAAAAACCGAGTTTTTTTCCAAAAAAGCCGGTTTTTTTCCGAGCCCTTGCATCTCTCTATATATATAATTAGCTTTGTATATATATGCCATTTGAACAGTGATATAATGATGTTTTCCTCGAGAATTTGTGCCGTGCACATACACCTCACGCATTCTATTGGCAATGATCTGGACTACTACGCACAGGTTTGGCGCTTAGATTCGAATATATTTAAACTGGTTTGGCCCATAGACCGAAATTTACTTAAGGTCTTCATATATATTCGAAACATCATAGTTTATTAACGAAATTTCCCGCTCAATTCGGAGTTTACACTAATATAACATTAGAATAATCCATTATATTTGAATACAATATTTCCAGTTAACAAAACTCGAAACTCATTACACCACATAGGAGTAACACTATATACATGGTAACTATGTAGAAAAATAGATTAATGTGTACAGAGGAAATAACCAAAAAGTACGATAGCACTATCTTTACTAGACAATTCGACCTTACTTCAAAAATAGCTCTCGTATCTCTCCCTTTCTTTATATATATCGACAGAAGGAGAGGGAGTGCGGAAGAAATTGCTTTGATTCTCGGGACCATGACTGCACTGTAACAGCAACTAAGCTAAAAATGGACATACAACTAAGCCAATAGCAACTAAACATAAAATGAACATAGAACTAAGCCAAGAGAAAATATCTTGTAAAATGTAATTCGAGCAAAAGAGAAAACCTTTAAGATGTTGGTATATAGCAGCTTCCTCAGGCAGAACCATATTTGTCAAATGGATTGACATAACTCCGCCTACTCTCCAACCTTCATTCACAAACGTTAAATGTAGAGAAATAGCACGAAGACTTTGAGACGGATGAAATTAATTAAACGGAAAGAAAAACAGTCATATTTTGACTGATAAAATCTCCCCAAACATTCTCTCAGTTTAACACTCACTTTCGTTCATTATCGCGCCCAACAGTTTGAAAATTAACACGGAGAAATTGCCTTCACGTTTTATCATACATATTACAGTTTCCATTAAAATTTTATGTTCTACTCCAGCAAGCACCTTTGCCCTCTGGTGATTATCATTTATTAAGAGTTAATGAATTGCCCTCTAGCTACACATACTCTTCCACGTGGATATTTATAACTGCCTACATTCCTCACGCACAGTCCACGAGATGGAAGGTCTGCAAGGTCCTCGGATTCGGATCTGTGGATGACAACGTCCTTGAAGGTACAGACACGACCATCAAAACCCAGGAATGCGTGACTTCCAATCTAACATTGGAAGCCCCCTGCAAGCAATTGTCACGTCATTATTAACGCCTTAATAGCATCGACAATAATAAAACCTCTCAATAAATCACCAATGAAGGGAGTAGAATTAGAAAATAATTATATTTCAAAAATAATGGCAACTTACGTCTTGAAGGTAATAATAAAGAAGACAATTTCCAAAAATCAGAGAAACCGTTTCTGACAATTCGATATGTCATAAATCCTTATATGAATTTATATATGATATGTTGGAACAATCTTACAAACCTGAAGAGAGATTTACGTGTCATATATATTAAAATTAAAGAAAAGGGCAACCATTACTCTTTAAAAAGCCCTCTACCCTTTCTCACTCATAAGCGGGATTACAATCAAATGTGGATACCCTTTCTTATATAAGATGTTTAAAATAAGGAATTAAAATGTCTTATGTCGTACTGTGAGAATAGGGCCCTCCAAAAAAAACCAAGCAAGCAAGCAAGAAAAAAGAAAGAAAGAAAGCAAGAAAGCAAGAAAGAAAGAAAGAAAGAAAGAAAGAAAAAGAAAAGAAAGAAAGAAAACAAGAAAGAAAGAAAGAAAGAAAAGAAAAGAAAAAAGTTTTTTAAATGACTGAACAAAATTAATTTCTAAAACAGTCCTGTCCCTCCATCCACTTGCAAGTATTTTAGTTGTTGTTTTTGTGTTTAGTATTCACTTTCAGAAATTATTTTTTTAAAAGTTTAATGTTCGACGCTTATGCCCTTTTACGCTAAAGGAGACGGATAATTAATGAAAGTGAATGACTGTGAAATTAAATTTTTGGTCTCCCACAAGGAATCGAATCCGGGACCAGGACCATGTCCACCAAAGACACACGTGATAGCCACTAAACCAGCGGAAGACATTCACTTTTAGACAGAGGTCACATGAAACGTTAACCTTTTCAGCTTAGAGCCTAGGCCTCGCACCAAACACAAGAGTGTCAACCATCTAGCTACAAGTATTTTGATATACAATAAAACCTAGTAGCTACGAGAGACTAAATACTTTGGTATGCAATAAAACCTATTAAAGATTACAACTAACCTACAAAATAGTCAAGTATCACAAAAAAATATGCGTGTTATATATTTAGTATTTACAAAGTTTTATTTCAAGACTAGAAACACATCTAATGTTCTTGTCCTTAAACAGGTAGATCGAAAAGATTTATCTATACTAATATATGAGAGAACATAGATATACACAAGGAATGAACAAAATTATGGAAACGCCTGAAAATTTGGACATTCCCTTTATTAATAGCGAGTAGGACCAGTCTTGGCACGCAGAACGGTCTGCAGTCGACGGGGAATGGAGAAATACACGTCGTATATGGTTGTCAAAGGAATGTTGTACCATTCTTCCGCTAAAGCAGCTGCAAGTTATTGTAGAGACGACGATGATGTGTAGCGGGCTCGCACCTTGGTCTCAAAAACTGACCACAAGTGCTCAATGATATTGAAGTCTGGCGACTGTGGAGGCCATGGCAACCGTGACACTTCATTTTCGTGCTCACCAAACCAGTCCTGGACTATGAACAGGGGGCTCTGTCATTTTGAAACACGGCATTACCACAATGGGTTGGTTATGTAGTCCTTGGCACTGACATGCCTATGTTGTGTGATGATGGTCCGGCAGAATACCAGGATATGGCTGGCCAAATCATCACTCAACTACTGCCTGCCTCACTCTTGGTAACAGAGTCATATCGCACGCTTCTGCTGGCGTTCTTCACATAAACTCGGCCAGAGTTGAAAATAATGGAAAGGAAGATTCATCCGACCAGATGATTGTTTTTTTTTTTTTTTTTTTTTTTTTTTTTGTTAATAGCCATTTTAGTTAACATTAGTAATGGTTAGTAATGTAATTTGAGATAAAACACGAATAAAATGAACGATTCGTTGTAATCATTTTTCTCGTGCTATATCCTGATGGGGATATGTATGTTCATTCAACTCCCTACACGTGAAGTTTACATATGTACTAATCTTCCATTTGAGTATTCCACAATCTGTTTCGTTCCCATTCTAAAATAGTTGCTATGACTTAAGCAGTAATCCTCGTACATTAATAAGCAATTCATATTTCTCACCATGATCATTCTTCAAATAGTACCCTTCGTTTTATACTATTATCACTAGCTACAGTATTTTAAATATTTCTCGCCTTAACAATTCAACCTATACCTACAACGACGATATACATCTCCCCCCCCCCTATTTTTCTCACATGCACTCAGTGCCGTCCTATCCAATTTATTTTTCTCTTTTTATTTACTCTAAGCGGATCAATACGTAATTTGAAAAATATATGGATATAACTCTTAACTAGTACTATCGTGTACCTGAATTGTAGCGTATGTGTTTTTAGGCTGAATTCGCGATAGGGAATAACCATTTCCAGTAAATCTAGTATCGTAAAACATGAAAGCCAGCTAAATGCCCCGCTAGTTTCATGAGCTGAACAGGTCATAGATATTAATAATAATAATCCCTGGTTATCACGGGCCGGGGACATGTACCCCCAATATTTCAAGTATCTTAGGTCAACTATGACCCAAAAGAGGTTCAACTATGCTACGTTCACAAAACAATGTTAGACAAAGTAGATATGAAAAAAATAATACTTGTAAAACTTTGTTTCCAACTGTGAAAAGAGGCCGTCAGTTTTTGGCCCTATGACGGTGAGGGTGGAGTAAATTGTTTTTGTTTAAATAGCGAGCAGGAAAAGAGGGTTTAGTTTAGCTTTAAAAAAAATTAAAAACACAATTTCCAACTAATTTTTCTAACTGTACATTGCTAATTCACATTTACATTACTTGTAGGCCCTAAACCTGTTTTCAAAACTTTGTAGTTTCTAAGTATTTACTTCACACTTCCTTCTATCATTATTTTGACATTGTTTTATTTTAATTAAAATTCTAAAACCGGTTGAATTTTACTGTTTGAATAAACAAACAAACTGTAAAGTGTGTGTGTTTTTATAGTGACACATTAAAAGAAAAAAATAGACTATCAAAGGCAAAAATAAAACACAAAAAAATTTAAGTTTTTCTTTGCTTTTTAAGTCCAAATTGCTTTAAAATGCTATGCACGAAGACTACTTTTATATTTAATTTTCCGGGGGAGGACTCCCACTTTCCTGGAGGGTACCCCAGTCCCCCTGGTAGTTTGCACCCCTCAAAATTCATATGTTGCTGATCCCAATGCTGGATATAGTTCCCTCAATGACATACAGATCTATGTATACTTACATACTCTACAGTACTTATTGATCTTATCAAAATAATGACAGCAAATTAAATGTATAGTGGGTCTTTAAAAATTCCAGAACTAACTTGTTTTAAATGAATGTACGGTAACGAATAAACTATCTCTGAATATTGTTTTTCCAGGTTTCGGTTACTGCTTAAAAGAAGAACATTATTATAGTACATTGTAACTGTATTCTGCGACCACAATAACTTTTATTGTGAAGGCCCAGGTAAAAAGAAACAGGTGTAATATACAAATATTTTTTTTAATGAAATAATTATGCAGAAAGGAACGAATAGTTTAACGCTACACAAGCGTTCATTCGGTTGTCGATAATGAATATGTCGCCAAGTGTTTATTTCCATGTCATATACATCACTACGTTTTCGATCGACTGTGGCCAATGTTATTGACATAACAACTGTTAGGTCTCGGATCCTTTCGATCATACGAGCTCTTCATGTCACTCTCGTGTTTACGTAACCTAGCACCTTACAGCGTACTTCCATTTGTTGTCATAACCAAAATCCAATCCTTTAGTTCAGTCAAAATATTTATGGTATTTACACTACAACCTACAGCACCTTACATTCATTGTTTTCTGATTACGGTCAATTTGACTTTTCGTCTTCAGAAATTAAAATACAGCAGAGGTACCTTGGATTTTTAACGATCTCAGAATTACCTTAAATCTATTTTTCTGTTGTCAAGTGGGCTAATGGAAAAGGATGATACAAGCAAGCGAATAATAATGAAAGATTTAATGCAATTGAAAATGAGAAAATTCAGAAGAAAACACAACGCATGTGATTGAGTTGAGTTTGAGTTTAATGTCCCGTTCAGCAGCGAGCCTATATGAGACGTGGACCTACTGATTAACGTGGAATCCGAACCACGAGCTCCCGCTGGGCGCGTGTGCTAACCGCTTAGCCACGGAGGAACTCACAACGCATGTGATGTCCACAACAAACTTTCATAACTCGATAAAAAATAGAGATGCAAGAATTAGTGCCTGTAGGGATCCACGTTATTTTTTTTTCTGATAATGATTGTTAATTATGTGCTCTTTATATCTGAGTCCATTTAATTATATGAAAAAAGATTTGTTCTTTGAAATGTACAACACTTTCATTAAATGGATTTGTTCTAATCTGTTTAAACATCCCTCACTAGGCAAAAAAAAAAAAAAAAAAAAAAATCTATCATCTTTTATTTCAATATTAAAACTCTCCACTGACTTCTATCCTTAGCCAACTGGATCCAGTTCTTAGTTTCTATTCATATTTCTGCGAAATCCATCTTAATAATGTCCATCTGCACCTAGGTCTTCCTAATGGTCGTTTTCCGATTGGTTTTCCAGTTAAGACTTTGAAAGCGTTCCTACTTTCTTCCAATCTGCCTACATAACCTACCCATCTGAGCTTCCTAGACTTTACGACCCTAACAATGTTCGGTAAACCGTATAAATTATGTAGTTCCTTATTCCCATTCCTCTTGGGTCCGAATATTCGTCTCGGGATCTTGTTCTCAAATACTTTGTTTGCGTTCTTCCTTCAGAGTAAGAGACCATGTTTCGCAACCATGCAGAACGATAGGCATGATTTCGCAACGATAATAATACGAATTACCTGCTTTTAGTAGACATTTAATTTCTTCGTGAATATGCTTTTGGCCTGTTAACGATGATCCTAGATATCTGAGAGTATCCATTAGTTAATAAATTAATAAACAAGGGAACAAAAAATCGCACGGAAAAAATAGCACTCGGACCATTGGCGACTAGTCTCGACAAGATCAAGATAGGACAGATTTTTTTAAACCCCTGACTATAGTTGACTTACGCAGTGAAAGAGTTAAGCACGTCATTTTCGTTAAGCTCGACGTGATTTATCAACTATGTTGTATGTCTTACGGGGACAGACTACTCAATATTTTTCAAAAGCTATAATTTTTTTGTCTGTTTTTTGTAAGTGAAAAGAGATAATGAAAGGTAACTTATCACAATAATAGATTATGTTATTCTACACCCGAAAATAAGAATCGGAAGAATAATCAGTGTTGCCATTCGTAGAAATTACAGTGTAACCAAAATTTGAATTACCCAAATAGCTAGGTTAAGGCAGCAACTAGAAAAATGAACTCAACGGTAATTGATGACTTATAATGCTGGCTATGTTCCTTGTTATTTACTTTTTAAATAATATTTGTATTTATTTTGTAATAACTTACATAAGTTTTTACAAAATAAATAAGTTATTAGAAAATAAATACAAATATTACTTTAAAAAGTACTTAACACGGAACACAGATAACATGATAAGTCATCAATTACCATTGAGTTCGTTTTTCTAGTCGCTGCCTTACCCTAGATTTTTGGGTAATTCAAATTTTGGTCACACTGTAAGTTCTATGGATGGCAACACTGATTATTCTTCCGATTCGTATTTTCGGATGTAGAATAACATTATCTATTATTGTGGTAAGTTACTTTTCATTATCTCTTTTCACTTACGAAAAACAGGCAAAAGAAAAATTGTTAGCTTTTGAAAAATATTTAGTAGTCTGCCCCCTTAACTTTGGGTAATATTTTAGTTAATATATTAGTTTCAAAATATTGGTTAATATTTTAGTAAAGTTTAAGTGTTAATTATAATTTTGAGCTTTCCTTCATAAATATTTTACCTACTGTGGTCTTATTAGTGCCATAATGAAGAGTTTCAACAGGGTGGTCTTCACTATTATCGTCTTACCTAATAGATGGCGTGGTTTTCATTCAGCGTCAGTTTGTAGGTTTATAAAATAATTTGTTCTCAATTTTCCGAAAACTACGCATAAAGTTATACAACCTTTTGTTCAGCTTATCAGGTTTTGTCGATTGGTGGTCTCGGCTTTGGACATTTTTTTTTTTTCATTAAATGCTAACAGAGAACGACAAAAGTATTCAAATAATACTTTACATTGTATCTATTATAAACAACGTAATATTTATTTAGTAGTGTTGAATTTGTAAACATATAAACGTTACCGTTGTGTGTCTCCGAAACTATATTTAAACTATCGTAATGCACGTACTTGTGAGCGCTTACGAGTATACCACAATTGCGAGCTGCCGTTGCGAGGCTGTGTGGTGGGGGCATAAAGCATGCATCCAGTCATACGTCTACTCGTTTGAGTACGTTCGAAAACATGTCCTATATGTGGAACCGCAGGATAAGTACAGTACAGATTTTGTACTTACCCTGCGGTCCCACTTATAGGATAACATGTTTTTGATTGTACGCAAACGAGTAGACATATGACTGGATGCATGCTTTATGCCCCCACCACACAGCCTCGCAACGGCACTTCGCAATTGTGGTATACCCGTAAGCGCTCACAATTGACATGAGGTGTAAAAGTAAGGAGACAACGGTGGAAGAGAGAAATGTAATTAATATGCCACAACTAACACAAATCCCTCTCCGAAATTGCCAGTGCAGTCAACAGAAGTAAAATCACGGTGTTCTCCATCATTCAGCACTTCAGACTAATAGTATTGTGAATAAGCCAAGATGTGCCGCTTCTTCTAAAATTACTACTAGAGACAGGAAGAAATAAAAATGGTGAAGCAGAATCCAAGTGTGACGGCATCTGAAATTAGAAGCAGCCTTGAACAATATTCTGGTACTGTGATGCATACAAGAATAGTTGAACGGGTTTTACATAGTGCTGGTTACAATGCCGGTGTTCCTAGGAGAAAACCATGTGTCAATCATGTGAATTAGAAAAGGTGTCTAGAATTTATTAACCTGTATGTAGGGAAGCCAACAGAATTCTACGAGTACGTTCTCTAGTCCGATGAGAGCAAATTCTGCTTATACAAGGATGATGGACGTGTTACAGCGTGGGAACCTAAGAACATGGTAGCTACGTTGAAACATGAAGGCAGCAGTGTCATGATATGAGGCTGTATAGCTTCATCCTGGGTTGGGGAACTGGTGTTTATAGATGGGCTCATGGACAAGTTTGAATACAAGAGGATTCTTCAGAACAATCTTAAGAGGAGTGCAGAGAGGCTGGGATTGGGCAATCATTCTTACTTCCAGCAGGACAATGATCCAAAGCATACTGCGGAAACTGTGAGGTTTTGGATCGTGTACAACACTCCCCACACTTTGAAGACAGCGCCCCAATCGCCAGATTTAAATCCTATTGAGAATATCCGGAACGAACTCAAAGATCGTGTTAGGAAACATCACATTAGAAGTAAGGACCATCTGAAAGAACTTCTTTAGAGTATAAAAATATGAACTATGATCTTTACCCCCCCCCCAAAAAAAAAGCATGTATAATCATGTTCAAAAGAATATCGGCCGTAAATCATAGAAAGGGGATGATAACTTAATAATAGCTGTTCTCTGATCGAATGCTTACGTCCAGATGTAAACAAACTATTTTCGTTCTTTCTGGTAGTGGAAATAAGTATTAGTTACTTTTCATGAGTTTATATGTTTAGTAGAAGATTCAACTTTATTTTGTACCAGTTGTATTTATGTCTACTTTCTTTGCATACCTATAGAAATGATGGACCTAGTAACCATGTTTGAGATGAAAACCGAATTGCTTGTTAACCGGAAAGTTAGACTTCTTTAGGGACACAATGTTTAATTATACTTTCATCACCCCATGTCAAAATCAACAGTTAGGTAGTAAGCCAGGTTGATTACATGGTAACTGTTGCATTCTAAGAAATGTCCATATGGTATTTGTCTTCATCGGTAGACATGTTTATAATATATTTGGTTCTTTGCTTTTTCAAGAAAATGAGCAGCAAATGCCAACGTTTACAAAGATTCATCTTAGCGCCTTTAAACCCGTTCTCGCACAACTTAAATCAATCCACTTAAACACTGTTTTTGTATGCTCATTGCTCACAACTGCTACTGTTTTACTTTCCTCACAAGACTTCACATAAAAACACGCTGCCCAAAGAAAAGACGAAAAACAAGTAGCAGTACTTAATTATTCAGTGACCAAGACGAGGAACTCTGTAAACACAGGAAGGTTGCAATGTGGGAAAACGATGACTATACACAGTGGCTGGCAAACTGCCCGAATCGCTCGCTGCCAACCGTTCCACTTGCTTTCGACTGACTTCTATATTAATCGTTCAACATCAGGAAAGACGAAATTAAATAAAAATACAGACAAAAATTTTAGTTACCAAGAATAATACGACAACAAGTATCTTTGAATAAGGTTCTTGTACTCAATGTGAATCTTAACAAATTGTTTCCTAATAACATTATTATTATTATTATTACTCTGTCACTATTGACATGCCACTAGCTCAAATTTTAAAGCCCTAACCACTACTATACTCCGTTCTTCTTTTTGTTTTGATGGGGGCACGTTGGCTCGGTGGTAGAGCGCTCATCTCTGATACTACGGATCCTTGGTTCGATCCCAGGCCGTGTCAATTTGTGGTGAACGCGATATAAAAACACGGTGATTTGATAGTAGAATCTAATCTCTAGTATGCAAGTTCGCCGTAGATTCAATTAAGAAATGTAGAGTTCATACGTGGCTAAGCGGTTATCGTACGCGTCTTTTGCGTGGTAGACTCGGGTTCGATTCCCGACGGGAGCTCATGTGGTTCGGATTCCACGTTCATCAGTAGGTCCATGTCTCATATAGCCTTGCTGCTGAAAAGCACGTTAAACTCAGTATCAATTTAAGTCCATAAGAAATGCATTCAGGAAGGGCCGAGGAACTCTACCCAGGAGAAAACACTTCCTCAAGTACAAATAATTTAAATTCTCTACTAAATTCAATATTAGAACGCATAAACTTAAGATGATAAACATGTACATGAGTTATCTTAAAGTTAACAGTACTATTATCGAGCCAACTTACACACTTCCAATATTGTTTTACGGTCATTTTTCTTTACCCAATAGAACATACTCGTAAATTCTTTATATTGGTCCATGAAATGTATATAACTGATGGATTTATAGCGTTTGGTAAGAAGTGCTCCATGTGAAAATATAGAGATTGACTGAAGTGTTTTGAACACTGAGTCAACATTTAAACCAACAAATAAACAAATATGATAGCACAGAAATGATAATAAATTAGTTCCAATTGGCTGCTTACTAAATGAAACGAAATGAAACTTCTATTTTCACGTCCCATATTTAAACCCTGTAGGCTAAGACTATTAATTGATAAAAATGAATGGTCATGTGGGAGGAAATTCCAGAACCACGAGAAAATCCACGGACACGATGTAGTTCACCATAAACTTACATGTTCTGGGATTGAATCAAGGACCCCTCTACCCAGAGATGAACGCTTGTCCATTATCCACCATGATCCCTGATCACCGACTGAATGAGTACAAATGTGTATGTCATGTCAAGTAATATACATAATACTCTGTTCCAGTGAGGGAACAGATATAAGGGAAACCAACTTGCAATAAACATGTATTTGCATTTCTGGATTTTTTTTCTTATAGACCTCAAAAAACTTCCTCAAAATTTTCAGAAAACTTATCCTTGCAAGTATACTGCCATACACATCAAACGTTATTCACACGAGAAAAAAAAATATAAATATGTTTGTATATTCAGAACACTATTCTGTGTGAGGTTGTTGAAAAGAAAACGTTGGAGTTTCAAAGTCATAACATATGTGATATTTAATGAATTTCTGTTAATATTCCTCTTGTTCAGGCTTAAGAATTCCCGTATGCTAGGTAGTAATAGCGACTGGAAATACGACTGTGGTGCCTAGGTAAAGTTCCATTCCAATATGTAGGCCAATGTAGCAAATTATAGAGTAAAGGGAAAAAAAAGAAGAAATGTCACAAAACTGCATTTTCGAGAAAATTGCGATTTAATATTGAAAACCGCGTAAGAAGAATAGGGTTAGTTACCTCATTTGCCCCTTTTTACATGGACATTTTTACATCTACGTATGCATGGCATATACAGTCAAATAGTACCAACAGTTACCATCACCAACATATAGGACAAAGCACCCGAAAAAGCACATACATGGACATTCCTTGTTTTTTCCCCTTACCCTTCATTTGTACTATTATGGTGCCTAATTTAGGAAACTGACTCCTACGCCAGAAGAAATAGTTTTAAGCCCTATTCTTGTTCATGATGCTCTTTCAGCAGCCCAATCATCTGTACTATCGCCTCTGTTTGCTATAATTTTCTTCAACAACAAACCACAGCATTGACAAAGGATTTTCGTTGTGGAAATGCAGTAAAATAGTAAGGGCGCTAAAGAGTTCTTAAAGCATTAAGATACGAATAATTGTAGCAATGGTGTATAGTTATCAACTGCTAATATGTACAGAAACGATATAAAGGATGTAGTAGGATACGATTTTTTTTAGAGTATTAAGAGCTTTTTGATGCAAGAAGTTCTATATTTGTAGCCGTAGTATAATAGCATGGAGATTCACTACATTTATAATCAGGAGCGTCATTTCAGATTTTTATTGGGCGGAGACCCCTTCCTATAAGTAAAATTTGGCGTTTTTCACTGATTTACTACTATTTTATTGATAAAATCTATATAAATCTCAAACTCAGGGGGGGGGGGGTAATTGCCCCTCCCTGCCCCCCTAAATGACGCCCCTGTTTATAATACGTACTGTCAGAAGATTTCAACGTATACAATTAAGAGTGGGTGAAGTGATAGGCGCCAAAAGAACATGAACTTTCAAAGCACTGGGAGCCACTTTTGAAAATAAAGAAAATCTATATTTGTATCTACAAGAAGGCGGTTTGGATATTCTCAATCCGAGTGTGATTTATTTATTTAACAAGCACCAGATACAGACCAGAGGCTATTTTACACTGGATATCTAACAACAACAACAATGGAAAGGATTTGGGAAGGTATCGGCCAGGTCCTGTTTAGTGGGGACCATCCCGGCATCTGCCTGGTAGAACTTAGGAAAATCCTGGAAACCCAGTCAGGATGGTCAGCAGCCGGGAATCGAACCCACGATCTCACGAACGTGAAGCCAATGCTCTGCCACTTGTATTTCACCTATTTTTATCACTCTTATTTTATTATTCAACTGAATATATTTGTAATTTACAGTAAGAAACTCTATTTCAACTTGCTTCTTTAACGTAAATATAACTATGCGCAGATTAGTTGTCCTCGTAACAAAAAGTATTTAAGAATTTTTGTCTTCAGAGAGTAACATATTTCTTCGTTTTTAAAGAAAACTGTAAATATTACTAAATCAGCGCTAAATGTTGTTTTACAACACAACAAGTGGTCGGAAGACAGTCCTGGCAACACTGTAGCAACTTGCTTGGAGTACTAGGACCCAGTCAGTCAAGATACAAGTAGCTTCCGCCACCTAGGATGTCAACCCCGCAAAAATAAACAGAAGAATATGTCTGTGCCCTTATAAGGTACCGCCAAGATTCGATCTGGAAATTCCACCGCTTCTTCTCTCCTCGCCAGACACATGAGTTTTCTTTATAATGCAAACACGGAGCATACAACAGTTACATGGGACTTTTCTTTTACAGAGAACGAATGCGTGTTTTATAAATAAGCTGTTGCAAAACGTTAAGTCATAAGGGTAATCGAATGCACATACGAGTAAAAATAACGGGTAGGTAGGTATTTAGGTCTCTGCATCACTAACTGTAGCTGCGAAAGATTACAAGCTCAAGCAACAACAGGTGGAATCAATGTTCTCATTAGAATACTGGAATCTCTCTATCGATTAGTATTTTTAGATCATACAGAATGTGTCCACTAAATTATGTTATTCTATCAAAAATACTCACACTCCTTGTACTTCTTAGACCAAGGGACTTTTTTCATCTGTATATATATACCCAGACTCCGGTATGCAGAAATAACTTTGACGTGAAATTTCTTCATAAAATAGTCAATGGAAACTTAAGACAGAAAACACTACTTCAGGAACTATCCTTACGTGCCCCTTCCCGCATAACCCGGAATACCCACCTATTTCACCTTGTCCGCCCTAGGTTGGTAATTACACAGAGAATATCGAACACAGAATATATCTCATTTACACAGAATATCGAACTGTTATAATCATCTAACAACTGATGTGGGCATTTTTTCGAGTTAACCCGACAAAGGAATTAAACAAAATGAAATGAAATCTCTAAGTTTTACGTTGCATACTTACGCCGCCTAGGCTAAAGGAGACGATGATATTGAGAAATGAAGGAAATGGTGGAATGATGGAAGTGGAAGGAAATGGGAGAACCACCAGAAAACCCATGCACATGGTATTTACCCACCACAAATTTCACTTGGCGCGACCTGAGATCGAACAACAGACTCCATGCTAAGCCACGCAACTAAACGAGTTTTGGCCAATTAATATTACTTTTGCACTCTTTGTTGACACTTTTTCTTTTCAGTTTGTTAACAGTTCCCTATGTAAAGTGGCAACGTTACGCTGTACCTGGGAATAAATAAATAAACAGCGTGGACCAGTTATTCTGAAACTTATCGTATCTTTTAATAGATAAAAGCGCTGAAATTTTGTGCGATGCAAATATCGGCAGGAGGAAACTGTTTCACATACCTCGACAATACCACCGGATTGCTAATCCCAATATACAATTTGGTTTCTTTAAATAACCTTACGTCACATTATTAAGCTATTCTAAATCTACCACTGAATCTTAAACAAGAACTTACAATACCACATTTCTTTATTTAGTACTGAAAACTAAGAATGGTATGGCATCACCAACGTCAAGTGGTTTGGAGGCTTCTACCACAGTAATAAAGCAAGTGAGACAGACGAGGCAATACATTTCTAAGCTAGTTTAAAGTTTATTATTTATTATTATTATTATTATTATTATTATTATTATTATTATTATTATTATTATTATTAAGTATTCTGCCTGTTGACAGATTCTGAGAGTAATGACTTTTTTTTTTTAATTTTAGGTTTGACTGTTCCACGTTTCTCGATTTTCAGCTTTCTCTTTTAATTCCCAACATTTTCATCTATTTTTCAAATAGCCGATGTGTTGTGTTCTTCTTCCTAATCCTCGCTTTTCTTCTATCTTTCGTTCTATGGCTGTATGAAGAAGACAATTTTTTCGCAAGATGTGTCCAATCCAATTGACCTTCTTACGAACGATACTCGGTAGAAGCGTCCTCTTCTCCCCTACCCCTTTACAAAATCTTCGTTTGTTACTCTCTCTGCCCATTTTATCTTCTCCATCTTCCTCCAACACCACATTTCGAAGCTCTCTAGATATTTCTTCTCTACCTTCCGTACTGTCCAAGTCTGAACCGTACAATCCAATGCTCTATATATATATAGCACCTGACCAACTTTTTCTTTAGTCCATTAAGCTTGCTAGTTAAGAGTGATCATTGCTTGTTGAATATTCTTTGGCTATGGCAGTTCTTGACCTGATCTCTAATGTAATAAGCGTTTCCTAGATATTCAAAATGATCGATCTTTTCAAGTTCTCTTTGTTCTACTCTGACCTGTAAAGGCGCGTTTCCACGGGATCTTCTCGTCATATTAGATCTTTTGATGTTGATTTCCATTACATATAGTTTCCCAGTGTCAATTACTTTGTCAATCATCTCTTGTAGTCCTCCTTCGGTTCTAGCTACAATAACCGTATCATCATATGAAATATTTGAATAAATAGCAACAACGTTAACAGATGATGGAAATGTTACTTTTTCCGGAAAAAGCTATTTCGAATACTCCACTCTATATATGAAAGAATATATTTATAAGAGACACACACACAGAATTGAGCAAAATTTTTGTACCAAATACAGGTGCGTAATTGTTGCTGTTGAATTGTGAAACGGAAGAACTGAGTGAAGAACGAAAACTAGTCTTAAATTCACTGCCCTGTGCCAGTTCACTCGACTAATTACAACTAATTTCGTTTTGATAAACGAATTCAATCATCAACCTGGATATCTATATTGTCCTACTCACTTTAAAAAGAACAGGAAAAAAATTGTTTTCTATTTGGAATAATCTAAACACTTTGAACAAGGGTAAATGAACAAATGATAAAATGCTCTTTTATATTTGCAGGAGGTCATTTACCACCAATAACATAATTTGGACTCTTGAGAAGATTCCTCTGTAATCGTTATGATTTAATGACTACACCCACGAAGCCTTCCAGAGCGTGAGGACGATCCCACACAAGTGTTCATTGCTCTTCTCAACCATTAAGGTGCGAGCATTCATGTTAAAGATCCTTCCTTCCTTCCTCCCAGCTCCTACATTAACCCTTCACATACAGCGTTCGCTACTTCAATTTTTTAGTTTCTTTCATTTACGAACTATGTCCGATACCTTAATCATGTGAATATCCACAGGCCATTGTAGCTCAGTGGTAGTGTTGCTCACGGGACAAGACAGAGCTCTTAGAATAGAAACAGATATACTTTCCGAGACAAGGAAGGAGTTTCCAAGCACATTTTCGAGACGAGATAGCTTTGAATCTTGCTTCGTGGTTAGCATCTCTTTGTTGATTCTGAGATAAGGTAGTTATTTTACAACAATAGCATGATTTAACAGCAATTGTTACAAAAATGTAATGGTTTAGTTATAAAAATAAAGTTCACAGTAACGAAAGCAAAAATAAATTATCCGAATATTACAATTTACAGGGAACACAATATATTCGTGATCATAGTTTACAAGAAACATTGACAGTAACCAGCATGCTGATAGAAGTTCAGCTCATTCCTATCCTGATCATAGCAAAGGCTTGGATTAAAAGGACGGTGTTATTTTTGTCTGTCAGTACAGAGTACCGGTACTTGAAACGCGACTTCTGTACCAATTTTGTTCAAAATTTTTATGTTTACGAAATCAATATTTCTATTTATATTGAAGGGTCACAATGGCTCAGCAGCAGAACGTTCACCTCTGGTTCACGGAGTCATTGGTTCGATCCCAGATAGCGCCAAGTGGGCTTTCTACTGGACGAACAAAGTGTGCACGGGTTTTCTCGGAGTTCTACCACTTTCATCCCACCATTTCATACACTCTCGATTTTCATCATCGTCGTCTTCATTAGCTTACACGGCATGATCGTGGGACGTAAAGATTTCATTTTCAATTTATATTCGAAGACTGAAACAAGAGTAAACTACATTGTGTAATGCTGTCTATACATTGCTGTAGATGCCGATTTCTATCGCTTGTTTACATTATGAGCGCTTTCCGTCGTAACCAATCAGAACACACAGAATAACATATTCGTGGAGTACGGCATTTTTTAAAAAAGAAAAATAGCACTGGAAAAGATAATAATATATATTAGAAGAGAAAAACAAAATAAGGATAGGATTAGAAAAGGGTGTATGTACTATACGAGGTGTGTTCAAAAAGTGTCAAATCTTTTTTTTTTTTTTTTTTTGCGTAAACCAATGAAGCGCGAGAGATTTTCTTTAGTGAAGGTGTAGAGGGGACACTAATGCGCACTCGTGGATTTTTTCTCGCCCGCAGAAAGCATCAGTTGCTGGCATTTGGCCAACGAGTGAAGACGTGTAGTGAGCACTTGTCGAATTTCAGTTTTTTGTAAAATAACAGAAAAACTTAAGCATCGATATTGCATCAAATTTTGCCAAAAGCTTGGCGATATCCAAGTGGAAACCATTCAATCGGATCGGTACATTCAATTTTGAACGAGAATTTGGGCATGAGGAGTGTGTTCGCGAAATTTGATTCAGGCTTTTATTGTCAAACACAACATTCCTGAGAGTCGTCAGGCTCTCTACTTACCCGACATGGCTCCGTGTGACTTTTGGTTATTTCCCAAGCTGAAAATACCACTAAAAGAGACCCAATTTGAGTCAAGAGAAGACATCATGCGGAATGTGACGGCACGATTGCTCACCATTCCAAGAACTGCGTTCCATATGTGTTTCCAACAATGGCGGGAGCGTTGGGAAAAGTATGCGCACTACCGAGGAGACTACTTTGAAGGGAATTAGTATTTCAGATTTACAAATCAATAAATGTATTTTTGTCAACCAAAGGTTCGATAATTTTTTAACACATCTTTACTGATCGGAGTAAGATCATATTAAATAATGCAATGAAAATACATTACGAATAAACAGCAATATCAATTTATTAGTCAATGTTACTACTATTTAATAACATCTATAATTTTCAAGATGTATGTGTATTACTAAAAATAATTAACATAATGCATATTGTTTTTGCACGAACAAGCTACAGTACCTCCCCTACCTAGTACATCCCATTGGACTCACCCGACCAAGCCATTCGCGAGATAAGCGACAAAGAGTGAACACGTGTGCCAGTGCGTTGGTGAAAAATGACGAGCGTGGAAGTAGAACAAACGATAAAAATCAAGCAATTTTTGGCTTGATAAAAAATGTAATGTTATAACACCCGCAGTACTCGCCTGATTTGGCACCTTTTGATTTTTTCCTCCCCGAAATCAAATCTCAACAGAAAGGGACACATTTTACCTCCGTCAATGAGATTAGAAAAAATAAAAAAGAAAACGTACTAAAGACCCTTACAGAATATGACTTTCAGGGATGTTACATACAATGAAGAAATATGTTAAAGCAGAGGGGGACACCACCGACAGAAACTAATAACGTAAGTACTCTGAGTTATTGCTTCAGTCCGGATTTTTTGTGTCGCACCTCGTATATGCCCTGTAGGGCCACATAGACAGATGATTAATGAAAGTGTGTAATGATGGAAGAATTGGTGGAGGAGCCCGGACACGCTATTACCCACCACAAGCTCACGTAGCTTGGATCGAACTAGAGACTCTTCATATTAGAGGCAAGCGCTATACCATTGAAGCACCGTGCTATCTAGAATATTAGCATACAATTCAGACGTTAATTTCTGTCAACCATAAAATATAATTATTCAGTGGTGTGATCAGGGGCGTATCCAGGGAGGGGGCGATCGGGGCAATCGCCACCCCCAGAAGAGGAAACTCTTATTTTATATATATAAATAAAATTCATCCCAAAGTTTGGAGCCCTTAAAAGTAGCAGTACGACAACCCACCGCCCCCCCCAGAAGTCGGTCCTGGATCCGCCCCTGGGTGTGATTCAGTCAGTATGCCTGAATCACTTGTTAAAATTTCTTAGGTTCTCGGAACTGATTTACAAAACTGACTCTTCACCTCTCGATCCAGAAATCACGAAATCAAAAATTCTGCAAGTACTATTTTTGAGAATCTATATATCATTCCTTTCCAACCATTAAGCGACAAGATTTGAATGGAGCTGAGATATGACATTAATTTTCTACAGCTTTTCATCAATAGGGTGACCATAAAGCATAAAAAGCAGTAAAAGCATAATGGAATTTTTCACCTATGGTTGGTACCATATCTGTGATTTTGACCACTTTACACATCCAAATTTGCTAATGTTATAAGCATAATTTACAGAAATAAAGCATAAAGCATAAGGCTTAATGCTTTTTCTTTCAGAATCCTGTGTATGTGTACAATAAAGAAAAATATGTTAATATATTTTGTGCCAAAAAATAAAAAAAAACAAATAAAGGCTGTTATCAATGCAGCAAATAATGGAAATCAACGCCAATTGCCTTTCCCCTTAACAATGGAAAGTTCGGATTCCTCCTCACTCCACATCTTCCGTTCAGAAGCATCCCCCCCCCATTTGTGTTAAAAGGCAAGCAAGAGAGGTTGCGCTTATCCCAAGATGCCAAAATCAAGAGTATATATGCAATCTCAGGAAATAAGAAAATTCCCAACTGACCATTTCAAAGTAGAAGGTGCTAATCTGTTTTGTACTCTTTGTTCTGAATTCATCAAATATGAGAAGTCTACTGTGCAGTCACATATTCCTTGTTTGAAACACCGCATAAGGAAAACCGCACACAATTAGGTAGTATGTTGTATTGATGTAATTTTTAGTGGGGAAAATTGTTTCATATCCATTTCTGATGCCTGTATTAGAAACGAGTCAAATAAAATAAATGTGTCATAGAAATGTGTAAAAATGAAGTATAATTCAAGGAACAGCATATTAAGGCATAATTTAAGAAAAAGCATAATAAAGCATAATGTAAGGAAAAATAAAACATAATATACAGCTGTATAAAGCATAAAGCTGGTTGCCCTACTCGTCAATGAAACGTACTTCTTTCTGCCAATGCGCAGGCGCAGTTCGTTTATTTCTACAACTTTGTGTTTAATTTCCTGTAAGAGAGACAATTTTGCTTTGTGTTGGCGCAAATCAATAAAAAGTGAAGTCCCTGATATTTTTGTATTTTGGTACTGATACAAACATCGTTGCCATGTTTCAATGACCGTAAGGAATATGTATGCTAGTTGGAGGGAAATTTTGCATCTAATCGGGAAATTACATGGCTGCAGACGGGAAATTTGCTGTTACAAATTGACAACACTTGTGTTACAGTTTTGCCATATAATTTATTATCTGTTTTAACTCCTGCAGTATAGCAAGCCTTACAGGTATCACTGGAATAAATAACGACATACAAACACCTAATAATATAACCATATATGAATATTAACAATACTAAGTGAATTTATTATTCTCATCCTATCCTATGGAAGTGGTTGTTAAATGATTTGAAACAAACATAACAATCGATATGTACCGAAATCTAACATTTTTTTTAATCGAAATTTTCCTCTGGTACACTCATGTCCAAAATTATTGTCGCATGTCTATAAATATATTGTTGTAGGAATATAATTTGCTAACGAATTCGCCCAGTATTTCTTATAATGTTACTATGTGTATAATCACCGAAGGCATGTATGTGGCAAATTTCATGTCAAAAGTGCAGTAAATAAGAACAATAGAACGAAAATAAATCTTTCTAGTTCATTTAGCGACATTTTGTTTTACTCATTCTAATTTTCGTATTTATAATTCTTTTGCTATGAAATTTACCACAAATATACATTTCCCGATTATACACATAGTATCAATATTAAAAGCACCCTGCAAAATCATTAACATATTATATTGTTACAAGAAGACAGTTATAGATATTCGACAATCATTTTGGACATGAGTGTACGTTCATCTTCTTAATGATTACAGGCCAAATCTCACATCATTATATTTTTCCTCTGAACTGGAGTGTGAAAGAACATGTGGCAGAAGGTAAAAAAGGGAAGTGAACAAGGCAACTCTTAAGAAACCAGTCAGTAATGACAGAATATTTATGATAAAGATATGATGATGATAAATGTGAAATGTAATAGCATTCGATTCAGCAAACTAATACTGTTGTCCACATTAAGATTAAAAGTGAGATTTTTCGTTCCCTGACCTATCCATCCCGTAACTCAAACAAGACGAACAAATGTAACCTAATATTTTGTTTAACAATGAACAACTAAACTCAATTATTAAGCCAATATTGAAAAATGTTAAAAAGAAAAACCAACAGAAATAGCATAAATCTGTCAAGAGGATTACTAGAATATGTAATTCAAGCAAATGGAGCTTTTCACCGGCTGACTTACTCAACTTATTGTGCAACGAGATTCATGGCTTTTGTTTTTGATACGGTACTTGATCTTCAGTATCACCTTTTATTATTATTATTATTATTATTATTATTATTATTATTATTATTATTATTATTATTTCAATCTAATTTTACAAAAGGAAGAAAATACACAGTGTACGACAGAAATATTAAACACAATTTCTACTTTGTGCCATTTCAGTATACATTACATGAAATATTTGTCGAGGTTTTGAGACGAAATACAATATATATAAAATTAACCCTGGTACTATCTAGGTATTTCTTTGTAACGCGGAGTACCAAGAAGGGGGTCAGTTTGTACGAATCTTTTAGACCTCGCAAAAGAAACAAATTACTAACTCTCACAAAGATCTACAGTGACTGAAGTAAACAGAACAAGGAATAAGTCTAACAGCTATTTATTGTATTACCATCTAGGAGTGGCACTTCTAAATGTCAGTCACATCTCCTACCAACGGGAAGGGTACTTTGTGCCCACCAACTTAAAATAGCAAATTTATGAGAGGCACTAACGTTCAAATTGTACCACCGAAGGTATATGCTTTAGCTAAACATTTTGAGCAATAACATATATATTTGTTTTACAATTTAAAGAAACAATGAGAAGAATAAATACAAAAAAAACATACTGTGGTGACCACTAAATCCCTCCTCCCTCGTTGGCAGTGCGAGGACTAACAATGTTTAATACTAATAAATAATTATTTTTAAATTTTTGTTTTCGATAGAATTATGTATAAATATACTTTGTGAAGAAGACTTAGTGTGTATTTATGTCCTTGGTACCAATGGTCCTACGTTCGATTCTTGACGGAGGCATATTTTCTGCGCTGATTCAATAAATCAGGCGCAATGACGAGCTATTTGCAATTAAAAGTTAGTGAATTCGGATGTCGATAGTCAGAAACAACTGTGTTATCAATGTGATGAACATGCTTCATTCAAATCAGGGTGGATTGATTTAAATCAGTCTGATTTAAATCACGATTTTAATCAAGATTTAAATCACTTGATTTTTTAAATAAAAATCGTTGATTTAAATCAAATTCCGAAATAAATTAATTGAAAGTGAAAATAAGTAAAATCCCGTTTCTGTTCTGTTATTTCGACTATGGAAGATAATAATCATAGTACAATGAGACTCAAATGTATGTACAGCACAGTATGAAAACGAGTATCATGCAGAGGATGATTAGGGAAAATCCCACTTTGAACGGGTAACGGAAGAATCCTGCTTTCTTCTCTTCGTAACATAATCGTTAACTATTCGAACGGAGAAATCACCATGGATATTTAAGACAAAAATTATTTTGTGTCCACGTCTATTTGTTTGTTTCTAAATAATAGGGGCGTATTTAGAGGGGCCTGATCCCCTTTCCGAAACAAACAAAAAAAAAAAATTAAAACTTCAGGTGAAATTTATGTACTAAATACATAAAAGTTCCTCGGGATCGTAATATGGTAAGTTTTGGATGCGTTAAAATATCGAATAATACTTTTGATAAAGTGGATTCTTTCAAATATCTAGGATCAGCATTAACAGACGAAAACGATATTTACGAAGAAATAAAATGTCGACTAAAAGCAGGGAATTCTTGTTATTATTCAGTTCAAAATCTCTTGTCACGAATTCTTTCCAGGAATTTGAAGATTAAAATATATACGACTGTTGTTCTCAGGGTGTCTACCAAGCAAGCATAATTAAATTCCCTGACAAAATTATAATTTTCCCTGACTCTGTCATTCTTTTTTTCTTAGTGTAACTCACGAAAAGTAACTTATAGTTAAATAATGAAAATGAAACCTTCCAGTTTTACGTCCCATGATTATGCCGGTTAGGCTAAAGGAGACGGTGATGATGAGAGATGAATGAAATGAAAAAAGTGGGAGGAAACGGGAGAACCCCGATAAAACCCACGAGCACGGTGTTTGTCCACCACAAACTACACAGGGCGTGAGCTGGGATCGAACCAGGGACCCCAAGCACCGGAGGAGAACGCTCTACCAGTGAGCCAGCGCGCCCCCAACTTATATTTAATGTGAACTGTAAGTTTTCATCATTGTTTATATGCTTATACAATATTCTACAAACCTACAAACGAACCAATTCATTTACCTGTAATTTATGACTATTTTAGTGACATTCCTTCATCCCTCACAGCCTGGGAAAGATTTTTCCCTGAAAGACGGAAATTCCCTGACTTTCCCTGACTGGTAGACACCCTGGTTCTGTATGGTTGCGAAACATGGTCGCTTACTATGACGGAAGAACGTAGACTGAAAGTATTTGAGAACAAGATCCTGAGACGAATATTAAGACCCAAGAGGAACGGGAATGTCGGAAACTTCATAACGAGGAACTACATAATTTATACGGTTTACCAAACATTGTTAGGGTCATCAAGTCTAGGAGACTCAGGTGGGCAGGTCATGTAGCAAGGATGGAAGAAAATAGGAACATTTTCAAATTCTTAACTGGAAGACCAATCGGCAAGCGACCATTAGGAAGATCTAGGGGCAGATGGGATGACAATATTAAGATGGATCTCGTAGAAATAGGAATACAAAGTAGAAACTGGATCCAGTTGGCTAAGGATAGAAGTCAGTGGAGAGTTTTCGTGAACGGCATTGAACCTTCGGGTTCCATAGGCCATAGAGTTAATTAGTTAATTTTAGGCGAAATTTATGTACTTTACATGTATTTCGTGTCGCTGGCTATTTCCGATTTTTTTAAAAATATACCCCTGCCAAATATCAGTAACTTTCGTGAAAAGAAAAGTTTCATGTTGATAAACGTTGCTGTTTGTTTTTCCCTTAATGCTTAAGAAACATTGTTTGGGATTGAAAAAGGTTAACGATTGGGAATTAATTCAAAATTAAACCAAAACACTTTCACTTAAATGGTATAATTATCATTTAGTATTAATTCCTAATGTATTTTCTCCAGTTCGCGACTTGCATTATACGAGGACAAAGATTTGATTTAAATCAAAAAATCGATTTAAATCAAAAATATCAACAAAAATGATTTTTATTAAAAAAATCATGATTTTTTTTTTCACCCTGATTCAAATAGTCCGGCTGCCACAAGCTATTTTACTCACATCGGATATACAATGAAAAAAATCCTCTCCACGATATGGAAAACAAACACATTCAGCTTTTTATTTCTAATTGTGTCAATTTTTGGTTAATTTTCTCTTTACGTCCCTGGCAACGATATCGCCTTTCTTATTACGGATGATATTTTAACGAAAGCATGTATTAATACACGACACAATATTTATCGAAACTTAAACTGGCATTGGAATTTTCAATCGTGAGGCAAGGGAGTACTGAATAAGAGTACTACATCTGTTTCTCCTGTTGTGGCCTGTTAGAACGCCTGTTTTGTAAATATAAAAAGGTATACCACATTACTGTGTCAAAATACTTCGTAAGGAAAATAAATCACTCCATTTTAATTGTCTCTCTACCTGTTTCTTTGATAAAGCAAGCAACGACGGGAAGTTTCAGGAGCACTTTACCATCGTATCCCTTGTGCAATGGTTCAGCACGCAACCACACCAGTCGATTAACAGAAGCAAAGGCAGCCGGCAACGAAGAATTATGGGAAAAGAAATTGTTATCATGTTAAATGAGCGTCCCGGAAGAGTTCCGTGGGACAGACGCTTGGAGATACGGTCAAAGGGCAGCCGATGACCCCAGAGTCACGAACGACAGACTTGTCCTCTCAACAGTGCGTGAGGGCTCGATTTAATGTTCGCGAACATTTCGATTTCTTTCCAACATCTGCCAGCATTTGTGGCTACTTCACACCTCCTTCACATTCTACGATCAGTTGCATCAGAAATAATAACCAATACTAGGCAAGGGCCAGTGTCTGCAATCTTATCCAATTGTTGTCCGTCCACTTGCATTATGCATGAAAGTTCAAACATCATACCTCCAATGAACTGCAACTGAAGACTAAATGAACCTGTTACTCACTTTATTTTTATGGACGATGTGCACTACTTAAGACTTCGATATATTTATCATTTACAGCTCATAGCTCTATTCTTAAATACAACAAACACGTTGAAAAATGCTAATGAATGAAATCTAACTTTCGAAACACTGATACATTCTCTGACAATGGAAATATACAACGAAATTAAGGTTCATAAAAGTCAAGTTGTAACTCCAATTTCAGGGTTCACATTGAAATTCTGGTATTGATTTCTCTGAAATCTTTCAGTTTTACGTCCCACGATTACACCGGATAGGCTAAAGAAGACCGTTAATAATGAGAATGAAAGAAATAGTGGAATGAAAAAGGTCGGAGAAAACCGAGTACACGATGTTTATCCACCACAAAGCTCACTGGGGACGAGCTGGAATCGAATCAGGGACTCCACACACCAGAGTTGAACGATCTACCATTGAGCCACGGTGGCCCCCTGGCTTTCACTTATGGTCAGGTTTAGAAAATAGTCCATTTTCTTAATCGTCCATCGTGGTGTTCTTCATATCTTTTAGGAACAGGAAAAAAAAAAAAAAATAATAACCCTTCTGTAAAATACAGAAAGTTTTTGACTGGCACATCTGGAAGCATTTCCCTGACTCATTTTAATTTCTCTGAATTTCAAGGTCAGTATGAACCCTGAGCAGCGTCGGATTTAGGAGGGTGCACCGGATCACATGCACCCCCTCTGTTGTATGTACTTTCTAAAATGAGAAGCTATCAGTGAAAATAGCAACACTTTCCGAAACATTCTACTGTCATGCGTCCGTTTGAGGCTTAAAGGAAAGCGAAGTTTTCCAAAATAGTTTAAGTCAATTTTCTGAAGGTTGAAGGAAAAGAATTCACCAAGAAAAACAATAATATTCCTCACTTACACAACATTAAAAAAAGGCATTAAAAAATTCAAATTTAATTCCAATGTAGAGTAGTTATTGGTGCATCCCTCGTCAAGATATCCTGGGTCCGGCCCTGACTGAATTTAGTAATCCAACCCAAGGACACACTCAGAGACCCACTGAATTCAGAACGCCAAACTAGTGCACTCCATAGAGTCTACACAAAGCCCTCCCTAATGATGTAAAAGTCCTCTTCATCAAGAAGGGAATACGGTGTGCTGGAGCAGGACCGTGCCGTGGAAAATCAGCGCCCGGGGTGAGAGTATGCGACGGCGCCCCATACATATATTCCAAGTAATTTTTCCTTTATTTTGCCTCTTTCATCCCGATTTTTTCGCCCCCTTACTTCGGCGCCCGGGACCGTCGCCCCGCTCGCTTCCCCCCCCCCCCCGGCACGGCCCTGTGCTGGAGTGAAGCGATTACTTTACTGAGATGCTCTTCTCCATGCAAGTTTATACAAGTTCCTTTCCATCTTGTCAATCCACCAACTCTTCCATAATCCCAAACTCTCGTTAATCATCCGTCTCTTTTACACTAGAGGCGAGCATACATTCACATGATTTTCGGTACGTAATTTCAGTCAGTAAAATGATGTCGTAAATTTCAGTCCGTAAACTGGCCCATACACAAGGACATAATCGTAAAGCGTAAGCCTAGATATTTCATTTTATTGTGTTTCAATCACAGGGATTGAGATAAAAATGCAATACAAAATTCAAAGGAAATATATTTCTATTTTTCTCCAAACTAATTACTAAATTGACACTTTTGTTCCAAAATGCATGAAAACAATTTTCTACATAAATGTCTAATATAAGTACATAAATAGACTTCATTGTTTGTACATCAATCACAAAGTGATTCAAGAAAAATATTTCCTTGGGACACAAAATTCATTTAGGATAGATCTATAGACACAAATTTCTCGGAGCAGTTTGATTAATTGACAAGAACGCAAAATCCATGAGTGAGAAAAATGATATTCATTTGCCTCATGCATACTGAATATTAATAAAAGCCAGCTGCCATAAACCTATGTATCGTGGATATTAAGATTGAGTGTCGACAACGGATTCTCCCACAAGCGGAGCAGAAACTCATCATATAACAGGGTGTCTACTCAAATCTCAAAATGAAATTTAATGACTTTTTCGTGATCTTTTCTTTCACAAACCATAAAGTTTAGAAACATTCTGAAGAGCGAATTTGGGTGCGATTTGAGCCAAATTTTCATGCATGCGATAGAAACGTGTTTTACTTGCGATTTGGTAAGGTCCACGGCCGAAATTAGACATTTTTGGTGGTGAATTTTGACGTTTATAGAACAAAATTTTCAGTCTATACCATATTTCTCCAGATAAAAAAAAAATCGTGACCTAAAAGTTAAATTTCGTGACTTTTTCTTCACTTTCATGATCGTTTTCTGATTTCGTGACTTTTTCATGACTTTCGTGACCGATAGACACCCTGTGTAAGTGTCGAGGTGTCACTGTCAAATGCTATTCAATCACAGCTTCAAACAGCCGCTGAGAAAAATAGGCTGTTTTCGGAACGCCGTTGGAAGAAGGTTTTAACCAATGTTTCGATACTGTTTGACATCATCTCCAACAGAAAATTGAGGACCTTCAAAGTATTCACCCGTTAGGAACATATCTTAAATATTACATAACGCCAGGTTAATTCCAAAAACTCTAATGAATGTATTTATTAAATGCCATCTAAAGGGTGTTTCAAAACAACACCGACAACGTTTGGGAGGTGATTCCTGATACCAAGATAAGACAAAAGGTATAGATCAACCTGGGTGCACAAATGCTTTCTTTCGGAATTATAGGCTGCCAAAAACATGCAAAACTGAATTTTAAAGGTTTATAGCTCCAAAACTATGGGACCTACCGTAGTCGGGTCAAGACTTTACTTAGGAACTAGTATGTACTGTATCCAAAAATCCAGGTTTCAGGATCCTAAGGTACTCATACAACAATTTTTATACAGAGAGTTTGGCTACGAGCATACAAGTTGAAGTACTCTCCAACTAGCTCTAAAAATTGTTGCGGAAGTACCGCAGGATCCTGAAACATAGATATTTGGATAGGGCACATACTAGTTCTTAAGTGAAGTCTTGACCCGATTACTGTAGATCCCATAGTTTTGGAGCTATGAACCTTTAAAATTCATTTTTTTCATGTTTTCGGCAGCCTATAATTCCGAAAGGAAGCATTTGTGCACCCAGGTTGGTCTATACTTTTTGTCTTATCTTGGTGTCAGGAATCACCTCCCAAACGTTGTCGGTGTTGTTCTGAAACACCCTGTATATGCACCCTGGTGAGAAAGCGCCCCTCAGAAATATAAACTGAACTCTTCATTAATACGCTGACGTCTCCATTAAAAGTTCTACAAAGAGAATAGAATGTTTGATCTGTTGTGTTTGAGAAGCGTGGAACATCACTCCCTGCTCTCCAAGTTTGGAACATTTCATGTGCGCTTGTATTTGTTTCCGTTCCCTACCACACTGAACAATAATATTCAAAAAAAAAAAAAAATTATCTCTATATAATTAAAAAAGCAAGATTTGATTCTAGGCCATGCAAATTTTGTAGTGGACAAGAACACTATGCGAGCTGTTATTCGTAATACGAGGAGTGATCGGAAAGTAATGTTACAAAGTGAAACATGTATATATTATTTCATACAACCAATACAGCCAACAGATAGTACATACATTACGTTATTTTCTGACATATAGTCCATATCAGTTGAGGCACTTGTCGCAACGTGGGATGAGTTTGAAGATTCCCTCCTCGTTAAAATTCTGTCCTTGCGTGTTCAGCCACGTTGTCACGACACGTTTCACCTCCTCGTCTGAAGCGAAGCGACGGCCTCTTAGGTGCTCCTTCAAGTGCGGGAACAGGTAAAAGTCGCTTGGAGCGAGATCCGAGCTGTAGGGAGGGTGGTCTATGATGTCCCAGCGACAACTAACTTTCAACACCATTGTGCGACATGCTGATGACGAGACATTACAGTCTCTTCGTAAATCTCTACTAGCTGCCGATGAATTTCAGCCGCGGTTACGTTTCGCCCACAGAAATCAAATTACTGAGCGGACTTCTTCACGAGAGCATTTTCCAAAGAGTCGTCATTTGTTTACCTACAACTAGAGCCGTAGGTGGCAGGTAGTTGAAACTCAGCACAGTTGCCAACTCCATGTATTAAAATTATCGTACATTCCTCTATAATTTATAAAAGTCCAGAAATACCGGCCTTGTAACCTTAGTTCAGATCCTCCCTCGTATCTATACAATTTACCGTTTTAGTGGGTGGAGAGATGAATTTAGAGAGGTGGTCTAAGATGGGCATCCTTTATCTTATTAGTATTAGTTTGAAGAAATTAACATAATTATTCTTTTCTTCATTTTCCTCGTATGTTGCCACAATTCTAAACAAATTATTTTTGATGCCACTTTGCTGGATTTTGTTGAAATGTACACAAAGTACGAGACAAGAATAAACAACCAAAAACGTCATTAGTTTTAATGGCATTTTTGGTCGTTTATTTTTGTCCCGTACTTTACACAGAATACATACCAAATACAATAGGAATTCGGCTCGAAAAAGGGCTACGTTGATTAAGAATAGGAATCTCTTGTTACAATTACTTGAATGCTGAACGAAGGTCTGCAAAATGTTTTTTGACCCGAGGTCCACAATTTATCCTTCAGCCATGATGTAACGACGAATTAAAAAAAAAAAATCTATAAGCATGTTTAAGACAAAAGAATTATTTCAGTATTTCTAACAATGAATTAACCAACACCTATTAAAGGTATTCTTGATCCTACCTTTTAACTGCGTGTTCTCTATCGCAAACATATTGAGTGCCAGCAATTGCAGAAACCGATTGGCATTCAATGGGATTGGAGAATGCTGAAGCAACACTCGGAATTCTCGTAGCATCTGAACTGCTGCTTCTTGAAACGTTTCCATCCTTTAAAAAAACAAAATATATGCATTAATTTAATTACCGAAAGTCATATACTAAATATTATACGTATATACTATATACACAAGGGATCTCATGTGACTATATGGTTGGAGTACGCGCCTCTTCTGCAGCATACTCTGGTTCAATGCCTGCTGTGAGCTCATGTGGTTCGGATCTCACGTTAACCTGTAAGTCCATGTCTTATATAATTTCGGTGCTGAAAGGGACGCTAAACGACAAGCAACAACTATGTACAAAAGCACAACTTAAGCATTGCGCTCAAAATTGTCTTCGCATCAAAAACTCAACTGTCGACGCGAGCTGGTTGTTCCTACAAAGTTTACAGAATTTTCCCCCAAAATAACTACCACAGTTATCGAAAAATCATTGACAATACATTTAGACACATTTAATTAATATTCTTTAAAATAGGGTCCTTGTGATTCAACATGTCGATTGCAGTGGTGCTGTCCTTCATGACAGCGGACCAAGTCCTGACCTGAGATCCTATTCAAACATCTCTCCATAGTTGCTTGGACATTTTCAACCGTACCGAAATGATGACATTTCAGGATATTCTTCATCTTTGCAAATAAAGCGGTCGCAGCGACTGTACGCTGGCTGAAGAAGCTTTGGAATATTTCCTTATTATCAACGTTGTATGATTCGACGCGCTGTCACCGTGAAATGTCAGTGCGGATGTGTAGAACTCTTCCTTAACAGGTCATGTATTCTCGGTAAAATGTTACGTTCACTCTCAGTCCAGGTGATACGAATTCCTTGTTAACGATTCGTTTTGAGTCAAAGCATAGGTTTCGCTTGTTATTTATTCATTCGAGACTTCCTTGGCCAAAGCGATTGGGAAACATGCCTCCATAAACTTTGATTTTGGTTTCCAGATCCTACTCTGAAACCCAAGTTTCATCCCCGGTTATCATCACACGCTGCAAAAAGTCGAGCTCATTTATGACATGATCCCAACAATTCACGAGAAGTCGCAATCGATTAGTCTTCTTATCCCACAAATCTTGGGGATTATTTTCGTACATATTTTGAGAATCAAATCCCTGAAAACGATTTGATGGCGTCAGCAGTCCCAACTCCTCTGTGATGAACCTGACACTCAAATATCTGTCGGTCCTTGTTCAGAACAGTTTTCACTCAAGACGCATTGTCGTCAGTTCTGGAAGTGGGAGAACTCCACGTTTTCCTTTTCCTTATTGAACGATGTATATGCCACCTGAACACTTGTTCTGATTAGAGATGGCCAGAACCGGTTCCTGGTGGAACCGGTTTTTGGGTCTGAACGGATCCGGTTCTAGAAGATCCGGTTCCGGAACCGGTTCTTCGGATCCAGGTCTGGAACCGGTTCCGTTGGAACCGAAACTTTGTGACCATCCCTACGCTAAACCCGAGCTGCTGGCAAGCTGTGAACAGTATGCTAGATGAAATGGTGGAAGCGACAGGCAGGACCCCAGGCGGCTGCAGCTTGTCTCATTTGGCTAAATAAACTGGGTAACTGGCAAACTCATTGGCTAAACAGGCAAACTGGCCAACTCATTTGGCTAAACACCCACTGGTGAACCAAAATGTTTTTTCTGGGGGCACAAGTGGGTCTGGGCGGGGAAGGCACAAGCGCATGGTCCTCTTTGCATTATTTTTGAAGATGAACTTTGTGCCTCCTTTACGGGTCTTTGGGGGCTTTCGGATCCAGGTCTGGAATCGGTTCCTAAGATCCGGTTCTGGAACCAGATTTTCAGATCCAGATCTGGAACCGGTTCTGAAAACCGGATCTCCGAGAACCGGTTCCGCCGGAACCGGAACTTTGTGGCCATCCGTAGTTCTGACAAAAACAGCTAGCTATGGACTTTCCGTAGCGTGTACCTGCCTTGGCCAATTTGATACACAACTTGATCGTGTATAGCTGGTCCAATTTACATTGTTAAAGAGTTGTATTCTGCAACGCCTACGAAACAACTAAATTAGATCTGCCTGTATACCTAAAACCCTCTACCTATTGGTCTACCCCATACTTCCCTCTCTTGACCTTTCTACCGTGTTTCACTAAAAATAAGATCTAACCATAAAATAAGCCCATCATAATTTTTCAGATTGTCCTACTCCAAGAATAAGCCCTACCCCAAACCTCAGAAAAAACATTTTGTGCGCTTCTTGAAACAGTTAGTAACGATTACGTTCCGAATTAAAAGGCACAGAATCCCCAGAAACCAAGATCACTGTTATACTGATTCTGTCAACAAAGTACAGGGTGGCCCCAAAGTTTAGAACAGTTACATGGATACTATATGCATATGCCAACTAGACAAATACCGAAATTGTAACTGTAAGAGTATTTGCACACGTCCCCGGCAATGCCGGAACCGGAACCGGGGCTGCTTTGCACACACATCCCGGTAATGCCGGTGCCGAAAGGTAGTTTGAGTTTGAACGTGAAGGAGAGAACATGAGTCCGTTTTATACATTATATGAAAAGCTGCGTACATATGATTCGAAATTTTTTTATTAATTACTTTCGCATGTCTAAACAAACGTTCGATTTCTTAGTACAACGAATTAGTAATCATATTCAGCGCTGTTCAGTTTTTTTTTTTTTTTTTTGGTGCAAGAGCCGTGTAATATTACAGACTGACTTGAATAAATGGAAAGGTCGTTCAATATCTGAGAAATAGCTCAATGCAAAGAACAAGGTTAATTGTATTACGTCAATCAAGTGACGTAGGAGCATTAACGTCTAAATCCCCAAATATCTTTTCTTTAGTACACAAAGGTATATTTGCTCTTTGTGTGTGTGGATGTGTGCGCACGAGGTATCTGGCCTTCTTTTGGTTTCTTTCTCTTTTTCTCACTTTTGTTGCCATAATTTTAACATCTATTTAAATTTCTCAAAATTGAAACATGCTGAGATCAAGCTATTTAAAATAATAATAATAATAATAATAATAATAATAATAATAATAATAATAATAATAATAATAATAATAATAATAATAAGCTCTACAAAGGCAACATTGCGGCTGCCTATTCACTCAGTATACAATCGTTCTATGGAACAAATACCAGACAAGACAGAGTACCAGAGTTTCGCATATTTTTATTACGATCTATAAGGTAAAACAGTATGCAACCACAAGAATAGAAATTTTCTTGTTCTGTTCGTGCATTTTCAGTTCTTTCTGTAGCTGTGTTGTAGTTTTTATTTACTTTAATTTTATTTACAACCTTTGTTATGCTTGAAAATGCCTACTTCTACGATTATGATGGATATTTATACCGTACATACTGGGTTGCATAATTAACAGGATAAGCACTGGACAACTATCCTAGATTCATAATTTCTTCGTTATCTCCATTTTGTTCATTTCCGCCAAGTTGATTTTTTAAAAATTATGACTTCATATATGCTAAGACATATTCTCTATCAAAACGAATCCAACGACCCCTTTGTTTAAATCGTTTAAATAAGTTTCAGCTGTAGATAACAAATTAATATACATACATACATGTGTGAAACTCACTTTACGCGTTACCGTAGTTGGATAATTAAAACAAGATCCGAATTTCCCTTGCTGAGAATTTATGTAAATAGCAAGCCACTATATCTGTGGTACCTCACAGCCATTTTTATTATTTCATTCTTCATTATATATTCATATGATGTGAAAAAAAGAAAATAACAAAAAACCTGAAGTAAACAAAAAATCCAAATACAGGAAAAGAAACAAGAATACACAACGCCTTGCCACTCACTCACTGTAGCTAGATTGAAGAAACCTATCAACAAGCCGGCTCCGTCTTTGCCGGCTGCGTGTGCATCTACGCATAATAAAACATTGCCGCCGACAAAACCGGAGCCGGAGCCGGCACCGACATGTCGGCGGCTAGTCCGGCCGCATTTGCCGGAGCCGGGAGTTCCACCGGCTTTTTTGCCGGGTCGGAAAGCGTGTGCCAGCTACCATTTGATTACATTGCCGCCGACTCCATCGCCGGCATTGCCGGGGACGTGTGCAAACGCTGTAAGTGAGGGCAACCATGAAGTTTTTTGTAACATGAACAAGTTGGTCCTCATCTTCATCTAAATCCATCTTTAAATGCGAGTAGGTCATGCAATATATCGACTGACAGTAACAAAAGCTCAGGAAAACTATGGAACATCAGATCTTACCTGAACACAACGGTGTGGCTGATAGTCGAGGTTTTCTGGACAAATATTCGAGTTGCTCAAAATGTCTTCCATCATACGTCAAAGTGACTGTTATGTTATGCGCTTTTTCAGTCTGCACTACTCGATACAAAACGTCAGGTACGCCTCGTAAACAGCGGCGCAAATCTTTCTTCAACGTTGGGGAGGACGGGTAAGACCGTTCCCATATATATATAAACAGTGCTGTGGAAGATCAGGAGAGCAGAGTTGTCTTCAGCATTGGGAGGCGGGCGGGCAGATTTGAGGTTAATTCTGGGAGAACATCAATTTCATCTCACTTTCCTTTATGGCAATCGGACACAAATCATCACATTTCTCCCCAAAAAAAACACATTTCAAATCAGATTATTGGGGAGGACAGTCCCCTCAGTTCCAAGATTGGAGAAGACGTGTCCCCCTCATCCTCCGGGATTTGCACCAGTGCTCGTAAATGCGCTGCCGTAGGTGCACAGCATAAAACACTGCCATCAAGATAATCAATAAGTGCAAGTCCAATTATGTGAGGTCGAGCGAACGTGGTGGCCAATCAACTAGTCCCCGACGACCTATTCACGCTACAGGAACTAATTCTTGCACGGTGTTGGCGTAATGGGTCACGGCGACATCTTACTAGAACAACTAAAGAAATGACATCGTGCGAAAGCAATGCTGGTATAATTGGCTGATCTAACAGCTGCTGATATTCTGGGCCATTAAGGTTACCCTAAATGAAGAATACTACAACAAGCCGCGTCCTCCGTTACCTGGAGCTTTCCCACTTACCGTACCGCATCGTAGCCTTCAGGGAACATCTGATGCTACCACGGTTTTTCTTAGGTTTTGTAGTATCAGTCGACATATCGCATTACCACTCTTTTATTTATAAAATGAGCTTGGATGATGCAAGATGGAGACTAACCTGGTTATGATCAAAATCTTTGTACCACCCATAATGACTATTTCGGTGTTGATCTGTTCCCGATTTCTGGAACACCGTCTAAAATATGCTTATGTTCCTTATATAAAACCAGTATATAACAAGTCACTCGGAAACAAAATTCGTCATTTGAGAACCTTCCATTAGGTCATTTCCGGTTTAATAAATCCGAATATGAAAGAGTACGTATTCATGTCATGTTCATAGGTCTTTTCCACCACCACCAAACAAGGATAGATGAGAACCGTTATTTACATTTCACCTTCAACGGAAAAAAAGAATTTAGTAGCTATTGTTGGATTTAGGAACGGGGAAAAAAGACAACAAAAAAGATTCACCGCAGCACAGCAGTTACCTACCGCCTTCAACATATCAAACGCCGCCGCCCAATGCATGCAATTACAATGAACAACAATAAACAAGTCGACAGCCAGCACTCGCAGTTTATATAAAGGCCTCTCATTCATAACGTATGATAATCAGATAAACGTCTCGTCTTGCAAGTACGAACCTTTTTCTTTAATTTTATCGTGAGAAGAAAAATAACAAGGTTAAAATTAAGTGTCACCACGTGACTAAAATATATGTGAGTGAATATACACAATTAATGTTCACTACTCAAAGTCTATTCCCCTTGACTTATCATTTTTCTTTCGAAGCCTGGGTTGTAACTACATGAATGTTCTTGTTCACACTCAACAAAACACCAGATAAAACTATAAAGCCATTTTACAGGAAGCTAGAAAAGCAATTTATTTATTTAGTCAACTTCACGAAATACAACCTTCCAAGAGTAATTTTAACTGAAAATCATTAACAAACGACAATAACAAAATAACAATGCGAAAGAAAGTGCGAGGGGTGATCAGAAAGTAAGGTTACAAAGCCTATACTCAAACATGTACAGTTAGTCACAATTTTGTTCGTACGGATGACATTTTTGTGTTTAGAACATTAACCTGTCTATCTATTTTTGTAAAATGATTAAAATATTATGCTGTTCGTAAAATGTATATAAAAGCAAGCTAATGGCAGGATTGCAAAGCTTTTGTGTATGTAAGAAAGAAATAAAATAATTATTCTTCCAGAACCTCCCGTTATTTACGCCACTTTTTTGTTCGTACACTACACCTCAACCAAAACAATGATTATACAAATCGCGTCGATGCGAAAAAGAAGGCAGTAGATAGGGATGTTAGCAGCTCACTTGTGCTGTGATACTGTGATCAAGGTCGTATTCCCACCCATATCGTCTATCTATAGCGATCATAATGGGTAAGAGAAGAGAGGTTAGTTGTGAGTTGAAGGACTAATCATAAATTTGGCATTAAAGGGGTATTCGATGAGAAAGATTGGTACGTTGGTAAAGAAATCACATTCCACAGTTCAGTACATAATTAATAAGTTTAAACATAATGGGTCTACAAAGAATTTGCCGAGAAGGAAGAAAGAAAGGAAACTAAGTAAACGCGAGGAACGCTTTGTGGTGAATAAGATTAGAGGTAATCGGAAATTAAGTGTCCCAAAGCTCCGCCCAATGGTTGAAAGTGTGTGTAACAAACGTATCTGTAATGAAACTGTACAAAGAGTATTGCACAAGTATGGATTTCATGGTAGAATGTGTCGTAAGAAACGGTTCGTTAGCAGAAAGAACCGTGCTGCGAGAAGGAAGTTGCTAAAGAGCACCTTGACAAGGACCAAGAGTTCTGGGACAGCGTGATTTGGTCCGATGAAACAAAAGTGAACGTATGTGGGTCATATGGGGCGAGCAGGGTGTGGAGAAAAGTGAACACAGCTGATAGGGTTGAGAATACAACACCCACAGTAAAGTATGGGGGTGGTTCTGTCATGATGTGGAGGTGCATGTCATTCAAGGGAGTAGCGACATTAGAGTTCATAGATGGTATAATGGACAAGCACGTGTACCTTAATGTTTTGAAGCGAAATGTAAAGCAAAGTGCACAAAAAATGCACATGGGAGCCAACTATATATTTCAGCAAGATAATGACAGCAAACATACGACTGAAATTAATAGAATGTGGTTAGTATGGAATGTACCAAAGTTGCTGAAAACACCTCCTCAGTCCCCCGACTTAAACCCCATCGAACACTTATGGGCTACTTTAAAGCGTAATGTGGGTAAACACGGGGTTTCTTCGAAAGACGAGCTTAAGAGGGTAATGATGCAAGAATGGGACTCAATCACTACTCAAACATGTAAAGACCTTGTTAACTCTATGCGTGTAAGATGTCAAATGGTCATCAAAGCAAGAGGATATGCCACAAAATATTAAATTTTCAGTTTTTGGGGTTTAGTTTTATACTTTTTGATACTATATTCTCAAGTGTACGAACAAAAATGTGACATAAAATGGACGAAGTATTTGTTTAGTGAACAATATTAGCACGAAGGAAAACATATTTTGTTTTTTGTCTACTATTAGTTAATATCGTTATGTGCTTTTTTCAAAATACAAGTCGTTTTGAACAAATAATTAAATTTAACGTCAAATTTCTTGCTGACATTTGAAAATTTTCGCCTGTACGAACAAAAATGTGACACACTGTATACAGGATGTTTCAAAACAACACCGACATCGCTATCCAAAAATACATGTTTCAGAATCCTAAGGTACTCATGTAGCAATTTTTTGCAGAGGGAGTCTGGCGTATAATTTGAAGTACTCACCAACTGCCTCTATAAAAACTGTTGCGGAAGCACCGCAGGATTCTGAAACTTGGATATTTAGATAGGGCACATATTAGTTCGTAAGTGAAGTCCTGACCCGACTACGGTAGGTCCCATAATTTTCTGAATAGTTATTTTTCTATTTTTCGCACGTGGGACGGTGTCCCTGCTGTGGTGGGTCATATTGACATTTGTTTATTAGCTACATGTTGATATCAACACACACACTGGCCACATTTCAATTTCGATCATGTGATCCCACTCTTGACATTCATTGAGTTTACCCAGTTTCTTAGTGAGTCACCTTCCACAATTTCAACTTGGCCTCAGTTGTTGCCTCCTTATTGGTATGCAACCGTGCACATCATATTGCATCGGTTTGAGGGAATATTATTGGTGAATTGGCAACGGCTTTCATGTTCTTGACGCTAATCCTTACATTTCCGACGCTTTGAACTCACGTTTACTGAGTATGAGTGCATTCTGGGCATTTTTCGTTAATTGTTTCCACACATGTGAATCACCCTGCTATATCTGTTGTGCTCTACCGACACTCCAAAAGTCTTTCTAGAGTATTTGAATACAAATTCGCTACACTTAATACTCAGAACGTCACCAGGGTGTCTACTAAAATTTCAAAATGAAATTTCGTGACTTTTTCGTGATCTTTTCTTTCCCCCACAATAAAATTTAGTAACATTCTCAAGAGCGAATTGAGCCAAATTTTCATGCATGCGATAGAAGCGTGCTTTGCTTGCGATTTGGTAGCGTCTAAAGCCGACCATAGACATTTTTGGTGGTGAATTTTGACGTTTTATAGAACAGAATTTATTTTCCAGTCTATACTTCTTTTTGCACAGATTAAAAAAATCGTGACCCAAAAGTTAAATTTCTTGACTTTCATGACCGATAGACCGGTCACTGTTGGCCAGCATCCGTACCTGGCGATTATGCAACCACACACAACGGGCATAAAGGTGTCTGTCCGCCATTTTGTATTTGTTCCAGATATCGACTTAATACAAACGAATTATTGTTACCTGGTAGAAACCCTATCAATTCATATCCATTTAGATCAATTTTCATTTGGCAGATTATCCGGAACTCCCTACGATTCTTTGGGGAATCCCTTGCGCGTGCATGGTAGGATTGTGAAACATGCAAAATTCAATACCGGAGGTATGACTTCTTCAGTGATTTTTTTACCCGCCCTCTTTACGTTAGATAGTTTCCGAACTATTGGCGTCGGAAAGTCATTTTCCCACGCTTTCGGCACCTTGTAGAATCGAAACTATGTCCAATAGCCGAAAGTTTAAGAGAACTTTTTTTCTTGTCTCAATGGTAGGAATCACCTCTTAAGAGTTGTAACACTTATTTTGCATCACCCGATATATATATATATATATATTACCACACACACCCATATTTGTCATCCGTCCCTCGCTTCAAAATAAATATTCGTAAATTTTCTTCCATGATTGAAGGGCGAAACTTGTGATAAAAATGCCCAAAATGGTCAAGCCATTTTTGCGTGACACAAAATTAGAATTCTGAGTCCTACTCATCCATATTTCTCTGAGTTCACCACGCCAAAATAAATATATAAAAAGAAACATTCCCAGGCCTAATCTTGTGCGAATAATGGTTCAAATAGATAATTCCCCCCACCTTAGGCCGTTTTTTTACTACGTTTTGCTATGCATATTTCCTTTCTTCAGCGTAAAATTGAGTATTATCATTTCAAATATAAATATCTCATGCATTAATTTGTTCCTTAATTATCTCAAACTTTTTTTCATTCATTTAGTACATTCAGAATTTTACGATGGCCTTAGAATAGTCTTCGTATTTATTAAATGACGTACACAGCGTATTTTAATATGTGGCTGTCTAATTCGTCCAATAAAAATCCAGAATCTCATAAAACACAAAATATAATACAGCTTGGTTGTACCACTAATATACTAATAAAAGGTTTACTTTTTTTTGGGGGGGGGTTCATTTGGGCAAACCGTGGCTGCTATTTAGGAAGTAGAGGAATGTTCACGCTTCAAAATGTATATTACAGTGTTTATAAACAAATTTCTGTTGCAACCTGACTGTTCCTGATGGAAGATGGGTTAAGAAATTCGAAAGTGCAAAAATCGAACTTCAACAGCATACAAAAGTTGCAACTTAGCTTATGTAATGAACTGCCAAACTTTAAAATAATAATAATAATATCTCTTACTGCCGCACGGGGACGCAGAATTTGGGGGGGAAATGAAGAAATAGGAATAATGTAATAACTTTCAAAATATATTGAAAATGCAACCATTATTCCTCAATAGAGGTGGAAGGTAAAAGAGGAAGAGGGAAAGGGAATAGCTTTGGAAAGATCTCACGCACAGTACCTTTTTATATCAGTCGACTTCTTGGGACGCTTTTAAATTTTTTGGTCCTAGTCGTGTACATATTTGAGTGGCACTAGCCGGACAGACGGCTTGTGCAGTTTAATAGTAGTTTAAACCTACATTAAATTCGTAGTTTTGGCCTTACATGAATATAAATGAATCAATCAGTCAATCTTTCTTTCTCTCTCTCTCTCTCTTTCTCTCTGAGCGATGTTTGGGAACAGTGAGCTAATTTGTTCAGTCGCTTCTCGGTTCAGGATCTTCTCCACTTCCACATTTTTGAATTGATTTGTGACAACTCTTCCTAGCATCGCTCTGTTGTCTCAGTTTCTTGTTTTAGCTTCCCAAACCGACTCCCTCGATCACCACCAGGGTTTGAAAAAACCCGGGTATTTTTGAAAAAAACCGGGTATTTTTGAAAAACCCAACCCACCTGGGCCCATGTGGGTTTTTTCGGGTTTTATTGGGTTTAATTGTTTTTTTCGAAATATTTCAATTTCTTTGGGGTAAAAATGTTAAAATATGATTTACGTTTCATGAGTGTCATTGTCACAACTTGCAACAACTTTCTACTCACTGCTGTTTTGAAAAAAATGCGGCCATTTTGAAATTTTATATTGGATCGCCGAAAAAATCTATACTGCAAATTTAGAATGTCTTGTGCTTCTACCCTCAAAATATCAACTTAAAAGGTCCGAAAATTGCACCTTGTAGCATGGATACCCGCTATTTTGAAAAATGGACTCCATTTTGAAATTTTATGCCGCCAAAATATATACAGTTAATTTAGTCTCTCGTGCTTCTACTTTGAAAATTTCAACTTGAAAGACCTAAAATTGTGCTTTGTGCGAGCAGCGGCGCAAATTTGTCTTCAACATTGGGGGGACGGGTAACAGTAATATATATATATATATATATATATATATATATATATATATATATATATATATATATATATATATATATGCGATGTACAAAATATTTATGAAGGCGAAAAACAATGCTGAGGAGGATTATCATGTCGGTCTCGGCGTCCTCCACAGGGGACATAAAATATGACGACATTATTATTGCTTTATAACTTTAAAATCCGACCGGCAACATTGAAAACTGTTTACAAGGGATGATCCAAATATGATCATTCCCTGTGAACAGTTTTCAGTGTTGCCAGTCTGATTTTAAAGTTGTAAAGCAATAATAATATCGTCATATTTTATGTCCCCTGTGTGGGACTCCGGGACAATATGGGTAGGGGAGCAGAGTTGTCTTCAACATTGGAAGGCGGTCAGATTTGAGGCTTATTCTGGGAGGTATCAATTTCATCTCACTTTCCTTTGTGACAGTTGGACACAAATCATCACATTTCTTCCTAAAAGACATATTTCCAATCGGATTATTGAGGGGGACAGTTCCAAGATTGTAGGGGATATGTCTCCATCATCCCCCGGGATTTTCGCTAGTGGATATCAGCTATTTTTTTAAAAAAAAGCGCGCCATTTTGTAATTTTACGTTGGTATGCTGCCAAAATCTAAACAGAAAATTTAGTGTCTCTGGTTTGTATCCTGAAAATTTAAAAGACCGAAAGTTGAACACTGTGTGGTAAAGGCAGACAAACTAACAAATGTAAATCGAGTCATCCTAGGAGCCTTATGTCTTAAATATTTTTCAACGTAAAATAAATGGTCTTATTGTTGAAGTTCACTTTCGATGCTTTGTGCATTCAATTACGGGAATTACCCGAGCACTTGTTGCAAGACCGTTCTTTTCCGAAAATTAATTTAAAACAATTAACAAAGATAGGCATATAATTCATATTTTATAAAGTAAATGTTTCAAAATGTCTAAAATGAAATGAAATATCCTCCAGCGTAAAATAAATAATTTATTGTTGAAGTATTCACTTTCGATGCTTTGTGGGTACAATTGCGGGAATTTCCCAAACACTTCTTTCACGACGGGTTTTCCCTGAAAATGCAGCTTTCTTTACTGTACATCGAAACTTCCATTAATACTGAAGTTTGAGTGCAGCACTTGAAATAGTAAGCGTTACGTAGTCTTCGGAGCTCCAAGCATTAAGCTTCTTAATTTTGACAAGAATTTTTACGTTCTCGCTAGGGTTGATTCTACAGAATGCTTATTTGAAGGCTAGCAACAAATGACTGAACTTAACTGTTGTTGGAAAACCAAGTTTTACTGAATACTTTTGTTACCATCAAAGGTAAGAAATAATACTAATAGTTTTACTAATGTGTTTACATGTTTACTGTTAGTACCGGCACCTATGACCTTAAACCCGTCAACGTATGAAGGATAACGTCCCTCGGCGGCGCCGAGTCAAAAAACACACTATTCACGGAAAGTGTTTTCGAAAATATACAATCGCTTACTTTACTTCAAATAGGCTATAAGCATAATCCGCACATTAATTTGTTCTACAATTATCTCAAGCTAAGGTGAGGTTTTTTATTTATTCATTCATTCATTCATTCATTCAGTGCATTTAGAGCTTTACAAAGGTCTTATGTTGAATATTGTTGTCTATCTTAACATCTTAACATGAAAGCATATAATTCGCCCAAAGAAAGTTTAAAATCTGATAAAAATAACTTTCAATGTGATCACCTTAGTTGTACCAATAATACACTAACAAAAAAGTCAAAAACCCAGGTGGGTTTTAAGATGGTTTTTTTCAGGTGGGCCCACCTGGGCAAACCCTGATCACCACTCTTTCTAACCTCCAACAAATGTTATTTATTTACCACGAAACGTATCAAAATGCTGAGTAATGCAGTAATTCGCTTGTACAAGGAAAAGAAGACATGCGCTAGCACTTGTAGGATATTAGGTAAAAAGAAACTCTTCTATTATTTATTATGAGAGCTTTACATAAATAGTTTGAATTCTTCTTCGTCTAATTGGTTAGTAGGTGTAAAAGACATCATAACTTGACATCTGGTATTTCATCGTTCATAACAATGAACTATTAGTACCTTTATAATATTTTATCATATTGTTTAAAATACTACTACTTCTATAACTGGGGCATTCCGTGCACAAGGGACTCAAGTTTAATTCTGGTCATTTCGTCCATATTTAAGATCTCTACCTAAAGCTTCTTTCAGTGCTTAAGATCCATATCCAAATACTGCAAATAAATTCTATACTGTAAAAAACAGTGTTCATTTTTCTATATATTTAAATGGAGTGTGCGAACTCTTGTCTCTTTTCTTCACAATTCTGCTAACTAGACTAAATCCCTTGCGCTCTGAACGGCCCAATGTCATTTATGAACGAGTAATCCATTGTTGACAAGGCAGAAAACCAAATCAAGTTGAGGCACGTACACTAAGTGCCAACGCATGTCCTGCCTCTTATTGAAAACCGTTGTTAACGTCAATTGAAAGTGTGAGAAAATAGTGTTTAAAAGAGACATTTCGGGAAGCTAGAAGAGGAGACAGACCCGAGAGCAGTGCCAGAAACAGATGTCACCAGATTCTTCGTGGCAGAAGTAGATTCAGAAATGTGGCAGTGGAGAAGAAAATGAAATCTTTGAGTTTTACATCCCACAGTTATGCCGGTTAGGCTAAAGGAGACGGTGATGATGAGTAATGAATAAAATGATGGAATGAAGAAAGTGGGAGGAAACGGGAGAACCCCGAGAAAACCCACGCAGACGGTGTCTGGCCACCAGAAAGTTCACTTAGCGGGGGGCAGTGGAGAAGATTTTAAACAGAGAACCAAGGCCGTGTGTGTGGTAGTGATTGTCAAAGTAGGCGGCAAGACTTTTATGAGGATAGTATTCAAAAGCCTGTTGTACGATACGATAAGTGCCTTAATATTGAAAGAAACTATGTAGGAAAATGGATCAAGGTACGACTTTCATGTAACAATAAAATTGTTACGAAAAGTATACTTGTTTTTATTACTACTTCAAAACAGTACTTTCTTTTAAAATACGCCTCATATATTTGTTTGTTAAATACTATCTTTTAAATAAAAATATCAAGATATGAAAAACAAGGCTAAACTATTTATTTTTATTCTTATGCAGAACGTGAAAATGTGCGCAATAGCAAGGTTAGCTATAATCGAATTACAGAAGACTCGACCGTTGTTCCGTTTCTCACCACAAATAATATCAGTCTATATCCATACTTTTTTTTTTTTTTTAAGGTGGACCTTACAAAAGGCATAATCCCATACGAAGAAACCAAAAGAAGCACTGGATTTATTTCAAATAAACAAATGTTGTTCGTATCACTATCATCTTCTAAGAAGAACTAACACAATTATGTTATTTCAATTACAAGAGGTTAATCATAAAGATAATTACGCTCAATCACGAGCGTTTCCAAAATCTGACGATTAAGTCCATCGGAAGATAAATTTTGTGACCACTGAAATTACACATGTTTCCTCTTTACCTCTGTGTCCTTGCACTTTGACCATGAATAATAATATGTTTATTTTCCAGTAGCTGCTTTTTTTCATACAAGGATTTCACCAAGGTTACTACGTTAGCATGCAACAATAAAATAAGTAGCAGCTGTCTCCACTAAATACAGACTTTTTTTTTTTGGTATCACTGGATGGTCTCTTCTTAGCATATTAATATTTATATATTTAAAAATTTAATATAAAAGGAAACTCAACGCTTAATCAACGCTATCTACCGACAAATGATAATCATATCTCGATTCTTAATGTATTTTTTTTTCTTTTATACCGAGAAATACAGTATACCCTTCTTTAAAAAAATTAATATGATGCTGCTACAACTAACAGCTGAAGAAGCAAAGATCCGGAGGGCAACCCATACGCCCCCAATGAAAAATTTTCCACTTTTGTTCGTCGCTGCTAGAAGCACAGTCCTGTATTCTATACCAATTGGATTTTTTAAAGTTTCTTCTTCGCACAAATGTACTGACATAGATCAGTAGTTCTCAAAGTGGGGTTCGCGGACCTCGCCAGGGGGCCCGCGACACCCAAAAATTAAAATGTGTTGCAATAAAGTGAAACTCACAGCTATTATGTAAGAAGTATTTTTTCAGTTACTAAAAAAAGCAATTAGAAATTATACCCACGTTTGTAAACTTAAATGTTTTCCTACTTAACTAAATTTCTGACTTGTGAGTATGAAGAGTTATCTAAAAAGGCACTGCAATATTTTATGTCTTTCCCTACCAGTTACTTATGTAAGTAGACCTTTTCTACTCTTTGCAGTATTAAAACCTTAAAACGAAATCGTCTTTAATGTGGAATCGGACATAAGATTGATGGTGACAAAATTTATTCCAGATTTCAATGCAAATATCTATCCACTAAAATGCTACAATAGCAATTAAAAGCGCCTGAGCTCCAACCTATAACTTTGGCTTTCAAGTCTTCCATTTATGGTTATGTGTAATTTCACGTTTAACAGAGACAAACATTTTGAGTATTTTTACTTTAATAGCCTCAATTAGTTAACTATATCTTTTTCATAAAGTTTATGATATAAAATTATGGTTCAAAGCCTTTGTATTTTAATAAGCCTTCTCTAAAATCAATGCACGTGAATTGTGCTTCCATCTTACGAGTTCTTTTAAACTATGTTTATATGTTTGTGGTCAATCCTTTCGACAATGAGATCTTGGAAACTACAGGCTCTAGAAAGATGACGTTTTCACTGATCGATTGGAAATTTTGCGTATATTGTCCAATTCTAATTGAATATTTTAAAAAAACATGGCCATTATTTCTTTATTACATTTTTTAGGGTACACTGGAAGCGTTGAAATTAAAAAAAAAAACTAAAGCATCATACCCTATGCGTTATACATTCCAACACCACAATGTTGTATATTGGGGTTGTATATGTCTCAGGCGTTTGTTCCATGGCCAAATAATAGTGAAAAAGAAAGGATAACCATTTCTCGAGTCTAAGATAAACTTTTATTTTTTGTGTGTTTTACTCAATGAACACCATATATAACTGACATTATAATTAACTGTATATGTAATGTATTTGCGTATTACATACTGCATTGTAAGAAGAAAGAAAACACTGGGCATACATGAATTAGAAACTCCAACGGGAAGTACGCTCAAATCTTGCAAACGGTGCGAGATATTGAGAAAAAATAATCGAAAAAATCTCTCCTTTATGATACCCCTTGCCGATTTTTTTAAAAATCAAGACGTCTTTCACTTGTGTCTGTAAAGGGACATATACATATGTTGTGAGGAATGAGAAGGAGATTTATGCTCATATGCGAATGATGCGCTGTACAGCTAGTGGAAAAAAAAAAATCATTCCTCACATTGAAAGTCTGAGTTTTCAGTTTTGAAAGTTACTATATTTTCAATTGAAATTTCGTTCACTAGGAAACAATCATGTATCTTTAGAATCAACTACTTACAACTTATTTTTCTTGATCTTTTTTTTATCAGTGGTAATTCTAATTAGTATTTTTTTAATACCATGTGAAATTTCAGAGAGCATTGCAACAGGGTCCGCGTTATCGGAAAGCTTGAGGACCACTGACATACATGATAAGCAGAGTTCGGATTTTAACATATTTGCATTTTTTTTCGTTAATAAAAAAATCCATTTCATAAATTAAATACATACCTAACGAAAAATAGTTACGTTTTATCGTGCACAGAACTGAGAGAGCATGATCAAATTATAGATACGTTAAATTATCAAGCAATAGTTCTAAAAAGAGGACACGTTCAACATTAACAGGCTAAAACCATATCCACAAACGAATTCAATGTCGAATGAAGGATCTGAACCTTAAAATCATTACTTTACCCAGAATCTAGCCATGAGGAACACACTATCTCCGATATTGTCCAACACTATTTTAAATCTGAAGAAACGTCTATTTTACAACACGATACATTTAAGTATATTAGATATTATCGTTATGTCGATGACATTTTACTACTTGTTCGTGATGAAAATAACTCTTTCACAAATATTTGAACAGTTCAACAATCAGCATCCTAAGCTTAAGTTCACTCAAGAGAATGAATCTGATAACTGTCTTCCTTTTGTAGATTTACTAATTGCCCGATCGTACAATAAATTTATAGCAAAAGTATATCGAAAACCCTGCAGGGCTACTTATACACATCAACAGTCAACCCATTCACCACTATACAAGGCCCATATTCGGAAGAATTTCTTTCATAAGGCATTACTAATTTGTGATCATCCAAGTTATCTCAATGATAAAATATAGTTTTTGTATCACAGAACAAAAGAACGGTTATAAGAGGGGTGCTGATAAAGATTGAGCCTTACCAAGAAAAAAAAAATGAGCTAGGAAGCTGAAATTAGCAAAGTAGGGCAGGATCTGTATATGCAGAGTATATAGGACAGGATCTGTATAGGCTATGTTGCAAAATGTAATGTTCTATGATATTAACATCCTTTTCTTCTTCATTTCAGAAGTGAACATGGCTGCACCTCTAGCAAGCTTCGCGCCAGAGGAGCATAGGACCGTCATGAAGTTCCTCTTCCTCCAAGAAAATGTGCGATGCAGACCTATGATGAAATGAACAAACTTTGGGGAACCGTGGGTCGTTATATGCAACTGTCAAACGCTGGGTGCAAACTTCAGAACTGGCCATTTTGGTGCTGGAAGTGCGAAACTCAGTGGCAAGCCTGTTTCTGTGTCTGTTCCCGAAAATGTGTAAGCCATCCAGGACATGTTAATGGAAGATCGTCGAATATCAGCCAAAAGGATTGCTACATGTTTGAGCATATCACGTGAAAGAGTTGGTACTATTATTCATAATTATCTGGATATGAGGAAGGTTGCAACAAAGTAGATCCCCAAACTTCTGACGAAAGAACAAGAGAAAGGAAGAGTGAGAACTTCGCGGACCATTTTGGAACATTTTGCAAGAGGTGGGATTGGTCTTTTGAAGAAACTCGTAGCTGCTGATGATGAGGCGTGAATCTATTGTTATGATCCCGAGACTAAAGAACAGTCTAAGAAATGCAGGCACAGTTCTCCCCAGCCAAAGAAATGCCGTGTGCAGAGGTCTGCACAGAAACAAATGACAATATTATTTTGAAATAAGAACGGAGTTCTGCTGGTGGACTATATTCCAGTGGGTGCAACCATTAATGCAGCATATTACTATGGTCTCTTGAGAAAGTTGCGTGAAAATATCACGGACAAACATCGTGGTAAGCTCTCCAAAGGTGTTCTGCTTTTGCACGACAATGCCTCCTTACACACGGCATCTGAAACACAGGGCACATTAACCAACTTAGGCTTTCAAGTGTTGCCTCATCCCCTTATTCGCCAGACCTAGCTCCGTCCGATTATCATCTGTTCCCTCAAAGGTCACCGTTTTCAGAGTGTTCAAGCGGCAACTGATGCTACAGATGAGTGGTTACAGCAGCAAACAAAAGACTTCTATTTACAAGGACTTAAAAAACTGCAGGACAGATGTCGCACATGCATTGACCTACTAGGGGAATATATGGAATAGTGTAGGAGTTTCAGCTTCCTTGCTCATATTTTTCTTGATAAGGTTCAATCTTGATCAGCATCTCCTCGTAAGTTGCATACTTTACAATACAAAAATGGTTTAATCAAACACGAAGATCGGTGCAAGCCCTTTAAAAAAATAAATAAAATAAAATAAAAAAAAATCCAAAGAAGTAAAAACCTGAATGAGAATTCCTTACTTTCCACAATTATTAACAACAATTCAATGTATTCGTGCAAAACATAACATACCTGCTTCCAGTATCCCCCCCGAAAAGTTTAGAGAAACATCTTACCGGATTTAAAAGTTATTTTTGTTGAATCATTAAATACGTCAGGAATCTATCGTGCTCAATGTGAATGTGACTCTTCACATATAGATCAAAATAAACGCAATATTGACATTTGAATTAAAGAACACATTAGACAATGAAAAAAAAAAATCACAAGAAGAGAGTATGTCGGGATTGTCACATTACATACACATAATATAAAACAGGTTAATGTAATAGGTTCAGGAAAAAAAAAAACGAAAGATTAAAGAATCATTCTTTATTCATAAATATAAACCGGCTTTAAATTATGTTTCTGGCAACACTGATAAAAATCTGACTACCTCCTTTGATATGTATTTTGGATCTGGCAACAGTGACGTAGCATAGAAACCGCACTTCTTCCAAACTAAACTAATTTCTTCTTTTATCCATTGTGCTGCTCGTTATTTTTAGTATCCATCTCTTACGTTATATTTATTTGGTAATCTCGGGGCCATCGATAAGCGACTATTTTCCCTGGAAGAGGAAAGACTTTCCTCTACCCCCTGTGGCTTAGCAACCGCAAACTACACTGGAGGTCGCAAAGGAGCCAATGCTACCAGATTTCTAAACTGAATAAACTTGCTTTTCTCTGTTTGAAGGTTTCCATTCCAGATTGTCATATGTGAACAGCAGAAATAAAAACTTATTTTTTAGTTCAACCTAGACCCAACTTGTATTATGTTAGTATTCGAAAGTTTTCGATAAAGTGATATGTTTATTTATTACTCATAAAAGATCTGTAGGGAAAATGAGCTAATGAAGAATCTCATTTTTTAAACGGATTCTATTTTCTTCAGGATGACTTTTTTTTTTAAAGTATGGAAAGGGAAAAATTTATGTACTTAAAATGTAAATATTTATTCTCAATTTCTGCAAGCGCCTAACTTTTGGCGCTATAGTTTACAACTTATGGCAGGTAGTAGGGTGATTTTCCTTTTTTCCCTTTATAGTTTTCCGATTTTTGCAAACCATAATAAAATGAATCATATATTTGTAAATTTAAGCATCAATTTTTTGAAGTTTATATAAAAAAAAAAAAAGAAAGAAAAGAAAGATAGTATGTCTTACGTCTTCATCCACGATTGAGTAACAACACAAAAAGAAGTTAAAAGTTAAAACTTTTTTGTATTGTTTTCAAAATTAAAGAAACTAAGAGAAGGAAGTGAAAATCTTAGCTTGGAATGCTTTCTCAAAAAATTTCATTCCTTATAGAACGCTTCAATTTATTGTTTATGGTCATCAATGTTTTTCACAGTTGTCAGTTGGTAAGTTTTAGTTCTCCACTTTCCCTTGAGATTTTGTTTGAAGAGATTGTAGTATGCTGGTGGTGTATAGGTATTTTCTCGCTGTTTGGAAATATCTAATTTCTTTCGGCGGTACCAGATGATAAGCAACCTGGTCCTTGTGGCCAAAGAAGTCTAAGTAACAAATAGAATAATAGTGTACTTGGAAGCAAAGCAGAGGAAACAAAACATGAAAGTTTCAGGGGGCTGAAGGTAGTCGAAAGAGGCTCAACCCCTAGCTAAGTTCTGGTTTCGATATGAACATTGGTAAAGAAATCCGGGCGATATGTATATTTTTTAAATAATGGTAATTATTCAACACATATCCCCATAAAGCATTTAATTTTCTTATTAATAAGTGCAAAATTGACGTACATTACTTTCAAAAGTCAAGGATATAAAATTACTTAAAAAACGACACAATTTTGAAAAACGAAAAAGAGGATAAAGAATTATATGAGAATCGAGACAAGACGAAACTTCTTCAAACTTAACAAGACGTTTCGTCTCGTGGACGACACGAGTCAGGGCTGAGTTAAATCGCTTTTGCGCGTCCCAAAACCAGTGACCTTATTTTAATCAAAAGAGATCACATATCGGAGTAATATCAATGATGAAGCCATATACCCAGCCCACGTCACTAACCTTAGGATACGTTTTCATGTAAGATATCTGCACTCAATTGAATTACATTGATTTCAATATAAAAGTAAAATATTTACAGATATCATTCTCAACAGCTTGTTTTCAATTTTATTTTAAGTTTTATCAACCGAGTGCTAATCAAATTTGCAATTTTGCACTAATGTTTGTTTCTAATTACCTGAGGATATTTCTTTAGTAAAACTAAAATATTATTATAGAAATTGACCCCATTTCCCCTTCTCAGGAACGGAATTTTTTTAAAAAAAGAAAGAAAGAAAGAAAGAAAGAAAAAAAGAAAGAAAATCCGAAGATCGCGGCCTTTAATTTTTAATGAGAAGTGTATGTGCTGAATTTTAGGCCTTCTTAAGCGAATCCTCACATTCGGTATTTTCTAAACAAATAATCGGGAATTTGAATATTAATACAAACCCCCTCTTTTCTCCTATAGGAGCGAAGTTTTCGCGATCATTGAAACGTTTTCAGTTAATTTTAATGAAGAATTTATCCCTTAGTTCCATCTTCTTAACTTCAAGAATTTATGATATATTCTATTCTTAGTAATAAAATAATAATAAAATTGAACTCTCTTTCACTCTCCTATAGGACATATATTTTTAAAATTCTTTAATTAGCCCTTGCTTTTTGACAAAGGAATATTCTGTACAAATCGATGTTTCTATCTATAATAGTTTGAGTAAGGTATTGATGAGTAAGTCACTTTAGATATAATCTTTTTCTTTAATTTTTTAAAAAATATAATAGTGTATATAAGTATATCTTTTTAAAAACTCATAAATAATTGTGTTCAGTTTTGGTATTTGAATTTTGTTGTTGGCACTCGATCATTTAATATTTTTCTTAGATCACTTTTTATTACACAATTCACGAGTCAATACATTTCTACTACGATTTTCTCAACGGCTTTCTCTAGAAGAAAAAAACATATGGTGTCCAGACATTTTCAAGAAAAATGTGACAACCTTGTCCCTCAGCACGTGCAGAAAACACTTTTGTGGTCACTTATGGTCATGCTTGCGGAAGGGGCTGTTTCTTACGAAGGGTATGGGTAAGGAACGCTTATCGATGGCCGCGACTGTATATGTATTCTTTTTTCCATACCATATTTCTCTCATCCATTTTTATTCTTGTTGCCTTACACTGTACATGGAACCAGCTTGTTGTTCCTACACCTCTGGAGAATACCCAGTTTTCCCACGGGAGGATATATTCGTAAATAAACAATTTTTTGTTAATTTGAATCATACTCTCATGTGCCTACATAATTTTAATTCATCCCTGTATTTTGCTACAGCTACAGGATCTACTGATGTGCGAGTGGATTCACATTGATGTGGCATACCTACACCATGGAATCACTTCTGAATAGAATCCAGGTCACAGGCGGTGTTACCCAGAGGAGTTGAGTTCTACAGAAAAGTGGGGGTGTCTATATATACACATTTTAATCCGTGTGCTTAATATTCCAGGAGAAAAAACTTAGCTAACAAAGTGTACATAAGAAGGAGCTTAAAATTTTCAAACTTTTTATTTTATTTTATTTTAAATCACAAGTAGACACATAAACAGAGCCTTATGATATAAATAGATGCTGGTAGATCCTTACATAACTAAGGGTCGTTACATTCAGATTGGTTCATTCATAACGATGAAATAAAAGTTTTTCATGTTTTCCAAAAACTACGTTATCTTGAAAAAGAATCTTAATACTAAGGCTAAAACTGATGAGCATAGGAAAGATGAAGGCATAACTTTTTCTTTCTTTTAATGCAGGACCTGATACGACCTGCACTGATACTTATAAATGGTTTAAAACTGGAGAATTCGAAAATAAATTAAACGAGTAAGGTAGTTTACGGCAGCATATGTGTTAATAAAAAGATTACCATCAAATTTCGGAAGAAAAAGAAATATTTAAAGAGCTCACTCTAGCCAACACTGTTATAATAGAATTAACTTACACAAAGGATCAATAAATCTAAACTTACCCAACTTTGGTGAATAGTTTTCCATGCACATGGAGGTAACTTGTGACGAACCGTTTGTTCACCTATAGGAAAAGAAAAGTTCATAGAATACACCGAAGGAGTTTAATAAGGCAGAACAGAAACAAGAAAAAACATAACTATTTTCTATTTTGATAAATGCAACATTGAACTTATAATTAAATGGGACCAAGCATCTTAATTGGAGAAACTCTCTTAATCATGGTTAGTGCCACAATATATATATATATATATATATATATATACAGATGGTGATCAGAAAAATGGAAACACCTGAACGAAATTGCAACTTACCAGATTAATATGGTGTCGGGCCACCTTTCGCCTTCAGAACAGCCTTGATGCGACGTGGGATGGAGGCATAGAGGTCGTGAATGGTAGCAAGTGGAATTTTACACCATTCCTCGTGTAGGTCATCGGCCAGTTATTTGAGAGAGGGTGGAGGTGAAAATCGTCGCCGGAGTCGTGTTTCCAAGACGGACCACAGATGTTCAATTATGTTGAGATCTGGAGATTGGGCGGGCCAGGGGAGGTGTTGAACTTCATCCCGATGTTCCTCAAACCACGCTGCAACAACGCCAGCTGTGTGAATGGGTGCATTATCATCCTGGAAGATGGCGTCATTGTCCGGGAACAACATCCGGACCATAGGATGCAAGTGGTCTCCTAAAATTACGACATAATCGTTGGCAGTGATTCGTCCGCTAAGTGTGACCACAGGACCCAATGAAAACCATGATATGGCGGCCCACAGCATCATCGAGTCGCTGCCATGTTTTACAGTTGTTCGGATACACTGAAGATCATAAGCTTCTTTCGGAGTTCTCCACACATAAACACGGCAAGTGGTTGGGAATAGGGTGAAGGATGACTCATCCGACCATATCACACGTTTCCAGTCCTCAACGGTCCAAGTTGCATGGTCGCGGCACCAGTTATGGCGTGCGAAAGCGTTATGGTCCCTGATGAGCGGTTTGGCCCGTGCAACACGACCCCGTAAGTTCATGTCATGTAATTCGCGGCGGACTGTGATTGTCGAAACAGGATAGGGGAGGTGCTGATTGAGTTCCTCCGTCACTTGCTCCGCAGTGGCACGACGGTTCTGCGTAACAATGCGCTTTAATACCCGGCGTGACCTATCACTCATGATTTTCTTCCGCCCACTGTTCCGCTTCCCCGATGTGGTTTTCCGTGTGTTGTGTAGGCCGTCATCACCTTCGACACTGTCTCACGCGACACACCTAACACAGTAGCCACTGCCGTCACACTCACTCCAAATAACCGTGCCCCAACAATTTGCCCTCTTTGAAAATCTGAGAGGTCTCACATTTTACACTACCTCCGTCTGCTGCAGCCACTGGACACTGCTGTTCCACTGCGCCAGACATAGTACGGAGACCGACCTAACACACCACCACCAGCGGTCCTGCGCTACGGGCGCCACGACACCACTGTCAACCCATACATCTGGTGTTGCCAACTACAGGTGTTTCCATTTTTCTGATCGCCATCTATATATATATATATATATATATATATATATATATATATATATATTCTACAAAGGTCGTCGTAAGTCTTGCAATTTTCTGGTACACAATATACTCGTATTTATTAGAGTACAATCAAAGTAGGTTTTGATTTGATATGATTTTCAGTTTAGCGTCTCTTTCAGCAGCGAGGCTATATGAGACGTGGTTACAACTTAACGTGGAATCTGAACCACATGATCTCCCGCCGGGAATCGAACCCGGATTATATATATATATATATATATCGCATCTCGTGTTGGACCCTCCTGCCAGTTCTTCGATTCTATGTCTTGTCCTTAGAGGTAAAGAAGTTAATCACTACTGTTATACCTCATACTGGTTGGTGAAGCATCGTCATTTCAGGAAGTGGTACGCCATGGACGGAAACAGATAGTAATCAGATGGAGCAAAGAAGGGACTATGTGCTGGATGCGGCAGCAGTTCGAAGTCATCAAGTTTGATTTTACATATATATATATATATATATATATATATATATATATATATATATATATATATATATATATATATATATATATATATATATATATATATAGTTGAGTGTGGGTTGGTATTATCCTTTTTCAGCAAGGCGCACTTTTGGTTCACCAATGCAGGATATTTTTGGCGTAGTGCAGCTTACAACAGCTCTAACTGCTTGGCATAAAGGTGAGGATTGATGGTACAACCGTTAGAAATGAACTCGATATTGGTCACCTCTTGTAGCACAGCATGACTCTGAATACTCTATTTGACTACCTGTTCTGAAAATTGGTCATTACTCTACCACGTTTTTGCACTTTCCGATTTCGAAAAAATACCTATTTTTCGTTGCATGAGACAATCGGAACCGCACAATACGCGGAGCAGCTGTTGTCGGCATCCTTTTCCTCGGGGCCTGAGCTGGGGCCAACTCATTTTGTACAGCACGGCAGCTCTTGATAGTTATCCCGAGTTCGTGAAGACGATGCACTACACTGGACTGGTACATGCCGAATTGATTTGATAATCCTCTGTGCTGGATGGATGGATTTTTCTCAATGGTGCGCCGTATGACTAAAGAATTTGTTACTCTGAGGCGGCCGGATCTTAGAAATTTTTATAACCTACATGAATTTTCTAGAACCAACGAATTGCTGTGCTATTGTTCACTGTACTTTCTCCTTTCGCATAATAAATGTTTTGGGTTACTGCCGCAGCATCAGGGCCCGATTTCGAACTCATACAGGACCAGTTCACGTATTAGACGTTGTTCAGCAATCTCCGTTTGAAATAATGCGCTTGCAACTGTACCTCTTACCAGGGAAGGGCGTGATGTCACTAACAGATAATTGCACCAAACTTGGTGTAGAAGTATACAATGGAAATAGAAAATAACGTGTGGAAGCGCTCGTTTCGCAGGTGTTCGGAATCAGAAATAATGGGCCCTACAGTTCTGAAGAAGTATGCCTTTCAATCAGATATTGATGGGACAGAATCTTTGCTCGCTGTTGCGGCCAATGCAGAAGTAGTTAAATAAAGTAGAATGAAAACAGAAAAGATGAGCTAAACAGAAAATGCGCCAATGTCGACCCTTAGTCCCACCAGGCGAATGACGGAATACTCAATCATCAATTGTCCTTGCCATTACCTACCTTATCTCTATAAAGAGGAATTGAAATAATTTTTTAAAAAAGCAGTCTTATCTGTTTCAGACTGAACATATGTTAGTTTCTTTTTTTTAAGCATATTTATTCTTTGAATAAAGTTCCTGGTATTGTGTATGCCTGTTATATTTTTAATGCTTTTGTTAACAACTGTTTCATTATGTCAAAAACAATATATAACTCGCTGTACGGTATATTAAGGTTAACTATGGTATATTCTAATCTTCTTGAGACCAATTTGGAAGCTAACTTTTCGAACATGGCATGTGTGTAGACAATGAAGTCGTTCTGTCTCATATGTGTTAGGCAACAGAAGTGAAACGCTCATGTTCATTTTGTGTTCACACTATTAAAGTGCAGTATTTGTGAAGAATGTGTGAGTTATAAACGCAGTTGTTACGAAGCTGTTTCTGTTCAATACATTTTGCTGCTTTCTAGTGGTGAGTAGAGCAAATTCAAATATTTCCTTTATCTTTTGCGTTAACATAGTTGTGTTAATGATCAGTCTTGTATGTACTCAAACGGTTATTTTTGTTATGGCCGTCCACAGTCGTTCCCATTTTAAACATCTCTAAATATATATTTAAATTCGCTTCACAAACACATAATCCTTTAATTTTAGTGGACGCCACATCGTAGATATCAAACACCCGTACAAATGAAATTAGTTACTATTGGTGGGTTCAAACATTTTCTGTTCAGCTCATCTTTTCTGTTTTCATTCTACTTCATTTAACTTCTCCTGCATTGGCCGCAACAGCAAGCAAAGAGTCCGTCCCATCAATATCTGATTAACGTGCTATACTTCTTCAGAACTGTAGGGCCCATTATTTCTAATTCCAAACGCCTGCGAAATGAATGCTTCCCATTACCTAATCCTACACCAAGTTTGGTGCAATTATTTCTGAGTGACATCATGCCCTTCCCTCGTTAGGCCAGTTTGACCTTGTACTTATGGCTATCATGACTGTTTGGGTAGCGGAGATATTGCAAAACTTAACAAATTATCTTTGTAGTTTTTTCACGCATTTATTGAAGATGAAGAAAAATTGAATATCCCAAGCCCGTATCTTGTACGATCAACAAGATGAGAATAAATGCAAGTAACTGATAATGAAATCACTGGTGTAGAATGACAGACAGCAGGAAAACTGTTAAACTAACTCATAATTAGAGGTTGAACTCGAAATTCTGCTCAACACAGCTAAGCGCTGTATTTTTATTACACGTCTAAATATATGAGAAGCATTCAAATTCTAAGGTATCTTATTTCTTTTTCTCAGATACTGTGAGCAGGAGGTAGAATGTAATTCATCTTAAAATACGCGGACTCACTGTATGAATTTGTGATACAGAAGGTAGCACCGTATAGAATCGGTGTTCCTACAGCCGCCGCTAGTAATGAAATGAAATATTTCCGTTTTACGTTCCATGGTTATGCTCTGTAGGTTAAAGGAGACATTGGTGATGAGAATGAATTAAACTGGTGGAATGAAGAAAATGAGAAAACGGCAGAACCTCGAGAAAACCAACGCACAATGTTTGTCCACTACAAAGCCAAGCCCATTTGGTTCAAGCTGGAATCGAAACAGGGACATCACGCATCAGAGGTGAACGCTCTATTGAGTCACCGCGGCTTCCCAGCCGCAACTAGAGTGAAAAGAGTTTTCGAAACTACAAATAGCAACGTTCAGTGTGCAAGAACAGTATTTGTTCATCCTTTTTTTCTACTTGCTTGGTGAGGCACCTTTCATGGACAATTCAATGAGACATATGATGGTGTAATGGATGTGAAAAATATGCACTCGTGGGTGCGGAAGTTAAAAAAAAAAAAAAAAAGGTCAAAACGTCGTGTAATAACGGACACAAGTAGCGTCAACCGTGGATACGTCAGGCTGACAATTTGATTGCGCGAGTGAAGGATTCCGATTCCGTCGCCTCTAGACTTAGCATTCGCATGGGATCTATTGAAACCGTTCCACATGAAGACTTGAGGATGCGAAAACTTTCTTCAAGTTGGATTCTTCTATGTGTTGACTGCTGACCACAAGGCTCAGCCAATCAGCCAATGCGAGCACGTGATGACACCATCAACGGTGCTCTCTTTGAGTCAGTTACAATGGATGAAATAAACGTACCGCATTGTAATCCTGAAGCAAAACGTCACCTGTCACAATTAAAGAACACAGACCTCCTGGCGCCAAAGATATTTCGGGTTACCACCAATGCTCAGAAAGTGATAAGGCCATATTTTAGGAAAGCGAAAGCGTAATTCTCGTTCGTTCTGTTCCATGGCAGTACTTTACAAACGTGGTTTGAAGACTAAGATCATTTCAGTATTGCAAGAAAAGGACCTGAGAAGATTGTTCATGTGCTTTTCCATCAAGATCCAGGGTTCGATTCCCTGTGAAGGTACAGTTGAACGACCAAAGTGGTTCGGATTCCACTATAACCAGTAAGTCCAAATCTCCTTTAGCCTAGCAAGCATAACTGTTGGACATTAAACTAAATCAAACCAAAGTTTTCCATCAAAACAATGCTGCTGTTCATCGGGCACTCTCAATTTAAGATTTTTTTCGTAACAGAAGCTTTAAAGTGGGGTTTCATGCTCCCTACTCGCCAGACCTCGCTCCTAGCGATTTTTAGCTGTTTCCGACAATGAAGGACACACTCCATAGACGTTAATTTCCAGGTCGGATTGCTCTGGCATCAGGATCTTCCACTGATCAAAACATACCCCTGAAAAAAATGTTCTTGGCGGTCATGGAATCAAAGTTTCGGCGTTGCGAAAAATGTGTACGTCTAAAGGGTGTACAGTGAGTTGAACTTCCTGAGGCACGTACTTTGTGAAATAAAAAATAGGAAACCCTAGAACTTCGCTTCTTGTAACATTCATTTATAAGAAGCAAACAACCTAAAAACGGAAAAAGGAATTTTAAAATGTTCACTTGTAAGTAAAGTGAAATTTACCTGTACTGTAATCTATATTTCATAGATAATTTTTACAGTTCTGTGACGTTTCATATAATTAAAGCTATTCAACATGAAAACAAAAGCATTCTGACCTAGAACAATGGTAAATACTGTGTGTGTCTAGAATGTAGAATGTCAGTTTTTTTTCTTAAGAATTGGAGAAAATTTTAGATCATAAATAGCACCTACCACAAATAGTGGGGGAGTATAGAGTATAAAACGCAACCCTTAACGAAATGCAGTAAAGAGCCTTATTTTTTCAATCATTCTACCATATCTTCGACTACAAACAATAAGTTGCAACGATAACGAATCGCATACTTCTAAATATGCTTCCTATATCAATTCATGTAATTACTTGTACTCAACTCCGACATTCTGTGTTCATGTCTTTTACTGTACTTACACTTTCAAATATTACATTATACATTACTTCTGGTGCATATATTGAACAGTAAAACAAAAATTAATTACAAACTCTCCCCGTTTGTTTAATGGCAAGTGAGTACACTTTTGATGCGCATGGTCCTGGTTTCGATTCTCAGTGAGAGAGTACTAAACGCATTTATAGCGGTTTTCTTCCATCTTAAAACTGTAGCTCTACGCATCATACAGCCTCTGACAAAGGAAGTTCGGAAGAAAGTACTCGCCTGCAGAGAAACTAAGAATGCCATTTGAAGGACCAATTCATGCTGATTACAACATGCTAATAACATTCTTGTACGATTGAGAACTGCTCGAGGGATTCAACTTAGAACTTAATTTTAAGAAAATGAGTATATATGCGCATTTAAATGTGTTAAGTATAACATTATTAGCAACGAATATTGACATACAAATTTAAATCTATCGGAAGTAACAGAAAAAACTGTTTTGCAACAGGGTGTCTACTGAGTTTCATTTTCGAAATTCCAGTATATTCAGTACAACTGTCAGCAAAATTCCTGCATCTAATACAATGATTTTTTAAAGTTCTTTAGGAATAATTACACTCTTGATGATTTCAGGTTTGTAATTGTTTTGTCATCAAAAGAATATTTTATTTTTAATAAATTTAGTTAGCTTTGATTTTTTGAAATACAATGATTTTTTAACATTTTTAAAGGGCCTCCCAACTCCCCTCACAGCCCTTCACTCCACCCATTGCTTTAAATGTTTAATTACAAAATGTATACAACTCTTGCTGTGGAAAAATTTACAACCTCAATGGATACAAAATTGTTTCTAAGAATATTAAAACAATTACAAAAAAGTATTGTAGACAAATTACCAATTTCATGATTTTTCCAGTATGTAGATCAAAATTCTAGTATATTTCTAGTATCAAAATTAAATTCCAGTATAATTCAAGTATTTTTAGTATTTCCAGTATCAGTAGACACCCTGTGCAATAACTAACGGGTTTGTTAATTAAAATTAGTCATTATACTGTTCACAATAATGATAGCTCACAGATGAAAATTGGTCACTGTTGTTCCTCTGTTCTGTAAAGAAATGACGCAGCCGAAAGACTTCCTTGCACCATTTACATTTTACATGTGCAATTGCCAAGTCCGCCAAGGGAACAGTTCACATAACCAAAGCGAAAATCAAATTCGATAGATGATTCAAAAGGTATATAATTTGTTTGGTGCTTCATTTCTTCAGAGAACAGAACAACAGTGATCAATTTTCATCCTTAACCTATCATTACTGTGTACAGCATAATGACTAATTTTAACTAAGAAACACGTTTAGTTATTGCAAAACAACTTTTCTGTTATCTCCGACAGATTTCAATTCCTATGCCAATATTCGTTGCTAATAATGTTGTACGTAACGTATTTAAATGGGAATACACACATTTTCCCCTATAAACTTCCAAGTTGAATCTCTCGACAGTTCTCAACCGTATAGGAATTTTATTAGCTTGTTGTAATGAGCATGAATTAGTCCTTCAGATGGCATGCATAGTTTCTCTGCAGGGGAGTGCTTTCTCCCGAACTTCCCTTGTGAGTTGAAAAGGGACGCTAAACTTCAAAATTGTACACTTATAATATTACCTGGTTCTCTAATTTTTTTCCCTCTCCCGTAATCCCTGTATGTAAGTTCTATGTAATCTATATTACGTGGAAACAAAGTACAGCACTTTGAAATTCAGTAATGTGTTATGAATATCTAGCTCTACTCTATCTCAAATATAGATGATGTCAGCATGGTTCTGCCATTTACTAAGATTGTTTAGCCTCGGTGTTCAACGATGGAAAGACATTCGCCAGTCCAAACATTTTGGAAAAACTCAGCCAAGACTGGGAATCTAAAATCTAACTCATAATCTTCTGATTGCAAAGTGAAACCGCTAATCATCTATATACGCTCGCTTGGCTATATTATATGAATATTTTAATAAGAAGATGAAACGATAGGCGTTCACTCACCTCGACACTCGTCAACTTGCTAAGCTCTTCCTCCTCGCTATCCATTTTCCTTTGGTCTTGGGACGTGGAGGTGGTCCGATGGACTCTCCGTCCCCCATCCGGATGAATCCAAATCTCTCGTCGAAGGCCACCCCCCATCTCAGTCTCCCCTTCCTTTTCTTTCACTCGCTCTTTATGCTTTGCTTCCTGTTCTTCACGCTTTTTCTTCTCCAACTGTTCGTACTACAAAATAGAGAAAAGATGTTTTAAAGACCTTTTTAGTATACTTTCCATACGCAACTATTCTCAACAACTTAAAATGGATGTTTCTCACACATGTGCGAACCTTAACAATGAATAATTCCAAAAGCGGCCAGATGGTTTCTTGGCTGAGTGATGTGAAGTCAGAACACAACTACCATTGCATTTTACCTGGCTTTCTACATGAAGTTCATTCAAACAGTTTTCTGTTTCGTGATACTGAACCAACAACGATCCTTCTTTTTACAACTGGGATAGATCATGAAACACGCAGCCCGAGTGTAGATATGTTAGCTCATTTGGTTACGGGATCAAACAGGTAGAATCCAATAAGTAACCCCTTAAATTGACGGTTATTTTCTCGATATAATTGATAAGGCTTTGTAGTTGTCTCCTTTTTAAACTTTCTCATTACTGTGATTTGAAGATGCTTACCATTCTTCCATTTTTCACGTTTTCAAAATATCGCGGAAGTCGCACACACTTTTCAATTTCTCTAAGCAAATATTTAATAATTAGCTGTAAAGACACGTCTTTCCCGGGTCCTAGTTCAGAACCTGAATAAAAAGAGTAACCATAATTTAGAACCTGAATAAAAAAAAGCAAGCACCAGTCGCTGCAGAATATTTATTCAGAACAACGATTAAAAGAGAGAAAAAAATGCCCTTACTAGATTCCGCAGTATTCATTCTATGATATTATGTAAGCCTGCACAATAATTACGTATTATGGGTTGCATACATGCAAGGTGTTCTTAGAAAGCCCGAGAAAAATACTTAAGTTTTCGCATACACTTTTAACCTCCCAGCAAAAAAGCAGCTTCGTACAGGATTAGAACTGGTAAAGATCTATCTGCGTAGAAAAATAATGGCTGTAGGTGATGCCTATATATGCACAAATCTGTCCACAGACATACATATTATTTTATTATTACAGATTTAAAAGAATAGTTATCCATATGTTGTTCCTTGTCAAACAATGCCTTCAAATTAATTATGTTATAAGTTTAAACAACAAACTGACCAAGAACGACAACCACCTTAAAAGCAGTGCTACTTTGCTAGGTAATCTTTCATAGTTACTGTAACATTACGCACACAAATTATTATGTTTCTTTGATTTCTGCAACATCTTGAAAAAATGGCGACAAAGCTGGTAAGTACGTTTACGACTACCTCAAAATAAAGATTCTCAACTTTCAAGAGATGGTGATTTTTCCAGCTGCACCAGCCGTTTCGGCTCCACACTGGTAAAGTCCCCTATATTAAATGAAAAAGCAACGTTGCAACTTGCAGACTGTTCCCTTCGGCCATCAGAACAGCAATAATAGAGCATTGTTAGGAAATGAATTCGATGTAGTCTAGCTTCGCTCATAACAATGTACATATTCCCTGTTTCATTTTTGCATACCTTTATGTTCAGCTCGAACAGTCTGCTCAGCTGGAAACGTTCCTTTTCATTTCACATAGAGCGCCTTACTAGTGCTCCAGTGGAGACACTCGGTCGGAAAGGAGTAACACCTTTTTCAGACCAGCCATTCTGTGTGACGTTTTTCCTGGGTTTTCCTCATTCCACCACACAAATGCCGGGATGGTACCTAACAATGATCCCAGGCCATTACCTTCCTTCCTCTCCCAACTCTCCGCGCAGTGGGATTGACGAGAGATGTCATTCCTCACATGTGTGATGGGTTAACATGGCCATAGGTGCCGAAAGTCCAGAAATCGAATCCCTAATCTCTAAGCTTTACTAGTGTGGAGTCCAAACGGCTGGTACGATTAGAAAAAATCAACCATTTTAGACTGAGAATCATCAATTTCCAGTAACTTCTCTGTCTTTACATTTTTTTTTTCGTATTTTGACTCATAATGAAGTTGGCCTATGACCTCGAACTTTTGATACACCCGGTATTACAATTCTATATATACTTCCTACTAGATTTAATGAGTCATATAACTGAGAGTTTATTTTCGAAATTTCAGCTTTCTTCAGGAGTTAATACTTTATTTTCAAATAAGAATACGGCATACATGTATCTTATATTAATATAATAGTTTCAAAAACACAAAAATTACTTGTCAAGTGAAACAGGAATTACATACCAAATACTATTGCTATCTTAAGTCATTGTAAAACATAAAGAAATGAATATATGTAAATTGACTAATATCCACTGTTCTTAAAGAGATTTCATACAAGAAAATGTTAAAGTAGAATATTCCCTATGAAACAATCAGTTAAGAACGTAAGGTCAGTTAAGAAGAAAAGTTAAGTATTAAAACTGAATTGTGTGAGACCTTCTCAATACTTTCTATTATTTCAACCTGAGTTCTATCGGTGACTCAGACTTGCCAGTTGTTAATCTAAGCTAAGATTAAGACTTCTCTAATAACAATTTGGTCGTACCCCACTCACGACTTTATTTCCGAATATTACAGCTCTGTAACACTTTTCCGATTATTCCACGATATTAATGAGCCACAACTTACATTATAACATGTCAGAAAAGATCTCCGTTCTAAACAAACATATGACAAGAAAGCATTCTACTTCTTCTTAACTCATACTTTAAGTTGACATGTGTAGTTTTCTTTTAACGCAAAGTTATTACAGCTCTTTCTGCCAACAGTATACATCTTCAGTAAAATTCCATCAGGGAAACTAAAGCCATCGATAAAACTGCGTTCAAAATATTTCGGGCATTTGAGTAAATTTGGTGATTTTCATGTCAGTAGACACACTGCTTATAGTTGTTCCATTATAATGTCAAAAGTGCTTCGTCCGATAAAGTGTTAGAATAACTCAGTTGAGGAAATGGATTAAATCGCTCGAATCTTGATCTAGAACAACATAGTGAGTTGAGCATTACTACCTAAATTGAGAACAGAGGTACACTCATGTCCAAAATTATTGTCGCATGTCTATAAATACGTTGTTGTAGGAATATAATTTGATAACGAATTCACCCGGTATTTCTTATAATGTTAGTATGTGTATAATCAGCAAGACATGTATGTGGCAAATTTCATGGCAAAAGAGCAGTAAATAAGAACAATAATACGAAAATAAAACTTTCTTATCCATTTAACAACATTTTGTTTTACTCATTCTAATTTTCGTATTTATAATTCTTTTTCTATGAAATTTACCTCAAATCTACATTTACCCATTATACACATAATATCAGTATTAAAAGTACACTGGAAAATCATTAACAAATTATATTCTTACAAGAAGACAGTTTTAGATATGCGACAATCATTTTGGACATGAGTGTACATCCCGCCAGTATAGAGGAACATCAAAAGTGTTACATAAAAAGTCCTTATTTAATACAGTGAAGTTATAATATAGCAATGCGGGAGCGTAATCGATAAACCGTCTACCTGCAAACTGGGCGGGCAAGGTTCGATCTCTGGTCGGGACGGGATTTTTTTTCTCGTTCTACCTTAGTTCCAATGTAGTTATGAGGTTCACCCAGCCTCTTTAAAATGGGTCCCTGGGGCAACCAGTGCCATGGTGCTGACTATATCATCTCTACGAGTGCCCAAATCAAGTAAATGTGGAGCCTTTTTCTTGGGTCTTCACAAATCTGTCCCAAAAGATGGCTGAGCTTTACTTTTGAAGTCTTGATAAATGAGCTTAAAAGGTATGAAAAGTGCATTAGGGCTCTTTTCCTATAGCTAAGACTGATATTGAACCCAGATATCCTCACTTTTAAATAAATTTGTATACAGTCTATTTAAAGCCCAAAATTTTAAAATAGCCCAGAATGTACTTAAGTAACGTTCCCAGACAAACAAACTGAGTACGCTACAAAATATTAATATATGAAAGTGAGGGTACAAACTTTCATTGAGTCAAAATGACTTGAGAAAACGTAGAGAATGGATGAAACATATTATTAAACTCTTTTTTCATACTTTATTCTCCATATACATGAATTCAATGAAATTCAGAGTAATATATATATATAGTGGACTTTCTACAAAGTATTGCTTCAATGTGTACGCCCTTCGATTCTCATAGTCAGCAATGAGGTTGGGGTACCATAGTGTGAGGTCTTAAAATTAGATTAGAAATATAAAAGGCCGCCTCTTCAATTTTGTGTTACAACCCCAAGTTTACTCAACAGTAAGCTGAAACATGCACCACTGTATTATAGATGTCTATCAAAACAACAGAGTAAGTGTAACTTTATTACATTGCAAATTTAGGATGATCAATTGTATGTCATACACATTTTTTTAAATACCTATAAAACTGCGGTCTAAATATGGCAACTAATTTTCAGTTGCTGACCTAAGATATATATCTATGCAAATATATATATCGCAAGAATTTATGAATGCAGTATAGGAAAAATTCCTCAAAAAAGCACGTTATTTATCTGACTATCAAATATATACTTTGGTGCACAATTGTTGACACACTACAATGCTTCGAATAAATTAACAAAATACAATAAAAATAAAAACTCACCTTTTTCCGAGTTTCGTCAAATAGTGACAAAAGACTTTCTCTCGCTGACTGAAACGGATTCGACGCCATTAGACTTCTCATATAATAGTACACCGCATCTAGTTTTCTTCTCTGAAATGAATATTTAACAGTAAGTGAACAGTAATGACTTAGTCATCTGGATATACTATACAGCTATTTCATAGGTAATGTGATTATATGTACTACTGTTTATCTATGGAAGAAAAAATAAACACCATAATGGAAATTTCCACTGATTTTTTTTATTGCTCTAAAAAACCTTCAGAGCACTTGTTTTCGCTGTTTACGGAGAACACTTCTTTTCGCTCATGCGATGATTCTAACTAGTCGAAATTTGAGACTGAATTCCGGTCTGCTACTCGTATGCTTAAAACAATGACCACCATGTTAGTACGTCACACGCCGCAGGAAAAAATGGCTGCGCCGTTCACTAGGGAAACGGCTTAGTGAAAGGTGCATACTCATGTTTTTCAAATGTGTACGACGTTGCTAATTACACAAAAAATAAGAAAAGTAAAAGAATTTCAGGCTTCTTTAAAAAGAAAGCCATTTGTCTATTTACAGGGTGGCACATATGTCACGCATGGGTTTTAATGCCTCATATTTTGTTTGGGAAGTTATTAATGGAAGTTTTTCTTTTTCAGGATTATAAAGGAATCCTGGGAGATTCATCTTGGAGAGATTGAGTCCTGAACAACGCACGAAACTGATTCAACTGTATTTTGAAAATCAAAGATCAACCATACTCACCCAGAGAGCATATACCGTCGGCACTTCAATGTGCGCCTGACTTTTTCCTTTTTCCAGATTTTTTTCCTTTGGGGATATCTCAAAGAACGTGTATACGTCAACAAACCAACAACCATCGAGCAACTCAAAAACAACAAAAGGGCAGAGATCCGTCCGTTACAGCCAGAAACTCTTCATAAAGTTATGGACAATGTACGGAAAAGAGCCAACCTTTGTGAGGCTGCAAATGGCGGACATTTGAAGGACATAATATTTCACACATAGTGTTTTCAAATCTCCCAAACATGTACTTCTTTCCTGTGACAAGAATAATTACTTGTATTTACAAACATAAACGTTATACACTGTTTCAACCCATGCGTGACAACCCATATGTGCCACCCTGTATTTATTACTATTATTTGAATATATTTGAATATCTTAGGACAAAGTTGTAGTGTAGGAAGTTGCAATATTACTGATATTGTTTCCAGCTGAGGTGAAAAACTAATTCATGTTCTCATGTTTGTGTCACCGACAGATTTTACGGAGCTAATTTTATTCATTCTTAAGAAAAAAAATCAACAAAAACAGTTATCTGATAGTAGAGTGCTAATTTCTTATACGCAAGTTCGATGGGGGATTCGATAGTTATGTGTTCAGGGGGAAGCCCAAGGAAATTAACACATGAAAAAACATTTCCCCAAGTAAAAATAACCTAAATTCTTTACTGAGTTCAACACAAGGACGTACAAACTGAAGATTATAATCATATTCATGAGCATTCTGAGAATTCACCAGTGCTACTATCGAACTACTTTACACACTAACAATATTACTTCACCAAAATATCTTCGCGCATACTGTGTCGTTTTTTAGTCCCATGAACCATACTCGTAACTTGTTTATATTAGTCCATGTGAACATTTACAGATAGACTGAAGTGTTTTGAACACACGAGTTAACATTTAAACCAATAAATAAGCAGATACAAAATACAGTAATAACAAACTATTTACAATTGACTTATTACTGAATAAAATAAAATGAAATTTCTACTTTTATGTTCCACGAATATGTCGTGTAAGCAAAGGGAGACGGATGATTAATGAAAGTGAATGATTATAAAAGAATTGGTGGAATGGTCATGTGGGAGGTAAAGTCAGAATCGCACGAAAACCCACAGACACGATGTTGTCCACCACAAACTCATATAGTTTGGGTTCAAATCAGGGACCCCTCACACTAGAGGTGAGCGCTGTGTCCTTTTATAATGAATCTTTGTGATATGCCATCATGAGTAATAAACTCAATATTTTGCTCTAGTAAGAGAAGTAATGTAAGAGAAATCACTCTACACGGATGAAACTTAACAAAAGGCCCAACTCTTTCAAATGTTTACTTGTTCTGGAAACACAAAACGCAATACTTTCACGATATAATCTTTTGCAAATGTACCACGATCTACCAAACATGAATCACCTCAGAGCTGACGAAAGAAACAATAAATATAAAATTATGTTAGTATACTTAGAACACTATTTCGTGTGAGGTGATTGAAAAGAAAAAGTTAGTTTCAAAATAACAGCATATGTAACACAACGAATTTCTGTCAATATTCTTCTTGGTCAGGCTCGAAAAATCCTGGCTGACAGGTAGTCAAGGCGATTGGAAATACGAGTCTCGCTGCTAAATAAGTTAAATCTAAAACTAAATTATGTAGGCCCATGTATGAAATTGTATTATTAAAGTGTCTAGGTTTGAGAACCGGCGCCTAGGTCACAAGAAAAATGTTTGAGCATTTATCTTCTTCATGATGCTCTTTCGGCAGTCTACCGCGATTCCCTTGTAGAAATATAATAGAAAAGTAAAGCGCTATATAATATGATTCTTATAGCATTAAGATGAGATAGAATAGTGGGGTGACCAATTGCTAATATGTACAGTAAATAGTACAAAAAAAATGTAAGGATGTAATAGGATACGAATTTTTAAAAAGGAATTAAAAACTTTTTGGTGCTGAAAGCGCTTACTTGTAGCCGTGGTATAAAAGCATGAAGATTCACGTCAAATCTTCAAAACAAAGAAAAGATATACAGGGTGTAAACTTAATTTCTGACCCACCTAGAAATTTTATGAAATGCATGAATAAGTAAGAATACAATGAAGAAACGTTGCACATTTGATTTATTTGAAAAGACGAATGTCCAATTTATCAGTAATCAGTACTGTTTCTCTAACGTTCCAGTTCGGAAACTCTCCACTACGTTGTGACAGTCCTCTTGTATGATGACGGACCACTCTTCCTTGAGGCTTTGAATCAAAGTTTCTGAAACACGCTGTCCTGCAGTCGAGACCATAAGTGCTCAATAACATTAAGGTCCGGACTATTACCTGGCCAATCATTCCACACGCCGGGAACTCCTTAGCGATCACATTCATCGTTGCCTTTGTAGTGTGACATTTGGCTCCATCTTGCATTAAAATCGCGTACTGCTAAACAGGAAACATAATGGGATTAGTAAGACACGCTCGGTACACTGGGAGTATTTTATCTCGGTAGTATTGGGAGTCAATTGTCTTTCCTTTCTCAACAACAAGTTCCGTTTTCCCATAGCTTGAAATTCCTCCTGCCACCATCTTTAGGCCGAACTTGGGTCTCCGTATACCCGTAGGAGGGATCGTTTTAGGAAACGATGTTCGAACCCCGATGATTTTGCCGGTTCGGTACAGGAAAGAGGTCCACCAGACTCTCATCAGTAAATAGCACGTGAGCATGTTTCATCCGTTCCTCACGAAAGTCATCAGCAAAACCTTCATCTTGAAGTCTCTTACAAAAGTTGTAGCGGTGGGATGTTTTTCTGCGAAACCACGGTTTTCTAGGCTGCGCATAACATTTTCTTCCCCAGTCGGTAGTCTGAAGATATTTAGAGACTGACATGTGGCTAATCTTCTTTCCCTGAGATTGATATCTTTCTGGAAAGTTTAGTCTTTTCGCTACAGTTCTTGTTCCAACACATGATTTGTCTTTAACCTATTTCTGTATTTACTTCTTTGTTCTTGGTGTAACTTTAGTTGGCTGCCCTGTTCTTTGTGCATCCTTAACATCCCCTTTATTCTTTCGCACTCGCTTCCGTAAAGTGTTTCGGCTAATTCTCAGTTTCTTAGTTATGTTTCGTACACTTTCACCACCAGCACTAAGCACTTGAATTTTATGGCGAAGCATTTCTCTATCTGTACACATTGTACTGTATTGCACGTTGTACACTTGCACTTAAAAATGAGTTTGCACTTTAAAAAGCACTTCACTTATTTTTAAAAGAGTACATTTTAAATATACACGTATGTAGTTTCAAAATCCGTGCAAATTTACCCAATAAATTCACATTAAAAGGGGATCGAACTGATTTCTTTTTTGTGTAAACTTAATTTCTGATCCGTTTGAATAATTTTCCGGCACAGGTGGTGCAAAAAAAAAAAAAAAAAAATGCTTACAATTTTACACTAGTTGAAGCAGTATCGCTGGAAGTCTTACAGTTTACTCACTAAATAATGCCAAAGGCAACAATGCGATCATTGTCCAATAATGAACAGTACTGCTTACAAAATAGGCCTCGTCATGCGCAGTATAACAGGTTCGTGGTAACAACACACACAAAAAAGGAGTAGCGTAGATATGAAAAATTATTTGGTCGAAACTAACCTATGAAAGAGTGGTAATTAAGATATGGAACTTTATAGAGGTTAGTTTGATGATCTGTGAGAACTGTGTGACGCGAAAAATCAAGTAACTTAAAAAACAGGGTGGGTCAAAAATTAAGTTTACACCCTGTAATATGGTGCCTTAGATATTCTCAATCTGCATGTGACTTAATTTGAACTAATATAGTATTTAGGGTGTAATACAATAATAAAATAATACTGCTAAAGTGTACAAGTATCTGGAATATTTGTAATGATAAAACATTACAAACGATCTTGAATGTATTTTAAACCAGGAAAATAGTCCTATTAACACGTTACATTTATATACAGCAAGTTTATTATTTATTTTGCCACTTTTCCTTTCATTATTCTACTAAATTTATTTGTCGTTTGCAATAAGAAACTACAATGTGAACAGATTCCCTGAAGCTTCCAATTCGACTCACAGAGGGATACAGACATGTGACGTCACGCCAAAACCTCTGTTTTCGTTGCCGTGACGTAAGCAGCTGATTTTTGCATTGTTTGAAGCGTAACGAAGAAATATTTTTCTGAGATTTTTGGTATGTGATATATTGAAGACTAGTTCTACATGATGATGTCTTTAAATTACAACCTTTGGTCAAAAAGGAAATATCCATTAATTCATATTTATTATTACGAAGTCCCACATCAAAAAACCGTACTTTATGTGGCACGACATACCACTACTTCAGGCTACGTGAGAAGTACCTCTCGTTCTTAAATGTTACATTTGATTTAAACTATGATACTCGCTGAGCAAAACAATACGTTCATTGTAAAAATTATTAACGTGTAATAGTTTCGCCAACTATTTACTTTGGCTTCATCAGACACTATCTGAAACCAAAGTGGATAGTTGGCGGCAGGGTAGAAAAAAATCATGATTTTTTCAAAAAAATCATTTTTGTTGATTTTTTTGATTTAAATTAAATCTTTTTCTTCGTATGATACAAGTCGCGAACTGAAGAAAAAACATTAGGAATTAGTATTAAATGTTAATTATGTCATTTACGTGAAAGTATTGGGTTTTAATTTTGAATTAAATCCCAATCGTTAACCTATTTCAATCCCAAACAATGTTTCTTAAGCATTAAGGAAAAAGTACAGCAATGTATATCAACGTGACACTTTTCTTTTCACGAAAGTTACTGATATTTGGCAGGGGCTTATTTTTAAATTGGAACTAGCTAGCGGCACGAAATACATATAAAGTACATAAATTTCGCCTAAAATTAACTAACTCACTCTATGACCTATGAAACCCGGAGGTTCAATGCCATGTTCACAAAAGCTCTCCTGACTTCTATCCTTAGTCAAGTGAATCAGTTTCTATTTTATGTTCTTATTTCTGCGAGATCCATCTTAATATTGCCCTCCCATGTGCGACTAGGTCTTCCTAATGGTCGTTTTCCGATTGGACTTCCAGTTAAAACTTTGAAAGCGTTCCTACTTTCTTCCATTCTCGCTACAGTCCTGCCCACCTGAACCTCCAAGATTTGATGACCCTAACAATGTTTGGTGAATGGTATAAATTATGCAGTTTCTCATCATGAAGTTTTCGCCATTTCTCATTTCCGTTCCTTTTGGTTCCGAATATTCGTTTCAGGATTTTATTCTCAAATACTTTCAGTCTGCGTTCTTCCCTCAGCGTAAGCGACCATGTTTCACAACCATACAGCACAACAGGCATAATTATCGTTTTATATATTTTAAAGCTTCAAATTCCTCGACACAATTCGCGATGTAAGAGATTTTGAACTAAATAATAACACGAATTCCCTGAAGAAATTCCAAAATATAAAAAAATCAAGATGATCAGTTCCAGAAGAAGAAACACTTGTGATTGTTAAAAATATGCTTTATGTGACGTGAAAAACACTTCAAATGCGAGTTGTCCGTGCATTTAAGACATCTATACATAGCAGGCACGTTTTTATACTTTTCTGTTGGCTATTTTATTTCCTCTTACAATTTTTTCCTGCACAGACACGGCAAATTTTCTGCAATCACATCGCAGATCTCGGCATGTTCTGCAATGGGGTCAAGTATCCACTTTATCAAAAGTATTATTCGATATTTTAACCCATCCAAAATTTGTCGTATTACGATCCCGAGGAACTTCTATGTATTTAGTACATAAATTTCGCCCAAAATTTAATTTTTTTTTTTTTATTTTATTTTTTTTTTTTTTTTGTTTCGGAGAGGGGATCGAACCCTCTAAATACGCCCCTATTATCTGGAAACAAACAAATAGACATGAACACAAAAGAGCTTTCATCTTAAATGTCCATGGTGATTTCCCCGTTGGAACAGAAATTTTAAAACCCTGTGTTACAAAGAGAAGAAAGCAGGGTTCACCCGTAACCCGTTCAAACGGGATTTTCCCTGATAGTTCCCACATGATACTCGTTTCATGCTGTGCTTACATACATTTGAGTCTCACTGTATTATGATTATTATCTTCCATAATCGGAATAACAGAAGAGAAACGGGATTTTACTTACTTTCACTTTAAATTAATTCATTTCGGAATTTGATTTAAATCAACGATTTTTATTTAAAAAATCAAGTGATTTAAATCTTGATTAAAATCGTGATTTAAATCAGACTGATTTAAATCAATCCACCCTGGTTGGTGGAACTATTATATGTTAATAATTTTTATAATAAATGCATCGTTTTTCTCAGCGAGTAGTTTAAATCAAATTTACGTCTATAAAAAGAAAGAAAAAAAAACTTGTAGAATGGAAAACATTAAATGTTAAATCTTGCAAGGTTGCGTACATAATACATAGAACTTACATCCATATATCATATTTGGTACACAGAGCACATTATGGCAATTAAATGAATGTACCACTTGCATCTCCGCTCCAAAGGAAAAACAATTCCCGATTATATTCAGTAAGCCCTCTCGTCTTCCTCAATTGGTAGTTGGAAAGTTGAGAATGTCTTCTTCTTTTAGTGGGGCCCCTTACCTTTTTTTCAGGAACAATTGTTTTGCTGTTTCCACGCTTTTATTTATTTATTTATTTATTTCCCAAGCTAAACAATAAAAACGTTTAATAAATTTAGGGACAGAACGGACGCATCATTATAAATATCACTTGGACTGAGCTTGGTATACAGTACGTATGTTACTTAGTAATTACCAAAATTTTCAATTGAAACTCTAATCCTCCCCAGCGTCATTTTCTTCAAATATCTATAGCAAACTTTCACACCACATGGCATCCATCATTGTGATATACCAGTGCCCAGGGCTGACACAAACCATAATTTTTATTGAAAAAAAATTGTTTTTTGGTATAAACTTCTTTTAAAAATAATTTGCTCTATGTATTTATATTACATATGGAGAGAAATAGGTTTGTTTCGCCTTGGTGTTATTATGCAACAACGGAGTTATGCTGGAAGGCGCAACATAAGCTTAAAGCGGAATTCAAACCGCTTCTCGGCTTACATTCGAGAGAAATTGTTCCCCATTTGGACTCGAAACCGGGACTAATTGACCACAAATGAGATGAGTCTGCTGATTCACACACGAAGGACTCCTGACAAGAATATGTTATACTGATCTTTACATATTTGTATACTTGTTAATGTAATTGTCAGGGGTCATTTCAGAAGGACAAATGATAAACAGTTGCACAAATGAAACCATTATACAGAATTGTATGTAAATCGGGAATCCCCTGCCTTAGTCACTGGGAAAATTATGTTATTACTTTAAATGCAAAGCAATAACGAAAAAATCCCGTTACTGATTGGCATGTAAAATTTTATGGTCAAAGTATCATAATCAGTACGCTAAAACTGAGGTATTAAATTACAAATTTAGTATGTAGACATCATTCAATTAAATTAAAACAAATTCCAATCCAAGCTAATATTGCAAGCTACATAGGCAGTTGAGCCAATTTCTATTTGTAAATTTTGCCAATTTCTATCAATATATTTAAGCAACCTTGGTTTCTTTATAAAACTACAGACATTCAGGCAAGCAGAAATATACAATTTGGTTTCGTTTCGTATATATAGGCTTAACATCCTTATGTAATACCTAGGTTATTCAGAAGGCTTTGGCTTAAAGTGACATCCGAACCGCTACTTGGTTTACACTCGAAAGAAGGGTTGTGGTTCGACCGAGAATTGAGCTTGGGACACCTTTATTAAAAGGCGAAAAGGAGATATAACTAATGCAGATGGTTTGATATGTGGAAAAGTTACCATGAAGTTCATACGATATAAAGATTTTATTTTTATTTATTTTTTTTTTTAACTAAGGTTTAAACCACCTTGGTTTAAACCAGCCAACTCTGCCAGTACTACACAGGAATACACAGTATCGTAGATTAGCACTATTTATAATATCAAGATGACTGAGTAATATCAACAAATTTAGAGAGAGGTTCTGTAAAAGTTAAAATTTTTAAGAGTGAAACTTTTGTTACAAGATTTGATGATAACAAGATTTATTTATTTTTATTAGTAGAAGAAACGTTTCTGTTTCGATACTTGTATACCACAAAACTTACAGAACTACAGTCCAAATATTGCAGCTAATTTTCAGTTGCTGACCTGAGATACAAATATATATCGTAAGAATTCATGATCCAATGGAGTATAGAAAAATTCCTCAAAAGTCCGTTATTTACCTGACTATCAAATGTATACTTTGGTGCACGATAGTTGACACACTACAACGCTTACAAGGATGGATGTAACCATGTGATATGATGAATTTGTTGTAGATGCTTTAAGGAAACGCTACTGAGGAAAATGATAGTTCCAACTGAAAATTTCGCTTATTATTAAATAACAGACGTACAACAAGATTAGCACAAGTAAATAAAACTGTTTGTTTCTGAGACAAAAATATCGCTGCCCCATTAAAGAAAATGATATCGTTGTGTACTTTTAAATTACGAACTGACGAAGGTGAAAATGTTCTTAGAATATAATCAGACATCGATTCTTATTTGCAACGGACAAGTGAATGACAGAAACTTACGCTGTTTTACTATATCACATATAAAATTATTTTTCATTTGTTTTGTGTATTTTTTATTCTTTGCACTCTAAAGTATTAGGAAAACATCTAAATTGCTGCGAGATAGAGGGCTGATATGTTCTGGAAGCCAGGCCGCACGAGAAAGTAGTTTCACTCGCTGTGCTGTACGTGTTGCTATCCAGGAAAGGCAGTTGAAAAAAAGCCGAAAGTGACAATCTCGTATTATTTGGTCCTATGGCGATTGGAAATATTAAAAATGGTTGTGCGGCCAAAAATTTCTACATGGAAAGAAATGTGCGGACTGACATTTACACAAACATGTGCTTCACGTATGAGAATTTTCTACGTCGTCGGGAGCCTACAAAATAGTCTCAACTCCTGTGATTGATTACTTGGGGGGGGGGGGGGGAGATAAACAAAGGAGCAAATGTAAAGGAGTAAGCCTCAAACTCTTGAGGAACTCCTAACCAAGATCCGTGAAGTCACATCAGGTGTACCTGCCGATTTCCAACGGAAAGCTATAGAGAATATTTTTGTCCGTTTAAGAGACGTGTGTTGCAAATGCACGTCGAGATACAACTTTAGCAGAATAAGCAACGTGCAAGAAAAAGTTCTAATTCGTACATTTTAAGAAATACAAAATTTTTAAATTAGGGACTTAATTTTTACGTCCATCCTACACTGCCAGCAAAAGGGGGAGTAGTGCTGGTGTTGTTATTTCAGTTTTTAAATAAAAGGATAGACGTGGTTTTACCCAAAAATTGTTTTTTTGTAAATATGTCCACAAGATTTGTTGAATGTATCGCAATTAATTCGCAAGTATTAATACCAGCAAATAGGATTGCGGGATAAAAAGTGACACTTTTGACAGAGTCAGCATATTCGTCATTGGATTTTTATATTCTTCATCATGACCAATAGCCACTTTCATTAGTTGTCATTTTATAAGGTGTGCTTACACCTTTAACGAAGTCACTCTTTCGGATCATAAACTTTATTATTTAAAAGGTGTAAAACCAACGAGTAAGCGTCAATAAGAATAAAGCACATATTTTGAGATGAATAATTTGTATTAGTTCATCCTTTTGTGTTTATGTACACTCATGTCCAAAATGATTGTCGCATATCTATAACTGTCTTCTTGTAAGAATATAACACTAGTTAACAAATTTAAACTTTTTGTTTGTTACATGAGAAAAATCACCTGATCTTAAAGGAACTTTTTGCGTTGAATTCGAATATGCACTCGGTTTCTCTCCATCACGTACAGTTTTCCCGTAACAGAGGGATTTTCGGGAAATTCCCTCAAAAATTTCCCTTTTTCAGATATTTTATTCCCCTAGCTCCTGTCCCCTTACATATAGTAACATAGAAATTATACCTAAGTATACCTTGATTTATATTTAATAAACCCTAAAAGTTTCGTAAAAATCGCTTTGTTCTTTCTAGAGAAATAAATATATTTGTATGTATACTGTGTGCACTGTTTATTGCACCTGATAGTAATGCTTTCAGATCTCCTGAGTTGGGGTAAAAACGATTTGCTTTATTACTACAAACACAGACATAAAAATGAATATTTACAATAGTCAACAACACACTTGTATTGCTCTCTGTAAATTAGAAACGTGTATAATAATAGAATGTACTTCCAACGTATATTTTTTTTAAACGTACAGTATATGTATATCTTAATACATATATATACAATTCTCCAAGTTTTTTCGTTTTGTTCATGAAATGGTTATCAATATTTGTTATCAAATGTAACAGAATGCAAAAGAAAGAAAGAATGGAATACAGACTCATTGTTGACAACAATGAACTAATGCAGTCTGAATTTTCCACTACGGTATAGTTTCCCCCCTCCCCCCGCGCATTTCTTTCTTTCTTGTGTTCTTGACACCTGGTGAGGGAGTTTTGTACATTTTTATATTGACGTGTGGTTTAACACTACTTCACTTTCAAAGTTGTCTTTGCTGCTAAGAGTGCTTTCATGTTTGATCTTAACGGCATTATACCCAACTAAGACCAGAAGTTTAGTTTGTGATCAGTACAATGGCGTCAAGAGGACGGCGTTCGTGTGTTAACTCACCAAATAGTTTTTGTTATGTGTGTGGCCAGTTTGTAGTTAAAGAACAGTGTAGATCCATTACGTCATCGGTGAAACTAGCATATTATATATATTTCGGATGTCGTGTGGGAGATCAGGACAAAACTTGGGCACCCAACATAATTTGTGCGTCGTGCTACGTCACTTTACTTGCATGGGCCAAAGGGAAACGGAGGTTCATGAAATTTGCTGTACCAATGGTGTGGAGAGAACCCACCAACCATCTGGATGATTGTTATTTTTGTCTCACAGTAGTTAAGGGACATTCTAAAAAAAGCAAATACACAATAAGTTATCCCAACGTTAAATCCGCAATTAGACCTATTCCGCACGGGGATGAACTTCCACTTCCCGAGCCCCCTACTAACTGGGAAGAGATATGGCCAAAAGACTCTGATGATGATCATGACCTTGATGAACCATCGACATCAACATGTACATCCAAGGATCCAACGTTCATCCCTGACTGTGTTCGCGAGCCACATTTCATCCGGCAATGTGAACTTAATGACCTAGTTCGTGATTTGCACCTGACAAAACAAGAGGCGGAACTTCTGGGATCAAGGCTCCACCAGTGGAACTTATTGGATGCAGAAACGAATATATCAGTGTACAGGAAAAGGCATGTTCAATTTTCAAGCTATTTCTCAATGCAAGATAATGTGTGCGTATGTACGGATATAAATGGGTTGATGGCGGAGCTAGGAATTCCTTACGTTCCAGAAGAATGGAGGTTATTTATCGACGCGTCAAAGGTCAGCCTTAAAGCTGTCCTTTTACATAATGGAAATAAAAAACCTTCTATACCACTTGCGCACTCAGTGAAGATTAAGGAATCCTACGACACCATGTCAACTTTGCTAAATCTTATAAGTTACAAGGACCATTGTTGGCAAATATGTTGTGATCTCAAGGTAGTTGGTATTTTATTAGGACTGCAGTGCGGTTTCACGAAGTACCAATGTTTTTTATGTTTATGGGATAGCCGAGCTGATGACAAACATTATGAAGTGAAGGAATGGGAACCTAGAGTGAATTACGTACCTGGAGAATGCAACGTCAAATACGCTCCTTTGGTAGATCCTAATAAGATATTACTACCGCCACTTCATATCAAGTTAGGACTTATGAAAAACTTTGTCAAAGCCATGGACACATCTGGTGAAGGTTTCAAGTATTTGCGAGATAAGTTCCCTAACCTGAGTGATGCTAAGATTTCAGCGGGAGTGTTTATTGGTCCCCAAATTAGGAAATTAATGCTTGATGATAGCTTTGACAGCAAGTTAAACAGTGCTGAGTTAGCTGCCTGGACAGCATTTAAGTGTGTTGTGCGCAACTTTCTGGGCAATAACAAAGCTGAGAGTTACACAGAAATCGTACAGGACATGATACAGAAATACAAAGAGTTCGGTTGTAGGATGTCTTTAAAAATCCACTTTTTGCACTCCCACCTCAGCTTCTTTCCTGCTAACCTAGGTGCTCTCAGCGACGAACAGGGGGAAAGATTCCACCAAGATATAATGGCAATGGAGAAAAGGTACCAGGGACGATGGGATCCTTCAATGATGGGGGACTATTGTTGGGATCTTGTTAGAGAATGCAACATTTCTTACAAAAGAAGGAAGTAGTGTACGTTTTTGTAACCCAATGGAAGTTTCATATATTGTGATAGTTTTGATTGTCTTTTCATGACCTTTTGGTACATTTGTATTATTGTTTATTGTAAATTGTCACACTTGTAAATTATATTGTATTATATTTTATATATGTGTTCGTGGTAATAAAGCAAAACGTTTTACCTCAACTTAAGAGATCTGAAAGCATTACTATAAGGTGCAATAAACAGTACACACAGTATACATACAAACATATTTATTTCTCTAGAAAGAATAAAGCGATTATTACGAAACTTGGAGGGTTTGTTAAATATGAATCAGAGTATACTTAGGTATAATTTCTATGTTAGTATATGCAAGGGGACAAGATCTTGGGGTGTAAAATAAACGAAAAGGAAAATTTTTGAGGGATTTTCCCGAAAATCCCTCTGTTACGGGAAAATCGTACGTGATGGAGAAAAACCGAGTGCATATTCGAATTCAGCGCAAAAAGTTCCTTTAAGAACAGGTATTTCCTTTTATGTAACAAAACCTTTGTTAACTAGTGTAATTTGATAATGATTTTGCAGGATACTTTTAATACTGATACTATGTATATAATCGGGAAATGTATATTTGTGGTAAATTTCATAGGGAAACAATTATAAATACGAAAATTAGAATGAGTAAAACAAAATGTTGCTAAATGGACAAGAAAGTTTTATTTTCGTTTCATTGTTCTTATTTACTGCTCTTTTGACATGAAATTTGCCACATACATTTCTTTGCTGATTATACACATACTAACATTGTAATAAATGCCGGGCGAATTCGTTATTAAATTACATTCCTACAACAACATATTTATAGACATGCGACAATAATTTTGGACATGAGTGTACGTTCCTCATTTAATTTCTAGACTAATATTCTGGTAAACATTCGGACTTACTGTTAAATTGTATAATACACTTTTCCATAAAGGAAAGGAAAGAACAACGAATTCTTCGAAAATAAAAAAAGTAATTAATGCGCAATACATATATGAAGGGACAATAATTTCAGCACCTTTACTGCGATTGAAAAGGATAAGAAAAGTAAGTGGGTCAAGATTATACGCAAACTACTACGAACTTACTCTCCAGTTTATAGAACCCTACCCCGTTCACTGCCGCAAAAACAAAACCTTTCTCTTGTCAGCCAATCCACTCTACATTGTAATTAACCATCTCCCCAGAATCCCGTTTTATATTATCCTCCCACCTTCTTGGTGTAGCTAGACAGGTCTCTTGTCATTAAGCTTCTCGATGCACCCCACATGTATTACCTACGGAAACTATATTTCCCGTATATGTACTTTAAGACGACTATTATTAGTATATTTGTTTAAGGCTATACATACAGATAAATAAAAAGCAGGCAAAGAGAAAAGTGTGCTAATGTTAAGATTCTGGGAAGAAAAAAGTTTCTAACGAAATCTGAAACAATTGCTACTAAAATTAAGCTAATATTTGTGATAGGTCCTTCCTTGATCGATATTCAATTCAAGCTCTGATGAAGGAGCCTAAAAGAAACTTACTCCTCTAACCACTATCTCTCAAATTAATGAATACTGATCAAAAATTTCTTAACGAAATCTTCTTTATGAACTCACTGACATTTTTTACTGAATCGGCTACAGAGTCCATGAAATCTCTATCCTCTTATGAATTCAATCAAAAATCATTAATTGTCGAATTAATTCAAATCTTTGTCCCTATGAGTTTAACTTCGATTCCTTCCAATGAAAAAGGATTCATATGTCATCTTTGCATAAACCATGAACACTTTTCGATAACGTTCACTTCATTAATGCTGTGTATCTTTTACGTTGTTTTGAAAGGCTCTTTCATTCTTGTACGTATGTTCCTTTCCATCATGCCTATTTGACTTCGCATGAGACTTCATAGATACAAGAGGAATTCAGTGCATTTGTGAAGTAACTTTAAGATCCTCTTAATTTTTTTCTATGTTCTTTAAGGGCATTAACACTCTTTCTTAAAAACTTTTAGGGATTCGTTTCGACTGAATGATATTTCGACTTTTTTTCCCCCGTTTGTTTGAGCAAAGTTTCAAGTTTATGTAACCATCTTTTCCAAAGTACGAATACTGTAATATTTTTTTCCTTTGATTGTTAATAAAAAGTTGATTTCAGTTTATTCTATCATTATCATTGGAGCATAGATTTCATGCTCTGCAAAACGTATCTTTCTTTGTTGCTTTCGTTCTACCTACGAGTATGTGTGCGTATCAGACGCTTGTAGCGTCTTTTCGGTGTGAAATTTCCTTAACTTTCTACGAATGGACAGGTCCAGGAATATACACTGTTGATAATTTCAGATTCCTTTGATACTTTGATATCAGAATGTATAGAATTAAGATTACTATATAAAAGTCCTGACTGAATACCACTCTATATAAACAAATTACATCTTCAGCGAATCGACAATATATTGTGCACTTTTTTTTTTTTTTTTTTTTTTTTTTTTCTTCCTACAGCACAGGCGGCAAAAATTCGATAATTAATGATGTTTAGAATGAATCCAGAACAGGATATAGAAGAGCAAGCTATGTACAGGGTCCGGGAGTAGACCTGTATTTGGAACAGGCGCTGAGAGTTGGGGTGGGAATACGGCGGCGAAGGAAGAATCGATCGATAAAGATAAACGTGGCATTTTCAGTAGTCGCAATGGGTGGCGCGGTGACCGTCGTGCGTTTGTTGTGGAGAAGTATATTCGTAATGGTGGTTCTGTGATTACTACTCAACGGGCACTTCGTTTTCGATTCGGACTTAGCCATCTGTGCCGGATGGAAAAACCATTCAAGTATGAGTACTAAACTGTAGAGCAACAGGTTCTGCACTGAAAACACGCCTGGCCGATCTGTTCATAGTGCTGAACGCTTTGGAGATTGCTGGATGGATGCTCTCATACGAGCCACATTTTCCGTAGTTGTTATGGTTCGAGATCGACACTATGTACTTTTAGTGATTATTTATACCGAAGAACAGCTCTTCAAACAGCTTATGTTCACAGCAGCTAAACGGAACTTTCCTTCTCAAATTCCAAACAATAGATCTTGCCTCATTCCTGCGCCACTTTGTGCCCCAGTGTGTTTGAATCCCACTTCATCAATAAGTCTCGTCTAATATGGCCTCGCTGCTGAAATGTAAAGCTCTAATCAAACAAAAGTTTTTCACGTTCTGTTGCTAATTTTGTATTAAGTCCTTTTCATAATATTTAATATTTTTACATATAATCACAACACACTTTGTGAACCTGATTCCTTTATAGTATTTTTACCTCTGAAGAAGACGGTGCAATTATATGCTGAAATAAAATTACTGAGTGAAGATCATATTTTTCATATATTCATCGTTAATAATAATAATACTGAAAAGCACTTACAGCATAAAGGGCAAGTATTGCTAACTGATTGTATGGCCTTCCGTTCTTTGGGTTGATCTGGTGAGCTTTAATATACCAACTGAAAGAAAAGAAAATAATAATTACTATTACATTCTGAAGTTGTTCCTAGATCTTGGATAATTTAATCGATTATCCGAAATATAGGAACTACTTCATCTTTCTACAAATATAAATAAGATTATAATAATTTTATTTTGTAAATGTATTCCATGCGATCGACTAGAAATTACAAGAATACCAATTCGTTCAAACTCGTACTTATGTACCGAACTAAGGGTGTAACTGAACAGTTTTCCCTGCTGTATTCCCAAATCTGATTTTCAATAAATAGGTCAGTCACCATTAACAAGCTGATATAATCATGAGACGTAAAACTAAATGCATCAAGGTAAATATTTCTAAACAAAATGACGCTCGTCAATATTATTAAAAGTAAGTGCCTATCTTCCATTTGAAAGCTCTTTAAGACATTATTTAGGATGTAGGTACGTAAAGTCATAAACTAAAGCGTATTCATTCTTACACAAATAAGATTGGAACGGAAAAATCAATTTCAGTACAGTTGTCCTTGACTTACGAAAAACGTAAACCGTTGACATTAAAACTGCTCTCTCAGTTGTCCATTGTAACACTGTTGCAAAGTACTACTGCTGGCGACTCCTCAAACGCTTTAGAACGCAGAAAAATGCATACCGAGTAATGCAATACAAGTAGAGGTTTTATTGACACCCTTAAAATTCTATCTATTTGAAATTGCCACAAAGTCCACACGGCGCGAACTGGGATCGAACCAGGGACCCCAAGCACCGGAGGTGAACGCTCTACCACTGACCCACCGCGCCCCCCGGGGGAGACAATGAGAATCACAAATGAATGATTAAGACAAAAATGAAGATTCTCCCACTAAACTCACAGAATTTCAAACAGCCTACACGACACAAGTGCAGTAAAGATTCAAGAAATGACTTAACCAAAAAGCTACCGTTCATCGCCAAAATTTATTTTTCTAAGTCTTCACGAAATACCCTGAATCAAGTACGCATTCGAAACATCGCTGAAATCAACTACAATCATCCAAATATTACAAAGAAAGATGATCACAACAACCTGTATTCACATTATTTATTGCCCATGGATAGCTGTTAATATTTCCTTAACATAAAAAAGCAGTGTCCACCACTTGCCTCTGAAATTTTCAACAATACATTTTATGCCCTTGTGAAACTCCCCATCTTCATTATTCTTACCCTCCTATGTACAGTACAGTCCTAAGGTGGTCGTTAAAAAAAAAAAAAAAAAAAAAAAGCCGGAGTTTTAAATGGTGTGCGGTCTAGGCAACGCGGCAATTCGTATAGATTAACAAAAATAAGAAGAAAAAAAAATTCAAAAGAGAACGAAAAATTCGAAATCTCTATCCTGGGATCACTAACATAAAGTTCTACCACACATGGCTATCGAGCCGCTCTCGCTTTCGTATTCGACAACTTTCATTCCTCTCTAGTTTTCCTCCCTTATAAGACTTTACTCCCCCTCCCCCCATGTGTATAAGGAACAACTTTGGAACCACATGTATTTTTTTTTTTCTGTCAACAATGATTTTTGAAGCCTCAGGACTATTTTACGGTGTAACTTTGAAAAATACTGCACTGACATTTTTTTACCCACTTTCTAAATTTTCTGGGTTATTTATATATTCAAGTGTTTTAACTGAATAGCACTCATTCTATCTTTGGAACTTCTAGCATAAAATAAAAGACAAATTCTGACCAAAGCATATACTATCTAATAAATAACAGAGTTACAGTTTCGGCAAACATACTTTTCCGAAAGTGTAACGTTATTATTTATTAGATAGTATATGCTTCGGTCAGATTTTTTTTTAACTTACACTACAACGATTAAAAGTTCCGAAGTGCTGTACAGCAATTAATGTAGGGCTACAATGCTGACCTTCATTTTGCAAAACGTCTGTATTATCCGAGTTCCGATTATATGAGGTTAGTTACGTCCACATTAGGTGGAATAATCGAAGCTCTAATGTACTTTGTTGAACATAGAAAAAGAGTTCCATATGAACTTGAAACGCAGTATTAAAAGGGCTTTAAAAAAAATATTCAATGGACATAATCTAGCAATTTTCAATATTAGCATTGTCCAAGTAGTTATTCATAATAACACACAAATAAATTATTAACAATCTTTCGCAGCCAGCAACATTACCGAAACTTAGAAAATGCAGGGTAAATATTAAATGACATTTGAGATGCAACAGAAATTATAAACAGTTATATATAAAAGCCAGAAGATAGTTACTTACTGCCTAGCCTTTCCGAAATTTGTAGTTTCATTAACTTGTTCCTTGTACCGTGCTAAATCACCCAAAAATATTAGAATTTTCTGTGCTGATACTAATGCTAAACCTAAATAGCCTAGTCCTTTGGCCGGCATGTTGTACGGATCCAGGTACATATCGAGCTGAAATTTGTACGTCTGCTGAAGAGCTTCCAACAAGTTTTCCAGGAACGTTGTACCCTGCAAATAAAATTGCCATTAGGAACAAAGATTTTATAAGGAATACGGACACTGTACAAACAAGTCAATTTAATTGCACTTTGTCAAACTACAATAGACTTCTAAACTATGCCCACTCAATATTGATTTATTATTATTATTATTATTATTATTATTATTATTATTATTATTATTATTATTATTATTATTAAAGTTTAGTGACTCTTTTCAGAAGCGACGGTATATGAGACATGGATCCGAATCGCCGTCATGCGCTGAATGTTCTCTAACCTGGAATCGAACCCGGAACGACGTGCACCGAACGCACGTGTACTAGCCACTAGATCAACAACGAGATAAGAAACTTATTCTTAGTAGCTGATTCTCTATGAAAAACAGCTTCTCGCTATCTTTAGTTTTTGCTCTGTGGGAATTAATACTGAAACCGAAAGTAAACTCTACCGCTTCCGGTTTTAGCAGAGGTAAGGGTGGAGATAGAACCTTATCTTGGAGCATTGAATCTCAAGAAACCAGACACTTTTCACAACCTATAGTATTGTTGTTCTCTGGTTCAATGTTGAAACTGGAAATGACATCTCTATGGCCTTCAGTTTCAATAAAGGTGGACATGGGTAATATTTTTGGGGTACTCAATCTAAGGGTGTTTCAAAATATCGGGATTTTAAGACTCTGTAGTATTTGTTACATTTAACGTACAATTATAAATAATACATAAATTAAAGACCAACTCATATAGTTTTTGCTACAAGTGTTCAATGTGAGCGCCATTCATCGTCACACGGCACACATAAGAGTGATAGGCGCGAAAGGCCCATAAACTTTCCCCCGGACACAAAACACATTCAATTTAGGGGAGTTTCGTTGTAACTGTACCATCTCGTCAGGATTTACTGACCCCCAGATGCGAACATTATGAGTGCTCACATTGCCACTTAGGTGAAATGTCAATTCATCATTAAAAACGACACGATTCAGTAAATCTTTAGTAGTGCAGCAACATTTCATTTGCAAAGTTGGCATGTAAACTGTACGCTTTAGAGCTTCTAGCAACTGCAAAACGTAAGGACATAGTTGTTAGCGTCTCCTTAAAATTCTCCACATAGATGGTTGCACTGTCACTACAGACTCAGTCTTTACAAAATGTAAAACACAAAAAGCTTTTCGCTCACTAGTCGGCATCTTTGCTACTAAAGCTTTCTAATGGCAGACAGAGGAAACAGTACATACACATGCGTGCGTACAAAACTGTTTGAGTTGCTCTTTCATTTGAGGTATTATTTATAATTGTAAGTTAATTGTAATAAATACTACAAAAAGAATTAAAACCCCGATATTCATTTTGAAACCAGCCTATATATTAAGAAACCTTTTGTTTTTGCTAAGGTATATGTCGACAGACGCACATAGCTGTTCTATAAAACGTTTGATACTTTTCCATGGCATAGTTTGGAAGTATAATTAAAAAGTAAATCCTAAGGAAAGGATGTGTTACTGACACAGGGTGTCTACTGGAATACCAGAAAGTAAATTCATGACTTTTTCATGACTTTTCATGACCTTCTTGTTCAAATTTTCATGACCATGGCGATAAAAATTTACCATTAGTAATAATAAATCCCTACCATCAGTGGTGCATCGGAACTATGCGGGTTGCTAGTCTTAAATATCACTTATTGTGAATCTTAAAGAAAGAATCTAAAATTCTGCCGCCTTGTGCTCGAGCACAGAATAGCACTTACCTAAATACGGGCCTGCTCTTACCAGTGAATCACTCTATACTGTATTTGAAGTTTTAATCTGAGTATAATTTTCCATCTAGCAGAAATTTGTCTGAAATTAAGCACTCAGAGAACTGCCCAAAGACAAAACAAATTATAAAAGAAATTCGTTTTAAAAAAATAGATCATCAAATTTAAAATCTGCAAACTCAAACGAATAATATTATTTGCATAAGTCTACAGGCCCAAAAATACACAATTTATATTTCTTAGAAGTAAAGAAATAGCAGATCAGAAAGTTGGACAGTAAAAAGTTGTTACTATATTACAGAGACTAGAAGATGAAATGGGAAGCAGCTAGGAAGACAGTAAAGTACCAGTTAGCCAGCACTAACTGGTGGGGGAAATTCTCACAATTACTGACCTGATACAACTGTTTCAGTACATGCAGTATGAGGTATAAAAGTATGAAGTATAAAAATATACTCTGAGATTTCAGATTTTCATGACCAGTTGGGTAAATAAAGGACTTTTTCATGACTTTCATGACCACTAAGCAAAATATATGACTTTTTCATGACTTTCATGACCAGTAGACACCCTGTGACATAAAAAACTTTTTATTAGTCCTTCTGTCTCTCTCTCAGTGTGTAATCTCTTCTCCCTCTCTGTCTTTATCATAGGAAGTTAAAAGATTTTATTCTATTCAAATAGTCCTTACCTCTTCAATCACAGTGAGCATACATTTCTTGTAATGGTCCCTATTTTCTCGATCCTCTGCTACTCCCTTACGAAGAACTTCTATTATATTGTAAAACATCAACTTCCACAAATGCTGTTCCACATTCTCTGTCTGGCAAAATTTCAAGTCTGTTGCAAGTAGCATGTGCAGACATCTCTCGAGATACTGCCTGTAAAAGAAGGTGCATATCAAGTAATTATAATAGGAAATGAATCCTCATCTAAATAGCAATTCTAACACAAAATTTCAGCGACACGTTTTCGCTATCTTCAGTGTGTATCATTTAGAAAATTTACGCTGGTTGAAGACATACAATTTTTGATCAATTTACTTTACTCTAGAAATGATGTACAGTAGGACATCGATAATCCGAAAGCGGTTCCTAGAAGCTAGTGACAGTACACTAATTCAATTTTCTTTATGTGCAGTCAGTTTTATATATATATATATATATATATATATATATATATATATATATACTTACAAAAGCTCATTCATATCTAATTGTTTGTCTCACACATTTTTATTTTCCCTTAGGCCTATACAAGTTAAGTTTTAAGAGTGAGTTACACGAACAGTTTAATTTAGTGTACGAGCAGGTTCTTCAGAAACATTAAATGTAAGTAGCCTTACGTACGGTATTGTAATTACTGTACGTACTGTATAACCACTGTATCGATAAAAGAACATACCGTACAATATATTTAAGCCTAAATGGCATTTTCATGGTCATTTTCGAAAACCCGAACTACTTGTGGTCCCAATTAATTCGGATTTTCGACTATCTACTGTATATAGTTTCTGAAGTATCGCTTTTAAACTGCCTTGTTAATATTCTTTTGCTATCTTCCCATTACCTTTAAGCTGACTAAAAGAAACAGAATAAAGGATACAAGGTTAGTGTCTGTATTTAATTATGGATATGTATCCTATAACACTTATTAACAAATATGTCAGGGACTTCCAAAATGATGATTTTATTGAATGGATTGATAGACGAGGTATCACTCAATGGCCAGCGCTTTCACCGGATCTCAACCCAATGAACTTTTTCTATGTGGGTAATAATGACAGATAAACTTTTATTAATTAAAAAAAAAAGCTGGTCTAAAGAATTTAAAAGAGCGCGTCACTACTACCTTTAATAAATCATCCAACAGCATTAGTGCTTCTGGCTTAAAACATGTAATTTGTGTATTCAGAATAATGAAGGTCATTTTGAACACTTCATTTAGGTAATCTAACTTCATGTTAGGAAAAAAAAATTGTAATAATTTCATACTATCCTACATTATTTCATACTAATAAATAATTAATTTCAAATGCATTTTTGTCAAATGAGTTACGGCCCATCCTGTACATTAACGTAACACACAGTTAATATTTGTAATCATATGATAGTTGAATTCCTTAACCAGATATAAATATTAGTTAATTAATACAATTTCTTGAAGTTTTGGATCTCTTGCTGCAAATTAAGCAGCTTCCGTGCACCTTGGACTTCAATTGTGATTGGTCTTCCATGTAATATTCTGTCCAATATATGGAGTACATCTTTGGTTGCTTAAAATATTAACTAATTGTTCCGAAGCGTATTTCCTTCGTCTTTTTCACGGGAATCTGTAAAAAGATCATTTGGTCATTCTCCCACTTCTTCCTTCTTTGTCCAAATTCTTAATGGGACATTATCTATCCTAGTTGTTTTTTACATGTTCTTGTCCGTCAGCTTGTTCAAATTCATCCCTAAAAATCGTAAATCTCTTACTGCCTTAAATTGCTTTTCGTTCTCAACATCTAGGCTGTTTTCATATAATTCATCAATATACTCCTAACACGTAGTTAAAACTTCATTTTTGCTCACTACCTACCTTGCAATTCTTATTTCGTATTGTCATATTAGTTTTCTTTTCACTTATTTCCATTGATTCAACTTCATGGTATGCTTATTCAAATCATCCTATTTTTGCTAAGAGTAGTTCTATCCATTCACATTTATTTTTATAGTTTTTTTTTTTTTTTTACTCACCGATTTCATTTGGGTCTAGAATTTCTAACTGAAGTCTGATTTTCATACGGTTTGTGGCAAATGATCGAGGAAGGATGGGAGATTTATGGAACTATGTTTACTGGTTTAAATTCATCCCGAGTAATATCGACCACGTCTCAAGATATTCACCACTGTACCTTACAACTGGAATAAGGTTTTGGATTTTTGAAGTGAAATTGCAGAATACAAAGTGTTAGTGAAAATACAAATTAAATGTTAGTGGTAACACCCATAAATCACATGCTGGATAGCTATAGTCGGTTTCTTGCGACAAATGACGGAGACATTTCTTGGGCGACCTAAAGAGTCAATAACTGACGTCTTCCACAACATCCGCCTGTGAGGTCCTATGCTTCCCTGTCTCACTCAGAAGGATCATGTTTCTTCCAATTTATTCACTAGCGACCATGTTATGTTCCTGTATGGGGCAGGACGTGAAGCAAATTTGTTTCTAAATGCCATGGCAACAACAGATTCCGTTCTCCAAAACCTTTTAACGATAAACTCATTTTGCTTCAAAGAGTACACTATTTTCACTGTGTTCTGATCATACACAGTAGCACAGAACTGTATAGCACAATTCCCAATACAGCGGCTCAGTTTCCTGTTCCTTATTTACCTTGGCGAGGTGGCGTTCTAATGAAGAAAACTCAAATCTCCACACCGCATCGCACCTCATTCCAATTATAAGGTACACTGGCGAATATTTGATGTTCTTGAGGCGTGGCCGATATTACCCGGGATGAATTTAAAACCAGTAAACATCGTTCAATAAATCTCCAACCCTTCCTTGATCGTTTACCACAAACCGCATGAAAATCGGACTTCAGTTAGAAATTCTAGATCCAAATGAAATCCGTAAGTTAAAAAAACACCCTGTGTAATATGTTTCTCAGTCTCAGTTTTCCTTTATAATTTCTTCCCCAAATACTTTATATTTCAATACCGTGCATTACCTGGTTTTCTTCTACATTCAGTAGGTGATCCATGTTGTCTTGTCTTGTTCTGAATACGATAACTCACTGTTGATTCTGCAGATTAATATATACAAAGACTAAGATTGTCCCTCTAACAATTAGTTTGCTTTTTCTCTTGCTCTCTCTCTCTCTCTGTACTAGAATACATTTTATGAAGCTTCTGTTCCTCAAACGTTTCGCTATTTGACTTCTTGTATTCTTTTATTCTCCAGGCCGTATTTTTCAAATACAATGAAAAAATTACAAATAGGGTTCCAGATAGCTGTAGGGAGATAACTAAACTATCAAACGTTCCCTTTGTGTAATTATTATATTTTATAGTATTATGTTTTAAAGAGTTTTACTTTTAGGACTCGATTCATTTTTACCTGTAGTTATTCTTACTTTTCTTAACATATAAGAAAGAGAGTACCGAAAGAATCTGAAAAGTTGTAATGGAGATTTTCAATAGATGGATGTAAAGTACTGTTAGAGGTGAATGTTATAGAAAAACACTTAAATTTAACCTATATTACTTTGTTTACCTTACAAATACCACTCGATTCCATTCCGACAGTATCATTCCTGAGCTAAGTATCCACTGCAACTCCATGTCCGCTCTTTCTATGTCAAGTAGCAGATGGGGATTGCGTGCTGATCGAAAGCTATTCAAAGGAAAAATGCCAAATTAAGAATACTTTCAATATCGTACTAATAGTAATATTATATATAATATACTAATGTGGAATACATACCAGGTGCATGTCAAAGAAAGGGGCGATTTTTTTGACAAGAAAATGAAAGAAAAATTTATTGTGAATAATAGAGACCGAATGTTTAGGCACTAAAAATTTAAAAAATAGGCACTAAAATGTAGCTCGAAATAATGAAGTTAAATACTCAATACCATTAAAAAATAGATTCAAGTCATAAATAATGCTCAAAGAATATAGAAACATACTTCTTTGTCAATATCTTTTTTTATTGCATATATAAAAACGAAGCTTGCTATGCATTCCACATATACTGGGTGAACCTGGAAGATGTGCACATACTTCAGGAGGTGATTCGTGACATCAAAAGAACACAAAAAGTCCTCTTCCATGTTGTGGAATTCCGCGTCGTATACGAGTGACAGGGGGGCCAACTTGGAATCGAATTGGAGCGAGACATAAAAGTGTGTACATACTTTGGGAGGTGATTCGTGAATTCAAGAGGACTTTTTGTCTTCTTTTCATGTCACGAATCACCTCCTAACGTATATGCACATCTATCTGTTCCGTTCCAATTGTCAGGATTCGATTTTCGATTCCAAGTTGGCACCCCTGTCAATCGTACACGACGCGGAATTCCACATTCAACAAGATTTTTTGTCTTCTTTTCATGTCACGAATCACCTCCCAACGTATGTGCACATCTATCTGTTCCAGTCCAATTGTCAATATTCAATTTTCGATTCCAAGTTGGCACCATTATTACTCGCACACGACACGGAATTCGACAAATTACAAGAGAACTTTTTGTCTTCTTTTGATTTCATTAATCACCTCGGAAGTATGTGCACATCTTTGAAGTTCACCCTGTGTATATATTGTAACGTACCACGTGCTTGTGTTTACAAACACCTAATATACGTATATATGTATGTATTATTTATATTATATAAATTATATATTTTCCCAATGAAAGCTTATTTTGAAGAAAATGCATAGAATAGGCAACATTAGGCACTAAAGCAATTATTTAGGCAGTAAAGGTCAAAATAGGCAAAATAGGCAAAATAAAATTGGCTTAAATCGAAACTATAACCCCTTATATAAACTTTAAAACGTTATTTTTGATCATATCTTGAATATTAAAGAATAGGCATTTTGCCTAACATCCGGTCTCTAGTGATTAATATACAAATACACACCTTGACGTATCTCGCCATCATACTATCCAAAGAAAAGGAAGGAAGCGGTCTGGACCTGTATGTTAGGTACCACCCCAGCATTTGTCTAGTGAATGAGGAAAACCCAGGAAAACCTCGCTCAGGATGGTTGGCCTGAAAAAGCCTTTACACTTTTTCGACCGAGAGTGCCCACCGGGAATCGAACTCGGGACCGATCGCACCAAAAACGAGAGCGTCAGCGACTACGCTACGGGAGGCCACAAAATCTTTGAATTGTCTCAAAGTACGAGCAACTTTGCGTGAGCAGGCATTGTCATGGATCAGAAGATTCAAGTGTAGCATTGCTCTCTGACGATTTTGGATGGCACGTTGCAGATTACTCTGTATTTGGCAATAAATATTTGCTGTAATTGTTCGTCCTTATTTCAAGAATTCCACAACAATCACATTTTTTTTTTTTTTTTTTTTTTTTTCAAAAGTACGATTGCCATAATTTTGTGAGTTGGTGGTGTTTGAATTTCTTCGCTTTAGAACCAGAGTGCCGCCAGTGCACTGACTCTGCTTCGACTCCCCAGTGGTGTACGATATCCAGGTTCCATCCTCCATCACTATGTGAAAAAAAGACCATCCCCATCTTCCCCCCAGCTGGCCAAAGAGTAGAGTTGAGTTGATTTTGAGTTTAACGTCCCGTTCAGCAGAGAGGCTATATGAGACGTGGACCTACTGATTAACGTGAAATCCGAACCACATGAGCTCCCGCCGGAAATCGAACCCGGGTCTCCCAAGAAAGAGTAACAAACGAAGATGCTTTAAAAACGGATAGGAGAGAAGAGGATGCGTTTAACCACGATAATTTGTAGAAAGACCATTTGGATTCGATACATCTTGCGAAGAAATCGTGTTATTCACACCGCTATAGAAGGAAAGCGAGGAGTAGGAAAAAGAACACAAGTGATCGATTACTTGAAAATTAGAAGAAAATATTGAGAATTAAAAGAGGAAGTCGAAGAGCAAGAAACGTAGAAGAAACATTTTGAGGCATAAAAAAGGAAAAAAAAAACTCATTAGTACCAAGACTTATCAAAAGGTAGAATACTTAATAATTGCATCTGTGACTCCTCAGGATTTCACATTTCCTTCCACCGACTCCTTCATGTAATCATTCACTTGCATTAATTCTCCGTTTCATTTGTCCTAAAGGAAATAACCGTGAGAAAAATCAGATTTCATTTTCATACGCTGCTGGATGGTCAGCTACATTGGAAACTATCCTGCACGAATATTATTCAAGCTCGTAGCATTCATTAGTAAAACAGCTTCTACTATCAGGTGAATGTTCAAAATCAAGCCGTCTTATCTGGAATGACACATATATATTTCTCAAATTGTGAATCTCAGAAATAAACATGTTTACCGCTCTTTAATTTATAACTAACTTGCAAATGCTATAAGGAAGAGAAGTCAACACTAACCTTTCACTATAATGATCATACCAACTGGGTTTGGTATTTCCAAATTGGTCCATAACGTACGATCCATGTCCACTCTCCGTATACTGAGCAATGTTCGGATACCCATAACCAAATGCAGGATGAAAATGTCCAAATGGCACAGCAGGTGATGCAAGTTCGTGGGGCTGAGGTTCATTCTCCCTTTAATTTATAAATCAGAAACGTCATTCTCCAGAGAAAATTAAAATTTGAGAACACTGTCGTCAATCAAGGGTAAAAAGCAACGAACAAACAACTATTAAAAACATATTAGTGAATTCACAAGTGCAATAACTAGAGATGAAACTGTTTCGTTAATGCGATATGTGCGAAACGTTAAAAAAATGTGTATATGTTTCAAGAAACCTCAAACTTTTCGTTTCAGAACCAGAAATCACGTTTATATTATAGCAAAATTTTGCGAAATTCGGCATTACTTGCGATGAATGCGAATGAAAACGAAAAAGTGGAATTACTGTTAATTATTGCTAATAATAACTAAAAAGTGCATTTCCAATATTATTTAACTTAAAAAACGTTGCATTTACGAAAAAGCTCTGGCAGTTATTTGATTCAGATACTGTTTCACTTCATAAAGATGTAGCCATCAACAAAACTAAAATGTTTAAATCCTTGAGTGTGTTTTGTGGTGAAAATGTTCATGATCTGTTGCTTGCTTACCGTGAATTTAAAAGTAAGGTTATTGAAGTTCTCAACAGTGAGAATAAGGAAGTTGATATTGTAACATTGTTAAACAGTTTAAAAGTTAACTAAGGTCTTTTGCTGTCAACTTATTACGTTCAATATGGTTGCCAATCTCGAGTGTTGATGCCGAAAGATTATTTTCCAAGTATAATATGATTGTTACTGACAGAAGAACAAATTTAAAAGAAGAGTTGGTAATGTCTCGCTGCATGTTATCCTTTAACTAAGGATGAGTTTAAGTGCGAAGCTTGATAATTAATGCTACAAAATATCAAAATTGTTGCGAAAAAGTTTCGTCTCTAGCAATAACGCTTGATTTTTTTTTTTTTTTTTTTTCATTTTCGTTTCAAAACAATCCCTATATGACTAAAAAATTACATTATTCTATTCTACATTATTAAAAATTACATGATTTATTCTATTACTTTATAGGCATGTCTCATTTTAATGAACTAAAAAAGGGGAACATCAATCCGATGTTGCATTGTCCGTAAGTTTCGACACTAAGCCTATAGCAGCTAAGAGTCAAATTCCATTACGAAAGACAGGGGAATTAAGCAGTACTATCCTGTTAATCACGCACACTATCCAACATGAATGAATAAAAGTAGGGAGAAGGACTTCAAAACTAAATTGGCAGATTCAGAATTTGTTCCTTCTTTCCGATATCCGCTACAAGGAGGTCCCTAAGACTGAGGGATGAGTGTATATTTACCTATTTTCGTGACTTATGATAGTTAAAGGTCAATAGTTCTAGAGTTTAATAAGTTATCTGTTAGTAAAGAGATTGTCTGGCCATTTGTTAAAACTATCTTCTTACTGGAGTGAACTATCTTCTTACTGTGTCCAAACCACCAACGCTCTTCCAGAAAATTCATGTTCCGAAACATTATTTACTTACACGAAAGGTTAATGCATGAATGACAACACTGTGTTACATCACATCAAACAAAATACATTATAAAGGGTATAAACACGATTAAAATATTTATGAATAATTTGTACTTATTTACCTTGAAAGGAAGACGAAATCGTCCAACTACAGTCAAAAATATTTACATAAAACAAATTCAGTACAAACTCATGTTTAGGTCACAACTGAGGATTGCTTTTTCAAAACTCGATAAACGCAAGACGTAACTTTCTCAGAAAACGCGTTAAACTGTCATATAAAAACATAAGAGCATTAAATATGAAAATTTTATATTTATAGCTCTTGCAAGTACTAATTTGATTATGTACTACACGTCTCAAAATTTAAATTTCTACTTTGATAATTAAAGGCTAGAAACTGTAATAGTTTCAAAAGGCGATTATAGAGTTTTGAAAAAACCCTCCTCAATTTGTGATTAACAGAAGCAAGCAGAGAAAATGAAATTCTAACATCCTGCACGCTTTACAATCTTAATTTGCTGTATGTTTCTCTACTTTCAAGATCAAAAACGTTGTTCTCGTTTCTTGTTGTCTCTCATTTATTGTAAAGTGCACAGTAGTATTAACTTATAGCAGAATAACACATTGTAAATACTGTCACATACTCGCCAGGAAGGACGAAGGAAAAATTTTATCATTAAGTGTTAAAACCATATTTTAAGATAGTAAAAAACTGGCAATAAACAAAAACTAAATTAAATCTCACCCCGCATGCTAACACACAACCTTTAAATAAATAAGTATTAAAGTAATTTTTAAAAACCAAATAAGAACTAAACAACAAAAATAAACTGTCAAAAATAAAAATGTGGGTGGAAGCAGCGGGTTCATCTCATCTCATCACGTCTCTTCAACCTACGACTGCCGAGCGTACAAGCTAGGAAGAATTTCATCTTTTAAAAAAATGGGACTCGAGATTGTGCTGTAAGTCTGTTTTCCTTTCTAAGCTATTGGTTTGAGCTGTGGATACGGCAGTGAAAATTGGTATCCTGTAAGGGGATAATATATTTGTTACCACTGTACTATGTATAAATTTTGTACCAATAAATCATATTTTGTTTAAATTAAATTTTATCATTCGAAAACCATTGTTTTAACGACCGCGCGAAGACGGTTTGCGCTGCATTCAAGTAAGGTGAACAGGAAATGCGTGCGCAAGAGTTGTCAAAGGATTTAATATAAATGCACATGGTCGGCCTATGAGAAGGCGGCTTCTTATATTGTGAAACTGGACAGTGATGCGTATGTGGAAACAATGGGCTGCGACATATGACTTCATTACGGGATGACAAACATCTCGTCCGCATGGCTGTGACGAGCAGTACAGCATCGTCTAGTATTAGTTCGACGCTGGAGCATGGTAACGGTGTGACCTTGTCTGTGTCGACAACGTCGGCAACTGCTATATACGGAACTGGCGACACGCTTCCCTTTGCGTTGGCTTTCATTAAACTTAGAACCACAAATGCCTCACATTACAATGAGCGTGTAAATATTGTAAGGTGACGTGTGGATGGGCAGACGATCGTGTTTTCCGATGTTTCCGCTCTAATCTTCCTATACTGATTGCCGCACACGCGTTAGACGCTACCGTGGTGAGCGCCATTGTCCGCTATATCAGAAAAGTGCGAGGTTAGATCCTTCCTTCAGACAACTTTGGGACGCTGTATTTTGCCAGAACAATCCCCGTCCACATGTATCCTCGGATATGTAAATCTTCTTTGAGGAATGACAGGTACAGTTCCTTTCCTGGCCTGCACAGTCACCTGATACGTCGTCCGCCAAATACGTATGGAATATGATTGGTAGGCACCTTGTCCGTCACTGTCTTTGATGTCTTGTAAACTTGCATACATGGTATGGGAAGCCGCTAAAAACATATCAATATATGTTTGATTCGATGTCACGACACACAAAAGCTCTTACTATAGCAAGTAGAGATTCACGCCATACTGATTTATTACGGTTAGAGCTTGGGTTCCGAAATCATAATCGTTTCTGTATAATCCTTTGAGTTTTCCGTCCCACGGTTATGCCGGTTAGGCTAAAGGAGACAGTGATGGTGAGTAATGAATGAAATGGTGGAATGAAGAAAGTGGAAGGAAACGGGAGAACCTCGAGAAAACCCACGCACACGGTGTTTGTCCACCACAAAGTTCACTTGGCGGGGGCTGGGATCGAACCCGGGACCCCAAGCACCAGAGGTTCTGTATAATCCTGTAAGGAATCTGTGCTATAAACTTCATTCCAGAAACTTTTTTTTCTTTCTTTTCAACTTTCATAAACAGCATAGTATAATGTTAGAGAAGTGAAACTAGTTAAATACTCCATGAAACTCACTCTAATGCTCTGACCACAACGTACCTTGTCTGTGCCACAGGAGTCCTGTTACCCGTGGAGACTATGATTGGTTTGGAAGGGTTATTTGGATCAAACAGCTGTCGCTGTCCCCCATGGCCTGAATATCCCCTAACCAAAAACCCTTGATCTTGATCCTGCAGAGGAATGCTAGGAACATGGTGAGGTGGAATGGAAGGGGGTTCAGGCTGCGGAGTAGGAAGAACAAGGATTCCACCCTTGTTGGGCGTTGAGCGATGGTGGTCCTCTACAGATTCCTTCTCTCTCCCTTTTTCTTTCTCTTGCTCATTTTCCTTCTCTTTCTCCCTTGGGTTCTCCTTTTCACGACCTTTATCACGATCTCTGCTTAGACTTCTGAAATTAACAGGGAAAAAAAAAACATCAATACAGTTAGGCATTAAAAATTAGTTCTATGGAACTGAACGTTCTATTTTCGAAGGTAAATGATTACATATAAAAGTTAAGGTGAAATAATTTACACCGTATATTCAATGAAGTCCTTGGGTCATCCAGCAGAAGATAATATAAACCAAAACCCTCAAAATGCAGGATGTAACACCTCCGGCTGGACTTAATGACCAACGTCATAGATTAAGTGACAGAATTCAAACTCGGAATAATTTGATATTAAATAAAGTGTGATCAAAAAGTACAGTGAATGTAGTTGAACCCACAGTGCCATCTATCGACGTTGTATACATTTTAACTCTAATCCCGGTAGCCTAAACCTCTGATACAATCGTTGTTGAGTTTGAACGAGTTGTGACATGTTAGTTGGCTTCCAGAGGAAGAAGAGTGAGGACGTGTTAAGAGTGTCTGTCGCGCACCAACATTAAATTTTGTTCTAAGCTGCAAAACATGTGCCAAAGAAGCTCATGAAATGTTAAAATCAGTGTATGGCGATGAAGCGGAGGCATTGAAGAGTGTTTACAAGTGGTATGAGCGATTCGAAAGCGGCAAGGAGTCGGTTGAAAACGAGCAACGATCGAGACTTCCTTCGAAGTCAAAAACAAATGAAAGCGTGTAGAAAATGGCACAAATGATTTGTTCAAACAGGCGAATGACTATTCGAGAGCTTTCTGAACAACAAAGGATCTCGTATGGGTCCGTAAAAAGCATTTTAATCGCCGATTAAATAGGTAAATGGATTCCTTCTTCACCAGAAAACGCGCCGCGCCACACCTTGCTTTTGATCTGCGAGTTTTTGGCCGGAAAAAGTGTTCCTGTTTGTCCACATCCGCCTTACTCACCAAATTAAAACCGTGCTTAAAGGAAAAAGTTTTCACACCATACCTGACATTGAGATAGAACAGCGGAACGCCCTTCCAAAAGAAGCCTTCTGGTAAAATTTCCAGTCATGGATTGAACGCTGGAATAAAAGCATTGCTAGAAAAGGAACAGTACTTTGGAGGAGATTAAATCAAATTCCATGTAAGCTTATTAGTTTGTTTCTAATACAATTCACTGTACTTTCTGATCACACCTTGTAAGAATCCTTGGAATCCTTAAGAATCATTGGATTCATAATTAGAAATTCAAAGAAATTAAGTAACGCAGAAGTGTTAGTTAAATTATTTAATTCATTTGTTAGAAGTAAATTACAGTACGCTTCATTAGCATGGTCCCCCTGTTATGATAATCAAATAAGGAAAATCGAATCAATACAAAAAAGATTTTTAAGGTATTTATGGTACAAGAAATTCAAAATCTCTGCGTATGATATGAAAGTTAACTATAGTGTTATCTTAAGGGAATTTAATTGTACGTCTCTGGTGAAAAGGAGGAAAATAATGCATCATGTTTTTCTATTTAAAATTATTAATGGTATTATAGTTAATCAAGATTTTCTGGAAATGTTAAAATTTAGCACTAGTAGATCTTTAAGAGTACGATTACCATTTGTTATACCTAAATCTAAAACAACCTCCCATAAAAATTCACCACTTGTGAGACTTTGTAAGAAACATAATATTATTATAAAATCTGGAATAATCGTGGATTTTACGATGTCTTTGGAAAAGTATATAAAATTGATTCAATTGTTTTTGAACCCTGCTTATGTAATGTAATGATTATGTTTTTGCATTTAAAAAAGAAAAAAATAGCCTGCATGAATGTTGCTATTTTAGATTTTTTTCTTTTTTTTCTGTTTTTTTTTTTCTTATATTTATTTTAATCTAATAGATTAATTAGCAATTTCACAATTGTATATTGAATTTGTATTCACCTGTTGTAATTGGAGCAATTGGCTCTGTAATAGGTGTGTGTTAAATAAATAAATAAATAAATACTGTCCTGAAAACTATTTTAATGTAAAACAGATGATAAGTGAAAAAGATTTACTCAGTACTTAACCATAAACTTTAACCTTCTCATCCTCACACAAATTATAGATTTAAGCACTTATAACAGTTGGTATTATCTTTTCTAAACTGTAGCTGTATTCGGTTGCCATGAAGGTATTCACAACTAGTTACTGATACCTTCCTTGGGCGGATAACCCTAGATCCTTCACCATATACTTCCGTTAATTGTCTATGAATGTTAATGTTACAAACATTTTTGACATCTAAAAGTCACACAATATTTTGCACCTCTCAATTCACAGCATTCCAATTTCGGCGTTAGACATGTTCAGTGCGATATATGTACAAATGTCTGGATTACCTCAAGGTTTGACTCAAACAGAACTTGAAGCACAAAGAACAGGTTAAATAGTACGTCGACGGTGGTGATGGGAGACGGCTAACGACGCTGTTGAATACCTTGGCAATAATTGAGTGCAATAACTTTTTTTAAAAACAGATACCACGCTAAACTAACTAACTCACTCTATGGTCTATGGAACCCGAAGGTTCAATGCCGCGTTCACAAAAGCTCTCCACTGACTTCTATCCTTAGCCAACTGCATCCAGTTTCTACTTTGTATTCCTATGTCTGCGAGATCCATCTTAATATTGTCCTTTCATCTGCGCCTAAGTCTTCCTAATGGTCGTTTTCCGATTGGTCTTCCAGTCAAGACTTTGAAAGCGTTTCTACTTTCTTTCATTCTAGCTACATGACCTGCCCACCTAAGTCTTCCAGACTTGATGACTCTAACAATGTTGGGTGAACCATATAAATTATGTAGTTCCTCGGTATGAAGTTTCCGCCATTCCCCATTCCCGTTCCTCCTGGGTCCGAATATTCGTCTCAGGATCTTGTTCTCAAAAAACTGATACCACGCTACGATAAATAATGATTTAATGGACAAATGGGACAAAATTTATAGTAGGTACATAATAAATCCAATCTACTCATCACTCGTTTTACATTTTCCACACAATAGTTATATATATTTAGTAAGACATGAGGTTCACACATTGTCTAATAGCTACAAAGCTTGTATCCGTGGTGTCAGTTCAACTACCGATGAGAATTCAAGATTTTTAAGAGCTGATTCAGAACCGTAAGAACAAACGCGAACCCACCTGAATAAAAAAAGCACTTGATTAAGCGTTGAGTTGATATTCAATCGATGCTGGTTATCAATCATCTAGTTGAAAGTGCGCTATCTGATTGATAGGCCGCGAGATACATAATAAAATCACAGAAGGACATTAAACTTCAGATTTCACTCAGGTTTGGAACTTATTGATAGACGTTCATCATTTGTGCGAAGAAGTACGATTGTATGAAGACCCAATCCAAGCTGTTTAGCGTCTTCTGTTGGAAATAATGTCATAGTCTTTCTATTCCAGAATCGTTCCTTCCCTGATAGAAGACATCATATTACAGTTGATGGCTTTCTGGTATCAAGACTCTTTTCCGCCGGGACTCGCACGGAACATACTCTAGTGTTATTTACATGTCACGAGGTCGTCTTAATCAATTAATTAATTTTTTCAGCTGTATAAAGTTACGATACGGTTGTCAGAAACCACAGAAGACGCAAGAAAGCTCGATTACAGAAAAAGGCAGTAGCGGATTATGATATTGGGAACTGTTTCGATGGAATGGCTGATTAAGTAAGACGAGCGTTGAAACTAATGCGAATTAACGTTCGGATACATTTCCGACTATCTGCGCATATATCGGAGAAATAAATGCTAGAAAACGAAGAAATTTAATGTAGGAAGCGCTATAATGATAGCGAGGTAAACGAACAGAACAGGGAATTAAGGACTGGCTTTCTTTTAGACCTAATACCATTTTTGCACTTTTTTCGACATGACAATTATTCTCGTATCCATCAAATAAAAAACAATGACTCTAAGAGCTCCCACTCAAACTAAATAATCAAATTCACGGTTTTCACGGTCCAAAGTTTTTTCAATTTCACGGTCGAAAAGTTTATTAAAAAAATAACCTTTACTGACCGCACAATAAAAAACTGTCCAGTGCAGGGCCGAAGTGTGAGTGGGAGAATGTGATATGTAGTGTGTGGGAGCTATAACTGCCAACGCGTAACAAAGTAGGGCTGTTTGGCGAATATGACATTTCTTCCTGAAGGTTATTTAACAATTTTTGTTGATGTTAAGCCCATCCACAGAACTTTTACTATTTTACTCATCAACAACATAACTCGAGGGGACAAAAACAATGACGATTATCGCTGCGCTGGAAAAAAAAAATCAAGCAATAGCACGACCTCAGTGGTTGTGAAATGTGTGTGTGTGAATGAACCTCAACCTCTCTTCAACTTTTAAATTAGAAATAGTTCCAAAGTACAATTCTGCGACTCGAACAACTTATTTTCTAGATTTTCATGATTTGGTAACGAAATTCAAGACTTATTCCATTTTTTTTTTTTTTTTTTTTTCACGGTACACCAAAACCTACGGCTTATTCATGGTTTTCACAATTGTGTGGGCCCCCTGTAATCTTAATTTAAGCATAATACCACTAAAAATTAGCAAAAACTATTTTTTCATATACATATACGAAGCTCTTGGTTTCCCTCCAACCCTTGGATACTGTGTCATCTTAAGATAGGAAAAAGAAGACGCAACAGTATTTTTCCAAATTTAGTTATCCTGCTTCTATACTACAAGAAAGTAAAATACCTCAGAATGCGATATAATATTTTAGCATGTCTACAAATAGGATCCATCTTAACACTGCTACAATGCTTTGTGTGCTATTGCTCTGAAAAGAACTCAAATCATAATATAGATGTTTCCGAATCTCCATTCTCAAAATATCCCCTCATCATACACACCCAAAAAAATGTCACAAAAAATGGGAGGTAACGCTGGTAGCCTATGGAACAATTTTAAAAACACAGGTTAGTATTATATTACTATAGAAAAACAAACATGCTAAAAAAATACTTCATCGTGAAAATTTAAACCATGCTGTGGTGACGAATGTTATTTTTTATATAAACCAAATAAAAAAAAGGAAGAAAAACCGAACACAAAATTCGAAAATTAAAACCCCAAATAGAAGGATAATTCACAGGATTAGTTTAATGCAGATAAAAATAGTAATATACCATCAGAAATACATCATTACCATGTAACACCAGTTTTCTATTAATATCAAAATAAGACCAGATTTAGGGAATAGGAATACCACAGCAGGCAGGAAAACAACATGCAAAAGACACAAATACCAATTTAAATGAAAAATTAAAACTTTTCCCCCACCAATTATTATGGAACGAATACAAAGACAAAAGCACGCAGTCATGCTTTTAAGGCGACGCTGTTAAGTTTAAACTGAAACAAATATTTTGGAATGTCTATTAACCTGCGAGAAATGTTCTCCCCATCTTCAATCCCTTTGTTTTCACCTCCTCGTCTGCAACAAAAACATACCAGTAAAAACAACCTTCATCTTCTGACGTTGATAAAATATTGCAATATATATATATGTTGAAAAAATATTGCAATTTACAGGAAAATTTTTTCTCAGTAACATTTTAAGACCATTCTAATCATCCAATGCTGCCAAATTAGCATAATTAGATGTCAAAATAAATACCAAAACACGGAAAGCAACTATAAAATATTTTTTTAGTTATTCAAAGAACAAAAAGAGCATATTTATAGAGAAAGTAATGATAGTGGTCTCTAAATTCATTGCCTCCTTCATTCTTGTTTTTAATTTCATGTGCTGGACATATATAAACGAAACTGCTAACTGGCTTAATCAAAGGGTTTTGTACACCCATGTCCAAAATTATTGTTGCATGTCTATAAATATGTTCTTGTAGGAATACAATTTCATAATGAATTCGCCCGGTATTTCTTATAATGTTAGTATGTGGCAAATAATGTTCTATTGTTCTTATAATGTTGGCAAAGACATGTATGTGGCAAATTTCATGTCAAAAAAGCAGTAAATAAGAACAATAAAACGAAAATAAAACTTTCTTCTTGTAACGTGTAAACAAATCACATATAATTGCCCTCATCCAAAGCCCTGCAGCAATTCTACCAACTCTATATAATTTTGACTAGTTTAAAGGTGGGCAGAAGTTTCATATTACATTTTTTTTCTCTCTCATTTTTATTATGAAACTTGGGTGGGTCACATTGTCCATTTAGCAATACTTTGTTTTACTCATTCTAATTTTCGTATTTATAATTCTTTTCCTATGAAATTACCACAAAATACATTTCCCGATTATATACATAGTATCAGTATTAAAAGTACCCTGCAAAATCATTATCAAATTATATTCTTACAAGAAGACAATTATAGATATGCGACAATCATTTTGGACATGAGTGTACATATACAGAAGATTGATTCGTCTGTGTGTGTCCGATTTTTAAATCTTCACCCCTGCTCACAGAATCGACCGATCCGAAGGAGGCTAAAGGATTCTAGTATCGTTCGAAGTTTGCGTATGTGTGGTGTATCATAGCTCCCAAGGCGAATTAGTTTTGGGAAGGCTTCGCTAAGTTTTCCGTGACATAGATTCAAAAAATAGTGTAGGGAAAATGGATATGCATTGGCATCAACTACCATCAAGAACATAATTACTTGGCAAAATCACCACGACGTTCAACGAGTAGGGGGTGTAGAAATCGACCGTACTGCGGTGACTCCAGGCCGGTTGCGCCGAATGGCCCTGCAAGAAAACCCTCCTACACAACGTATGATGGCAAGACGATCGCACATGGCACAAGAATTAACTGTGAACCTCAGCCTACATGCCAAATTAAAATCCAGAATGGAGTTCAAAAGTCTTGAACATCTTCGTGCGCCCATTGGAGGGAAAGAATGACCCACTGTAGAAGCTCTTACGAACGCCATCTTTCGCAAAAAGTTGAAGTTTGTTGCCACACTCGATGAAGTATGGATTTATCTATCAGGCTGTGGGAAAAAAGGAAATGAAATGAAATCTTTAAGTTTAACGTCCCACGGTTATGCCGGTTAGGCTAAAGGAGACGGTGATAATGAGAAATGAGTGAAATGGTGGAATGAAGAAAGTGGGAGGAAACGGGAGAGCCCCGAGAAAACCCACGAGCACGGTGTTTGTCCACACGACGCGAGCTGGGATCGAACCAGGGACCCCAAGCACCGGAGGTGAACGCTCTACCACTGAGCCACCGCCAACTTGCTTGCCAACCACCATCGAACCTTTGTGATTATATATTCAGGGTGAGTCCTGTGTGTTGCACAATTTCATATGGTGTGTCCCAAAATTGTAAGATTTAAAAATTACGAAATCTTTAATAATTAGTTAAAGTAAAATCAGTTTTGATACAGAGTGTACCAGTCAACGCCTTCAGTGGCAGCAACAATACTCAGTACACAGTCATTCGTTTTATTGTCGTCTTCGTTTTATTGTTGCAGGTGAATCATGTTAACTTTGAGGGGGAAGGTAGAAATCATCCTGCTGTGAGGACATGAAGGATATACTCGCAGAGACGTCGAAGAGAGGTTATTACAAAAATCAAAACCACATGCAATGTGGTAGATGCGCTTTGACATCAGAAACAGTCCGTGCAAAGGTGTATTCGAGCCAGCAGAATTCAACACACCGCTTAAGCCTGGAACTGGATATTTTTGAGCAAATTGGTTTACCTCTGTAGTGGCCTATGTAACATAATGCATCACTCCATTACAGTTTGCAGTTCTCTCGTCTGATGAGAACTTTCGCCTCTGGATTGGTCGGAGAAGAACCGTGGAATGGGCTTTCCGATCTGAATGCAATGGATTTTGCAGTGGGGGATGCTTGAAACCAAAAGTAAACAGTGTAAAAATCAGAAACAAAAGAACATCTGCGTCAACGAATTGCCTCCGTGTAGTGCTTTTTCGTCAAAATTGGTGATCCGTATACTACATGATATGGGTCAACGCCTATCAGAGTTGTGAAAAACAATTTTTGTTTTAACAGCCTAGTGAGTTTTTAATATTAACTTGCACTTCTTATTCCTGAAAAACTTTTATGTTCTGTTTCCTTCCTGGACTCTTGTTCATGGTTAATTCTGCTACAGGAATACATTTGTTCCTTCTTTTTAGCTCTGAAATCAAAATGCAGCGTTGATTTCTCGTTACGTAATTACTGATAATTCCGGTATATAGAAAATTTTATACCTACTATAATAAACTCAGTTATCAAAACTCTAACAAGGATCAAAATGTAATCAAGCAACAACAAAAATGTACACAAGATTATCACACGAAACGAAAATTCCAGTGATAAAGTAGGACTAAGCCGAGAATCAAATTCGGGATTCTAACTTCAGCAGGCGCTGTTTTAACCAAGACTACGCTTTCACATCGATCCCATAATAGAGACACCTTGTGTATATACGTACATACTCAAAATTTTACGTATGTATATACAAACAGGTCGAATTGAGAATCTCCTTTTTTCGCAGTCAATAATAATAATAATAATAAAAAAAAAAGCAATATTTACTTTTAAGACAACCATATAGTCATAATCTGAACCATTCAGGAAAGTTTTCAGCTCTATAAAGTAATAACAAAGTAGCTCTATGAATTGTTACTGATACTATGAAGTAATTGTATATGATTTTATTATTAAAAGAAACGCTTTAGTTTTGATACTTCCACACAACAATGAATGCCATGTGATATGATGAGTTTACTGTAGACTTCTAGAAAATGCAGCTGAGCAAAGTGGGAGATTTTATTTAAAATTTCGGCAATTACTAAACGATACATATGCCAAGATTAAACATTTCTAGTAAACATTTCACTTTCCATATTTTAACTAACTGTCTACTTTGCACACGAGTGAATTCTATAGGCACGTTCCTGAATTTGATCCCTCATGCAAGCTAATTTGACTCCAAACTTTCGCTAACTCCATACAAATGTGTATTTCATGCTACAAATTATATCGATGGCCCCTTAAATTTGATTTGATAAGAGGATAATGAGAATATTTATACTAATGGTTAATGTATTGACTAGGGCCGCCCCACGCAATTTGCTGCCCCGTGTAGTGGCATCATTTGTCCCCCTCATTCTCCAATAAAAATCAAAAGCCACGATTTTAAGTATGCTACCCCACCAAGGAGGGAGAGAAAGTGCACTCACACACAGAACGGTCTAAACACTACAAACACAATTTCGTTGTGTCTGTTTTCTTCTTTAAATAATAAGCCATTATGTTCGTGAAAGATAACCAAACACACCTGCAGAGGAAAGATGGTAATCCTTTTTACAGAATTCAATATCGAACTTCATTGTTAATATATCTGTTTGCAATTCCAGTGCAACTAACTCTTTTATCTTTATTTCTTGTTTTTCCTTCTGCATCTGTTAAAAAAAAAATAAAAATACCTTGTTTCCATTTTCAATGATAAAGAACTTGTTTGTGACAAAGACTAGTTTTGATATTAAAACTGTGATAACTAACTAAATGAAACAGGTGTCCGCTACTGTTCGAGAATTGAATTCTTGTATTAGACAACAATCAAGCAATTCATGCTGGAGTTTCTTTGACCATTTGCTTTAGCACTGTTTATGTAATCTTAAACTATTATGAACACGATTTATGAATGTAGTATTCAAATCAAAGGTCAGCTTAGTAAATTTAACTATCATAATCATGAAGTCTGTTTCCAACAAGAAATATTTATTTTAAATAATCAAGTTATGGCAAATTTTGCCGCCCCTCGAAACTTACCGCCCCGTGCAAATGCACGTGTTGCACATAGTAGAGCCAGTCTTGGTATTGAGTGTCGGCGGTGGGTTTATGATAAGAACAGAAATACTTTTATTCAAGAACTGTTCCACTTTTTAGGACAAAATAAGGCAAAAATCTCTTCCTTTTAAGTACATTCTACCGAGAACTTGAGATTAAATTATAGTGATTTGTTAATCCTTATTAGAAGCATATATAAAACTGTAGGAGAATAACATTTCGTACCTTCTTCTCCTTCGCCTCTTTTCTCGCTGTGGATGAGGTTGGGGTTTGTCCTTCTCCCCTTTGCTTCTCTCTTGCGCCGCCTGCTCTTCTGCTCCCAGTCTTTCACTCTCTTCTACCTCTTCACTCCAGTCCTAAAAGACAACAAAATGACATTTGTTAGTAGGTTAATCTTGAGAAAGCTAGTAATACCACAGACGGAAAAAAAAAAAAAAATTAAAAGTGAGAGAAAGAAAGCTAAGAACCACAACGAAAGGCTTACCTCGTAATAAACACTTCAAAACAAAACACGTCCAAATATTTCAACTACCCATTGCCCGTATGGATACAACGACAAGTGAGAAAAACTAAGTAATATTACATTAAAGAGAATATAAAGCACGATAAGCATCACTTTGGAATACACACAGTAATATAATATTAACAGATGAATAATAACTAACTCACTCACTCTATGGCCTATGGAACACGGAGGTCAAATGCCGCGTTCACAAAAGCTCTCTACTGACTTCTATCCTTAGCCAATTGGATCCAGTTTCTATTTTGTATTCCAATCTCTGCGAGATCCATCTTAATATTATCCTCCCATCTGCGCCTAGGTCTTCCTAATGGTCGTTTTCCGATTGGTCTTCCAGTCAAGACTTTGAAAGCGTTTCTACTTTCTTCCAATCTAGCTACATGACCAGCACACCTAAGCCTCCTAGACTTGACGACCCTAACAATGTTGGGTAAACCGTATAATTTATGTAGTTCCTCATTATGGAGTTTCCGCCATTCCCCATTTCCGTTGCTCTTGGGTCCGAATATTCGTCTCAGGATCTTGTTCTCAAATACTTTCAGTCTATGTTCTTCCCTCAGAGTAAGCGACCATGTTTTGCATCCATATAGAGCAACAGGCATGATTATTGTTTTATATATTTTAAGCTTCACATTACTCGACAGAATTCGCGACAAGAGATTTTGAACCGAATAGTAACACGAATTCCCTGCTTTTAGTCGACATTTAATTTCTTCGTGAATATGATTTTCGTCTGTAATTATTGATGCTAAATATTTGAAAGTATCCACTTTATCAAAAGTATTATATAATATTTTAACGCATCCATAATTTGCCGTATTACAGTCCCGACGCACTTCCATGTACTTAGTTTTCTCTACATTTACTTCTAAACCCATGTCCCCGCAAGCGTTTAATAAGATCTCTGCATTTCTTTCTATTGTCCTCCTATCACTGGAAATTACTAAATTACAGTATATACATTCATAATAGATTTGTCTATTAATATTAGGATACTTGTTGACATTTTTATTTCGCACAAAAAGTTTATTTTTTATTTAGCACAAAAAGTGAAAACAGTAAAATAAAAAATTTGATAACATAAGCCACATTTCTTACCATAATAAACATTTTCTTAGATATTTTTATAAAAAGGCCTTGTGTCCATCTTAAACATAAATTAAACATAACTTTCTTACAAGGCTGTCTGTATTCTTTATTATAAATTAATGAGAAATGTAACAGTTTCGGAAGTATATCACTTCCTTCTTCAGACTACTATTTCAACTGAAATCATAGATAACATAGAAACTGTTACATTTCTCATTAATTTATAATAAAGAATACAGACAGCCTTGTAAGAAAGTTATGTTTAATTTACATTTTCTTAATGTTTCCATACCAGAGGTGGACATTTTGCAATAGATTTGCACAGCATTTACTGTTTTTCGTTTGGCTTAGGACCGATATCGGCGAAGTAAATGGTACTCTTTACACCTCGACGCAACAAGAAATAGGTTCGGAAAAATATCGCCATAAGCTACCATAACAAAATTTTTGGCATCGTATACACTCACTGTTGTCAACTCAATGGATTTTCTTCTAATTGTAGTGGATTTTAATTTTTCATCACGAAAGAAATACAAATTTTCTACAGTTAATGTTTGGGTTTACGTGATATATACGTATTCACAAGAAAAATACATTTCTTTACATACAAAGAATAGTAATTTAGCATAATTCATTGGCATTTAAAAAGGAAATTTATTCCTTGTGCTTTGTCGCCTGCATTAGTTTTTTTTTTTGTTTGTTTGTTTGTTTGTTTGTTTTTTCCCGAGGAGTCGGCTTACTATCTGTGTCAGCTTGTAATCGAGTTGATTTAACGTCCCGTTTAGCGGCTATGTGAGACGTGGACCTACTGATTAACGGAAATCTGAACCACATGCGCTCCCACCGGGAATTGAACCTGGGTGTCCCACGCCAGGGACGCATACGCTAACCACTTAGCCACGAAGGAACTCGGCTTATAATCGAATAAACACGGTGATTATTTAAGTTTCATACCCGATTCTAGCACACAACTCGAAAGAAAATAGGAACACTTATGTATTAAAAATTCAACTAGCATAAAATAAGAAGACAATGGAAACACATCATTTACATTACCCTTATTCTTCCTTGCGTCTGGTTCTTAGTAACATCGAAGTCATTCTCAAGATGAGTGACTGCAGATGGCGTTGTAGGAGCACTGACGGTCTCACTGACTTTCCTCCCTCGGTAAGGCTCCTTCGGATGATCCCATGGATTACTCCCACTTCTTCTCCTGTCATACGCAATAGAAAAATGTGCCAATTATATGTGCATCTCGCATTTACAGTCATTTCAGTTACCTACAACTTCGCAACTCTAATGTTCTCTAAGAAGAAGTTTTTTCTTCTTTCCCTTTTTTTTCTCCACTTCAAAGGACAAGACCGAAAAATTTACAGAAATAAAAATTAGCTTTTCATTGTTGCATTGTTATGTTCTCAAATATTTTGCATTATAAATATATTTTTTAAATATTAATACAATACGTTAAGCTTGCAGTTAAACAGAATTTTCCAAGAATTGTGCTATGTATGTTAAATTATGCTTTATGCTTTATTTGCTAAAATTATGCTTTTAAAATTAGTTTCTTCTGGACCCTTAGACAACCACAACCATGTTCCAGGTACTAACCATATGTGTGAATTGCTGTTATACTTTTTATGCTTTTGGGTTGCCCAAATGATTAAGCTTTGAACGACTACTGCATCTATTCACTGGACCTAGCGCTCTCTGAGTACGATCTATTCGCCGCACACACACACACACACACACACACACACACACACACACAAAAAAAAAAAAAAAAAAGTTTCGTAGTGATGATGCCGTCGCGGACGGACTGAGGGTTCGTCCGGGTATGACAACACTGGAACATCGCTGGGAGAAGTGTGTAACACTTCAGGAGGACTTCGTAGAGAAATCTTAAAATGGCACGCGCCTAGGACATTCTCAAGACTTACCAAACGCCCCTCTCGTAAATGTGACTTTTAATACGGTATTCACTACAAAGTGAATGCTTTTGAGCTTGACTAGACAATTCTATGACATTCACACTGGATTTTATTAACTCCTGAAAATATTTTATATCTATCTAGAACCTTGCTCGCGAACAATAAGAAAAGAAATATAAGATCAAGAGAGTATGACAAACGCTCGTGGAGGCAGTAGTACTTTAAAGGAAAAGTTTTAATGAAGAAGCATTGTAAAGCAAAGAAATGGTATCACTGTACAAATGTCTACCAATATATACATCATAATACACACACAGGACAGCCTTTATCAATAGAGCTTAACAATATGCTTTCAAATGTACCTGAAATTTCCTTTTAACCGTCGCAAAAAAAAAAAAAAAAAATATATATATATATATATATATATATATATATATATATATATATATATATATATATATATATTTCCCTTTATTTTCTAAGGTTACTTTACCTGGTTCTGCCATGTTCTGGAAAAGACGACTCAGGTGTACTGGCACGTCCAACAGGCGGAGTCCGTCTGCCATACCTATTTCCTCTTTCATCTCTGGACACATTCTCCTGGCTTGGCATTCTAATGAGAAAGTCCCTTGAGTACGTCTCACCATCGAATTGTCCATGAACAGGCGTCGTGGGCCTAGATAGCTTGTCCGGAGTGAGAGATCTCGAGTACCTGGCTGCTGCTAAACGTTCTGCCTCGATGTCTTCAGGCTTCAACCGACCTCGGCCTTTACCCATCTTAGCTTGTGGAAGCGTGTGTGAATGTCCTTGAAAAGTCACTGTACTGCCATCCCAATCTTCACCACCTGAGTCGTACGTCGTCCCACCGCCTTCGATCATGTATTTCTTTCGTAATCGAGGTGGCAAGGAATCCAAACAGGGATGTTTTAGCTTCATATCTTTTCCCTTCCGCCCAGAAGGAGGTTTATTCTGAAGTTTATTACCTCCTGAACGATCCCACGTGTCTCTGCCACCCCCAACCACAATACTCCCCATTGGCTCCACACTCCGACTGTCTCGGAGTCGGGGTTCGATGGATACACTAGGTGTTATCACAGTTCGAGGTTCCGAGGCTTGACGGATTTCCCGTTGGGCATTGAAGGATTCTGTAGAGAGTCCGCCGATACTATCACTTCTCTTCATATAGGGAGGCACTGAAGGAGACTCAGACCGCCATCGTACGTTATCGTTTCGGTGAACATCGTCCTTATTCATACTGTCACGTCCACCACTTGGATTCCTATTGCGACGATTGCCCGAATATCTTTTGGATCGTCCGTCCTTCGGGTGACCATCTTGGGCACTATGATCATTCATGTCGTCACTTTTGCTTTTACCCCTACCCGCACCAGCGCCACCTTGCACCCGCGGAACAAATTCTCGTTCTGATGACTCCCGACCAAATCTCTCTTGTCGCCTGCCACCCTCCCCATGGTACCGTGTTCTCCTGGGGTCACCTTTGTTGTCGATTCTATCACAGATTTCGGATTTTTGGTTTCTAGGACCACTTCGTTCCCATGATTCCGATTTAGGTATTTTATGTTCTTCCGGTTTGTGCTGTGGTTTCGAATCCCTATACCATCCGTCATACCTCGAAGGTCCTGGTCTTACGTCCTTTTCAGGTTGTTTGCCACCAACAAATTTTGTTTCTGTTCTAGATGTCACTATCGTTACACTAGGAGTTTTCACACTATTTGCGTTGTCCTGGGGAGACTTATTCGAAACCTCTCGTTCCCCCACGCCCTGTATCCGAGCTTTCGGCACGTATATTGCTTGCTCCGGTTTCTTGGATTTCTTTTTGTTATCAATTGAAGATTTAGAATTAACACTCTCACTATGATCATTAAAAACACTCGCAGGAACCGACAAGTGGACATTACTCATTCTCTCTGCCACCTTGTTCATTTCCTTAGTTTCACCTGGAGATGGCGTAGTTTCCCGACTATTCACATTTGAGTAGGTTCCTAACTTACAATTTTTAGGGCCTGCTTTGTTAATTAATCCTTGTCCTGGTTGGTAAATCTGCTGGGTAGGTTTTTTGCCCCCACGAGGAATTGACCTAGACTCATCCATATTCACCGGACTATACGAGTTCCTCACAGATATGTCAGTCTTTTTACCATTATCACTTCCACTACAATCTTCGTCGCCTCTCGTCGCGGATTTCCTTAGAGGTCCACTCCCTGGCCTATAGATCTCCAATTCCGGTTTCCCCCGTCGAGCGCCTCTATCTCCACTTTTCAGGTAAGAATCATCTAATGGGTTTCCTTTTAATCTCACATCGATTGGTTCATCTACAACAAACAAATACAATGCGAAATTATAAACATGATAAATGTGTGTAAGACACAAGAATTTTAATACAGATTACTGCCATTATTTTAATCTTTTAGAAACTTATTTCTTGACTATATACACCAAACAATGAAGGAAGTTCGTTGAATGCACATATGCTTCACAATTGCCTATTACTTATAAGTGAATTCATTTAGGCTTCTAACAAAGATGCCAAGAAACAATATTTAATCGCTGTTATTAGTACAATTGCAGAACATAAGATTATGCTTTCCATCAAGACTTCCAATATATGCGGATGAGAGGAGAGGTAATTAATACCTGGCGGGTATTCTCTATTATTAAATTCATTCTTAGTGGCAGATGACTGTATCTAATTATGTCTATACCATGATTTGAATAGAAAAACTAACATTGCTATTTTCTTACTCTATGGCAGTTTCCCAATCTGTGGTCCGCGAGACTCTAGTTTAACTAAACTTTATCTTGTCATGTTACTCGCACCTGGGTTATTTGTAATATACACTTCTCCAAAATATAATTGTGCGCCTGAATTTCTTTAAGTCCTTTAAAATTGTGAGTTTGGCAACAACGCACACAAGTAATACGAGAAGCAGTTTTATCTCTCTCTCTCTCTCTCTCTATATATATATATATATATATATATATATATATATATATACACTGTATATAAATAAAGTATCGAAGCCTTCGTAGCATACTTTGCTGTTCGCTGTTTAAAATACTACTTAATGCAATGTTAATTTCAGAACAAAATAGTATCTTGGCAAATGCAAAAAAGTTTAGCATGTGTTTTACCTACAGCCAAGTTTTCAGATTAAGATTTAGATTTCTGGGCTTTCGGAATCTATTGCCATGTTAGCTCGTCACGTATGACGTCCCTCGGCGATCACACTATCTGAGGAAAGGGTAGGAAGGAAGCGCCCCTTTTAGTTAGTTAAAGAAAACACACACGCTTTTTAACCCAAAGAAAATCGTAAAAAAACAAGGAGGAGTTTAAAAAATTCCTTCGCAATCAATACAACTGAAAGGTAGTTCCACAATTTGTTTCTATAGCCGTTTGTTTAGTTTTTTTTTTTTTCTGTAGGATTCAAAACTTCTGGTTTGAATCCCCTCGTGCTTTTATTTATTTATTAACTTCTCTGTTGTTCTTAATTTACAGTTTCTGGTTTAATTATTCATGTTCCTTTTTTCTTCAAGAGTAGTGATGTTTTTAATAGTCGTTAACTGACACCAAGGAAATGAATAATCTCAGATTCTTTTTTTCTTTCTGTATGGATACACAGATGCTACTAAATTGTTACTAAAATGAGTTGAAGGATTTATTCTTCACAGTTTACGTACTGACAAGGGGAAGATAGGGATTTCCACCTGACAAAAATGTATGTCCCCTTCAAGAAGAAAAAAATTCATCCAGGCACGGATAAATTTCTCGTTGTATGTTGATATAACGAACGTCATAACCCTGCTTGTGATTTTTTTTTTTTTTAACGATTTTTGTGGTCAGAGAGCATGTGTTTTACCTACAGCCAAGTTTTCAGATTAAGATTTAGATTTCTGGGCTTTCGGAATCTATTGCCATGTTAGCTCGTCACGTATGACGTCCCTCGGCGATCACACTATCTGAGGAAAGGGTAGGAAGGAAGCGCCCTGGAACCTAAATGATAGGTACCATCCCGGCATTTGCCCGGTGTGAATGAGAAAACCCCAGGAAAACCTTAATCAGCATAGCTGGCCTGAAAAAGCTCTTACACTGTTTCGACCGAGTACTCCACCGGAAATCGAGCCTGGGACCGCTCGTACCAAAGGCGAAAGTGTTAGCGACTATTCTACTAAAGTTTTCTGCATTTGCCGAGATACTATTTTGTTCTGAAAGTATCACTACCTTAAGTAACAAAGAAGAATCTATGTATTTCAAACAACGAACTGTGTTCTCAAATCTCGTTATTATTTCTTATGACTCCCTTTCCTACTACTTTGAATGCGTTGTTGTCAAACTGACAATTTTGAGAGGCTTAGAAAGATTCAAGAGTGCAATTATATTTTGGAGAAGTGTACATCACCTAGGATTCAGCCAACTGTGAAGAACAGAAAAAGAAAGGATAACAAAAGAATTATCAACCGAGACTGAAAGACATAAATAAAACAAATCTCAACATCAGGAACTTAAGCTGTTATTTTACAAGTAGCACCTGGCTCAAAATATTCATTCGGGTTAATAAACTAGGTATGCCCTTCAAAATTAAATGGGGCGGCAGTAAAAATTGTCAATATTATTAAAGCCTGTTCTCTTAATAGTGTATCATTTCCTTCTCTTCTCTTCCCTATGCAATAAAATGGAAAGTAATCAGGAATACTTATTATTACACTCGCAAATTTGCTGGCTGTTTCAGGATAAGGTTCTGACGCGGTTGTTTGAGTTCCGAGACAATGTAAGGTCTTCCTTATTAATTACCATAACTTAGTTAAATCGCAATTTAAAGGATTTCACGAGACTCTCCTCTATTGTTTTTTTGGCGCGCATTTCTAACATCCTGAATCTTAACTCAAGGTTTCAAGACATATCTTTTACCATGTTTTCTGTGCAAGACAAGGTACAGACAACAATAAAGAAGAAGTTAAATTTGTGATGAAACTGTTTGGATACACGAAAATACGATCCCTTTTACATATGAAGCGATTTGTTTTCAGTGAAAAACTCCTTTGTGTTTATGTTGCTGAAAAATGTTAACATTTGAGGTCTTTCGCGTCTCAACTATGTCTGCGTTTTCCAATTTGTCTTAAAAAGTGCCTTTCTTAGACTCGAAACATGGACATCCTTCTATCGAAGAAAAACAACTTAGAGAGCTGTCTTGTGATTCGGCGTTCAAAATGCTGCTTCCTTTTTTACCGCTACTGGAGTTTTGTTTCCTATCTAAGGATGTTCATCCTGAAATTCTCAAAAGGGCTGTAGGACACATGATGTGATTTGTCATTATATATATGTGTGCGACACAACATTTTCTCATCTCGTATATATGAGAAAAAAATATATATATATATGAAGCCGGATCTCCGTCTATAAGTATCTAGTTTTGATCAGATTTACGTAAGACGGCATCTGAAAAACGCTATCACCTATCTCGTTCGGTGAATGTTGAATTCATAATATTAGATCTAATGGTACGATTGTATTTTTCCGATTTAGGATTTAGATTTCTGGGCTTTCGGCATCTGTTGCAATTTAGCCCGTCACGCACGAGGTGACGTCCCTCGGCGAGCATACTATCTGGAAAAGGGAAGAAAGAAAGGATTGGTGAAGGAAGGAAGCGGCCTGGGACCTGTAATTCAGGAACTATCACGGCATTTGCCTGCTGTGAATGAGGAAAACCCAGAAAAACCTCTCTCAGGATGGCTAATCTCAAAAAGCTTTTTACACTTTTTCCCCATCGCCAAAAATTTGCCGCGCCTGTGCAAAAACATTGCCAGGAAAAAAAATAGCCAATAGAAAAGTACAAAAACATGCCTTTTATGTGTAGATATCTTAAATGCACGGACGACGCATAAATATAGTTTAAACTGTTTTCTATGTCGCGTAAAGCGTATTTTTATCAATCAGAAGTGTTTGTTCTGCAGAAAATTTTTGACTTACAAAAGCTCATCGCAGAAAGACAAAGAAAGTTCTGCCATCGGGCACTTTTTTGGCCGAGTGCCCCCCACCGGGAATCCAACCCGGGACCGCTCGTACCGAAGGCGAGATCGTTAGCGACTACGCTACGCGGGGCCATTGTATCTTTCCGAATTATCTCGATTTATAATAGCATTGCATCGTCATAAGTGATACATTTATTGTTATAAAATTGTGATGTATTGCTTCATTTTTATATGTGAAATAATCACTTTTGATTTCATAGGGCTGTGGAGAATTAGCTATTGCTACAAGGAATCTGCAACATCTTAAGACTGAGAAACGGTGCTCTTAGTAGATCAAGTTTCCTACTCATCTGGATAAATCTATTTCCCTGACCTTTGGCAGGAAATTTCCTGACTTTCATGATAGATGTCGGATGATGTTTACACAAAGATAAGGAATAAATAACGGTGAATATTTATATATGAGAACATTTATTCTATTGAGAGAACTAATAGTCAATCGTTCATACGTACATTACACTTACAACCCATAAAAAAGTGAGAACGTTCCAAACTGTGATCATTAATGGTTGGCTAACCTGAAATTGGTGTACAATTAATGTTAGAAAAAATATATTTTATCAAATTTCCGAACTTTCCCTGAATTTCCTTGACCTGCACCAGTTTATCTGACCAGTAGGAACGCTGTAGGTGATGAAAGACATGAAAAAGTTGCCAAACGACACATTTTATACAAACGTCTGGTGATTCTTTGTCGTTTTCAAACTATCACCTAGGACTAAATGCAATAAGTTCGCTGGCAACCCTGCACAATATATGCAAGAGGTTTGATTGAAGCTCGTTAAAAACGGACCTATTCTATAGTTAGATTAGAAATTATTGCTATAAATAATATGGAACTTGTTTCTAATTATTTGAGTTTCCCGATTACCAAAGGAAGTGAAGAGAAGCTCGTTCCTATGAAATCGACTCTTTTAGTGGATTGTCATGCACTGCGATGTAATCTATCTAAATAAAATTACTGATACTGGAAGAAATAAGTTACAAGTTCGATTACAAAATATTCAATGAAACAAAGAATATCCAAGAGTTAATTTACGCAATAGCTTTCTAACCTCAAGTATTCTCTACAAAGCGGGAAGTTCTAGAATGCTAACTAGTATACACAGGTGTAGGTGGGTTAATAGCCAGTGCATTATTGATTTAGTCGGACCATACGAAAATCGAAGGAAAAAAAAAAGCACTAAAATATACTACATTTGTTTAGATTACATTATCTTATGTTAGGTTACATTTCATTAGGCTAAGTTAGGTTCAGTTACCTTCAAAACAGAGGCAAGTAAAGTTTTGAAATTTGAAATTACTATTTGCGTATAAATACAGCGTCCGGATGAAACATAAAAATATCAGTGCAAAAAATACAAACCAATATGTGCTAAGTGGCCACTACAAACTAATGCTATCTAACCAGAATAGAGCAGGGCGAAGCTGGTAGTCCCACGCGATAGTGCGGGGGTACGTCTGAAGGGAGCACGCGCGTCAGCGACGATAGGTATGTGCTTCAGCAAGGGTAATGAAAATGGTAGATTTTGGCAATGCTATGAGTTGCAATAGCACTTGTCATGGTTTCACAATAGTAACGCCCCACTTGTAAACAGCACACCGTGTCTTTTACATAATTCCAACAACTGACTCTCGTTACTTTTGTATAATTCTATAAAACCCAAATACGATACATCACCATTTTGACATATACATGCCATTTCCACACTGCCTTTCCCGCCACTAGATCATAATAAGTTTACCTCTCCGCCAAACAGTACCTTCAGCCTCCATATATAGTGCCGCTTACAACACCAAAAACAGCCTACAACAACCACATACAGCACTTAACCTGCATCTAGGTTGCTTTCTTTTTTTAAATCAGAGCTTACTACTCAATTCATATAGTAATGCCACGCAAGCGATACTAAATGAACGCGGGTTAGTAGCCAGCATGGCCGTTTAAGGGGGGGGGGGGGGCTCTGATCAAAATATCATGTGGCCAGGGTTTGCCCAAGTGGGCCCAGCCCGAGAAAACACAGAAGGCTTTTTCAGGTTGGACCCACCTGAAGAAAGAAAGAAAAAAAAATCTTAAAACCCACCTGGGTTTTTGGCCTTTTTGTTAGTATATTATTGATACAACTAAGGGGATTACATTGAAAGTTATTTTTATCAGATTTTGAACTTTGGGCAAATTCTATGCTTTCACGTTAAGGTAGACAACAACATTCAACATAAGACCTTTATAAAGTTCTGAATGCACTAAATGAATAATAATAATAATAATAATAATAATAATAATAATAATAATAATAATAATAATAATAATAATAATAATAATATAAACTCACCTTAGCTCGAGATAATTTTAAAACAAATTAATGTGTGGATTATGCTTATAGCCTATTTGAAGTAAAATAAGCGATTTTATATTTTAGAACATACTTTCCGTGAATAATGTGTTTCCTGACACGGTGCCACCGTGGGACGTTATCCCTTATACGCTGACAGGTTTAAGGTCATAGGTCATAGGTACTAAGAGTAAATATGTAAATACATTAGTAAAACTATTAGTATTATTTCTTGCCTTTGATGGTCACAAAAGTATTCAGTAAAATTTGGTTTTCTAACAACAGTTCAGTTCGGTCATTTGTTGTTACCCTTCAAATAAGCATTCTGTAGATCCAACACCAGCAATAGCGTAAAAATTCTTGTCAAAATTAAGAAGCTTAATGCTCGGAGCTTTCAAGACTACGTAACACTCACTATTTTAAGTGCTGAATTCAAACTTCAGTATTAATGGAAGTTTCGATGTACAGTACAGCAAGCTGCATTTCCAGGAAAAACCCGTCGTGAAAGAAGTGTTCGGGAAATTCCCGCAATTGAACCCACAATGTATCGGAGTGAATACTTCAACAATAAAACTATTTATTTCACGCTGAAAGATATTTGATTTCATTTATGATATTTTGAAACATTCATTTTATAAAATATATATTACAGGCCTATCTTTGTTAATTGTTTTAAATTAATTTTCAAAAAACAACTGTCTTGCAACAAGTGCTCGGGAAATTCCCGTAATTGCACGCACAAAGCATCGGAAGTGAACTTCAACAATAAAACAATTTATTTTACGTTGATAAATATTTATTTCAAATAAGACATTTTGATGAATTATGTCTTTGTTTTAAATTAATATAGCTATTTGGTATTCATATTTGGCGAACGTCACTGAGGCTCCTAGGATGATTCGCTCTACATTTGTTCGTTTGTCTGCCTGTACGACACAGTGTTCAACTTTCGGTCTTTTAAATTTTCAGGATACAAGCCGGAGACACTAAATTTTCTGTATAGATATTGGCGGCATACCAACGTAAAATTGCAAAATGTTTTTTATTATTATTATTATTATTATTATTATTATTATTATTTTTTTTTTTTTTCCAAAATAGTGGATATCCACGCTACAAAGGGCAGTCTTCGGACTTTCAGTTGGAATTTTCAGAGTAGAAGCACGGGAGACTAAATCAGCTGCATACGTTTTGGTGGCATAAAATTTCAAAATGGCGGCCATTATTCAAAATAGCGGGAATCCATGCTACAGGATGCAATTTCTGGACTTTTTAACTTGAAATTTTGAGGGTAGGAGCACAAGATATTTTAAATTTGCTGTATAGAGTTTTTCGGCTATCCAATATAAAATTTCAAAATAGTGGCCATTTTTTTCAAAACAGCAGTGAATAGAAAATTGTTGCAAGTTGTGACAATGACAATCTTGAAATATAAATCATATTTTAACATTTCTACCTCAAATACATTGAAATATTTCGAAAAAACTCAATTAAACCCGACAATACCTGAAAAACCCACATGGGCCAAAGTGGGTTGGATTTTTTCAAAAATACCCGGGGTTTTTCAAACCCTGCAAGTGGCTCTCTAAAAAGATTCATAAAGACACAATCATCATGAAATAACATATGACCAAAACTTTATAACTTTATTTCCTTAATACGACGGCACTGGCGCCAAGTCTCACAGAGCCGTGCCACTTGTTTTTGTACCCTGTTACTATTATAGTAGCTAGCCGCTGGTTCTGATTGGGGTTCAAATTGAAAATTTCATTTTTGAACGCGCATGATTTATTACCTTGAGATAAGATATTGAAACTTTTGAACTTTTTACTAAATAATAATTGTAATTCTACCAAATTTAACAAATGGGTCTGTGAGGCTAGGCGCCAGTGTCGCCGGGTTAACTTTCCTAGTGTATTTTCACGAAAGTACTAGACGAAGTCAGTAAGGGCCACATATTTTTCTAGTCCCTGGCCTCCAGATGGGTTAATCCAGGCCTGATAGCCAGGTTAATTATTTTCTTTATTATAACTCAATAGATGCGGCTACACAGCGGGGAAGGTTCTAGAACACAGGCCCGCCCCCCCATACAGGTTACTACAAAGCTAATAGTGGCAAATGCTTATGTTCTTCAGGCTAACTAAATATCACAGTAGAGCTTTAAAACAAATAGGGTTAAGTTCCAACGTAAGTCGTCCATTTCTAGCAAAATTTTGAAAAAATACCGGGAAGAAATGGATAATTTGCCCATTTGTGTGCTTGATAATATGTAAGGAGAGCGGAAGTTGGATTTATTCTTTCATAACTGGATATAATCCAGGCAAGCAGAGGAAACTAATTCGCGCAAGGTTACCGCATGGTTGGATTGTAGAAAAGTAACGATCATTTGTATTCTGAATATGGCTGAAGGAGCACAGAAACGCTCCAGTTGGTATCCTTACACAGAAACGAGAAATTAAACTCGGCCTATGTTTACCAAAAGGGGTCTTTTTTTTTCTAAAAAATAATACAATTTTGGTAATTTCTGTTCACATTAGGTTAGATTAGGTTAGTTTATTATGTTATTAGTGCAGGGGTCCAGCATAATTTTCCAAAAAATGATCGAATTTCGCTTATTTCTGCTAATATTAGGTTGGTTTACGTTAGATTTATGTTACGTCGAAGTACTTGCATCATCCATTTCTCCTGTAATTTTTTTGTTTTTAACATGCTTCTGAACTCCTTCTGCTAAACATACTCCTTAAAGTGAATTACTTTTAACAAAATTACTCCTAACCCGACCCTATCTTACCCTACTTATCCATACCAAAAGCCCTTTGAAAGTGGTCCTAAAATAATATAGTTTTTAAATTTTTCGTAATTGTTATTACGCTCTTGTCGAAAACCAGAACAACCAACTTCGAAATAATTGGCAAAAAATCTGCCACTCTTTCATTCCGAAATTGGATTCAAGAACTAGTCCTATGTTTCTGGTTCAAAAAATGGATTTCCAAACACAAACAGTAATACAAATAAGAAACTTCGTCGCTGATTTGAATAAACATAAACCCCTGTATGGACTCAACAAAAAGTGCACGGCTTTGTTACGCAAACAACACGCTCTTAATTCAGTATTGTTTACTACAATATAAACCTGCAAAGCACAAAATATTACTTAATGTTTATTCCAACATCAGTAATAAAGACAAAAACTTATGGTCCCAAATTTGCCGACAAACTATTTTTAAATCTTGGAATACATACATTGAAGTTTATCACACGCAATTATCATTGCCCTATGAGCTCATTCCGGTTACATATGTACTGCATTAAGTTGATGCCGATTGAATAACCAAAAATAATACTTTTTTCTACCGAGATAGATTTCCTCATTAGTACGCTAGATGGATGAACTACCTTCTACTACGATTTCTAGAATTGGTATAATCCAAGATGTTTCGAGATGTCTACACCTGTCTTGATAATTACAACATAACCAACACATGTAATCGAACCAGTAAGAGGCAATAAATATCCCGAAGGCAAGAATAACCGTGTTCGTTAAACCAATTTCAGGGATGAATTCATTGCAGGCAAAAATGAAAATAATAAAAAAATATTTTCCTTCCTTACCTTCAAGTGATTCTGCCCACTTCCCACTACTCCCTTGAACATTGTCGGCCATGATGGTAGCGGTATTTGAAAATAGTGGCGCTACAGTTGTATAATAAATATGTTTAAACATGGCAGTTTCCGTCATAGAAGGATAAAATGATTGACAGATATGACAAGGGAAATAAAGAAAGAGGGTCTGTTCGCTCTATATGGGGTATGTTTTATAATTATAAACATAAGAAGTATAAATCGCAGGATAATTATTTCAAATTTAGTTTTTGTTTAATATATAAACTGTTTAGGTTTTTAATTATATGAAAAACTCCCATTCTGGGGGGGGAACAATTTCCCCACAAGAATTGGTACTTTTTTTGATAAGTACAGCCTAATTTTGGTAAGGTTAGATTAGGTAAGGTTACGTTGCGTTGTATTTACCTTCGTGGTTTGTATTGCCCCCGAACTCGATTATGATTCAACTTAAGATGGATGATTCCCTATCCACGGGGGGTCTAGGGGACCGGGACCCTAAATTTTTGGTGACACCTAAAATTTTAACCATATTCTTACAAATAAGCTATAATATGGTTGGATCGGGCTCCCCAACTCCTACCTCCCCCCTTATGCATTTTTGGGCTGTCTACCGTCCTGAGATGGGCCCGAACAGAAAATCATGGGTCAAAAGAGCTTTCATCAGAAGAGCTGAAGTCAAAAGGGCCCTGTCTCGAAAATGCCTGCATCAGAAAAGCCTGGTCACAAACATCAAGCCTCAGAAGAGATCATTGTCGATAGTAACGAAACGCAAATGATACGAAAAACCATATCGGAGTGTCAAAAGTCTGAATACAGCAACGCAAAAGAGATGCGAGAAAGACATTATTATCCAAGGTCTATCCACAGAAGGTTATCATGTAACGTTTGTCCACCAGATGGCACGCAAATACTCTAGCGTCATTAAATATACCAAACTTTCCCGCGTTTTTGTAGCAGACGAACATCACGAGCAAACTTTCCTGCAGTGAGAAACATCTAAAGTGTCGTTTCGTAGTTTGTTATGTTTAGTTTTTGCTTTATTTATCAATAAACCAAACTTTATATTAAAAGGACAAAACGTTCTATGATTGAACTTTGTGTTTAGAAAGTAGGACGAATTGCAATAGATTTATGTGAGTGGTGAGTGAGTGACTGTTTAATTTGAGTGGCAGAGTGAGTGATATTATTTTAGGTAAGAGCAGTGGCGGCTGTTGCACGTTAAAAGTGGGGGGGGGCAAGACATGATCTGAATATTTGTATATCAATGTTAGTTTTCCTAGTTCCTTGTAACACTTTGTTGAAAGGTTGTATAACTATTAGGGTAATGTTTTTTTTTTAGTTAAAATACCGTGCATCATGTTCCATATTTATATTAAGAAAAATTGATAAGAGCAATGCAAGTAGATACTAGCCCCTTGTAGTCTTAAACAACGAAAGTGTAAGAAGAGATTTGATACCTTGTTCATGAACATCTTAAAGTTCTGTCTGGAAAATTCTGAGATCAGATTAGGGGCCTATTTAATAACAAATTTGCAAAACAAATAAATAGAAAGGATAATATTAATCAAATAATCATAGTAATGAATAATGGGGCTTGTTTTCAAAAGTTATATTGAAATTGGGAATTAATGAACAGCTTATATTTTTAATTCCATGCATGCAGTTATATGTGTTATTATGCTCTTAGAAAGACAGTGAGTACTACAAGCATATGCTACGAGATTTAAAGAAATACTCTTGGAGCTTCCCGAAACATATTCGTTGCCATTAGGTACAATTTTCACTTTCTTGAAATACATCAAAACTCAACAATACTTACATTAGAGTCACTCTTCATTCCAGTTATACAAAATAATCCTAAAACCTGGAATTATGTTGAATTCAATAAACTTATTGTATATGTGCACCCCTAAATTCGTATATTACACTGTAAAACAATGGTAACGGTAGAAGTTGTTTCTTATTACTCTCTTTTTAGTTAATATTCCTTACTGAGCTCCTTCGTGACTGAGCGGTTAGTGCACGCGACTTTGACGTGGGATACTCAGGTCAGATTCTCGGCGGGAGTTCATGTCGTTCGGATTCCACGTTAATCATTAGGTGCACGTCTAATATAGCCTCGCTACTGAAAGGGATATTAAACTTAAAAAAATCAAATCAAAATATTCCTTACAAGACCTATTAGAAAGAAGGAAAGACATTTTCGGAACCGTCTATTTTTGTGCAATTAAAGAATAACTTGTAAAGGATTTTTCTTTGTGCGAAAGGTTATCTCAATTAGTTCCAAAGCGGCTGACTAACATATCGAGCCCTTGTAAGAAAAATGAAAGTACGCTCGAATTGTGGCGCTCTTAATAGGTTAATTTTTGGGCCACTTTTCGTGGTAATTAAAACGCAATTCCTGTAGCTTTCTTAACCCCATGGGAAGACAACCAATACGTACTCACGGAACGGCAAATATTTTATGGCACCGTTTTTATTCTATGAACCAATAATGCATACAAGACTTTATATTTCCAAAGGAAACTATATACATTTGTGAGCCATTTCAAAAAAGTAGGGGGCAACTGCCCCCCCCCCTAATCGCCGTCCATGGCTAAGAGACTCAATTTATTTGTATTTATGCATGGCCGGAACAATCTGTAGTGTCGCAATTTGTAAAAGCAATGCGATACAGGTAAAAAGACCCGCGAAAAGATATCATTTTATTGTTTTCCTAGTGATAAGAACATGAGAAAAATATGGGTTCAAAAATGACACCGAAAAGACTTGTTCGATCCCATTAACAAGCGAGTTTGTAGTAAACACTCTACACCTGATGATTTTGAGGACGAACTGATGGCTAAATTGACAAACACGATACCCAAACTTTTAAAGAAGGACGCGGTTCCATCATTAAATTTATTGCCCAGCCAGAGTAATATGGGGCTAGAATTCTCAAGCGAAAGAAGGGAACGATTTCAGAAGAAGCAAACTAAAGCCTGTCTCAGACGGGACTGAAGTAAGGCTGCGATTCACGATCTAAAACTCACGCCCTACTTAACGATCGTGAGAGGTAACTTGCCCTTAGGTCAGGTTCAAATTTTATGCTGTCTTTATTTGGATCCTGACTTGGAAGAAATAGAAGCAGTTTCTATTTTCTTCCGGACTTCCATACAACTACCAACCAGAAAAGAGTAGCGCCTGACGACATTCAACTTTATTTCTCGCTGTAATTTCAAAACAATGCCTGGGCAAGAGAAACATTAATAATATTACTAGAATCATATGAAAAATATGAATTTTCAGATAATGTGAAGCACGATTTATATTATTTTAGAAAACTGCAAGAATAAAGACCTTAGAGAAGGTATGCAGTGAAGTAAGTAGTGTCAGCCCGAACACAACAGGTGTAAACAAATATAATTAAATCTTTTAAAAGGATAAAAATAGGTTATTTAAATATGTTGTGCAACTTGTATACCAAAAAAATGTAACATGTTTTAAAAAAGCGTGCAGGTTTACTTTTGGTGCACCACTCGAAATAATTGTTCAAAAATTAGAATTCCTTTACTAATTTCCTTATTGTTTTCTAAATGATTTGTGCTGCGCGACATGAAAATATCCACAATGCATAGTTAAAATTCAAGGGGGTATCATAAGTAATTGTTGAAAAATTATAATTCTTTTACTATTTGCCTATAAATACAGCGTCCGGATGCATGCATAAAAACTATAGCCCAAAAAACACAAAATAACCTGCGTTAGGTCGCCACTAAAAAGCACGAATGCTATCTAACCGAAGCTGGGGGGACCCGAGTGTTAGCGAGGGGTTGCGTCAGTGAAGGTGTGTATCCGCATAAGCGAGGGTAGTGGAAATGAATGGTTTTTGGCATTGATATGAGCAGGGGCGGATCCAGGGGGGGGGGCGATCGGGGCGATCGCCCCCCCAGAAGAGGAAACTTTCTTATTTTATATATATAAATAAAACCTATCCCAAAGTTTGGATCCCTTAAAAGTAACAGTATGACAACCCACCGCCCCCCCCAGAAGTCGGTCCTGGATCCGCCCCTGGATATGAGTTTCAATAGCATTTGTCATGGTTTCATACTAGTAGCGTTTCACTTGTAAACAAAATAAAACTTCTGTACACTTGTGCAGAAATTCAGCGCCGGTGGAAAATAGTTTTTATACAGGCATCTTTCATATGAACTCACTTATTTTATCCGTCGTAAAGCATTTGTAATAATTTTACACTAGTAATTCTACACATATAAACACAAAATTGAGGTGTGGTACGCGAAAAGTAAACCAGTACCAGAAACAGAAACGATGAGAGTTAATTGTCATCAATGTTGTGTGGCCGTCGTGCAATTTTAGGGAACAGTTCTACAATGCTGGTACAATACAGAAAGTCTGGATGTAGTGCATGAGAGGAGCTCCCGGCGCGGTATAAGTTTACTTTATGGATTATGTGGGCATTTTTTGTGGGTAGTAAGCTGAGCGGATACACTCAGTACCTATACTAAAAATTTGCTCTTTCTTTATTTTAGCTTTCCGCGCCTGATAACTATCCTCATTTATATATGTGGACAAGTAATTTGTATATATCAGAGCATATGAATCCTTATTTCAAAATAGAACTGTATTAATTATGCGAGATTTTGTTCGTTCCTTCGAATTCTCTTTAGAAAACCTGCTTGGAAACATGCTACTCTCAGGAATGCCGAGATTTTAAAAGGAATTTTTTTTTAATCGAACAAATATAGAGTAGTACATAGCTCCCTCGTGCCTAAGCGGTTATCTGCGGGAGCACATGTGGTTCGGATTCCTCATTAACCTGTAGGTCCGCGTCCCATATTGTATCGTTGCTGAAAAACACGCACATCAAATAAAAAAAATCAATCAAAAATATAGGCTAATGGTTAGCGATCTTCTTTCTTAATGTGATGATCCCAAGTATAAATCCGAAGACTATCTATCCTGTCTGAGGTTTCCTCAAGTTCCATCAAAACAAATAAATTATGTTTTTCAGTGCAGCCACTGGCCAACTTCCTTCTTCGTCTTATATTGTTATAGATTGTTTCTGTTTTCAGTATAAATTGGCGTCTCAGGCTGTATCAGGAATTCGATTAGCGTTAAATACATGCTTAATATACACTATTTTAAAACATATGAAGCAAATGGGTAGTAATAGTGAACTCAACAAAGAGTTACTTTGGGAAAGACGCATTTTAAACTTTCTTCACAATGAAAAGCTCTACAAAACGTTCTTCTTTCAATTAGTTATTATTTTTGTTGTTGAAATTTCTGTTTACCCTGATTATTATACTTTGGGTAAATAAAAAAGTTGGCCAGATGTTGACTTTGTCCTTACTATTTGAAATGCCTCAGTTGTTGAAAATAATCTAGTGTTTTTTCGATTCTTAAAGATTATTTGTAAATGCTATGTTTTCTCAAAAGACACGCAATGCTCCATAATATTTTCTGGAATTCAAGGTAAACTTGCTTTATAATATTGTAGTACCTATCCTCAACGTAGAGAAATGTTCTCAACTTTGCAACACTTTTTTTTCAGACTACAAGAAGGCGTCAACCAATAAGAGTTGCAAACACACTACCCACCCCCAAAAAGACTATCAACAGAGATGAGTTGCCACATTTAACATTAAGATACCCTACAGGGGACGGCTGCCGACGAACGGACAAACCATGTGCGTGGTGTGTGTCTCAGATTCTCTTTGAAGTCCGTGGCGCTCAGATGACACATTTGCCTCTAACGTGTACGATTCATATTGTCCTTCTCAACAAAGGAAGAGAGGGGAAAGAAAATAACTCCGTAACTATAAGTTATTGCAAAGAATATATATATATATATATATATATATATATATATATATATATATATATATATATATATATATATATATATATATATATATATATATATATAGTACTATGGTTATGTGAATATGTGTCGGTAAGATACAAATGAACACGTAATTAAAATACAATTATTATTATTATTATTATTATTATTACATAAAAATAACCATGGCGAAAAACTTCCTTGATGTACAGAACATAATATTCGTTCCCCCTATCTCAGCATCATCTGCCTTCTAACGGTATAATAAGTATGTTGACATTTTTTGAAAATCCCGCCTTTAGTATTATATCACATGCATATTTCACTATATTATTCGATATTAATATAGTTCTTCCTTCTGGTGTAGTAGCTACCGCGTGTGGCTTTGTTGCACTGGGTTCGATTTCCAGTGAAAGCACAAAAGTACATGTCATTTTATAATTCACTTTCGATCATCCGTTTCATTTACCCTGAAGGACACCGTCGTGGAACATTTTTTTTTAAATAATAAATTGTCCACCTTGTCTATTGCGAGGTTTCTCAACCTTGGACTAGGGCTGTTCCGATAATCGAGTAATCGATAACAATTCGATAACATTTCAAAACCGTTTCATCGATAAAGAATTTTAATTTTATCAAATTATCGAACTTTCGAGACTCCCGAAATGTTTGAGACTCTCGAAATGTTCGAGACTCTCGAAATGATCGAGACTCCCGAAATGTTCGAGACTCTCGAAATGATCGGGACTCCCGAAATGTTCTGGTCTCTCGAAGTGTTCGAGGCACTCGAAATGTAAGAAAAATCAAACAACTTCGAGACACTCGAACTGTTCGAGAATCTCGAATTGTTTTAAAGCAGCAAATACAGAAATATATCAATATGATCGCATTTGTCGAGTCGCTTGAATATTTAGAAAAGTTCGGGATTATCGGAGTGTTCGAAAGAACCGATGTATTCGAGGTTATCATATTTGTATATAATATGTATTACATATATGCAGAGTGTTCATTTTATAACTTCTCTCCTTAGCAATGTAGTGAAGGAAAAGTTTTTTCCCCATAGATCTGTACAAGGTTTAAGCAGTCTGTCAGAAGAGAGAAAGAGGAAGAGAAAACATGCATCACCCGAATGGAATTGGAATCCAAGACAACATTAGTCTACTAATAGTCACTATGCCGATTGCGCCAATAACGGGGCAGGCAGAAAAATAATTTTGTATATGATTTCGACAAATACAACTTTGCAATAACTTATCAGATGAAAAAAGTTGTTTGACTAGTTTGGCTGCAAGAAGAAATCATTGGAGAGGTGAAGGAACCGAACTATTCATCACTACTTTTGATAATACCCGAAACTTCGATAATACTCGAAATGTCGATAATACCCGAAACTTCGATAATACTCGAAATGTCGATAATACCCGAAACTTCGATAATACTCGAAATGTCGATAATACCCGAAACTTCGATAATACTCGAAATTTCGATATTACCCGAAACTTCGATAATACTCGATATTTCGATAATACCCGAAACTTCGATAATTTCAGATACTCGAACGGTTTCGAGTAACCGATGACAACTCGATAAATTTTCACTCCCGAAGTTCGATAGGTCTTCAGCCTTATCGAACACCCCTACCTTGGACTCGCTAAAATATGAGGGTTGAAAAAAAATGAAATCTTAAATTTACGTCTTACGATCATGCCGGCTAGACTAAATGAGACGGTGATGAGAAATGAATTAAATGGTGGAATGAAGTAGGAGGAAACGGGAGAACCTCAAGGAAAAACATGCACACGATGTTTGTACCACAAAGCTTACTTGGACCGAGCTGCGATCGAACCAAGGACCCCATGCATCATAGGTGAATGCTCTACCACTTTTTTTTTTTTTTTTTTTAAAAAGTTCGTCCGAACCGGGATAGTGTTCGCCATGGGCAGTTCATGCAATTTCTGCGTAATCGAAACACGACAGGGGCACGAACACAAAGGTCCAGGACAGTTAAAAATCTGACCATGCTCTTTAGAGGGATTTTAACCTCCAATGGATTGCGCCTCTTGATCCGAAGCCGTACGCCCGAAACCACTCGGCTATTGCCACCGGCTTACCACTGAGCCACCATGGCCCGATATGAGGGTACGAAGGGAAATGTAAATGATAAATGTAATCAGGGTCTAGTAGCAGAAAAATATATATATATATTTTTTTTTAATATTTTGAACTTCTTTTGATAGACATTTTTATTTGTACATTTGTTTTCAAATAAATAAAATAAATACAAAAAAAGCATATTGAGAAATTAGCTACGAGAATCGTTTTAAAACCAATTGGAATTAGAGAGGAATGAAACTCCTTAAAATCTGCAGATTTAATACAAGAAAAATACAAACAGAACTTACAACCGTAAGCGATGAACAGCAATTAAAAAAACAACAACTTATAAACAGGAAATTAATTGTGAGGCTCGCAGGCAAGAAGGTGTAATAAAAGGGGGCCGTGATATAAAATAAATAGATTGAGGAAGCCTAGTCTATTGCATTATATAGTAAGTCTTTCGTAGTCTTTTATCTTCCGTTGTAACGAAGTGCAAGAGAATTTACGTAAATCAATTATAATAATGAAACGGCAGAATGCATACCTAAACGAAAACGTGCCGGTATATAGGCATAAAACGAGTAAAGAACTCATACAAATGCCTACACGGAAGCTAGATACTAACAGACACGTGGTAGTCTGAAAGTAGTTTAACAAAATAAGCAAATTTCGTATCCACTACCAACACAATATTATGTAATCCTGAGTAAAAAGACTTTTTCGTCCTTCTACTTTTTGACGTTTAGATAAAACGAAGAGGGAAGGGACGGGGAAGAGGAGTAGGGTGAAAACGTGGCAACAGAGACTTGTCAAACAGAAAGCGGAAAGTGTTCTGACCGCTTGCTTGCTCCTAGCGCCACCACTGAAATTTGAGTTCGCACATCACGTCATCTGTGTTTTGCTATACAACACTATTTGCCGCAAAATACTTCTAAACCAGACCTACTATTGGTGCAAATGAAGACGAACTGGAATGTGTAATGTAAAGTTATATTGAGAAACATTTTTGTATATACATGGTAAAAGTAACAAGGCCAAGACATTTATAATTTTGCATCAAGTGAGTGGAACCCAAGATGCTGCATGACAAAATGCATGATTTTTGCAAAAGCCAGTGTATTCATTGTGAGCACCATCAAACTAATATGCGATCTAAAACAAATGTTAAAATTGTACAATCCGCGGCAAAAAACCTGCAACATGAGGATGTAAGTTTATTGTGAAACTACGCCTAACAGCACAGGGAATGAACATAACCTCTAAGTGGAACGAATCACGCCAGATAAACCTCAGCCTCCTCCCATGCACACTTATTTTGGAGCACAAGACTTCGTCATTTCACAATAAACTTATATGCTCATGTTGCAGGTTTTTTGCGCGGATTGTACACAGTAATAACATTCATGTGTAGTGCGTTTTTTAAAACGTTTATTTATGCCACGTAGAAAGTGAACACAAATTAAGGATTATAATGCAATGTATTTCACAAGTAATAATATTGATAATCTCCTCTCTCTCCTTTTTTAAACACACCCACACACAAAACAGAGACGAAAGAAACTAGCAGTAGGTTGAACTTTGAATTCTGTGACGTCAACGGTACGTGGCCAATAAGAGTGCTACCTCAGCCATATATTGGATGAACCTCTTGGGATCAGCGAAAATACGTGCAGTTGCACACGATGGTTGCGTCGCCATGGCGTGGGTTAATGAAAACTTGAGCCGACACCCACCATGACTCATTCTGACCCATGATCCAGGTCCTCCTCTCCCCCTCCACTGGCTAAAGAGAGTACACTTGTATTAAAACAAGGCTGTGGAATTATCACTTATCGGAGTTTGAATTTCTACGGTCAATCACTCAGTGGTCTGTTAAAATACCGGTGGATCTACCTTTACGAAATAAAATGATACTGTTTGTCATGGTTCATATTTACGATGAATTTCAATTTAATTATCATATATAGGCTAATTACTTCCTTGCTTAATTCCAGATACTTTTCAGTGGAAAATACGATGAAACTTGAAAGTCTCAAATCAACATAAAGTAGCCCTACGTAAAGGAAAAAAATTCCTTATAGTTATAAGCACACTGTACAAACTTAAAATTTTCTTGTAATGAAGCTTACAGTACCAATTTTATGCATCTTTTTCTTCCAAGTTTATTGATTGATTGCCTTGTGCTTTGAATGCTCCACATAATAATCACCAGCTTATAGAAAGCAGTGGATATAAAATAAAAAAAGAAACTGGTTTTTGTTTCTCAATTAATTCTATTTCAAATGTGGTTGACCCGGACTACCTAACCTAGTTATTTATTTAATAGGTAGATGATATTTTAGATCAGCAGACGAAACTGAAGTTTTCGTGAATAAATTCTAAAAATTGTCAATTTTTTAAAGAGTAATACAAAAGTGTTCCAGAGTGCGATTCAAGATGTTTGTTGAAAAACACTAAAAATAGATAAAAAGAAAATAGCTTACCATTAGATAAAAACACTAACTTCCTAGCATCTAATATTAAATAATCTTTAAAAATATTTCTGCAAATGAATAAAATTTATATATATAGTATATCCTGAGGTTACGAACTTAAATCTATTCTGTAACGCTGTTCGTAAAGCAAAATATTTGTAAACCGAAATTATTTTTCCATTAAAATTAAAGTAAATACAAATAATTTGTTCTAGCCACACACACAAAAAGAGTATTGCATAGTTCTATTAGATGAAGATTATAGAATGAAAATACCATGATCGTTTCTAAAGGCAAACAAGGAACACTAAATTAAACGAAACAATATAAGAGCTAAACAAACAAAAGCGCAAACAAAAAAAGTGGTTTTGAACACATAAATCTGACAGATAATGATTACTAAAACGAGTAACAGGCACATGAAATTGTCGGCACAGGCGTATGTGTGCCCTCATATTCTGAAATAGTGCTCGTAATCCAAGGAAAAATTCTTGACCAAAGTTCTTCATACGTGTACTTAAGGCTTCATAAGTGTGGGGTCCACTGTATATCAAAGTCTGCATTAACTTTCTTTCAATACTAGTATTGTTGATTCAAGAAATAAACTAGTCCAGTAATTACAATTATCGATTTATTTTTGCTAATATAATGTTCAGGATATATGTTATATAAGAAAATATATACCATACAGTAGATAAGACAAATATGAGAAAGATGCAATGTTTCAAGACATTCGAAGCTTTAAAATGTTTTAAGTTGGCTAACAAAGCCTTCACAGGATTTTGAAATGTCTCCATACTAAAGTCAACAGAATGAAAGTAAATTCTACAGGAAAATATAATAATAATAGTAATAGTAAAATAATTAATATGCAGAAGTATAATAATCATATTTTTCGTATATACCGTATTACTGCAATTAGTTCATACATCGTTGGTTAACTTGAAAAAACGATTCATTATTAAGTATTCGTTGAATATGTTCTATTTAGTTCATTGTTAATTAAGTAAAGAAATTATTTTCTGTTAGCATTCAGATTTACTAGTGCACTTATCTCGAACATATATTTGATCTAGCAATTTGTTATTACCTCTTCTGAACATGGAAACAATAATACGATAAAGCGAGTGATTATTTATAAAGACCATTAGCCTATATTCATTACTCATAATGACAATGATCATTCCTTCTTCCTTTAGATATTCAGCTATTTGAAAGCAAAGCAATAGAACTGCGTAGATGCGTTCACATAAAATAATTAATTTCCAATAATTTGGAATAGGGCTTTAGTAATCTTTTGTTTTGTCCCTGCTAAGAAATTACATTGGGAAGTAAATTGGGACCTTTTAATCACTGAACTTAATTATAACTTTATCAAACAGAACAAATATTTTACACATGAAATCTGAACACAAGTACTCCTGCTGAATTTAGGAAAAATCAACTAAATTTGTAACATATTGTCCTATACCTAGGTATTAGTCTTCCTTTATGAGTTTTTAGTTGAACAGAAAGGAAACAAATTCTTATTTTCAGTATATATTATTTGCACAGATCATTCTATTTTAGGTTTTCATACTAACAAACAAGCGTTACACTTTAGGTTCTTCATAGTTATAAAACAAAGAAACATACAATATGTGCGATATTGCTATCCACAACAAAATGAAGCAAGATAATACGAATACAATAATGTATCAAAAGCATCAATGAGCACTGAGCAGTAGGGTGGGCCGAAAAATTTTTTTTTCAGATATTCAGAGTTGAGTAGTTATCAAAAGTTGTGCATTGGTACGAAATGAAGCCATGTCAAATATGTTGATTTTAAAACAATATTTAACCGGGCCCCCGTGGCCCTAAAGTTCCTAATTTTTTGTTCAAATAAAATGGTTTTAGGTAATAATAACATTTTACCAGACAATACTATTAATACATAAAACATGAAATACATGGTTTCAATATACGCAAATAACTATTAAGAGCTTAACTAACTTTCATAACTACCATATTAACACACGAAAAACCTTTGTGTTGAGCCCACCTCAGAACTCTCAAACTTTAAGAGAATATCACTTTTTCGCATCTGGATGCAAAATACATAACACTGGCTTTCCGAAGGCGGCGCTTACATTGCTGAATTCAAATAAACTAGAAACAATATGGCTGCGATCCTCTCTTCCTGTATTGTCTTGACTTCCAATTAAGCATATGATTTTGAATTACAACTCAAAATGCAAAACGATCATTAACCCCATTAAGAAATGAGATATACCCCATTAAGAGCCAAATTAAAGAAATTTAAGAACGGTGCTCAGAAGTTATGTGATATTTTCTCTTGCAAATGCTGCGATAGATTAACCTGTAAGTGTGGTAAATCAAATTATATACCGCTTTTGGAGTGGGAGCTCATATTAGATCAGAGAAATCAGAGACAAATGACGAGTTGCAATGTAGTTTGAAGCAGAAACCCATAGGCTCAAAAGAAAGCATGACTCACAGATCGATTATGATGCTGCGGTACCAATTACAAGAGGGTTACAATCGTTAGCCTCAATCCCGTACTTGGAACATACATTAAGTGCTTCCACCACGAATTCAGACGATGAAGAGTTCGCTTGGAGCTATCGTTTAGAGAATAAAATCTAAAGTAAACCTAAATAAACAATAGTGAACCCTAAGCAAATGAGTACCGCAAAGGATTTAACAGGCATATCGAATAGATCGGCTGCTAAAATTGTATCCGCTGTTTTAGAAGATATGAATTTACTGAACAAAACTAACTAAGACAAGGTAATAGATAAAAACAAAATCCGTACGAAACTAGCAAAAAAGAAAAAAGAAACCGTCTACAGTGTAAAGCTTCAAATTTTAAGAGTCTCTATTTTCATGGCCAAAAATACCAAACTATAGTTCTAATTGACAATTGCAATAGGCAAAGCACTGAAGAATATGCGGATTATATCGATTTGACCGATTGGGCAGAAGTATTAGTAACGAAACCTCCAATTTCGGTTAACGTATCAATAGAAGAACCAACCGAAATGATTGTGGAAAAGAGGAGGTTTCAGTTTGTCACGTTCCCCTTCCACACGCAGGCTTTGGAGAAGTGTCTAAAGGTAGTAACAGAATATTCTTCAGAAGTATGCGGTAGTGTTGCACGAGACGATTATATTCGCGCAAAACTGGAAGCACGTAAGTATCTACCAAGCTTCGGACATAAATCTCAATATTTTGTTCCAAGATTCCGCTAAGGAGCTTTAAGTAAGAGGAGGGCGGGTCGGAGGAACTCGCTGTAGCCATCTCCACGTGGTGAGTTCTGCGCTGGTTTGGTGTTTGTTGGTCAATTTTTCAACCTTACCTTATGTATTTGTGTTCGTGCTATTATATCTACTAAACACCAATCAGGCGAAGAGCTGCACATCAGATCAGAACATTTAAAATCCTGGGGTCAAGTTAAAGTATTAGGAATCTTAACCAATTTTCTATACATACTTAAAATAATGGTATATATATTTAAAAAGAACAACAAAACAACACTTTTCGGACCCGCAGGGCCTGGTGAAATATTTTTATCTGCCTCTGTTTTGGGGAAGAAACATAGCATTATACAACTTTTGCACGGTACTCAAACTTAATTTTCTGAAAACAAATATTTCAATAATATTTTCACTACTCACAACCATATTTTTTTCAGCATTAACGTTCTTTTGGGCTCCCGGGGCGCGGTTAAATATCTTTTTATCCGGCTCTGTTTTGGTGAGGAAACATGACATTATAAATTTTGCACGGTACTCAAACTTAACTTTCTAAAAATATATATTTCAAAAATATTTTCACTATTCACAACTATTTCTTTTTCAAAATTAACGTTCTTTGGGGCCCCCGGGGGCCGGTTAAATATCTTTTAATCCGGCTCTGTTTTGGTGAGGAAACATAATATAATATTATACAACTTTTGCACGGTACTGAAACTTAACTTTCTAAAAATATATTTTAATAATATTTTCATTGCTGGCTACTATTTTTTTCAAAATTACCGTTCTTTCGGGTCCCCGGGGCCCGGTTAAATATTTTTTATTCGGCTCTATTTTAGTGAAGAAACATAATATACAACTTTTGCATGGTACTCAAACTTAACTTTCTAAAAAAAATATTTCAATATTTTCACTACTCGCAACTATTTTTTTCCAAAATTAACGTTCTTTGGGGCCCCCGGGGGCCGGTTAAATATCTTTTAATCCGGCTCTGTTTTGGTGAGGAAACATAATATAATATTATACAACTTTTGCACGGTACTGAAACTTAACTTTCTAAAAATATATTTTAATAATATTTTCATTGCTGGCTATTTTTTTCAAAATTACCGTTCTTTCGGGCCCCCGGGGCCCGGTTAAATATTTTTTATTCGGCTCTATTTTAGTGAAGAAACATAATATACAACTTTTGCATGGTACTCAAACTTAACTTTCTAAAAAAAATATTTCAATATTTTCACTACTCGCAACTATTTTTTTCCAAAATTAACGTTCTTTGGGGCCCCCGGGGCCCGGTTAAATATCTTTTAATCCGGCTCTGTTTTGGTGAGGAAACAATATAACATTATACAACTTTTGCACGGTACTGAAACGTAACTCTAAAAATATATTTTAATAATATTTTCATTGCTGACTACATTTTTTTTTTCAAAATTAGCGTTCTTTCGGGCCCCCAGAACCCGGTTACATATTTTTTTATCCGGCTCTATTTTGGTGAAGAAACATAACGTAATATTATACAACTTTTGCATGGTACTCAAACTTAACTTTCTAAAAAAATATATTTTAATAATGTTTTCATTGCTGGCTACTTTTTTTCAAAATTAACGTTCTTTGGGGCCCGGTTAAATATCTTTTAATCCGGCTCTGTTTTGGTGAGGAAACATAATATAACATTATACAACTTTTGCACGGTACTCAATCTTAATTTTCTAAAAAAAATTTTTTTCGGCCTTTTTCGGCCCACCCTACTGAGCAGAGCTATAACAATCGGCAATGGAAAGCACGGGACTCCAGATCAAAGCGGTTACGCACTCGCTGTATATATATATATATTAGTACAAATGAGTTATGTCATATTTTCATGCTTTTAATAAACATTTATTTATGAACTATGAACAAAATCGACTGAGTCTTGTTTGAGAAAATTGTTCTAGAAAGATCTCACCCAAAGAATAAAATATATCCTCTTCATTCTATCTCAGAGAAATTTTTCTACCACAAAATGTTATTAATAAAACTTTGATGTATGATATATAAATAAAATGTAAGAGCCATTTTCGAGTATATCACTTTTTTTATTTCCACTTTTCAGTAAACTATCCTTATTTTCTAGACTTGGAAGAAAATTGGAGCCCCTCCCTGGGGGAACATTATAGAAAGTTTAAAATTTTCTCTACCTCGCTCGAAACTTTTAAGGGCCCATAGAGCGCATCATATGGATATCATAATTATGTATTACTCTAAATGTTATCTAAAGTACATAGAGAAAGTTTACGTTTATTTTTTTTACTTTCCCAATATTCTGAAAAATGTCGAAAAGTGAAGAACAACTGATGAGTACCCAAACATCAAGATTTCAGAAGCATAAAAAAAAAGTTGATCTTAAAGCCTGACAGCACAAAAAGGCCAAAAAATATTGCCTTATTAATTACCGTAGTCTTGTTTGATTGACAGTTGCTTCCATCTTCATTGTAAGATTTTTGAGAATTGCAAATTCCGTACTTTACATTTTTATTATGTACTTTACCTCTATTCTCTTCGTCTCGAGACGATACAATACATGCATACATTTTCGAGACAGCCTTAGTTTTATCTGGTGCGCATTCCTAGTAGACACTTAGATACAAACTCTAAACATACATTTCAATTTCTAGTAACATCACATTATTGTTGTTATTGAATAAACTTACCTTTAAACAGTGTTGGGTAAGTTACTTGTAAAAATGTAACGCGTTACAAGTTACTTTACTTTTTCTTAAAACGTAACGCGTTAGTAACGCGCTACTTGCAAGAAAAAAGTAACTATTACTTTACTTCGAAAGTAACGCGTTACTAACGCGTTACTTTTAGATCCGGAACTTTAAAAATGTGAAAAAAATTACTTCAATTTTCCGTACTACTATTACTACCGCTATTATTATTATTATTATTATTATTACTATTTATTATTATTATTATTATTATTATTGTACGTTCTGAATCGCTTTATGTAAATGCAAGGACAAAGTTTTCTTGATATATAAACATTTTCATATAATGTAACATTAATAAAATGCCATATTGCGTTACTCGTAGGAATGGACACAAGCGAGTTCGAGCGAGTTTTCTTTGAAACTCGATTCGACTAGAAGCAAACATCTTTGAGCTCGACCCGAGAACTCGGCTCGAAAAATTTCCTCCAAATCGACTCGAATTCGGGTCGAGTTTCGAGTCGAGTCGAGCCAAATCCGGTATATTACATAGACAGTATTTTACATAGACATTATAATTATTATCAATGACACTACTACTACTACAACTTACTATTATTATTATTATTATTATTATTATTATTATTATTATTATTATTATTATTATTATTATTACAACACTGTATATAAACATGAAAGATAGGCGGTTTGTATTTGAATACTAAAAATCCAGTTGATTGCCAACCTCGGTAATCGTGAAGTCTAGGAGTCAAGGACATTGTTCACTAGCTTCTGAATTTGGGTTGTGGGTCTAGGTTGAGTATTCGGGCTCGAGCCAAACACTGTTAAAGTTATAGGGCACTGGCCAAATATCTTCAAAACTGTTCGGCCCGGGTTTAGAATTGTCATCGACTCGAGCAGCTCGGTTCACAGCTCATTCACTATTGACCCGAACCGAGAAGTGAGCCGAGGTAACAGCTCACCCAACCGATTCGGCTAGAGCCCTCGGCTCAGTTGAGCCGAACCGAGCAGATGGCTCATTCCTACCAAGCCAGCTCGAGCCAATGGTTCACCCCAAGTGAGCCGGCTCGAGCCATCTTCTCAGTTGAGCCGAGCCGAGCTGAGCTTGTTATAAAAATCTCTTGTGGTCTCGCTATCGAGACGAGACGAGATGCGAGCAGTGTCCCTCTCGTGAGCAAACACTAAAAGTATTCCATATTACTGTTTAACTTATGTTTCTCATGGGTTTCGTTTTCCAGTGTAATCAGGCCATGATTTCAAGACGAATTAAAACAAATAAGCCATTAATCAAACTCGACTGGGCTCGAAACTCGACGCGAAAAACTGAATTGGCTCGGAACTTGACGCGAAAAACTGAATCGGCTCGGAACTCGACTCGAGGATATTACCTTTGACTTGACTCGAAACTCGACTTGAATTAGAGTCGTGTCGAGTTTTAGCTTGACTCACGCTCATCCTTATGGGTTAGAAAAAATGGTTGCTTATTATTATTCTGCTAAACTAATTACCGGTATATAATAATAACCATGTTGTTATGTAAAATTAAAAATACAGAATATAGAGAAACATTACACTACAACTAATAAAATGAGAACACATGAACTGGGAGTGAATCAAAACTTGCCAGTAACTAAAATCGATACATGCTTTTTAAAGCTAGTTTCAAACTCTATAATCAACGGGACTCTAGGATAAGCAAACTGATCTGAAAGAATCCCAATATTACATACCATCAGCAAACTATTTTCTAGTAATAAAGTAGACCTGCTCATCAGAACACCGTTTATTCATATTAACCCCTTACTGTAAATCGTTAATTATGGTACCCTAGTTGTTGATAAATATTTTCCGCCGGGGCACTTCACACACTTTTCTTTTAAATTCTGCCCACCATCATCCTCAGCTCTTAAGAAAAAATATTCTTTCAAATGTTCGAACGGTAAAATATTTTCGTTCTCCATCTTTATAAAAACAGCACAAATCAATGTAAAATAGAATAAGGGTATCATTGCACTCCTAGTTCACTCACTGAATGTATTGATTTGGAGCTGTCAAAATCTACGACAAAATCTTCCAGGTGCTTGCAATCAGTACACGTGATTTCCCTAAGGCTGTCCTCATCTTCTCGAAATAGCAAGTGGCACTACGAACTTATCTGTTTCTCTGGGTGTTGGTGACTGTCGGTCATTGACACACGTAGTTCATGCTCGATTGTTTCATTTTGAGAAATTCACTTACAGGAAAGAAACATTTGTTTGCGAAAAAAATATACATATATTGTAGTTACTCATCCGAAATGTAACGCGAAAAAAGTAACGCAAACTAGGTACGTTACTTAAAAATTTATAACGCGTTACCGTTACAGTTACTTTGAAAAAATGTAACGCGTTACTAGGAACCGTTACTTGAAAAGTAACGCGGTACTTGCGTTACGTTACTTCCCAAGACTGCCTTTAAATGTGACAGTAGCTCATCCCTCTAGGTAACTTCAACTTGAATTTCTTTTGACACAATCTTCGTTTCCAGTTTGATTCCTCATTTGTTGAATACTGTTACTAAGGGTATAAATCGAATCTTTTGCTTGTTGCAGAAAATTACGCCAAGCTTTGACGTTGACAACAAAAAAGGAATTCTCTGAGAGTGCATCCAAAAAGGAAGCTGCTACGTGCAATATGTTATGGAAGGCCACAACTTTTCGTCTGTACTTTGGAGAAATTCTGTTTTTACTCTTCTAATCTCTGTGCTGTTGGATATCCAGACTTTTGTCGGAGACCGTAGTATGCCGGAGCAACATTCTGTAATGTTGGTATGTTCGAATATTCTAGAACATCAAACATATCTCTCACATTTGACAGAAAGTCAAGACAGTCGTCCAGAAGGTGCTTATCAATATCATCTAACATACTTGATCATCTTTTTGACGCAACCAATTTCCTTAGTGTGTCTTTCTCATTATTTGCATTTTGACCCACTGAATCTATCATATTATACAGAGATCGTGCCAGGGGCGTGCTCTGCTACCATGTTTTAATGTGTGAGAAAGTTGTGATTAGATTCCACTGGATTTCTTAACAAAAGTTACTAGATTGTTGCATGAATGATCAAACTGTTCAATTGATTTTATACCAATCTTTCAAGCTTACCATGCGCTGGAAACAACAGTATTCAGACGGTGATGGGCACAATCTATAAGTATCTTCTGCTTTGTTGCTGGTACAATGTTGCTGTCTTTGTATGTGGGGACTGGCGTATCGCTAATATCACCCAGCATCTAGAAGAATACCATCTATCATAGTCTCTAACATAGGCTCTTGAGAAAAATGCTTACACATGTCATGTTGCAAATTCCAATTCATGTTTCACTTCCTTATTCTATCATATCTATATATAACTACTTCTAAACAACTACTTTGCACGATGTTATCTGTCCTCAAATCAGACGTAAACGATACGATACACATTTTCGATGAACAGAGTCTGCAATCGAAGGGTGAATGATTTTTTTACTATTTGCACTATTTTCACGGTTTCTTCACTTAGTTATTCTGCCTATTAAAATATCGTGACAATTGACATTGCCGCACTTTGCACCAATTGCATTTGCTTCACTAACTAAATCATGAAAATTTTTGTTGTCCATTACGTGGAAGGATAAGTGCGCACTTCCACAAAGAAAACCTATGCTCGACGCAAGTTTTCTTTCTCATTTGAGATATCACTGATTTTGTTCTTTTCAAAACTGCATTATTAACGGCTATAATGGCATTACAGATCCTCCCGAACAGTTTGTTGTGTGGTCGGTAAGCTTCTTGGTTCCAAATTTTCTGACGTTCACCTTGGAGGGCCGCGGTGGCTCAGTGGTAGATCGTTCACCTCTGGTGCGTGGAATCCCTGGTTTGATCCCAGTTCGCGCCAAGTGGCTTTTCCTGTAGACAAACACTGAGAATGAGTCTTCTCCCATTTTCTTCCACTCTTCAGTCACCATTTCGTTCATTCCCATCATCACCGTCTTCCTTAGCCTTAGCATAATTGTGGGACGTAAAACTGGAACTTTTCATTTACATTCATTTGCTACAAATAGCTGAGAGTAAACCAAAATATGTAGTTTTGTTGCTGTGTGTGTGTGTAGTTTTAACTGGTTTCAGTATCTGTACATTGTTCCAGTGATAACGGATCACCCTCTGCATTTAGTTTTACTTCCTCTAAAGAAATGGTGACAGTACTTCGAACGACGGAAGTAGATTTTTTCACCAGTATATTGGAAGGATGTACATTTGAAACAATTCGTGTCCAGCGTAGATTATAAGCTAGCTCATAAACGGCGTGTTATTTACATAATACGAGTAAGATATGGAATAACGGGGAGAAAGTAATAGTTATTAGTCCCTTAAATGGAGGAGGATGTATGTTTCTTGTAAGAAATACCAAAGCGTGGATTTTACTTGTTAAATGCGCTACTACTAATATATTTTTGTATAATTTGCATACTATTATCGTGAGCACCATCGATATACGGTACTGCTCTATAAAATGTTTTATGGTTCGCCTCCATCCACACCTTTACTGAGGCCATTGATAAACCATCTTTGGAGACAAAGACCTAGTGAAGCTACTAAAAATTACCTGACTTTCACACATCGCGCAATTGAAGGAGTAATCTTGAGAAGTCCTTCAATCTTGGAGGAAATTAAATCCATTGCAAAATGTGTGTGTGTGTAAGCCCTACGTGATATTTACTTGATTATCTATTTTAAAAATTAACTGTAGAGTGAATGGTATCTTCTACATGTCCTGTGTACCTCGGGAGCTGTGCAATTGGTGCTATTCTGACCATGTGCGTTGTAATGTCTGCGATTTTATCATGGACAGGAAGTTAGAACAACGAACGTGAAAATCTGTGTGAAACTGGGTAAATCTGCCCCAGAGACGCTTGACACGATTCAGCAAGTGTAGGTGATGCTGCAATGAGTCGTTCGAGGTGTTTTGAATAGAACGCGCGCTTCAAGAGTGAAAGGACGTCACTGGAAAACGACGAGGGAACAGGACGATCGTCAACGAGTACAACACCCGAAAATGTTGACACGATTCGGCAACTTGTGCACGAGGATCGTCGGAGAACAATCCACACAACTGCTGCCATTGCCAGTGTGTCATACGGAACAGTGCAGGCGATCCTCACATGTGATTTGAATAGCGCCGTGCCCGTCATTCATCTCAAGGATCATTATTGGATATCCATGACCGAGAAAGATCAGGCAGGTCCAGCTCGACCAAGTGCATGCTCAAGTTCGCTCGTTCTTCTAACTTGCTGTCCATGATGAAATCGCACACGTGGTAACGCACGCGATCATTATAACACCACCTACATAGCTCCCGATGTCTCTTGGCACATTGACGATGCTTCCTGTACCTGTGAGTGCAGCCTTTCGCTGTCATCTGTAGGCATGTTACACAACAAGTACCAACACTTTGAACTACCCCATGTGTATATATAAAGGTAACCGAGGAAGTTCTGTCGCTTTTTGTGGGGGTCTGTGTTCAATTGGCCCTCACACCGTGAGCTGAATGCGAATGGACATAAGGTGAAGTCAGTTGTTGGTGTGGGTATATCCAAAATACTACCTGGTTGTGGCAGTTCATTTCTAACGTGAACTTGCATAAGGACAGAGTGAACATAGGACCTCCACAGAGCATCATAAGGACGATACGAGTTCAAACTGGGGACAAACGCCGCTGCAGGGAGGCGGAAGCTATACCAGGCCTTTGGTGAGGGTATCGTGACTACGCAGACAGTGCAACGGTGGTTTAACAAACCACTCGAAGCACTCGAAGATACATCAAGTGCCGGAAGACCAATACATGTACAAAATAAAGATCTGAAGGCAGCAATTGAGGCGAACAGTGGCCAGACATGTGAACAACTGGAACTACAATTCAGTGTGAATGGAGAAATCATTCGGGAGCACCTCCATCAACTTGGGAAGCAAAACAAGTTGGGTCGATGGGTCCCACATGACTTGACTCCCGGCCAGAAGGTAACGCGAACAAACACCTGTGTTTCTTTGCTGTCTCGTCTGAGGAAGGAGCAATTTCTGGACAGGGTGTTGACATGTGATGAGAAGTGGGTCCTGTACGAAGCTCCACGACGCCATCATCATTGGTTAGCATCTCATGAACCGGTTCCAAAACAGCCGAAACCAGCACTGCACCAGAAGAAGGTTCTCCTGTGTGTTTGGTGGACTGCTCGCGGTATTGTGCATCTGGAACTGCTACCAGCTGGTCAGATCATCAATGCAACTGTGTCCTGTCAGCACAGTATTGAAAACTGAAAATAATATTTAATTTACTTTAAATACATACGTAATAACACTATCTACTAATATATGCAGTAAAAAAATAGGGAAGAGGTGCCTCCACGAGATGGCAATCCCAGCAACGGAATAAAAATATAAATATACTTTTCTTCGTTACTATGTAACAGTATTGCACATAGGATAAGTAACTTTTGGCTAGAATGGCAAGATATCCAATCGAAAAAGAATATAATTGTACACAAAGAACAGTTATATTTAATATTAATTCCCGATATTTATAGCACAAACAAAATGTGAAACAATGCTTCAAGTCTTTTCCGATTTTGAAGTTTTGTGAATAAACGTAAAATTCATTACAGCATTCTCCACCTTTTGTCTTTCTTCATTGGTCTTCAATTTAGCCCACATCTGCGTTAGATATTTCCTTTGATGTCGCTGTAAAGGAATAACGTGTAATTAATAAAATGAATAATGCAATACACGAAACTGTACAGTGGATTAAGAAAAAGCCTTATATCTATTATTAAAATCCTGACAGTTTTATGCAGAAGCAAACTGATATTAAGTGAAAAATTCATTTGACTCAAAAATTAAATATAAATATAGGCAAGATAAGGGCTACAAATTTTTGAACGGATCCTAAATCGAGTTTTTGTATTTTCTAAGGAATAAGCACATCATACTGAGTTAAGTGATGGTTTGGGTTTGGTTACACTTTATGTTGTTCTCCAGATATAAGTCTTACAAGAAAATTTTTGATTGAGATATATTGGATCTTTTGATCCCAAAAACAATAAATTTCAATGGAGCAAGTGGGAGAACGACTAACAAGAAGAGATTTTTACCGTCTCCCCAACGACGGTTCTTCTTTTATCTATAATGCTTAAATTATCAAGTATTCTTATGTTTTGTAACAACAAATTTTCTACAATCTATTAATTGATTTCTAAATGGTATGTTAGGAGCTACTTTATCAATAAACTATGCTATTAAGATAGAAAAATTCGTAATACCAATTAAATTAGTACACAGATGAAAAATTTTCTATTTTCCTTATTTCATGAAAACTGTTATCAGTTATATAGATTATGCCAATGTACTATTTACTAAATATACATACTACATTTTTTAAGGTTGGTATATGCTGTAACGAACATTTGTGATTACGCTAATAAAAGTAATTCTGAATTTATTATTTGTGTACTTCTTGAAGTTTTAATTTAAGTTACTTGGTGTACAAACTCATTAGCAGTTTCAGTGCAGTTCCTGCTTCTGAATTTTCAATATAAAAAACAAATGAAAAAGCATATTTTTGAACACTCTTTGAACAGATTACTTACGTATAGATTTTTACACATATGTTTTTGCGGTTTCTCATTATGGATAGATTATTTTTTCAAGTGATTTTATAAACAAAAACTACATGAACATATTTTTCGCCGTCTGTACGAACCACTTTTGTTAGACCAGGATTTTACTAAAAATCTCATTATTTAAAATCACTCTTACCCGAAATCCTACACATCCAAATTAACCTTACGCAAAACATTCAAAAAAACTTTACAGCACATAGTCATAAAGAACATATCTAAATTGTTTTGAAAAACGGAAGTCGTGACCATGATTTTTTTTTATTGAGATACATTATAACATTTACGAAGTGGAATATTATATAAGTCGTTCCTAAAAATGCAGTGTAATAATTGAAAGGGGGAAATTGCTAGGCATCTCTCAACACTTCTCCGGAACCTCATTCCGTTTGTGCTTTCTGGGTGGAGGCATGGTAATGACATTAAACCTTCTGACTGATATTAGACTAAGTGCTGACACATTCTCTAGTTTGTTGTTCATCAATGTTAATGGTCCACCGTTAGTCAAGCTCAAAGTAGATGTGCTAGTTATTTCTTGGCTGAAGCAAGGATGGACATCATTCCGTTACGGATGATCTACCACGAAAAAGTTTTGGAGGCCAATAGGAAAGAAACCCGATTTCAGATTTGTTTTAAGATGACGCATTTCAAATTACGGAAAATGTATACTTGTATTAGTGATTGCTTATTTGTGTTATTCAACTTTCTACCTAATTTTTAACAAGTATCTGTTCTACCTTTTGTATATAATACTGCTTTTTTAAACTCGAAGGTAAACTACTTTGAATAAATATTCATAATAATTGCAGTTATGCATATTTGTGACTTATATTTAACGTAGTGTTTTAGTGATTATAAAAATTACAGGAGACGCTCTTACAGAGGGTACCCCAGCACCTTTATATGCTATATACATTAGAAAAACCTATTTTTCAAGTCTTTTGTAGGGGCCGCGGTGGCTCAGTGGTAGAGCGTTCACCTCTGGTGCTTGGGGTCCCGGGTTCGATCCCAGCCTCCGCCAAGTGAACTTTGTGGTGGACAAACACCGTGTGCGTGGGTTTTCTCGGGGCTCTCCCGTTTCCTCCCACTTTCTTCATTCCACCATTTCATTCATCACTCATCATCACTGTCTCCTTTAGCCTAACCGGCATAACCGTGGGACGTAAAACTGAAAGATTTTATTTCATTTTCAAGTCTTTTGTAAGAAAAATACTATGAACTGAGAAATCATAACCTTTTCCATATTGTAGGCCTACAGGGGTATTTCCCTGCGAGTAAAAGTTTCTTTTGTAATGCGTTGAGAAATTAACTCTTAGTCTGCAAGCGTACTCTCCTGGTACAAGTATATTTTAGAAACACACTAACTCCCCCCCACCCCCACCCACCTCGAAGTGCTTGAATTTCGTGCTTTTGACACTGTAAAAATGTTTAAACACACATATCTTTTTATTTATTTACAACTCTACTTGTGCATACAAGCAATTTGAGAACTATAATACAATAAGATGGTTTGTTGAAATAGACAGTCATCCAGAGGAGTTACATTTTAAAGTTTGCTCTTATTCTTCCCTTATTTGACGAATATGTAAATATAATAAACACTTAAAGAACTAAAGTTAACGAAAGAAACAAACCTGCAAAAACAGGTAGCAATGGCGTAAAGTAGCTCCCGTATACAGAGTCGTTACAGCTACGTTTACTTTATCCACTTCTCTGACGAAGGGAAGAACACTTGCCAGCAGAGCATGAGGACCATGTCGTACACGAACAATAGCTACCCTCGTGTATTCGTTGCAGTATTTCGCTGAAAGGAAAAGAAATACTTAACTATAAACGAAAAAGAACATAAGATCACTCTTATTTCAGCTGCCTTCTAATTACAAGATATTTCAAGTACTTAGGTATGTTCATCAGCACATTAGGAACAAAGAGATAGTGATACAAAGAATTAAAGACTGATTATCTTATTACCGTATCTACAGAGTAAGCGGGACACAAATACCTACTAAAAATTGCTGATGACTTCTTTTTGGAAAGAAATGACATCTTTTAGTTTAACGTTATACGGTTACGCCCTTTTGGCTAAGACAGACGGATGATTAAGACAAGTGAATGAAGATGGAAGAATTGGTGGAATGAGAAAGTGGGAGGAAAGGGGAGTACCCTAAGAAAACCTACGGGTACGATGTTGTCCATCACTAACTTACTTGGCCGGGGATCGAACCAGGGACCTCACGCATTAGAGCTAAGATCTCCAAGACTGAACCATCGTGCCGCCATAATTTTTTTTTTAAATAATGAATTGATTATAGTGAACCAACTATTGATGGGACTCCTAGAATGGTTCAATATATAATAATCCAAGACTCTGTGGTTTGTGTTATAAACCATTTCTTTATAGCATTCCCGAAGAGGGAAGATTAATAAGATATTCTACCAAAAAGGCAATCTTACAAGCATCAACAATCGTAAATGTACGAACATAACAACTTAGTCACTAGCGTAACACGAAAACCTGAAATATCAATTACCTGCAATGTTGTTGAACTGTAAATGAGTTTTTCTTAAAACAGAATGATTCCAATACTATTTGAATGGTACGTGCTCTTAAAATGATTCGTGTCCCGAAAAAGGGGCATGGTGTCACGTAAGTACTCAGCCCTATTTGTATTTTGTCATTCACAACACAACTCCTACGACTAGAAACACGAGGGCAAATCAAATAGAAACCGGAATTTCAAAGTAGCGGTTGTGATAGTAAACAGAAATGTGCGTAGCTTGGGGGATGATAAGTTGGTGGGGATGTGTGGATGCGTACACAGAACACAAGACTGACGGATAGCTTTAGTATGCCATGAGTAAGAAGGGATACATACATATGTCCGTAGCACAGCGCACTATTAACAAGTTTCTCGCGAAAGAAGACACGAAATTTTGAGAAGTTTTGGTGAAGAAATCTTTCCAAAGATCCATGAGCACACTACGTATCTGACTTCTGCTCCGTCATCTCGTCACGAGTGGAAGTAATTTCCGCTCCAGCACCTCGGTTCCCTTGAGAAGGTTAAAAATTTTTCGCCAATTGCTCACGCTAACCTTCTCTACCAATTTATTTACTTTATCGTTAATAAGGGTTTTACATCAACTTTCCGCTTCGAGAATCTCTGATCCACCGAAATATTCCATATTCTCTTTCTTTCCTCGACATCTTAAACGTAGCTGCATTTTACGCTTAAATGCAGCTACGATATCTCGTCCCAAATTTTTGACCGTATTTGTGGTTCTCTCATTTGCATCCTTTTATTTTTGACAGTCCTCAGACTAACGCTCTTTTACACGGATAAAATTTGATTCACGTTGCTCCTTAAAACTATGAACAGATAACGACAAAAGTTGTTTCTGTTTGGTAAAATTTATTTTGGAGATAACTGTGCTATGACTGGAACGTACACAAAATTATGTTCTTTTTAATCTACTGAAAACTGTATTCAAATTGTCCTTCCATTTTGAAGATATTTACAGAACTAATTTCATCAATCGGAAAGAGCTTCTGTCGCTGACTGTACATCAAGCATTAACTTAGACAATTCACTAGCCACCAAACTGATACTTATTCCAGTACTTTCGGAAACCAAGACATAATTTTCACGAACCTCATTCGTTAAAGTCAACAAATCTGATTTTACTTTAATTACATCCTTTACAACAGCGGCTATTTCCTACGAAAATTTGAATTGGACCTGCCTTAAATTTGCTGTTACTTGTGACTTTGCTGCCTTAATTTCGTATTTTACCGATCAGATCCGAAATAGAGGGTTTTAAAGACGACATCTCCGACGATATTTCAGATATATTCGATTCCAAGGACAACATTTCTGAAGATAATATCCACTCCAACTTCAGCTGAAAATCTCTCATCATCTCTTTTACGCTTTCTAGGGGTGGTACTTCTCCAATTTCCACTTGAGGTAACTGTTTCCGGACTTCACCACAAGTCCCTTCCTAATTTCTCCACCAATTACTACTCTCTCAGAACTTTATAATAGTCTTATGTTCAATGTTGTTGTATACCTTAACGCAAAAGCATCTAATTCGCTCAAGAAAAGTCCAAAATCTGATAAAAATCACTTTCAACGTGATCACCTTAGCTGTACTAATAATATACTAACAAAAAGCTTTAAAAAAAAAAAAAAAAAAAAAGTGGGTCTAACCCGAAAAAACCCACTGGGTTTTTTCGAGCTGGGCCCACCTGGGCAAACCCTGCCGCTAGTACTCATAGTTTGCGTGAGAATTCACCATTAAAATGTCAAGTTTATGTTACAACAAGCACATCTAAATGCTGACTTGCAACACTTGTTAGAACTGATGTCATGTGATATACGTATGAATGTATGATGGATGTGTATTCTAGCTACCCAGGTGTAAAGTCTCATACAGAAATGGTTAGCCCTCAAACAGTATCCTATATAGCAAAAGTTTAGTCTGCGTACTTAAAGGAATGTAAAAGCCAATCTCGGTAATACTGGCTCCAATGTATTGGCTGATTTAGCAGAAAATTAGACGTTCGTAACTGAAGCTGAGATAAAAAGTTATCAAGCCATTTTACACACTTTTGTGTATCATTACATGTTACATGGTATATTATTCAGTCACAGTTTGTGTATTGTACGTGATCATTTACAACACGACACTATTGCTGTGTATACATTTCAGATGCAACTCATAAGTCATCTGAAGAAGGTTTTGCCATCGGTAAAAAAAATTCATTTATTTCAGGGATGCGGTAGCTGCCCAGTACCCACAAAAATCAACTAAACTCTGTCCTCACGAATCTGACTGATCTCTCTACCGAGTAGAAATTTTTCCCGTCTGTGAACGGCAAAAGGCCCGTGCGACGATGTACATGGTACAACCAAATAAGAAGCGTCAAATTTGGTCTTCAAAGAACATACACAAACCAGATCATGACCGCTCAAGATTTGTATGACTTCTGCAGTGGCGAAGCGTACCATGAGGCTCTGAGGCTGGCCTACCCTGTTTTCTAACGTATATTTTCTTTATCCTTGGTTTCTTAAAAAATAGTCAATAATTTAATATTTTGATTTTACGGTAACAAAATAGTAGGTTGGAAACACTGGGAGTCCCTTCCGTCTCAGCCTCACCATCTCGCTTGATAGGTTTACGGGCTATGCTGCTCAGGGAGCGAAGCTATTATTACTGGGAATTACACACATTGTTAGGAAGGTGCAAAGGCTCGCCTCTGGGAGTTTATTTTAGCGTTGAATTCATCTTTTAACAGAATTATGTATTTGTATTAGTTGTAACTTGTTTAATTTAGGTATATACTCTCAGAAGGTATTGAAAGTAACTGTTCTTTTCCCCCCACATGGGGCCTGGTTCACAATAGCTTGCAGAATATAAATCTGATACACAAAACATGTGTATAAATTTACCAAACGCTACCATACAGAATAAAATACTTATGTTTGTAATTTCAGTTGATTTTCCATTTCATAGAATCAGAGGGGCATTTATGATTTTGTTTCGGGGGACTTTGCTTGTTTCGGGATGGGCTTTGCTACCTTTATTCCTGGAAATGTGGAAATTCTACAATATCCATTAAACAACAAAAAGTTGCGGTAAAATTTCGGTGAGTGCTTAAGCCCGGAAGCCACTCTCTTATATATGAGTAGGGGTGGGGTGGGGATTCTGCGCCACTTCATCATTTCCAATAACAATCTAGTACATCCTCAATAATAATAGCGCACTCCTAATAACAATAGCGCAATCCCCCTACCTTCAAATAACTTCTAAACTACTCCTAATAATTTCTACCGCACTCCCTATTTCCCAAATAACTTCTATCACCATATCAAATAACTTCTATCTTACTCATAATAACTTCTAACATATTCTATCATTAAATTTAGTTACAAAAAATCAAGAAATCTGGTTCAAAAAAATTACTAAATCTAGTTACAAAAACAAAAAAAATCACTAAATTTAGTTACAAAAAAGTCACTAAATCTAGTTACAAAAACAAAAAATCACTAAATCTAGTTACAAAAAATCAAAAAATCTGGTTATAACCGGTTTTAAATTCAAAAAAATCAAAAAATCTGGTTATAACTGGTTTTGAATTCAAAAAATCAATAAATCTGGTTACAAAAACAAAAAAATCACTAAATTTAGTTACAAGAAATCACTAAATTTGGTAAAATAAAATTATAAAACACTTTTATGATTTAAAAATTCCATAAAAGTTAGCTAAATCTACATAATTACATAATAGTTACAAATTAGGATATTGATAGTGAAATCTTCTATTAATTTCATTCTCTATTGTAAATAATGATTTCTTAAACTCAGTCCACTGATCATAATTTATACTGAATAAACATCCATTAATTTCAAATACTACTTGTGTTTGATCTTGCACATTTTTTACAATCACATTGAATGAATTAGTAAGAATAAATTTCTTTTGAGGTTCCATTACTAACAACTCACTTTTTATAAGATTAGTTTTATTTAGATCATTTTTATTATTCAAATAGATAGTCATAGCTTACTTGTTATAAGGAAAATTTCATAAAACCACTTATCACTTAAATTTACATACAGAACTCAACAGTTGGATAATTATCTTTTAAACCAGTATATTTGATGCGCACACCATCTTTAACAATATCATCAATCATTTTGTCTGTCATTTGTTTTGTAAATCTAGGTGGAAGAAATACCTTAAAGTCATCACATTCAACTAAAATACTCTTACCATATTTAGTTTTTATTTTTTCCATTTTCACAATCATATATTCTGTATCTAATTCTAATTCTCTTAATCCAATTACTTGTTTTTGTTCAAGACTTCCAAGTTTAAAAAATCAATGTGTTTTGCCATATTTATTATATAGAATTTTTTTAATAATCTCGAATTTCATTAAGTATGTCATTGATTCTGTTAACAATATCTCTTACATTTTCATCTGTTAATTCACCATTCATTAGCTTAATTACATTAAGCTCATCTTTAAACAACCCAATTCGATTCACCATATTTTTATAATATTCTTTCTTTGAAGCTATATTAAACCGTGTAGATAAACCAGTGATAACAGCAGAAGCCGAAGCAAATGCAGTTGTAATAATTGAATACACTGTAACAGGAATAAATACATTGATGAACCCTGTAGAAGCTGATAATAGAATTGATAACGTAATAAGAGTAATATAAACACATTTTATTCTCTTAAACTTCCTTTTGTTTTTCATTAATAACTTCTCAAGATTTAATATAGTATCTTCAATTAACACAATTAAATTCTCACGTGGAATGTTATCTGGAATAGTCATTTTATTAAATAAGTTTTTATGATAATATCATAAAAACACTTACAAACTAAACAAATCTAATAAACATATAATTGATTTATATCTTCTCAATTATTTTTTCTTTCTCAACATCATACTCTAAATTTTTCTTACCAATCATAACAACATAGCAAATTGTTTTATCTGGTACATCGCTTTCAAAATTAACAGTCAGTTTCAAATTAGTTCTATCACTTACAGTTACTGATTTATGTTTGCTAGTATTAATTACAAACATCGGCCTATTTTCTAAAAATTCCTTAGGGTAATAAAACATCTCAGTATTTCCAATTGTAGCTCGCTTATATACCGTATACATTTCATAAACTTTCAAATACTTATGTTTTGCAAAATCTAAGTTTAAAGATTCTAATGGGAAAGATTCATTTCTAGAATTACGAAAATGGATATTCTGAACTTTACAATGATCAAAATAGCTTGAATCTCTTTCTTGATTATCATTCCTATTTGTTTGGAAAAAGGCAATTACGAAATTAGGCATATCAAATTCACTTGAGTTAAATTGTGTGGTTAAGTCGAATTCTAAATATTTACCACTAACTGATTTCTGTAAACATTGATACGTGTTAAATGAAATAGGAATCTTACCTTCTTTTAACATATTAGATCTTAACAAGGTGGCATAGTTAGGTTCATAATTAACAATAGGCATTCTTAACTCCATATTTGTAATCTTAATTTTACCTGGATGTGGTTGATCATTCTCATATGTTCCATCCTGCTTTTTTGTTTTCCAAATAGCAAATGCATTATCATCAGAACCACTTCTTTTAAATGTATATTTCAAACCTCCTTTCCACATAATATCTTTAAAATCTGAACAAAATCCTGGCAAAAGTCTTAGCAAAAACACTATTTCTTCATCTGTTCTTGCCCACGTAATTCCTTCCCATCCACATTCATCATAGTGATTTGCCTCTGGTTTTGAAATCGTACATGTGTTTACAGCTGTTGAAGTTAAACCAGGATAATCAATAATATCCAATATCTGTCCATGCTTACTAATTTGAATTTGAGAAAACAAATGTGGGAAGAAATTATTAATAAGTCTAATATTTTGACCAGTAGTATATTCTCCATCACCATCTCTACCTCTAATTTCAAAAGTTACATAAATATCGGCATAATAAGTATGTATAAAGCCATCACCCACGTCAATATCAAATTCAATAGACCTGTTTGGCTTATTTAAATTCTCGATTGTTTTTTGATTAGGTTTAAAGGATTGTAATTCATATGATTCTATCTTATCCATATTTATTATTAAAAAAATATTTGTAATCGTTATAAGAATTAAACCCATAAAAACTTAAATATAACTTCTCCAAATATCCTTATTCCTATTCACCTGACTAGTAATTTCTGAAAAACTATACCCATCTGTAAACATTTTTAACACTATAATGCATAAATGTCCACAAATGATCTCGTTAAAATGTTGTATACGGCTGCTATTGTACTCTATATTATGACCAAGATATTTTACGAGTGTTTTTGGCGGATTACCTCCAAATGAATCAAACACATACTTTCTATTTCCTTTTTTCCAATAACAAATCCAATGCGTTCCTATATTTTTAGACGTATCAAAATTAACAATACCACACTCATTCTTCCTTGGTTGTTTAGGCAATTCATCACTCATAAATACACCTCTAAAGTTTCTTAAGTTTTTTAAAACGTTGTATTAGGTCTAAATTACTTAAAGGTTTAATTTCTTCTTTTTCTTTACTGTTTTGGAGTTTACGTTTTTTGAAAGCTTACCACCTTGTTTTTCTTCCATTGCTAAGTTATGTCGCTTTTGTTCCTCTAATTCCATTTTATTCTTTTTTGCATCATCTACAGTCTTAACAATAGCAGCCGCACCTCCAGCAACAGAACCTAGAGCACCTATTAAAGCTAAAATCGTTGGAATAGTAAATATAAAACCGCCATAATGAACTTTATTATCATTTGTCTTCACTTCTTTGTTTATTTTCTTAAGTTGTGGTATAGAAAGAGATAGAGACATACATTGTCCTTTACTTAGTTTTGCTTGTTTTTGTTTGAGTTGTTTGTTAGTTAAAATGTGATCAATATTTAATTGTTTAAGTTCCTGATTAGGAATCGTAAATGTAAAACCTTTTAACTGCATATTTATTATATAATTAAAAGCATTTTATGAAAAAAATTTACATAAAAAGTACATATAAATCTAAATTAAAAACACTTATAAACCTATACTAAAACACTTATAAACCTAAACCAAATCTTACTTTTGTATTCATCACTAAAGCAGTCCCAAGAGCAGGCAATTTTTCAGTTATTAAATTAGCATCTTTAGCTAAAACTCTTTCCCAAGCTTTATTTTCTAATTCCTTATCTGCAATATGTCTTAATTCTGTATCTTTATTATCCCTATAGTATATATCATGTTCTTTACAAGCTGCGTCTAATGCATTTATACCTTTATCACCTCTTTCTAATCTTTCTTGTAACTTAGTAAAAGGTCCGCAAAATTCATAACCTGGTATATGTAACTCTGGAATTCCTTTCATGTTTAAAATTTTATTCATTAACCCTTTTCCATACTTTTCACTATTCCAAAATTTTGGTGGCAGTGTATTCAATATCTTTATCAAATAACCTATACCTTTTGGATCATTAGGTATGAATTGTGCGAGTTTAGAATTAATCATATCCATAATACCTACTTTCTCATTATAAAAGTTATCATTTCCAGATTTTTCTTCCCCATCAATAACAATCAAGCGATCAATCAGTTTTCTCACATCATCCATCCATATGTATTCTTTTGATAATTCGTTATATACCTGTATTCCTTCTCCAGATTTTGGGGTATTTTTTGAAGGTGTTGTTGGTTTTATATATTCATCCCAAATAGGTTTGATAATTTCTTTATATTTTTTACCTTTACTAGATTTTTGTTTTCTTGTACTTGGATCATTATTATGAAATGCAACACTAGAATCAATTACTATTTGTTTATATTTTTCTAGATCATCATCATTATAATTTGTTGGATTATGTTTTGTCAATAATTCCCATAAACCTTCTGTTCCAGTATAATGTCGATTATTAATAACTAAATCATCACCATGAATTTTAACTTCCGCATTTCCTATCATATGTATAATTTTCCCATCTTCATCATATGGCTGTATTCCAAAACTTTTATCATCTCTAGTTGCATAATATCTTGAGGCAATTTTACCCAAATGAGTTGTTGCTAAAGATTCTATTCCTTCTACTTTATATTTAATTTGTTTTTTCATGTGTTTTATTTCTTCTGTTATAGGCGTATCACTTTCATTTATAGGACTATCATACATAGGTGGTGTTTCTAATAAGCTTGAATCCACTCTAGCACTTTTATGTACAACTGGAACTAACTCTTGAATTAGATTTTTATTTTCTTCTGCTACTTTTGATTTATCTTGCCTAAATCTTTAATTGCATCAATAACAGGCTGATCTTGTTCTTTAAATTTTTCATACTTACTTCGATTACTTTGTTTAATTTCCTTAAATCTTTTAATAAGTTCTTCTTTTAACTTAATATACTTCTTAGCTTTATTAACATCCATTTATTATATAAAGAAAAAATAAAATAAAAATAAAAACATAACATAACATAACATAACATAATATAACATAACATAATATAACAACATAACATAACATAACATAACATAACATAACATATTATAACATAATATATTATAACATAACATAACATAATATAATATAACATAATATAATATAGCAATAACATAACATATAGGTTCACCTATATTCATATACGTTTAACTTACACTTTTAAAAATTCTTTAATTTTATTTCTATATTTACCATTATTCGCCTTCCTAGTCATATCTATTGTTAAGAAACCATGATCTTCACTCCAACACTTATTACATAATGATTGTAATTTTTCAAACGACATATCAGATCCAACAAATTCATCATATATATGTTTTAAATTTACATTGTCCTGTCTAAATATACAAAGAAAGTTTAAGTTGTCCCTAATTAATTGTTTTGGCACTTTAGAATATGTTTGTCCAAGATAGAAACAGTTCAAACCCTTATGACGCCCTCGAGTAAAATATTCTCTAACGTGATTTTGTTCTTCTAATATGAAATCATCAAATACTACCACAGAATAGTCCTCACATTCATCTAATGGAATAATCTCTTCATTGTTTCCTTTTATTATTGCTATTGTGTCTTTAATATTACGTTCTATATCTCGAAAAAGTTGTATTAAGTGTTGGTATTTAGGTTGATTTAAACTTTTAGAATATATATAAACATTTATATATTTTAACCAGTTAGGTGCTAGCAAAAAATTATCAATCATTAACGTTGTTTTACCACATCCACTAGGCCCAACTATTAAACATCTTATATCATCAGGTAGCAACTCACCATTCCTCTTTCTCTTCGCTGTTTCTTCTGTTAACCTTACTTTAATATCCCAATTATCCATTTTAATTATTTATTATATAATAAATGAAAGTATTTAATTTAAATGGTTATTCATCTGTATTAAACATGTCATTGCATTACCCATTTGAAAACGATTTAGAAGTAGCTGTTGCAGGATTTTATACAACATACTTAACTCCAAACATTACAGAAAAGAACAATAAATTAACACTTTGTAGTAGTGACTCAGTAGTTTCAGAACAATTCATAATTCAACCTGGTCAATATAATTTAAAGGAATTAGAAGAATATATTAAATCAAATCTTCCATATAGCAACGATGCTTCTGAAATTATTAAAATTAGTGAGGATAGAAGGAAAAATAGAGTTAAAATATTTAGTGAGTTTTGTAGTATAACCTTAGATAGCATTAATACTGTATTAGGTTTTAGTGACAAGTACTTAGCTGAAAACATAGAACATATTGGAGATAAACCACCAAGGTTTCATCCGTTTGATACTATAAATATTCACTGTGATTTAGCAGAAGGTATGATTTTAAAACATAATGACACAACACACAACGAAACAGACTTAATTGCAACATTTAGAACAAATGCAGAATTTAGAGAACCAATTATATATGAACCTAATGAAAAGATATTTTTCCCAATACATCACAATAAATTTAATAATTTCAAAGTTTCAATTAAAGATGAGAATGGTGATTTGATTGATTTTGGTGGAGCTCGTATAACTGTTTTACTTGCTATTAAATAGATTATAAATTTTGTATATAATAAATATGGATATATTTGGTAATGTTAAAAGTAAGGTAAGCAATATTAGTGAGGATAAATTAAATAATGTTGTTAATGTAAGCCAATTTAGATCATTAGAAGCTAGTATTAACAGTCAATTACAGAATGATAGAAAACGATTTGAAGATGTATTAGAAACGTTGCAAGACACATATATAAAGAAAGAAGATTTTCAAAAGATTAGGATGGATACTACTAAATTGATTATGCAAAAAGAAACTCTACCCCTACTATATCGATTGAGAGCTAAAAATGTTAAGGAACCAATCTTTAGAATATTCAATCTTTCTAATGGTTATAAATTTCTCTATAATGGTAAAATAATGCACATGGAATTAAGTTTGGATAAATACTTTCTAGAGATATATTTAGGTGATACTTTGATTGAGCAGTTACCTTTGAATTTTAAAAAGAATGATATAATAACGATTAAAGCAAATAAAAATTCAGCAATGGAAGAAGGACAATTATTGTTTGTTGTAATGTATATAGAAAGAGAACTTTCGTAAAATTATCATTTGCTATATTCAATCTATATAACAACATTCTAATTCAATCCATATATATATAACATTTTAATTCAATCTATATAGCAACATTCTAAATTGAATTATACAGATGAATTATAAATTGTTATATAGATTGAATTATTGACTAAGTTATAGAATGTTATATTGATTAAATTATATAGATGAACAGTGTTTGAATTGTAGAAGTTATTATATAGATTGATTATAGATTGAAGTTCATGATCAATTATAGTATTAATCAACACATACCAACAACAGCATTAATTATAGTATTAATCAACAACAGCATTAATTATAGCATTAATCATCAAATATCAACATCCATTAATTATAGTATTAATCATCAAATATCGACAACAGCATCAAACAAACATATGCTTAAATTATAGTTTGAATTAGGCCGATCTTTAGAATGATGTTGTTAGTTGAATTATAGTTTGAGTTAGGCCGATCTTTAGAATGATGTTGTTAGTTGATATAGTGTTTGAATTATAGATTGAGGTTAATAATTTTCTATATAATAAATAGTATGATGTATTGTGTTAAGTGTAAGAAATCAACAGATACAAAAATAGATAACATTAGAATAGAACAAACAAAGAATGAAAGATGTATTAAGAAAGGTATATGTGTTGTATGTGGTACTAATAAATCTCAATTCATTAAAAAGCCCGATTGACTATATGAAGGTGAAGGTATTAGAGAAGATATTATAGAAGAAATTCATAAACCATCTAGAAAAAATTATGCTAGGTTAAGTGTTATTGTTAAAGGTATAGATGATTTATGGCAAGCTGATCTTGTTGAAATGGATAGTGGTGTGTTAAAAGGTGTTTCAAAATTAAATAAAGGTTATAAGTATTTACTAACAATTATAGATGTGTTTTCAAAATATGCGTTTACTGTTCCTGTTAAAGATAAGAGTGGGAAAAATGTTACAGAAGCATTTGAATCAGTGTTAAAAGTAAGAAAACCTAATAATTTACAAACTGATCAAGGTAAAGAGTTTTATAATAAAGAATTTGAAGATTTGATGGGAAAAAACAATATCAATCATTACTCAACATATAGTGGTAAAAAAGCTTCTGTTGAAAGATTTAACAAAACACTTAAACAAAATATGTGGAAGAAATTTACTGTTCAAGGTAATTATAAATGGTTAAAAATATTGCAAGGTTTGGTTGATGAATATAATAATAAAGTACATAGAACAATTGGTGTGAAACCTGTAGAAGTGAATAAGAAAAATGAGCATGTGATATTGAAAAAAGTGTATAAGAAAGAATATAAGTCTGTTAAGTTAAAGTATAAGATTGGTGATTATGTTCGTATAAGTAAAATTAAAGGTTTCTTTGAAAAAGGTTATACACCAAATTTGTCAGCAGAAGTGTTTGTTACTAATGAGGTTATACCATCTAATCCACCAACATATAAAATTAAAGATTTAAACAATGAAGAAGTTAAAGGAAGATTTTATGAACCAGAATTATTGAAAACTAAATATAAGGATGAGTATTTGGTTGAAAAAATATTGAGAAAGAAAGGTAATAAAGTGTTTGTTAAATGGTTAGGGTTTGATAATTCACATAATAGTTGGATAGATAAAGAAAATGCTGTAGTGTAAATTTAATGTGTTTAACTTTTATGAATATTTTCATACAAGGTAATAAAGTGTTTGTTAAATAATTAGGGTTTATTAAATGGTTAGGGTTTAATAATTTACATAATAATTAAATAATTAGGGTTTAATAATTTATATAATAATTAAATAATTAGCGTTTATTAAATGGTTAGGGTTTAATAATTTACATAATAATTAAATAAATAATTTGCATTAATAATTAAATAAATAATTTACATAATAAATAATTAGAGTTTATTAAATGGTTAGGGTTTAATAATTTGCATAATATAATATTATAAATGTTATAGTGTAATTTAATGTGTTTAACTTTTATAAATATTTTCATAAAAGGTAATAAAGTGTTTATTAAATGGTTAGGGTTTAATAATTTGCATAATAATTAAATAAATAATTTTCATAATAATTAAATAATTAGAGTTTATTAAATGGTTAGGGTTTAATAATTTGCATAATAATTAAATAAATAAAATATAATATTATAAATGTTGTAATGTAATTTAATTTGTTTAAACATGAAAAATATTATGAAAATGAATTAAAAAATCTGGTGAATATAAAAAATGATACAGTGTTTTTTCATATAAGGTGTGTTATTATATGGAAAAACACTGTATCATTTTTTTATGTCGACATTAACAGCTGTATTAGAAAAATAAGTATGCTAATGTTGGTATAAAAATATTATGAAAATGAATTAAAAAATCTGGTGAATATAAAATTACGATACAGTGTTTTTCCATATAAAATGAGTATGAATAATGTTAATTTTACTGGTGAGGAGATGAAGGAGATGTCAATTACAAAACTAAAACAAATATGTAAAGTCAAGAAAATCCGCGGCTATAGTTATTTAAATAAGAGTGAATTAATCAAAAAAATCGAACAATACCAAAATGAACCAGATGAATTGAAAGTTATATACACAATGAAAGTTGATGAACTAAAAAACCATTGTAAAAGGAAGGGGATAAAAGGTTATTCTAAATTAAGAAAGGCTGAACTTATTGATCGTATTATAAAATATGAAGATGAACAAAACAGATTACAAATTAGAAACATATTTCCATTTAAACAAGATGTTTTTGAAGAATCCAAACCACAACGAATACCAATTAAAGTACAAACAAAGGAAACGGCAATACAGAAACGATTACAAACTATCACAATCGAAAACATAGGAGGATATAAGGATCCGGTGAAGTTTTTAAATATAAGTGGGAAAGTAGTTATTAATAAAATCAAGGAAGAATTAAAGCATCACCCATTAAAAGTCAACCTTGTATTCATTTGTGATTATATTAAAGATAAAGAAGTACAAGAACGCAATTTTAAAACTATGAATGAAAGAATATTACAATCAACTGACTTAGATGAATATATAACTAATGCTAAACAAAAACTATGTAGAGAGATGGAGGAATTTCAAGGAAGAGGTTCAGGTTGGTCATTACATCAAATTAAATATTTAGAAATCAGATTAAATAAATATGTACCATTACGAGCTTCTTCCTATATTGACCTTCCTAAACCAATTACAGATAAAAAAGCAGTGATTAATGTTCAAAATAAAGATAATAAATGTTTCTTATATTCTATTGCATGTTATTTAAAACCTATAGATCACCAATCTCATCCTCAACGGCCTTCAAACTATACAGAAATTGTGGATGAATTACAAGAGAAATATTGTAAGGGTATTGAATTTCCTGTACAATTAAAAGATATAGTAAAGTTTGAAAAAAGAAGTAACATATCCATTAACGTGTATACCTATGATGATGAATATAATATATACCCACTTCAAATCACAAAAAATAAGCAGGATAAACACATCAATTTATTATATGTAAAAGATGAAAATAATGATCACTTTTGTTGGATAAAGGATTTATCAAGATTAATAAGAAGTCAAGTAACAAAGCATAAGGAAAAATTATACTTTTGTGATAGGTGTTTAACAAGACATTTTAGAAATGAGATACAATTACAAGAACATGAACTATATTGTAAGGAGCATGAATCTGTTAGAACTTCCAAAACCATATAACAATCAAATACAATTTCAAAATTATAATAGATCATTGAGGGTACCATTTGCGATATATGCCGATTTTGAATGCTTGTTATGTAAAATGGATGTAGACCATAATTGTTCTAAAACTGTGAAGTATCAAAAAGCATTTACCAATGAGTTTCTGTTATTACATCAAATACTCAAATGGTGTGTATAAAAGGCCTGTTAGTTATATTGGTTTAGATGCTGCAAAGGTGTTTGTGGAGAATTTAAAACAAGAAGCAATAGAAATAAAGAAAATATATAACAAAACAGTTGAAATGATTGACCTAACTAAAGATAAGGAAAATAGATATAATAATTCCAATAGTTGTCATATATGTGAGAGAAACTTGAATGATTTACCACCAGCAATTGAAAAACAAATAAATACGTTAAATAAGAAAATAAAATTCGCTAAAAATAATGATAGCATGGTTGAAAAATTAGAAGAATGGAAACATGAATTAGGTAAATGTTTGAAAAATATAAATATAAATAAAGCAAAAGTAAGAGATCATGATCATTTAACTGGGAAGTTTAGAGGTGCAGCTCACAGTTATTGTAACTTAAGCTATCGAAATCCTAATTTTATTCCAGTATTTATTCACAATGTAAGTGGTTATGATACTCACCTATTTGTTAAAGAACTTGCTTATGATAAGAATGAAATAAAACTAATTGCAAACAATGAAGAAAAATATATAACATACTCAAAATATGTGAAGGTTGATAAAAAGAATGGAATTAATTTACGATTTCTAGATTCATTTAGGTTTATGTCAAGGGGTTTAGCAGAACTAACAAATAACCTTACAAAAGAACAATATAGAGAAACGTTAAAGTATTTCACTAATGATTTATTAGATTTAGTTATTAAAAAAGGTGTGTACCCATATGATTATATTGACTCAATTGAAAGATTAGAAGAAACAAAACTACCTTCAAAAGAAATGTTCTTTAATAAACTTACTAACACCCACATCAGTGATGAAGATTATGAGCATGCGAAAAATGTTTGGAAGTCATTCAATATTAAAAATCTAGGTGAATATACAGAACTTTATAACAAGACAGATGTATTAATATTAGCCGATGTATTTGAAAATTTTAGAGATGTGTGTTTAAAGGCATATGGTTTAGATCCTGCTTGGTATTTCACTGCTCCTGGTTTATCGTGGGATTCAATGTTAAAGGTGACTAAAATCGAACTAGAAATGTTAACTGACTATGACAAAATATTAATGATTGAAAAAGGTATAAGAGGTGGAATTTCACAATGTAGTAAGAGGTATGTAAAAGCAAATAATAAGTATATGAAAAGTTATAATAAAGATGAACTTTCAAAGTATTTAACTTATCTAGATGCAAATAATTTATATGGATGGGCAATGAGTCAATACATGCCTTACAAAGACTTTAAATGGGTTCAACCTTACATAAACATAATGAATATTCCAGATAATTCACAAAATGGTTACATATTAGAAGTTGATTTAGAATATCCAGAACACTTACATGATAAACATACAGATCTACCATTAGCTCCAGAAAATATGTGCCCACCAGGATCGAAACAATCAAAATTATTAACAACGCTTTACAATAAAGAAAGATATGTTATTCACTATAGAAATTTAAAATTATATATGTCACTTGGAATGATATTAAAGAAAATTCACCGAGTATTAGAGTTCAAGCAATCAAACTGGTTAAAGGAATATATTGATCTAAATACAAATATGAGAACACAAGCTAAGAATAATGTCGAGAAAGATTTTTACAAGTTAATGAATAATAGTGTATTTGGTAAAACAATGGAAAACATTAGAAAGAGGCCATCAATTAGTTTAGAATGTGATCCAATGAGGGTGGAAAAGTTAATAGCGAAACCGAACTTTGATTATAGAACAATATTTACTGAAGATTTGTGTGCAATACATATGAAAAAAGAAAAATTAACCTTCAACAAACCTATATATGTTGGTATGAGTGTGCTAGATTTGTCAAAACTATTAATGTATGATTTCCATTACAACATTATGAAACCTAAATATGATATTGATATAAACTTATGTTATATGGATACTGATAGTTTTATATATGAAATTGGGACAGATGACTTCTACAAAGACTTAAATGAAATGATTGATTTATTTGATACAAGTGATTATGGAAAGGATAATCAATATGGAATACCATTAGTAAACAAAAAAGTATTAGGAAAGATGAAGGATGAAAACAATGGTAAAATAATGACAGAATTTATTGGGTTAAGGTCGAAAATGTATGCCTTTAAAGTTGAAAATAAAGAGGAGAAAAAAGCAAAAGGAATAACAAAATGTGTAGTAGCAAAAGAGTTACAATTTGATGATTATAAGCAAACCCTATTCAATGATGTGAAAATATATAAAAATATAAATCTAATTCGAAGTTGTAAGCATGATGTGTATACCATAGCTGTAAATAAGTTAGCATTAGATTCGAATGATGACAAAAGATATATACTAGAGGGTGGTATAAGTACATTAGCTTGGGGGCATTATAAGATATAGTTAAAATGTATTTATGTGTAGTTTAGTTTTAGGTCATATTTAATTAACTTTTATGTTTAGTTTATTTTTAGGTCATATTTAATTAACTTTTATGTTTAGTTTAGTTTTAGATAAAATTTAATTAACTTTTATGTATAGTTTAGTTTTAGATAAAATGTAATTAACTTTTATGTATAGTTTAGTTTTAGGTCATATTTAATTAACTTTTATGTATAGTTTAGTTTTAGATAAAATTTAATTAACTTTTATGTGTAGTGTAGTTTAGGTCATATTTAATTAACTTTTATGTTTAGTTTATTTTTAGGTCATATTTAATTAACTTTTATGTATAGTTTATTTTTAGGTCATATTTAATTAACTTTTATGTTTAGTTTATTTTTAGGTCATATTTAATTAACTTTTATGTATAGTTTAGTTTTAGGTCATATTTAATTAACTTTTATGTTTAGTTTATTTTTAGGTCATATTTAATTAACTTGTATGTTTAGTTTATTTTTAGGTCATATTTAATTAACTTGTATGTTTAGTTTATTTTTAGGTTATATTTAATTAACTTTTATGTTTAGTTTAGTTTTAGGCCATATTTATATTTTTAAGTTATAAAAGTTGTTTTTTGTAATTTTATCCTTAGACATAGGCAACCAGTAATGCATGAAAATAATTGTTTTTGTAGTCTAGTATTTATGTCTTGTTTAAATTTCCTTAATACATTCTTACATAGTGAAGATTTTTGATTTTTTATAATTTTATCCTTACACATAGACAACCAGTAACGCGTTAGAAAAAAAATATAAAAAATAGAAACCATTTACCGTTTGAATTTTGAAAATCGGTTAATATTTGACGATGTTGTAGTCAATTCAAAATTTCGGGAATTTTTTACGGGTTTATTTTTGAGTTTTCGGGAAAATGTTATTCTTTAAAAAAGTCTAAAAATTTTATTCTAATTATGGTAGTATTTTCATTTTTTCGATTTGTTGAAATTTTGTGGAGATATTGAAAAAGGGAAAAGTATCCTTTGGGTGATGCAACCATTTATGCATTTTAAAAAAATGGTTATGTTATTAGTATTCATTTACCGTTTGAATTTTTGAAATCGGTTAATTAGGAGCCGAGGAATTAATTAATAACGTTATTTGGGGGTGGCACTGTAAGTGTTGCCAACTCACTTTTAACAATTATCATATTTATTAGTAGTGGGGTGAATTCATCCCTATATGTTTTAAAGCGATATCTTGAAAAATTAAAATCCTGGAACGTTCCGAAAAAATATATGGAGTTGGATACACTGACTTTTTCTTTTTTGAACATTAATGTTTTAGCTATATTTACAACCTAGGTGACTATGATCAATAAGTTACTCACCTACTCAATAGATGGTGTGGCATGTAGTATGTTTCAGAGTAATAAAAGCTAGAGAGTTGCGGACAGATTTTGTTTCAAGAATTTTCTTCAAAGTGATGATTGTGAATCGAAAAAAGCGGGACTGACAAGAAGCCGTGACACCTAGGACAGACAGCCTGGACAGACAGCCAGGACGGACAGTTTTGGTGTTGTTATTATTACATACTCAGAAGAAAGAGAGAAGGAAACTGAATTGTAAATGTGTGCGTGTGTTGTGTTGGGTTGTATAAATACAGGCGGCAAAATGCTAAATTCGTTATTTTTTATCCGATTTTGATAATTCAAACGGCATTTAAAAGAGTATGTATCAGAGTTTAAAACGCAATTGTTCATTCTTGTTAAATGTTGTTAGATTTAGTGATTTTTTTGTTTTTGTAACTAGATTTAATGATTTTTTGTAACCAAATTTAGTGATTTTTTGAAGTCAAAACCGGTTATAACCAGATTTTATAACTAGATTTAGTGATTTTTTAAAGTCAAAACCGGTTATAACTAGATTTTGTAACCAGATTTAGTGATTTTGTAACTAGATTTAGTGATTTTGTAACTAGATTTAGTGACTTTTTTGTAACCAGATTTAGTGATTTTTGTAACTAGATTTAGTGATAGAATGCATTAGAAGTTATTATGAGTAAGATAGAAGTTATTTGATATGGTGATAGAAGTTATTTGGGAAATAGGGAGTGCGGTAGAAATTATTAGGGGTAGTTTAGAAGTTATTTGAAGGTAGGGGGATTGCGCTATTGTTATTAGGAGTGCGCTATTATTATTGAGGATGTACTAGATTGTTAATGGAAATGATGAAGTGGCGCAGAATCCCCACCCCACCCCTACTTATATGCAACTCCACAGAATACAATATTAAATATCTCGCATTGGTTCAAATAAAGTTTCTTCTGAGCATTAAGATTTCTCGTGAAATTATTACATGATGCATTAATTAAATACAAGTAAACGAACGCTAATAAAAAAGAAATTCGGCAGCTAACTGAAAGAATGCACTTTCTTTTTCCCTCCCTCCATTTTCAAATATGCAGGAAATGAAAACACCAAGTAGGGAGGAAATTCCCCTCAACCCTCATGCAAATCTCAGACAGAAGAAAGTATGAACTTCACTTCAAAATATTTATAGTGGAGCTAAATGGGAATATTTCATTAATACATAATCCGTGTTTTCCTCATGTAAATATTGGTTGACGACTACTACTACTACTACTACTACTACTACTACTACTACTACTACTACTACTACTAATAATAATAATAATAATAATAATAATAATAATAATATAGGTTACTTTCCGTCTACTTTTGTTTATATGTTCATTCTTCTTGTTAAACAACAAGAGCAACAAAACTATTATGTATATATGCACATAAAGTCAACTCTAACCAGTGTTAGAAATACAGCTAAGAAAGTTTTTTTTTTTTTTTTTTGTTTAACTCAATAAGGAAAATAGATTTCTGACTATGATTTTAAACATTTTATAATACATTAAATATTATTTGTGTTATTAGTTTGTTGGGCCTACCCTACTTGTGGGATTACGCCTTCGCCACTGGACTTCTGTGAAAAAAAAAAAAATCACAGAAATCAGTTACATATGTGCCCTCCGAAGTTGTACAAGCTAATGCTACTACCCTTGAAAAATGCAAACCCGTACGATTAGGGCAAAGCAGCGTCGCTTAGCACAAATACATTGTGATGTTACAAGAATATCAAATTCAAGCGAATATGAAGATGTACAGATAATATCAATGCTCACAGAATTCCACTGTTTTGATTTTCACTTCCAAAACTTCATTACGTGCGTTTATGATCACCAGTGGTGACAAAGTCGTTGAAGATGTCAATATGGAGCATAATAATTTGTACGTTCGCTTCTTTTACCGGCAGGGCGAAGAACATCACGAAATCAAAAAATTCATGTATCCTGGGTACCTCTGTCACATATTTTGGGAATACTTACACCTTTGGAATTGACATCCACAGGAAGAAGCTAACGTTTTACAGAAAAATTTATGCAACGAATTTCTGTTATAAACGCACCGTTATTAGACTATCACACGTGTTTTTTATTCGTGCTTTGTTAGTAACATGGCATTTTACTGCTCTAGTCGTATTTAATTCCATTTTCACGTATTGTATGTGTTATAGGTACAAGAAATACATGCCATTACCCTGTATTTTGACATCCTTTTATACGTAACTTTCAAAAGTTAGTTTGCATACCTGCCAACTATGAATCTCCAGGATTTTTATTTCATCTTTTTTTTTCTTCATCATAAGTACATATCTGTCCACCTTTTCATTTGTAAGATACTGTATTTCGCATACAACGTGATTTTGTCATGATTTGTTACACGCCATATTGAAAATGTGGCCGCCGTAGGCATACGGAATGGAAAAATGAAATGAAATGGCATCTTTAAGTTTTACGTCCAAGAGTTATGCTGGCTAAGCTAAAGGAGACGATGATGATGAGAAATGAATGAAATAGTGGAATGAAGAAAGTGGGAGGAAAAGGAAGAACCCCGAGAAAAAACGCATACGGCGTTTCTCTACCAGAAAGCTCACTTGGTGCGATCTGAGATCGAACTAAGGACCCCATGCACCACAGGTGAACGCTCAACTGATTTTCGGGGAATGGACCCGGACCAGTTGTGAATTTTTTCACTCTTTATATATATAACTAAACTGCGCACTAATTTCAGGATATCAGTCTTTTCGATAGCTTGACACGAAATGAATGAATAAATAAATAAATAAATAAATAAATAAATAAATAAAAAACTAATGAGCACCCTTAAAATTACAAGTACACACGTGATCCTGAGTTCGATCTCTATATAGGGGAAAAAGAAGCCCAAGTAGTGGCGCAGTAAATCATTAATCATAGGAAAAGGAACGCTAAACTGCAGTTAACTAATAAAACCGAGCGAAGTAGCTCAAGTGGTAGAGTGTTGGCTTCGCATTTGGGAGGTCGTGGGTTCCATTCCCGCTGCCGACCATCCTGACTGGGGTTTTCCAGGGTTTCCTTCAGTTCTACCAGGCAAATGTCGTTATGGTACCTACTAAACAGGCCCTCGCCGATACCTTCCCATTCTTACTGTTGTTGTTAGATATCCAGTATAAAATGGTCTCTGAGATGTATCTGGTGATCGTTAAATAAAGAAATAAATGAATGAATAAAACAGCGTTAAACTCTTTGAACTAAACAAATAAAATAAACAGTATGAGCATGATTAAACTGCCAATAATCTAATTTTACCTAAATCCTAATTACATAACCATGGCATGAAAGAATAAAAGTGTACAAGGCGCTTAATTACCAACCTGCGAAGCCTCCTCTGACAGCCGCGACACCAAAGTCCCCATGAAGCTGCTGGACTGTTGCAAGAAGAGATCTATAGAAAGCTGACGCATGGATACGGAAAGGTACGTCAGAAGGCTTCCTCGTTGGATTTACTTCACAGACGATGTAACTGGAATTTACAATTACGGAAGGGATATTAGTGCAAACACTATGATACCTACAATATTAATGAACCTTTATTGGAACTTGGTGGTTTTAAACCCAACGACACAAAATAATTGTAATAAAATCGCGAATTATAAGTGAAAAAAATAAAAGAATCATCATTAATTTTATTCATGAAAATCATATTGGTAATTCTGTGGGTGAAACTGAACGAATATTTTTGTAATGTCTTCAATTTCGTATACATGCGTATCATTATTTTTGAAATCACAAGGACAGGATATGTAATTTTTTTGAAATCGTTGGAAGCAGAAGCAAGGCGTTTTCAAATAGTCAAAAAGCACCTTTGGTAATATAGTATTTGTTTGTAAATAAAAGTAATTAACATTTCGGATAAAATCATGAAGAATTGAAAGCAAACCATGAAGCGAATTAGACTTCAAAATACTTCGTATTTTCGCATCGTTTGATAATAACAATATTTTTTGTCATTAGGACTTTCCTAAGATTTTGTAAGCTTTAAAATACAACAATAATGACTTTTAGCAAATTAGAAAGGAAAAATAGTTGAAACAAAGGACAATAATTCATATAAAATGACCAGGTTTTCAACCGAAAAATCATCCTGCATCAAATCTTTCAATGGAGGAGCCTCCAAGAAGTTTCCATGAACGCAAATATTTCAAATACAGAAAGAAAGACCAGTGACTGGTCAAAGCTAAACTTCACCTGCAGCACGTAAAGTATAATAATAGAAAACTTAAACTGTCTATTTGCACGTAACATGATTTTGGGAGGTCTCTAAAGTGACAGACGGATTTTTATACTTGAATATTCAATATTGAACAAGTTTATAAATTATATCTTATCTAATTAAGCTTACATAACGTATCAATATTATTAAATGTCTTCAGTTAAATGACTACATTCTTACAAAAGATATCCACTATACTACTGACTTACTTTCCACATGACCACTTCCTCTGTAAATCATTTGGGTCATCAATACAATATTGTCATTCATGACAGTAAGAGATTGTAACCACCATTCGTTTAATTTCACTCTTTAATTTGATTCACAAATTTAGAATTCCTTTTCAGTTATTAATTTGATCTCTCTTTCTTTTATATTTTAATTGTTTCGTCTTAATTTAAATTTCTTCCCAAAGTTTGCTTTTTTAAATATAGTCTGATTCTGAGTACCTTTTAGGATTTCTTTCACACGAATAAAATTGAATGAAAATTACACTCGACTACCCAAATGCACTTAAATTAATTTTCCAAACAATAATTCGGCTGGCCCTGGTTTATCTACAAACGTTTGTTGAAACTTGTTCTGTCCAAATCGTTTTTAAACAAATGTTCGCAAATGTTAAAACAAACAAACAAAAAAAAAAATTTTTAAAAACGAAATTCAGTTTGTTGTTTCAAAATCGATTTTCGCTGTTCGGTTTTAAAAACTGAAGTTCGAATTCTGATCTTCTCCTTTTTAAAGTTTAAGGTCGAAATTCGTGTTAGAATATCGATATTCAAATAGGACCAGTGGAAAAGAAGTAACTTCTGCTTTACACTCATTAAAAAAGCAACAACGATATGAAATGGTCAAACGATAAGTTAGAATAATGGAAACATTGCAAAACGAGGCACCCTACACTTTCTGTTTTGACTACAAAGTACGTGTTTAAACCTAAGAGTTTCTTCCATTTCCTGAGGGATTGTTATAAAAAAACGAAGTCCCGACATGATATAACAGCATTTTTGTATGGAAATTTTAAGAATATATATCCACTGTTACCACAAATACTGTAGCAAAGTTTTAAGTGCATTCACACAAAATGGTTAAAGTTATTTTAATATCCGAATAACATGAGCTACATGGATGCATTATGAACCAAAATCACCATTAGCATGCATACAGTCCTTAAGTCTTTGTGGCCACTCATCAATTGCATTACGCAGCACATCAACTGGAAAATCTGTATCTGCCTTTCGAAGAGACTGCTTTAAACATTCAATATTGGGATGTCTCTTCTTGTAAAATATCTCCTGAGGCATGCACCACGATTTGTAGTCCAAAGGGCTTAAGTCCTGAGTTGCAGAAAGCCAATCTGAAGTGAAAATGAAGTTCGGAACATCTGCCTCCAGCCACTGCTGTGATGTCCGTGCGTTGTGTGCTAGGGCTCTGTCCTGCCGGAAGCTCCAGTTCTGTCTATGGAAGAAAGTGCTTGTAAGATTTTTCATTAATGAAGAAAGGGAACTAGTAGTTGGACGATTTGCTTTAGCATTGGCACTATCAGCATCTTAATCTTTAATTCCAAGACATCAGACTACAGGCATCAAGGTACTTGTCTTTTCCACATTATTTACAACTCAAGAGTTTGTCTCGCTCTCATGTGGTTTGGGCTTTTTATGAGAGGGCGAGCCCGGACCCAATTTTAAGGTGCTAGTACCCATAAAAAGTTGGTATTAAATATACATTTATAAAGATAAAATGTTTGTGAACGCCGCAACTTCACACTCGGAAGTACTGCGACAACTTACGCTACTCACCTGGCCATTCCGTAGGATCTAGGGGTGTTCCAAAAACCGGTCAACCGGTTAAGGTTCGGGAACGATTCGGTTCGGTTTCGGAACAGTTAGCTTCGGTTTGTAGAATGGTTCGGTTCGGTTTAAGAACTGTTGGACCATATTTGTGGACTATTTTGTTTAGTTTCTGTTCAATATTCGAAATCGATGGAAATGCAGTTTGCGTTATCAGGGACAGTCCAACCTGAGATTACAATAAGTGTGTAATGTTATGTTTTCGGTATAACTTTATTCAGATGTAAAATTATTTCGATATTACTGAAACAATTGAGGGTTTATACTGTGTAGGTACTTTTAATGATGCTTTGGAAATTGAAATAAAATTCTTAATATCAGTTGGAAGACAACTTTACAGCATATGCAGATTTAGGATAGATGCGACAATTACTTGGGAATTGGGAACTACTTTAATTTAATAGTACTAAATTATGTTCTAGTGTGAAGAGTCGCACAATGGAAATATTACAGTTATACTATTTTATGAGTACTAAAACTACCAGAAATTTAACAATTTGTATTACAGTTCGGTTTCTGTTAACCGTTCCAAACCGGTTTAAGTAACAAACCGAAACCGCGGTTTACGTTTCCAGGAACCGTCCACCCCTAGTAGGATCAGTGTGGGGCGACGCAGTCAAGGGGAATGGAGTTACAAACAAAAAAAAAAAAGTCGATACAAACATGCCCCCCCCCAAAAAAAATGGAACTAAGACAACCTGTCGAATTAAACGATAGATCCCACCAGCCCACAAGAAAACAAAGTACATGGATTTTCTTTATCTTTCAGTGTTTTTATTATTATTATTATTTGCTTTTATTATGTTTTAATAGATTTTGTTGTATTTTTAAAATATTTTCAGAGACTTGGACAACGGTCAATATAAACAGCCGGCCAAAATGGGTGCATTGCATCACAGATGGAGAAAGACGTCCACAGACCATCCACCTCCAAAGACTAACACCAACCAGTCCTACTTGGTGTGCATGCGCTTCTCTTCTGCGTACCATGGCTCCGGATGCATGGGTCTTCCAAACCACAAACCCCAATTGCACAGAAAGAAAGAGAGACCACAGCGAGGTTGGCGTTCAGAGAAAGCAGTCCATATCCGAGGCTTTTCTTTGTACTTTGCTCGATCGCAAGTTTCAAATGGTGTGCCAGCACTGCCCCTAACCTGAAGGACCAATGTCTGATTGCAGTTCCAAAGAAATGGGCGGAAGAGGCGCCATATCCCGACGCCGAGTACTGAGATATAAAAATTACAAATCGCATATGAAAATATTTCTTTAATGTATTAGGTCAACATACAAGGGGATACCATGAAATATGAAATTTCTCTCAGCAGGAAATGTATTCATACTGCTTTAGAAACTGTTTCTTATGGGAAGAGTTGCGTTAATGGGAGAATTTTACCTTACGAGGGCTGAGCATAACTACAGCGTATGCGCATATGGCATAAAAACTGGAGCAAAAACATGAAATTAACTTAAAAACAGCAAACCAACTTGTGCTAGATGACCACTAAAAAAGTACGAATGCTATTTAACCGAGTCAAAGCAGGAGTGTAGCAGGGAAACTAGAATGAGTGGAAGGTTCGTAGAGAGCGACGATGGGTATATCCATACCGGAAAAGCACTTTATATGGCATAAAAACATATCCCATACATGTGGCAACACTATACATTGCCTTTATATAATACTTCACTGCATCATGTCTTTCTTATGGAATACCATGTGGTAAAGAGCATACTTGCCATTTTACTTCTACTTTACTATAGACGTAAGAGGTAAGATCCCGATATGTTTTGAATATTTGTACAATCCTACTGTTAAAGTCAGTAATATTACTTAGGTGGATGTTATAGACCCAATAATATGGGATAGCACAGAAAATTTTGCCCCACTACACAGCATTTCGTTCAGGTGCAATTCCTTCTTATTAGTTTATCTCCTCCATATTTATTATTTCCCTCCATTACTGCAGCACACACGTAGAGAGTTATTGTTTTATTTGTCAATAGGGATTAACTGCTGTACCATCGGACCAATTTTAGAAAATTTACCAGATGAATTGGAGTATTTATATTGGTTTGTGAGGAAAAGTGAGTGAACGTAATATGAGGTTAATATTCAAAGTTAAGAATTACACTATATAAGGAGGCGGAACAGACTATTTTCGTAAAGGTACATTTTTATGATTTATGGGGAAGCTAGTGTGGAAAGATGCATAAATGACAGGATTGTCACATATCGTGTCAGAATTTTATCACGTTATACAAAAATAAAAAGTGTCAATTGTTGAAAGTGTGTGAAAGGCATTATCTACTAAACAGGCGAACAATTTTCCGTAAATGTACAAACGATTGAAACTAGAGAAAAGAAGAGGAACATCTAATCAAACCAAATTCATCTAACATAATTTACTACATTTTGCTACTTTTTTGCATGGCATTCAGTATCCCATCAAAGGTGTAAAACATATACGTCATGCATCTTATGACATATAAAGTGTTTTTACACTATTCTTGTTTATGCGTATACCCACCGCCGCTGACGCGCTTGCTTCATAGGGAAGCATCCCCTCCCTCGTCAGATAGCATTCGTGCTTTTAAGTGAAAACCTAGCACAAGTTCGTTCGTGTCCTATGTGCTAGTTTTTTGTCATACGCCAACACTATACTTCGAATAATTACTATCAAATGAGCCAGTCACAACCTAGTATTCCGATGGATAAACCAAACAATATGAACTATTTTTCGAGGATACCACACTAATGCCGTCAATGGTGCATAGCTTACAACAGTAATACAAGATAGATGTACACGTATATCTCCGGGGAAAGCAAAAATTAAATGAAAATAATAAATATTTGTGACTAACAGTTACAAGCGAAGGATGGAAATGAAACAAGTGGAGACAGTAAATAAGGCATGGTGCTGGTCAAGCTTAAGCACACTACATTGTGCAAAGTTTATACGTAAAATTCAATACCAACATTCTGCATGAAAAGACGTGTTTATAACGAACATTTTTTTGGGGGGGGGGGGGGGCAGCAGCAATACTACGTAATACAGCTATATTTTAGATTTTCAAGGGCATGATTTTAGATTTGCAGGGCCAGAATTTTTTGGTGAAAATTCGTACTTCTTCGCCATATTTTCTGTATTTTTTGATGGTTCAGGTCAGGTTAGATTAGTATTTACATTCATGGTTAGCAGAGGTCGGTCACGGCTTTTGAAAACATCTGTCTATGCGTTCTTTCCCTTTGCATAGTAATTTCCGTTCCGGAACATCAACTCCTTTATCACTAAACATTGTGTTTTTTCACATAATTTTAGCCTTCCCAATCCTAAACTATCCCTTTCCAAACACAGGGTTAGAGTGTAAATAAATTATCAAGATAAAAATAAGTAAGTGAACATAAAATACCTCTGCACTAGATATTTTCCACCGGTGCGACATTTCTGCACAATGCGTAAAAACTACATTTTTTTCCTTTTACGTAGCGTTATTACTGTGAAACCAATACAAGTGTATTAACACTGGCATCATTGCGAAAACACAAGAATTCTCACTATACTCACCACGTTGACGCGCCCGTTCCCTTCGAAAATATTTACACATTATTTTGTGAGCCTACCAGTTTCGGTTATATAGCATTCGTACTTTTTATTCCATACATCCAGACACTCGTATTTTATAAATTAGGTATAGTGGTCTCATTGAATTTCGGCAAGGTTTTAGGTTACTGGTCCATCTTCCCATTGAGCAATAATAAAGACAAAAAACAACGTACCCTGCGTGGCTCTAACCCGCCTTCACTCGCTAACGCTTGCTCCGCAATACTGTGATAGCCAAATGGGATTGAGTATAGCCCGCTCCCCCCAGTGATTTTTAACGAATCATAGTGATTCTAACGATTCATACTAGTTCATAATGAATCGGAATCGCATGTTATAAAGATTTAAGATGTAAATCTTGGGGTAAGAAAGCTTTAGTATAAGTAGTAGTAGTAGCTTTAGTAGCGGTAGTAGTAATAGTAGCAGTAGTAGTAGTAGTTAGTAGCAATAGTAGTAGTAGTGGTGGTAGTTAGTAGCAATAGTAGTAGGAACGGGTTAGAAGCCCCGCAGGGGTTGGTTGGGTTCTGTTCTCGATATAAGTAGTAGTAGTACTCACTCTTCCAGTTCCGGTGACAAAGAACTGGGGGGAGCGGGCTATACACAAGCCCTTCCCTTGAATTTCATCCACATGGAGTTGGGTAAAGTTACATCGGCCAGTCTGGAGGCTAATGAGGAGAATTAATTTTTCAGCAATTATTCCGAAGGATATGGCGTATTTTTTAGTTCTTCCCCCACCTTGCGCATATAAATCTCCAATTTACTTCCTTCACAAAATATAGCTGAGCGAGCGAAAGGGATTTGAAGCCCCGCAGCAGTGTCGTGCCGTATCAGCGTCCGGAGCAAAAGTATACGGCGCCCCTGTACATGAATAAGATCGACAGTCCAGCCGCAAAGTGCCACCATCGTGGGAATCGAAAGTAAACTTTCAAAAATAAGGTAATACTATACAACAGTACCTCCTTATCTTTTATGAGCGTGGATACTACTTCGTGAGACCCCGGGAAATGACGAGAACTATTGTATACTATATTCAAAACGTCATGAAACAAGCTGGGGGAGATTCCAAATGCAATCCGGGACGTTAATATAAAAGCAAATAATTAATAGAACATTGAAAACTGTTTCATTTATTTGACATTCCGGACACCCATAACGGGAAGGCTTACCTATAATTTCATTTTATGTTGCATTCATATTGGAAACCTGCACGACATATACAACCTCCTTGGTCGACTTACATCAAATCACAGAGAAAATAACAATATCTTGTTATCTTCCCTGTGATCAAATGATGACTCAAGGTATATTTAAAATCAGTTCGACCAAGAGATACGATTGCATTATAGTATTCGGTTTTATAATCTGATCAAATTACTGCACTACAATGGATTTTATCCTGAAATTCTTTTACTATTTGGATAAAAAAAATTGAATGTTTAACTTACCGATTTTTGAATCTAACCATGGTACTGCCAAATCCTTAACAATAAACAGTTTTCTTTTTTAAAACGAAATACATCCTAACTATATTTTCTAACGTAAATACATGGATGCCTGATTTTCAAGCTAAGCGGTATTGTACTTCAATTTTTCTTCTTCTTCTTCATAGTTCACATATTGTGAGTTATATTCTTCTTTTTTTCATATCAGGGACCATTACCGGTCAAATAGGTGGTCGCCTCAGATCGCTAGTCAAGTGTGCTAAGATTAAAAATTGTCTTATTTCTACCTCACATGGAGGATTTATGATTCAGAAACAAAATTGAATAAAATACAGGACACAATTGTCTTATGTGTACGTCACACGGAGGATTTATAATTCAGAATCAAAATTGATTAAAATACAGGACACAATTGCGAAGAAAGGACAAAATCGGGAAAAGGTTGAAGTCAGGGAAAGATCTAAAGCGAGAAAGAAGCTGACAGTAAAAGAGGGCTGAAAGCCAATTTGAACAAGACAAAACGGTAGAGAAAAGTGGGAAGTGTAAAATGATAAAAGAAACAGTATTAAAAAAAGGGGATGTATGTACGTGTAAATGTAAAACAAAGTGTAAGTGTATGTGGGTGTATAGAAAATCTCACTCAACTCTCTTCCTCACAGAGAACTACCACACACTAGGCACTTACCGTAAAGGCCACTGTCAAACTCGTTCAAAATCACTCACCCGGAAATAGACGATAATTTAAAAAAAAAAACGCCTTAAAATCCACTGTCGCACTCCAAGATCACTTACCCGGAAATAAAAGGGATTTAAAAAAATAAAACGAAGATGAAATTAATCTAATACCCGGATGCTAGTGTAAACTAGCCAAGTCGTGCGCGTTTTCATTTCCTTTAAAATCGGTTTTTACGCTAGGAAAAATAAACTTTTGGTGAAAAATAAACTTTTCCCTACCAACATAAACATTACGAGAACCATTTGTTAACTCTAGTTCAGTACACAGTGCTATGATAGCGCAGTGGAGTGCATAGTTAATATTCAGTAGGTCGTGTGTACATGTAGTATGCTCTATGCAACTAGGGACAAAGCACTCCCCACACCCACGCCACGCACTGACGCTCAAAACGTAGTGATCAAAGAACGCGGACGAAAACGAAAGCGCCTTCACCTGATTGGCTGAGCCAGCTCTAGCCCTCTCATATACAAGCAGATTCCACCGTATATCTGTGTATAGTGCGCTACGAGCACCCAGCAGGGTGCGTTAGAACAAATGGATGCTTGAACATTAAAAGATAGTGATCCCCATATGCATAAAGACTAACTATATTGACTCAGGAATACAAGGCGAAAAGACACAATCTGGCTGTCCGAGCAGGTCTAATACGATCGTGACCAGTGTAAGAACAATAGGAACCAACAAATTACTACCGACAATACCAATATAGTACTGCTAAGGTCCCTTTAATTATCACTTAGACCAGTGGTGCTCACCCCCCTCATGTCCATGACGCACCCCCCTCAATTGTCTATCCGTAAATGTTCTTCCATGAATAAAAATATTTTCGATTAATTTTTACACCTCCTCAAACATATTTATATAGATTTTTACCCCCCCCCCTAAATATTTCAATGACGCAGTTTGCGTCATAGCCCCCCCTTGTGGGCACCCCTGCTTAGACCCATAACTATGAGGTCTTATTCTGAACCAATATACATTCTACCAGTGCATATAATGTTCACTTTACCCAACAAGTGCAGGAAAGCCCCCCCGGGCCAGACAAATTAAATTAAAATGAAGTTCAAGGGACTGCGATACACAGCACTCGGCACCGGCCTCCGCCAGCGAGTACCGCTCCCCCTAGCAACCTAGACAAGTGCAGCCAAAAAGTGCTAGAAGACAGTCTCCACAACACGGAGCTGTGTGCTCCAGTTGATCCCACCGCACAAAAAGTTACCATAGCGTCCCCCCTGAAAAGTCCTTTTCCGCTAGCGACCCAAGTTCCAGCTCCCCAGTGGAACTCTCAACACTGAACATCGACGTCCTGGTGGTGGTGGTGGACATAGACGACGCCACAGGCCAGGCGCCAGACCCCCCTGCATTTCAATATCTCAGAAATACGGCGCGACCTCCAACCGAGGGCCCCATCTCCTCCCTAATGTTTTCTCCCTTGAGTGTCAATGCCTAGAGTGATGAAAATGCACCCTGCACGTCGACAGCGCCCCCACCGGTAGCAGCGGCCAAGAAGATCCCCCGATCTACATCTATAACATCACCAACAGGCTTGCTTTCGTGATATCCATAGTCAAGACCCTATCTGCCCTCCCAAACTGGAGCAGCGTCGAGACTATGTCAAGTTTCAATGCACTACACCGCGTGAATTCGAGAAGTTGGACGCCTTTTGCTCCAGCCAAAGCTACTCCTATTCCACGGAACTTCCAAAAGCATCCCGAAATGAAAGTGGTCATACACAAGCTTCCCATAGACTATGAACCCAAGGACATTTACGAAGACCTAGTGGACTAAGAATTTCCGGTCATCTCGGTGACCCAGTTTCAAGGCAGACCTGCGTGGGTTTTCTCGGGGTTCTCCCGTTTCCTCCCACTTTCTTCATTCCACCATTTCATTCATCACTCATGATCACCGTCTCCTTTAGCCTAACCGGCATAATCGTGGGACGTAAAACAAATATTTCATTTCATTTTTCAAGGCAGACCTGACAGCACAGGGCAGCGTCCTCGCTTCCCGCTTTTTCTGGTGAACCTAACTAAGTCAAAGGAAGCGGGAAAAATATGTGACCTCTGCTATATCCTGTGCTATAGGGTGGAAGTCCTACAAAGGCGCTGACATCTTACAGTGCTTCCGCTGCCACGCCTCGGTCACTCCCAACTGACGTGCCGAGCGGATGCCTGGTGCGTAAAATACAGCGGCCACCACCATACCTCGGAATACCCCAAGAAGACCCGTGAATCGCCAGCGTAGTGTGTCAACTTTCGATTTGAATATATCAAAACGGCTAAGAACAGAAGAGCTGCCAACCAACAAGAGTCCAACACCTGCACAGGACAACCTGCTGCAGCACCCAATAAGTCAGGTCAATCTGATTCCAGTCCTTCAACGGCCCCAAAGCCAAGTCCACACCCGCCAACAAGACCACCTCCCAACCATCCAAAACAGCCCCGCAGCTACCACATAAGAAAAGTGACAGAAAACTAATGATAGTGCAACCAGTGACAGTGCTAAGATTACGAAAAACACTCAGTCTGTGCGACCCACAGATGCCACCGCCAAACACTCCCGTACTAGCCAACAGACCACGCCTCCACCTGCAGAAACCAACCCTCGCTAGCAGCCTCTATCAAAGGACTTCTAGATCTCTTGAAGGAACAACTGAATCTCACATCCATCATCGAGAAGCTGAAGAAAAGTTTAAGAAAGATAGTTGCAGCCACAGATTCCATCACCAAAATGAGTACTGTCCTGGAAGTAGCCGCAGACCTTTTGGATGATGGGATTGGATGAATACATTTGCTATTACCCACAATCTAATAGTGGCGTGCTGGAAAGCTGCCGGCATAGCTGACCAAAGTGAGGAACTAAAGGATTTCCTCACCCGAGAAAGAATAGACGTGGCCCTCCTCAGCGAAACTCACTTGAAGCCCGACAAGCAATTTATTGTCAGGAACTACACATTATATCGCTCAGACCAACAAGGACCCATGGGTGGTATGGCCATTCTCATAAAGTCGCACGTTGCCCACGACCCTCTCCCCACGCCGGCACTAACCTCACTTGAAACAATAGGAGTCACGGTCCACTCCCCGGACGGCCCAATGCAGCTGATCTCCGCCTGCAAACCTCATAATGGGCCTCTTCACCCGCCAGACCTCGCTCATCTCAAGAGGCTGGGACACCGAGTGGTGGTTGGTGGAGACTTAAACAGCAAACACCCACACAGGAACTCAAGAACCTCCAACCGAAATGGCCGCATTCTCTATCAGACTCTCCGTTGCGTCAACTTTCTGTCTTCCGCACCCACGGAACCCACGCACTTTCTCCGGAATGGCAGACAGCCCGATATCTTGTACATGGTGTTTAGTGCAAACATCGCCTTGACGGGCGGACCCATTACCATTCTGGAACTCAGCTCAGACCATATCCCCATCAAGCTAACAGTTGCCCTCCGCACACATGTTTCTGCAAGGCAACTACCTACACTGAGACAGACCAACAGGCAGCAATACACGGACCTTCTGGCAGCGTTGGTGGATCCTCGTTTCCCTTTACGCACCCCTGAAGACATCAACGCAGCAGTAGCATCCTTAACCTCCAACATCCTCACTGCGATGGATGTGACCACCACAACCAGCAACAATCCATCTCATCAGCAGCAACCAGACCCGGCAGAGGCCCGCACATCTGCACTCATCCACCTCAAACGAACAGTACGAAAACTTTGGCAGCGAACACGAATACAAGAATACAAGCGTGCATGGAACTCTCTTTCCATAAGAATAAAGAAGAGGCTGGTACGCAGGCGTCTGCAGAAGTGAAATAACACCCTACAGGAGATGGACACACCTTCACGCTTTTTGGCGACTAGTCAGAACACTTGATTGACCAACTGGCCCACCACGTGCTCAACCCTTCAGAGGTCCAAAAGGATTGGTGTACAAAGCCACCCTCTTTGTGGACTACCTGGAAGATGCTTTTCAACCGAATGATATACAACCTGACGCCGAGACGCTGCAGGCAGTTCAGCACTCCATCCACACTGCCAATCACCTTCAACTGTTGAACCACCCCCACTGGTACGCCCAAGAGAAGTGGAACAAATTGTAAAGCATCTCCCGACCCACCGTGCTGCTGGACCAGATCGCATCCCATACCAAGCGCTCAAACATGCACCAAGGAAAGTCATAGTGCTCCTTTGACGTTTGATCAACGCCATCTTCAACACAGGCCACTTCCCTCGAGCCTGGAAGGACGCAAGAGTCATACTCATCCCTAAGACGCTGGGGAAGATATCAGAACTCAAAAACCACCGCCCTATCAGTTTGTTATCTCATCTCAGCAAACTTGTGGAAAGGCCATCCAATGGCGGCGGCAGCAGCATATCACGGCCCAGGACATCCTCGCGCCTCATCAATTTGGTTTTCGACCAGGACACGGCACGACAGTCCAACTAGTGCGAGTGGCAGATGACATCACTTTCAGATTTAATGAACGTTGGTACACTTTAGGCCTATTCATGGACATAGAAAAGGCCTTTGACAAAGTGTGGCACGAAGGTCTCATTCATAAACTCATGCAAGCGAGTTTCCCAACCTAACTCGTGAAACTGTTACACAACTATCTGCAAAACAGGAGTGTCCATGTACACCATGCAGGCCATACCACCACGTCAAGAAGTATTCAACCGGGAGTTCCGCAGGGTTCCTGCCTCTCCTCCATTCTCTACAACATATATACCAGCGACATCCCTCAGACCGCCAACACCACCATTGCCACATATGCGATGACACCGCACTGTTGGCCAGCCATCTGAATCACCGGTATGCGGAAGTCTATTTGCAGCAACACATATACATGTAGGAAAACTGGACACGGAATTGGCGCATCAAGATAAATCCCAACAAGACCACCCTGGTGGACTTTACAAAAAACAGGAAGCGGAGACACATCCACTTCTCCCTACAAGGAACCAACCTCCCACTCAGTTCCCAAGCAAAGTACCTCGGAGTCATCCTCGAAACTTTCCTTCATCCCCCACCTCTTCACGACAGGGAAGAAGGTGACACAACGCTTCGGAGCCCTCCTTCCGCTCTTCCTGAGCCCCAAAATCACCCATGAAACCAAGCTTCACTTCTACAAGATGTGCATCAGATCGGTACTGCTGTACGCCAACCAAGCCTGAGGCCACATACCACACACACATCTTCGCCAGTTGCAAGTGGTTCAGAACAAAACAGCGAGAGCAATCACAGGACACTCGTGGGACACCAGGGTGGCTCAACTTCATGATGATCTCAACTTGGCAACGCTGAATGAGGTCAGACAACAACAATCAGCTTCCTTCTGGCGTCAGGTCAGAAGTTCTGCATACCCAAACATTGAGAACATCGCCACCAAAGAACCAAGAAGACAAATGTGCCCCTGAACACCCCAGATGACCAGCATGGAGCCAGCGACAGTTGCGGCCCCGAAGAACAGTTACGCCACTCAAAACAAGCCACGCCGCAACAAACATGGAAGGCAAGGGCTCAAGCCCGTCACTTCACCACTCAACAACAGCCACGACAATGACAGACTGAGTGACTGACAAATGAATCTTTTGAAATTATTATAAGACGCGATACGACGTATATCGTTCTAAATATAGATAATATGCATAAAGATCAGGTGGAGATAAGGTGAAATTTAACGAATCGACAATAAATGGACCAGAACCAAGAAATTTATGAAGAATGGCGAGAAATGGCAGGCAAAGTTGCTGGTAGAGATGACAACAGAAAATGAGATGATTAATGGTGCCAGTAACGAGAACACAATTTCAAAGAGAAGTATTGCGTTTTTGAAGGAGAAATAAGCGTTGGGGTAGTATAAAGAGTGTGAAGTTATTTTCGGAGAAGAAAATGGGACAGGAGGGAGGAAGAATATGGTGAAGGAACGAAGATGGGGAGCGGAGAGAACCAGGATGGAGCCAGTACCAACGGGTCTTTGTACATGAAGCATTAAATGTAGTCTAGCGTTGATAATTAAGAGTAGTAAGTAGCGGGAAAAGGTCAATAGGAGAAACGGAAAGTCAAGGGAGTGCCGTGAAGGGCTCCATATTGGGCTGCTGTATCGACTAACGAATTCCCGAGTATACCTACATGGGGTTTAGACCAGATTAAACAAGTTGGAAAGTTGAGGGAAGTGCGATGATGAAGTAGGAGACGGATTTCAGAAAGAATCCAGGAGGTTTTTGAAATCCAGGGGTGAAGAATGTACTGATTGAAGTATTATCTAGAATCTGTGGCGATGCAAATGGATGGATACTGATTCTGAAGAGAATGGAGAAATAGGGCATAAGCTTCAGTGAGAAAAGTAGTGACATAATTGGGCAGTTTAAAGCTGAAACATTACTGGAGAGAAGAATCGTAATGGGCTGAACCAAAATGCAAGCCGTGGCCAGAACCATCGCTGTACAAATGCATAGTGTACTAGGGAGAGGAGGAATGGAAAGAGTAGAAATGATGTTCATAAGAGGCGAGGGTGGAGAGGTTGGGAGGAGGGTATTGAGGAAAAGTGATAGAAAGGGATTAAAAAACAGAATATACATGGAGATAGCAGGGGAGAGTATACGTGCGGCGGGTGTGTAATAGATGTGGTGCAAGGTCAAGGTAATTAGTGTATATGAAAGGGAGAGATGCGAGATATGGAGAACGTTTGGGGGCTGCATGAAGGTGTCGGAGCATCGTGAATTTAGGGAGGAGAGGGGATCGGATAAGTTGGAAACGTTGGAGACAGAATTTGTCCGAGAGGGATTTAAGGTAAATTATTAAGGGTGGAACTCGGGTTTCAGAATAAAGCACTGTGACACCAGTTGTGGTAGGAAGGCTAAGAGTGTGGCAAAGAGTAGAATATTGAAGGGATTGGAATTGTTGAAAGACCCTAGAAGGAGAAGAGGAAATTAAGAAACCACCATAAATTAAAATAGGTAAGTAAACTTCTTTATGAAACATAAGAAGGACACGGTAATCTCTAGACCAGGTAGAAGTGGAAATGGAGCTTATTAAACGTAAGAAGGAAGATGTTTTTCGATGTAGAAGTTGATAATGGTGATCCAACGTAAAGAAGTGTCCAAGATGATTCCGAGATATTTAGAAAAGAGACAGAGAGGAAGGGTAATACCAGTAAAGGTAAGGAATGATAGGGCGGAAGTACGTTTACGAGTAGAAACGAGAAAGGTTGTTTTGTTCCAGTTAATTCTTAAGCTGTGGTTAGAACACCAGGTGGAAAATGTGGTGAGAGCAGAAATAAGGTTTGGTATAGCGAGTTGAGGGTAGAAAGAAGGAATATAGAAGGCTAAATCATCACAATAAGAAAGAATCCAAACGGTTTTACTGGTTTGGTGAAGAATAGGAGCCAGAAAGAGGTGAATAAAAGAGAAAATAATACAGAACCTAGGGAAGTGGTGGGTCCAGCAAAGAATTGGGAACCGAGGCGAATATACAAGGTACGTTGGACCAGAAGGTTGAATATAATACGGAGATATTTGGAAGGGATACCTTGCTACCAATCGATATCTATGAGGTCATAAAGAGAACAGAGTCACAAGCCTGAGAGAGGTCCATGAATACGGCAAAAACAAACTGAGTACGGTAGAAATCGAGCCACATATCGGAGATAAGAAGAGAAAGGCAGTCAAAAACGCTGGAACCAAGTCGACAACCACTTTGATGTTTATAAAATAAAAGGTAGTGTTCCGAAAAAATTCGAAGCGTTGTTTAAGGAGATGTTCAAAGACCTTTAAGAGACATGAGAAGAGGGCGATTGGGCGATAATGATCAGCGATACTAGATTCTTTTGTGCGTTTGAGGATGGGAATAATGAGGTATTCTTTAAATGGAGGTTGAATTCGTTCAGTAGACCAAACAGTGTTATATAAGGCGAGTACAAATCTCTGGTTCGTTGGAAGAAGATGTTGGAGGTGAGGGTAGTGTATGGCGTCTTTACCAGATAAAGAGTTGGGTAGGCGGGATAAGATAACAGTGAGTTCTCACATGGTGAAAGGAAGATGAATATGGCTGAATGGTTCTGGGGTATAAAGAGGAGAAAGCCAGAGAGTAGGATATAGACACGTATCAAGAATGGAATTGACGGAACCAGGGAGAAGAAAGAGAATCGCCAGAGGAAGAACGACACGTCTTATTACGAAGGGATATTATTACGATTAAAATAATAGTCTTTATACTCTTATTACGATTAAACTTTCCAAATTGAAGATAGAGAGAAACCATAAAGAAGGCTGGAACAAAATTGTCGCGTCATTACGACCGGTTGGTTGAAGAATACGGGTCGTGGTATCTTGAGTTTGTTGTTATACCAGGAAGCTGGAATAGGATCAAGTGGCGGCGTATGTTTTAAGGGCTTGGCGCCTCCGGAAAATCCATTGCTGGCATTCCCGAGTCCACCATTTGGGATAATGGGAAGGGGTGATGGAGGAAAAAATGGGTGGGAGGGATCAGAGTGGGAATGTGATATTGCCTGGGAAAGGCGAGAACATAAGGCAGTGTGAAGAAGTAAAGGATCATGGTACGAGGTAGGGGTGGTAGATATCAAAACAGGAAAGAATAAATGGACCAATCAAGGTTAATAGAATAGGGGCGACCTGTAGGGGATAAGGAAGGAAATGGAGGAGAAGCATCATTATGAAGAATGATAGGGAAGTGATCACTGCCGTGCGGGTCGGAAGAAACGGTCCATTTAAGTGGCTAGAGTAAGCAGTTGAACAAAATTTAGATCGGAAGCAGTAAGGAGTTCGTGGGAACGGAGAAGGCGTGAAGGAGTGCCAGTATTCAGAAGAGAAGAGGATAAGGTGGGAAGTAAGAGATAAAGGGCACAGCCAACAGGATTGGAAAAGGGTGCTCCCCAGAAGGGGTGGTTACAATTAACGTCACCGCCTAAAATCCAGGGAGGGGAAAGGGAATTAAAAAGATAAAGCCAGAGATGATCAGGAAGGTGAACGTGAGGGGGAATATAAAAGTTAAATAGTGTGAGAGTGTGAGCAGTGACCATTTGGAATTGAACGTTGGATATTGGATGGGTGGGAATAAAGAACGTAAGGAAGAGATTTATGAATGCCGAGAGAGTCTCCCTGGACCATCAAAGCGAACATCATGAAGCTAATGAAAGAAGGGGATGTTAAAGAGGTAGGTATCAGTAAGTCAGGTTTCTTGGAGTATGAGAAAAGAGGATGTAGCAAAGAAGGCGATGTATGAAGTGATGTAAGGCGTACCGTTTACTCCGCGGACTCATGTTCTATTGTATAAGTTCGGAAAAGAGTGAACCAGATGATGTTATAGTGAATGTGATTGTAATGGCTTGAGTATGGTGATGCATGATTTATAGTCGGGAGAAGAAAATTTATGTCCAGATTTTACCAATAGTATAGCAGCAACAGCTGAGGAGAAAAAAGAAGGTAGGGGGTCTGCCGTATGTGACAGCTTCTGAAAAGCTGACGGTGCTGAGAAGGGGAGGAAATGCTAAAGGGATGTTCTTTTGGAGATAGGGGCCGGACGAAGAAGAGTGCGAACTAAGATAGTGCATTTTTCTGGTAACTGAAGGAAAGGACGACTGAATGAGAAGAAGAAGGCCGAGAGAAAGTAGCAGAATATGAAAAAGAAGCAGAGATAAGGATAGAGGACAGAGTAAAGTGTCTGGAGAGGACGAATGAGAATGGGATAGTTGCTCTCGCTTTAAGGAGCCTTGAGCAGGGGTAGTACTTAAATATCTTTGTTTAGCCTTGGTATAGGATAGGTGTTCAGTGGCCATGAGGATGTCAATAATTTGAGTTTGAATTAGTCGTTCTGGACACTGGAGGTATGTAACTACATGGTCTATGGCACAATACTTGCACACAGGAGGTGCGGAGCAGGAGAAAGAAGGGTGGCCAGGTTGGCCGCACGTGATACAAGATTACTTACCACGACAGACTTGCTTAAAATGGCCTTAAAATAGGCAGCTAGTACATTGCTTTAGGCGTGGTATGTATGTTTCAACGGGGAGGTGAAAGCAGTAGAGTGCAATGGGCGGGAAGAGTGTTGGGATCAAAAGGAACAACGATGGTTCCGGTGGGGATCGAAGATGATATGGAATCCGTAACAGAAGGGTTAAGGTTGGAGTTAAGGGGTAAAGAAGGTTCAGAGGATTGGTTAACAGGAGAATCATCAGAGGAAGGACGTTTGCGAAATATGCGGCGTACATGCAAAATAGGAGAACTACAGCGCAACGCAGTAAGAAATTCATTGTCCTTAAAGGATCGGTTGACTCCACGTAAAATACTCTGACAAGAGACTGCATAATTGTGAATGTAAGCAGCGAATTATGTGCCGTCAATAATGGATGTAGAAAAAAGTCATTGGCGGCTTTGTCGGTACGAAAAAATACCTTTAAGCCATGAGGGCCAAGAGTACGAATGTCTGTGACATCAGTAAGATTATTATTATATAAAAGCCGACCGAGTTTCATGGGGTGATGTTTGCCCAGGGAACAAGTAGATGAAACGTGTTCGACAAAAGGTCCAAGATGATGATCTTCATAAGAATTGGTATTAGTATGTGCATAGAACACATTGGATGGATGGGAAGTTGTAGAATTGAAAGGCAAAGAAGTATCCATATTGGCTGGCTGGAGCACGTGTCCGTCTGATGAGGCTGCAATGTTAGGCAGCAAGGAAAAATGGAAAAACAAAAAGCAAGAGTCAAACGAAAACTCAACACATGAAGAAAATAACACAACAGACGTTAGTGATACACTTTCACTACTTGAGAAACACTGCGAAGCTCAGAGTGGAGTTTCAACCTGGATGAAAGTCATTCGAAGAACTTCGTACTTCAAATCATCATCTTCGATTGTTATGATCTAATAGGTACCCCATATAGGGTTTATAATTAATGATATGACACTCTTAGTAGATATGTCTCTATTGCCCTTGAATTTCTAGTAGATAGAATTAAGGTTAAGCTCTGCTGAAAGCATTGCATAGGTTATGTTTGTAACTCCTTGAGTCCAGTACAAATCCTTGGAGAAGTTTCATATTGAATTCGTTAGATATGATGCCTCTAGATGGTAGTCAGAGCAATGTATAATTATATTGAACAGGTACGGGAAGCATTGGATAAGGGGAAAAATTCTTTAGGTATTATTTCTGGACTTCTCAAAGGCTTTTGATTTAGTAACACATAATATGCTAATAGAGAAAATAAAAGCCTATAGCTTACGCGGAGTTGTAAATGACTGGTTAAAATCCTATCTGGAAAACCGGACTTAATCGGTCGGAATAATATACACGGATAAAGAAACGTCATCCCGTAGTCATTTCTTGTCACAATCCAACCGAGTTTTAAGCGGTGTTCCACAGGACTCGGTTTTGGTGCCTGTCCTTTTTCTGCTATACGTTAATGATCTTCCTAACTACATTCACTCAGAGAAGGAGTATATGCAGATGATACAAGTATTCTCATTACAGGTGAAAAATACGATACACTGCAACAGGAAATAAAAAAACATAATGAATTACAACAATGGTTTACTTTACACGGATTAAAAGTAAATACTGAAAAATTGGTGGCCCTGAACTTTCACCATTTACGAAAGTAACATACTCATGACATAAATATATCCAGGGGTGGATCCAGGGGTTGCGATCGGGGCGATCGCTCCCCCAGAGGAGGAAACTTTTTTATGTTATACATAAATAAAACCCATCCCAGAGTTTGGAGCTCGTAGAAGTAGCTCCAAGTAGCAGTATTACAAGCCCCCGCCCAGAAGTTCGTCCTGGATCTGCCCCTGAATGTATCAATCATCAATTCTAACTTAAAGTACGTAACTTCAAGAAATTTCTCAGGTCTTCATGTAAGTAATACTCTTAGGCCGTGTCCAAAAGATACAAGTGCGCATTCGAAGTACGCTTAATTCCGGAATTGACGTTGCCTAGTGTGCGTCGGAAGGTCCAAGTGCACAAGTCTGCGAGTGCATAGTGCGTATTGTGCAAGGATGTACAGTACGTTAGGCTACTGGTGTGCTTAACATGGAAGTTTCATGTAAAATGACCTAATAAAATTTTAAAAGGCATGTTCTTAATATTTTTTGTTGAGACGAATATACTTGTGAACTGATCTAATAATGATTTACTTGATAAGTATATAAATTAATGATTTTGCACAGGAAACGTAAAAATGTTACACAAATAAAAAACATATTTATGTTCTAAGTATGGAATGGAATTTAAAATAGTGTAGGGAATGTAACAAAATAGTTTCTTTAGTAATCCTTAAAGACATTTGTGTTTAAATATCACATGGTTGCTGTAGCTTAATTAAGATAATTAGACTATCGGTAATGCAGTTATTTGCACGTAAATGACAAATTTTAATAGCGTATGAATTAAAATATTAAGCTCTAGAATAGAATAATGAATACCTAGGTTATTAGTTTATCTATAGCTACAGCTAAAGCAGCAGCTGCTAATGTTAATAAATAGAAATAAAAAACGTATAAATAAATAACGTATAAATAATCATCATCATCATAGGTATTCTGCCTTTATTGGCAGGTCACTTGCCGCAGCTGAGAAGCTTCCATGCTCCACGGTCCTCCGCTAACCTTTTCGTCTTCGCGTATGATCTTTCTGTTTTAATATCATCCATTAATTGTAGTCTAATTCGCCCCCTCCCACTCTTTCTCGCCACCATACCCTCTAAGACGTCCCTCATGGCAATGTTCCAACCAGTTTCTCTTCCTCTTCCTAATAATATCTAAAAGTGTTCTTTTCTCACCCACCATTTCTAACACTCTCTCATTCGTTTTCCGCTCTACCCAACTAATTCTTTCCATTCTTATCCACACCCACATTTCGAAGGCTTCCAGTCGATTTTCGTCACCTTTACGTAATGTCCACGTTTCCGCCCCATACAGTACAACACTCCACACGAAGCATTTTATGAGTCTTTTTCACAACTCAAGGTCCCACAACACTTTGTTACCTACTTTTCTTCTGCCTACATTTTTCAGTTGAATATCTACTTCGACCAGCACAAGATTATGATCAGAGAAAATATCAGCCCCGGGAAGGGTCTTCGCGTTCTTTAAGCTATTCCGATACCTGTCCTGAATCATAACATAGTCTATCTGATATCTTCCACCATCTATTGGTGATTTCCTTGTATATCTTCTTCTCTTGTGCTGATTGAACCATGTGTTCCCAATTACTAGTGAATTCTGTCTACAGAAATTCACCAGTCCCTCTGCCCTTTCATTTCTTTCGCCTAAACCATACTTGCCTACGACACTACCTTCCTGTTTTTCTCCCACAACTGCATTCAAATCTCCCATTAGAATTATGCATGCACCCTTCTTCTTCCTATCTATAATTTCTTCTATTTTCTCATAATTATTCTCTACTTCTTCATTTGCATGCGAAGTCGTCGGTGCATATGCCTGTATCACCACTAGATCCTTCGTTTTCCCTTTAAGTGTTAACATCATAACTCTATCATCAATAAATTCTACTTTCACTACCTTCTCCTTTAAGCGTTTTCCAAGAATTATTCCTACGCCATTATGACCGCCCTATTCATTACCTGAGTAAAACATTCTATATCCTTCGCTGTTCAATACCCCATTACCTTCCCATCTAACTTCACAAACGCCTACCAAATCTAAATTATTTTGTTTCATTTCTTCTTTAAGATTTTCTAATTTTCCTTCCTGTAACATAGTACGTACGTTCCATGTCCCTATCCTAAACCTTTTGCTCTTCCCTGTATTTCTTTCTCTGTCTGTATTCCTCCCATTACTACTTTCTCGTCCAAGAGTCCTTCCCAAACAATCCCCCTCCCGGAGATCCGAATGGGGGGATATTTTACCTCCGGAACTACATTTTGACCTGCGAAAGACCATTGTTTATATGTTCTCCTTTTGCTGCCAGCAAACTAGGGAAAATAGAGTGGTGGTTTCCCGTTGCCTTCCACCCCGCAGTATCCCAGCCGTTAAAGTCACTCTGACCACGCCTGGGACTAATGCCCAAGTTGCCGTACTAATCACTATGATTTCCGCCAACTTGGCTACTGGAGAACTGCTGCCTTCTCCCAGAACACTGCGTCTGGCTACTCCATTTAGACCAATTCGGTAGGGGTGGCCCTTCTGGTAGTGAACTATCACCGACACAGCTCTAAATTTCACTGTAGCACGCAATCCTCCCCACTCGACACATAAGTGTCTTCGTAAAGGTGGTGTTTTTCGGGGAGGTATAAATAACGTACGTATAAATAAAAACTAATAAAACTTAATAACTTTTGAACAACCCAACCAATCTAGATCAAATTTTCAACATATATGAGGGTCGGGCCTTGGGAGTTTTTTATCGTTTCACTCTGACGAGCCAACGTAGTGGAGGGGAAGGGGGAGATATATGTAAAAAATGACTACATTTGTGACTTCATTACTCTTGAAGCACCCGACCGATCTCAATCAAATTTTCAACATACATGAGTTAAGGGGCAGGGATTGCTTTAGGCTATTCAGTTTGACGATGCAACGTAGTGGAGGGGAAGGGGGAGATATATGTAAAAAAAAATGACTACTTTTGTGACTTCATTACTCTTGAAGCACCCGACCGATCTCAATCAAATTTTCAACATACATGAGTTAAGGGGCAGGGATTGCTTTAGGCTATTCAGTTTGACGATGCAACGTAGTGGAGGGGAAGGGGGAGATATATGTAAAAAAATGACTACCTTTGTGACTTCATTACTCTTGAAGCACCCGACCGATCTCAATCAAATTTTCAACATACATGAGTTAAGGGGCAGGGATTGCTTTAGGCTATTCAGTTTGACGATGCAACGTAGTGGAGGGGAAGGGGGAGATATATGTAAAAAAATGACTACATTTGTGACTTCATTACTCTTGAAGCACCCGACCGATCTCAATCGAATTTTCAACATACATGAGTTAAGGAGCAGGGATTGTTTTAGGCTATTCAGTTTGACGATGCAACGTAGTGGAGGGGAAGGGGGAGATATATGTAAAAAATGACTACTTTTGTGACTTCATTACTCTTGAAGCACCCGACCGATCTCAATCAAATTTTCAACATACATGAGTTAAGGGGCAGGGATTGCTTTAGGCTATTCAGTTTGACGATGCAACGTAGTGGAGGGGAAGGGGGAGATATATGTAAAAAAAAATGACTACTTTTGTGACTTCATTACTCTTGAAGCACCCGACCGATCTCAATCAAATTTTCAACATACATGAGTTAAGGGGCAGGGATTGCTTTAGGCTATTCAGTTTGACGATGCAACGTAGTGGAGGGGAAGGGGGAGATATATGTAAAAAAAAATGACTACCTTTGTGACTTCATTACTCTTGAAGCACCCGACCGATCTCAATCAAATTTTCAACATACATGGGTTAAGGGGCAGGGATTGCTTTAGGCTATTCAGTTTGACGATGCAACGTAGTGGAGGGGAAAGGGAGATATATGTAAAAAAATGACTACCTTTGTGACTTCATTACTCTTAAAGCACCCGACCGATCTCAATCAAATTTTCAACATACATGAGTTAAGGGGCAGGGATTGCTTTAGGCTATTCAGTTTGACGATGCAACGTAGTGGAGGGGAAAGGGAGATATATGTAAAAAAAATGACTACCTTTGTGACTTCATTACTCTTGAAGCACCCGACCGATCTCAATCAAATTTTCAACATACATGAGTTAAGGGGCAGGGATTGCTTTAGGCTATTCAGTTTGACGATGCAACGTAGTGGAGGGGAAGGGGGAGATATATGTAAAAAAAATGACTACCTTTGTGACTTCATTACTCTTGAAGCACCCGACCGATCTCAATCAAATTTTCAACATACATGAGTTAAGGGGCAGGGATTGCTTTAGGCTATTCAGTTTGACGATGCAACGTAGTGGAGGGGAAAGGGAGATATATGTAAAAAAAAATGACTACTTTTGTGACTTCATTACTCTTGAAGCACGCGACCGATCTCGATCAAATTTTCAGCATACATGAGTTAAGGGGCAGGAATTGCTTTAGGCTATTCAGTTTGACGATGCAACGTAGTGGAGGGGAAGGGGGAGATATATGTAAAAAAAAAATGACTACCTTTGTGACTTCATTACTCTTGAAGCACCCGACCGATCTCAATCAAATTTTCAACATACATGAGTTAAGGGGCAGGGATTGCTTTAGGCTATTCAGTTTGACGATGCAACGTAGGGGAGGGGGACGGGGGAGAGAAATTTCAAAATGACCAAAAAAGATCCATATTGAATTGAATTGAATTTCTCTTTATTTCAGCGGGCGAGGTTCAGCCAGAGGCTGCTCTGCCACCTAACCCTTGTCATCATTACAAAGAAAAGAAAGAAAAAATAAAGACACAAATAAGATACAAGATACAAATAACAACATAACATGATACATTCAATAATTCTAAAGATAAACAAAACACTCAGTAAATGTAAATAAAAAAAACTATACTAATACTGCTAGTCCAATTTCATACCTATTTCAGTCCAATTTCAAACTGTAGTAAACCTTTCATATGTGCCAATGCTTTGTCTCTGATCTCGAAATAGTAATGTTTGGAGTGATGAATTAAATGAATTATACGGTTTGTCAGTGATTGACTTTGGTATTAGTGGTATTAGTGATATTAGTGTTTAATCCATAGTTTTCGGGGTCGATGAGAGAAACAGTGGCACTTCTGATGATGTTTTGAATCCAAGTTCAGCCCTGATTGCTGGGGAGGGTACAACGTATGGGAGGAGATAAACATTTAAAAATGATCGAAAATGATTAATATTAGTGTCGAATCCATAGTTTTGGGAGTCGCTGAGATTGACAGTGACAATTCTGATGCTGTCTGTCGCAGCAAGGAGGATGGGGAACTGGAGCTTTATATAATAATGATCGAAAATGAGCAATATTAGTGTCTAATCCATTGTTTTCGGGATCATTCAGATGAACAGCGACATTGCCGATCCGGTTTAAATCTAAAATCAGCCCCGCCACTTGGGGGAGGGGAAGAAAGAGATATATAAAAATGATCGAAAATGGCCACTATCAGTGTCGAATTTAGTTTTCTGGATCCCGTAGATGAAGAGTGGTACTTCCGATCCCGTTTTAATCCAAATTCAAACCCACAACTTGGGGAAGGGGGAGGAAGAGATATTTAAAAGTGATCGAAAATGACCGATATTAGTGCTGAATCCACATTTTTTGAGGTCGCTGAGATGAAGGTAACACTTCCGATGCCCGCAACATGGGGGGATATATATATATATATATATATATATATATATATATATATATATATATATATATATATTATTACGATATATTTGTGTGTATATGTACACACTGCATTTTACACTAAAATCTGAGGGAGTTGGCAAGAGTCAAGTGGCGACCCTAATTTAGTTACTACGTAAGTATGCAGAACACTAGTTATGTGGTTCCTAGAAGGATCCTGAAAAAGAAACATACTTACTTTACTAAATATCTGAAAAAGAAACATACTTACTTTACTAAATATGGGTCTTAGAATCCCATGATGCCATTATCGAGGTTGGTCCCAGATTGTTCCTCTAGGCGAATCTTCCTTAAGCAAGTCTTACATTGTTAAGAATGCACAAAGAGTAGGTGTCGGAAGAGTAAGATTGAAGGAGAGTGAGACTCATAGAGAAGGTTCGATTCCGACGACGGCGTCTCACACTCTAATTCAGTACTTGCTTAAGCAACTCCCAGTATCATGTCCCTTGGATAAGATAGTGAGTAGTCAGCTATCTAAACAGCCTCGCAAAAACCTTCTGTCATCAGCGCCAAGTTCACAGGATACTTATAAAGAAAACGGGGACGTTAGCTACAATACACTAACGGGATCGAGTATCATAGTGTATCTATCGACTGATACTCCAAATAGCTGTTAGTGGTCATTAACTCTAGAACAATAATTCATAAAAAATGAAATGATCCTTTTAAGCTAGCAAATTTATTACAATACTAGTTCAAATAATTCATACAATAAAATTACAAAATAAGAATTCCAAGTAACTCAGCATTTCATTAAGGTTTACAAGAGTCGCCTCCGATATCATATTTTTACCATTTGTGTAGTCTCTTTTTCTTAGTATTAATGACCGATTTGAATATCTTTTATCTCACGACTGTAGGGTAGTCTACTGACGTCCCAAAAGACAAATGAAGTAATTGAATATTTAAAGAATATCATCTACCACGCCAGAGTTAAGGTACTAATTTCCGGAAAGATGTTAAAGTCCAACGTTTAAGCCTCCCAACCTTCATATCTGCACTTTCTTTGCCGTTTAGTAGAAAATATTAAAAATTCATTTCTTACATACCTGAAGAAGCTTCAAAACGAAGTGTTGACTGACACTCCGTGCGACGACGTTGAACCAAGACCCGCACAAGGCGAACACCACACGACTCACCCCCAATCCCCCGAGAATTTCCTTTTCTAATTTTTATATGCGCCGTCTGACGTAAGATCACCCATTCAGGAACTGAGTCGGCAGAAGCCGTTCTTATTTTATGGTTTTGAGATAAAACTGCCCAATTTTATCAGACACCGTCATTCCCTTCCTTTGGAAAAATAACGCATCCCAAGACATCTGGATGTGCAGGGACACTGACGAATTTAGAAAAATTCTAGAGCGTCATACTTCAGGATAACTCAATTTCGTAATTTTCTTAATTGCGTAGAATAGAGATCTCAGAAACGCTCTGACTCTTGTTCGTCACGTACTTCAGGGAATTGTTTGTTGATAATTTAATACGTGTTTATCATCGGCTCCTTATTTACGTCAATCCTTTCATCATGGCTTGAACTGTTACCTTTTCCAAAGGTGTGGGAGAATTAAAAAGACAATAAAAAAATAACAATCACGTTGGCATGGTGCCTACAAGAACCAAATTTCAATAACGATCCTCTACCGATTCTCCCCAAGATTAGCCTCACCTCACGTCAGTAGTGGCCGAAATAAATCAGTGGCGGCTTCACCCTAGTTTCAAAACCAGGCTAATGTTACACCGTAACAATATATATATATATATATATATATATATATATAAATGGTCAAAAATTACAGATACTACTGTTGAATCTATAGTTCTTGCGGTCGCCGAAATGAACAGTGACATTTCTGATGCTGTTTAAGTCCATTTTCAGCGCTGAGACTTGGGGGGTAAGGAGGGATGACATACATTAAAACGATCTGAAATGAGCAATATCAGTGTGCATTTAAATTATTTATTCCAACCCAGCGAGGCGGGTAATATATGCTAATATATATATATATATAATACAAGCTGCGGCTGTAGTAAGTGTATTTAATTATTTTTTCATTAAAGCAGTGTTGCCAATTTGGAGGAAAAGTCGCTAAATCTAGGGGATTCGCCTTCCAGAATAGCGACAAAAAATATTTTTCCGATTAGCGACTCTTTTGGTGATTTGGGAATGACGATTTGCCGACTTACAAATCTAGCGACCTTTGTACTGAGAACAATTTGTCGTAAAATAAGTAGTATTAGCTCGAATCAATTCAGATATATGCTTATTTTCCTTTTGCTTATTTGAATCAGTGCAGATGTTGACGAGCTGGAAAAAGTACATAACACTTATCTCCATATTTTAACTTTGATTACTGTTATCTCTTACCTTCTAACGGGGACCATTTAGAGGCACAAATAATACATTACCGATAGCAAACATATTATCTGTAGAAGCGTGAGTAGAAGTGAAGTATCTAAGATTTTTTCTAGTCCTTTAATTTGTTTTGTCTTTCTAACCTCATTTTTGATTTCGTTGAAGCAAAATTGATCATAAAGTTAAAAATATATAAAAGTGAAATTATTGTTAGTTATATATGAGTCTTCCATATACATTCTTGTAGCGTAGATAGTACTATGGCTTGAATTGATCAAGTATTGAAGATTGTACAATAAGTTACCAAACAAATTAAAGGTAATCAAGTGTAATGTTGCATTCAAAAGAAAATTAAAATACCTATTGTCACATTGCTTCTATACAATAGATGAATATAATCAATTAAATAGTCACAATGTAAATAGTAGTAACAAAGTAACAAGATAGGTCCATTTATGTATTGGCGAGTTTTCACCCAAAATTGGATTCATTTTCTCTATTATTTAGCGACTTTGTGTATCATCTTGTTGGCAACACTGCAAGAATGTAAAAACTATGTATGATGAAACAGTGCAAATATTCAGCTGATTGAAAATGTGTAGGGAATTGTTGTGAATAATGTTATTTTTGAAGAACTGATAACAGTCCACTTGTGATAGACATCTACACGTGTTTGATGCAAGTTTCATAGATGAAACATTGGTGTATAAGTACAGTAGATAACTTTTTTTTTAAAATTTAGTTTCATAAGTGTAAGTGAAATTTAAAACAAACTTTGTTATGTGCAGGTCAAGTTTAGGAGCACCATTGGAAATAATTGTTAAATTTTAATAATTATTCTCTCCCTTGCAAAGAACGAGCATTCCAGCTAGTTTGGTATAAAACACAGGTTATGTTTAGCAGAAGAGGTCCACAAGCACGTAAAAAACATGAAATTTACAGTACAAATGGATGATGTAAGTATCTAGACCTAATATAACGCAACAAAAATCTAAACTAACCTAATGTGAACAAAAATTACCAAAATTGTAACATATTTTTAGAAATAACTGCTGGACCACTTCTGCTAAACATAACGTGGGTTTTATTCCAAACTTATAGTCTTTTATGTTTTAGCCTTTATAAGTGCAACTACATCACTTTTTGTAGTAAATACTCGTGTATTAATACAAACAAATAATAAAATGTCTTCCTCCAAGTATCAATTAATTACAAATCGAACACGTTTCGCTTGAAAAAGGAAGTTACTGAAGGTTCCTATGCCTGTGTTTTCCGAACGAAACGGCAATCAGATCGTCAAACTCCGGAATTATTCTTTGTTATCTATCTGGTTGAGTGTGTAACTTATAGTACGATTATAGTGTTTTACAATGGCCCTTTAATCATAAAATCTATTGAAAGAAAGAAAGCCGGCAACTGGAAATGAGAATTGAAAGAGAAATGATCTACTTCCCAAAATGCAAAATTTATTATGAAATGAACAGAATCGGACTAAATGTGATAATGAGAATAACAGTCGTTAGAAAGAACATTACTATAGAGCAGGGTTGGCAAAAACCATGGTTTTTATTTTAAAAAAACCAAAAAAAAAAAACGGTTTTTTTGGGTTAAACCAGGTTTTCTTGGTTTAAATGATTTGCTCTATATATTCATATCATATAGCACAAAATTAAGTTTCTTTCGCCTTGATGTTATTATGCAACAACCGGGTTATGCTGGAAGGGGTCACATAAGCTAAAAGCGGAATAAAAACCGCTTCTCGAGTTACATCCGAGAGAAATTGTCCTCCATTTGAACTCAGAACCAGGAATAATTGGCCACAAATGCGACATGTCTGCCAACTCACTCACGAAGGAATCCTGATAAAAAAAAAAAAAATACGTTGTACTGATCTTTACATGCTTCTTATTATAACTGTCAAGAGTCATTTCAGAAGGACAAAAAGATAAACAGTTGTACAAGTGAAACCATTACACAGAATTACATATGAACAATTTCAAAGTACTACGGAGTACAGAAGAACTAATTTAGTTCAAGTTAGTAAACAACTATTTTTATTGGTTCAAATTAAAGAAATACACCGACTTAATCTGCATATCAATAAGAAAAGTGAATATAGATACGAATTATTTAAGTCCACTTTGGCTCAAACTCATTTATACATAAATAGATACCAAAGATACTTATTTCACTAAATGCCTCTCGTGGGGTCTGTATGACCCCCTGTCCCCCCCGCCCCACACACACAAAGTACGGCATTTTCGATGTATTTTATCAATAGTAAACATTGAAACGAAACAATATTTAGAATTTTTCTTCGATTGCAATTACATAACAATAATAACAACTACAAAAAATCACAAAATAAACTTGTAAAAAGAAGTTGCTTTTGTAGTATAATCTTTTTGAGTAATGAATGGGGAATTTAGGTCTGAATATAATACGAATAACATACGGGACTGAAACGTGATAACCCACAAATGTGTGTTCATCAAGATTTTACAAACACTTACACTTTTACGAACATTTTTTTTGTTTTTTGGTTTAAACCAGTGTTTTTTTTTTTTTTTTTTTTTTTTTTGAAAAAAACAGCTGGTTTAAACCATGGTTTAAACCACCTTGGTTTAAACCAGCCAACCCTGTTATAGAGTGATTAATAAGGGAGACAACGTAAGTTAAATTATGGATATTGTGTTAACGAATTGATGCAATGTGAAATGAGGTGGCAGTAGGGCATAATGTGACAGTGTTTCAACCTTACTGTGTTGTTAACTAAAACGAGCCCGGCGGGGCTTCTAACCTCTGCTCGCTCGGCTATGTTTGGTAACATAAGTTTTTTTTTTTTTTTTTTTTTTTTTTAATCGACAAAATTGTATGTGCTAGTATCCAAAGTGGACTAAATACCACGTGACATCCGTCACGTTCGGGTGGTGCAGCTTCAATTTAACTTTAACCTCACCCAATGGGAAGAGATGATATTTAATGGGCTCCGTTGTTTTAGTCATTGATGAGTAGTGTGTAGTTTGCAACACTTAACAATTCCCAGGTACTAATTTTGCGCAGTAAAACTTTACTGATGTATACGGGTGTAGGAAAGAGCAAAAGAAGCATGAAAATAATAAATATTTGTGATTAATAGGGAAGACCAGAAATAAAACACGGGTAGTTGTAGGTACGGTATATAAAAGTAGGAATCGATAAGTTGTAAGACAAAATTGAAAACAGATCATGTGGGTTTTATCTGGGGCCACCATCTGCGACAGTTTAGCGATGTCACTTGTTAAAAAAGAAAACCTCCATTTTTAATCTCTGTCTTCTAAACTTGATGGCCTGCTCCAGTATTTGCCTGACGTGTTTCAGGGAAACTGAAAGAATCTTCGGATGGCATTTAGTATCTCTCCGAAATCCATTGACGGCTCCGGATCTGATACTATAACTTATAGTAAGCCGTTGTAAACGATTTCGTTTATGAGTATACCCGCCATCGCTGACGCGCCTGCTCTCTACGGACGCACCTCTCGCTAACTCTTGTCCCCCTGCTACACTCCTGTCTGACTTGGTTAGATAGCATTCTTGGTTTTCAGTGGCCACTTAACACAAGTTGGTTCGTGTTTTATGCACTAGTTTTTATGTCATACGTCTACACTGCATTTATACTAATCACAATTGCAAATAGCAAACTTGTTATCACTATTAAGTGAGCCAGAGTTATTAACAAGTGGTTTAGGGAGGAACTAAATAATGTCTGAATCTTTAGTCATTACGAATGACTCAGGAATTTTGAATCCTGAACGTAATAGTGGTCCTAATCTGTATTATATAAAATTGCCCACATCTTTCTTGCTCTAGAAAATTGTACATTTCCTTCTTTCTAGGAATTCAAAATATGCAAAGTGTGTCCCACAAAACACGGCTAGGGCTTTGCGGATTCCCTTGTATGACTTTTCATTTTTAATTTTAATTTAATGCCTGACAATTATGTGCTGAGGCTAAGGAAGACAGTGATGATGGGATGTATAACAATGGAGTGAATAGAATGGGAGGAAACGGGAGAATCTCGAGAAAACCGATGCATACGGTATTTGTTCAGTGCTAAATCTATTTGACGGGAGCTGGGATCTTACCAGAAAGCCGCACCAGAATAAATCATCGCGGCCCATGGTTTCGTGTGTGCAATAGAATATGCATGCTTAAGTAGTCTTGTAACCGTGCGTTAAGCGCATGCTTTTGGGTTGTACAATTAGGTGCGTGGGTGACAGGTGTCATTCACCTATTAAAATGTATCTAGAATAAATAAAATCATGTTTATATGACGATTCTTTCATTTATTTGATAAAATGTTGATTACAGGTTATAATTTTGGTTGTACACAATGTTCTACAGAATGTAACGGACTTTTGTTTCATGACTACTAGACTGATTTCAAGCAAGTTACACAAATGTCTTTGAGATGTTCTCCACGCATCCATCTCTTATATTTCAAGCACTCCTTCCTTTCAGTTTTATCTCTTGCTCTTCCATAAGCATGGCAACGTCCACTGGAGCTTAATGACTTCCTTAGATGGACCATTTCCTCTTCCTCAACACCAAGTAACAGTCTGAGTCGGTCCCTTTTCTTAATTTCAACTGGAATTTGAGGAATACAGCATAGGTGTTGCATCTGAGGTTTAATCATTTCCTCTCGAAAACTCCTTCGTGACAATTGAGATAAACTGGTATTGAGTTCCAGGACGCAAAGTGCATTAATTGCACATATCTTTAGAAGATCAAGAAATATCATCATGGGTCATCTCGTTCCCATTCAGTGTTGTGATCGCTTTTATTAGAGCACACTTCCCACTCCTCCTCATCTTCCTCCTCAAGTCATTACAGAACAACATCCTTATCTTTTGTTGTCTGTCATCCTTATCTTTTGTTTTGACATTTTACTTGTTACGTGTATAGGCGCGCGGTTGACAATTGTCGCCGAACACGCTGCTGCAGAGAGAATTTATTTCTTACATACTGTAGACGGGAATCAGAAGTGTACTACTGCCACCATAACAAACATTAACAATTAACGTTCAGCTAGTAAAAGGCGCGACTCCTAATACCAACGTACAGAGTTGCAAGTTTGAGACAAAAATCACTAATGGGATACCAGTCACCCACGCGCCAAATCTGAGAATATGGATTTAAATATACGTACAAGATTTAGTAAAATCCAATTTTGCCCGATAAAAACAAATTTTACCCAATAAAACCTCCTGGGTTCACATCTCTGGTTAAGAGAGATGTCATCTATTGGAGCGCGAAATCTCTTCTCGCTATCTATAATCGTTTTTACTCTATAGTAGATCAATATTGAAGCCGAAAGTTGTGTTGGATTTTTTCATTTCTGTGTATAGTAGAGAGTTAATAATGGAAATTAAATGTATTCTTAGAACGCTTAATCGATTGCGGATATTTGTTTCTCGTTATGCGTTACCACTTTTGTTCTATACTGATCAACGTAAAACCAGAAATTGTTGGTTTCTACGGCTTTCTGTTTAAATATTACATTCATTAACAAACCCATTATTAAGCAATCGACAGTGAACCATCTTTGATTATTAATCAAATTTTAACATTTTTGCCCTAAAAGAAGTTGAGAATTCCGTAAAAACCCGATTAAACTTTTTAAAAAAATGGACCGAGGTGGGTTGGTTAAAAAAAGCCCGGGTATTTTCAAACTATGATCCGACTATTTAATGGTAGTCTTTATCAAGCACCATATGTTTGGATTATATCGCCTAAAATGTCTTTCTACATGTGAAAATAATAATAATAATAATCTTACCCTAATTTCGTAACCAAGACTTACGATTTTGAGCCAAAATAAGAAGACGTTAAAGATATGTATATGCAGATATTATATAAAGGTAATATTGTATATTGTTTATCTTGGTATAATTTCTATAAAATATAGTAGATAAGATAAAAAATAAATTTGACAAGCTAACTTCTTTTAATATAACTTCACTAATTTAATTTCATTGTTTACTTTCGCAGGAGATTCCTGTGATGGCAGATCCAACGATCCAAACGTTCTGCTGTCTCGAAAACAACAGCACAACAAAAGCTGTGGATGAGATTTTGGATTTCGACTCGTTTTCTTATAATGTTGTGTGCATCGTGTCCTCTTTGTTTGGCATCGGAGGAGCGGTCTATCAGGTATTCAGCATGCGCAGTAGCAATTGAAATTTGAAACTAAAAGAAATTGTTCTTGCTTTAATATGCTTCACTTCAGGTATGACAAATTAGTTGTAATATAAGGAAGTAATGTATTTTCTTCGTGGAGCACATTTTATACAGTGGTTGGACAAAAGATATGGGAACACCTGAAAAATAGCTCATTACCTTTATTAATAGCGAGTAGGACCATCTTTGGCACGCATAATGGCCTGTAGTCGACGGGAAATGAAAAATACAGATCGCGTATGGTTGTCAAACGGATGTACCATTCTTCCGCAGAAGCAGCTGCAAGTTATAGATACGACGGTGGTGGGTAGCGGGCTCGCACCTTGGTCTCCAAGTAGCAAAACTAACCACAAGAACTCAATAATATTCAAGTCTGGCGATTGTGGAGACCGTGACAGATGTGACACTTCACCTCCGTGTTCATCAAACCAATCCTGGACGATGTGAGCTGTATGAACAGGAGCTCTGTCATCTTGAAACACGGCATGACCATTTGGGGACAAAGTCTGCATCATCGGATGCAGCTGGTCACTCGGAATTTACTTAGTCCTTGGCAGTGATATGTCAATACAGGGTGATGATGGGTCCGGCAGAATGATCGGATGACCAGAGCGACACCTACCATTCAGACTCAAATCGTGTTTGAAGTGGCTACCTCTTTTATACAAGGTGTTTCCATATTTTTGTCCATCTCCTTATAACAAACCGACATTACGGTCATAAAAGAATGAGAAATTAATGAATACATATCAGGCAAATCCTGGATTGGATCGCCAATTATAACAAATCGTTTTCATTCATTGTGTTTTAACGCTAAAGTAAATACCGTCTCAGGGTATTGGAAAAAAAAATCAAGGTTATATTAGATTTAATGTTCAGGTTGCATTAGCTTTAGCAAAAGAGAAGGAAGACACAACGATAAAGTTATTATTTATCATCAGAAGTTTCCAGATTCTTGTTTTGTGGCCAACCAAGAATAAGAGTCAACATTGTTCAGCTTAATTAGTATATTACAAAAAAAATTTTAGCAATGAGAAATGTATAAGTTCGAGTTTATAGATTGTATTTGAAATCATAAAGTTAAATTTTTCGTGATTAGTTTATTCGTGCCATTTGTTAACATTTACATCATAACAGAAAAAAAAAATATTATTAAACATTTGCCTCCATCGTGGTATCTCCAAGATACTTTATCAACATTTTTATGAAATGATATTGCAATAGTGCTTTAACATATCTAGATTCTCAAACATATTCCATTAATACATATAGAACTCATTATCACTCAAAGAATTGACGATCCATCCCTTCTAATTAGGCGTTCATCGCTTATCATATTCCTGTCGTTCATCAAAACAACATGCAAATTATGCAGCCATAGGCAATATCATCGCTACTACAACTCCATTTTCAATAATAAAAAAATGAGTAGCATCATGCATTACTTTACGTTAACCTATGCATCCTTTTACAAAAAAAAAAAAAAGTCATATAAAATAAATAAATAAAATAAAAATGTAAAAATAAAAAAAATAAAATAATGATGATGATACTGATATTGTGTTTCTGTATGACGTTCACTTTCCTTAAGACTATGATTGCGTGAATGTGTCACTGATTGCTGAACGCGAACCCACCGGGCCCAGACGGGCAAGCTGTCAACACTCACTGACCCATCCACTACACCAATCATCTCCGGAAAGTAGAACTCAAATCGTCCCAAAATGTGAAGATTTCTAAGCCTCCCTCATTCTCACTCGCAGTCCAGCATCCCGATCCGCAGGTCATAGCCTGCATCCCATCAAGAGATAAGGTTACAAACCACAACCCGACAGAACAAGACACTGACCCAAGAGTGAAACTGACGGTGAATGCTTCGAAAATCTAAATGTTTGTGTTTACTAACCCAGATAAAAAAAAAAAAATTCTCGAATCAAATCTAAATCGCGCAACGGGATGGAATTTCGGAAAAAAAAATGAATGCCAAAGTGAATTTAGTTGATCTTATTAACGAAGTGAAATTTCCTGGCAGGTCTGTGATTCCAACCCCGGTCACACTAAGTGAAATCGATTCTGTGAGTTTTCAAGACGCTATATTTACTTTCGTTACGTACTGCTTTAAACACTTTACTTTCTGAGTACCAACAATACTATTGAAGTTACTTTACGACATAGTTTTAAAATAATTAGCTTTGCACTGGACAATGAAAGATTTTGTTTCGACTCGCACACTTTATTACACTAACTTTCTGTATGATAAGAAATAACAGGAGAATACATTTAAAAAAAAAAAATCGCAAAGGTTGGAAATTGAGGAAAATTCTTGACATAGCTGAATGGGTAAGTCCATCATTGCATTACATACTCTCTTCACATATCATGAACAATTCTACATACGTTTGGTTTAGTCAAAAAAAAAAACATTTTGAAAATAAGGACATTTACTACCATCACCACATGAGCCTTGTACTACACAGGTATCACTTATTACGGCTGTGTGCTACATGCTTTACTTTCTTTCTTAGTATTCTCTCTTCAGATACCGTTGTGGAGGTGGGGTCAGCGCGGAGGATTTATACCGACAAGGTGACCTCCCTTGTATGAGCTCAGACCTCATCCACTTTGATTCCCACAACAAAACATTTTCCTTTGAGATAATACATACACTAGATACATCTACCTGAAAAGAAAGTACACTTAACGTAGTCCCTAGCCTAACTATCTAACTAACTTAAACTAAACATATAAAATCACTTTATTCAACAGATTAATAATATAGCACACACCCTGCCTCTTACCGAGGACGTATGGGACGTCGACCATTCAGCTCTACTTTAGTATATTGTTAAAATTAAAAAAAAAAGTCTTAAACTATGTGCTTAAAAATTCGAATTTCTGGTTTCTGGTAAAAGGAATTCAAAATACACAACGAACGTGTTATTGCTGACGAGCATCTCCCATTGCCGATAGTTGCAAGCACCCTTATTATCAATGTGAGCCGAAACTTTGTATACATTTTGTCTCATCATATTCAAACTACAGTGAAGGTGAGCACAAACCAGAGAATGGATTTAATTAGGTAATATAGCAGTACGGAAAAATAATAAATTAAAAAAAAAAGAATATATGAGATTACATATTCAAAATATAATTTTGGGGGTGAAATGTATGTTCTCGAGAGTACACACATTTCTTGGACTGTTGGTAACAAACATCCACACTGAAACTCCAAAAAAAAAAAAAATTTTTACCCCCCCTCCATTGAACGAGTATTTTATGTCACATCGTAGATTTTGTACATTGTATAACTTAGGGAAAACTACGCAGCGTTTAGCACATCATATTGGTGGACATCACCACGCCAATAACATAACACTTACTCCAATCCGAAAAAGGTTAGAAATTTAGCATGTTCTCACGTGGCCAAAACAACAGAAAATTTTGATGCTATCTTCTATAACTTACTTGGATTCCATGGGAAAAATATAGAATACTTCTCTCCCACGTCTGAAGGTTGTTGTTATTTTACACCAGCTCTCGAGGATGGAGAGCCTACCTCGGTGCACAAAAAATCAAATCATCGGATCTGACATCCATGAGTCGACAGTGAAGATGGCTTTTCCCCCAAACCACTTTCGGTTCTGACGTGAAAGATTTGCTCTCACTGCAGAAAATCCTATGTCCGTTGAGCACAGCAACCTACTCACTGCCTTCCATATTATGTCCACAGATATCAAAGGTATCAATTATTTTGTGTCGAAACCTTTAACTAATTCTCTTTCACGTTTTTCCTATGGACGGAGATTATCGTACGTCCATAACTTAACACTGCTTCCGGTAAAGACAATGACAATGGGAAGAAGATCCCTAATTGGAGGTTCATTGTGACGTAACTATACGATGATAGGTGTATCTATCAAGATCAAAGAAGCCGAAAAATCTCAACCACACCTGTGATTGCGGAAGATCCAATCACAGATAATTTAGATTAAACAAAGGGATGCTCCAAGAAGCTACTATGGCTGACTTTACAAATGAAAAATTTTAAAGAAGATTTTTGAAATAAAAATTTTGAATTCTTTCGAAGATCCCCAAAGCCAAAAATATGAAAGAAAATTGACTGGAAAGGACTAAATACGACCAGAAATTACCTTATTTCCTAAAATAATATTATATTTTAGCTAAATATACGAATAATTATTCAAAGAAAAGATATTACTATATATTTCCCTCTAAATATACTAAAATCATTAGTTCAAGGAACTTAACGCAAATTTTTGCGGTCTACTTCAAATCAAGTCATTGATTAATTATATATTAAAAATAAAATTTTAATAAATATTAAATTCATATATACACTGGTTGCCCAAAACTTCCGGGCCATGATACATTATACGATGTATAAGGTAACATCCTCCGGGAGCTTCGGAAAAAAAAAATCTAACTTAGAAGTCCTAAGTTAAGCTCCTTTTTTTTTTTCTCTAACCTAACATTTTATTCATAAAATACACTAATGCAATGCAATCAATATAGGAAATGTTTTGAAAATTTTTCAGAGACCTTAATCCTAACAAAGAATTTATAACTACACTAAACGAACGAAAAGAAAATTGGACACAAAATAGACACAAAACAAACAAAAATTACCTTAATCTAAATTTAACCTACGATTCTGTTTCTTTTTTTTTTCTCGACTATGTTTTGTTTCCGTTCAAGGAATCCATATCGCAGTCCTCAATCTCCCTTAGTGAGAGCAGCGACATGCATTCTCTGAACTATTCCTATTCACTTCCGGTGGCTGCGTCATTGTCGGCATGAACATCGTATACGGCGGAGGCCAACCAGTGGACATAGCCATGTTCACCGCTGGGGAAGGAGTAGATGTGGGAGTCGCTACTCCTCCTCCAGGAGGCAAATTCGGCATGTATCCCGGATAGGCTTGCGCTCCCGGTATATGGTTCGAATTCGGCGCGCACTGTTGGGATGCACCTCGATGACATCCAAAGTTCATCGCTCCCGATTGGTAGTTAGGATTGGAAACATATGGAACATTCTGGTTTCCGTTCCCCCAGTTTTGCCTTCGGTTGTTGTTGTGCCAGGGTCTTCTAGCCTGAAAATTTCTTCTTCGACCTCGGTTCCCCAAGAATTGATTGCCATTTCCATTTTTCTTGGCATCACCATTCTTCTTTACTTCGTCCTCCTCCGTCTGCGACGAAGTGTCTTTAGTCTGTTGCGCCTTTCCGTTCTTTTCGGTCTTTTTCCCAATCTTGGCCTGCCGAATGTGCAGACGCTTAAATTTCTTATCTGTTACTGGTTCCATAGGTTCCGGATGACCTTCTATTTCGGCTATCTTAACAATCAGATGCTGGATATTCTTGGGCTCCACGGCTCGCAACAATCTAGCATCTCCAGCTGGCAGACAATCTAGGACTATTTCAATGAGTTCTGTCTCATCTGGATGTTGTGCCACCGCATAGTATTCGGCTATGACCTTCCAGGCAAAGTCAGTTAGCCGGTTATACTTGGACCGGTCAAATTTCATTCCTTGTATGAATTTCTTCTGCAGGCGTTCCATCCTGGCCGAGAAGTAGTGTTCCTTAAATAGACGCACAAAGTCCGCATAACTGCTGATGTCTTTGCAGACCGTTTGGTACCAAGTCTTGGCCCCAGCCGACAAACAACACGGTACCAAAACCATGCGTTCGTATTCCGACGCAGAGATTATCTTAAACGCCTGTTCTAAACTTTCAAGAAAAGACCTGGCCAAACCATATTCTCCAGTGAAGTTTGGTAAGTGATTTAGTTCCGACAGCCTTAAATTTAACGCTCTATTTCCAGAACATCCCTCATATCTGCCGGGATTCAGGGGAGAGTTGCAGCCAATCACAGGGCTCTTTGCATTATTATAATTTTGTCCAAAATTCGAATAAGAGGTATAATTTGGGCCAAAAGGTAAGTTGCCTGGCATCGATACCACTGTGTGACTACATACTCCCTCCGGAATTCCAACAAACGAAGGAGTCCTGTCTGCGGCACTACTGGACACTACATGACTTAAGCTACATACATTGGAAGTCGAGACCGAAGCCTGAGACCACGTCAATAAAGGATTTAAAGCCCTAGAGGCAACCTGACCACTCACGATATCCCCACAGGCGGGACTGGAATTGTTCGTAACCAACGAATGTGAATTTAAGTCAAACGGCCAGACATTCTTAGTGTGAACTCTGGTCGGCTGACAGACAGAGACTGTCACCGTTGGGACAGTACGAGTCTCCCCAACCGAAGAGACTGGTACATCCACTCGGGTGTCAGAGTCTGTTCCGTCAGAGTCAACCCCGTCACAACCAACAAAGTCACGTGACCGCTTGCGACCGGCACGACCTGGTTTACTTTGCTCCTGATCCTTCACCAAAGTTTGGATCTTAGCCTCGAGTACGTCATAAGATTTCCGGGTGCTCGACTCGAGATGCGATAGTTCTTTAGCGAGCTGATCACATCTGCGATTTTGCTTTTCTACTGACAACCGGAGATTCTCCTCAACGGTGTCCACCCGCGTTGTTATCGTATCATGAAATTCCCCCACCGAAGTGTATAAATCGCGAACTTCGTTACGGAGGTCCGATACGTCCTTGTTTACATTTTCGACTCTTTCATTTACAATTTGCTCCATTTCCGACTTTAACATATCAAATTTTTGATTCATCGCGTACAAATTATTATCTACCTTTTCAAATCTTTGGTTCATAATACTGTCAACCTTCTCAAATTTTTGGTCCATAATACTGTCAACCTTTTCAAATTTTTGGTCCATAATACTGTCAACCTTTTCAAATTTTTGGTCCAAAGTTAAAGTTAAAGTTTGACTAAAACGTTCTAACATTTTCGCAAGGTCTGTCACGGATGCAGGGGAACCTGCAGTTCCGACACTCTCTCCACCGTTGTGTAAGAGTTTCTCTCCCGTGTCGTGCGTCGCGGTGTTCCGTTCACTTCCACTTTCCTGTGACTTGGAAAGCGATTGCACAGTCAGCTGTTTGGCCACACACGTTTTACAAAACCAGGGCTCACTACACTTATTCAATTCTTCTACCTGCTCGTCGGTTATATCATAGCACTGTGCATGCACCCATCCAGAACAACCGTCACAATACACACTGAAGCCCTGTATTTCCTCACTACAACACACATATTCATCCGGGCTACGGGATTCAGTACTTGACCTGCTACCAGCAGACATCTCCATTTCATATAAATTGTTTTCCCCAAGTTACACATATACAAACTCAAGAGTGACTACACATCGTTCAAGGAGTCGTTTGTCACAACAGTCCCCATTACATTACACTGCTCTTTCAATACGATTCACTTAGCACTCGCGAAAGATTGAAATAACAGATCCTGGCTGTGGAACGCCAATTTTACAAAAAAAAAAAAAAAGTCATATAAAATAAATAAATAAAATAAAAATGTAAAAATAAAAAAAATAAAATAATGATGATGATACTGATATTGTGTTTCTGTATGACGTTCACTTTCCTTAAGACTATGATTGCGTGAATGTGTCACTGATTGCTGAACGCGAACCCACCGGGCCCAGACGGGCAAGCTGTCAACACTCACTGACCCATCCACTACACCAATCATCTCCGGAAAGTAGAACTCAAATCGTCCCAAAATGTGAAGATTTCTAAGCCTCCCTCATTCTCACTCGCAGTCCAGCATCCCGATCCGCAGGTCATAGCCTGCATCCCATCAAGAGATAAGGTTACAAACCACAACCCGACAGAACAAGACACTGACCCAAGAGTGAAACTGACGGTGAATGCTTCGAAAATCTAAATGTTTGTGTTTACTAACCCAGATAAAAAAAAAAAAATTCTCGAATCAAATCTAAATCGCGCAACGGGATGGAATTTCGGAAAAAAAAATGAATGCCAAAGTGAATTTAGTTGATCTTATTAACGAAGTGAAATTTCCTGGCAGGTCTGTGATTCCAACCCCGGTCACACTAAGTGAAATCGATTCTGTGAGTTTTCAAGACGCTATATTTACTTTCGTTACGTACTGCTTTAAACACTTTACTTTCTGAGTACCAACAATACTATTGAAGTTACTTTACGACATAGTTTTAAAATAATTAGCTTTGCACTGGACAATGAAAGATTTTGTTTCGACTCGCACACTTTATTACACTAACTTTCTGTATGATAAGAAATAACAGGAGAATACATTTAAAAAAAAAAAATCGCAAAGGTTGGAAATTGAGGAAAATTCTTGACATAGCTGAATGGGTAAGTCCATCATTGCATTACATACTCTCTTCACATATCATGAACAATTCTACATACGTTTGGTTTAGTCAAAAAAAAAACATTTTGAAAATAAGGACATTTACTACCATCACCACATGAGCCTTGTACTACACAGGTATCACTTATTACGGCTGTGTGCTACATGCTTTACTTTCTTTCTTAGTATTCTCTCTTCAGATACCGTTGTGGAGGTGGGGTCAGCGCGGAGGATTTATACCGACAAGGTGACCTCCCTTGTATGAGCTCAGACCTCATCCACTTTGATTCCCACAACAAAACATTTTCCTTTGAGATAATACATACACTAGATACATCTACCTGAAAAGAAAGTACACTTAACGTAGTCCCTAGCCTAACTATCTAACTAACTTAAACTAAACATATAAAATCACTTTATTCAACAGATTAATAATATAGCACACACCCTGCCTCTTACCGAGGACGTATGGGACGTCGACCATTCAGCTCTACTTTAGTATATTGTTAAAATTAAAAAAAAAAGTCTTAAACTATGTGCTTAAAAATTCGAATTTCTGGTTTCTGGTAAAAGGAATTCAAAATACACAACGAACGTGTTATTGCTGACGAGCATCTCCCATTGCCGATAGTTGCAAGCACCCTTATTATCAATGTGAGCCGAAACTTTGTATACATTTTGTCTCATCATATTCAAACTACAGTGAAGGTGAGCACAAACCAGAGAATGGATTTAATTAGGTAATATAGCAGTACGGAAAAATAATAAATTAAAAAAAAAAGAATATATGAGATTACATATTCAAAATATAATTTTGGGGGTGAAATGTATGTTCTCGAGAGTACACACATTTCTTGGACTGTTGGTAACAAACATCCACACTGAAACTCCAAAAAAAAAAAAAATTTTTACCCCCCCTCCATTGAACGAGTATTTTATGTCACATCGTAGATTTTGTACATTGTATAACTTAGGGAAAACTACGCAGCGTTTAGCACATCATATTGGTGGACATCACCACGCCAATAACATAACACTTACTCCAATCCGAAAAAGGTTAGAAATTTAGCATGTTCTCACGTGGCCAAAACAACAGAAAATTTTGATGCTATCTTCTATAACTTACTTGGATTCCATGGGAAAAATATAGAATACTTCTCTCCCACGTCTGAAGGTTGTTGTTATTTTACACCAGCTCTCGAGGATGGAGAGCCTACCTCGGTGCACAAAAAATCAAATCATCGGATCTGACATCCATGAGTCGACAGTGAAGATGGCTTTTCCCCCAAACCACTTTCGGTTCTGACGTGAAAGATTTGCTCTCACTGCAGAAAATCCTATGTCCGTTGAGCACAGCAACCTACTCACTGCCTTCCATATTATGTCCACAGATATCAAAGGTATCAATTATTTTGTGTCGAAACCTTTAACTAATTCTCTTTCACGTTTTTCCTATGGACGGAGATTATCGTACGTCCATAACTTAACACTGCTTCCGGTAAAGACAATGACAATGGGAAGAAGATCCCTAATTGGAGGTTCATTGTGACGTAACTATACGATGATAGGTGTATCTATCAAGATCAAAGAAGCCGAAAAATCTCAACCACACCTGTGATTGCGGAAGATCCAATCACAGATAATTTAGATTAAACAAAGGGATGCTCCAAGAAGCTACTATGGCTGACTTTACAAATGAAAAATTTTAAAGAAGATTTTTGAAATAAAAATTTTGAATTCTTTCGAAGATCCCCAAAGCCAAAAATATGAAAGAAAATTGACTGGAAAGGACTAAATACGACCAGAAATTACCTTATTTCCTAAAATAATATTATATTTTAGCTAAATATACGAATAATTATTCAAAGAAAAGATATTACTATATATTTCCCTCTAAATATACTAAAATCATTAGTTCAAGGAACTTAACGCAAATTTTTGCGGTCTACTTCAAATCAAGTCATTGATTAATTATATATTAAAAATAAAATTTTAATAAATATTAAATTCATATATACACTGGTTGCCCAAAACTTCCGGGCCATGATACATTATACGATGTATAAGGTAACAATCCTTCGCATAATACATTTAATATGAAAGCACTACTATTAATGAAAGTGATATATTTACAAATGTCTAGCGAGAACGACGAAAAAAAAAAAAAAAATGAAATCTACATATACTCGTCCCTCTGATATTAATTTGTGATGTATTTTGTATACGTGCTTGCCGTATTTTGTCGTGTGCTCTATGATACTATCTTGTGATACATTTTCATATAGTTAATACGTGTAAGGTCGGTAAAATTGTACTTTGAACGTGTCTTTTACTATTTTGTCGTGTGCCCTTTCATAGTGCTTCTTAATACGTTAGTAATTTAAAATCTTCTTTCGTATGTCTTATCACATTGCGTTGTACCATATATATATATATATGTTTAGTTTTGTAGGTGAGGGAAAATTGAACGTAACGCGTCCTCCGATGATGATATCATATCATGATGAGTGCGAATAATCGGTCTGTGCCGATGCGGGAGAACTTTACTCTGGACATACCGCCGGAGTTCGATATTACTATTTATAAAATACTATTTCGTGCTACGTTTGTCTATTTTCGGTTTAGGTAGATATTTACTTTGAACGTGCCATAATTACAGTGCGAAATTAAATGTTCGTGCCTACTTATATATTTGCCTCATCGAACACCAATAGCGTTGGAATGTTTTTTTTTTCAACTTGCCACTCTCAAGGAGAATATGATTACTTATGCGTATCCATCCCTCTAAGTTTAATTAGTTGTAAACAAAGATAATAAGTTAAAAATGATAATAATTCTTTAAAACGCGTTTCAGTAATTGGACCCTGTCGAGTATATGTAGATTTCATTTTTTTTTTTTTTTTTTTTTTCGTCGTTCTCGCTAGACATTTGTAAATATATCACTTTCATTAATAGTAGTGCTTTCATATTAAATGTATTATGCGAAGGATGCATAGGTTAACGTAAAGTAATGCATGATGCTACTCATTTTTTTTATTATTGAAAATGGAGTTGTAGTAGCGATGATATTGCCTATGGCTGCATAATTTGCATGTTGTTTTGATGAACGACAGGAATATGATAAGCGATGAACGCCTAATTAGAAGGGATGGATCGTCAATTCTTTGAGTGATAATGAGTTCTATATGTATTAATGGAATATGTTTGAGAATCTAGATATGTTAAAGCACTATTGCAATATCATTTCATAAAAATGTTGATAAAGTATCTTGGAGATACCACGATGGAGGCAAATGTTTAATAATATTTTTTTTTTCTGTTATGATGTAAATGTTAACAAATGGCACGAATAAACTAATCACGAAAAATTTAACTTTATGATTTCAAATACAATCTATAAACTCGAACTTATACATTTCTCATTGCTAAAATTTTTTTTGTAATATACTAATTAAGCTGAACAATGTTGACTCTTATTCTTGGTTGGCCACAAAACAAGAATCTGGAAACTTCTGATGATAAATAATAACTTTATCGTTGTGTCTTCCTTCTCTTTTGCTAAAGCTAATGCAACCTGAACATTAAATCTAATATAACCTTGATTTTTTTTCCAATACCCTGAGACGGTATTTACTTTAGCGTTAAAACACAATGAATGAAAACGATTTGTTATAATTGGCGATCCAATCCAGGATTTGCCTGATATGTATTCATTAATTTCTCATTCTTTTATGACCGTAATGTCGGTTTGTTATAATTGGCGACCCAACCAGGATTTGCCTGATATGTATTCATTAATTTCTCATTCTTTTATGACCGTAATGTCGGTTTGTTATAATTGGCGACATCAGCTTTAGGATATTTGTTTATTTGATAATTTGTTTTAATTATAAGGATATGTATTAATTCTATAATTATTGTTTTGTGTGCCAAACTGAGATAAGTATGTAAAGTAATGAGTTGATAAAGTAGTGAGTGGATATGACGATGATAAGTTGTTAGACGCGTGACCCAATTAATGCAAAATGAGTGACGAAAGTCTTAGTGTAGATGGTTCTACCGAACATTTCAAATGTTGTGACAATAAGTACAGTTCTAGTGACAGTGTATCCATACGCTGGGAAACGTGTGATCAATGGTTCCACATCCGTTGTTTGAACATTCCTGATGAGGAACAGGAAGTGCTACGTACCACTAACAGTAATTGGGTTTGTTTCGACTGCAAGTTGGATAAGGTGTTAGCTACAGAAATTGAGCAACCCGTTGAGAAACCTGAAACTGAAATTGATGGGGAACCATTACTTAAGACTTTGATTGATATCATTAAAGATTTGAGAACGGAAATGTCCGTCATGAACGGTAAAATGGATGCCGGTAAAAATGACTTGAAATCTGAAATAAACAAGTTAGGTAGTGGCATTGTCACTATTAAAGAGTCTCTCTCCAGTGTACAGTCGGATTTATCCACTGTCAAACGAGAACTGGAACATAAAGCATATAAAATGTCATTTGTAACGTCATGAACATTGACTTCTGAAAAAGAAGTTGAAACTGTAACCGCTAATGATAAACTAGACATTAAAGTTTGGGGGTTATGTACAATTAGTGATATTGAAGACACGGATACACTTTTAGTAAATAATTTGTGCGGTGTATCAGATAAAATAAGTAATAGTTTAGAAAATGACAGGGCTGTATTAGAAGCGCCTGAGTTTAAGTCTCACATAAATGTTACTAAGGATAATTTAAATGATGAGACTGATGATTATTATGATGATGTAAATGTAGATTTAGGTTTAGATTTAGTATGTAGTAGTAGATTTAGTATACGTGTCAGTAAATATTTGGTCAACAAAACCCCAGTAATCTATATATATAAAAGAGAACGTACAATTCTTTGTCCGCTCATCACGCTAATACGGCTGAACCAATTTCTTTCATTTTTGGGGGGTTATTAGGATTTGGACCCTAGATGGTTTTTATCATATCACTTTAATTTTTAATTACCAGTGTCTTGAGATAATTGACCATTCAAGTGTCCATAACGTACAAATCCTTTGTTATTAGTTCATCATAGGTAAAAATAAACGTATTTATATGCAACCCGCATGACCGTGTCACTCGGCGGGTTAACATAAATGACAGGCGATATACAGCGGAAAATAGCTTGAATCTTCTGTTTAAAATTTTTTAATTGATTTGCTTATTTTTACAGACACTTTTACAATATGCCAGCACCGGGATGACCGCAGCGAAGCGGGGCGGGTTAACATAAATGACAGGCGATATACAGCGGAAAATAGCTTGAATCTTCTGTTTAAAATTTTTTAATTGATTTGCTTATTTTTACAGACACTTTTACAATATGCCAGCACCGGGATGACCGCAGCGAAGCGGGGCGGGTTAACATAAATGACAGGCGATATAATGTTAAGATTTACTGCAATCTTCTATGGTTTTTATCATATCACTTGAAAGCGAAAAAGTAAAAATTATCTAAGTAACAAAGTTTATTGCGTTCCGGGGTGACCGCAGCGAAGCGGGGTGAACGCTGCTAGTGCATGATAATGTAAATGATCGCTCTCTTATGTATGTCGGTTATGAAAGAAAGCAGTATGATAGGATAGCGAATGGTAGTCGAGCGAAGACTATAAAGTTTTGTATACGTGATGACGTTGATATTTCTTTCTGCATTGATGACAAAAGAGTAGGTAGATCTCGAAAAGGGAGAAAGGAGATAGGAAAACCTAACTTGATATTATTTATGGATGTTAAAGTAAATAGATCTAAAATGTTTATGTGGTTAGTTGGAAATTGCTCTAGCCAGGGGCGGAGACATATGGTGATTGGAAAATACTGTAGGAAGTGGCCAGAAGCACTCCATAGAATAAGACAGGCAAAGATCTCACCGCCTGTATTAGCTCCTCCTACAACGGAACTTGTAACCTTGAACTTTGTTTTCCTTTTCTTTCGTTGTGCTTTTATTAGTTAAAGTTATACTTTATGATGTTTTATGAATAACGTAGGAGGTAAAATAGATGAATATACACTAACAAAATGGGGATTTAGAATCTTGATTTGTAAACTTCTCTTTTAGTGGCCTTATCTAACTTAAGAACTGAAATTTTGTAAAGGAGTGGCAAGTTGACTCAAGTTCCTTTGATCAGTGGGCATAATAACTTCAGCTTAAAAAAAAAAAAAATAAATAAATAAATTTTCCGGTTCGGCTAAACCCGCGGAATATTTTTTTAAAAGGGATTGTTAGGACTAATTCGGAAGATTCAGAAGTTGTTTACGTACCAGTATAGTATACGGTACCGGAAATAGTTTAACAGTATAAACCTACCTGTTAGTTAATTCCGTTCGGGTCCAATGATCATTCCTCTGTCTTCTTCAAACGTACCACTTCGTTGTATCGCCACATTCTTTTGTCGCAGCAGAATTGATTGATAACAATAACAATAATAACGATAAAGTTTCCCATTTTGTTAGCCATTTCGGTCTTAATTCGTGAAAACAGATTGAGCAGTTGTCATAAAAAGGAAGTGATGGTTGCTCAATTGGAACTTCTCTCCTCAAAACAATATTCTGAATGTAAAATGAATTCGTTTCGAGATGAAGTGAGTTGTACTGTCTTCCTTAAAATTTTATTGACGTATTTTGTTCTGAAGGAAGAAGGCGGAAGTACAGCGAATCGAAATATAAGTAAAATGTATCCTGAACGCAGGAATCGAGCTGAACCTTCTAGATTATAATATTTGGCAGACCTTTTCAAAATTCTTTTCGCTCGGTTAAGAACGACTTGTGCTTTAGTAATTGTACATGTAAAATGCGGTTTCGGGAAAAAGATAGTCTTCCTCTAGCATACCAGTATTTATAGTTAGGAATGAAGGCTGAATTATTGATAAGTTCACTTCTCTTTATAATTTGCTATGCTTTAGTTCTACTTTTGATGAACATTTCATTCATTTAGAACAACTCTTTGAAATTTTAACCTTTGGAAATTTTGCGCTAAATTTCAAGAAATGTCAGTTCGTCAAGTCTGAAATTTTATTTTTGGGACACATTGTGAATGGCCTTCTGAGTTGAAAGAAACAGAATATACCAAACGGCATATTCAGGTCGAACCCCGTTTGTTATCAAAACGGAAACGAAAGTCGCAAAATAATGTGATTGAAATTAAGGAAATGGACTTGGTGATGGTTAAGACCCATTTTCAATCAGACGCCTTTAAGAAGGTCACACATAAGTATATGCCTGTATTCGCAGGGCCTTTTGTTGTGACGAAAGTGCATCACAACTCCGTTTCTTTAAAAGATTTGGAGGGGAGAGAAGTGCCGACTCAAAATTTATCAAATATAAAATTGTTCAATTGCTCTCCAGAAAAGAGAGAAGAGTTATTAAAAGATTTTAAATAGTCATTTAAAAAAAATCAAATAAAAAAATATAAAAAATATAATAAAAAAATAAAAAAAATAAAAATGAAAAAAATTCTTTTTGATGTTTTAAGTAGTAAAAAAAAATTTTTTTCTTAAAGCCGCCGGGAAAAAATGTAACAGACCGACTCTCGGTTGTTTACATTGGGTCCGTATTGTAATGTTTACCGGTTGAAGTCGAAGTTGGTTCCCGCATAGTATTACTGTGCCCAGTTTTGTTACGTGTAAGTTTACACTAATTTAATGTTAATTCGTTTTGTATTGTTAGTATAGGGGATGGCACAAAAGAATACATGTACTCAATCTTGATATGAGTTGCGCACGTAAACATATCCGGAAATTTAATCTAAAAATTTGAGTATTTTTCCCTAAATCTAGTTCTTACCGATTCACTTCAAACCATGTAACCGTTTCTTTACAGTCTATACAGTATTTTAGAACAATTAATATAAGTAACACCCAGTAATACTAAAAAAAAAAATCTACTCAAAATATTTACCCACTGCTTTCCTTGTGCTTAGGCTGTTGTTTATGTCATGGCGGATTTTCTGGTTATTGCCGCAAGAGGGCGTCCGAATCGCTATACGTGAAACTAACAGTTTCAAACATGGCGGTTTAGTAGTAATCATGATTCTCTCGTTACTATAGAAAAAAATAAACAAGTGCCTGAAGAAAGTAACGACTCTTTATAAATTATCAAAATAGGATGTTTGGTAAGTTAGATATTAAAAATAGATATAGAGATTCATGATTTTACGGTTAGGTTCTTGTATCGATATGTATTTGTGGTAAAATTGTGCTAATTATAGTCAAAGATATAATAGTAGAAACCGCGTTTATCGAGGCCTGGCTACGAGTGTATGATGACGCAGTGAATTGGTAGTTCTTCAGTATATAAGAACGATGGTCTAGATCAGCTCCTTAAAACCTTAGAAATTTCGCAACTAAAAGTGCAAATTCGACCTGCAACCTAGTTAAAATTATGATTTAGGATAACCTGGGATATTATTTGGAGGAAATAGATACTGAGGAGTCTGATCGAAGTCAAAATTCAGTAAAACCTTTTTCGGACAAAGACCATCGAGTGTTACCTCCGCCATCATTAGGAATCTAAAATGATGGGTCAGGAGGTATAAATGGTTGAGATTAATCTCGTCGATTTGTGGAGCGACATCCTACTATGGTAGTATGTGGAGCCAACAATCCGGGGATATTAGTATCAACTCTTCACTTAAACAGGTTGGATAGTCTAGCCGAACCTGAGGATTAAACAGGGACTCTGACCAATCCGGGTAACATCAATTTCTTATTTTTTATAAGCAGTATAGAAAAGTTCAACAGATGGCATCTTTAAGAATTAGTATGTGTGACTAAATTGAAGGGCGTTACGCGTCTCTGAACTTATCAATCGTCATCGTCCACTCATATACATAAATTGTATGCCATAAGCATGTATAATCGAATTATTAAATATTATGTGTGTCTCTATGTGAATTTGAAAATGTGTATGTTGATATTAGGGTGATACTTTACTTTGGACACACCTTTCGATAGCGATGTACCTTGAAATTTTAAATGTTTAGGTTAGGTAGGGTTATGCTAAACATATTGCTGAATTATGTCCTATGATGGCGTTTACTTTGCGAAACATTTGTTGTAGGTTAGGTTAGATCTAAATTGTAAATGTATGACCATAATATTTATGTAGGTTAGGTTAGGAGATTTGATTTCTTTATCCGTGCTTCTAAATTTAATATGTGCCTTTTATATATCGCAATGTGATCTATGTTATTTTGTTAGGAAAACCTTTATTATGAACGCACCTATGAATATTTCGTATCTGAGAATTTAAGTGTTTGGTAATCCTTGTCATTTGATTTAAGATTGCTCCGTGATGTATGTCAGTTGTAAACATTATGATGAAATTTCTTTGAGAGTGCTCTAATATATTAATGTGTCCTTTTAGTAGTAGTCGTGATACATGCGTGTAGGTTAGGAAAAGGGAAAATTTCTATTTCTTACGTATAGAGCCGGTAACAATTGTGATTTGAGCGTGCTTTCCTATATTTTGTCGTGTGTCCCTCTGGTATTAATTTGTGATGTATTTTGTATACGTGCTTGCCGTATTTTGTCGTGTGCTCTATGATACTATCTTGTGATACATTTTCATATAGTTAATACGTGTAAGGTCGGTAAAATTGTACTTTGAACGTGTCTTTTACTATTTTGTCGTGTGCCCTTTCATAGTGCTTCTTAATACGTTAGTAATTTAAAATCTTCTTTCGTATGTCTTATCACATTGCGTTGTACCATATATATATATGTTTAGTTTTGTAGGTGAGGGAAAATTGAACGTAACGCGTCCTCCGATGATGATATCATATCATGATGAGTGCGAATAATCGGTCTGTGCCGATGCGGGAGAACTTTACTCTGGACATACCGCCGGAGTTCGATATTACTATTTATAAAATATTATTTCGTGCTACGTTTGTCTATTTTCGGTTTAGGTAGATATTTACTTTGAACGTGCCATAATTACAGTGCGAAATTAAATGTTCGTGCCTACTTATATATTTGCCTCGTCGAACACCAATAGCGTTGGAATGTTTTTTTTCAACTTGCCACTCTCAAGGAGAATATGATTACTTATGCGTATCCATCCCTCTAAGTTTAATTAGTTGTAAACAAAGATAATAAGTTAAAAATGATAATAATTCTTTAAAACGCGTTTCAGTAATTGGACCCTGTCGAGTATATGTAGATTTCATTTTTTTTTTTTTTTTTCGTCGTTCTCGCTAGACATTTGTAAATATATCACTTTCATTAATAGTAGTGCTTTCATATTAAATGTATTATGCGAAGGATGCATAGGTTAACGTAAAGTAATGCATGATGCTACTCATTTTTTTTTTTTTATTATTGAAAATGGAGTTGTAGTAGCGATGATATTGCCTATGGCTGCATAATTTGCATGTTGTTTTGATGAACGACAGGAATATGATAAGCGATGAACGCCTAATTAGAAGGGATGGATCGTCAATTCTTTGAGTGATAATGAGTTCTATATGTATTAATGGAATATGTTTGAGAATCTAGATATGTTAAAGCACTATTGCAATATCATTTCATAAAAATGTTGATAAAGTATCTTGGAGATACCACGATGGAGGCAAATGTTTAATAATATTTTTTTTTTTTCTGTTATGATGTAAATGTTCACAAATGGCACGAATAAACTAATCACGAAAAATTTAACTTTATGATTTCAAATACAATCTATAAACTCGAACTTATACATTTCTCATTGCTAAAATTTTTTTTGTAATATACTAATTAAGCTGAACAATGTTGACTCTTATTCTTGGTTGGCCACAAAACAAGAATCTGGAAACTTCTGATGATAAATAATAACTTTATCGTTGTGTCTTCCTTCTCTTTTCCTAAAGCAAATACAACCTGAACATTAAATCTAATATAACCTTGATTTTTTTTTCCAATACCCTGAGACGGTATTTACTTTAGCGTTAAAACACAATGAATGAAAACGATTTGTTATAATTGGCGATCCAATCCAGGATTGGCCTGATATGTATTCATTAATTTCTCATTCTTTTATGACCGTAATGTCGGTTTGTTATATCCTGTAATACATAGAAAAAGTACCGCTTTGCAGAAAAGAACATCAGTTTTCGAAGACATTTTAATTTTGCACAGAATCTTCCTTTCAGGGACTTGTTAAGCACTAATATGGCAGCCATATGTAACAAGATATTTATAATCAATATGTGCGTCAGTAATAGGAGTATATATGTGTACGCTTAGAACAACAATAGATAATTTGTTATTTAAAGTACAGAAATTTATTAACAATCTGTTTCAGTTATTACTGACAATGAATGATATACTTTTTAGAAATTCTTTTATCTCGGTTTTTTCGAAAACTACTCATGAGAATTTACACATGCATATATCGTTTTGTTTAGCTCAATAAAACTATCGGCCCATCACATATTCACTGTTGGTATAGATGATGATACTCGAGCTTATTTTACTACAGTCACAGTAATCAGGGTCCATGGCATTTAGGCGCAGACGTTTAGGAGCGGCCTTTTGGGCGCAAAATCTTTTATCCAAATGGGTTTACCTACCTATATGTGTCATAGTGAAATTCATAAGTAGAGCCTGGATGTTTAGGCATTGGAAATTTTGAAACACTTCCACAAATAATTTTGCAGACACTAAAAAAATAACATCTTTAACACAGCAAAGTTTCTGCACGTCATACACAACTTACGTCTACCAGTTGAAAAGAAATTGGAAGAAACTGCAGCAGACTTTCGACTATCCGGGTCGCGATATTCGTACTCCGTACTATGTGGTTTAGTTTTAAAAGAATTTTTCTTTTTAATAAAATAAGGCATGTAATAAACAAATGTAATTTGTGTAAAAAAACGCACTTTTTCGTTAATGTTTAGCTATTTTAAACTTCTAACTATATATTTATACTGCACTGTGTATTTGATTTTTTGAGGGGGCGCGGTGGCTCAGTGGCAGAGCATTCACCTCCGGTGCTTGGGGTCCCTAATTCGATCCCACCTCGCGCCGTGTGGACTTTGTGGTGGACAAACATCGTACTCGTGGGTTTTCTCGGGGTTCTCCCGTTTCCTCCCACTTTCTTCATTCCACCATTTCATTCATCTCACATCATCACTGCCTCCTTTAGCCTAACCGGCATAACCGTGGGACGTAAAACATAAGATTTCATTTGATTTTTTTTATTTATTTTTTGAGTCAGACATCATAGTATTTATCTAAAATGTGTACAGTACTCTACATATTTTCATTTCTGCACTTTCATTTTCTATAATAAATTATTAAGAATAACAGTATTATTTCTAATAAAGATGTGGAATCTGTATGATAGAATTTTCAATGACTATAGTCAAGAACGAACACCACGTCGGAGTAGCTCATCGTAGACTGCAGTCGGAGCTTTAAATCTGCCATCCGCCGATTTGACGCTTTTTTCGATGCACTTAGGAGGACAGAAAAAAGTGGGACTTAGTATACGAGGCAGTGCTTTGAAGACAAAAGTCGCTCGAGAAAAGAAGAAAATATATTCAGGCAGGTGAAAGAATTTGCCGTATTGTACAGAATTTTGAAACTGTTGACGTTGTAGAATACTTTCGAGGTTTGGCCCATAATTCCGTCATAGAATGATAATGTCATGATAAATGTAACGTAAGACAAAAAGAAATTATTCAATATCTATATTATATTTCACTGTTGTTTCCTTTCCAATTATTTCTGTTGCAAATATAGTAATAAACAGTAATACAATGTTATGAATAGCTATGAAGTTATGAATATCCAAAATGCCTATTCCTTTAAGTTAGAGATGATATAAAGGTAACTTCACTGAAGTTTATTTTGGGGTGTCATAGGATCCCTACAGCAAATTTTATTTCGGTCCAATACAGATTCATCCTTAAGAAAAAATCTGCGAATCTCCAATTTTGCTGAAATTAGGATATATTATTCTAGAAACAAACTAATTAGACTCATATATATATATATATATATATATATATATATATATATTCGTTCTGCGTTATACAAAAATTTACTAAAACTAAATCAAGCATTTAATGCAACTGAGACTTTCAGTGATTGTTTACCATAGGACATACTATAATGTAACGAAAATTTAGTTTTTGAAGGATTTTTTTTTAAAAAGAAAATTGGGATAAAATTTCACCTTTATGAATATTTTAAGTTGTGCAGTTATTTGTTTATCTTTGTGGTATTAGTGCTTATTTTCGAATCTTTAAATCATAGACATCCGGTTTTCTGATATGAAATACATTATAAGCCATTTAAGTAATTGACCTATTCAGATATACGGCTTTGCGCCCAATGTCTCGCACTTAAACGTCTGCGCCCAAATGGCCGTGCCCAAACGTCCTGCTCCGCAATAATCATTGCTGTCCGAACAGGAATCAAGGTATTCAGATGAATTGCTACTCTTCATGGTGCACAAATAACTTATTCCCCATCGATTTTATGAAACCTGGGATTCATTTTCCTATTCACTATAGGAGGCCTTACTGGAGCCACATTAACATTTCTAGACATTATCCTTCATAACACTTATATTATGTACTATCTATGGGAGCTGTATTTGCTATCATAGCAGGTAATATCCACTGATTTCCTTTATTTAGAGGAACAACAATAAATCCAACATGACTGAAAATTCAATTCTTAGCAATATGTATAGGAGTAAACATAATATTCTTTCCTCAACACGTCCTAGGCCTAAGAGGTATACGTCGCCGATACTCAAACTATCCCGTCGCCTACACTACATGAAATATAGTATCAAGTGTAGGTTCATTCCGTTCCTTCGTCGCCGTCTTAGGACTCGTAATTATTATATGAGAAGCCTTTGCTAGTGCTTGCCCTGTGATCTTCAAACCAGCAAACAACATCCTTGGAGTGATTCCAAAATTTACCACCCACAGAACATAGCTATGCAGAACTTCCTCTACTAACGAACTTCTAAAATGGCAGATAAGTGCATTGGGCCTAAGTCCCAAATATAAGATAACATTCCTCTTTCTTGGAAATGGCCATCTGAAATCAACTAGGTCTTCAAGACGCTGCATCATCAATCATAGAATAAATAGTAGTCTTTTATGATCACACTATACTCATCGTGACTATAATTACAGTACTTGTAGGATATTTATTAGCGTTCCTCCTACCAAATACATTTATTAACCGTAACTTACTAGAAGGTCAAACGTTAAAAGCCATCTGAACAATCTTGCCCGCTATAACATTAATTTTCATTGTCTTGCCACACTTCGACTTGTACACCTTCTAGACGAAATCCATCAACCAGCTATTTCTCTTAAAACCATTGGGCACCAATGATATTGAAGCTACGAATATTCTGACTTCTCTCTAACAGAATTTGACTCTTATATAATCCCTGTTAATGAAATAAATCCTAATTCATTCCGTCCACTAGACGTAGATAACCGTATTGTATTACCTATTAACATTAACATCCGTATCCAAGTTACCGCTGCAGACGTCCTCCACTCATGAGCTATACCAGCATTTAGTATTAAAGCAGATGCTACACCAGGACGTCTGAACCAAGTAGCTGCCAATGTCAGTCGCACAGGCCTATTCTTTGGTCAATGTTCATAGATTTCTGGAGCAAATCACAGATTTATGCCAATTGTTGTCGAAGCCTGCCTCATCCAGTATCAATTAACTGAATAACAAAAATAATACAAGAACTTCCATTGGATGGCTGAAAGTAAGTAATGGTCTCTTAAACTAAGAGATACTAAAATAATTACTTCCAGTGGGAAAAATTAGTTAACTTATAACATAAGTATGTCAAGCTTAAGTCATTATTTGATAGTATTTTTCTGTTCCTCAAATATCTCCTCTAAAATGCCTCATATTATTCTTCATATTTTCCTTATGCTACCTTCTATTTGTATCCATTATATACTGTAATTCAGATACTCCCCAGCCCTCTATAGACAGTGCTGATATTAGGAAAAAAAAAAAAACCGATTATAAACTGAAAATGATTAACAAATCTTTTCTCAACCTTTGACCCCTCTACTTCAATTATAAGTATATCATTTAACTGAAAAATGAAATGAAATCTTTGAGTTTTACATCCCACGATTATGCCGGTTAGGCTAAAGGAGACGGTGATCATGAGTGATGAATGAAATGATGGACTGAAGAAAGTGAGGGGAAACGGGAGAACCCCGAGCAAACCCACGCACACGGTGTTTGTCCACCACAAGGTTCATTTGGCGAGGGCTGGGATCGAACCCGGGACCCCAAGCACCAGAAGTGAACGCTCTACCACTGATCCATCGCGGCCCCTTATCATTTAACTGACTTAGAATAGTAATTGGCTTATCAATTATTCCTACAGCATTCTGGTTCCTCCCAGAACGACCAAATATCCTATGAAATAAAATTACCCTGAAGCTTCATAAGGAATTCAAAACCATTCTTGGTCCTATTAGCCACCAAGGAAGAACTTCTTATTTATTTCCCTATTTTTTTTTTATTTTTTTATTTAACTTCATGGGCCTATTCCCCCAAGTATTTACTTGTTCTAGTCATTTAACCTTTACACTAACCTCAGCACTTCCTCTTTGATTAAGCTTCATAATTTATGACTGAGTCAATCACACCAATCTATTTGCGCACCTTGTTCCTTCTAGAACCCCAGCTCATCTTATACCCTTCATAGTGTGTATTGAAATAATTAGCAATATCATCCGGCTGGGCACCCTAGCCGTTCGATTAATAGCAAATATAATTGCAGGTCATTTCCTTCTAAGAGTACTAGGCAATATAGCACCCTCCTTTATTAATAATTGGACAAATCACTTTACTAATGTTAGAATCTCTTGTTGCAGTAATTCAATCCTACGTATTTGCAGTTTTAGTCACATTATATTCAAGAGAAGTTACCTATGTCAGCATCACAAAACCACCCTTGCCACCCAGTTAATGAAAGTCCTTGACCCCTCACTGGAGTCCTAAGAGCCTTAATTACAGCTACAGGCCTTACTAAATGATTTCATCAATACGACCCCCTCTATATTTTTCCTCGGTATAGTAATTATATTACTAACCACAATTCAATGATGACGAGACTTAACTCGAGAAGGAAAGTGTTAAGGACTACATACCATTCAAGTAACATTAGGCCTTCGGTGAGATATAATTCTATTTATTATCTCCGAAGTATTCTTCTTTATTTCATTCTTCTGAGTTTTTTTTTTTTTTTTTTTTTCCACGGTAGTCTAGCACCAACAGTAGAAATTGGTTCATTCTGACCACATGTCTAAATATGAGTATGTCTCTCGCATTTGGACTTTTTTTTTTTTTTTTTTTTTTTTTACTTACTTTACTTGTTAAATTCTAATAATATTTTGAAGTTTGAAAGTAAAGATACAATGAACAAAATACAAAACTTTACATAATGCAAAATCACGAATTGAAAGAATTATTTTTTGAATCTCTCTGCGTACTTTCAAAAATCCAAAAATAAATCTAAATGAATCGTAAGAAACATTCCCACATTGCATTGAGAAATAATTATATGTGTATGTGTATGCAGATAGTTACCAAAATAATGAAAACATCTGAGTAGCATGCAAGAGGTGATAACACTGATAATGCATGTGCAGCGTCTGGTTATACTACATTAGATAGGGTAGAACGAATGAGTATGTTGCCTCTGTTAAGTTTCAAAGAGACAATTGTGTGAGCGCGGTACGAGGGGTAGTCAGAAAGTAATGTTACAAAGCCTGAAGTGAAATACATACATTAGGTTAGTTTTCGACATAGTCTCCATATCGGTTAAGGCACTTGTCGCATCGTGGGATGAGTTTGAACATTCCCTCCTCGTTAAAATTATGTCCTTGCGTGTTCAGCCACTTTGTCACTTCGTCGTCTGAAGCGAAGCGAAGGCCTCCTAGGTGTTCATTCAAGTGCGGGAACTGGTAAAAGTCGTTTGGAGCAAGGTCCGGGCTGTAGGGAGGGTGGTCTATGGTGTCCCAGCGAAATTGCTTCAAAAACGTGGTGGTCTTCTGAGCTGTGCCCCTCATTGGTGACTTTTCTCTACTAGCCGCAGTTTCAACATAATCCTCCGACATGCTGACGAGACATGATAGTTTCTCCGTAAACCACTACCAGCTGGCGGTGAATCTCAGCCGCGGTTATATTGTTTCTTCCACAAAACATCGAAAACTGAGCGGACTTCTACGTGAGACCAGTTTTCCAAACGAGTCGCCATTTGTGTTGCAACTAGCGGCGTAGGTGTCAGGTAGCTTAAACTGCACAGTTTGCAAACTCCATGTATTAGAATTACCACCCACTCCTCATTCCTCTATAACAGACGAAACTCCATATGTATAACTCTATATCAGCCTTGTAACCTTAGTTTCTGATCCTTCTTCGTATCTAAGATGATGTGACTTGAGGAAGGTGATGGCCTACAGAACTCTTAGCAAAACAACATTGTCGAGCAGTAATACAGGAAGAAGGAGACTCATTACCAGTAAGGGTAGGAACGGAATGGAACGTTTTAGGTGTCCTTCCATACAACCTTTTATGACCCCACTGAGAACTACAGTTAATTTCACCCTGTTCCAAAGTTACATGGAATCATCTGGCTTGCCTCTGAGAACTACAGTTAATTTCACCCTGTTCCAAAGTTACATGGAATCATCTGGCTTGCCTCATGTTCCATATTTGTCTAAACTAAGACATTTTTAGCAACGATGTCTACTGAACAATATGTCGAGAACAATGCGGCTTTGTTTGTTATCCAAAGCAAAGCAAAAACTTCGAAATAAATTGATATTTTATGTTTCAGATCAAATAAGTAAAACTACACAAATTACAACACTTAGATAACAACTTTTTGACACTGGTATCAAAGACGAGTTGCTGTTTTAACTTTTAATATACTAATGATAAATTTAGTAAGTTCTGATAATTATATTACTATCTCGTTTCGAATCGAGTGTGATGAAATTGAGAGTAAGCTATAAAGAACTGAATCGGACGACACCTAAATATCCCTACCCTTCTTCCTTAGTGACCCTGATCGTCAAACTTTGAAGAAGATGTCACCAAGGATCTTAAAGCAAATGCGGAAAAAGTGGCTGCGGAACTTAATCAAGATCTAGCACCTATTCCGTTAATTACACTCCATCGCGAGTTGCGTATCCTGAACATCCGCGGTAAGGTTGCAATTTTTAAACCACTCATCATCGTTAACAAAATTCTGTCACAAAGAAAATGATGCTGAGATCATACAAATCGGATTACCGATGATTGGAAACACGTAATATGATCTGATGAGTCATCTTTCCAGTGTTTTTCAAGCAGACCTTTTTTTGTGTATCATTGATGCCGGAAGAACTGCCTCCTCCCCAGAGCCTTTCTATTTAAGTGTACCCTCGGAAAATATGTGAAACATACTTCCCCCCTCCCTGCAAATCTCTTGAGGAAACTTTCCCTTTGCTTAGAGGAAAGAAGTGAAAGACCTCGGTCGTGTTGCCAATTTATCATTCAGTTGTTCGGTTTTGGTGAGTAAAGATCGTACGCTACTTATAATAAAGAACAAGACAGTGCACAGCGAAGCCCGTGAAATAATACGGAATGTTTCAATGTGGCAACCCTGTCCGGATCCAACTATTGAAGGATCTTGGCCAAAGCAACTTGTCCCTCTTTCGAGGGAGGTACGGGAAAACACACATCGACAGCAGTGTCAGTCGGGTCACACTTGAAAGAGAAAGGGTTTACCATGACTGGTGCTCTGTGATTATACGGACATCTCAGGTGGGCGCGTGCATCATGTTGTCCAGATATTGCTTGCAGCCAATTCACGTTACTGGAGCTGCAGAAACTTAGTTTCATGAATATCGAGATGAAATGTATTTTCTTGATCCGCTAATTCCCAGAGCTCAACTTTATTCAAGATATGTTCTCAACTTTATCGAGTTCTGAAGTTGAAGACTCCGAAGCAGATGTCCTCCTCCATCCTCGCTGACGGACCATTCATGACTTACAGGCCTCCATCCTACCACGAATAAAGCCTCTTCTGCGAACTGATGACACATATATTCATACTTATACACGTTTCTTCACTTCAGATTACTGGGATCAACATTAACATTTATTTAATTACTTTTAATACCGTAGGGTGTTTTTAAAATTTCAGTTGGATCTCCAGGTAGGCTAGGCGACCTAATCCTTAAAATTTCTCTACTGAAAATTCAAGGAAAGTTAAAATATTTCAGAAAATTTTTACCTTTCTCTAGAACGAGGAGTACTCTTTCTGTGTAGTTTAAAGTAAAAGGTCTTTCTTTATACTGGAGTTCTAATCAATATTTCTAGATATTTCTACGTAAAATCAGAGCTAAGTCAATTAGATTTTTAATGCTGTAGCTGACACTGCATTTTTATAAATAGTTGGTAATAAAAGTTATGTTTAAATGTATTCATGTTCTGTTCTAGACTCATAAATTTAAACTTTTTCCCAAACAGTGTATCTCAAGCTCAAGCTTAGTAAATGAATGTGAAACTTTCGTAAACAAAGCATCGTGTCGATTCATAGAAAGAGCTTTCTTTAACATTTTTGTAAAAGTAATTAACTCAGTAGTATTAAAACAATGGAAAAGTCATTGCTTTTTTTTTTTTTTTTTCATATGGAGTTGATTAGCTTGGAATCACCGACTTAGGATTAGATTTCTAGGCTGTCGGCATCTAAGGCAATTTAGCGCATCACGTATATGAGGGATGACGTCTCTAGGTGAGCACACTATCCGAGGAAAGGGAAGAAAGGAAGCAGCCTGGGACCATTATGTTAGGTACCATCCCGGCATTTGCCTCGTGTGAATGAGGGAAACCCAGGAAAATCCTCACTCAAGATGGCTGGCTGTTATACTACGTTCGCTTTCCTGATATACAGTTTCAGAAACTCAAAGGCTCGGTCCCTTTCCTCCAAAAACCACAAAACTGCACCCAAATAACGACAACGAACAACCCTCCCGCTAGTAAAACTCATCCGTCAATGCTTGTAGGACGTTGCCTATATCTTTCCAAATTGTCAAGAAAGGGTTCTGATGGTCAGTGACTATTTTTTTCTTTTCTTTTTTCTTTTCTTTTTCTTTTTATCAATTCTTTTTAAAATCCTTTTCACAACACACTTTTATTTTACTTCCCGTAACTCAAATATAGTAAACGTGTTTGCCGCGAAACTAATGCAATATAACACAACAAGCATAAATGTTTTCCCTGACCTATTACCTTTTAATGCAGTGGTTTAAAAAAAAAACTCAAGAAATAACAAAAAGGAAAATTTGGCAACAACAGAACTGTCACTCTCACCGACTTTCCTTCGATCAGCCATAAATAAGCCCCCATACTGAGTTTGATGACATCCTCCACCACCCATGGTATGTCGGCATCGGACAGGAACTGTATACGAGGATAGCGTACGTACTATACAATTTTTCGACCGAGTGTCCCCACTGGGAATCGAACCTGGGACTACTCACCAAAGTCGAAAGCATTAGCATCTACACCACGCGGGGCCCGAAAAAAAGTTACCGACTTGTTTCCTTCATTTAAGGACAAATAATAATTAGGCGAGTGAATCAGTTTAAAGTATTTCTTTGTGAAATTCTTAGCCTGCTCTCAACCATATATGACATATGGCTGCTTCATTTTTCTTTATATATTTTAAGTTATTTTTTTCTCTTCCACAGATTCTTCCGAGACAAACTAGTCAAATAAGTGTCCGACGCCCCTCTACCAGTTCGGCTTCTCGCAGTAGAAAGGTGATCGTGTGTCTGGCTGTTGCTGATCTTTTTGCAGCTTCAGGTAACAACATTTTGTCTAGTCAAAATAATGTAATTTACAGTAGAGTATTGATAATTCAAAGTGGATGGGACCGACTAAAACAGAAGTCTTTATTATTTTGAATTTCACAATTTTTTTTACAACTACACAATCTAATTTAAATAAAATAAAGAGTTTCTTTGTCTGTGTGTCTGTCTGTCTGTGGGCGGCTTGGGGACCAGACGAGTGGACCGAGAGTTACCAAATTTGGATCACATGTATCTTGGTCTAGGCTCCAGACCAAGACGAAGCATTTTTTTTTTCCAAATTTCGAACCAGGGAAGTCTCAGGAGTGGCGTTTACCGGAACATGTAAAAGTAGTAGAAAATGACAGATATTAGTATCGAATTCATAGTTTTCGCGGTCGCTGAGATCAATGGTGAAACTCCGATCGCATTATCTTTCAAATTCACTCCATTCAGCTGCGGGCCGAGGGTCACGGGGAGGGGATACCGAGACATGTAAAAATAATCCAAAATGACCGATATTTGTGTCAAATCTATAGTTTTCGCGGTCGCTGAGATGAATGATGATACCCCCACAGGTGCTGACTTCCAAACACAGCCTCTATGCGAAGAATGGGTATATTCAGCTAGTAGTATATATAAGCTACAGTATTTATTTTAAAACCTATTTATTATTGCAACTTATGCAACATTAACTCCTTATTAAAAATGAGCAGACCCATATCCCAGCGTTTCTAAGAATTCCTGTTTTAAGAAGGGATGTTTTCTGTAATTTCTTTCTTCACATTGAAAGCGGTGTTACTGGTTTGTTGGTGATCACATCACAGGGAAACAGTTCAGCAGTTTGAAATTAATTTTAGAACACAGTCAGTACCTACCTTGAGCTGGATTTTTAATATGTTACTTTAATTAAAAGGCAGATCCAAAGGGTTCAGAAGGAATTCATTTTTTTTTTTTTTTTTTTAATACAGTATCTCAAAAACCATTCAAGTTAGGAAGACGAAACTCGGTATGTATTAACTCCTCATTAAAAACAAATAGAGTTAGTACTTTCCACAACTCGGAAGCTTATCATGGCACTTCGATTATTGGACGTAATCTAAGAGGGGTAGGGAGCCGCAATGGCTCAGTGGTAAAGCGTTCACCTCTGGTGCGTGCGGTCCTTGGTTCGATCCCAGCTTGCGCCATGTGAACTTTGTGGTGGACAAACAGTGTGTGCGTGAGTTTTCTCGGGGTTCTCCTGCTTCCTTCTACTTTCTTCATTCCACTATTTCATTCGTTTCACATCATCATCGTCTTCTTTAGCCTAGCCGGCGAAACAGTGAGAGGTAAAACTTAAAGGTTCCATTTCATTTTTCTAAGGGGTAGGGATTCAAAATTTCTGCATAAAAATATGGTATATTTTGTGTTCTTATTATTACTTTCAGTAAAATGGATATCCTAAGGCGAGTTTAAATATTTTCCATAAACTATTCTCCCCGTGCGAAGGACGGGCTGTATATATATATATATATATATATATATATATATATATATATATATATATATATATATATATATATATATATATACATGTATGTATGTATGTTATTGGTAGTGTCTTTTAAAAATTTATTTCATAACTTATAACACAAAACTTGGTTCCAAGGTAATTTTCTAAATTTCGTATTAATTGATTTATAATTGTTATTTTTAATGGTCGAAGTGAAATAGTATACAGCGGTGTACCGTACTGGCTTGGGTTTTATAGAGTTAAAAGCATACCGGTACTGTAAAAAATAACATACTGTTACATAACCCATGAGTATACAAATGTTTAGTTGATACAAACACCGTTTAAGATATAGTCTTAAAACATTTTGTTATTGGTATACTAAACAAAACCGTGGAGGAAGATTTCCACTTCCAACAGTGGTAAGTTCTAATTACTTATTTATTTCTTTTTCATTCATTAATTCTTTGTATAGGTACATTTATTCGAAATGATTTAAATTTCCTTCGAAATGAATCATTGGTTCTTATGTTGACAGGTGTCCTGGTCCGCTCGTGTGTGTGGCTTTCCAATAACAAAATGATGGATATCGATGACAGTCACTCGAGTATTGTGTTCTGTGCAGTCTCATCAGTAAGTACAAGTGTTAACTACAGGGAATCATTCTTTAGATAATAGCATTATTTCTTATGTCGTTGTTGTCTCTAATTCGGCTTCCTACTGGGTCTGAGAGTGTATGAGGCCTGTCCAATGGCTTTCTCCTTCTTTCCCATCCATTCCTTTATTCTTCCTCGTGGCTCTTTTCCTGTAATGAGGTTCTGGTCCACTCATCATAACTTAGCTAGGTGTGGCCAGTTCCTTTCTCCCCTGTTCAAAGAGGGATGGGAAATTTACAATAATGAGTTGAAGTAAATAAACGGCGTATACAAGAACTTCGTAGCATATGTAGTTGTTTGTATAGATTTCTCCTATATAAAGGTGGTTGACTTCCTACAGTGTCAAGGAACCAGAATCACAGAGTCCAAATAAAATAATGATAAATAAATGGAGATATCCGAAATCAGCGGGACACGTGGCTAACTTGCTTAGAAAAAGATCTTTGGGTAGGCCAAAGATATAGTTTAACACATGAATCTCTGGCATGATCTTGAAAGCATATTTTGTAATCATGTCGCCTGTTTTCCTTCTCGGCTTCGCTCCATTTTCACTGTCTGACAAACATGCACGTGGCAATGTTAAATTACATACTGGTTCCTCCTCTTTCATGTAGATTGTTATTAGTTGCTACTACGCAGTGTTGCTAGCAAGCAAAAATATTATGTCTATCACAGAAGAGGATGGAACAGTGACAGTCCACTGTCACTAGTAGACGTTTCACAATAAACAATTTGGGCGGCACTCAAAAAAAAGGTTAAATTTTCTGAATAGTATGTAAATATTTTATACTTCACTTATATTTAAGAGTTCCCTCGTAGCAATATAGTTCGCATAGGGGGAGACCGGGTAGAAGTTCATGTGTTTGGGGCCTTAAACTCCAAAATAACCAATCAATACTCTTCAATTTTATGCGCCTTTGTAGTTCTTGCATATGTGTCATTCACGATCCTTCTTTCTTCGATCTCGACAGAGGTTCTTGTGCTGAACTCTGAATAAAGTAGTATATGAAAGAAGTAGATTTATTTTAATCCATTGGATTGGTTTGATCTGTTGTTGCTGCGACGACTAACTTCCGTTTTGTTAACATTACTTACAGATGTTGTATGATAACAAACTGAAAATAAATCTAAACATTAAATGTGACACGGTTATTTCTTGTAGTTAAATATATATATATATATATATATATATATATATATATATATATATATATATATATATATATATATATATATATTTTGAAAATAAATAAATTCAAGTGTACAATGATGAAATAATTTTGAGTGATGGAATGAAGACGTGGAAGAAGAGGAATCACTTCAAGGAAAGCTATTTATGCTCTCAAGGTCTACATGATATTAGCAGATTTTGAACGCTTGAAAAGTCCACTGTTTATCACTGAGCCATCGTATCCTAAGGCACAGTTAAACATTTAGAAGAGGTTAAAATATGTACTTCATATTGATTAATAAAAATGTTTAATTAAATATCTAGAGTTAGGTTTGGCAGATAATTTTAGAAACCGTATCCCATGCTGTCGTATTAGAGCATGAGAGGATCTTTATATATATATATATATATATATATATATATATATATATATATATATATATATATATATATATATATATATATAGAAGTAAAGTAAAAGACGATTTGCTGAACACGCAGCCAAAAACTAATGTGCGTGGAGAAAAGGAGATACACACCGCAGAACCGTATATTCCAGAACCCAATCGAATAGAAGTGGAAGCCGCTATAAAGAAATTAAAGAAACACAAATCTCCGGGTGTAGATGAAATTCCGGCTGAGTTAATTTTAGCTGGAGGCGAAAAATTGTGGAACAAGATACACAAACTCATTCTCCTTATCTGGAACAAGGAAGAATTGCCACAAGAGTGGAAAGAGTCAATCATTGTTCCAATTCACAAGAAAGGCGACAAAACTGACTGTAATAATTATCGAGGCATTTCTCTTCTGTCAACATCCTATAAAATCCTTTCAAATATTCTGTTAGCAAGATTGACCCCATACGCAGATGAAATTATTGGAGATTATCAGTGCGGATTTAGACGAAATCGATCAACTATCGACCAAATATTTACCATTCGCCAAATACTCGAAAAGAAGTGGGAATACAATAACCCGGTACATCAACTATTTATTGATTTTAGAAAGGCTTACGACTCGGTTAGGAGAGAAACATTATACAACGTTCTTACAGAGCTTGGAATACCGAGAAAGCTAATTAGATTAATTAAGATATGTTTAAGTGAATCCCAAAGTAAAGTCCGGGTAGGAAAATTTTTGTCCACGAGCTTCCACGTCGAAAATGGCCTGAAACAAGGAGATGCGTTGTCGCCATTATTATTTAAGTTTGTGCTGGAATACGCCATAAGGAAAATCAAAGATAGCAACCAGGGCCTAGAGTTGAACGGCATTCACCAGGTTATGGCATATGCTGATGATGTAAATTTAATAGGGGATGATAGGAGAACAGTAGAAATAAATGCAGAGATATTATTAAACGCTTGCAGGGACATGGGTTTACAAGTAAATGCAGAGAAAACTAAATACATGGAAGTGCGTCGGGACCGTAATACGGCAAATTGTGGATGCGTTAAAATATTAAATAATACTTTTGATAAAGTGGATACTTTCAAGTATTTAGGATCAATATTAACAGACGGAAATCATATTCGCGAAGAAATTAAATGTCGACTAAAAGTAGGGAATTCGTGTTACTATTCGGTTCAAAATCTCTTGTCGTCGCGAATTCTGTCGAGGAATTTGAAGCTTAAAATATATAAAACGATAATCATGCCAGTTGTTCTGTATGGTTGCGAAACATGATCGCTTACTCTGAGGGAAGAACATAGACTGAAAGTATTTGAGAACAGGATCCTGAGAAGAATATTCGGACCCAAGAGGAACGAGAATGGGGAATGGCGGAAGCTTCATAACGGGGAACTACATAGTTTATACGGTTTACCCAACATTGTTAGGGTCGTCAAGTCTAGGAGGCTTAGGTGGGCAGGTCATGTAGCTAGAATGGAAGAAAGTAGAAACGCTTTCAAAGTCTTGACAGGTAGACCCATAGGAAAACGACCATTAGGAAGACCTAGGCGCAGATGGGAGGATAATATTAAGATGGATCTCGCAGAGATAGGAATACAAAGTAGAAACTGGATCCAATTAGCTAAGGATAGAAGTCAGTGGAGAGCTTTTGTGAACGCGGCACTGAACCTCCGGGTTCCATAGGCCATAGAGTTAGTTAGTTAGTTAGTTAGTAAAGTAAAAGAACCCTAATTTACCTTAATATGCTTAGTTACAATTTTATTTACATCATGTACGTAATGTGATTATTTGCACAATATTTACGTTACAAGTTACTAATATGATTTTCGGTAGAAAACCAACTACAATGGCTCAGATTGTCTTTTTTTTTTTTTTTTTTTTTTTTTTTTTTTAATTATAACTAAAGAGGTAGTTAAACTTACAGGTAAATGTAGAAACCTCTCACCCAAAGTCCGTGGTTTCTTCCTTTCCACATGGCTAACTTAAAATCACTCTTGACGGCTCGGCTGCCTCCGTGATTTTTTCCTTTCTCCCTCTTTGTCAGCCTGAATCCCATTATATTGCCCAATTGTATCAGTCTTTTAACTTCACATTAAAGACTTGATGATTTTTTTTGCAATTAAAAGGTCTCATTACCTTCTATATCCATTGTCCCTTAGGACAAGTCGTTATAACCAAAAAGTATATTAATGGTTCCTCTTTTATTTATTTATTTATTTATTAAATCTGTTCTCAACACAATAAGTTTTGTTCATTTCACGGTAATCCTGTTCTGTAGTTTCCCAATGTCATGTTGATATTCTTTCCTCAGGCTTGGATCCAGTATTTTTACACCGTTACGTGGGTATGGACCCTCTGCTATGCAATCGACGTACGGCGTTTTCTGCACGATAAGCAAGATCATCCTCTGCTATACCATGCCATCTCGTGGTTTGTTCCAGCAGTACTGGTTCTTATTGGTCTCTCAATCTTGTACATGCCAGATGCCAAGCAAGTATATTTTATTGAACTAAAACTTCTGATTTTGTCGTGGAGATCATTATCTCTTTTACTGCTTCTTCTAGCTTTTCTGATTCACTAGTTTGGGTTTTCCAAGCAGTCCTTGTTTTTGGCATTTTCAGTTGACGGATCGAAGGGAAGAACGTGTTAAGTTTCGTTTCGCAGATTTTACAGAACAGAATATCGAGTTACAATGTTCTTCCCTACGATCCTTCAATTATTCTGCATTGTCATATCTTCACCCAAGTTTGTTCTGACTTTCCCTTCTGTTTGTAATATTCTTTCTCATATTTTAGTATTCTAATGCACTTAACTGCACTGGATGTTGACTTCTTGAGTACAATACACTCCTTTTGACTGTCTATTACTTTCATAATTAGTTCTGGGCTTCCTACTATAGCTAACTCCTATGGTTGTGGCTTTCCTTGAATATCCTCCTATAGCTAACTCCTATGGTTGTGGTTTCCCATGAATATGTGCTTCTACTCGCAGAACGCTTCTAATTTCTTATAACCATATCCTTTAAACTGTAACCTACTAACGATAAATAACATGTTGGTATATGATTTGATATTTGAACTGTTTCGTAAAAATCCTGTATTCAGTATATGTTAATTATTTCGGTTTCTTTCTTAGTTATTAATGCATTCCGTGTTCTTGTATCACGTTAAAGTATTTTAAGCGCCTTATTTAATGTATTTGGATTCGTACTTGTTGGGAAATGTGAAGAAAAAATTAATAAGATGTTAGAAAATTGAGGAAGGTTTGTGAAGTATATGGGATGAAAATAAATGTTAGAAAGACAAAAGCCATGGTGATTGGAACAAAGCGGTCCGCGTCAAATATAGAAGTGGGACGGGAGAAAATAGAACAGGTGACTAGTTTTCGATACTGGTTAGTATTTTTAGTTATGATACGAAGTGTGAATGTAAAATAAAAGCAAGGATAGGTATGCCGAAAGAAGCCTTTAGGAGGAAGAAAAGTTTGTTTTGTGGGACCTTGAATAAAGAGTTGAGAGAAAGACTCATAAAATGCTTCGTGTGGAGTATTGTACTTTATACATAGGTCAGAAACGTGGACATTGGCATCAGAAACGCAAAATTGACGAAAAATAACTGTAAGCTTTCGAAGTGTGTGTTGAGAAGAATGGAGCGAATTAGCTGGGTCGAGTGGAAAACGAATGGGAGAATATTAGAAATGGTTGGATAGAAAAAAATAATTTTAGATATTGACGAGAAACTGGTTGACATTGAATAAGAAGGAACTGTATCGTGAAGGACGTGCTATGGGTATGGTGGCAGGAAAGAGGAGGAGGAAGTGAACTACAATTAAAGGACGATATCAAAACAGAGAAATCGTACTTGAAGACGAAGAGGTTATGGGAAGACCGTGGAGCATGGAAGTTTCTCAGTTGCAGCAAGTGACCTGCCAATAATGGCAGAATACGTATGATGATGAAATCTATAATAGATTGTGCTTCCAATTAGTTACCTTGGGGACCGGATGGAAGGAGAGATCCATTTGAATTGTATGTATTTATAGCCTGAGTGAAATTTCTGTTACAAAAGAAGTAATTTACTGTCCGCATTTACGCAATAAGTGAAAATTACTCCTTTTCGTTGGTTGGAACCTTGATCCTACAAAAGTTGTAGTAACATACCCATAAATATTTATCACGATTAGTTTGAAATTGACAATATCACACTTACCGTAATTTAAATTTGTAATTAGATTGTTGTGCCTGCTAGGCCCCTTAAGAATATACTGTAAGAATGTGGATATGTTTGCTTGAATAATTGAAGACCTGAAGTAAATTAAGATCTAAGTGCCATTTAAACAGTTTCGAGATAATGATGTTTTTCCTCGAGAATTTGTGCCATGCACATACACGTCACGCATTCTATTGGCAATGATCTGGACTACTACGCACAGTTTTGGCGCTTAGATCCGAATATACTTAAACTGTATTGGCCCATAGACCATCATTCCGGCTATAACTCGAAACTTCAGAAAATGGCACTTAGATCGAAAATTACTTCAGGTCTTTAATTAACAAAATCCGTCGAAACTGTGCGGTTCATCATGAACTATAGACGCTTATGAGGTAAGTTTTTTACTAATGTTGTTCCAACTTGACTGTTACGTGAAACATGTAAAAGGTTGGACAGAAATTATTAGTAAATATATTAGATTCGTGTTCTAACTTGACTGTTACAAGAAAAATATAAAAGGTTGGACAGAAATTATTAGTAAATATATTAGAATCGTGTTCTAACTTGACTGTTACATGAAAAATATAAAAGGTTGGACAGAAATTATTAGTAAATATATTAGAATCGTGTTCTAACTTGACAGTTATATGAAAAATATAAAAGATTGGACAGGAATTATTAGTAAATGATTAGATCGCTTCTTGCTGTAACGCAACAATAAAAATTCAGGAGAATATTCTGATTGCAAAGTGATCACTGAACTTGGTGAGAGTTGAATTCAGTTGTTGTGCACAAATTTGTACACGAGGGACAAGAGTTTATGTGCAAAAGATAAGTGCCATAAGATTTGATTTGTATATATTAATGTAATGTTTAATTGTATTTGTAGTTGTCATAAACATGGTGAGAATGTGTTCCTCCGAATTCTTCCCAACTACTGCATCACGTACATCCCTGTGGTCATTATAATGATAGCCAACCCAATTCTGTACTTCACATCGTCCCGTAGCGTCCACATGGCCGTATGCAGAAATCTTAACCAGTTCACCAGTCGAGAGAGGTACTTAGTGGACTCTATTAAAATGAAGTTCTCCTTCATCATCGCCGTTTTCTACGTCTGCTGGCTGCCAAATCTTATCAACGGACTCCTGCTGTGGACGTTCTGGTATGATCTCCCACGGGGCGTCATTATAAGCCTTTGGTATATAATGGTAAGTATAATTCTGATGATTACTAATTATTACTATGAGAGGCATATCTATTAACAGGAAGTAAAAAAATTCTCATACGTTAAAAGATAGAGAATGAATGGATGGATGGATAGAACTAATTCTCTTAGGAAACAAACCATACAAGATAGACAAAAGCTGATTTTTTTACTGAATACCATAGGTGACAAGTAGAGATTTACACAACATCCTAATATAAGGTGGTGTGGCGAAATTATGTAGCGCTGCGAATATCTTAAAACGAAGATGGCTGTCAAAAAGTATTGGAAAGACCTTAATCCAGAAATGGATCGACAATTGTTGATAATGGTATGTATGCGTATCAAATATAAATAACCTTCACCACTGCAACTCATATGAACTTAGTCCTTATTCTTGAAATCTGAGCATTTGAGATTAAGAAATAAACGCTTATACCTTGTTCTCGGAGATCATATGTTCGACCCTATAACTGTAAGAGTTTCTAAAAATAGTTAATTTAAAATTTACTTGTTCTTGGGTGTAACTGGGTAAAATTTACTGTTATGTCTGGGTATAACAAACGGTTCTGCGAGCTCGAAATATTTTAAGACCCGGTTCTAGCGAACCGGCTGAATAGCATCAGTGTTAAAATACTACCAATCAAAATCGTCCAGAAAGTGAAACTCACGTATTCCGAAACGTTTAGCTTTATTGATGAATGCGAAAGAGTGACATCTACAGCTATGTAATAATAATAAAGTGTGTATGTATTTATGTGTGTGAGTCATCAGCTTTCCGCAACGAAATTTGATACATGGATAGACCTTCCTCTACGAAATCTTTTTTTCGAATTTCGACACGAAAGGAAAATTAGAGGGATTAATTTGTATGAATAAAGGGAGATAATCAATACCCGGGATATTAGTATCAAATTAATAGTTTTTGAGGTCGCTGAGATATTCGGTAATATTTCCGACGCTGTTCAAGTCCAAATTTAGCCCTCATCGTCATCGAAGTTTCGGGGGGAGGTTTGAGAAGTAACATGTCCAAAATGACCGGTATTAGTGTCGAATTTATAGTTTTCGGGCTTGCTAAGCTGGTTGGTGACAGTATCTATGATATTTAAGTGAAGTTTAGGCAAGAAGGAACATGGCAATCGGTATGGGAACTTATTTCTTTCACTCATATTAAGAGGGACAACGCCGAGGATGTTGCTATTCGTTATTTACTTGTTACAGGGGCAATGCCAAAGACGTTCTTTTCCGTTATATTTATATCAGATTAATATTGACAGGAAGTAACTTTTTTTTTTTTTTTTTTTTTAATTTTTGAACATATATATTGCATAAATCTCATTCCTTCCGTGCAAAGAACAGGAATGGGCATTTCCCTGATAAAGTATAAGTAAAATAGTCAAAATAAAGGGCATCATTGAACTAATTTTTTATTTATTTAATTTTCAGGCTGTTACGAATCCCTTGCAAGCATTATTTAACTGCCTAGTGTACCGTCGATGGCTAGGGAACAACAAATTGTGTTTGCCATGCATCGGAAAAAGTGCAGACAATAGTCTTGCCCCACAACCATACAACGACGACTCTTTGAGTGGCGCCAACGAGCGAACGCCACTGTTGCAGAGTGAAGAGTACCCACGAGCAGGACCTGCAAGAACTAGCATTAACTCATCACCAACTCTTTGACAAGCTCGGTTCGTGATGGAGCATTTGCATCCCAAAAACAAAAAAATTCTCAAGGTCACAATGCGCCTTATAGATTTGTATCACAGAAAATTTTCTATGCATTGTTATGTGTATATATATATGTGAATATATATTTGTATTAATATTTATTCGTATACTGCACTTTTTAAAAATATTATCTATTTGTAGTATTAATTGTTAAACGATTTTTAATTTTTTTTATCCATGCTTTTATAACTATTTTTGTTACAAAATATGTATGTTGTTTTGTCTTATGTGTCAGATATTGTTCAAATTCTTTATATATTGCAATAATACAGATATTGACGTTAAATTAAAGTATATTAAACGAGGTCTGTACCCCAAGAAGTTGTAAACTGGGTATTTTATGTAGCAGTTCGTTGAATAAGAAGGCAGAAATCTAAGATGATAAAATGGTTCAACTTTTCTGCATAATCATCGTAGTAATTGGAGCCGTGGTGGCTCAGTGGTAGAGCGTTCACTTCTGGTACGTGGGGTCCGTGGTTTGATTCCAAATGGGCTTTGTGGTGGACGTGGGTTTTCGCAGGGTTCTCCCGTTTCCTCCCGTTATATTTATTTCACCATTACATTTATTTCTGATCATCATCGTCTCCTTTAGCCTAGCCAACATAACCGTGGGACGTAAAAGTGAATGATGTCTTTTTATTTTCACTTCATCGTAGTAATTATAATGGTTTAGAATTCATAGTATTTTAGAACGCATGTCGCAAATAATCCTCGAAACATAGAAGGTACTTGAAAGTGCGTTTCAATATATTTCGACGTTCAGTTAGAGGTTCTCTGTGGCATACAGATAAATCAAACTGTAGTAGACAAATAGAAATAAAAATAAATTATAAATCTTCGAGTTTTACGTCAGACTGTTATGCTGCCTAGGCTAAAGGAGACGATGATGATGAGAAATGAATGAAATGGTGGAATGAAGAAAGTGGGAGAAAACGGGGCAGCCCCGAGAAAACCCACGTACACGGTGTTTGTTCACCACAGAGTTCAATTGGCACGAGCTGGGATTGAACCAGGGACTCCACGCTCTACCACTGAGCCACCGCGGCCTCCAGTAGTAGAGAAATAGAATTGTTACTGGTATTCTAAAAAGCCAATTTAATATTTTTAAAGTTCTGTTTATCTTCTTCTTTTACGTATGCTTAACAGTAAACAGTTGCTTTCTATATATACTTTACAGTGCGACATTGATATTTGCTTTTCCTTGTAGATAGAATTTTGCGCTACGCTTAGTCATATGTGTATTCTTGTATTATTCTCATTCGTGGATTAGATTAATTGAAAAAAATTAGTTACAACGTAATAATTTGCGCAGTAAAAATCGCAGTGTGATACAGTTTATTACTTGTAGGAAAATATTGCATAGCAATAATATGTTTTCTATAATATATTAAAGACACACAAAACTCCTCCATGACAGTTTGACATATAACATGTAGAAGAGGGAATTACTTCATTCGTCTTTGTTAGTGATTTATAGTGAGTGTAATATATTCTTCAATATTATTAGGTTCGTCCATACACGTACTTTACCTATTAAGTATTATCGTAGTTAGTAACAACGAGTTTTTAGTGTTTGTTACCGCTTTTTGCAATCCGTGTTCAAGGAAGCGGATTGCTTTAGCAACAAACTCAGTTAAGAAAGAGTATAGACAACTTGCAAAGGGCCTAATCCGGTTATAATGATGTGAACAGACTTTGGGGGAGATGGCTGCAATTCAGTTCAAATGTAAAAGAGACTATGTAGATTCTATATTTCAGAAGCAAATTGTCCTAAAATGAATGGAACATAGTTAAAAAATGCACGAAACATTATCATTAATCTCAATGGAAAATAAATGAAAAAAAAAAAAAAATAATTCCTCCACTTATCTCAAAATCCAAAAGAGGAAGATGGCTAAAAATCCGCTTAAATATAGAATAAAACTATGTAAATTCTACATTTAAAAAAATCTAAAATGAATGGAACATAGTTGAAATGCACGAAACATTAACAATAATGTAAATGGAAAATCAATGAATGAAAAAAAAAAAAAAAAAAAAAATGAAGTCGTCCACAAATCTCAAAAACTATAATAAGATGGTCAATTGAAAGCTTATTGCAAAGACATAATGAAGAACTTTAAAACGATGTATATAGCACGTAAGGTAAATATGAATAGAACATTGACAAAAGTCAAGTTGTTTGAGTAAAAGCAATAATAATGATAAAGTATATAATAAGGAGATGGCTAATTGAAAGCTTATTGCAAAGACATAATAAAGAGCTTAAAAACGATGTATAGCACGTAAGGTAAATATGGATAGAACATTGTCAAAAGTCAAGTTGTTTGACTAAAATCAATAATAATGATAAAGTATATGGATCTTCTGCGAATTACCCAGAGTGCCGCATGTGGAGGTTACGTGCTTGAAATATCTCACGTCGGATTTGGAATTTCCAGATTCGATTTAGCACGCAACGTGACTTTTGACCTGATCACATGACACAATCTGTTCCTTGTGGCAAACCGGATAGGCTCTTAATTAAGAATCAAAAAATTCAATGAAAATATTCCGACTTGAGTTTCTACATCTATTTTTTCCCCCTTTCTTTCCTGATGTACAGTTTAAATCAAGCTCTGTACATCCCATAGATTGTATGGGATATGTAGGAGTTATAAATTTTGAATATGTATTACAAAGGTATGCCATAATTTATGTAGTACCTTGTTATATCATAAATACTGTCACAAAGTTTGGAGTGGTGCTGTAGGCATCCGGAGTGGCACAGTGCTGCCATCTGTGTATAAAGCGGAAGATGCATGTAGTGTGTGTGTTTGATTGTTCATGACATACGTTGATATTGTACTGAGTTCTGATGGAGTGGGGCGATTACGAAAATCGTGTAGCAGTAATTGCACTAGACAAGGTCGAGAAGACAGCAGGTGAAATTTTTAACTTCCTGAAACCCATACAAATCAGCAAAAGATTCGTGTATCGCGCCATACAGCGATACACCGCAGCTGATCGCGCAAAAAGTGGTAGACCACGAACGGTACGAGCCCTACAGGTCCAGAAAGCAGTCGCAGCAAGAATTCGAAGAAATCCTGTTCGAACAGAAAGTGTGATGGCTGCTGAGATCAACATCAGCAGAAATTCCATCTCTCGTGTGCTCAGGAGTGACCTACATCTCCGGGCGTATAAGAGGCGGACTGTTCACTTTCTGACCCAAACATTAATGTCGCAGAGTGTCCTTAAATTAAACAGACTGTTACGGCGTTACACCAATAATCTGCACAGAAAGATTCTGTTCAGTGACGAAAAGATGTTCACAATTGAGCAGGCCTAGAATGCCCAAAATGACCGTATGTATGCCACGTCATCTACTGCAGCTGCTGAGGCAGCTCCAAGGATTCAGAGGGCACAATATCCTGCCTCAGTGATGGTTTGGTGGGGAGTGAGCTACTCAGGCGCAACCCAGGTGCATTTTTGCGAACAAGGTGTTAAAACGTCTGCCAAGGTGTACCAGGACACAGTGCTAACACCTATAGTGAAACCACTGTCTGCTACCATGTTCCCTGGAGAAAATGGACATTCCAGTAGGATTCCGCTCCAGGCCACAAAGGGAAAACAACCGAGGACTGGCTGGCATGGAACGTCCCTGACTTAATTTCTACCGCTGATTGGCCTTCTAGCAGCCCGGACTTTAACCTGTTGGACTACAAACTTTGAGCAGTCCTTCAGGCAAAGGTCTGCCATAAACGACATCCATCTGTCGACAGTCTGAAACAATCTTTGACCCGAACAGTGAACAATTTTCCCATGGACTTCGTGCTTGCATCAAGGCCAAGGGGGACATTTCGAAAAATGATTCGTGCGTCAGGTGTACAACATATCAATGTAAAACATGACCAAAATAAATTGCCCTGATGTTAATACTCTCCGTGTTATTCACATTCAAACTTGTGATAGTATTTATAATATAACTAGGTATTTAGGCTCTGCCACATTTATTTTAGAGATATATTATTGGGACTATATGAAATGGATCAAGTCCTTTATATCATAAGTACAAAATGTTCGGGAGTACAGCGAGTTATATTCGTAAAGTAGAGAAAATTAAATGGGTTTTTTAAAATTATTTAGTACGAATAAACATAGGCAGGTAATAATATTGATTAAACAACACAGAGACATATATTAATATCTCTTGGATAATTAAGGCTTCGGTATTACATCGTACTACATCTGAACTTTGCTTTTGTATACAATATCGTGTTAAAAGTTATCCACTGCACAGAAATGTTGTTAGATACAACTTCGGATTTTCTCAATAGAATTGAATTATTTTTACAAAGACCTGTTACGTGTTTTATTGTTGATCACAAAGTGTTCACCCATTCTTCCAAACATGTGACACAAGAATTCATAATGACAGTATTTCTGTGTGCGTTTATAAAACAATACAATGAACAAAGACAATATACTTATATATGTATATATAATATCAAATTACAACACTTTAATATACTTAGGTTTTAAATATTGTGCCTTGACTTAAAATTAGAACGAAACTTGAAAATATCATAATATTTTGGATTATTGAATTTTAAAAAAGTGACAGTAAAAATTAACAATTGTTCGGAACCAAATCACGGAATAGTGTTCACGAGGTGTTTATTAAAAACTTAGTTTCCGCGTAGAAAGGACTTCTCACAAAGAATTTTCTTTTCAATACTTGAAGATGTGTTCTATTGTAAGTATAGTACTTTCAAACTTCATGTTTCTTACATCTTGCAAGTCAAAAAGAAAGAGAGAAAAAAAAAATGCTCAACTTTAGCCTGGTTTATATCTAACGAGGGATAAAGAATTGGATAAAATTGCAACTGGACAATGGTAAATATGAGTCAATTTGAAACGTTTATTTAAAAAAAATATTCCATGTTTGTATTATACTGGTCTAATTCATCTTGTTCACATTTTACGAAGTATTTTATTTTGTTCAAAGGTTTGAGTTAATTTACAATGTACTTTTAACATATAATGCTTACGTTAAATAATACCTTTAACAGTAGTTAAATTTACACCTAGCTGCCCTATTAGGTAGCGCGTGTGTCTTTGTTCTATGTGAATCCGGATTCGATTCCTGATGGAAGAGCATTAAACGATCACACTCATTCGTTTGATTTCATTTTGATTTGTGAGTTTTAGAGTCCCTTTCAGGAGCGAGGTTATATGAGACGTGGACCTATAATTTAACATGGAATCCGAAACACATGAGCTCCAGCCGGGAATCGAGTCCGGGTGTCTCACGCCAAAGGTGCGGGGCGTACGCTAATCGCTTAGCCAAGGGGAAGCTCCACAGTCGTTCGTATCGTACTTTAAACTGCAGGTTCTGTTGTATATAGCCTCGCTGCTGATGAAGGATAAAAATAGTAATGAATCAATGTCGATGCTAATTATCCGTATTTTACTATAATTATATTCAGAAAATTTAATACTATTCTATTCATCCTTCTCATTCGTCGAGTTTAGCAGATTTTGAGTTCAACGTCCCTTTCAGCAGTGAGGCTAAATGAGACATGGATCTACTGATTAACGTGGAAACCAAACCAGATGAGCTTCCGCCGGGAATCGAACCCGGTCTCCCACGCCAAAGGCGCGTACCCTTCTCATTCGCGTTGGTTGTAGAAATGTCTACAACTTAGTTTCGCTTGTAGATTTTCATTTTCCATTTAAATTTCACGTATGCAATAAACTGGTGTACTTTCACCACGGATTTGTAACTGGTTCCAAACCCTTTCTGCTTGTCTGTAGCTAGTGCGCGGCACAGGATTCCGGAAGAACCAAAAAATTTGAACGCCATCTTAAATGGTGTCTCATGCCTCATACAGCCTCTGTGCTGAAAAGGAATGCTAAATTATAACCAACCAAACCAAAATCTTGTAAGAGATGAACAAGATGAACTGGACACACTATATGAAAAATATTATATATATATATATAATATTAACAATGCAACATGTACAGTTTTATTATTGTTGTTTAAGAAACAGGAAGGGGGCTGGCCACTTATCTCTCTCTCTAAAGGGCCATATTCTCATCAAAGCTCCACATTAAGAGCCTGATATACTAAAAATAATACAAAATTTAACATTTTTGTTTTGCTTGTTTTTCGTAAGTGAACGGAGATAATGAAATGCAACTTCCCACAATCATAGATAATGTTCTTCTACAACAGAAAATATGAACTTGAAGAATTCTCAGTGTTGCCATCCATAGAAACTAGTATTGCCATAATAACAATTCCCCCAAGATCTAAGTTAAGGCAGTGACTAGAGGAACGAACTCACAAGGGAACCTTCCGAAAATGATAGTTGCAGTGAAAGATATGGCCTATGCCAATTGAAAGAACTGTAACAGAGATGAGCATTCCCAAAAAATTAGCTGCCCATAGCAATAGGTTCAAGAAATATAAGGGGTGAAAGTTCGGGAAAAAGCAAGGTTGGACAAGGGGGAAAAGTGCAAATTCCGCAAAAAAGGGGGGCACGGCAAAATGCAATGCTGGCAAGTGATGTACAGAAAGAGGCTTGCCACAATAGGGAACAAATGGAGGCCACCAGTAGGGTTAACAGTGTTGCCAACTGTAATAAAAGTACATGTTTTGCAAAGAGCACTGTATGAATTGAGTGCAATATTCAGTGTCATGTAGAAGATAAGATATGGCGTGTGTAATCAGTTGTACAATCTAACAAAAGACAATAGAAAAAACAGAAGTTTCCTGCATAGTTGGTGCTTCTTGTTTTGTTCATTCTAATATGCACAGCTCGTGATTAAATGTGGCGCATTATGGCCAACTTCGTCTTTTCCGTATTTTTCGTACTTCTGTTTTTTCTATTCTCTTTTGTTAGATTGTACCATTGATTATACACGTCATATCTTATGTTCTACATGACACTGAATATTGTTCTACGTGACACTCACTACATATAGTCCTCTTTGCAAAACATGTACTTTTCATGGCAGTTGGCAACACTGTTAACCCCAGTGGTGGCCTCCATTTGTTCCCTATTGTGGCAAGTCTCATTCTGTACATCACTTATCAGCATTGTATTTTGCCGTCTCCCCCTGTTTTGCGGAATTTGCACTTTTCCCCTTTGTCCAACCTTGCTGCTTCCCGAACTTCCACCCTTATATTTCTTGAACCTATTGCTATGGGCAGCTAATTTTTTGGGAATGTTCATCTCTGTTACAGCTCTTTCAATTGGCATAGGGCATATCTTTCACTGCAACTATCATTTTCGGAAGGTTCCCTTGTCAGCTACATATGATTACGTATTATGTTTTTTTGAAATTCAATGAGCTACTTTTTAAAGAACATTATTTTTTAATTTTAATAACTGTATGTTAAAACAATTTTGTTTATTACAAAGTAAATACAACTATTATTTAAAAAGTAGTTCACAAGGTACCAAACAACATGATACGTAATTAAATGCAGTTGAATTCGTTCATTTAGTCGCTGCCTTAACTTAGATTTTGGGGATAATATTATTCTGGCAACACTGAAAATTCTTGAGGATCATATTCTCTGTTGTAGAGTAACATTATCTATGATTGTGGGAAGTTGCATTTCATTATGTGCTTTCAATTACGTAAAACAAGCAAAAGAAAACTTAAATTTTGTATTATTTTTAGTATGTGAGACACTTAAGTAATTTTGGCGTGAATTAAAAGTCGAAGAGTACATACTTAATATTAGGGTTTATCACAGAATGGATCCTGGTATTTTAATTTTTATAAACGATTAAGGTTCGTATCATTTTTATTTACTCACTTCCATTTATGTAGAAGAATAAGGACCCTTTAAGAGAATGTTGGCAAGATGATTTTTTTTAAACAATACTGTGTATGTTTGTATTAGGAACATTCCATGTCAAATCAACAAGTCATCACACTTGACTTCAGATTTTTGTAAAAATTGGTGCACAGCTTTATTACAATGGAAGATGAAGAAATTCCAAATATTACCTCTCTCCTCTTGAAAGTGTCCCCATACAGGGTGTTAAAAAATGTCAAAAAAAGGGCATTTTTTTCAGTTACAGTGATTATTAAAAATTGTCATAAAATGGTTAATATGTGAACTAGAGACATAGAACAAACACCATTGGAAAGCATAAAGAATGGCCTACAAGTTGTACTATATTGAAAAATCTGTACAATAAAAAAAATAACACTTCAAAAATTCAAATTTAAATTTGAATTTCGCATAGAAATGTCCCTGTGAATTTGTTTAAAATGGTCCAGATTCTAGTCTCATATATGTACTAAAATACCACAAAGATGCGTTTTGGGCACTCAATGGGATCCAATTCAAAATTCAACATAAACCAAACATTGCAAGATATTGACCATGTGAATATCTGTGTTCAGATAGTTAACCATTTGCCTGGAGCTATTTACCTGCAGCATCAAAGGAATTTATATTCAGCTTCATTTGTTTCTTGATGTATTAATTAGAATTTACACAATTATCCACCTTTTGAGTTATTTAGAGAGGTATTACATTTCCGAACAGTACTCAATATAGGTCATTATTCTTGTTAGTCAGTATGGATGTTTGTAAATTTATATTGGCTACATTGATACAAGTTATTTTCATTCCTTTGTTTCAGGATTGCTGTTACAGACATGTGAAAGTGTATAATTGAAATAGGTAAAAGAATTTATTGACTAATTGTTTGTGCTGAAAGTATGTGAAGTGATTGTGAATATTGCCACTGTGTTTCATAACACATTTGATACAAATATTGTGAAAGGGAGGGAAATATATCCCTTCCTTTCCTAATAAGTTCTCTAACAGAAATCCTGAAACAAAGGAATGAAAAAAACATGTATCAATGTAGCCAATATAAATTTAGAAACATCCGTACTAACTAACAAGAATAATGACCTATATTGACTACCGTTCGGGCAATGTTTGGTGTATGTTGAATTTTGAATCGGATCCCATTGAGTGCCCAAAATGTAACTTTGTGGTGTTTTAGTACACACATGAGACTACAATCTGGACAATTTTGAACAAATTCACAGGGACATTTCTATGCGAAATTCAAATTTGAATTTGAATTTTCGAAGTGCTATTATTTATTGTACAGGTTTTTTTCAATATAGTACAACTTGTAGAGCAATCTTTATGCTTTCCAAAGGTGTTTGTTTCATGTCTCTAGTGCACATATTAACCATTTTATGACAATTTTCAATAACCACTGTAACTGAAAAAATGCCTTTTGGCATTTTTAAATACCCTGTATGAGGACACTTTCAGGAGGAGAGAGGTAATATTTGGGATTTTTTCATCTCCCACTGTTATAAAGCTGTGCACCAATTTTTAGAAAAATCTAAGATCGTCAGGTCAGATTTTGTCATTTCATTGGTTGATTTCACATGGAATGTCCCATTAACATGTTGCATTTCCATCATGACATATAATTCGCCATGTTTATTTGCAAATAAATTGTACATAATAATTATACCTCACTGCAATTGTTACGAAATTCCGGCTTCGTTGTATAGTTTATATATATATATCATATAACAAGTCATCATTTTACGCTTTTATGTTGAAATTGTTTTAATTGCATTTTGCAGCTAAAGTAAAACAGTATTGTGGCATTTACAAGTTAATTTCATAGTTTCGTACTGAATGCTAATCTATTATTATATAGAGTACTAGGTTACCATAATAAATAGAACGATATGTAATACTTCGATGGTTTGTTAGTATTTTGTACTCTAATATATCGTGTTACAAGTGTTCGTTTTCTAGTCCTTGCTCGCTAATATAGAGTTGACAGGGTCTAATTTAATGTGTATTTCTACTTATTTTTCAATACAGTTTTTACATTGTAGCGCTTTTTGTTCTTTATTTCTTTGTCCTACATGTTTTAAATCAATCGTTTACTCACTGACGTTATAGGTAGCTTTTGCCCATCCTCAGTACACCAGGCGAACAGACATAAAGAGCAAACTCATGTAAAGGCAGTGGTGGCGGGTAAACAGAAACGTTGATGGATTCTAACTATTTATTCAGTGCCTACATTTTCATTTCTCTACACATACCTCCCTCCCCTTTTTTGCTGCTACCGGGCCGATACCGTAAATAAGACTCACCCAACATGCGAGGTCTCTCTAGAAAGTAACAGACGTTTGAAAAAAAAAAAAAAAAAGTAACAGAGTGAACAAACCAAATTGTATTATATACATTTGAAAGGTACACTCTTAAACTATTTTTACACATAATCGCCATGCAAATTAAGGCAGTTATTATATCATGGCACAAGTTTTTCAATATCGTCGCGGTAGAAATTTGCCGCTTGTGATTTTAACGACTGGCTTACACCGACATTGCAGTTCATCATCAGTAGAGACCGGATGTTAGGCAAAATGCCTATTCTTTATTATTAAAGATATGATCAAAAATAAGGTTTAAAGTTTATATGGGGGTTTATACTTTCGATTTAAGTCAATTTTATTTTGCCTATTTTGACCTTTAGTGCCTAATATTGCCTATTCTATGCATTTTCTTCAAAATAAGCCTTCATTGGGAAAATATATAATTTATTTAACATAAATAATACAGACATATTAAGTGCTTGTACACACAAGCACGTGGTACGTTACGGGTGAACTTCAAAGATGTGCACATACTTCGGGAGGTGATTAGTAATATCAAAAGAAGACAAAATGTTTTCTTGTATTTTGTCGAATTCCGTGCCTTGTACGACTGACAGAGTGCCAATTTGGTATTGAAAATTGAATCCTGAAAATTGGAACGGAACCGAAAGATGTGCACATACTTTGAGAGGTGATTCGTGACATGAAAAGAAGACAAAAAGTCCTCTTGGATGTCACGAATCACCTCCCGAAGTATGTGAACACCTTTATGTCTCATTAAAATTGTCAGGATTCGATTTTGGATTCCAAGCTGGCCCTCCTGTTACTCGTACAGGACGCAGAATTCGACAACAGGCAACAGCACTTTTTGTCTTCTTTTGATGTCATGAATCAGCTCCCAAAGTATGTGCACATCTTTCAGGTTCACCCAGTATGTATGAAATGCATAACAAGCTTCGTTTTTATATATATACAATAAAAGAAGATATTAACTAACAAGTATGTTTCTATATTCTTTGAATATTATCTATGATTTGAATCTATTTTTTAATGGTATTGAGTATTTATCTTCATTATTTCGAGTTACATTTTAGTGCCTATTTTACTGCCTATTTTTTAAATTTTAGTGCCTATTTTTTAAATTTTTAGTGCCTATTTTCCAGGTTTTTAGTGCCTAAAGATCCGGTCTCTAATCATCAGTATCAAAGCGTTGTGTAGCGAGCCATGTCTTCATCGCTGGAAGAGGTGGTAGTCGCTCGGCGCCAAATTCGGGCTGTGTGGTAGATGATGGAACACCTCGCATCCCCAACCATCCAAGAGATCTCAGTAGGCTTGGGCGTATGTGAACGTGCGTTCTGGAAAAAAAAAAAAAAAAAAAAAAACCTTCGCGTTAAGTTTTCCCCGGCGTTTGGTTTGAGTCGTGCGCCTTAACTTTCTCAGTGTTTCACAATACCTCTCTGAAATAATTGTTGTACCGCGTTCAAAGATGGGGTTTTCTATTGCAGCGCACATTGTAACACGTCACAGAAAGCACAGCAAGAGCACCACAGTCCTCACACTACAACAGCTGGATGGCAACGTTCTGACATCAAGATGACTCTAGTCCTGCCCAGTACCGCGATAGGCCAAAACGTTTGTGACTTTCTCGACAGCCCTTCTTCATAGATGCTGATCTCTTTACATCCGATCAAACTGAAGTTACTGCTTACCTAACATATTCGACCCTGCCATCTTCGATCTGCTAGATGTGATGGCCACGGGTATAGACTATTGCACGACATCTCAGTTTCCACTGCAGCAGACTTTGTAGTTCTACTAGCTTTTTCAGAGGTCATTTACCGTGAGAACCTCAAAAGCGCAATAACCCATGGAACTAGAATTTGGACTCTTACCGGGAATATTCTCAAACGGAATAGCATGGATACCAGATGCAGCGGCCACCGTCAATAGGATAGCGATGCTTTGGCCATGTAATTTGAGAAGCTTTCACCTGGTACAGTCCTACACGATGGGCATGGTGGTCATACAGTGTTGGTATTTCGTCAACTAGAACTAGAATATGGTCTTGGTAATAAGGTATTGCTTTAATTTTGATATTTTTTCGACTTTAGAATCTTCAGCTTCTCTCAGTAGCTAAAGCAAGTAATAATAACAGAATTATTCGAGAAGCTTTCTTTGCATTGGCTCATATGTCATTTTCATGAACATCTCTGTAGGTGATGGAGTGAAATTTCCACATTCATTAGGTTCGTTTATTGTCAAGAAATTTTCAGTAGTCACCAGCTAGGTGTCGCTCGTACGGTGTCACGTCAGAAGGGCCCGGACAAAAGGGCGAGGACAAAAAGGCCCGAGTCAAAACGGCCCCGGTCATAAGGGCCCGAGTCAAAAGGGCCCCGGTCATAAGGGCCCGAGTCAAAAGGGCCCTGCGTCCAAAGATGCCGGGTCAAAAGGGTCCCCGGCCAAAGGGCGCGAGTCAAAAAGGCCCTGAGCCAAAAGGGACCCCGAGATCAAAGGGCCTCACGTCAAAAAAGCCTGAGATATAGCGTGAAAGGCATGAGAAATATAAAAATGCTTATTAGATTAAAAGTATTCAGTGGACACCACGTGCTTTGTGTTGAAAGAACGTACATGTGGATCTGTATAGTGTTAGTCAAAGTTATTACGACAGCCCAGTTACGATTCATGTGAACAGAGAAAAGTGTTGCAGGTAGGTATTGATCAGTGCCGTGTCATGGTGCGGGTGAGCGGGGCAACGACCCTTGCTGCCGAAGTAAGGTGGCGCAAAATTCGGGAGTAAGAAATAAAAGGAAAGAAAGAGAAAGAGGAAAAATTACTTGGAATATTTTAGATCAATAGGAGGTAGTGTTACTCGTGTTAGGAAAATCTATGTACACCCAACAACAAAAGTCTCTCCACCCTAAGTCCTCTAATTCCATAACTTGGGGTCCAGGTAATTTGTAGTTGTGAGAACGCCTGGACAGATGCAACCCAATTTACACGTAACTTTTCTCGGCACTGACAACAATTAGTAGCACTGAATCCAGTCTTTATGCAAGTAAAATTGTGAGTAGATGACGCACGAAACATTTTTCCATTCTGGGATGAACCTCTCTGGTTTAGAGCGTGTTGTCCAATGAACATCATATGTTAATCTCAATATTGTTGTGTATGTAATGTATTATTTCACTATATACTGTATATTCAAAGAAATAAAAACACTGATCACACATAAATCAGAAAATGCTTGAAAGTAGACGAAAATATCAAATCTAAACAACTGCTGGAAATAAGTTAGTAAATGATTGCCTTCATTGAGAGACCTTCTCCAATTCTCCTCATTCCAATATTTTTTTCTTTCTGGAGGAGAGAAAATCTTGGTTGTCACACTGAGTATGTATTGAAATTGAAATTGAAACATTTGAAAAAGTTAGAAAATGAGCGGGATTTGAACGCGGGTCCGCCGAATATAAGTTCAATGCGCTAAAAACTTACCCACCTCGTCACTTCATCTTCCGCCTAAACTATTAGTTAGTTAAAAGCATTGCATGTAAGACTACATAAAATACTCGTATAAGGAGATGTTCCTTATGAGTGTCACAATGACTTACTCGAGGTTTCCTTCTTTAATTCAAAAACAAGTGATATAGACCTTCGTCAATGAGGAAAATATCGCGAAGCGTTCTTCAAGATGAGGCTACCTCATTGTTTTTAACTGGTCCCGATTTATATTACTACAATTCTTCCTCACCGTGACTTCTAATTTCTAAAGAAGAAAAGCCGGCAGACATTATTTTCGCATTCTTTGAATTGCATCAACACGTGTAGAAATAGTGTGTGCTATGTTTATGTAACATACCTACTAGTTTATTTTCTTATCTTTGTATCAAGTGTGAAAGCAGAGAACTGCCATTTCAGTGAATCGGGTTCGAATCCCAGCGTGACAGTTATTTTTTCTTTATTCGAAGGTATTGTTTATGTAATTGATATTGTAATTATTATTATTATTATTATTATTATTATTATTATTATTATTATTTTGCGTATAACTGTATGAATTTCGATGGCAACTGTCGGCGAATATTAAAAAGTAAATATGGTAGAACTATGGAATAAAGTAAAGAGATGCGCGTAATTTTATCATAAAATTTATGGCGCAACGAATTTTATCTTATCGTAAACGGTTATCGTCGAATATACACGGTTAAACAAGCACTCTGTTGACAAATTAATAGAAGTTGCTAGACAAGTATTGACCACCGGCAGAAAAAAATACAGAGTAACTGCAAGTCGAGTACGTACTATTGTACAGGAGTATGCTCAAAGACCTTTAGAGAACTATCTTCGTGGCTTGGTTCACAATTTTAATTTGCAATCCACGCAAGCAGTTTGAGACAAATGTCAATCGTATTTGGCATTTGGAAAGTTAAGCAAAAATGATAATAAACTTATGTCCAATATAAGTTGGAAGAATTTCAAAACAGATTAAAGTAGCCAGAATTTTTCAATGTAAGTTCACATACTCTATATATCTGCGACTTGGGACTAAAAGGGCTAATGTCAACACGAAGTAGTTTGGAGTATATATACTATTCATATTAACATTTGCTTTTCTTGCAAAAGAAAATATCCATTTATAGGCGTTAAAATTTGACGAACATCTCATTTTTTTTTGCCAAAAAGTGACACTGGCCCTTTTAGACCCAATTTAATCGACAAGATATGAAGATTTTTCTTTCTAAGGATTCATGTTAAGTAAGTACTTTTCAAATATAATAAATGTAATATGTTTATCTCAAAAATACTTTTTGTTAGTAATGTCTTTTTTTCACTCTTTTTATCTTACTGTAAGGCTTTATGCAAGATTGGTACTTCTAAAATATAATGATCATAGTGTAATGTTAATCAAAGTCAAGTTGTTCAAAAATATACTGTAATGTAAAATAATTATATACGTATAAAATCTGATCAGATGCAACAGAAAATACAAACAAATGCTATTTGTTTGTAATGTTTGTCGTTTGTCTTTCAGCTGTTTCTAAATCCTTATTATAAGTCTTCGTGTTAGGTTAGCACCGTTAATATATAATAAGAATAATGTAATGTTCACCGAAGTCAAGTTGTTAATATTATATATATCTATATATATATAATTTGATGAGATTTAGTGGAGAAAATATATATAATAGTTTTTAGTAAGGATTTTTTGTTTATAATATACTTCTTGTTTCATTATTTTTTATTTGATTCCATGTCAGTAAGGCCTAGACAAAGAACGACGTGTACAGAAGGTGTCGTCCTCAATGCAATATCGTATATCAGTGGCTCCCAATCATGTTTACCTGGCACCCTCAATGCAAGCCCTTAATACTTCACACATTTCTTACCGCTTGTTGGCTACACGTACTTTTTCTGATCTTTTAACTGATTTCAGATACACCATTGAATTTTCAATTCGACAATAATAATAATAATAATAATAATAATAATAATAATAATAATAATAATAATAATAATCTCAATATATGTATATTTCCTCTAGCAAGACTTCTGAATACCTTTGTAGTCCAATATTATTATTTACCAGCTGTATTCCTAATTAAACCACAGTTCGTATTCAAAAATATTTTGCATTCCTACTTTTAATTTAACATATCTCTTATATCATTCGGAATATTTCTAATTAAGAATGTAGTTTATTTCTGTCAGTAGCTTCTGCACTTCTGTTCTTCGAAATAACATCCCATCAATGTGGGTTTTCATCGCTCCAATAATGATAATTTTTTCGGTTCACCAGACCATATAAGGTAAATATCACTTCATCAAAGAATACCGGAGGGAGGAGCACGGTGGTTCAGTGGTAGAACGCTTAGCTCTGGTGTGTAGGACTACTGGTTCGATTCCCGGCCAAGTAAGGTTGTGGTGGACAATATTGTATAGGTGAGTTTTCCCGGGGTACCCTCGTTTCCTTTTGATTTCACCCGTTCTTTCATCATCATTCACTTGCTTTAATCATCGTCATCCTAAGGGGCATAATGTGGGACGTTAAACTGACAGTCTGAAAGTTACCAGAGAATACCATGTCATTTACGACAATATTGTTGTCATCGATATTTCATATCATTACTTCGCAAAACTCAATGCGGTGATCAAAGTCGTCTTCCGTTATTTCATGCACTAAACGCATTCTCCTAGGGTTTAAACTTATACCGCCTTATGCAGAGTCGTTTTGACGTATGATTAGCGTCATACTAAAGGTTTGACTACTGCAATTAACATATGTTAATCGAACTCTTTAGTATGATACTAATCATACTTCAGAATGACTATATAAAGAGCATAGTGTACAAAAATTCATTGCGCTGAACTCTGGGAAACACCTAGCTTGTTAGCAACTCTGGTTATCAATGAATGCGGAATTTCCACAAAAGATTGTAAATTAAAAGAAAATGCCAAATAGCTACATTGTTTCGGCCTTCCTGATCGCATGCGGTACCTTTCTGCAAAACATTCAATGGTCTCTTAGGCAGTTGACTTCGAAATTGGGTTATGGTCGGAAAATGTAGCATTAAATAACTGTTGTACCTCTGTATATGATCTCTTCCTATTCTATAACCGGTGTCACGTCAGAAGGGCCCGAACAAAAGCGCGAGGACAGAAAGGCCTTAGTCAAAAGGGCTCCAGTCATAAGGGCCTGAATCAAAAGGACCCTGGTCAGAAGGGCCCCGCCAAAAGGGCCCCCTAACAAAAAGGCCCCATGTCAAGAAATCTGAGATATAGCCTGCAAAACTTCAGAAGTATAAAAATACTTATTAGATGAAAAATATTACGTGGACATACCTGTTTATTTGTTTTGAAAGAACATACATGTGGAAAAAATATAGGGTTAGTAAAAATGTTACGACAGACCAGTAATAACGATACGCGTGGACGGAGGTAAATATTGCAGATGGTGGATTCTGCAATATTTGATATCACACAATATCTTTTGAATGGAAAGAGGTGGGTTTGACACATCAATTTAGGCTAGAATGTTCCCACAGATGAGAAGAAGAACTCATTTTTTAAAATTTATCTTCATTCGTTTGCGAGATAGGGTGCTACGTTTGACATTTGTATCTAGTAGACTAAAGTATCTGGACAGGCAAAGAGACACGTAGACGTAGAAAAGTAAAAGGTTGCAGGTTGATGCGAAAACTACACTGAGTGAGGGCGTGGACATAATGACAGCCATCCTAGATTCGCCATATTGGATATCACATAATATTTTTAAATGGAAAGGAGTATGTTTAGCACATCAATTTAGGATTGAATTTTCCTACAAACGAGAATATGATTCATTCTTTACCAATCCTCATTCTTTTACGAGGAAAGTGTGCTATGTTTGACATTAGTGTGTAGTAGACAAAAGTATCAGGACAATAAAATAATAATGTGGCGAAGGAAAAGCAAATGTTGCAAGTGTGTGTTGTTGCAAAAACTACATTGAATGGGGATGTGGACACTGTTGATCACATAAATATTCAGATATTATTAAAAAAAAACTACTATAAAATGTCCTCTAAAATTATTTTATCCCTCCAAGTTAATACAGTTAGTATTTAATAGCAAACACACAATGATTTATAACTTTCTTTAAGCATTTCGGCATCGTTGTTACAATTTTCCTGGTGTAGTGTGGGGAAATATTGTTCCAATCTGTACGTAATGCTTTTCTTAAACCTTCTTTCACCGTAACTCGTATATATTGACCTTACGTTGCGATTCGCTCCAAAGATTCTCAATGGGATTAAAGCCGGTACTGTGTGGTGGGGTTTAGCGAACTTTTGGGCAGTTTTAAAGCAATCTTTTCTTTACAACATATACTTTGTTTGGGATCAATATCTTGATAAAATTAGAAGTCCTTCTAAGAACGTTAAGATATATTTCTTCTGTATTTTAAAGCAGGCTGGAAGTTCTTGACATTTATTTCTGTATTTACTTGTCGAAACACTATTATTCTACCATCATATTCATGCAGGTTTAACTTAAATTCGTCGATAAAAACATTCCCACTAGTTTTTGGGTTTATTTTCAAAAGCTCTAGAAAATTTAAGTATCTTATATTTCTCAATTTGGGTAATACATGGTTTCTTTCTAGCAATTCTACCATTATATCCTTCCCGTATTAACTCTACATGGTACAATACACTGACCAGGAGAAACATCGTTATCACCCACTACTATTTGAACGACGTTGTTGAGCTCTACCAAATATTCGAGACTGCACATTAAAAGCATTCTATTGCTTTATAGTCATAAAGTAACAATTAATCACAAATATACTTACTATTAAAATATGTTATACATACGTGGTAACTTCTCAATATTTTACAAACGTAAGCAAACGAACAGAAACGTTAAGAACACAATGAAGTACTATTTATTAGTTACCTGTCTAAACACTTTCTTCTACTAGAAACAAATGTCAAACTTAGCACACACTATCGCGTAAATGAATAGAGATCGGTCAAAAGTCGACTCAGTAAGGGATGCGCACGAGACGAGTCAAGACAGAATTTTCCTGAGAATATCCGAGTCGAGACACAGCTCTTCCAATAGAAAATGCACATTTTTCGAGTCGAGACATCACATTTACAGTACATTTTTGAGACGAGACAGCCTCAAATCTTGTCTCTTGCGCATCCCTAATTCAGATTATCGTTTGTAGCAAGATTCTAGCCTAAATTTATGTGACACAAGTACCCCTGTCTATTTGAAAATATTTTATGGTATATAATATGCGGAATTCAAGTTGGGTGCCATGATCATTTAACGCAGTTTTAACACCAATACCAACCTGTAACATTTACTTTTCCTTTGTCCATTTGTCTCTGTTACTGCCCTGTCATGATACTTTTTTTCTATTAGATACTTATGTCAAACACCCTGTCTCATAAACAAATGGTAATGTGTCAAAAATGAGTTCACCTTCACATTTGTGGAAATATAAAGCCTAAACTGAAGTGTAAGATCATAGCCTTTTCCATTAAAAATGTACGATCCGCAACATAGTGTAATTCAAAATGGCTTCCACGGTGACCACACTCCAAGCCAATGCAGTTTTTGCAATAACACCAATTGCAACATTTGATTTTCCCCCGTCCACGCGTGTCGTTATTATTGTTCTGTCCCAATACTTTTGACTAACCCTGTATGGAGATCCACATGTATGTTCTTACACCAAAATTAAAGAAACGTTTTCAAGATAATATTATTCATATAATACGTATTTTTCTACTTTGATTCAGGGGCAGAAGTTGAATTTTAGAACTAAGGGAACAGTCATTAATAGATAGTCTGATTGGGCTAGGTCTCGAGAATACAAACTTAGAGATATGATATGATTTTCACTTTAGCATCCCTTTCAGCAGCGAGGCTGTATGAGATGTGGACCTACTGATTAACGTGGAATTCGAACGACATGAGATCCCGCCGGGAATCGAACCCGGGTCTTCCACGACTACAAACTCAGAGAGACGCGGTTGAAAGCAAACTTTCATCGAGAAATGACTTAAGCGATAGGGATTGTTGCAGAACAAACAGCAACCAAACAAAATTAAGATCACAATTCAAGTTTCCTTTTTGTCTCTAAAAACCACTGATATTCTTCCTTCTATTAGACAATCACTTCTACTTACTAAGGTGGCACTATCCACTCGTGCATCTTTGATTTCCACTTCTGTTTTGATTTCAGGCTTTCTGGCCGTGGGACTATTTCTACCCGGGCTCTTTCCACTCAAGCCCTTTTTCGCGGGACCCTTTTGACATGAGGCTCTTTTGACTCGAGCCCTTTTCTCGCGGGGCCGTTTTGAGGGGAGGCCCTATAGACTCAGGCCCTTTTGTTGCGGTGCCCTTTTGACCCGGGCCCTTTTGTCGTAGGGCCCTTCTGACCAGGGCTCTTTTGACGCGGGGCCCTTTGACCCGGGCCCTTTTGACGCAGGGCCCTTTTGACGCGGGGCCCTTTTGTCCCGGGCCGTTTTGACGCGGGGCCCTTTTGACTCTGGCCTTTCTGTCCTCGCCCTTTTGTCCGGGCCCTTCTGACATGGAATCCGCTCGTACAGCCCTTGATCGGTTGCTCCACGATATGTCGTGGTATTAGCGCATGAACATTGCTTTTACAGACAGCCTCTATTTGTTGGATTACAGAATTCATTTTGCTTGAACCACATGCAATCGTTTGTGGTGATGTATCCGGATCATCTTCAGCACAGGTTTTGAGTTTCATTTGAGCCCTTTTTGGGTCTTACTACCAAGCCATTGCTTCGAAACCTCTACTATGCGGGAAATACTATGATGTGCTCTCCCCAAAAGTGATATTTTTCGGCTGTATTTTGGTCACTACAATTTCATTCTGCGACGCAACACCTGAGAAATTGATACACTTTGGTTGCTCTGTGAAACCTACTTTGATAGGCTACTGTCTTTCTGTTCAGATGGAAACTAATCATCCTCTGTATAATATAGAGAAGCAAAATTGAGAAAATAACATCACGTAAGATGATATTTAAAATTAATTTTACTTGTTAGAGCACACAAAATTGACCGAGAAATTTTAACTGGATCGATACCAGGTTAAAAAGCGAAAACCAGGGTATAACGCAAGTATTGATTCCAGTCCCGCTAAGTCATATGAAATCTTGGCAGTTCAAAGTCCTACGAATATGCCATTTTAAACACTGAGAATTTAAGACAATGAAGGACAATACACACATGGTGGAATTACAAAACTGTATGAAATGCGAGAACTGAAGAAAATTCTCGAACAAGGATTTCATTCATCAGAAATAAGTACTCTAGCACTAAACCACAGTGGCGCCTTACTCTCTTTTGTTATTATGTATTTTACTTTTTTTTAAAGAAAAAAATGTTCAATAACCTATTCTGAAAACTCCTCACCTTCACAACCCTAACAGCACAATTACATAGCAGGCATATGCCTATCATGTTCCCTCAGGTACATGCGAATGTGTCCAGTATGTACCTTATATACTTCTAAGAAAGAAATCACATGGTTGACAAGTGATACCTTCACAATAGTCAGTCTATGTCCGCCCCTAGTCACATGCCTTACATGTACCTGGGGAACGTGCCTAGTATGTTCCTCATGCCGTAAGCGTCAATGAACCACAAAATTACTCCCCCAAAATATGTTAAATCGCCTATATGCGTAGTGTGTTTAAAGTGAGTGTAAAAAAAAATGTAGGTCTACTCGTAGGTGGGCGCGAACCACCAACCTTTGAATTACTAGCCGCGTGCTCTTCCGACTTGGCCACAGAGGCGATTAAGAGAATGTCGCTTGTAGACAGATAAATTTTTGAAGTCCTTTGAATTTGACTAATCAGAGTGCTCCTTTAACCGTGTATATTCGACGATAACCGTTTGGGATCAGATAAAATCTGTTCGCCATGTAATTTTATAACAAAATGACGAGTGTCTATTTAGCCCTATTTTCTTCCATATTCACTTTCAGATGATCGGCGACAGTTGCCATCTAATAAAGTTGATGCGTTTGTTGCCATCTAGTACACAATCGCTTAGATAAAGAAGCAACAACTGCATCAAATGTGGGAGATGATAAATGTAGCATGCCCAGCACATCTTGTGCTGTTAGAGTATCTGAAACAGTATGTACTTAAAGGACGTACCTAGAACATGACGGATATATGTCCCAAGTGACGACATAAAAACAAATGACTGTTAGAGTGCGAAACTAAGCCAGGTATATAAATGCTATATTTGTGGTACAAATCGCAAATATCAGTTAGGTGTAACAAGTACCTAAAACTGTAGGTAGCTGAAGTACATATTTAGCACATGAGTATCATATGTGTCAAGTGTCGGGTACCGGTACCTTAAAAGTAGCTGGGACACTTAAATGGCACATGCCTAGCACAACTTGTGCTGTTAGGGAACTAACTGAAAACAACACCCGTGAGTGCGAAAGCTTTTGTCAAATTGAAACTAACGGCAGACATAGGTAAGCTAAAACTCTGGGAAGTTAAATCGTGATAGCCCGAAGGATGTCTAATTCAACAGCACTTAAAATACGTTTGGATACTTTTTGCCAGGAACCTCACGAACTCTACTTAAACTTGTATTTTGATTATTAAACCCAACAGCGCAATGGATTACAAAACTAAGGAAAGATAAAGTACATATGTACCTAAGTGTATTCAATATTTTAATAAAGAAAATATTTTTCGTTAAAAAAAAAAAAAACCTACGAGGATAGCACCTTTATATTGCTCCTACATAATTCATGCTCTATGACTAAAAACGTGTCAGGTACGAAACTAAGTAGATTTTTTCCAAACCTAATATAAGAAATGAGGAAGTATTACTAACGTATTGCATGGCACAAGTCATTCATTCATTTTATATCATGTATGTGCTTATGTTACAAGCATGGTGCTACAAGGTATTAACATACTGTCCACGGAATTCCATTACAAGAAGTGTCCTGTGCTAAATTATCTTTTCCCAGAAAGCACTTGTTAAGGTACAAAAGGTTCTATTTTACTTGCAGAGTGAAAATTTCATTTAAAAAATTCTAGTTATGAATGAGGTTACTGTACCTAAGCACAGCATTAGAACTTTCTGAAGTGAATTTTCGTCTAATTGAAGGGAAGACATTCTCTAGATACCAACAAAACAATTAAAAATCGAGGCGTACTTTATTTTAACGTTACATTATACATAGAACACATTTAAATAAACGCTACACTCAATGTTCAAAATCTTTCTTAATTTAATAGTTTAAAGTTTCAGCGACTCACTATTTTGTTGATTTTTGGTTAACAAGAAGTAAATATAAATACGAGGGGCGTCCAATTAGTTATCCACCTAGACAGGAAAGGAGGGGCGAAGCATAATGACGCTGACACGCATGCCAAGGCTACTATGGGGAACGCCGCTGCGCAATTTGAGGTCAGTCAGAGCAACGCAGTCGACGTGAGCAGACTGTTTGTATTACGCCGCGAACAGTGGATTTGCAGAAGTTGGAGCACCGTTCAGTCATCAAGTTTCTCACTAAAGAAGGGAATGAACCAAAGGAGATCCACGAGCGACTGCTGCAAGTGTACTGGGATACAGCACCGTCAAATGTTTTTCCTCGGACAACGAGGTCCAACAGACTTGTTTCCCAATGGTTTGCAGGCCATGACAAAGACTATTTTTTCTCTGGGATTTCTTTGCTGTCCACAAAGTGGCACCGGTGCATAGACTTCCAAGGGGACTACACCGAAGAACAGTGGTGATCAGGTGAGCTTATTTCCATTCCCACCTGTCTAGGTAGATAAGTTATTAGACGCCCGTCGTATAAGATTTGCTCTCTCACCCGTTTCCGAAGAAAATTATCTCCGTACAATATGCAACCTCGTTAAATCTCTGTGCTCTTACGCATTTCTGTTATTTTTATCAAAGCTGCCAGATTATAAGTTAACATGTTCGATTATTGTTGTATTATTAAAAAAAGGTTCCTTTGTGATTTATATAAGACGTTTTGTCTATTAAAAAATCTATAAATCACCATGTCTCATTTTATATCTAAAATTCCCTCATCTGGTTTTATTACTAACATAATTTGTGTCCCCGATTGTAAAGGACCCCGCACTTTTCTTATGGAAAGTGGCTTTCGGGTAATGTTGTTCAAACTTCGCTGGTTGATAGTTCTTAACATGTGGATCAAAAGTCTCAATGGGTACAAAGACCAAAATCCACTCCTTCTCCTCCCCCCAAAACCGCCTCCAAGTAGTTGGGGGGGATTGAACTGATTTCAGCATGTAAAACAATTTGTTGTTTTAATCAACTCAACAAGGACCCCAAACAACCACATGTTAGACTATCAAACTACCCCACTTGACACCGCCCTTTGCCCCCACATTCCCCCCCCCCCGCGAATTACCTTACGGATGTTCCATATTACTGTAGTTTATAGTTGCGCGTATGTGTTGAAATACCTACAGTTTTGGTCTCACCGGACGATATAATGGGTTTCACGTATCGCTGATTACGAATCTGATGTGAGAGTTCTAGAATTCAAAATGGATGATCAATATGGCGGATCAAAAACACGAAAGTCCTGAATGTAGCCACAAATAGCTGTTTACTAGGGTATTTTGGGTCGTTGGTTACGAATCTGAGGTCAAAATTCTTGAATTCAAGATTGCAGATCCAATATGGTGGATAAAAACGTCGAAGCCACAAATCGTAGTAGACTAGAGTGTTTTTAGATCGCTGTTTAAGTACGCAACATTCCTTGATACTTCAGCCACCATGTAGAATTATTCTGCACCCTTGCCCTTTACCAAAACCCACCACAGATATCTTAATGCTGAACGGTGTTAAAATAATTCATCAATTATCTGTTCATTATTTTCATCATTTCGGTTTGCAGCATCTAATGTGGTACTTAGCAATGAGTCATCGGAATATATAATATTCTGTAAATGTCGTGCATGGCCTAAATACCACAAAACACTTGCAACGTGCGCACATGTACCTAATGTACGAGCACCGCTTTGACATGTACAGTAGTAAACTTGAATAACATTTTGATCATAATCCTGGTCATTGTGTTAGTAGACAGTGGATACTGCGATGCAATTCCTTTACTGGAATATTTAGGAATTGATCATAGAATGCCCGCACTCCTACTACCACGTGAAAGACAACTATCAAGAGAAGAAGCGAGTACTTCTCGACTAGTTACTAAAAGTCGATGGATACTCGAGGCAAGAAACGGGCATCTAAGATCTGTTTTTAAGTTTCTAGCACAGACGTTCAATCTGCAACATGCAAAGAAACGGAATAGTTTCTATCGCATAGCTGGAGCTATTTTGAACAGATACCATCCCGTTATTCTCATGCAAGATGCAACCATTGAATTAGCTAGAGAAATGAGAAACAGGTCAATCATGCCGAACGTTGTTAAAGCAAGAGCGGAGGTAGATAATCTTATTAGAAGGAACGGTCAATGGGTACCGCTGAATGATCAAGGCCTAATTGATTTCTCTGTACTTAACTTAAACTACTTACGAGATTTGACTGTAGGCACATATCAATAAGTAGATCTCTCATCCTCTTACGTCCAAGATAAACTAATACGAGATAAGGATGAGCAATTCCAGCTTGACGAAAACGTAACTGAACCGGGATTCCTGCGCATACGTCTCTACTCAAGGTTCCTCAATCCAACTAAGCATCAAGTTTTCATAGCATATGTAGCCAATGATGAAGATGACCAGGATTATGATCAAAATGTTATTCAAGGTTACTACTGTACATGTCAAAGCGGTGCTCGTACATTAGGTACATGTGCGCACGTTGCAAGTGTCTTGTGGTATTTAGGCCATGCACGACATTTACAGAATATTATATATTCCGATGACTCATTGCTAAGTACCACATTAGATGCTGCAAACCGAAATGATGAAATAATGAACAGATAATTGATGAATTATTTTAACACCGTTCAGCATTAAGATATCTGTGGTGGGTTTTGGTAAAGGGCAAGGGTGCAGAATAATTCTACATGGTGGCTGAAGTATCAAGGAATGTTGCGTACTTAAACAGCGATCTAAAAACACTCTAGTCTATTACGATTTGTGGCTTCGACGTTTTTATCCACCATATTGGATCTGCAATCTTGAATTCAAGAATTTTGACCTCAGATTCGTAACCAACGACCCAAAATACCCTAGTAAACAGCTATTTGTGGCTACATTCAGGACTTTCGTGTTTTTGATCCGCCATATTGATCATTCATCTTGAATTCTAGAACTCTCACCTCAGATTCGTAATCAGCGATACGTGAAACCCATTATATCGTCCGGTGAGACCAAAACTGTAGGTATTTCAACACATACGCGCAACTATAAACTACAGTAATATGGAACATCCGTAAGGTAATTCGCGGGGGGGGGAATGTGGGGGCAAAGGGCGGTGTCAAGTGGGGTAGTTTGATAGTCTAACATGTGGTTGTTTGGGATCCTTGTTGAATTGATTAAAACAACAAATTGTTTTACATGCTGAAATCAGTTCAATCCCTCCCAGCTACTTGGAGACGGTTTTTAGGGGGGAAGGAGTGGATTTCGGTCTTTGTACCCATTGAGACTTTTGATCCACATGTTAAGAACTATCAACCAGCGAAGTTTCAACAACATTAGCCGAAAGTCACTTTCCATAAGAAAAGTGCGGGGTCCTTTATTAACCCGTAATTTTAACTACCTCCATCTAAAATTAGCTGAAGACAAGAGCTATTTTTCTATAGTATTGAGACGTAAGGAGACGATACGAAGATATTTCTTTCTGTTATTGAAGCGAGCGTAGTGAAGCTTCTACCATTCGACTCAATTGGCATCTGTGTGTCCTGTCTGATCTTCTATAACCCATGAAACTTATCCGATTTGAATGGAACTTGGAATATACCTTTCTTCAACTTTGACAAATAGACATATTGTTAGGAGTTAAAGTCTATCATGACATAAGGGGATAAAATGGAGTAAAATCTACCTCATGTTGTAAGTTTGAACATTTCAGACGTTCCGGGTAGCAAGAGCAAACTCAACAATGACTTATTTTCCTGAAAATGTACTCTGAATGTCAAAATGGGCGTCCATTTATTTTGAAACTGTATATTCGGAGGGCAAGAAAAACGACTTGCACAATAGAACGAGAACTGGTTGCAACAGAGCAGTTTGATACTATTCGAGCACTTCAAATGTAATTTCCGATCGTTCAGATTGCACGCACTTCTGTTGAGTTTGTCCTTACTACCCGGAAAGCCTTATATACATTCCAGACAACTCTCCAATATAATCTATTATCACAAAACGAAGTGTATAATTTCTTTAGGGCATTCTGATCGTCCCCACAGCTTGCGGTTAAAATGTGCCAAGAACGAAATATGATTTATTTTCAATTAATACATATGGGTGTCTTAAGAGGCCCTGACATAGGGTAACTGTTATTATCAGAGTTACAATAGAATGTAAGAAGGGAAAACCGTCTCCAAATATGATGTTTTCAATCTAAAGTGAAGGAATTTTTTAAATCAGACGAGCCGTTTGGGCTGTACACTCTCTTTATGTGCCCAATATTAAATAAAAACGAAACGTTGCAATTTACCTGGATCCACAACATCCATGTCTGTTATGCTAATGTGTCGGAGTAATAAGAGATGGGACTAGAGGTCAAATAGTTATGTTCTTCAATTTAGGGATTAACATAGTTTTAACTCCAAAAAATGTTATTTACAATAAAACAAAGGTAGCGAGTAATGTTGATGGAATGAAGAATTTTCACTCTTAACCACGTAGTATTTCAACGCAAATTATTTAATATTAGACACACACAATTATTCAAATTCTTAGCACAATTTTTGGGCTATAGATCATTCAGCATGAACTTAATGCTAGCATCTAATTATTATGAAATCTTAAAGCTCTTGTAATCTTTCGCCATGTAAATGGTTTAAGAGTCTAAGAAAGTAAATAATAAGAAAAGTATTTAAATTATAAACAAATACCCTTAAGAATTTTTATTTCTTGATTTGTTCAAATTTCCGTAATTTTATATTCCTTACATATATTCTGTTCCTCAATGTTATTTTACAATGCACGTCCAATGCTTATTTCAAATGTAGGAAATGTATAGTAAATTCTTAAGGAATATCTTGGAAAATTTGAAACATTACAGGAGGAATATTTACCTGTAACAACTTGTTCCTGATTGCATTCTGGTAGAATTGCTAAAACTGAAGCTGACGATTGTTCTTCAAATACTTAGATAGTTTAATAATAATAATAATTGTTGTAAATTACCTAATTTAAAAAGATTATATTAACAAGACTTGTAGACTATCCTTTACATCTGCATACTGTTGTAACAGTTATTAAGTAATTAGGGGTCGAATAGACCCCAGGGACGACGGAAATATACTGTATGCAGACCTAAAGGGCCATAGGAGGCTTAAACTAGAAATTTCATTTCAAACTAAACGCTAAGACTTTGTTTTTCTATTGTGTTTAGCGATGTTAGCCAAGGTTTTAACTTTTACCTAATAAGATTTTATCTAGTAATTAAATACACTGGAGTGCAAAATTTAAGGACGACATAGATAAAGTAACAGCATACTGTGAAGTCGATAGGAATGAATTAAAGACCCGCGTCATTGCCAGAGGTTTCTCAAACATACATAACGAGCAAAACGTCGCATACGCCCCTTCAGCGTAAATGGAGTGCCAAATAAGTCTCCTTCCCCAACATCAAGCAGTTAAATGAACGGGACAGTGTGTATCAGTAGAAGAGCAGCTATGATGTATTGTTGCGGTGTTATAGCAATATGGTCCAGAAACCATATTTAGGTAAGTGTACACGGGGAAGAGCCCTCGGAAAAATGGAACATGAATGAAGTGTGGCTCGTGCACAAAACTGTTTCAAATGTGTATGGAGTATTCTGAGCCATACGCAATGCTGTGCAAAGGGAAGGTGAGGGTTGACCACGTTACAGCAGAGGCCGACCGCTACATTGTAATACAGGTAAGAAGGACCGACGTCAAACAGCGGGTGCAATTGCAAACACATCTAAGAAGATTGCAACTTAACCAATCTGCACGACGATCATTACTGTATGTTGTATTCTGTTGACACTCGTACATCGTTTGCGGTGGTACCAAGAACGCTCAAACTGCCGCTGTAGCTCAGTGGTAGAGCGCTTTCTTCTGGCGTGAGAGGTCCCTGGTTCGATCTCAGCTTCCGCCAAGTGAGCTTACCGGTGGACAAACACATTGTGTGTGTGTGTTCTTGGAACCCTCCCGTTTGCTTCCACTTACCTCATTTCGCCATTATCATCCATCTCATCATCGCCGTCACCCTTAGCCTAGGTGCATAAGTGTGGGATGTTAAACTCAATCCAAAGATCAGAACGAATGGTGTTACGTTCTCTCCTCCGATGATAGCAGATTCAGTCTGAATAGTGATACGTTCATCTGGAGGAAGATAGGAACATTCTCGAACATTATCATTTTGGTGTTCTTATGTGAAAAGGCATAATGTTGCATGGGTATATCAAGTTCCCATTTTTTGAACAGGTGCACTCAGTGCTTAATGCTATTGTGACACTGTACTCCGTTTCCACGTGAGACTTTTCAGGGTGCAGTCAGTGGTACTTTTTATGGATGATAATGTGCAACTGCATCGAACAGCGCAGTTAGCGGAGCTCTTGAAACGAGAGGATATTCGACAAATGGATTGGCCTACCTGTTTCCCCGGTTTAAATTCCATCAAGCACATTTGAGGAGATGTCTTGCAGCACGTTCAGATGCACCAAGGACTATACAGCAGTTTTGAGCAGAGCTAGTGGAGTAATGGAACTGTATACAACAACTTATCCTCAACTTTATGAGAAGCATGCATCGCTGTCAGTGGTGATCATGCACATTCTTCAGGAATATTTCACTCCTTCTCTAATGTTAAGGAGGGAGGGGACATAATGAACCGCAGTGGTTTCAGTGTAACTTATTGCCTGTGTATAAAACTGGTACTTTTGTTCTTGTAATCACGGGTTTCCCGTATCATACTGTAGCGTTATGTATGGTTGAACTTTTTTCCATAGCATGAATGTATAATTTGCAATGAATTCCAACGTAAAACTTCCACAGGTGCTGAACTTTCATTAAAGATTTTCAATGGGTGCTTCAGCCCCTGAACACACATATATTTGGCACCTATTGTCGTAACCATATTTGGGTTGGAGTATATTTGTATGATCGCACGTTTAGTCAACCAAACAACCTAATTGATTTTGTTTGATATAAATATGTTTTAGTTACTAGAAACCATGGTGTTCAAGGGTGCAACACAAAAGTAATATAGTATTTGATGTATAGCTGGCCTTGCATCTATTTTGATGTGTCGCTCTCTGATGATACATGGACGAAAACAACTATCAAATGTAATTTCATGAGGTGAAACCAATGTTAATATTGTATAGACTCTGTCGCCCTAAATTTAGCTGGAAACACAGTTCTAAAGAGGATGATTCAGAAAGTAATGCTTCCAAAGTGATACCTTGATTTGTGTATGACAGATAGCACCGATACAGGTATGAGTGAAAAGCTTGCAATGTCAGGTACAAATGATGTCATTATTTTTCAACATAGTCCCCATTACGGACAACACACTTGCGCCAACGCGAAACAAGGTTTCTCATTTTGTCGGCGAATAATTGTGACTGTTGGCGACACCATTGTCGCACTGCCTCTTCCACCTGCCTCACAACTGTAGCGTTGGCCCTTAAGGTAATCCTTAAGTTTGGAGAAGAGCCAAAAGCTGCAGGGCGCAAGATATGGACAAAATGAGGAAGAGTGTCCGTGAACCTCAGGCGCTGCAGTGCTTCGCGAGTTTTGTGGCTTGTGTGCGGACGAACATTGTCGCAGTGCAAAATTATATATATTGCTTAATAGAATTTGTAAGATCCAATATAAATGAGCACTCAACGAACGGTGACGTGCATGGTTATAACACAAGAAAAAAGACTTAATTTACATCTTTGCGAGTGCGTTGCAATCTAACCCGGAGTAGCTTTAGGGTTTCAACGTAGAGATCTGAGTTTCTGGGCACACAACCTCCCGCAGTCAAAAATTCAATGACAGCGCGCTGTTTCAACTGAATGCCATGGATTGATCCATTACTCTGGAACGAAATGAGATGAGAAGCTGAAACAAGTGACATTCTACAGCTTAACATGAGTGCATTAATGATAACCAGTTCAGAATCTTTGCAGTACTATTAATCAGTGCGCTTGAAGGGCAGAATGTTTGCAGTAGTGGGCTTGAAGGTATTACTTTCTTAATGTCATTCGTATCTTTGCCGCAATGAAGTCACAGATGGTTGTATCGTGATGGACATGTCTTTGACCAGGTAATAGCGACTGCTTTGAAACAAATACAGGGTATGAGAATTAAATCTATCATATCTGTAGATTCGTGTGGAGAAGAAACAAACTTATGAACCAAAGGTTTAAGAACAACTCATGTTATTAATATAAACTTTGCCGAAGGTTATTAGCTTATACCATCATAAAAGTAATACGAGACCTTTTGAAACAAAGAAAAATAACATATAACTTTGCAAGCGGAGGCAAAGAAACCTAACGTAACCAGACTAAAGACGAATCATTTACAGCGTAGTGATCGTGGTTCAGTGGTCATCTACAATGAATAAAATAAAATTCGGCGTACCACAAGGATCAATTCTTGGACCATTGCTGTTTTTGATATATATAAACGATCTCCCGGATAATTTAAACTTTGCAAAAGCCACATTATTCGCGGATGACACAAGTGTAGCAATAACAGGCGAAAACCGTCAACAATTAAATACTAACATAGAAAACACCTTAAAACAGCTAATGAACTAGTTTGATCATAATAAGTTAATAGTAAATTCAGAAAAAAAACCTTGTCAATAAGCTTTAAATTAACAAACAACAATCTAGATAAAGGAAGTATAAAAATAGGAGAAAACAAAATAAAAGAAGTTAGTTCTGTAAAATTTTAGGTGTACATATATCAGCAAATTTAAAATGGGATTATCATATAGAAAAAATTGCGAAGAGGTTAAGAAAAATGTGTTTCGCCGTACAAACCATCAAAAATACTATAAACCGAAATACAGCAAAAATATTATATTACTGCTCATTTGAATCTATATTAAGATATGGATTAATATTTTGGGGAAATACTCTAAAAAGGAGAGATATTTTTGTTCTACAAAAAAGAGTTGTATGAATTCTAGCTGGTGTAGGACCCCGAGAGTCCTGTAGGAAATACTTTAAAGAACTAGCTATACTACCTTTACCATGTTTGTATATATATTGCTTAATAGAATTTGTAAGATCCAATATAAATGAGCACTCAACAAACGGTGACGTGCATGGTTATAACACAAGAAAAAAGACTTAATTTATATCTTTGCGAGTGCGTTGCAATCTAACCCGGAGTAGCTTTAGGGTTTCAACGTAGAGATCTGACTTTCTGGGCACACAACCTCCCGCAGTCAAAAATTCAATGACAGCGAACTGTTGCAACTGAATGCCATGGATTGATCCATTACTCTGGAACGAAATGAGATGGGAAGCTGAAACAAGTGACATTCTACAGCTTAACATGAGTGCATTAATGATAACCAGTTCAGAATCTTTGCAGTACTATTAATCAGTGCGCTTGAAGGGCAGAATGTTTGCAGTAGTGGGCTTGAAGGTATTACTTTCTTAATGTCACTCGTATCTTTGCCGCAATGAAGTCACAGATGGTTGTATCGTGATGGACATAAGTCTTTGACCAGGTAATAGCGACTGGTTTGAAACAAATACAGGGTATGAGAATTAAATCTATCATATCTGTAGTTTCGTGTGGAGAAGAAACAAACTTATGAACCAAAGGTTTAAGAACAACTCATGTTATTAATATAAACTTTGCCGAAGGTTATTAGCTTATACCATCATAAAAGTAATACGAGACCTTTTGAAACAAAGAAAAATAACATATAACTTTGCAAGCGGAGGCAAAGAAACCTAACGTAACCAGACTAAAGACGAATCATTTACAGCGTAGTGATCGTGGTTCAGTGGTCATCTACAATGAATAAAATAAAATTCGGCGTACCACAAGGATCAATTCTTGGACCATTACTGTTTTTGATATATATAAACGATCTCCCGGATAATTTAAACTTTGCAAAAGCCACATTATTCGCGGATGACACAAGTGTAGCAATAACAGGCGAAAACCGTCAACAATTAAATACTAACATAGAAAACACCTTAAAACAGCTAATGAACTAGTTTGATCATAATAAGTTAATAGTAAATTCAGAAAAAAAAACCTTGTCAATAAGCTTTAAATTAACAAACAACAATCTAGATAAAGGAAGTATAAAAATAGGAGAAAACGAAATAAAAGAAGTTAGTTCTGTAAAATTTTAGGTGTACATATATCAGCAAATTTAAAATGGGATTATCATATAGAAAAAATTGCGAAGAGGTTAAGAAAAATGTGTTTCGCCGTACAAACCATCAAAAATACTATAAACCGAAATACAGCAAAAGTATTATATTACTGCTCATTTGAATCTATATTAAGATATGGATTAATATTTTGGGGAAATACTCTAAAAAGGAGAGATATTTTTGTTCTACAAAAAAGAGTTGTATGAATTCTAGCTGGTGTAGGACCCCGAGAGTCCTGTAGGAAATACTTTAAAGAACTAGCTATACTACCTTTACCATGTTTGTATATATATTGCTTAATAGAATTTGTAAGATCCAATATAAATGAGCACTCAACAAACGGTGACGTGCATGGTTATAACACAAGAAAAAAGACTTAATTTACATCTTTGCGAGTGCGTTGCAATCTAACCCGGAGTAGCTTTAGGGTTTCAACGTAGAGATCTGAGTTTCTGGGCACTCAACCTCCCGCAGTCAAAAATTCAATGACAGCGCGCTGTTTCAACTGAATGCCATGGATTGATCCATTACTCTGGAACGAAATGAGATGGGAAGCTGAAACAAGTGACATTCTACAGCTTAACATGAGTGCATTAATGATAACCAGTTCAGAATCTTTGCAGTACTATTAATCAGTGCGCTTGAAGGGCAGAATGTTTGCAGTAGTGGGCTTGAAGGTATTACTTTCTTAATGTCACTCGTATCTTTGCCGCAATCAAGCCACAGATGGTTGTATCGTGATGGACATAAGTCTTTGACCAGGTAATAGCGACTGCTTTGAAACAAATACAGGGTATGAGAATTAAATCTATCATATCTGTAGTTTCGTGTGGAGAAGAAACAAACTTATGAACCAAAGGTTTAAGAACAACTCATGTTATTAATATAAACTTTGCCGAAGGTTATTAGCTTATACCATCATAAAAGTAATACGAGACCTTTTGAAACAAAGAAAAATAACATATAACTTTGCAAGCGGAGGCAAAGAAACCTAACGTAACCAGACTAAAGACGAATCATTTACAGCGTAGTGATCGTGGTTCAGTGGTCATCTACAATGAATAAAATAAAATTCGGCGTACCACAAGGATCAATTCTTGGACCATTACTGTTTTTGATATATATAAACGATCTCCCGGATAATTTAAACTTTGCAAAAGCCACATTATTCGCGGATGACACAAGTGTAGCAATAACAGGCGAAAACCGTCAACAATTAAATACTAACATAGAAAACACCTTAAAACAGCTAATGAACTAGTTTGATCATAATAAGTTAATAGTAAATTCAGAAAAAAAAACCTTGTCAATAAGCTTTAAATTAACAAACAACAATCTAGATAAAGGAAGTATAAAAATAGGAGAAAACAAAATAAAAGAAGTTAGTTCTGTAAAATTTTAGGTGTACATATATCAGCAAATTTAAAATGGGATTATCATATAGAAAAAATTGCGAAGAGGTTAAGAAAAATGTGTTTCGCCGTACAAACCATCAAAAATACTATAAACCGAAATACAGCAAAAATATTATATTACTGCTCATTTGAATCTATATTAAGATATGGATTAATATTTTGGGGAAATACTCTAAAAAGGAGAGATATTTTTGTTCTACAAAAAAGAGTTGTATGAATTCTAGCTGGTGTAGGACCCCGAGAGTCCTGTAGGAAATACTTTAAAGAACTAGCTATACTACCTTTACCATGTTTGTATATATATTGCTTAATAGAATTTGTAAGATCCAATATAAATGAGCACTCAACAAACGGTGACGTGCATGGTTATAACACAAGAAAAAAGACTTAATTTACATCTTTGCGAGTGCGTTGCAATCTAACCCGGAGTAGCTTTAGGGTTTCAACGTAGAGATCTGAGTTTCTGGGCACACAACCTCCCGCAGTCAAAAATTCAATGACAGCGCGCTGTTTCAACTGAATGCCATGGATTGATCCATTACTCTGGAACGAAATGAGATGGGAAGCTGAAACAAGTGACATTCTACAGCTTAACATGAGTGCATTAATGATAACCAGTTCAGAATCTTTGCACTATTAATCAGTGCGCTTGAAGGGCAGAATGTTTGCAGTAGTGGGCTTGAAGGTATTACTTTCTTAATGTCACTCGTATCTTTGCCGCAATCAAGTCACAGATGGTTGTATCGTGATGGACATGTCTTTGACCAGGTAATAGCGACTGCTTTGAAACAAATACAGGGTATGAGAATTAAATCTATCATATCTGTAGTTTCGTGTGGAGAAGAAACAAACTTATGAAACAAAGGTTTAAGAACAACTCATGTTATTAATATAAACTTTGCGGAAGGTTATTAGCTTATACCATCATAAAAGTAATACGAGACCTTTTGAAACAAAGAAAAATAACATATAACTTTGCAAGCGGAGGCAAAGAAACCTAACGTAACCAGACTAAAGACGAATCATTTACAGCGTAGTGATCGTGGTTCAGTGGTCATCTACAATGAATAAAATAAAATTCGGCGTACCACAAGGATCAATTCTTGGACCATTACTGTTTTTGATATATATAAACGATCTCCCGGATAATTTAAACTTTGCAAAAGCCACATTATTCGCGGATGACACAAGTGTAGCAATAACAGGCGAAAACCGTCAACAATTAAATACTAACATAGAAAACACCTTAAAACAGCTAATGAACTAGTTTGATCATAATAAGTTAATAGTAAATTCAGAAAAAAAAACCTTGTCAATAAGCTTTAAATTAACAAATAACAATCTAGATAAAGGAAGTATAAAAATAGGAGAAAACGAAATAAAAGAAGTTAGTTCTGTAAAATTTTAGGTGTACATATATCAGCAAATTTAAAATGGGATTATCATATAGAAAAAATTGCGAAGAGGTTAAGAAAAATGTGTTTCGCCGTACAAACCATCAAAAATACTATAAACCGAAATACAGCAAAAATATTATATTACTGCTCATTTGAATCTATATTAACATATGGATTAATATTTTGGGGAAATACTCTAAAAAGGAGAGATATTTTTGTTCTACAAAAAAGAGTTGTATGAATTCTAGCTGGTGTAGGACCCCGAGAGTCCTGTAGGAAATACTTTAAAGAACTAGCTATACTACCTTTACCATGTTTGTATATATATTGCTTAATAGAATTTGTAAGATCCAATATAAATGAGCACTCAACAAACGGTGACGTGCATGGTTATAACACAAGAAAAAAGACTTAATTTATATCTTTGCGAGTGCGTTGCAATCTAACCCGGAGTAGCTTTAGGGTCTCAACGTAGAGATCTGAGTTTCTGGGCACACAACCTCCCGCAGTCAAAAATTCAATGACAGCGCGCTGTTTCAACTGAATGCCATGGATTGATCCATTACTCTGGAACGAAATGAGATGGGAAGCTGAAACAAGTGACATTCTACAGCTTAACATGAGTGCATTAATGATAACCAGTTCAGAATCTTTGCAGTACTATTAATCAGTGCGCTTGAAGGGCAGAATGTTTGCAGTAGTGGGCTTGAAGGTATTACTTTCTTAATGTCACTCGTATCTTTGCCGCAATGAAGTCACAGATGGTTGTATCGTGATGGACATAAGTCTTTGACCAGGTAATAGCGACTGGTTTGAAACAAATACAGGGTATGAGAATTAAATCTATCATATCTGTAGTTTCGTGTGGAGAAGAAACAAACTTATGAACCAAAGGTTTAAGAACAACTCATGTTATTAATATAAACTTTGCCGAAGGTTATTAGCTTATACCATCATAAAAGTAATACGAGACCTTTTGAAACAAAGAAAAATAACATATAACTTTGCAAGCGGAGGCAAAGAAACCTAACGTAACCAGACTAAAGACGAATCATTTACAGCGTAGTGATCGTGGTTCAGTGGTCATCTACAATGAATAAAATAAAATTCGGCGTACCACAAGGATCAATTCTTGGACCATTACTGTTTTTGATATATATAAACGATCTCCCGGATAATTTAAACTTTGCAAAAGCCACATTATTCGCGGATGACACAAGTGTAGCAATAACAGGCGAAAACCGTCAACAATTAAATACTAACATAGAAAACACCTTAAAACAGCTAATGAACTAGTTTGATCATAATAAGTTAATAGTAAATTCAGAAAAAAAAACCTTGTCAATAAGCTTTAAATTAACAAACAACAATCTAGATAAAGGAAGTATAAAAATAGGAGAAAACGAAATAAAAGAAGTTAGTTCTGTAAAATTTTAGGTGTACATATATCAGCAAATTTAAAATGGGATTATCATATAGAAAAAATTGCGAAGAGGTTAAGAAAAATGTGTTTCGCCGTACAAACCATCAAAAATACTATAAACCGAAATACAGCAAAAGTATTATATTACTGCTCATTTGAATCTATATTAAGATATGGATTAATATTTTGGGGAAATACTCTAAAAAGGAGAGATATTTTTGTTCTACAAAAAAGAGTTGTATGAATTCTAGCTGGTGTAGGACCCCGAGAGTCCTGTAGGAAATACTTTAAAGAACTAGCTATACTACCTTTACCATGTTTGTATATATATTGCTTAATAGAATTTGTAAGATCCAATATAAATGAGCACTCAACAAACGGTGACGTGCATGGTTATAACACAAGAAAAAAGACTTAATTTACATCTTTGCGAGTGCGTTGCAATCTAACCCGGAGTAGCTTTAGGGTTTCAACGTAGAGATCTGAGTTTCTGGGCACACAACCTCCCGCAGTCAAAAATTCAATGACAGCGCGCTGTTTCAACTGAATGCCATGGATTGATCCATTACTCTGGAACGAAATGAGATGGGAAGCTGAAACAAGTGACATTCTACAGCTTAACATGAGTGCATTAATGATAACCAGTTCAGAATCTTTGCAGTACTATTAATCAGTGCGCTTGAAGGGCAGAATGTTTGCAGTAGTGGGCTTGAAGGTATTACTTTCTTAATGTCACTCGTATCTTTGCCGCAATCAAGTCACAGATGGTTGTATCGTGATGGACATGTCTTTGACCAGGTAATAGCGACTGCTTTGAAACAAATACAGGGTATGAGAATTAAATCTATCATATCTGTAGTTTCGTGTGGAGAAGAAACAAACTTATGAAACAAAGGTTTAAGAACAACTCATGTTATTAATATAAACTTTGCGGAAGGTTATTAGCTTATACCATCATAAAAGTAATACGAGACCTTTTGAAACAAAGAAAAATAACATATAACTTTGCAAGCGGAGGCAAAGAAACCTAACGTAACCAGACTAAAGACGAATCATTTACAGCGTAGTGATCGTGGTTCAGTGGTCATCTACAATGAATAAAATAAAATTCGGCGTACCACAAGGATCAATTCTTGGACCATTACTGTTTTTGATATATATAAACGATCTCCCGGATAATTTAAACTTTGCAAAAGCCACATTATTCGCGGATGACACAAGTGTAGCAATAACAGGCGAAAACCGTCAACAATTAAATACTAACATAGAAAACACCTTAAAACAGCTAATGAACTAGTTTGATCATAATAAGTTAATAGTAAATTCAGAAAAAAAAAACCTTGTCAATAAGCTTTAAATTAACAAATAACAATCTAGATAAAGGAAGTATAAAAATAGGAGAAAACAAAATAAAAGAAGTTAGTTCTGTAAAATTTTAGGTGTACATATATCAGCAAATTTAAAATGGGATTATCATATAGAAAAAATTGCGAAGAGGTTAAGAAAAATGTGTTTCGCCGTACAAACCATCAAAAATACTATAAACCGAAATACAGCAAAAATATTATATTACTGCTCATTTGAATCTATATTAAGATATGGATTAATATTTTGGGGAAATACTCTAAAAAGGAGAGATATTTTTGTTCTACAAAAAAGAGTTGTATGAATTCTAGCTGGTGTAGGACCCCGAGAGTCCTGTAGGAAATACTTTAAAGAACTAGCTATACTACCTTTACCATGTTTGTATATATATTGCTTAATAGAATTTGTAAGATCCAATATAAATGAGCACTCAACAAACGGTGACGTGCATGGTTATAACACAAGAAAAAAGACTTAATTTTATCTTTGCGAGTGCGTTGCAATCTAACCCGGAGTAGCTTTAGGGTTTCAACGTAGAGATCTGAGTTTCTGGGCACTCAACCTCCCGCAGTCAAAAATTCAATGACAGCGCGCTGTTTCAACTGAATGCCATGGATTGATCCATTACTCTGGAACGAAATGAGATGGGAAGCTGAAACAAGTGACATTCTACAGCTTAACATGAGTGCATTAATGATAACCAGTTCAGAATCTTTGCAGTACTATTAATCAGTGCGCTTGAAGGGCAGAATGTTTGCAGTAGTGGGCTTGAAGGTATTACTTTCTTAATGTCACTCGTATCTTTGCCGCAATGAAGTCACAGATGGTTGTATCGTGATGGACATAAGTCTTTGACCAGGTAATAGCGACTGCTTTGAAACAAATACAGGGTATGAGAATTAAATCTATCATATCTGTAGTTTCGTGTGGAGAAGAAACAAACTTATGAACCAAAGGTTTAAGAACAACTCATGTTATTAATATAAACTTTGCCGAAGGTTATTAGCTTATACCATCATAAAAGTAATACGAGACCTTTTGAAACAAAGAAAAATAACATATAACTTTGCAAGCGGAGGCAAAGAAACCTAACGTAACCAGACTAAAGACGAATCATTTACAGCGTAGTGATCGTGGTTCAGTGGTCATCTACAATGAATAAAATAAAATTCGGCGTACCACAAGGATCAATTCTTGGACCATTACTGTTTTTGATATATATAAACGATCTCCCGGATAATTTAAACTTTGCAAAAGCCACATTATTCGCGGATGACACAAGTGTAGCAATAACAGGCGAAAACCGTCAACAATTAAATACTAACATAGAAAACACCTTAAAACAGCTAATGAACTAGTTTGATCATAATAAGTTAATAGTAAATTCAGAAAAAAAACCTTGTCAATAAGCTTTAAATTAACAAACAACAATCTAGATAAAGGAAGTATAAAAATAGGAGAAAACAAAATAAAAGAAGTTAGTTCTGTAAAATTTTAGGTGTACATATATCAGCAAATTTAAAATGGGATTATCATATAGAAAAAATTGCGAAGAGGTTAAGAAAAATGTGTTTCGCCGTACAAACCATCAAAAATACTATAAACCGAAATACAGCAAAAGTATTATATTACTGCTCATTTGAATCTATATTAAGATATGGATTAATATTTTGGGGAAATACTCTAAAAAGGAGAGATATTTTTGTTCTACAAAAAAGAGTTGTATGAATTCTAGCTGGTGTAGGACCCCGAGAGTCCTGTAGGAAATACTTTAAAGAACTAGCTATACTACCTTTACCATGTTTGTAAATATTTTGCTTAATAGAATTTGTAAGATCCAATATAAATGAGCACTCAACAAACGGTGACGTGCATGGTTATAACACAAGAAAAAAGACTTAATTTACATCTTTGCGAGTGCGTTGCAATCTAACCCGGAGTAGCTTTAGGGTTTCAACGTAGAGATCTGAGTTTCTGGGCACACAACCTCCCGCAGTCAAAAATTCAATGACAGCGCGCTGTTTCAACTGAATGCCATGGATTGATCCATTACTCTGGAACGAAATGAGATGGGAAGCTGAAACAAGTGACATTCTACAGCTTAACATGAGTGCATTAATGATAACCAGTTCAGAATCTTTGCAGTACTATTAATCAGTGCGCTTGAAGGGCAGAATGTTTGCAGTAGTGGGCTTGAAGGTATTACTTTCTTAATGTCACTCGTATCTTTGCCGCAATGAAGTCACAGATGGTTGTATCGTGATGGACATAAGTCTTTGACCAGGTAATAGCGACTGCTTTGAAACAAATACAGGGTATGAGAATTAAATCTATCATATCTGTAGTTTCGTGTGGAGAAGAAACAAACTTATGAACCAAAGGTTTAAGAACAACTCATGTTATTAATATAAACTTTGCCGAAGGTTATTAGCTTATACCATCATAAAAGTAATACGAGACCTTTTGAAACAAAAAAAAATAACATATAACTTTGCAAGCGAAGGCAAAGAAACCTAACGTAACCAGACTAAAGACGAATCATTTACAGCGTAGTGATCGTGGTTCAGTGGTCATCTACAAAGAATAAAATAAAATTCGGCGTACCACAAGGATCAATTCTTGGACCATTACTGTTTTTGATATATATAAACGATCTCCCGGATAATTTAAACTTTGCAAAAGCCACATTATTCGCGGATGACACAAGTGTAGCAATAACAGGCGAAAACCGTCAACAATTAAATACTAACATAGAAAACACCTTAAAACAGCTAATGAACTAGTTTGATCATAATAAGTTAATAGTAAATTCAAAAAAAAAAAACCTTGTCAATAAGCTTTAAATTAACAAACAACAATCTAGATAAAGGAAGTATAAAAATAGGAGAAAACAAAATAAAAGAAGTTAGTTCTGTAAAATTTTAGGTGTACATATATCAGCAAATTTAAAATGGGATTATCATATAGAAAAAATTGCGAAGAGGTTAAGAAAAATGTGTTTCGCCGTACAAACCATCAAAAATACTATAAACCGAAATACAGCAAAAATATTATATTACTGCTCATTTGAATCTATATTAAGATATGGATTAATATTTTGGGGAAATACTCTAAAAAGTAGAGATATTTTTGTTCTACAAAAAAGAGTTGTATGAATTCTAGCTGGTGTAGGACCCCGAGAGTCCTGTAGGAAATACTTTAAAGAACTAGCTATACTACCTTTACCATGTTTGTATATATATTGCTTAATAGAATTTGTAAGATCCAATATAAATGAGCACTCAACAAACGGTGACGTGCATGGTTATAACACAAGAAAAAAGACTTAATTTACATCTTTGCGAGTGCGTTGCAATCTAACCCGGAGTAGCTTTAGGGTTTCAACGTAGAGATCTGAGTTTCTGGGCACACAACCTCCCGCAGTCAAAAATTCAATGACAGCGCGCTGTTTCAACTGAATGCCATGGATTGATCCATTACTCTGGAACGAAATGAGATGGGAAGCTGAAACAAGTGACATTCTACAGCTTAACATGAGTGCATTAATGATAACCAGTTCAGAATCTTTGCACTATTAATCAGTGCGCTTGAAGGGCAGAATGTTTGCAGTAGTGGGCTTGAAGGTATTACTTTCTTAATGTCACTCGTATCTTTGCCGCAATCAAGTCACAGATGGTTGTATCGTGATGGACATGTCTTTGACCAGGTAATAGCGACTGCTTTGAAACAAATACAGGGTATGAGAATTAAATCTATCATATCTGTAGTTTCGTGTGGAGAAGAAACAAACTTATGAAACAAAGGTTTAAGAACAACTCATGTTATTAATATAAACTTTGCGGAAGGTTATTAGCTTATACCATCATAAAAGTAATACGAGACCTTTTGAAACAAAGAAAAATAACATATAACTTTGCAAGCGGAGGCAAAGAAACCTAACGTAACCAGACTAAAGACGAATCATTTACAGCGTAGTGATCGTGGTTCAGTGGTCATCTACAATGAATAAAATAAAATTCGGCGTACCACAAGGATCAATTCTTGGACCATTACTGTTTTTGATATATATAAACGATCTCCCGGATAATTTAAACTTTGCAAAAGCCACATTATTCGCGGATGACACAAGTGTAGCAATAACAGGCGAAAACCGTCAACAATTAAATACTAACATAGAAAACACCTTAAAACAGCTAATGAACTAGTTTGATCATAATAAGTTAATAGTAAATTCAGAAAAAAAACCTTGTCAATAAGCTTTAAATTAACAAACAACAATCTAGATAAAGGAAGTATAAAAATAGGAGAAAACAAAATAAAAGAAGTTAGTTCTGTAAAATTTTAGGTGTACATATATCAGCAAATTTAAAATGGGATTATCATATAGAAAAAATTGCGAAGAGGTTAAGAAAAATGTGTTTCGCCGTACAAACCATCAAAAATACTATAAACCGAAATACAGCAAAAGTATTATATTACTGCTCATTTGAATCTATATTAAGATATGGATTAATATTTTGGGGAAATACTCTAAAAAGGAGAGATATTTTTGTTCTACAAAAAAGAGTTGTATGAATTCTAGCTGGTGTAGGACCCCGAGAGTCCTGTAGGAAATACTTTAAAGAACTAGCTATACTACCTTTACCATGTTTGTAAATATTTTGCTTAATAGAATTTGTAAGATCCAATATAAATGAGCACTCAACAAACGGTGACGTGCATGGTTATAACACAAGAAAAAAGACTTAATTTACATCTTTGCGAGTGCGTTGCAATCTAACCCGGAGTAGCTTTAGGGTTTCAACGTAGAGATCTGAGTTTCTGGGCACACAACCTCCCGCAGTCAAAAATTCAATGACAGCGCGCTGTTTCAACTGAATGCCATGGATTGATCCATTACTCTGGAACGAAATGAGATGGGAAGCTGAAACAAGTGACATTCTACAGCTTAACATGAGTGCATTAATGATAACCAGTTCAGAATCTTTGCAGTACTATTAATCAGTGCGCTTGAAGGGCAGAATGTTTGCAGTAGTGGGCTTGAAGGTATTACTTTCTTAATGTCACTCGTATCTTTGCCGCAATCAAGTCACAGATGGTTGTATCGTGATGGACATAAGTCTTTGACCAGGTAATAGCGACTGCTTTGAAACAAATACAGGGTATGAGAATTAAATCTATCATATCTGTAGTTTCGTGTGGAGAAGAAACAAACTTATGAACCAAAGGTTTAAGAACAACTCATGTTATTAATATAAACTTTGCCGAAGGTTATTAGCTTATACCATCATAAAAGTAATACGAGACCTTTTGAAACAAAAAAAAATAACATATAACTTTGCAAGCGAAGGCAAAGAAACCTAACGTAACCAGACTAAAGACGAATCATTTACAGCGTAGTGATCGTGGTTCAGTGGTCATCTACAAAGAATAAAATAAAATTCGGCGTACCACAAGGATCAATTCTTGGACCATTACTGTTTTTGATATATATAAACGATCTCCCGGATAATTTAAACTTTGCAAAAGCCACATTATTCGCGGATGACACAAGTGTAGCAATAACAGGCGAAAACCGTCAACAATTAAATACTAACATAGAAAACACCTTAAAACAGCTAATGAACTAGTTTGATCATAATAAGTTAATAGTAAATTCAGAAAAAAAAACCTTGTCAATAAGCTTTAAATTAACAAACAACAATCTAGATAAAGGAAGTATAAAAATAGGAGAAAACAAAATAAAAGAAGTTAGTTCTGTAAAATTTTAGGTGTACATATATCAGCAAATTTAAAATGGGATTATCATATAGAAAAAATTGCGAAGAGGTTAAGAAAAATGTGTTTCGCCGTACAAACCATCAAAAATACTATAAACCGAAATACAGCAAAAATATTATATTACTGCTCATTTGAATCTATATTAAGATATGGATTAATATTTTGGGGAAATACTCTAAAAAGGAGAGATATTTTTGTTCTACAAAAAAGAGTTGTATGAATTCTAGCTGGTGTAGGACCCCGAGAGTCCTGTAGGAAATACTTTAAAGAACTAGCTATACTACCTTTACCATGTTTGTATATATATTGCTTAATAGAATTTGTAAGATCCAATATAAATGAGCACTCAACAAACGGTGACGTGCATGGTTATAACACAAGAAAAAAGACTTAATTTACATCTTTGCGAGTGCGTTGCAATCTAACCCGGAGTAGCTTTAGGGTTTCAACGTAGAGATCTGAGTTTCTGGGCACACAACCTCCCGCAGTCAAAAATTCAATGACAGCGCGCTGTTTCAACTGAATGCCATGGATTGATCCATTACTCTGGAACGAAATGAGATGGGAAGCTGAAACAAGTGACATTCTACAGCTTAACATGAGTGCATTAATGATAACCAGTTCAGAATCTTTGCAGTACTATTAATCAGTGCGCTTGAAGGGCAGAATGTTTGCAGTAGTGGGCTTGAAGGTATTACTTTCTTAATGTCACTCGTATCTTTGCCGCAATGAAGTCACAGATGGTTGTACCGTGATGGACATAAGTCTTTGACCAGGTAATAGCGACTGCTTTGAAACAAATACAGGGTATGAGAATTAAATCTATCATATCTGTAGTTTCGTGTGGAGAAGAAACAAACTTATGAACCAAAGGTTTAAGAACAACTCATGTTATTAATATAAATTTTGCCGAAGGTTATTAGCTTATACCATCATAAAAGTAATACGAGACCTTTTGAAACAAAGAAAAATAACATATAACTTTGCAAGCGGAGGCAAAGAAACCTAACGTAACCAGACTAAAGACGAATCATTTACAGCGTAGTGATCGTGGTTCAGTGGTCATCTACAATGAATAAAATAAAATTCGGCGTACCACAAGGATCAATTCTTGGACCATTACTGTTTTTGATATATATAAACGATCTCCCGGATAATTTAAACTTTGCAAAAGCCACATTATTCGCGGATGACACAAGTGTAGCAATAACAGGCGAAAACCGTCAACAATTAAATACTAACATAGAAAACACCTTAAAACAGCTAATGAACTAGTTTGATCATAATAAGTTAATAGTAAATTCAGAAAAAAAACCTTGTCAATAAGCTTTAAATTAACAAACAACAATCTAGATAAAGGAAGTATAAAAATAGGAGAAAACAAAATAAAAGAAGTTAGTTCTGTAAAATTTTAGGTGTACATATATCAGCAAATTTAAAATGGGATTATCATATAGAAAAAATTGCGAAGAGGTTAAGAAAAATGTGTTTCGCCGTACAAACCATCAAAAATACTATAAACCGAAATACAGCAAAAATATTATATTACTGCTCATTTGAATCTATATTAAGATATGGATTAATATTTTGGGGAAATACTCTAAAAAGGAGAGATATTTTTGTTCTACAAAAAAGAGTTGTATGAATTCTAGCTGGTGTAGGACCCCGAGAGTCCTGTAGGAAATACTTTAAAGAACTAGCTATACTACCTTTACCATGTTTGTATATATATTGCTTAATAGAATTTGTAAGATCCAATATAAATGAGCACTCAACAAACGGTGACGTGCATGGTTATAACACAAGAAAAAAGACTTAATTTACATCTTTGCGAGTGCGTTGCAATCTAACCCGGAGTAGCTTTAGGGTTTCAACGTAGAGATCTGAGTTTCTGGGCACCCAACCTCCCACAATCAAAAATTCAATGACAGCGCGCTGTTTCAACTGAATGCCATGGATTGATCCATTACTCTGGAACGAAATGAGATGGGAAGCTGAAACAAGTGACATTCTACAGCTTAACATGAGTGCATTAATGATAACCAGTTCAGAATCTTTGCAGTACTATTAATCAGTGCGCTTGAAGGGCAGAATGTTTGCAGTAGTGGGCTTGAAGGTATTACTTTCTTAATGTCACTCGTATCTTTGCCGCAATCAAGTCACAGATGGTTGTATCGTGATGGACATAAGTCTTTGACCAGGTAATAGCGACTGCTTTGAAACAAATACAGGGTATGAGAATTAAATCTATCATATCTGTAGTTTCGTGTGGAGAAGAAACAAACTTATGAAACAAAGGTTTAAGAACAACTCATGTTATTAATATAAACTTTGCCGAAGGTTATTAGCTTATACCATCATAAAAGTAATACAAGACCTTTTGAAACAAAGAAAAATAACATATAACTTTGCAAGCGGAGGCAAAGAAACCTAACGTAACCAGACTAAAGACGAATCATTTACAGCGTAGTGATCGTGGTTCAGTGGTCATCTACAATGAATAAAATAAAATTCGGCGTACCACAAGGATCAATGCTTGGACCATTACTGTTTTTGATATATATAAACGATCTCCCGGATAATTTAAACTTTGCAAAAGCCACATTATTCGCGGATGACACAAGTGTAGCAATAACAGGCGAAAACCGTCAACAATTAAATACTAACATAGAAAACACCTTAAAACAGCTAATGAACTAGTTTGATCATAATAAGTTAATAGTAAATTCAGAAAAAAAACCTTGTCAATAAGCTTTAAATTAACAAACAACAATCTAGATAAAGGAAGTATAAAAATAGGAGAAAACAAAATAAAAGAAGTTAGTTCTGTAAAATTTTAGGTGTACATATATCAGCAAATTTAAAATGGGATTATCATATAGAAAAAATTGCGAAGAGGTTAAGAAAAATGTGTTTCGCCGTACAAACCATCAAAAATTCTATAAACCGAAATACAGCAAAAATATTATATTACTGCTCATTTGAATCTATATTAAGATATGGATTAATATTTTGGGGAAATACTCTAAAAAGGAGAGATATTTTTGTTCTACAAAAAAGAGTTGTATGAATTCTAGCTGGTGTAGGACCCCGAGAGTCCTGTAGGAAATACTTTAAAGAACTAGCTATACTACCTTTACCATGTTTGTATATATATTGCTTAATAGAATTTGTAAGATCCAATATAAATGAGCACTCAACAAACGGTGACGTGCATGGTTATAACACAAGAAAAAAGACTTAATTTACATCTTTGCGAGTGCGTTGCAATCTAACCCGGAGTAGCTTTAGGGTTTCAACGTAGAGATCTGAGTTTCTGGGCACACAACCTCCCGCAGTCAAAAATTCAATGACAGCGCGCTGTTTCAACTGAATGCCATGGATTGATCCATTACTCTAGAACGAAATGAGATGGGAAGCTGAAACAAGTGACATTCTACAGCTTAACATGAGTGCATTAATGATAACCAGTTCAGAATCTTTGCACTATTAATCAGTGCGCTTGAAGGGCAGAATGTTTGCAGTAGTGGGCTTGAAGGTATTACTTTCTTAATGCCACTCGTATCTTTGCCGCAATGAAGTCACAGATGGTTGTATCGTGATGGACATAAGTCTTTGACCAGGTAATAGCGACTGCTTTGAAACAAATACAGGGTATGAGAATTAAATCTATCATATCTGTAGTTTCGTGTGGAGAAGAAACAAACTTATGAACCAAAGGTTTAAGAACAACTCATGTTATTAATATAAACTTTGCCGAAGGTTATTAGCTTATACCATCATAAAAGTAATACGAGACCTTTTGAAACAAAGAAAAATAACATATAACTTTGCAAGCGGAGGCAAAGAAACCTAACGTAACCAGACTAAAGACGAATCATTTACAGCGTAGTGATCGTGGTTCAGTGGTCATCTACAATGAATAAAATAAAATTCGGCGTACCACAAGGATCAATTCTTGGACCATTACTGTTTTTGATATATATAAACGATCTCCCGGATAATTTAAACTTTGCAAAAGCCACATTATTCGCGGATGACACAAGTGTAGCAATAACAGGCGAAAACCGTCAACAATTAAATACTAACATAGAAAACACCTTAAAACAGCTAATGAACTAGTTTGATCATAATAAGTTAATAGTAAATTCAGAAAAAAAACCTTGTCAATAAGCTTTAAATTAACAAATAGCAATCTAGATAAAGGAAGTATAAAAATAGGAGAAAACGAAATAAAAGAAGTTAGTTCTGTAAAATTTTAGGTGTACATATATCAGCAAATTTAAAATGGGATTATCATATAGAAAAAATTGCGAAGAGGTTAAGAAAAATGTGTTTCGCCGTACAAACCATCAAAAATACTATAAACCGAAATACAGCAAAAATATTATATTACTGCTCATTTGAATCTATATTAAGATATGGATTAATATTTTGGGGAAATACTCTAAAAAGGAGAGATATTTTTGTTCTACAAAAAAGAGTTGTATGAATTCTAGCTGGTGTAGGACCCCGAGAGTCCTGTAGGAAATACTTTAAAGAACTGGTATATATATTGCTTAATAGAATTTGTAAGATCCAATATAAATGAGCACTCAACGAACGGTGACGTGCATGGTTATAACACAAGAAAAAAGACTTAATTTACATCTTTGCGAGTGCGTTGCAATCTAAGCCGGAGTAGCTTTAGGGTTTCAACGTAGAGATCTGAGTTTCTGGGCACACAACCTCCCGCAGTCAAAAATTCAATGACAGCGCACTGTTTCAACTGAATGCCATGGATTGATCTATTACTCTGGAACGAAATGAGATGGGAAGCTGAAACAAGTGACATTCTACAGCTTAACATGAGTGCATTAATGATAACCAGTTCAGAATCTTTGCAGTACTATTAATCAGTGCGCTTGAAGGGCAGAATGTTTGCAGTAGTGGGCTTGAAGGTATTACTTTCTTAATGTCACTCGTATCTTTGCCGCAATGAAGTCACAGATGGTTGTATCGTGATGGACATAAGTCTTTGACCAGGTAATAGCGACTGCTTTGAAACAAATACAGGGTATGAGAATTAAATCTATCATATCTGTAGTTTCGTGTGGAGAAGAAACAAACTTATGAACCAAAGGTTTAAGAACAACTCATGTTATTAATATAAACTTTGCCGAAGGTTATTAGCTTATACCATCATAAAAGTAATACGAGACCTTTTGAAACAAAGAAAAATAACATATAACTTTGCAAGCGGAGGCAAAGAGACCTAACGTAACCAGACTAAAGACGAATCATTTACAGCGTAGTGATCGTGGTTCAGTGGTCATCTACAATGAATAAAATAAAATTCGGCGTACCACAAGGATCAATTCTTGGACCATTACTGTTTTTGATATATATAAACGATCTCCCGGATAATTTAAACTTTGCAAAAGCCACATTATTCGCGGATGACACAAGTGTAGCAATAACAGGCGAAAACCGTCAACAATTAAATACTAACATAGAAAACACCTTAAAACAGCTAATGAACTAGTTTGATCATAATAAGTTAATAGTAAATTCAGAAAAAAAACCTTGTCAATAAGCTTTAAATTAACAAACAACAATCTAGATAAAGGAAGTATAAAAATAGGAGAAAACGAAATAAAAGAAGTTAGTTCTGTAAAATTTTAGGTGTACATATATCAGCAAATTTAAAATGGGATTATCATATAGAAAAAATTGCGAAGAGGTTAAGAAAAATGTGTTTCGCCGTACAAACCATCAAAAATACTATAAACCGAAATACGGCAAAAATATTATATTACTGCTCATTTGAATCTATATTAAGATATGGATTAATATTTTGGGGAAATACTCTAAAAAGGAGAGATATTTTTGTTCTACAAAAAAGAGTTGTATGAATTCTAGCTGGTGTAGGACCCCGAGAGTCCTGTAGGAAATACTTTAAAGAACTAGCTATACTACCTTTACCATGTTTGTATATATATTGCTTAATAGAATTTGTAAGATCCAATATAAATGAGCACTCAACAAACGGTGACGTGCATGGTTATAACACAAGAAAAAAGACTTAATTTACATCCACCAAATCATAGAACAACAATGTACGAAAAGGGAGTAAAGTATGCTGGCATTATGCTGTACAGTAAGTTACCAAACAAATTAAAGGTAATCAAGTCTAATGTTACATTCAAAAGAAAATTAAAAGAATACCTATTGTCACATTGCTTCTATACAATAGATGAATATAATCAATTAAATAGTCACAATGTAAATAGTAGTAGCAAAGTAACAAGATAGGTTGATTAAAGTATAAGGTATGCTGTAGTATTGGTAAAATGATCTTTTAAATTACAGTAATGTATAAATGTAAGAATTATGTTTAACAAATGTGTCTAATATATATACTGCATCAGTTAACCATGACGAATCCCGTGTATTATCGGAAAATTATTTCCAAGTTTGTACAGAATGGAGGATAAATAAAATAAAAATGAAATCGCGTGGCCAGTAATCTGGAAGTTCTTCGATCGAATCCACGTCGGGCAGTTTCTTTAACTTCAGGAATTTTGATGGCGATTGATCGGCGATGACATACGTTTTATTATATTCAAATATTTGAATATTCGGACGTTTCTCGCTCAGGTCATACCATTACAAGCAGAAACGTGATATTAGGTAAAAAAATCGGCTTTGTTTAATTTTACCCATGAGGAATTTCTCATCTCGATTCCAAAACAAATCAAACAAAATCGGGATGAGACTTAACATTTTACATTCGAGACGGGACAAGGTTAACTCAAATTATCGTCTCGTTTTTGAGATGAGAATCGAGACGAGACGAGAAGTATCGTAAACGTTTATCGTCTTATCTCGATTCTCGAAATAGTGTATGTCATCTTTAAGTAACAATTGCTCTGTAGACTGAATCTTATACGTTATTTTGTTACTTTGTACTTCAGAACTCACTGAATTATGATCCGTGTATATATTTTATAGCAAAGCTTTTATAATTACATCTGCATATTCTACAAGCTAGTTTATTATATGCCTTACTGTTCAATTATATTCAGTTATTTTTATTACAGTTATTTTCCTTAAAACGTACAGTAGAATACTTTCTACATGAAACTTTAGTGAAAAGTTTTCGTTTAAATTTTGGTAGTTGTAAAGGTGTCTCTTGAAGGTACGGAACATCTTCCTCAAAATCCCTGCGTTTAAGTAAGTTTTGCCAAATTTTAGGGCAACTTTAAACCTATTAATACCATTATTATTATTATTATTATTATTATTATTATTATTATTATTATTATTATTATTATTATTATTATTATTATTATTACTAAAGCGTTGTTAATTTAATGGTTCACCCTGTTCCACCAAGCTCCTGCCTAGTGGGCATTGTGCTGAACAAACACCCTGTGTGTAGGTTTTCACCGGGTACCGCTTCCTCCCACTTTCTTTATTCCAATATTTCTTTCATTCTCATCATCGACGTCTTCTGTAGCTTAGCCGACATAATCATTACTTAAAAACAAATTTTCTTACGGCTCTTGTGAGTTCAGTATCCCTAGTTTCTACATGAAATTTGCCTGGAAACTTTCCGTTTAACGTTTAGCTAGATGTAGGGACATATCCTGAGGGTATGTCCTGATGGTCCTGACACTTCTCTCCAATCCCGACAATTTTGTTAACTTTTGCCTAAGGCTAGGAGTAATTTTACAGATTTTAATACATGTGTCTTCATATGGAATTTGCCATATATTATTATTATTATTATTATTATTATTATTATTATTATTATTATTATTATTATTATTATTATTACTGAATGTTTGAGACCTCAATATTACGTCTTTTCAATGCAAATAAGCATACTGAAGTTAAGAAAAATGAAAATAAATTTTTTGGACCCTCTATAAGGATGAATTGTCTTATAAGAGATACTTTGGAAGGAAAAGAGGGAAAAAAGAAGGTGTCAGCTACTGGACAATATGAAAATCGAACCTTCGGATGCCTTAACAGAAACTAAGTACGATTTCTCTTCATCACGATGCATAGTAACACCCTTTCTTTGGGTAAAAGACATTGGATTATGTATGCGTTATATTGATATTTTAACAAAATATACGAACAAATATATATATATATATATATATATATATATATATATATATATATATATATATATATATATATATATAAGAATAGTTCCTATTTACCAGTTTTAGTTGAACGAATATATGGAACGCGTTGAAGATGGTGAACGAAAATATTATTATTATTTCTAGTAAGAGTGGAAGAACTTAGTATCAATTCCACAATGACGTTTCAGACAAATTTGTGACTCATACTAGGCCTGAAGGATGACCCGTTTGTATGCATGAATTGTTTTCGAAACACGCGAAGTTTTCAGACAGTAGGAATCGAGATTGTAGACTGTGCCGTCATGTTGTTAGTTTTTCCCCTGTAAAGAAAGTCGTTTCAACTCTAACTTGTAAGAACGAGAGAAATTGACTATTTTTCATCTTATTATACACCAGAAATATCAACATTCTAAATTATAAAATTTTTCTGATTATTCACGTAGGGAACCGAACCGCGGACTCCTAACTCACGAAACGAATGCGCAAACCACTACCCAAAGACTGCTCTTTTAAGTGAGAGTCAAGAAATTCTCGTCTATATAGCAAATTGCAAACGTTTATGATTCCAATATTTTATTAACGATGAAATACTAATTTCAGTCATGATAAAATACTATAGTCCAGAGAATTCAAGTTTAAATTTTAAGTAAAATCCGAAAGTATCTCCGTAACTTATCTCTATTATATTCGGTTATTCTCGTAGTACAGTTATTTCCAGTAAAGTTGAATGACAATGACACGAACACAGATACATCGAGAACATTTAATATTTCAAAGGCTCTCCCACCGGAAATCGAAACTGAGACTCTGCCTACTAAACTATCTGATGGGTGGGGTGCCTGGTTTATTCCCAAGGCAAGTAAGCTTGATACGGACAACATCGTGCTCCTGGGTTTTCTCGGGACACTCCCACTTTCTCATTCCACCAAATCGTTCATCATACTTTCTTGTTTTAATGATAGTCTTCCTCAACAGACATAATCGTTGAACGTTAAACGTAACGATTTCATTTTCAAGCTGTTAACCGAAACCAATTCGAAGCGAAAAACAGTTGTATTTTCTATTAACGTGTTTTCACAAAAAATATATAGAGGAAAAAGCATGGGGATTCGTAATTCCATTCAAAAGTGAAACAGCAGACTCATAATACCGTAACTTAAAACGAAAACATTACATATCGTTTGGAACGTTTCGAAAATATATACGGATACTCTAAAAAGTGGCAATATAGTTCCTGTTTTCAAAGAAAACTGAACTAAATTACGTTTCGTTTTCTGAAATAAACAGACACGTTCTGTTTCAAGTTTAAACCGAACCCAAACCAGTTAACCCAGAGATGGCGTGAGTCAGTGAAAACTTGACCCAACACTCATCGTGACCCATTCTGACCCATGACCCACCGTGAACCACCACACACTGAACCCACTCTGACCCATGACCCACTCCGACCCACCATCCACCATTGACCACTGACCCACCAAAACACATCGTCATCAACTCTGACACATGATCCACGGTCTCTTTACCGACTAGAGTTTACACTTGTAATGCAACCAGATTGTGAAATTCTAACTAATTGGAGTTTGAATTTCTACCGTCAATCGCTAAAGCACCACTCTGTTAGAATAACGATTGATCTGACCTTTTCGATATAAATTGATAAAGTGTTTGTCATGGATAAAATTACGTTGAATGTCATTAAATTATCATGGTCTAATTATATCCTTGTTGAATTATCGATACTTTTCAGTGGAAACACGGATGAAATTTTTAGTCCCAAATCAAGGTAAGTAGACCAACGTAGGCCTACAGAAGCTTACATTACAAATTTTATGTCTATTTTTCTCACAATTTTATGGGTTGATTGCCCTGTGCTCTAAAGCGCTCCATATAATAAACAAGCTTCAGCAATTATTATTGTGGAAAGCGCATGGTAAGCAGGGGCGGATCCAGGGGGCGATCGCCCCTCAGATAAGGAAACTTTATTATTTTATACATAAATAAAACCGAGAGTTCGGAGCTCTTAAAAGTAGCCCTAAGGAGCAGTATTACAACCCACCGCCCCCGCAGAAGTGCGTCCTGGATCCGCCCCTGATGGTAAGCATATATGGATATATGATGCGAAGCACTGTATTGTTTGTATCTCAACTAATATCGATTATTTTTACAAACTAACCCACTATCAATTTAACATATATAGAAAGTGCTGCTCCTACCCATAAAGAAGTTTAAAAAATGCTAGGAGATGTTCTGTTCATTTTCAATGCCTAATTGCCTAATTTCAGCTTGTACGACTTGTAAAATACTCATTTTTTTCGCAAAAATTCGGATCCTTACTATACCTTAGGATATTATTATAATGAAAGCAATATGATAACATCCAAGTTTGAATTAAGGCCTAACTATATACCAAAAGTCATTTCATTTGACTGCAATTTGGCCGTAATGATTAGGCACATTGTGTTACTTCATTATTTTAATATAATAATTTACATATTACAGTGACTCAAGAATGTATTTTTCTTGTAGTTAGCTCATCTAAAAACTTAACGTCTCGAAAGCTAAGTAGTAATGTAAGTGCAATTGCTATTATTACAATTACAAGTATCAATATACAAAAATAACTCAAGTTCTTTTTTCACATAGATATACTCTAACTAACTCTATGGCCTATGGAACCCGGAGGTTCAATGCCTCGTTCATTGACTTCTTTCTGTAGTCAATTGGATCCAGTTTTTACTTTGTATTCCTATCTCTGCAAGATCCATATTAATATTGTCCTCCCATCTTCGCCTAGGACTTCCTAATGACCGTATTCCAATTGGTCTTCCAGTCAAGACTTTAAAAGTGTTTCTACTTTCTTCCATTCTAACTACATGGCCTGCTTACCTAAGCCTCCTAGACTTGACGACCCTAACAATGTTGGGTAAACCGTATAAATTATGTAGTTCCTCCCGTTCCTCTTGGTTCCGAATATAATTCTCAGGATCTTGTTCTCAAACACTTTCAGTCAATGTCCTTCCCTCAGAGTAAGCGACCTCAGAGTCACGAGTAAGCGTGTAGCGTGGATTCCTGTCACCACGGCATGGCGCGTCCTCAGGTTTCGGATCGAGGAGAAGGCCTCTAGATATAGAGGTTAGCTCGAATATACTAAATAAGCAGTCGCGGACAGACGACTAGGAGTGGTCCTCCAGCTTGGGGATTTGGGTAAGGCTAACAACCTCATCCTGTAAAAAACGGCACTTGTTCAGAAACATTCAGAGATACTCATCTCAGGCAAGTAAACAGAAACAAATGAAAAAGGGAAATGGAGGCATGAAAGTAAAACGTAGAGAAATTCACCAGTGTTTAGAAGCATATTTTTAAATGACGTTCAACCTTACTCATAGGAGCTAAATACGGATTCTCGTCAGTTGGAGTTATCACTTTCTCGTCACGTAGAATATATAAATACAGCAGAAATCAAATAACTGTTACTGGTGGTCTTCGTGGCCGTGCGTACTAGAGCAATTTTTTAGTAATTATAATTGCTTTTGGCGTGGGTTCAAACCCGGACCAAGGATTTTTTCTATTTTTATACAAAAATAATACCCAAAAAGTGATTTACTTATGTTACGTGTGCAGTTTTGCTATACGATTCCATATGTATAAGAGTAGAAGTAGTAATAGTAGTAGAAACGGGTTAGAAGCCCCGCGTGGCTCGTTTTGTTCCACCTTGACTGCCATGATATAAATTTAAACTCAACTGCTTCTTCAATTTTCTTCTTCAACCCCAACAAAGTGACAGTTTTCTTCTATTAAAAGTATAGTACACAATACATACACCAGAAGGTTTGGACCAGGCCCGCAACCAGCCACAGAGGTTTAGAGGGGCCATCAATATGTTAGGGGAGGAGAAGTGATTAAAAATTCTCTTAAACATATCTAAATTGTGTTTCGTGTGTTGAGGTCTGGAGGTGCCACGACAAGTTTAGGGGCTCTCTGTATGCGGGCCTGGTTTGGACAATCGCAAGCTGCATCCAATCAGAAAGTGCTTTTAGTTTCTATCGCTAGGGTCGAATGTTAAAAGAAACACGCTGTTCAGAAGATGCTGTCTACAATGCAATGAGCAGAGCGTGTCGGTGCATGGTGGGTTGCAGTGGGTCACATGCTGTTGACCCATGACCCACGGACACTCAGAAAACACGGCCACTTAACCCACTGACCCACCGACTCACTGACTCACTCCAACTCTGGTTGGAATTTTGAGAATATCCGTACATATTTTGGAAAAGTTCCAAACGATGTGTTGTTGTTTCGTTTTACATTAAGGTATTATGAGTCTGCTGTTTCCCTTTTGAATGGAATTACGATTCCCCGTTTTTTTCTCTCTATATTTTTTTTGTGAAAAAACGTTAATGAACAATAGAAAATACAACTGTTTTTCACTTCGGATTGGTTTGGGTTAACAGCTTGAAAAAGAAATCTTTATGTTTAACGTCCAACGATAATGCCTGTTTGGATGAGGAAGACTATGATTGAAACAAGTGAATTATAATGGACGAAATGGTGAAATGAGAAAGTGGGAGTGTCCCGAGAAAACCCAGGAGCACGATGTTGTCCGTATCAAGCTTACTTGCCTTGGGAACAAACCAGGCACCCCACCCATCAGATAGTTTAGTAGGCGGAGTCTCAGTTTCGATTTCCGGTGGGAGAGCCTTTGAAATATTAAATGACCTCGATGTATCTGTGTTCGTGTCCCTCTTTCTAAATTTAAACTTGAATTCTCTGGACTATAGTATTTTATCATGACCGAAATCAGTGTTTCATCATAAACGTTTGCAAATTGTTACATAGACAAGTGTTTCTTCACTCTTACTTAATAAAGCAGTCTTAGGGTAGTGGTTTGCGCATTCGTTTCGCGAGTTAGGTCCGCTATACACTATACGATAGATCCTAGGAAATCTCTTACGATTTGTCCTAGAGTCAAAATCTCAACGTGTATGGCGTCAGATCGCATGTCATTTCCTGTGTTCTGAACTTCCTATGAGATTTCTCTTGTTTAGAGCACGCTCTATTTCGAAAAGAAAATTCGTAAGATTTCGATTTAAGCGACATCAGGCGAGAGAAAGTGAAAACAAAACAAGTGAAAACACAACTGAGGAGGTATCTTCTGATCGTGCAGGTTTACTTTAGGTGTACCAATTGAAATAATTGTTGAAAAATTATAATTTGTCACTGTTCCCTAAATGATTTGTGTTGACCGACATGAAAATATCTCACATAGCATAGATAAAATTCAAGGGGACCATCAAAAGCAATTGTTGATAAACTACATTTCTTTTACGATTTGCGTACAAATACGGGGTCCAGATGTATAGTATAAAAACTATAGTGCAAAAAACGCAAACCAAGTTAGGCTAGGTGGCCTCTGGAAAGTACGAATGCTATCTAAGCGAGTCATAGCAGGGCGAAACGGGAACCCGAGCGTCAGCCAGAGAATGCGAGCGAAGAAAGCAGGCGTGTCAGCAAATGTAGTGGGAACGAGTGGGGTTTGGCAATGATACGAGTTTGAATAGCACTTATCATGGTATCGTGGTAGTAGCCCTCCACTTGTAAACATAAATTATGGCTTGTGTAAACTATGCAGAAAGACACCGGTGGTGAAATAGTATCACCGGTCATCTTTCATATGCACTCACTTACGTATATGTTTCGCAGAAGGGGTTCAGATGTAGGCAAAACAGAAAATTTAGAGGAGAAATGGAAGATGCAAGTACTTAGACCTAACACAACCTAACCAAATCTAACCTAATGAAATTAACTAACTTAACCTAATGTTAAAAGAAGTAAGCAAAATTCTATCACTTTTTGAAAATTGTGCTGGACCCATATACTAATATAATCTAACATAACATAACCTAACCGTAACTAACCTGAACCAACCTAAACTAAACTAATGTGAATAGAAACTACCGAAATTGTAACATTTCTTGAAAAAAATTAGCTGGACAATTTCTGCTAAACATTGTCCCTCATCTATCTTATCCGTCGTTAAACCATTTATAGGCCTAATAATTTTACGGTAGTAACTCTATAGTTGTAAACATAAAATACAGGTGTATTACTTTGTATTTAATTCTGTTGCTTGCAGAAATTTGTTCCTTATAAATATGTCTTTTCATACAAAGTATTGAATTTTAGTTGTAAATCTTCTAAAATGTGGTGCGCCAAAAGTATAGCCTCCTGACTTTTATGCTTTTTTCTTTCTTTCTTTCTTTTTTAGAGGTATCCAATTTAACAATATAGCGCCTGGTATTAATATCAGTGGGATGTGCAGTATGGTTAGCATAGTAATTCGTCAACTTTGTACTTTTATTAAATAGAACTATTTCACTATGTTGATAATCGTCATTCGGACAGACAGGAAAACTCTTCACGTGTATGGCACAAAAAGGGTAGGATTTCCTACAAGATATGTCATAACATTTTTCCGAAGATAAATCCTACGATATTTCCTAGGATTGATCTCGTAGTGTATTGCACGCCTTAGGGGTCCGCGGTTTGATTCCCTACGAGGATATTCAGAAAAAATATACTTTAGAATGTTGATATCTCTGGATATAATATAACATGAAAAATAGTCAATTTCTCTCGTTCTTACAAGTTAGAGTTGAAACGACTTTCTTCACGGGGGAAAAACTAACAACATGACGTCACAGTCTACAATCTCGATTCCTATTGTCTTAAAATTACGCGTGTTTCGCAAACAATTCATGCATACAAACGGGTCATCCTTCAGGTCTAGTATGAGTCATAAATTTGTCTGAAACGTCATTGTGGAATTGTTACTAAGTTCTTCCACTCTTACTAGAAATAATAATAATATTTTCGTTCACCATCTTCAACGCGTTCCATATATTCGTTCAACTAAAATTGGTAAATAGGAACTATTCTTTTATATATATATATATATATATATATATATATATATATATATATATATATATATATATATATATATATATATATATATTTGTTCGTATATTTTGTTAAAATATCAATATAACGCATACATAATCCAATGTCTTTTACCCAAAGAAAAGGTGTTACTATGCATCGTGATGAAGAGAAATCGTACTTAGTTTCTGTTAAGGCATCCGAAGGTTCGATTTTCATATTGTCCAGTAGCTGACACCTTCTTTTTTCCCTCTTTTCCTTCCAAAGTATCTCTTATAAGACAATTCATCCTTATAGAGGGTCCAAAAAATTTATTTTCATTTTTCTTAACTTCAGTATGCTTATTTGCATTGAAAAGACGTAATATTGAGGTCTCAAACATTCAGTAATAATAATAATAATAATAATAATAATAATAATAATAATAATAAGAATAAGAATAAGAATAATATATGGCAAATTCCATATGAAGACACATGTATTAAAATCTGTAAAATTACTCCTAGCCTTAGGCAAAAGTTAACAAAATTGTCGGGATTGGAGAGAAGTGTCAGGACCATCAGGACATACCCTCAGGATATGTCCCTACATCTAGCTAAACGTTAAACGGAAAGTTTCCAGGCAAATTTCATGTAGAAACTAGGGATACTGAACTCACAAGAGCCGTAAGAAAATTTGTTTTTAAGTAATGATTATGTCGGCTAAGCTACAGAAGACGTCGATGATGAGAATGAAAGAAATATTGGAATAAAGAAAGTGGGAGGAAGCGGTACCCGGTGAAAACCTACACACAGGGTGTTTGTTCAGCACAATGCCCACTAGGCAGGAGCTTGGTGGAACAGGGTGAACCATTAAATTAACAACGCTTTAGTAATAATAATAATAATAATAATAATAATAATAATAATAATAATAATAATAATAATAATAATAATGGTATTAATAGGTTTAAAGTTGCCCTAAAATTTGGCAAAACTTACTTAAACGCAGGGATTTTGAGGAAGATGTTCCGTACCTTCAAGAGACACCTTTACAACTACCAAAATTTAAACGAAAACTTTTCACTAAAGTTTCATGTAGAAAGTATTCTACTGTACGTTTTAAGGAAAATAACTGTAATAAAAATAACTGAATATAATAGAACAGTAAGGCATATAATAAACTAGCTTGTAGAATATGCAGATAGTAATTATAAAAGCTTTGCTATAAAATATATACACGGATCATAATTCAGTGAGTTCTGAAGTACAAAGTAACAAAATAACGTATAAGATTCAGTTTACAGAGCAATTGTTACTTAAAGATGACATACACTATTTCGAGAATCGAGATAAGACGATAAACGTTTACGATACTTCTCGTCTCGTCTCGATTCTCATCTCAAAAACGAGACGATAATTTGAGTTAACCTTGTCCCGTCTCGAATGTAAAATGTTAAGTCTCATCCCGATTTTGTTTGATTTGTTTTGGAATCGAGACGAGAAATTCCTCATGGGTAACATTAAACAAAGCCGATTTTTTTTTTTACCTAATATCACGTTTCTGATTGTAATGGTACGACCTGAGCGATAATAAGTTTCTAATTTTTAATCTTCTACGAGATAATAGTTATTATTATTACTATTCTTATTCCTGAAGATTTGATAGTTCAAGTATTGAAACATCCGAGTATTCAAATATTTGAATATAATAAAACGTATGTCATCGCCGATCAATCGCCATCAAAATTCCTGAAGTTAAAAAAACTGCCCTACGTGGATTCGATCTAAGAACCTCCAGATTACTGACCACGCGCCTTGACTACTGAACCACGATCACTACGCTGTAAATGATTCGTCTTTAGTCTGGTTACGTTAGGTTATTTTGCCTCAGCTTGCAAAATTATATGTTGTTTTTCTTCGTTTCGAAAAGTCTTTCGTATTTCTTTTATGGTGATATACGTTAATACCCTTCGGCAAAGTTTATATTAATAACATGACTTGTTATTAATAACATGAGTATTAATAACACAACTTTCTTATTATATATATATAACCCATCCTAAAGTTTGGAGCCCTTAAAAGTAGCAGTATGCCAACTCACCGCCCTCCCCAGAAGTCGGCCCTGAACCCGCTCCTGCCGCCAGCTACATAATTACACACAAACTACTTGCAAAATAGCAGTAAAGTCGCTCAGAGTGTCGTAATCGACAAGTTGCAATCGACTGACAGCAAGGGAAAACTTCTTTATCATATATTTTTTTTTTTTTAAATTTGCGATTAACATTACGATTACGAATTGATATTACAATTTAATATAGTTTTTTTTTTCTCATTCACATTCGTATCCTAATAATATAAAAAATAAATGTATCAGTCTGTGTAACATGATAATTCCTAATAGTAAACAGTCACTCAAATAGATGTGCTACTGCGGCCCAGGGCCGGCCCTATTGCTGCTCCGTGCAATGGCGTCATTTGCAGCCCTCACTTTCTCCAGAAAGAACAAATCTTAAAAGCCACGGTTTTAAATATGATACCCCATCATCAACAGTGAAGGGGAGGGAAAGTGAACTCACACTGAGAAAGGACTAAACACTACAAATACAATCTCGTTATATCTGTATATTAGCGAAAGATGGTAATCCTTTTTATACAATCCAATATCGAGCTTCTATGTCAACATATCAATTTGCAATGCAAAGTGCTACTAATTCTTTTATCTTAATTTCTTTACTTTCCTTCTAAATCTGTTAAAAGAAAAAAAAAACTTGTTTCTAGCTTCAATGATAAGGAACTTGTTTGTGTCCAAGACCAGACTAGTTTTCATATCAAAACTGTGATAACTAACTAAATGGAACAGGTGTTAGCTACTGTTTGAGGATTAAGTTCTTCCATTTGACAATAATTAAGTAATTCATGCTGAGATTTGGTTGACCGTTTGCTTTAGCATTGTGCATGTGACCTTAATCTAATGAAATCCAAACATGATTTATGAATGTAGTATTCCAGTAGAGGGTCAGCTACCATCATCATCAAGTCTGTTTGCAACACTGGCGTCTCTGGCATGTAAAATTTGGAGGGGGGGACATCAAGGAAAGTGATTTAAATGGTACTACCAACCCCAACCTGTTTATTATCTTCGATTCCATTTGTTAGCTTTCTGATTACCTTCACGGACCCCCTGAGGTATATCAACAAGTCTGTTATAATCCTTATAATCCTATCATACCCTGAATATTATATTCCAAATAGCGTAATTATTATTTATATGTTATTCTGTCGTTAGTAAATAAATTAGAATAAAATATTGAATATTTTGTACTTCAAAATATTGAGGGGGACGCGTCCCCCTCGTCCCCGCGCCAGAGACGCCCATGGTTTACAACAAAGAATATTTATTTTACAAAACATGACAGATTTTGCCGCCCCGTACAAAGGCACTGGCGATTACATAGACCATATGCCTGTTTAAGTGCAGCATTAGCGGTTCAGACGAGGAGACACGGCGGATACCGTCTTATTACCGCCATGGCGGCAAAATTGCGGCATTCGTGTAATTTCGTAACGGTGCCGCTGCCATCAGTAGACGGCAGGTTGCCGCGGTTCGCGGTTGATCCGACTACGTCTTACACAAGGGGTACAAACGTTTCCATAGCACCAACCCAAAGCTAAACATTAAGTGAAGGATTGGATTATTTAAAGAACCGCCGCGGCTCCGAATGTTTCGACAGGGCGCCCACTTCTTGCTCCTTCGCGTACGTAGTTTCCATCTGCAGCCATCGCTCAGCCAACGATTGGATTTAATACGATACGAAAAACCAGTCAAACATATATTGCACTGCCTGATTATCAGGAAAAGTCTTTCTTTGCAAAAAAGTAAAGAAGATGCTGGAAGAGGTGGCTTTCAATGGGAGAAACATCAGAAGAATACAGTGCGAGAGAATGAGTTTGGTACTACAATCTTAGAACATGGACCGTCTTTTTAGCAATACGTGGGCGTACCTTTGTCGATTAACATGAGGCTACTATGTTTGCTGACCACTGCTGGTTACTTGTGGACAAGTTTAAGGTGTATTTTATGGAGGTCAGCACTGTAACGAACCGCATTGATGGTTTCGTCTCGACAGTTATGATGGATCCCTTCCATTGTAGTACACCATACGAACAATAGCATCCAGGGGTTTTCACCTTATCGATTACACGGAGCTGCAAAACAGCAGTGGTATGGAGTCTGCAGTTGCACGAAAATTCTCCATCATTGCTTCCACAGTATACTTGAGAAGCGGATCAGAAAATACTATTTGTCGGTGGACATGCGCTATAACTGTATTGAGGTTGAGACCCTGTGAGGGAACGACATCTTATGATTGTACTTTGAGTGTTTTGGGTTTGATCCTCTATGTCCTAAATGTCTCCTTTAGGCTTTAATAGCGGTTCGGAGATTTTACCAAAGCCGATCATATAACCACTGGACAGTATGATTCGGGTCAGAACATTCCGAGAAATTGACACAAAGACCTGATTCTAACTGTATTTTCAAAGCCGATACTATTTAATAATATGGAAATTATTATGTTGTATAGGCATTAATTATTTATGGTGGAAAGAAAAAGCAGATTAAATTCTCTTAAGCTATAAAACTTACATTTGTATCACAATAATTATTTTGATAAAGTATATGCGAAATTTCACTTTCCACTTTAATAAACAACACTGAAACTGCACAATCACGTATTACATTACATTTTGGCACTTTGATTTAAATAATTGAATATGATAATGCAATTTTACACTGGCCCAATTACATGGTCGGCAAAATGAAACTTTTTTTTCGCTCCCACGAACGAAAATAGGTGATTTCTATAGGTTTCGAGCTCCTGAGTTCGAATCCGTAACCCGTTTTTCTCCAGGACGTATCAGTTTTCAGGTAGGAGGGGGGTGTTTCAATATCCGCCCAAAGATGCTATTCTCCACCCATAATAATTTGCACGTTATAATTTAAATATGAATATAAATTATGCAGATAAAATTGCATAAAAAGTTAAACACTTACGTGTCACTTGGTTTTCCTACTACTCTTGTAATTACTACAGGGTGTCTCGCGGGTCACATTCCAATAGAAGTCTGCCAACATATTCACACTCCATTTACCACTTTAGCGCCTCTCCATGGTAGCTATTTGCTGGTGAAACCTTTCTCCGTGTTCGTCAGAGACCTCCCCCAAGCTGTACATTTCAGGGAAGAAGTCCAGGTGGCAATGCAGGAAGTGTAACTTTAGGGACATATTACATCCCATGTTACGAAATGAAGTAATTAACCTGCCCACAATGTCTTTGTAATCAGGTGACTTATGATTCCCTAGAAAGTTTCTGCACACTTCTCGAAAGGCCTCCCAAGCCTCACTTTCCACTTCATTAAGCTTAGAAAAAAATGTAGTATCCTTAAAAACGCCTCTGATTTGAGGTCCCGTAAAAACACCTTCTTTTACCTTGGCCACGCTAAGTCTTGGGAATAGTTTTCTGAGATGTTTAAATGCTTCAGCATCCCGGTTCAGGGCCTTGACGAAGACATTCATGGGCATTAATTTGATATGAAGGGATGGTAAGAATATTTTCTCCAGATCTACAAGACGTTCATTAGCCACGTTCATCTCCCCTGGGACCAGTTGCTTCCTTGGCGGCCATTTTGTGATGGTGTACTGATCTTTGGCTCGACTATCCCAATGATACCTAGAAGCAGCAGTGCTTTGTGTAACCTCCTTGTAAACCGGTGAGGATGGCAATAACCTTAAGATCAGCGCATACAGACCACTGGAACTGTTCGTACTTTATTTTCTGCAATAGGTTTCGCATGTTCTCGTAAGTTTCCTTCATATGTAATAATAATAATAATAATAATAATAATAATAATAATAATAATAATAATAATAATAATAATAATAATAATAATAATAATAATAATAATAATAATAATAACAGCCAGCCATCCATATGTACAGCATGAGCAATATGGATGGCTGGCTTTTCATTGCCATTGTGTAGTAACACTGCCTTGAGACTTATCTTAGAGGAATCTACGAATAGCCTCCAATCTTCAGTGTTGTAGTTCAACTTCAGTTGTCCCATAAGCGATGGAATGTCACTGCAATACACCAAATCACCATGCTTTGTAAAATTAGGAACTAGGCTCACCTCTCTCTTCCTATACGTCGATATATTCACATCTTGGTTTAGTAGATTCCATTGTTGAAGTCGTGATGCAAGGAAGGTTTAAGTCTCTGATCAGATCATTCAGCTCTTCCTGACTTATCACATGTGGTTCATTAATGTCAGGCACTGGAGCGTAATTGGGATCTGACTGTGTACACGAAGATTGTGCAACAACCTCACAAGCAGCAGGTTCTTCATCGGATGAAACACTGCACAGGGTGTATGAGTTTGGTGGTTCGGGTACAGACAGACAAACATCAAGTTTCACAGGTCTCCTCGCGGAATCCAAGTTAGGATACTGTATTTTATGCTTCATGTTTTTTTGAGAAACCTTTTATATTAGTCAGGCAGAAGTAACAGTCTGAAACATGATCACGGGGCTCGCGCCAAACCATAGGTACGGCGAATGGCATCGATTTATGTGTACCTTTCAACTAGCCTGCGAGAGTACGCACACACGAGTTACAACTTTGTTTCGGAGCCCAAACGCGATCCTGGTCGCCGATTTTACACCCGAAGTACAGATGGTACGCTGTCTTCAGGAACGGTGACAATGGCCTACTTTGTCCCTTGAAATCACTTCCCTACATATGTAGCAGAATGAATCTGTCGAATTGTTGCAAGTTCTTGGCATGTTCGTTTAACACAAACGTCAATAATCCATGCAGAAATATTTTTCACTTGCGGTATACACAGACACAGCGTAACACCTCTTTCTAACACGAAGATCAACTCGAAACTGAAATATTTGTTTCACGCGACAACGTGGCGTATATCTTGGCGCCTTTTTTTCAACAATCTGTCTGTCGTCTAGACAAAAGGGAGCCGACGAATGATCGCAAGTTGATTACGAAACCTCTCTCCGTCAATAACATCTAGGTTTTAGTGTATGCAGTGTGGAACGACAATAAATCTTTGCAACCCAAGGGGAGGAGTACCTTTCCGGGGGTCCTGAGCTAGAGAAAAGAATGTTCCTGGGATATAGCCTAGTAACAGTTCTTGGATTAAGATAAAACTTCAGAATTATGCACTCCAAACACGGAAAACACATATTAAATAAGAAATATACGGTTTTTCTGTCAATTATGGAAACAGCACCCCGCAAAAAAAAAAAAAAAAAAAAAAAAAAAACCTTTACGTGCTGGAACTTTCTCGATGAGATATTCGTAATCAGCTTCTCGAAATCTATCCAGTACACCTTTTCACCCTCGTAAAAATTCAGAATTATGCAATCCAAACACGGAAAACAAATATTAGATACGAAAAATTCGATTTTTGTGTCAATTATGAAAACAGCACCCCGTAAAAAAAAAAAAAAAAGAAAAAAAAGAAAAAAAACACGTGCTGGAACTTTCTCGATGAGATATTCGTAATTAGCGTCTCGAAATCTATCCGGTACACCCTTTCACTCTCGTGGGAGGATTTTCATGCCGACCTGTTATTCTTATTACAGTCGCAGAAGACGCGGCAGTCGCGAGCCAGCGGTTAAACTTCACTACATTGTTAGTTTCCGTAATTTCGCAGTGTCACTGGTCTCTCACATTGGTGTTTAAGAAAAGGAATTTCTGGACGGTTCCATGGGAGTGAACTTGAAAACGAAAGATTAGTTTTCTCATATCTTCCCAATTCATGTCTATTTTTTGACTGTTTTGGATTTAACTTTTGAGAGTTGTCCGAAGGCTTTTGACCGTGTTGCTTTACATTTTCTTTTATTTAGAATAATATGTTGCACTAACGATATTTTACGTTACGTTGAATTATGAAGACGTACGTAAACAGCATTTTATGCTTACTTGTGATTGTGATGTTCGTAAATTCGTACTTAGCTGAAGTAAAACATAATTTCTTAGACACTGCGTGGTTACATGCTAGCACACCAGAAACAATCGTCCAGACTGACTTGGCTTTTCTCTCCACCTCTTTCTCCTTCTACCCAGAGGAGAGGCTCGCAATGCAACCTGTTGATGTTAGAACTAAAAATTACTTGACAAACTATCGAAAGGAATATTTGGAGACGAGGTTTGCTCTCTAGGCCGGATTCTAGGACCTTATTTGGAGAAACGGGAGGGTCCACCTAGACTTTCGTCCCAGACGCGACGCACACATACATATACATATTCATCTGTTTGCTTAGAGAAAAACTCTTAAAAGTGCTTTTATACGAGGTTCACTTAAAAAGTTAAAATCTTCTTCGCTAATATTCGATGAGCTGGACTATATGGTTACAGCGCTCATTTTTCAATCGGCAAGAAATTTTACAAACTAACGGTGTACGTTCCTTTACTATTCCTGACCCTTGATGTTTTCGTACCTAGATGTGCAAAATATCTCCGTTTGAACACGTAAAGGAACTTCACTTGCAATCGTGTTCTCTATGTTGTACTTTCACACGACTCTGTGCAACAATCAGTAAGTACGCCAGAAAGTTTTACTTGGGGGGTGGGTGTTCAAAATAAAAGGGGGTGCTCTCAGAATGGTGATATAATTTTTAAACAAACTCAAACAAGATAACAGTATATTTTGTTACACAACTATTGCAATACTATTATTATTATTATTATTATTATTATTATTATTATTATTATTATTATTATTATTATTATTATTATTATTATTATTATTATTATTATTATTATTATTATCAGCTCTTCGCAGTGGTAGGTTCAATAAAGTAAGTTCACATATTTAAGCATTTATTATTATTATTAAACTAAGTAATACAGTGAAACCTCTCAAAACGGACATCGGTGGAACCGATTATTTGTCCGTAAATGAGAGGTGTCCCTAAAAGGAAGGGTTCTCTCTCATAACACCACACCACACATATTTATGGCGTGGAAGAATAAGAAAGATTGTCTTCTTATGAAGACGTCCACTATTGAGAGATGCCCGTTAAGAAAGATTTCACTGCATTAGGAATTAACCTCCACTATTTTACCCAGTAACTACATGTGAATTGATTACATACGAATTATTGTAATTATTTTGCAAAATTCTGCTATTATTTCAATTTATTCACCCCCAGCAAGTTTTAGTGGGTGATTTTTTTTCAAAATATTAATTGGTAAAAAATCCCTCATCCCATGCTGAAATCACATTTGTTTAGTAATTAATACTGTACATAGTTCCAATTTCATTATTTAAATATTCTAACCCTTTTGTTAACGTTAATTGTTGTGATATTATTTGATCTCTTAATCTCCGTTCCTGCCCCTTCCTGGCTACGTTATTGGCTCTGAATATCTTTCATAAGTAAATTATTCATTGATTTAGTTGTTTTCCAGAAATCCAGTTTTTCAATTTACAAATATTTTGTATCTTTCTGTTTTGTCTTCTCTAATATACCCTAATTTTAATCATCCCAGGGCTCATAGTGGTCTCATCTCTTGTAAATAGTTGAAAAGTGACCAAAAAATGGCCAAAAGCACACGAAGAAGTTACCAAAATCTCATCATGCCCCTTTTTTCCTTTGTCAATTTCTCCATCACCTCTCTCTTTGTTTGTTGTTTTGTTTCCTCTTTACTTCTTCTTTTGGAGCTTCCTCCTTTCTTAGGTTTTCAAAGTATGCTTGGTAGTTATGGTAAGCTCGGTACGTAAACTTACGCCACGTCCCATACACTAACATATTGACAGCTGCTAACAAGACTAGCGTATGAAATTTTATGGCTACGACTGAAAAATACGTCAATGTATGGCCGACTTTAGCAGATGTAAAAAGCTTCTGAGTAAGTGGAACCAGTTCTTGTCTATTTCCGAATTTCTTCATCCCAGACATTATATTTAACTTTGCATTAAGAGTTCTCAAAAAGGTGAAATATTCAAATTCATCACCTACTCTTAAGAAGAAAATACAAGAAGCATAACACAAGACGAACATGATGAACAACACAAACACACACACAACGTTGAGCGGAGCGTTAACTATCACGAGAGAAAACTAAAAGACCATTGTAATAGAAGAAAGAATAAACACAGAAAGGTTCTCAACCCCACCTTGAGAGCTTAAGCATCCACTGTGCTTTAGAAAGAATAAAAGCTGAAGTGAGAATAAAGCTGACTGTTTTACATGTGGCAGCAAGTACTGAAGCTTTCAGAAGAGTAATGAGTAACAAGTTTCTGCCTTTTTTCATTTGTTTTTATATTTTTCTTCGAAAACTGCCAATGCAAAACATAAATCACACGAAAAAGTCAGTTTACCTCTCAAAACAATAACTTTTAGTGACATTTTTTTTTTAAAAAAAAGTAACTTTTAGTGACCAACTTGAAAAAAAAAGTAAATTTTACTTTTAAAAAGTGACTCATTATGACCCCTGTTCCGCTCAATGAATTTACGTGAATAAATATACTTTTCAAAAAATTAAGCTAGCGCCAAATGCGTTCCTGCATAACACTAGACACAGTCTAAAATATATATATATATATATATATATATATATATATATATATATATATATAATCATTACTTCGATTAATCTCTTCATTTCTAAAAACGTTTTGACTACTCTCTTCTAACGTCCGTCCGTTGATAAACCACTTGCAGAGCAGGCTCGAAACCAGCCACAGAGCTTTGGGGGTCCATGAATATGTTAGGAGGGGCCAAGTCATTAAAAATTCTCTTACAAATATCTAAATTGTGCATTTTGTATTGAAGTCTGGAGGGAACATGAAAAATTTAGGGAGGGCCAGGCCCTCCCTTGCCCCCCTCTGGTTGCGGGCGTTGCAGAGTAGCACTTACCAACTGAATTTGGTATAGGCTTATTACTATATTGTCACACTTTTCCTTATTGAGGAAGAGGTAGGTGAATAACTGCTCAAGACATTGCCAATTTCAGTCATCTGCATCTGTCCATCAATCTCTTTTCTCGGAAACGACCGCGAAGCCCAGGAGGGTAGGTATCATCGGCCTGTTTTGTCAATTGTTTCGATCGAAACACCACCCGAAATGAGGTCATGTGGTTCTCGAAGCCGTACATGAGAACGAGGTCGCTTCGTATTTTGAAGTGAAATAAATAAATAAGAATATTGCCTCCTTTACTTTTTTAACTTGATGTAATAAATAACCTATGTGATACTGATTGATACAATTGGATTTGGGGGAGTATTCCTTTTCCATCCAGGGGTGTGTGTAAAGAAATTTGGAGGGGTGTTAGGGGGTGTTGGGGGGTGTAGATTACTCCCTGGCAACAATGCATTGACTTCTGACTGACTGGGCACTCTAGCCTGCACAGACAAGGGATATATGCTAGCCTGTTTCCTGAACAGGTACGAAGTTTGTGATGTCTTACACGTGACCCAGAATCGATAATTACTAAAGTGAGCTGCTGAGCAGTTTGCGCTCTAAGATGCTAGAGTCTCGCTGCTTTGCATATGTAGTTACTGATTCGAGTGGCCCAAGTCGGCGATAAATCTTGGTTAGGGCCTTTAGGGTCTTTCACCTGGTAGGGTTCAATCAGTATGTGATATATGAATTTAGCAGTCAAAAATAATAGAACTGATGTAAAAATAAATAAATAAATAAAAGAATAGGTAACTTTTGTGTAAGTATGTGTTAGTAGTATATAAGGAGTATGTTTAGTACAAGGGGTCCAGAAGCACGTAAAAACACAAAATTTACTGGAGAAATGAATGATTCAAGTACTTAGACGTAACATAACGTAACCAAACCTAAACTAACATAAACTAACCTAAGCTAACCTGAACTAACCTAATATTAGTAGAAATAAGCGAAATTCTATCATTTTTTGAAAAATTATACACGACCTCTACACTAATATAACACAAACTAAACTATCCTAAACCAGGGGTGCCCACAAGGGGGGGGCTATGACGCAAACTGCGTCATTGAAATATTAGGGGGGGGTTAAAAATCTATATAAATATGTTTGATGGGGGGGGGTAAAATTAATCGAAAAGAAGATTTTTTCATGGAAGAACACCTACGGATAGACAATTGGGGGGGTGCGTCATGGACATAAGGGGGGGTGGGCACCACTGCCTAAACTAACCGAATGTGAACAGAAATTACCAAAATTGTAACATTTTTTTAGAGAAAAGAGCTGGACCCCTTCTGCTAAACATAGGCCGTATATAAATATTATGGATGACCCTAATTCCTATTAAACTCACGATCCCTTGGCAACCCTGGACGAAGTAAGAGTAACAAATCTTCTCCATGCAAGAAATGTAATAAAATGATATCTTTCAGTTAATGTCCCACGATTCTGCCCGTTAGACTAAGGGAGATGGATGATTAAGGCAAGTCAATGATGATAGAAAAAATGGTGGAATGATAACGTGGAAGGAAACGAAATTACCCACGGATCCACGCAAGAAGATAGAGATTTATGTAGAGCGAAGTCAGAAACTGACCTAGCCTACCCTACTACTTTATGTATTGTACATGTGGCCCCCTGTGTAACATATTGACCAAAGATTGATTTCTAAGTAGTACCGGTACTCTTGGAAATCGCTAAGAGAAACAGTATGTAAGTGCTTTACGATGGATAAAATAAGTCTACAAGATAATGATGATAAATGACTCTATTAGATGCTACTTTTCACTGGCGGTGTATTTGTGCATAGTGAACAGTATTGTATGGCTATAAGTAGAGCGTTACTAGTATGTAACCATGACAAGTGCTATTGAAACTCATTGCCAAAACCTAATTCTTTCACTGACCTCGTTTTCGCGTATGATACGCCTGCTCCCTACGAACGACTCAATAGTTTCGCCCTCGGTTAGATAGCATTCGTGTTTTAATGGCCATCTAGCACAGGTACATTTTTTGCACTGTTTATGGCGTACACCCGGAAGCCGTGATTATATGCAAATCGTAAAATAATTGGAGATAGATCTGAACCTGGAGGGCCAAAGTCAGGTAAGAAAAAATGTTTACAGGAGAAATTAGTTGATGTTACGTAAGGGAAATTATTAAGTACTAACCTAGTTTAAACCAACAAAAAAACACAAAATAATAAAGAAAGGACGAATTTTAAGCAAAGAATTTTGCCCAAATCCAGAAATCCTAACCTCACCTAAACTGACTTGCCTTAACCTAAACCATCAAAAAATACGTAATATAGCAAGAAAGCACGAAATTTAGCAAAATATTCTGACCCCACTTCAAAAAATATGCTAAAAATTAATTTTTCAATAATACTTTGGTGGTTCCCTTGAATGTTACCTATATCAAGTGAGACATTTTCACGTCATCCAGCGGAAACGTTTTAGAGGACAATAAAAATCAAATTAGGGAAAGTTATAGACCCTATATATATATATTTCAAATTTCGAGTGGTGTGCCAAACGTAAAGCTGCACGGGCAAGTCTTTACATCTAAGCTAAGTTATTCAATAATCCCATGTACTATCGGAAAATTATTTCCAAGTTTGTACAGAATGGAGGATAAATAAAATGAAATGAAATAATATAATGATCTCACTATTCTAGCACAACTAAACGTAGCCTAACACAAACTTCCACTTCATCTCGTCGGTCGTTCTCTTAAGGGGGTCCAGTGCCTTTGACACCACTTCTTTCTATTGATTTTCGTTTGATTACATAATATAACGTTATATTAGGTTAGGTTAAGTTAGGTTAGGTACAATACAATACAAGACTTAAGGGGGTCCAGTGTACTTTTGGACCCCCTTAACGGAACATGGACCCATCTCGTCTAATTTGAACATTAAATGTTAAAAACAGTAACGGCCAATGTTTAGCAGAAGGAGTCCATCAATTGTTTCTAAAAAATGTTACAATTTCGGTAATTTCTGATCACATTAGGTTAATTTAGGTGATTTGGGTTAGTTTAGGTTGGCATTGCTGTTGTATCGCCGGACCAATTTGAAAATCGAAAAAAGTACCAAATAGAGGAGAGGGTGGTACATTTGAACAGAGGGTACCTTTGAACATTTAAGATAACAGGCTAGAAATAATAGCATATCTGGTGGTTTCAAAATTTTTAGTTTGGCAAAACTGCGTTGCGTGACGGTCAACTGTTATCTGCCATTTTAGTGTAACTGTTGATGAACAGCAGTATTTTCTTACATTTGTGGGGTGAAAAGTTGGAATTTTTGTGAAGTTTTGTAAGATTTTTGCCAGAAGCCTGTGTTTTGATATTATCTGCAATTCATTGCAGAAGCAAGTATTATCTCTCAGGAAAGTAAATGTACACCTATTTTTCGAGTCTGGCATTCCTGCGCTCTATCCGTGGAGAGTATGAGAATTAAATCAATCAAATCTTTACTGAAGGGCAAAAAGAAAAGTTTAAACTGAATAAGACATTGCAGAGGGGCAAAAGCTTTGAATACGAATAGTGCATAGTGTAAATAAAGGACGACACCGACAGAGCAAGCCAGATACAGCTGTTAAACTTAGAAAAAAGAGTAAAAATTGTCGAAGTGGGAACATAAAACACAAATACAACAAATACGCCGACAACTAAAGGTTCACCATTTCATGATCTTGGTGTAGTGGTTAAGGTGCTGGCTAACAAATGTAAAGGTCGCCAGTTCGAATCCTCGGGAAGGACATTTTTAAAAATTTTTGTTAATAATACATGCAGCTCATGAGAGATGGTAAAAGAGGTAGTATTTAGTTTCTCGTAGCAATTATTATTGGTAATGTTTAGTACTGATGATACCCTTGCGTATTGCTTTTATTAGTTTCTTCATTTCGAAAGAAAAGAATATCCGAACAAATGCCACCGAAATTCCTCTTATTTTGAATGTAAACACCATTTGCAATTAGTAAAGAATAAAAATCGAACGTTCCGATGTAGCTGCAAAAAGTAAAAAGAAAAACATGGAAGTGGACCATACTCATGGTTACTAAAAATGCAATTTCTACATGCCTTACACCTCCCGACCACATTTCTACGTTAGCAAGTAAGATGTTTGTGTCTAGGTTAGGCTGGTCAATACGTTTTGCAAAGGGGCCCGGTTTAGCTCTGACGCACCACAGGTGCGAGAAGGGAGCAAAACACTTTTTCTCTCTCCGGCTGTGTGTTTATTTATCTATCTATCTGTATATATATAACGCTATTTGTGAATGCCATAACCACCCTAATTTTCAGCGGATTGAGACGAAACTTGGCACAAACATTGATTGTTGAAATATCTTGATGAGTTCGTTAACCAGAATAATCAGATGAAAATGTTCAAAATGGCGAACCTTCAAACTTAAAAACTTCCAAGGGAACCAAATTTTGCCCATAAATAGGTATTCAGAAAGTTTGAATAACTTTTCCTCTTTTACTGAAAAATATTTTTGCAGGGACTTATTGAAATATTGGACCCGATTAATCACCTATAGAAGGTTCACGCCCTTTCGCTACGGTCAGGCTTTTTTCTTTTTCTTTCTTTCTTTCTTTCTTTTTTAACTTTTTTTTGCAGGAGCGGGTTATTTTCGTATCGGAACCAGATGATTGTTAGTGATGATATAAAATTACACCTTGAAAGTGAAGTAACTTGTGAAACGTGTTATTTGAAAGAATAATATAATAAATGTGCTTTCCTCTAACACAGAGAACTGTAAATCATGTATTTCGAGTACGAGAGCGTGAATGGCGAGAAGTGTTATATGATTTGCTTTTTAGTAACACATTGAATTGCAAATAAAGGTAGGCAACATTAGTGGTAAGTGAAACAACAACAATAATAATAATAATAATAATAATAATAATAATAATAATAATAATAATAATAATAATAATAATAATAGGTGTTGTTTGTGGCAAGGCAATATCTTCCTCAATTCTTCTTCAAACGCAATGATTGTAACGCCATATCTCCCTTACAAATAAAATATTAGCAATTTATATCGAGAGAACGGGAAACTATTGAGTGATGGCAGCAACGTTGGACAGTATGCACTCATAGTACTCAGAAAAATAAGCGATATTAATGCAAAATGAACGAAGAGTAATTGTCATGAGTAGTCATGGAGTCACGGCAGAGCCCTCTTTAGGCAAAATGTCGATAACTTATATCGAGAGAACAGGAGGTGATAGTAGGATGGGACCAACGTTGGACACAGTGGATCCATAAGGCGCACCGAAAAAATTAGGGGGACGGGCGCCAGCCAGCCTTACTTATTTCCACATAATAATATAAAATTATATTGTCGAAATACACACACGAGTTAGCTACTAATATTTCATATTACCATTATTATTATTATTATCGACAGCGTCTTTTCATTACGTGTACATGTTTGACATGAAACCAAAGAGAAGATCCATCATTCGTAGAAAGAATAAGAATAGCCAGTTACTTTGACTGTGAACGACGGCGAAAAATACGAGAAGAGTGATTACCTGTAGGCTGTAGCGAAAAGAAAGACTACTTTCTCTCAAATGGATAAAAGATCAAGCCCAGATAGATTCGAACTCGCATGGACGGCGCGAAAGCCAGTGCTTTGTCCACATTTTTTTTAACTGACTCACCGAACGTGTTTCAGTAACTTACTTATTGCTAATTTTACTTGCTTCACTCGTTTAACTTGCTTTTTTTAATAACTTATAACGACAGGAACACGAATACAGAAACATCGAGGACAGTTAAAAATCGAACCCGGGGCACCATACACCAGAAGCGCACGTGCTAGCAACTAGACCAGCGAGGAGGACACCGCTTACTCGCTGTGTCGTTAGGGATTACAACCACTGTATTGCCAGGTATCACTTCTGTGGGTTGTATACTATGATCACATGTTTCTTCTTTGGTGGAAGAGTTAAACCTACATTCTATGTAATACATGAGGTATTTAGACCTACATGCTCTTCATATAATGTAATAAAAGGGTCATGCTGGGAATAAGAAAAAGAATATTCCCTGGACAAAACGGAAACTATTGTCATCAGAAATATTTATCTACGAGGCATGCGCAGTAGTATATTTCAGAATAGTTACTGTTTAGTTCAGTAAACGAAGAAAGGGGTATAAAAAAGCAAATATGTCGAGTCAACGAGATCGACCAGAGTTGACAGAGGCGGAAGCAGATGTGTAGTAATATAACAACTTGGTTAAATTGATAATTGGTTCTTGGTTCTTTATTCTGTAGTAGATCGTATCACAACTTTACGGGAGAGCAGAGGAAGACTTACTAACGCTACTATATAGTAAGCTTTAGTAACACAATCATATAGACACAAATGGATGTAACTGTGAGTACTACAACTTGGATTTAGCGAAAGCCGTTTAGATATTCAGTGGTTTGCAGGGTTGTATAAGATACAAAAAGATAAGACACAATACAATTCTTCATACCTCAGATTCCAAGAGCTAGATACATGCAATTTCTGGTTAGATACTGAAACTGCTGTCGGAATTTAATACATGACGTATTACAGGATACAAAATGCTTTGCATTACTTGTTTGTTTGTAGACAGCTACTAGCTTAGGATCTGAAAGGTTGTGTATAAGCTAGGGATAGCCAATTCCGGAATTATTACTTTCCGGACTCTCGGAAGTAAAACCGGACAAATTCCGGAATTCGGAAAATTCCAATTTTGGAATAATTCCGGAATTCGGAAAAATCCGACTTTGGAATAATTCCAGAATTTGGAAAAATTCGGAATTTAGAAATTTCTGATTTCGTTAACATTCCGGAATTCGGAAAAATCCGGATTATTTCGAAATCCGGATTTTTCTCAATTCCAGATTTTTTTAAAATTCCGGATTCTTCTCGAGTTCCGGGATTTTTATGAATTAGGGAGTTTACCTGAATTCCATAATTTTCCGAAATCCGGAAAGTGAAAGTTCCGCTTCCGAAAAATGAATTTATTTTGGTTGATATGAATCGTGGCGAAAATAAGTCTTTCACCAAGTAATGGCGACTGCTTTGAAAGAAATAGAGAGTATGAGAATTCAATCTGTCATATTTGTAGTTTCGTGTGGAGAAAAAAAAAACTTGTGAACCAACGGTTTAAGAAAAACTCAAGTTATTAATGTAAACTTTGCCGACATCATAAAAGAAATACGAAAGATTTTGAATCGAAGAAATATAACATACAAGTTTGCAAGCGGAGACAAAAAAGCTAACGTAACCAGACTAAACACGAATCGCTTACCGCGTAGCGATCGCGGTTCAGTGATCAAGGTGCTTGTGCGAATGCACGTTGTAATTTTTTTTTTTTACTTTAGGATTTTTGATGGCAATTGATCAGCGATAACATACGTTTTATTATATTCAGATATTTGAATACTCGGATGTTTCAATACGTGAACTATCAAATCTTTAGGAATAATAATAGTAATAATAATAAACTAATAATAATTATTATTATCTCGTAGAAGATTAAAAGCTAGGAGCTAATTATCGCTCAGGTCATACCATTACAAGCAGAAACGTGACATTTGGAAAGAATATTTCGGTTTGGTTTAATGTTGCTCATGAGAAGTCATTTTTCATCTTGTTTCTAAAACAAACAAAATAACATGATAATTAACATTTTACACTCGAGACAGGTCAAGGCTAACTCAAAATTTTCGTCTCTCTTTGGAGATGAGAATCAAGACGAGACGAAAAGTATCGTAAACATTTCCCGTTTTGTCTCGATTCTCGAAATAGTGTATGTCCATTCATTAAGTAACAATTGCTCTGTAGACTGAATCTCATAGGCTATTTCGTTACATTGTATTTCAGAGCTCATTGAATTATGCTCTGTGTAGGTATTTCGTAGCAAAGCTGTATACACGGTGTTGATATAATAATAATAATAATAATAATAATAATAATAATAATAATAATAATAATAAAATATTATTATTATTATTATTATTATTATTATTATTATTATTATTATTATTATTATTATTATTATTATTATTATTATTATTATAAAAGTTTTAAACTTGCCCTGAAATTTGGCAAAACTTACTTAAAAGTAGAAATTTCGGGGAAAGGGTTCCGTACCTTCAAGACACACCTCTGCAACTACCAACATTTTAAACTAGAACGTTCAATTGAAGTTTCATGTAGAAAGTATTTTACAGTATATTTTAGGGAAATTAACTGTAATAAATATAACTGAATATCACGCAACAGCAAGGCATATAATAAACTAATTTTTAGGATATGCAGAGGCAAATATAAAAGCTTTGCTACAAAATACCTACGCAGAGCATAATTCAATGAGCTCTGAAATATAATGTAACGAAATAGCCTATGAGATTCAGTCTACTAGTGGCGGCTGGTACTATATGTTGCATGGTTGTGCAACCGGATATTTCTTTAATACTAAAGATATTTTTAAGTATTAAAGTAGTGTATCAGTAAAAAATAAACCTTTGCTCTTGAGCGCAAAACAGTATTGATGCATTTCTTTAAAAAAATTAATTTAAAAACAAACTGAAAGAAAGAGAGTGATATACAAATCCAATGGCAGCAAGCGTTGCCACTGGAAGCAGTAACATTGAGCATATGAGTAGTAGGCCCCGACGTATATCTCGCCGAGTCAGCAAAAATTTTCTCGATTCTGATTGGCTGAGAGAGGTCACGTGACTTTAGGCCCCGCCCACGCGGGAAATTCAAATTTTCAGGTCACGTGGTATGACGTCATGAGTCACCCCGCGGGGGAAATCCCTCATTCTCTTTTATGACCAAGATTTTTGAAAATTGTTCCCTTTTACGGGTAAGATGAGTGTTTATGATTGGTTGACAGCTGTCACGTGATCTTAGACCCTGGGATATTTGAAAATTTGTTCCCTTTTACGGGTAAGATGAATGCTTTGCTACCACGATGCTGATTGGTTGATAAAGGTCACGTGATCTTAGGTTGTGGGATATTTGAAATTTGTTCCCTTTTACGGTTAAGATGAGTGTTTTGATACCTGATTCTGATTGGTTGATAGAGGTCACGTGATCTTAGACCCTGGGATTTTTAAAAATCGTTCCCTTTTACGGATAAGATGCGTGCTTTGATACCTGAGGTCACATGATCTTAGACCCTGGGATTTTTGAAATTCAGGTATTCTCTTTGGTGTATACTTTGGTACCTCGATTCTGATTGGCAGATAGAAGTCACATGATTTTAGACCTACCACATGGTGAACAGATAACGTGGGAAAACCCCTCACTCATTTGTTTCCATTTTACGGGTAAGATGAATGTTTTGGTACCACGATTTTGATTGGTTGATAGAAGTCGCATAATCTTACCCCCCACCCCAATGCTAGAAATTCAGAGTGCTATGACGGCGATCCACCCTAGACCTGGATTTTAGAATTTTGTTCCCTTTCTTATGGTTATCCTTAAAGTTCCCATGGATGGTTCAACATCTCCTTAAATAACCCTTTTTGGTATCATGATATTGTACTGAAGTTTACATTAAATATTATCATTCTCTTTGTCAGATAAGATGATTACCAGCTTTCTTACCTTTTTAAACAATGGTGAAAGAGGGGTCCATCGTTGTCGCTTGTAGATTTCTTATAACACATTGTTGGGAGTTTAAGCGATTTTTTAAACGCTCAGTAAGCGCTTCATTAATGGAAACAGTGTTGCCAGATTTTTCTTACCTAAACTGCTCCGATTCTTTTCGAAACGGTTCCGCAGAGTGCAAGAAATTTTAAACTAAAATTTTTTCGAACTAAAAAAATTTCAAAACTAAAAAATTTTAAACAAAAATTTTCAAACAAAAAATTTTCGAACTAAAAATTTTGAAAAAAATTTCAAAAAAAATTTCGAACTAAAAATTGAAACAAAAATTTTTCGAACCAAAAATTTTAAACTAAAAACTTTCGAACTAAATTTTCAAATCAAAATTTTTCGAACTAAACTTTTAAAATTTTTGAACTAGAAATTTAAACCAAGTTTTAGAAAACTAAAAAGAAAAATCCTAATAAATGTTTTTTCCAGGAATCGAACTCAGGTCTTTCAAACCAAAGATGTGTATGCTAACCGCTTAAATGAGATCGGATTTAATCATGCTTGGTGGGTTTCGAACCATGATCCTTGAAAAGAATACACTTATACTTTAAGAAAATAAATTGGCAGTGTAATGCTTCCGTTCGTGGATTAAAATAAAATGCTGATAGACTTTTTTGTGTGTTCGCACATGTGATTTAAATGCAAGCGTCAGCCGATGTTGTATCGTATTACTTTTGTTTTACTACGAACGTGTCAGCATGATTCATGAAACCACATTTGAATATTTTCAAATCAATTTTTTGAACTAATTAAAAACCAAAGTTTGGACACTAAAAATTCTTTAATTAATTTTTCGAACAAAATCATTTAAACCAAATCTTGGATATATTTTCCACCTTAAATTTTCAAGATTACCATTTATTTGAAAACATGTGTTCAGGGTTTCAAGAAATAATAAAACATATTTTTTTTCAACTTGTTGTATTTTAACGAAAGGTATGTGCTCTTCTCATACAATTTTATTAACATAATAAATGCACGATCTAGTTAATGAATATGTTGGACGTGTCATCATCTTCGAATCTTGTAGACGTATCCTGTAAAGAAAAAGAAGAAACAATGGATTACTTTATGAATTTCTTTTTTTTTTCTGAAACAATAAAAACGAGTAAATATTGATAAGAGAGAAAAAAACTTACTCGTAAATGATGGATCTGTTTAGGTTCATCTTCCTCCTCGGGTACGAGATGACAGCATTTCTTCCAATGATGGCGGTTTATAAACTCTTCTGGGTACTGCATTTTTTTTAGGTGTTGCTCCTTTATGGTCAAGGTTCCCCTTGGGTACGAGATGACTACATTTGTTCCACTGATGGTGTTGGTAGTTTATGATCTCTTCTGGGTACTTCATTTTTTTTCTTGGTGTTGCTGCTTTGTGGTCAAGGAGGAAAAAAAGGAAAAGGAAAAGGAAAAAGAAATGGCGGCCTCATTGGGTGTTTACAATTTTTTCTTCTTCATCTTCTTTTTCCAGTTCCAACTTCTGTTTTTTAACGTACCCGTACGGAACCGTATCATAAGAATTGAGTTCTTTAAATCGACGTTTTGTGTATCGGATGCTGTACATTTTTTCTTCTTTGCGAGTGACGATGGTATGGTCTGTAGTCCTGCATATTTTATGGGGGATGGTAATAGTGACTTGTCCACGGCATTGATTTGTAATCATTTCTTTTAGCGTGTTGAAATTTAATTGCTGTCCTGCATTGTAGTTTAATGTAAATCCTCTAATTTTACATATGTAGCTGGTGACGTTGGTGTCCGGATTGTATATTTCTAAGCTATAATTTTTTGGTCCTCCACTGACAAATGTCTTGATGTACGCTCGTTGTCCATAAGACTCCATCTCATCCGATAAGCATCCCAAGTACGTTGAAGGTTCAATGGTTGGCTCTCCGGGCTTTTCTGTAAAAATCACAGAATCCGTGTCGAAATATAAAACACGTTCCTGCAACATTTCCAGGTACTTGTACAGTTCCAGACGTGCCTGACATGTTGTAAATGCACCTAACACGACATTGGTGTTTCGGTTTTGAACAGGCACATGTTCATTGTACTCCCAGAACGCATACAACATCGTATCATTGATGGGTACAATTTGATGGAGTTTAATGTCGGGGGAAGTGAGTTTTTCATAAAATTCTTCCCGCCGATCAATAATTGTGGTCTGGCTAAAGTTTGTACGCTGGCAAAGTTTTCCCCATAGAGAGTTCACACAAAGCTTAGATAAACTTCTTCGTGCAGGATTATTTTCAATTTTGGTCGGATCCAATGCAATACCTTCACGCTCCAGGACGGTTTGTATAAATTTTGATTTGTCTTCTTCGGTCACACAGGAACTGGGCCAGCCAGAAGCTTCCATTTTCGATTTCAAAAACGTATTGATGTATTCCGTGAACAAGCCACCTGTTTTCGTGATGGGATCATATTGTTCAATGTCATAATCCCAAATTTCAAAGATCTCCACCGGTTGATATCCTAATTCTATTGCTTTCTGTATTTCATATGATACCCATGTTCCAGTGAGGCACCGCTCCTGATCGTTGTGCGTACACGTTGCTGTAGGGTCTGGGTTCATTTCTTCGGCACATGCAGCACACAGTGGAAACAGTAGTTTCTTGTTGCATCGGTAAGGCAGGAGACCATGATAAAGATGTTGACTTGGCAATATCGTCATTTTGATCAGACCATTGACTTTATTTATTGGTGGTATATTTTCATCACCCTGTAGATAAATTCTAGGATGGCCTACAGGGTATTTAGCACACTTATTTATGTAAGGATAAAGCGAGACAATATCGAAATATTTTATTACTTCTCCTGTTTTTTCGTCGACTTGGTGGTACAATTTCACGCAATTGGTCCTTCCTCCAAAAAAGCTATCTCTTGGATTTAATGGTCTGCGGTTCATGTACGGATGATTTTTCAGATACGTCGCCATTGTTGGATTTTGTTTCAAGAACTGTTTAAATTCGCACTCCCACATTTCATGTACAATGTACCCCAATTCACGCAGTCTTGCATTTTTTCGTTGCGTTCGTTCATAACGGAATTCCATAGTGTCTTCTGGATTGCCATAGATGGGCTGATTACGGCCTGTAGTAATACATACTTTACATCCGTGATAAAAACAGCCGGCATGCTCGTAGATGTGCTCCTCTAGCGTCTCAGGATCTTGGTAGTAGCCATCAACATGGAATCCCGCAATAAACACTTCTTTTTGTCGGGCCGCATGTAAGATTTGTTTTCCTTCGGTTTTTTCAATGTAGGCCAACCATTGCATTGCAGCGATCGATTGCATACTTCTCCATCGGTAGCCATGTGCCGGTAGAATTCCAATGGTGTTGGGTTTGAGGAAATTCCGGCGGAATACTAAATTGGAAGCACTGGCAATCGTGATCGTCTCCAAGAAGGGATTCACTTTGGTTTCTGCTTCAAATGACGTCATAAACGAAACACATGCTTGTCGCAGTACATTGACATCTTGAATACAATACTTGAGAATTTCTTTCTGGAAATCAAACGTGTCATTACGATGATCGTTGTACCATGCATGAACTTGTTTCTTTCTTCGACGGCCATTTCATTTGCACCATAATACTTCGTTTCTGGAAGTGGTCCAGTATACGATTGATTCTCCTTGGTGTTGAAGAAATGCGGGAAGTAACCTTTGGTTGCGGGTAAATTGAACGCTTTTGACAATTTGCTTAATGCCATAGGCAGGAAGTTCAAAGAGTCAATGAACGTCAGATTATTCAACGTTAAACTCAATATCTTGGTCCCATTTAATATGACGTCAGGCCTCCATTGGCATTGTTCTACCATGGTCTTTAGAATAAAATGTCCATCGTAGCCCTTCGAGTTGTGAGCGAGACAGAAAATCCTATTTATATTGGGACGACGTTCCCGCAAGTACTGGAGAAAATCATAAACTGGATCCTCTCCTTGGAAAATATGCTGGCGCTGACCACACGTACTGCAAGACTGCTCGATATTATTGTTTTCAACACATGCGTAACATACTTGTTGTGCAACCAATAAATTTGGAACGTGTACATACATATTATCATCAATATTTTTGTCTTGCATAGATTCTATATCGTAGAAAATCAACAAGGCTTTCTTTGCGTGCATGAGTGAAGGAACACCAGGTTTTAAACATTGTCGATCAGGAAGCATAAAACATTGATGTGATCCCGGAACAATCTTCTTACAAACATTGCAAAAAATCTCATTGCAATCATGAATGCGTTGTCCACTTCGTACAAAGGAATATACTCTGTAACATTTAGTACATTGCTTCACCATTTTGCATACAGGTTCCCCTTGATGATATACAATATTACGATGATTATTAAAACATTCTTCGCCGTAAAATTGACGATTGCAGTCGTTGCACAGCACCAGCGTTTGATTCTTGTCGCATAGTGGTCTCTGTAAACATTTGGAGCACGTTACAGGACAATTTTTCACATGTTCATTACGTTTACTATACTTTTTATGGCACGCTTCACAGTAGAAATTGGTTGCAAAACAAGCAGTTAAAGATTGGATGATATCAAAATGGCCAGCCAAACAAATCAAATTTATGGGAGTGCGATTTTCATCGTTGGGCCCCTCGTACATGATATCATGGCCTGTGAAACTGGTATAAACAGTAATTTTATATTCTTTGAGGTATGACTGGAATTGTCGTATTTCATTTACACTGGCACCATGATCCAAATTCACTCCGGCATTTGCACATAACGCATCGACTTCATCGTCCACAATACATTTTCTCTGATTTTGATATTGCTTATGTCGTTTCATATCTACATTCTTGTATTTTCTCAGGCCAATAGCAATAACAAGGGCGTACGCCAAACACCTTGAATCTTGATTTTGTACACGTACAATCCCTCGCTTGCTTCGTAACAATTCTTCGTTTTGAAGTACTCCTTGCCGCAAACCGCCATAGCCACGTGGAATATCGACACGATGGAAATGAACGGTGAATGGCTCGTGCAGGAGAAATGAATTGTTACTTTGTAAAACTCTTTCGAACGAGGCCCACATTGTTTCCAGTGTCATGTTTCGGGCTTGGCGAAAACTCACCCAAAATGGTTTATTGGTATTGCGTGGTGATATTACCGATAAACCAACCATCGCCTCATCGTCGACATTGGCTAGTAAATGGTCCAGCATTGCTTGGAAACTGTTATGCACGTATTGGATAATATCGGTTCCTACGGGTGGTGCGTTAAATTGTACTTCCAACATTCTGCCCTCAATGTTAAATCGTCTATAATGACGAGTGATTTCATTACGAACAGTAAAACCCGATTCGGCCATGGTTAAAAAAGGAAAAAACAAACAAACAGGTACGATAAAATATGTAATGAAAAAAAAGGAATTGAGCAGCGTGAATTTACTACAAAAGAAAAGAAGAAAGAAAAATCTTAATCATCAGATAAACAGGAAATCATAACATTCATGATAAATAATTAACTAAGTAATTCATGTAAAGGTCCTGAGTTTGATTCCCTGGCGGTGGCGTTTAGAATCTCATTATGAAAGCACACGTACTAGAAATCAAAGTTAAAAAATAATTATGTTACTGAAATGTGTGTTTTATTGCTGTCATACTCGAGACCATTACATCAGCATTTAACTGACCTACCATTCTATAGTGATAAAAAGAATGCATGAATGTTTCAACAGTGCTGAGATGTGATAAAATACGCGTAAGCATTTTTTTTTCACTCACAACGACCTTTAAAATGATGCGTTTGCAAGTTGAAGAGATTCATCAAACATCAACGTTACGCATACGTAATTGTCAAAACAAAATCTGTATAGCGTAAAACTTTTTAAACCAAATATTCATGCACTCTTTTTTTTTAAGCGGTTAGCGTACATGCTTCTAACGTGGAAGGCCCTGGTTCAATCCTCGGTAGATTTGCTTTTCCACGTCGGGCGCTGTCAAGCCTTTTCTGAAATGTATTATTCTCATGCGTTATCATACATTCTTTTCAAAACTAAGCTAAGTGGTTGACGTACACACCTCTGGTCCTGGTTCAATCCCGGGTGGTTGTTCGAATATCACGTTAAGCTGAAGGGGACGCTAAACTAAAACCATGGTTTCAAAGGATATCGAACGATATTATTCTCAGGCATAGTTTTTAAAATTTTGTAATGCATTCTTTTCAAAACTAAGCGCACACATCTCTGGCCATGGTTCAATTCCCGACGGACGCTCAGATTCAACATTAAGCTGAAGGGACGCTAAACCATATCATTTCTCGTGCTTAGTTCCTGATTCGATCTCGTGTGTTTATTCGCGTTACTCCCACTTTCCCATTCCACTAATTCCACATAGTCTAAATATTTCGTAAAACAGTGTATTAGTGATCCGCCCACAAATATGAAATAAAAATGATTTTCGAATCTTGTGTGAAAAATAAAATCTCACTGAACTTACCTCAAATTCAATGAACAAAAAGTCGGTGCAATGAAGCTTAAATGAAAACACTTTTAAAAGTAGATCTTCTTCACTTCCCAGTTGAGAGCGGTGTAGGATTTGAAAAATGAAATTTAGATTTTTATTTAGGTCGCTGTGAAAACGATGTCATCATCAACCAATCAGAAACGAGGAAATTTATAAAATGACATCACAACGAACCAATCACAACGCTGCTTTTGTCATGAATCACGAACCAAAACGATGTGTAACAATCGATCGTGACGTCATTCATGTTTCTCAATAGTTACAACATCTAGTATCGCAGTTCTGATCATGACATCATCCCAAAATGCATTCTGTCAGGATCATGTCACTACCTGTCGTAAATTGTGACATTTCATTTTCCTCATATTCCGTAAGAAAATGTCAATGTTTCTTTTTTCATGAATCATGCTGACACGTTCGTAGTAAAACTGAAGTAATACGATCCGCTGACGTTTGCATTTTCAATCATATGTGCTTCTATGTCAACACACAAAGAAGTCTATCAGCATTTTATTTTAATCCACGAACGGAAGCATTACATTGCCAGATTTATTTTCTTAAAGTATAACTGTATCATTTTCAAGGACCATGGTTCGAAACTCACCAAGCACGATTAAAACCGAATTCATTCATAGCTAAGCTGTTAGGATACACGTCTTTGGTTTGAAAGACCTGAGTTCGATTCCTGGAAAAAACATTTATTAGGATTTTTCTTTTTAGTTTTCTAAAACTTGGTTTAAATTTCTAGTTCAAAAATTTTAAAAGTTTAGTTCGAAAAATTTTGATTTGAAAATTTAGTTCGAAAGTTTTTAGTTTAAAATTTTTGGTTCGAAAAATTTTTGTTTCAATTTTTAGTTCGAAATTTTTTTTGAAATTTTTGTTTCAAAATTTTTAGTTCGAAAATTTTTTGTTTGAAAATTTTTGTTTAAAATTTTTTAGTTTTGAAATTTTTTAGTTCGAAAAAATTTTAGTTTAAAATTTCTTGCACTCTGCGGAACCGTTTCGAAAAGAATCGGAGCAGTTTAGGTAAGAAAAATCTGGCAACACTGTTTCCATTAATGAAGCGCTTACTGAGCGTTTAAAAAATCGCTTAAACTCCCAACAATGTGTTATAAGAAATCTACAAGCGACAACGATGGACCCCTCTTTCACCATTGTTTAAAAAGGTAAGAAAGCTGGTAATCATCTTATCTGACAAAGAGAATGATAATATTTAATGTAAACTTCAGTACAATATCATGATACCAAAAAGGGTTATTTAAGGAGATGTTGAACCATCCATGGGAACTTTAAGGATAACCATAAGAAAGGGAACAAAATTCTAAAATCCAGGTCTAGGGTGGATCGCCGTCATAGCACTCTGAACTTCTAGCATTGGGGTGGGGGGTAAGATTATGCGACTTCTATCAACCAATCAAAATCGTGGTACCAAAACATTCATCTTACCCGTAAAATGGAAACAAATGAGTGAGGGGTTTTCCCACGTTATCTGTTCACCATGTGGTAGGTCTAAAATCATGTGACTTCTATCTGCCAATCAGAATCGAGGTACCAAAGTATACACCAAAGAGAATACCTGAATTTCAAAAATCCCAGGGTCTAAGATCACGTGACCTCAGGTATCAAAGCACGCATCTTATCCGTAAAAGGGAACGATTTTTAAAAATCCCAGGGTCTAAGATCACGTGACCTCTATCAACCAATCAGAATCAGGTATCAAAACACTCATCTTAACCGTAAAAGGGAACAAATTTCAAATATCCCACAACCTAAGATCACGTGACCTCTATCAACCAATCAGCATCGTGGTAGCAAAGCATTCATCTTACCCGTAAAAGGGAACAAATTTTCAAATATCCCAGGGTCTAAGATCACGTGACAGCTGTCAACCAATCATAAACACTCATCTTACCCGTAAAAGGGAACAATTTTCAAAAATCTTGGTCATAAAAGAGAATGAGGGATTTCCCCCGCGGGGTGACTCATGACGTCATACCACGTGACCTGAAAATTTGAATTTCCCGCGTGGGCGGGGCCTAAAGTCACGTGACCTCTCTCAGCCAATCAGAATCGAGAAAATTTTTGCTGACTCGGCGAGATATACGTCGGGGCCTACTACTATATGGCAGCGCGCTCCTATCTCTTAACATGAGGAAGTGGATTTATTCCTGCATCGCTGCTATCTTCCCGTATTACGCGTTTCCAGTTGCTACTTCGTTGCAACTGGTATATAGTCAGCTTCTGTAGTAGTTACGAATTCCTCCGTTTGGTAACACTTAAATCAATTGATAGGTTGAGTGAGATATAGACGCTTGGAAGAAAGAAGTTAGTCACCAAACAGAAACTCGCAAAGAGCAAATACGCGTCTGGTGGTAGCAGGGGCGGATCCAAGCTGAATATTTGGGGGAGGGCAGTTGTTCGAAGTCAATAGATTTTATTTTACATTTATAATACAAAGGTAAAAATTCTTGGGATAGATTTTATTTTTAAAATAAAAAAATATCCTATTCTGGAGGGAAGGGGGGGCGATCGAGACTCGAAGAAGACAATGTCTTACCACTAGTCTAATTCCTAGCTGTGTGTCGCTCGTGTACATGATTCCGTGTTCAATTTCCGGCGGAGAGCATAAAAAATTAATCTCAAATTATTCAATTTCAATACTCATCTGTCTTCTTTAGCCTAAATTGCTGGAACGTTAAACTATTATTTTTTTTCATTTTCGAAGGAAAAAATCTTATATTTCATGCTTCTTTATAATAGAACAGCAGACAAAAATATGTAGTTACTGAAAATTAATTCTTTGTCCCTTATATTCATACAAAGAAATGCTAACAAAATGCATATTGTCAGAGGAGAGAGGTGTTACTGTACCTTAAAAAAAATAAAGCGGAAAATATTTGCAGTAGCGATGCTTTCTATTCAGGAAAACTTGGCGAGCAGCATTTCAGATTTCAATGAAGTCATAGAGGAATTTGAAGCTCGAAAAGAACGAAGAAAGACCTTCCATTCTAAAATGATGCATAGTTTACTTAATTAAATAATTTTGTTTAACTGTGTGCATGAATATATGCAATTTTCTTGCTTTTTTTTCTTTTTGGGTTAACGATATCATTCATGGCTTACAACACATGCGATATATTCGATTTATCTCTTGTCCAATAACATGAATGTAGAAGTTTTTGTATATAAATAGTGTATAAACGTATAAACGTACATTGATAGTGGTTGTTTGAAAAAAACGAAATAACTTATATATTAAATCAATATTAGAGAATACACTTTAATCAATAAATATACAAATGGAGCTTATAAGGACTTTCCTCTTCATATTTCCTGAATATTCTTTGGATAAGACTCAAGAATGTTGGGGGAGAGGAACACTTGCGCATAGCTACATACCTTTGATATTGCAACATTGCAACCGGTACTTCTACAGACCACGAACCGCTACTGCAGTCTACAGAGCAATTGTTACTTAAAGAATGGACATACACTATTTCGAGAATCGAGACAAGACGGGAAATGTTTACGATACTTTTAGTCTCGTCTTGATTCTCATCTCCAAAGAGAGACGAAAATTTTGAGTTAGCCTTGACCCGTCTCGAATGTAAAATGTTAATTCTAATGTTATTTTATTTGTTTTAGAAACAAGATGAAAAATGACTTCTCGTGAGCAACATTAAACCAAACCGAAATATTCTTTCCAAATGTCACGTTTCTGCTTGTAATGGTATGACCTGAGCGATAATTAGATTCTAGCTTTTAATCTTCTACGTGATAATAATAATTATTATTAGTTTTTTATTATACCTGAAGATTTGATGGTTCAAATATTGAAACACCCGAGTATTCAAATATCTGAATACAATAAAACGTATGTTATCGCTGATCAATTGCCATCAACAACCCTAAAGTAAAAAAAAAAAAAAAATTACAACGTGCATTCGCACAAGCACCTTGACCACTGAACCGCGATCGCTACGCGGTAAACGATTCATTTTTAGTCTGGTTACGTTAGGTTCCGTTGTCTCCGCTTGCAAACTTGTATGTTATATTTCTTCGATTTAAAATGTCTTTCGTATTTCTTTTATGAAATCGGCAAAGTTTACATTAATAATTTGAGTTGTTCTTAAACCGCTGGTTCACAAGTTTGTTTTTTCTCTACACGAAACTACAAATATGACAGATTGAATTCTCATGCTCCCCATTTGTTTCAAAGCAGTCGCCATTACCTGGTCAAAGACTTATTTCCGCCACGATTCATATCAACCAAAATAAATTCATTTTTCGGAAGCGGAACTTTCACTTTCCGGATTTCGGAAAATTATGGAATTCAGTTAAAATCCGGAATTCAGATGAATTTCGGAACTCGGAAATTTAGAAAATTCTGAAATTGAGAAAAACTCCGGATTTCGAAAAAATCCGGATTGTTCCGAATTCCGGAATGTTAACGAATTCAGAAATTTCTAAATTCCGGATTTTTCCGAATTCCGGAATTATTCCAAAATTGGAATTTTCTGAATTCCGGAATTTGTCCGGGTTTTCTTTCGAGAGTTCGAAAAGTAATAATTCCGGAATTGGCTATCCCTAGCTTATACACAACCTTTCAGATCCTAAGCTAGTAGTTGTCTGCAAACAAACAAGTAATGCAAAGTATTTTGTATCCTGCAATACGTAATGTATTAAAATCCGACAGCAGTTTCAGTATCTAACCAGAAATTGCATGTATCTAGCTACTGGAAGCTGAGGTATGAAGAATTGTATTGTATCTTATCTTTTTGTATCTTATACAACCCTGCAAACCACTGAATATCTGAACGGCTTTCGTTAAATCCAAGTTGTAGTACTCACAGTTACATCCATTTGTGTCTATATGATTGTGTTACTAAAGCTTACTATATGGTAACGTTAGTAAGTCTTCCTCTGCTCTCCCATAAAGGTGTGATACGATCTACTACAGAATAAAGAACCAAGAACCAATTATCAATTTAACCAAGTTGTTATATTACTACACATCTGCTTCCGCCTCTGTCAACTCTGGTCGATCTCGTTGACGCGACATATTTGCTTTTTTATACCCCTTTCTTCGTTTACTGAACTAAACAGTAACTATTCTGAAATATACTACTGCGCATGCCTCGTAGATAAATATTTCTGATGACAATAGTTTCCGTTTTGTCCAAGGAATGTTCTTTTTCTTATTCCCAGCATGACCCTTTTATTACATTATATGAAGAGCATGTGGGTCTAAATACCTCGTGGCGGAAGTAAGTCTTTGACCAGGTAATAGCGACTGCTTTGAAAGAAATGGGGCGTATGAGAACTTAATCTGTCATATTTGTAGTTTCGTGTGGAGAAAAAACAAACTTGTCAACCAGCGGTTTAAGAAAAATTCAAGATATTAATGTAAACTTTGCCGACTTCATAAAAGAAATACGAAATACATTTTGAATAGAAGAAATATAACATACACGTTTGCAAGCGGAGACAAAAAAGCTAACGTAACCAGACTGAAAACGAATCATTTACCGCGTAGCGATCGCGGTTCAGTGGTCAAGGTGCTTGTGCGAATGCACGTTGTAATTATTTTTTTTTTACTTTAGGATTTTTGATGGCAATTGATCAGCGATAACATACGTTTTATTATATTCAGATATTTGAATACTCGGGTGTTTCAATACTTGAACTATCAAATCTTGAGGAATAATAATAGTAATAATAATAAACTAATAATAATTAATATTATCTCGTAGAAGATTAAAAGCTAGGAGCTAATTATCGCTCAGGTCATACCATTACAAGCTGAAACGTGACATTTGGAAAGAATATTTCGGTTTGGTTTAATGTTGCTCACGAGAAGAGGAGTACATTCGAGGCAGGTCAAGGCTAACTCAATATTTTCGTCTCTCTTTGGAGATGAGAATCGAGACGAGACGAAAAGTATCGTAAACATTTCCCGTCTTGTCTCGATTCTCGAAATAGTGTATGTCCATTCTTTAACTAAGAATTGCTCTGTAGACTGAATCTCATAGGCTATTTCGTTACATTGTATTTCAGAACTCATTGAATTATGTTCTGTGTAGGTATATTTTAGCAAAGCTTTTATATTTACCTCTGCATATCCTAAAAATTAGTTTATTACCTAGGTATATGCCAAATTTCAGGGCAAGTTTAAAACTTTTAATATTATTATTATTATTATTATTATTATTATTATATCAACAACGTGTATAATCTTTAAAAAATATACGGTTTGTATTTGAATAGTAAAGGCTAATTGACTGTCGATCTCGGTCGTCGAGAAGTTTTCGGGAGGCAAGCACATCGATCACGTTCTGGATTTGAGTTCCGAAGGGTCAAGTATTCGGGCTCGAGCCAAAAATTGTTAAAAGTTATAGGCTTCAGTCAAACATGTTCAAAACAGCTGGGACCGGGTTTAGGCTTCTCAACGGCTCGAGCGACTCGGCTTACAGCTCATTCACTATCGAACCGAACCGAGAAGTGAGCCGAGCCAACAGCTCACCCAACAGAGGCAATTTGAGCCATCGGTTTAGTTGAGCTGAGTCGAAACGTGCCGATGGACTAGTTTCAACTTAGCTGGCTCGAACCGGTTCACACGAGCCAAGTAGATGACCCGTTCCAACCGAGAAAGCTCGAGCCATCGGCCCAATTGAGCTGAGTCGATGGCTCGTTCCAACTGAGCCGGCTCGGGTCATCGGCTCATCCCAACCGAGCTGACTCGAGCTGCTCGCTCAGTTGATACGAGCCGAGCCCGTTCATATCACTACCCGAGTTGGTCTTCTGCTTGGGCTCAAGAATTCGACCGTGCAGGTCTCAGCCTTGATTTTAAGAACTACAGTATATACTTATGTTGGTGATTACGACATTTGAGGCTGTCTCGTAATAATAAAAAAACCTCTTGTCTTCTCGTTATGTAGACGAGACGAGATACACTAAAATTGCCCCACGAGATTCACTAAAATTACGAGACGAGACGCACCCCCTGTCGTGAGCAACACTAAAAGTATTCCACATTACTGCTTTCATTTCTCATGGCTTTCGCTTTCCAGTCTATTCAGGCCATTATTTCAAAACGAGTTAAAACGAGCTGAACGAGCGAGCGAGCCATTATCAAACTCAACTCAACTCGAAACTCGACCTCGAAAACAGCGACTTGGCTCGGAACTCAATTCAAGAAAATTACCTTTGACTCGACTGGAATTGAACTCGAGCCGAGTCGAATTTTGGCTCGACTCGTGCTCATCCCTATTCGTATTTGTATTTTATGATTCCACTTCAACAATTTCTACTCTTTTTTCTCCGTTTACCTGCTGTTTCTGGATTTCTCTTTCGGTGTCGTCCTTTATTTACACCATGCACTATTCATATTCCCAGCTTGTGACCCGCTTCAATGTCTTATTCAGTTTAGGCTTTTCTCCCTACCTTGACTACACATGTGATTGATTTAATTCTCACTTTCCGCGCAGGACCGATGAAAAATTATTATTATTATTATTATTATTATTATTATTATTATTATTATTATTATTATTATTATTATACTATTGAACTTGCACGGCGAAATTACTGTATAATACGATGTCATTTCAGTAATTTTACTCCATTGTATGTTATTTAGTTTATTAATGGGCACTAAATTGTCTCAAGATCAACGAATAAATTAACTACGGCATGCACTTTGGTGGAAATATCATTACATGAACATGTTTGGAACGAGCCAATAATAACTCGGGTAGTGATATCAACCGGCTCGGCTCGTATCAACTCAGCGAACAGCTCGAGTCAGCTCGGTTGGGATGAGCAGTCAGCTCGCTTGGGATGAGCAGTCAGCTCGGCCCAATTGAGCAGATGACCTGAGCCGACTCAGTTGGAACGAGCCATCGACTCAGCTCAATTGAGCCGATGGATCGAGCTTTCTCGGTTGGGACGGGTCACCTACTCGGCTCATGTGAACCGGTTCGACCCAGCTAAGTTGAAACTAGTCCATCGGCGCGTTTCGACTCAGCTCAACTAAACCGATGGCTCAAATCACCTCTGTTGGGTGAGCTGTTGGCTCGGCTCACTTCTCGGTTCGGTTCGATAGTGAATGAGCTGTAAGCCGAGTCGCTCGAGCCGTTGAGAAGCCTAAACCCGGTCCCAGCTGTTTTGAACATGTTTGGCTGAAGCCTATGACTTTTAACAATTTTTGGCTCGAGCCCGAATACTTGACCCTTCGAAACTCAAACCCAGAACGTGACCGATGTCCTTCCCTCCCGAAAACTTCTCGACGACCGAGATCGACAATCAATTAGCTTTTACTGTTCGCATACAAACCGCATATCTTTTAAAGATTATACACGTTGTTGATATAATAATAATAATAATAATAATAATAAAAATAATAATAATAATAATAATAATAATAATAATAATAATAATAATAATAATAATAATAATAAAATAAAAGTTTTAAACTTGCCCTGAAATTTGGCAAAACTTACTTAAAAGTAGAGATTTCGGGGAAAGGGTTCCGTACCTTCAAGGCACACCCCTGCAACTACCAATATTTTAAACTAGAACGTTCCATTGAAGTTTCATGTAGATAGTATTCTACTGTATGTTATAAGGAAAATAACTATAATAAATATAACTGAATATCACGCAACAGTAAGGCATATACGTAGGTGATAAACTAATTTTTAGGATATGCAGAGGTAAATATAAAAGCTTTGCTAAAAAAATACCTACACAGAACATAATTCAATGAGCTCTGAAATACAATGTAACGAAATAGCCTATGAGATTCAGTCTACAGAGCAATTCTTAGTTAAAGAATGGACATACACTATTTCGAGAATCGAGACAAGACGGGAAATGTTTACGATACTTTTCGTCTCGTCTCGATTCTCATCTCCAAAGAGAGACGAAAATTTTGAGTTAGCCTTGACCTGTCTCGAATGTAAAAGGTTAATTCTCATGTTATTTTATTTGTTTTAGAAACGAGATGAGAAACTCCTCTTCTCGTGAGCAACATTAAACCAAACCGAAATATTCTTTCCAAATGTCACGTTTCAGCTTGTAATGGTATGACCTGAGCGATAATTAGCTCCTAGCTTTTAATCTTCTACGAGATAATAATAATTATTATTAGTTTATTATTATTACTATTATTATTCCTAAAGATTTGATAGTTCAAGTATTGAAACATCCGAGTATTCAAATATCTGAATATAATAAAACGTATGTTATCGCTGATCAATTGCCATCAAAAATCCTAAAGTAAAAAAAAATTACAACGTGCATTCGCACAAGCACCTTGACCACTGAACCGCGATCGCTACGCGGTAAGCGATTCGTGTTTAGTCTGGTTACGTTAGCTCTTTTGTCTCCGCTTGCAAACTTGTATGTTATATTTCTTCTATTCGAAATGTATTTCGTATTTCTTTTATGAAGTCGGCAAAGTTTACATTAACAACTTGAGTTTTTTTTAAACCCCTGGTTCACAAGTTTGTTTTTTCTCCACACGAAACTACAAATATGACAGATTGAATTCTCATACTCTCTATTTCTTTCAAAGCAGTCGCCATTACCTGGTCAAAGACTTATTTCCGCCACGATTCATATTAACCTAAATAAATTCAATTTTCGGAAGTGGAACTTTCACTTTCCGGATTTCGGAAAATTATGGAATTCAGTTAAATTCCCTAATTCAGAAGAATTCCGAAACTCGGGAAGAATCCTGAATTTAGAAGATTCCGGAATTGAGAAAAACTCCGGATTTCGAAAGAAATTAGAATTTTTCCGATTTCCGGAATGTTAAGGATATCAGAAATTTCTAAATCCCGTATTTTTCCGAAATCCGGAATTATTCCAAAATTGGAATTTTCCGAATTCCGGAATTTGTCCGGTTTTACTTTCGGGAGTCCGGAAAGTAATAATTCCGGAATTTGCTATCTCTAGTTTATACACAACCTTTCAGAACCTAAGCTAATAGCTGTCTACAAAGAAACAAGTAATGCAAAGTATTTTGTATCCTGCAATACGTCATGTATTAAAATCCAATAGCAGTTTCAGTATCTAACCAGAAATTGCATGTATCTAGCTATTGGAAGCTGAGGTATGAAGAATTGTATTGTCTCTTATCTTTTTGTATCTTATACAACCCTGCAAATCACTGAATATCTAAACGGCTTTCGTTAAATCCAGGTTGTAGTTACATCCATTTGTGTCTATATGATCGTGTTACTAAAGCTTACTATATGATATTATATAACGTTAGTAAGTCTTTCTCTGCTTTTCCGTAAAGTTGTGATACGATCCACTACAGAATAAAGAACCAATTATCAATTTAACCAAGTTGTTGTATTACTACACATCTGCTTCCGCCTCTGTCAACCAGGGGCGTCTTTTAGGGGGGCAGGGAGGGGCATTTGCCCCCCCTGAGTTTGAGATGAATATAGATTTTATCAATAGAATAGCAGTAAATCAGTGAAAATCGCGAAATTTTACTTATATCAAGGGGTTTTGCCCCCCAAGCAAAATCTGAAATGACGCTCCTGCTGTCAACTCTGGTCGATCTCGTTGACGCGATATATTTGTTTTTTTATACCCCTTTCTTCGTTTACTGAACTAAACAGTAACTATTCTGAAATATACTACTGCGCATGCCTCGTAGATAAATATTTCTGATGACAATAGTTTCCGTTTTGTCCAGGGAATGTTATTTTTCTTATTCCCAGCATGACCCTTTCATTACATTATATGAAGAGCATGTAGGTCTAAATACCTCATGTATTACATAGAATGTAGGTTTAACTCTTCCAGCAAAGAACATGTGATCATAGTATACAACCCACAGAAGTGATACCTGGCAATACAGTGGTCGTAATCCCTAACGACACAGAGAGTGAGCGGTGCCTTCCCCGCTGGTCTAGTGGCTAGCACATGCGCCTTTGGTGTATGGTGTCCCGGGTTCGATTCCCGGCGGGAGAGCATCTATGATTTTTAACTGTTCTCGATGTTTCTGTGTTCGTGTCCCTGTCGTTGTAGGTTATTAGAAAAAACGAGTGAAGCAAGTAAAATTAGCAATAAGTAAGTACTGAAACACGTCCGGTGAGTCAGTTAAAAAAAAGTGGACAAAGCACTGGCTTTCCGCGCCTTCCATGCGAGTTCAAATCTATCTCGGCTTGAGTTTTTATCCATTTGAGAGAAAGTAATGTTTCTTTTCGTTACAGATAGACACTCTTTTCGTATTTTTCGCCGTCGTTCACAGCTAAAGTAACTGGCTATTCATATTCTTTCTACGAATGATGGATCTTCTCTTTGGTTTCATGTGAAACATGCACACGTAATGAAAAGACGCTGTTGATAATCATAATCATAATAATAATAATAATAATATGAAATATTAGTAGCTAACTCGCGTGTGTATTTCGACAATATAATTTTATATTATTATGTGGAAATAAGTAAGGCTGGCTGGCGCCCCCCCCCCCCACACACTATTTTTTTTCGATGCGCCTTATGGGTTTACGGTGTCCAACGTTGGTCCCATCCCACTATCACCTCCTGTTCTCTCGATAGAAGTTATCGATATTTTGCGTAAAGAGGGCTCTGCCGTGGCCCCATGACTACCCATGACAATGACTCTTCGTTCATTTTGCATTGAAATCGCTTATTTTTCTGAGTACTATGAGTGCATACTGTCCGACGTTGCTCCCATCACTCTACAGTTTCCCGTTCTCTCGATATAAATTGCTAATATTTTGTTTCTAAGGGAGATATGGCGTTACAATCATTACGTTTGAAGAAGAATTGAGGAAGATATTGCCTTGCCACAAACAACACCTATTATTATTATTATTATTATTATTATTATTATTATTATTATTATTATTATTATTATTATTATTATTATTATAGTCTTACTTACCCCTAATGTTGCCTACCTTTATTTGCAATGCAATGTGTTACTAAAAAGCAAATCAAATAACACTCCTCGCCATTCATGCTCCCGAACTCGAAATACATGATTTACAGTTCCCTGTGTTAGGGGAAAGCACATTTATTATATTATTCTTTCAAATAACACGTTTCACAAGTTACTTCACTTTCAATGTGTAATTTCATATCATCACTTACAATCATCTTGTTCCGATACGAAAATGAAAAAAAAATAAATAAATAAATCCTGACCGTAGCGAAAGAGCGTGAACCTTCTTTAGGCGATTAATCGGGTCCAATATTTCAATAAGTCCCTGCACACAAATATTTCAGTAAAAGAGGAAAAGTTATTCAAACTTTCTGAATACCTATTTATGGGCGAAATTTGGTTCCCTTGGAACTTTTTAGGAGTTTGAAGGTTCGCCATTTTGAACATTTTCATCTGATTATTCTGGTTAACGAACCTATCAAGATATTTCAACAATTAATGTTTGTGCCAAGTTTTGTGTCAATCCGCTGAAAATTAGAGTGGTTATGGCATTCACAAATAGCGTTATATATATACAGATAGATAGATAAATAAACACACAGAAGTTGAGAGAGAAAAAGTGTTTTGCTCGCCTCTCGCACCTGTGGTGCGTCAGAGCTAAACCGGGACCCTTTGCAAAACGTATTGACCAGCCTAACCTAAACACAATCCTCTTACTTGCTAACGTAGAAATGTGGTCGGGAGGTGTAAGGCATGTAGAAATTGCATTTTTAGTAACCATGAGTATGGTCCACTTCCATGTTTTTCTTTTTACTTTTTGCAGCTACATCGGAACGTTCGATTTTTATTCTTTACTAATTGCAAATGGTGTTTACATTCAAAATAAGAGGAATTTCGGTGGCATTTGTTCGGATATTCTTTTCTTTCGAAATGAAGAAACTAATAAAAGCAATACGCAAGGGTATCATCAGTACTAAACATTACCAATAATAATTGCTACGAAAAACTAAATACGACCTTTTTTACCATCTCTCATGAGCTATATGTATTATTAACAAAAAAATTTTTAAAATGTTCTTGTCGAGGATTCGAACTGGCGAAATGTGCATTTATAAGCCAGACCTTAACCACTTCACCAAGATCATGGCATGGTGAACGTTTAATTGTCGGCTTATTTGTTGTATTTGTGTTTTATGTTGCCACTTGACAATTTTTACTCTTTTTTTCTAAGTTTAACAGCTGTGTCTGCTTTCTCTTTCGGTGTCGTCCTTTATTTACACTATGCACTATTCGTATTCAAAGCTTTTGCCCCTCTGCAATGTCTTATTCAGATTAAACTTTTCTTTTTGCCCCTCAGTAAACATTTGATTGATTTAATTCTCATACTCTCCACGGATGGAGCGCAGGAATGCCAGACTCGAAAAATAGGTGTACATTTACTTTCTTGACAGATAATACCACCAACATGTTTGTGTTTTCAGACAAGAAAGATAAATGTTCAGTGCCAACTGCTAATATTGTGTGTAGACTTTCTAATCCCACAACTTCTGGAGAGACAAAGCGTACTGCAAAAATTCTGACATTTCATGTTTAGGGTTACCAGATCTTGAAAGTGAAAAAAGAGTACACTTAGCAATGACTCTTGAAAAAAAACAATATAAATGACTAAAGTGTAACTGAAATTTCACTGTAATAATAATAATAATAATAATAATAATAATAATAATAATAATAATAATAATAATAATAATAATAATAATAATAATAATAATAATAATAAATATTATACAAGTTTCCCATAATTTATAAATAAAAATAATTGCAATAATGAGTTTGGTAACCAACAAATGTTCAACATTCTTTCCACTAAAATACAGTAAAGCCACGATTATCCGCGGAATCGGGTGGCAAAGGATTACCCGAAAAGAGAGACTAAAAATAAGGTGCAAACACAAAAAAAAAATTTCAGCATAAAAACTATTTTCTATTGTACAAAAAAAAACATAATAAAACTTTTAATATACTGTATTGTATTGTATTGTATTGTATTTATTTCTTTTGTATGAACTTACAAGTACGAGGAATATCCTCAGGTAAGTGTAACATGCGTCATATTTAAAAAAAAATTACATGAGTAAAATAAAGTAATATTACCTTGTCATGACATTTACGTACTCCTCAATCGTATAACAAGAATTTTCTAATAGAAATAATTTTAACTTTTGTCTGAACCTTTTCATATTTTCTTCATACTTTATATCAATAGGCAACATGTTGTACAACTTAACACCACCATAACTTACACTTTTTTGATATATTGCTGACCGGTGATTACACAAATGAAAATCATTCTTATTTCGCGTATTATGATTATGTACATCCTTGTTTGTTACGAATGCCGATGAGTGTTCTTTCAAATACAAAAAGAGACGATACAAATATAAACTATCCAGAGGAAGTATATTGACCTCCTTAAACAAATGTCTACAAGAAAAATTCGGCTTCTTATCACAAATTATTCTTATGGCTTTCTTCTGAATTTTGAAAACATTAAATCTCTGACTTGAATTTCCCCAGAACATGATACCATATTGCAAGATAGAATTAAAACACGAATGGTACAAGGTTTTAGCTAATTTTAAATTTACCTTCTTTCTAATAATCCTTAGTGCATAACATATTCTATTTAATTTATTAATAACTGACTCTATATGAAATTCCCATGTCAGGTTATGATCTATAGTAAGACCTAAAAACGAACAGTGTGTTGTATAGTTAATTTTATTTTGGTTCAGATATAGGTTAGGGTATATTGGTTTACTGCACTTGTTATGAAAATTTATAGCAATGGATTTTTCAACATTAACAAAAAGATTATTGTTCTTCATCCAGAGATACTTCATTTAGTGTTTGCCTAGCATTCTGTTCCAATAATTTTTCATTTTTTCCACTCACTAGCAGAGTGGTATCGTCAGCAAAAAGGGTTTCTGTACAACAGAAACCTTTGCTCTACGTCTAAATCACTAAAATAAAGAACAATAAACAAACGACAATACTATTCTGTAAAACAAAAAGTTTTTAGTTACGCCGTTTTAAAACAAATCAGTCACTCATCTTTGTTTCTTGCTTTCGAAACACCTTTTCGCAGCACTCGCTTATAATCTCGGCTTTACTGTAACATCTTTTAAACATTGTAACTTTGAATTGACTGTGATAATTACTATATCAAGATTAAAAGGAAGGAAATGAAATCCTAATTAAAATAACTACGATTGTCTACAATATTTTAACCACATGCTTAAAACAAAGTTTTACCTTACAAATTAGTTGTACTTTGATGGATTTTTGACTTTCTGAAGTAGGTCTCTGTCCTTCAAGCAAAGTTCATAGAATTGGACGCAACTAAAGTCTTTGAAATTGTACTGAGTCAACAATAGGTTTTTAACTGAATCCACTGACAGTCTATTTCTTTCTCGTGTCCACTGTTATTTCATTAAACTGAAAATCCTTTCCACGTTGGCATTGTGAGTAGGTATTGCATAGAAAAACTGACATATCTTCAAAAGTTCAGAATAAACCGATACTTTATTAACACTGAAATAGTTCACCCACTTCTTATGAGACAATGCTTCATTGAACTCTTTATCATTTTCCTTTTCCGCCAGAAAAATTTTCAAATTCGAAAGTCGATCAAACAAAAGGGACTCCTCGATACTAATGCCTTTATCCATCATAAATTCTACACTTTTCTCGATATCTGTCCACTGCGGAATTTTATGGAGCTCCATCCATTGAAAAATGTGAAACTGATCAAAATTTTCAGTCCATTTCTTCAGATACTCCAAACAGCTGTCATATACATACAATAATGTCTTTCTTAAAACTAAACACTGATGCTCACTTTCCTGGCTCTTTTTAATCACTTCCTTAACTTTTAGTGGCAAGAATTTTGCTTCTTTTCTTTCTGTTACCGTATTGTCCTTTCCACGGAAGTGAGAATGGACATGATGTCCAGTATTCTCATTTTCTATTGCCTGAATTTTATTATGAAACATAAACATCAATGAATGAAGAAACCAGAGGTTAAAGGGTTTTCAAAACAACAGGAGAATGTTCTAGGGAGAGGAAATATGATTTCAGGGCTGGGAACATCTCGAGTATTCTGTTCATAGCAGGGAACAAAGAAAGCCATCTAGTTTTGGAGTGACAAAGTTGTTTGTATTCAATGTCGACAAAAGATGAAAATTCCTTTAATCCTTCAGTTCGGACGGTGTAAATTGAAAAATAGTTAAATATCTTCAACACAAGGCTTTCAATGTCGATTGCCCAACCATCCACACCATGCTGTACACAGTTATTTAAGATATGAGCAGGGCAACCTATTCCTAAAATAGTTTTATCAAGAGAAGTTTGAACGTGATAAAAAAAAAAACACACACACACACACACACATTATTAGTCCCCTTCCTATTTAGACCACCAAAATTGCTATTGCAATTGTCCCCACTGAAAGCTATGCATTTATCAGACATTTTTGTGTTTTTTAATGCATTAACCACAACTTTCGAAACTGTGTCAGACTTTTCATCTGGAATTAATGTAACATCTAACAGTTTATGAGACATACCTGTATTTGCATCAAAGTACTGAATCAAAATTGGACACATCTTGATTGCTCCGTGATTGGAAGTGTCACTTGAAACACCAATATATTTTATATTCTGAATGTTGGACTCATTTGCTATTATGTTCAAGGAATGAGGAGCCAAAAATCATATGAGTGATTTTTCATTCATTTATGCTATGCTAGGATTATTATTTTTGTCACTACGAATCGTTTCTTGAGTTTAAAATTATATCTAATAATGGACTGCAATATAACAAAATCCCTGAACACATAATTTGTACATATAGTAGGGCTATTTGTTTGTTAGCATGTTGAAATTCACATCGATTATTAGCCCACGTAAAAAGAGTACAAAAGAGTACTTCACTGAAAAAAGAGAGAGTACAAAAGTACATGCCTTGGAAAAGAGTACATGTACTCTTAAAAGAGTACGTCTGGTAACTCTATTCACGTTGATTTGCAGAATTTTAGGGTAGAATAAATTTTGTGTCCAGTACCCGGTTAGTGGTGAAAAAAATGTAATTTCTTAGATCTCTTAGATTGCTAGTAGTAATAGGTTTCCCATTAAGCCTATCAGGTATGACGAGCAAAATTAAAAAGTGAATCATAATCCTTATTTTTACAGATATGCTACGATGATCGTATTCTTTTGAATTTTTCTTCAGATCACACCTACGCCTATAGATATGTTGTCTACATATCCTTTTGTGTGTGTGTGTGTAACGTATAACGTACAGCATATATGCGGGCCCGTATTTAGGTAACTACTATTCTGTGCTCGAACACAGGACGTCACAATTTAGGGGGCGGCAAAATTTTGGATTAAAAAAAAAAAAAAGATTCACAATAAAGTTATATTTAATACTATCACACTCAGAGTCCCGCGCAAGAGCGAGAAAATGTTTAATTCGTTCTAATTACAGTAGTTATTAATTAGCTAGCTTATCTGATTATTTTTAAAAAGTCATCCTCTCCTACTCCCACCCCAAGGGGTGAGGATGAACTTGAACATCATGAAAACTGATACCCTTAAACTCAGCGACCTCGAAAACAATGAATTCAACACTAATATCTGTAGTTTTCGATTACTTTTAAACTCTCGCCCGCCTCACTCGGGAGTTGAGTATGACCTTGAAGTTGAATGTAATAGTCGCTACGTTACCGCATCGCCACGATCTAATAGATTCCTCCATAGTGAACAAAGAGGTACATGAAACAAACACTAAAATTCAGAATATTTGCAAACGATTTAGAAATGTGAAGATTCTCAATATTAGCAGATATCCAAGACACTATCACACGAGACACGGTCAGCATCTTAATGGTACCGGTAAAAACTCCCTCGCCGAAGACCTAACCGATCTACTATCAACAATAGAGCCCATGAAAGCTCCTATAACATTACCGTTTCGTGTAAATTCCTCTCAAGCGGTTCAAGTAAAGGAATCGACTCCTCGGAACAACAACAATATGCAGGTGGTTAGTAACAATAACAGTAATGACAGTGTTAACCGAAACATACGTGGAAGTGACCATAGTGAGGTACCGGCTAAAAAGACAGTTCACAAAGAAAACGAGGGTAAATAACAAGTGACAATAGTGAAATATCCTCCAAAGGTGTCATTGTGTCAGATAAGATCGCGCGTGCTGTGGAAAATCAACAAGCGTCAGAAGTTGAGAATGGAATTATAAAATGTTCAAGTGGAAATGAATCGACTTTGCAAACTAGAAAATCAGCAAGGTGTAAAAAACCAAATACCTTTAAAGATGATTTTTTATGGTGAATGAAAAGCCGGGTGAGTTAGTAATATACCATCAGAATGTGCAAGGGTTTACGATTGATAAAATAAATATGTTGGAAGTGTTAATAAGTGACATTAAGGAAAATGTAAAGTTAATGGGACATATGCAGAGTCCTTCTGACGTGTGATTAGTGCCATACTAAAGCGTTCGACTTACATATGCTTCCTGCAGAAGTCGGGCGTTTAGCATGACGCTAATCATTTGTCAAAACGACTGCATAAGGCGGAATATGTTTAACTGAGCACTGGTTGAATTCAGATGAGCTGAGTATAACTAACCTTCCCGGTTTTAATCTAATCGCTAGTTACAGTAGATCTGTTAGGAATAGAGGGGGGTCTTGTATTTATGTCAAAACAGGTTTAGAAAATAAGGTCATAACTAAATTTAATTATCTAAATATAGAAAAGGATTTTGAATCATGTGTAGTAGAAATACCGTATATGAAGTTAATTATTTTGTGTGTATATAGAACCCCAGACAGCGACATTAATATTTTCTTGAAAAAATTAGAAATTATCCTTGAATCTTATATTAAAACGGGTAAGCAAGTTGTCATAGTAGGTGACATTAATATTGACTTTTTAGAACCCAAAATAAATGGCCAGCTCGAGATTCTGTTGCAAGCATATAACTTAACTGCAGCAGTCAGAGTGCCAACCAGGTTATCTAAAAACAAAAACAATGCAATAGATCAAATTTTACACAATACCGATCGTCTTGCCTGTAATGTTCAAGTACTAAACAGTGGGTTCTCAGACCATGAGGCGCAGATTTTTACAGTAATGCTAAAAGGTAACGAGATTACTAACAGTACAGTTCATAAACGCGGTACTAGATTATTAACGAAAAGAAACTTTAATGACTCGAGCATACAACATTTAAACTGTCGTTTATTCAACGAAACTTGGGAGTAGGTATATGCGGCTAATAACATGGATCAAGCGTGGGATAGCTTTCACAATATCTTTGCAAATTACTTCAACGAAGCGTGTCCCAAAAAAAATGTACTCTGTTCCTACATCGACATGTAATAAAAAAACATGGGTAACCACCGGTATTAAAACATCAAGCAAAACACTAAGGTCTCTTAATATGGCGTATAAAAAGGGAATTTATCTCCAGAAATGCAGGAATATTATCAACGCTACAAAACCGTTTACAAAAAGTTGCTTAAATTTGCCAAGAAATCACATTACTCAAATTATATAGACAATTGTAAAAACAAACAGGCAGCTATGTGGAAGGTAGTAAATATAGAGTTAAAACATAGCATCAAAACGAAAAATGAAATTACTGAGTTGGATGTTAACGGGAGCAAAGTTACATACCCAGACCATATTGTAAACGCCTTCAATAATTATTACACAGGTTTACATAACCAGCACGGTCCTAATGATAAATCGCACCCAAACATTTGCAAGATAAACACAACTATCGGTACCATGTTTTTACGCCCCACCTCAGCAAGAGAGGTACATAACATAATAATGTCATTGAAGTCAAAGTGGTCTTCTGGTCTGGATGAAATACCAATTGCCATCATCAAAAAATGCAGCATTCACATCTCGGAACCATTGTCCTACCTCATAAATATGTCCTTTCAGACAGGTACCTTTCCTGACAAATTAAAATATGCCAAAGTTAAACCGCTATATAAGAAGGGGGACAATACAAAAATCGAAAATTACAGACCAATTTCCTTGTTGTCTTCTTTTTCAAAAATTATAGAGAAAGCCTTTCTCAACCAAATTATACCATTCCTATCTAAGCATAATGTAATTTCACCTTCACAGTTCGGGTTTCAAAAATGCAAATCAACTGAAATTGCTATCTATAATTATATCAATGAGGTTACGGAGGCCCTGGACAAAGGCAAAAAATGCGTAGGATTGTTTCTAGATTTATCCAAAGCTTTTGATTCTGTCCGTCATAACATTCTTATCGAAAAACTTAACAGTTACGGTCTAAGAGAGTCGTTAACTCATGGATTAAATCATATTTGCAAAATCGCACTCAAGCTGTTGAAATATCTTTTTCGTCAGACACAGCTGAACCAGCAACTTATAAATCTCAATTTAGAAGCATCTCTACCGGCGTCCCTCAGGGTTCGATACTAGGACCCATATTATTTTTGTTATACGTAAATGATTTGCCACATGACGTATCATTAGCAAATACAACTATGTACGCAGATGACACAAGCCTAACAATAACAGGTACGAACTATGATATTGTCTGCGATAAAATTGACGAGACAACTCGTAGTTTAGAAAACTGGTTTGCCCAAAATAAACTAAAATTAAACAGACAAATCTACAGCTCTAAATTTCCATCACATTCAAAATAAGCAGTGCGTAGAAATTGATATAATGCTAAATAATCATAAAATCATGTACTCAAAGTCAACCAAATTTTTGGGACTCTGGCTAAATCACAACCTCTCCTGGGAAACTCACATATTTTCACTGGCCCAAAAAGTCAATAAAATGCTCTATGCATTAAAATCAATTAAACATGTTTTACAATTTGACACGATTCGTAACTTATATTTCGGTCTCTTTCAGTCTTTACTGACATATGGCATAATCTTCTGGGGAAATTCTCGAAAAAGTAATATGTTGTTTGTAATACAAAAAAGGCTTTTAAGAACTATAGCAGGGGCCAAAATAAACGACTCATGTAGGCCAATATTTAAGGAATTTAAAATTTTGCCGTTACCGTCTCTTTACATGTTTCGACTGCTGCTCTTCGTCAAAAACAACATTGACTTATTTAACACACCATCAACACATAAATATGATACCAGGCGCAAGGATAAAATCCCCAGCAAACAGCACTTCACTAAGTTGTATGAAAGGAATCCAATGTTTATGGGTTCTATATTGTACAATAAACTACCTCAGAATATTCGAAGGACAGAACAAAAGGGAGAGTTCAAGAGGTTAATGAAAACCTATCTGTTGCAGCACTGTTTTTATTCTGTAAACGAATTTTTAGATATGTAAGTGAATTTGTCTATTGATAGTTTTGGGTAGCATAGTAGTTTAATTCAATTGCCTATTGATAGTTTTGGAAATATATTGTTATGTAATGCTTTTATATCGTAGATGTAGCATAATAGTTTATTTCAATAGGTATGTATTTGTCATTACTACGTGTTTTATATATTTGTACCCTTGACGAGTCTTATTCATACGCACGTAATCGTGCAATATGTATGACTAAAAAGACGAAATAAATGAATGAATGAATTGGATTAAAACTGTCACTATTCATCTCAGTGACCCCAAAAACTATGACTTCAACTCAATTCAGATGTGTTTCCGAAGGGGAGGCAAATTATTTAGAGCACAGAGGCGCACAATATACAAATACGGGCCTGCATATATGTTTCAGCAATTATTATTATTATTATTATTATTATTATTATTATTATTTCCTTGCCATACGCGATTGGTTAATTCTTGTGCCTTAAACCATTAATGGTGCTTTGTTACATTAGCCTTGTTGTTCGTAAACGAATTAATCCTGAAAATAACGATTATTGTAGTAAAATAATGGTTTGTTCAAAACTGCCCCACGTATGTTCAAATCTACCCCATGCTTGTTTAAATCTACCCCCCAAGGGGGTACATTTGAACGACACCCCCTGCGCCCTTGCACAGAATAACAAGAGCAAACAAAGTACTCTATTTTATGGCAAATATAATGTATATTATATTTAGTTTTTGCTACAGTTCTAGGAGGAAATTTACTGAGTGTTTGGAAGCAAAAACGAATATTCGAAAACAGATGTTCAAATGTACCCCCCTCTCCCCTATACTGCATTCGGTTAGGCCTACAGGGTGTCCGAGAAGTCCTTCCCTGATTACAGAAATTGATAACTCAGGCTACAAATAAGATAGAAATATGAAACTGGTGTTGAATTGTTTAGAAACTATAAAAGTTTTTGTCTGTGTTAGGTTTGTTCTGTTTTACCAAGTCTTTTTTTTTTTTTTTTGTTTTAGGTTTGTAGTACGTAAGTAAGAAGCCCAAGAAGCCATGCCAACCAACCAGGAGAAGGCACAGTGTGTCCTGTGGTACCATGAGACACGATCACCAACCACGGTGCAGAGACAGTTCCAGACATTTGGGAGGACTCCACCTGATGTCAAGAGCATTAAAGCCTGGTATGAAAAGTTCAAGAACACAGGGTCGGTTGCTGATCTTCCGAGGTCTGGTCGACCAAGAACCTCAGCAGACACGGTGGAGGCTGTGCGGCAGTCTTTTCTGAGAAGTCCTAAGAAATCGGTGCGCAGGGCCTCATGTGAATTACAGATGCCAAAAAGCTCTATCCATGACATTTTACACAAACGTGTCCGTGCCTATCTCGATAGGACATTTCCTGGGCGATGGATTGGTCGTGATGGACCAACAGCTTGGCCTCCACGCTCTCCTGACATAACCCCATTAGACTTGTTTTTATGGGGTTATGTCAAGGATGAGGTCTACCGAACACGTGTACCAGATCTTGAAACCCTGCAGCAACGAATAACCACAGTCGTTGCATCGATCCCTCCAGTGATGTTGGCTAATGTGTGGATGGAAATTGAATATCGCCTAGATGTGCTACCAAGGGTGCTCATATGGAAGTGTACTGATGTGACTAAAACTTTTATAGTTTGTAAACAATTCAACACCAGTTTCATATTTCTATCTTATTTCTAGCCTGAGTTATCAATTTCTGTAATCAGGGAAGGACTTCTCGGACACCCTGTATATTTGGTTGGATTACATTACGTTACGTTAGATTATCTTATTAGGCATGTAGTTGGTTGGATTCTGTTCTCGACATGAAATGGTCAAATTTAAGACTTGCCCAATTTCTTCTATGCATTTTACAGTCTATGGATCCGTATAATAGAAACAAGAGTACCTCTCCATCCGCTTCCACATACAGTGCCGCTTACAACATCAAAAAACAATCAGCAAATATAACCACTTTTTTAACTTTTACTATTTCCCTTGGCTTGTGTATAGCCCGCTCCCCCCAGTTCTTTGTCACCGGAACTGGAAGAGTCACTACTACTACTACTACTACTACTATTGCTGCTGCTACTACTACTACTAATATTATTACTACTAGGCCTACTACTACTACTATTATTATTACTCCGACTACTACTACTACTTATAACGAGAACAGAACCCAGCGAACCCCTGCGGGGCTTATAACCCGTTCCTACTACTACTACTACTAGTATTGCTACTACCACCACTACTACTTCTACTACTACTGCTACTACTACTACTACTACTACTACTACCGCTACTACTTATACTAAAGCCTCCTTACCACAAGATTTACATCTTAAATCTTTATAACATGTGATTCCGATTCATTATGAACTAATATGAACCGTTAGAATCACTATGATTCGTTAAAAATCACTGGGGGGAGCGGGCTATAATCAATCCTTTCCCTTACCTGCCTTTCACCCATTCTTCCTCACAAACTTAAATAAATTCTCCAATTGACCCGGTAAATTTTCTAAAACTGGTCCGGCGATACAGCAGTTAACTCCTTTAGGTTAGGTTAGTTTAGTTTGGTTTATGTTAGTGTGGGGGTCCAGCATAATTTTTCAAGAAAAAATGATAGTTGCGTTTATTTCTTATATTAGGTTAGTTCAGATTAGCTTAGGTTAGATTTAGTTACGTCATGTTAGGTCTAAGTATTTGCATCATCCATTTCTCTTGTAAATGTTGTGTTTTATTACGTGCTTCTGGACCCCTTCTGTTAAACATAACCCGCTGTAACTAATAAATTACTAATACAATATTATTTACATTTTTTCTATTAAATTTGCAATTGTAACTAGTAAGCGCAATTGTAACTCCTTTCAAAATGCATTTAGAAATATTCATATATAATTCGTAGTCATTAGGCTACGTGCGAAGTGAAAGAAGACATTTTGCTTATACCTAGCTAAAAATAAGTTAGCCTACATTACAACCCTTTATATTATAATCAGCTTCGATTCTAAGCTTTAAAAAGCTTTGTCTTATACTGCTACATCTTAATATAACAATCGTGATTTTTAATAAATAAATGTTATGCATATAAACTTCTATCATATTTTCAACCTTGAACACAAACGGCAATATCAATACCCTACTTACTTGTGTCTTACATTTAGGACTACCATTTGCCTGCATTATTGTACTTTAAATGTAAAACAGAGAAAACACAATTGCTAAGAAGTATTTAGAGGGGAAAAACATTGTAAACATGTTATTAACTTCGAAATATCTGCATTATTATGTAAAATATTGGTTGGCCCCCCCATACATAAAATATTCCAAATTGTTTAAAATATCTAGAAAATTCCAGTTTTTCTTGGTTGGACCCATTGTTTTCTAAGACGTCGGCGCTTATATTATATAAATAGTGCTCTCAATTCATATTTGCCACAGTTTCTTCTGAATTTCGTCCCTATCAGCTCTGTCACTCACCTCACTCCTATAGCTTCCGTTACAAATAACTTTTAAATATGTCAAATTCAGACAGAGTGACAAGTATGATTGTATCAGCGATTAAAAACATTAATGTTAAAGGAGGAAGCGACGTGAAGAGCATCACAGATTTTATAAGATGTCAGACTGGCGAAAACCCTTCATCTCGCGAAGTAAGAAATGCTTTAAAGCGTGCTGTAAACGTTGGCCTCCTGGAGAAAACTAAAGATGGAAGATTTAATTTGAAATGGAATCCACCGACTATAAGCCTTAAGCAGTTTGAAGAAGCAGACCTCGTGAAGGAAGATCTTGGCTGGATTGTAGAAAGAAGCTCCAGTTCAAGCCGATCTAGTAGGAGTCGATCTGGTAGATCCAGCAGATCTAGGAGGAGCAGCAGCAGCAGAAGCAGCAGGAGCAGTCCCAGTAGTAGAAGCTCCAACAGTCGAAGCAGAAGCAGCTCTAGCAGAAGCAGCAGCAGCGACGCAGAGCTCCTTAAGATTCTTTGTTCGCTTGCAGAAAGAAGCTCAAGTTCCAGCCGATCTAGCAGTAGTCGATCTGGTAGATCCAGCAGAAGCAGAAGCAGAAGTAGAAGCAGCAGGAGCAGTCCCAGTAGTAGAAGCTCCAGCAGTCGAAGCAGAAGCAGCTCTAGCAGAAGCAGCAGCAGCGACGCAGACGTCCTGAAGATTCTTGGTCCGCTTGCAGAAAGAAGCTCAAGTTCTAGCCGATCTAGTAGGAGTCGATCTGGTAGATCCAGCAGATCTAGGAGGAGGAGCAGCAGCAGAAGCAGCAGGAGCAGTCCCAGTAGTAGAAGTTCCAGCAGTCGAAGCAGAAGCAGCTCTAGCAGAAGCAGCAGCAGGGATGCGGATCTGCTTGGTATTGGCTCGCTTGCTGAAAGAAGCTCAAGTTCTAGGCGATCTAGTAGGAGTCGATCTGGTAGATCCAGTAGAAGCAGCAGCAGAAGTAGAAGCAGCAGGAGCAGTCCCAGCAGCAGAAGCTCCAGTAGCCGAAGAAGAAGCAGCAGAAGCTCCAGCAGCCGAAGCTGAAGCAGCAGCAATGACGCACAGTAAACTCAAGTCGCATGGAAATAACAACTTGAAAAGGAACACTCGTTTTATTTTTTTTAATTCTTGATGGAGTGAGGTGATCCGTTCTCATTTCAAAATATATCTGTAACCAAACCACACAATATTGTATCACAATACGACACTGGTAATAAAGCCATGAAATCTGAAATTATTTTATAAATGAATAATAATAGTTTTCTTTCAAGATTACTATAAATAGCTGAAGGAAATATAAATTATAAAAAGTAGATCACACTGCAAATCACTAATTGTGTTTCGTCTGTTTCGTGGTTTCATAAATGTATTATAGTACATTCAAAGTGCTATGAAATATTCTATACAAATTTAAACTACAAATGCTCTAACGTATCAATTAACCACAATTTACTACAGGAATGAGATCGCTTTCTTATTTAGTTTACTAAATAATTGTCATAGTTATAACCCACATATATTAGAATAATTAATGCCTAACTTTTGACATATCAGACGTAAGAATAGCCTATTCTTTGGGGATAGTTATTTGTAGATTTGTCTGACTGTAGATTTTATCTCTATGTTAAAATTTGCGTCACGTTGTAGCTATGATTCACTCGAAAATCCTTTAAAGTGGAACGCAAATATCTGTTAAATATAGCGTGAGGTGAAACTTCTTACGTTACGAATTTTTCATTTTAAAAAAATCAACCTTTCGCTAAAGATAGTCTTCTGCTGAAGACTGAACTGTAATTGTTTAGCAGAAGGGATCCAGACGTACGTAAAAAATACAAAATTCACAGGAGAAATGGAAGATGCAAGTACTAACCTATATTAATCGAAATAAGCGAAATTGTCATTTTTTTTTAAAAAAAAATCATGCTGGATCCCTACACTAACATAATCTAAACTAACCAAATCTAGCCTGAACTAACTTACGCTAACCTAATGTGAACAACGAAATTATAACATTTTAGAAAAAATAGTTGGACCCCTTCTACTAAACATTGTCCGACTGAATTCTCTCATGGATATGTGTATGTGCTAAATCATTCTGGTTTTCAAGAGCATTGTTCTCAGACCGTTGGGCTCCTTCTCCCCCTTATATATACGTTACAGAATAAATTAATTCGTTGTACTAGAAATTTCCATTCTCTTTTTGAGTGATCCTGCCTTATACAACGTGTATTCAACAAGACTGTGTAGTCTTCACAATACTTTTAACCAAATATCAATCAGCTACTTAAGGATTACCCTGTCCATGACAGTCACTGCTCTACAGAATAAAAGCGGAGCTACAACCAGTGATAATCGATAGAACTAGCTATCTGCTCTGAGCTGAATACATCAATGGATTTCAACGATTTAATTGGAAGATTTGACAGCTTAAGTTGACAAGTACCATTCCCGTTTCAAACCTACATTAAAAGTTGTTAGGTTAGGTTACCCGGTAAGACTTTAGTTAGACTAGAACAGTGACTGGAACCAGTTCTCATAAAAAAAAATAATAAATTCTCTTCATTATTCTTATATAATTCTGTAAAACCCAATGCGGAAAGAACTTATTCAACTTACCGATTCTCCATCGTATACGTCTATCATGCTACTGAATCATCGAAATCTTTCGCATCTTGCAAATAGTTTTATCTTCTACATATCTTTTCTCGTATTAAATAGAACTTTACTGCCAAACTTACACATTGGCATAGTAAATAATAAAGAACTATTAAATCTGTGCATGATTTCGTAGTTTTTTTTTTTTAATCAAGTTTCTTTATTCATACACGTTTACAGCTACAACAATTAATACAAACACAAGCTTTATATAATGAATTAACCAATGGAAGTGTGTCCGTATTTTAGCATTTTTAAATATAATTCTGCACATATGATTTAAGATAAAAATCATTACAGAAAAGGTATATATCTGTTATTGATATGTCTGTTAAACGTGGAATTGGTGTGCGTATTTTCAGTTACAATTGTTATTATTCCTTCGTTCACTTCTATATACAATAGTAGTAAAAATGAAATTGTCTTTGAGTTTTACGTCCCAGGATTATGTCAGCTAGGCTAAAGGAGATGATGATGATGTAAAATGAAGAAAGTGGAAGGAAACGAGTGAACCAGAGGAAAACACACACACACAAATGTCCAACACGAAGTTCACTTGGCGCGAGCTGGGATCGAACCAGGGAGCCCATGTAGCAGAGGTGAATATTCTACCACTAAGCCACCTCGGCCTCTAGTAGTAAAAATGATTAATACATCGTCAGGTACCATTATATCTGGCTTTCTGGACTGTAGCTCACTATTTCTTAATTCACATATTGCCAATTACCTCATGATGAGAGTCAAGCCGAAGTAATGTGTCACGCACTCCGAACTCATGTGCGCTAACAATTCAGCTTCAGTAATCGTCGCATGTCATCCTCATCTTACAAAGTGGTTTTGCATGCTGCGAAAAAGGTAGTAGTCTGTTGGTGCAAGGTGTGGTAAAAACGCCAGGTGGAAGATTTTCTCCGAGCCACATTCCTCGACCTTCGCACAGACCCTTCTTGCCATTTGTGGGCGCAAGTTATCACGTGGATGAGCACATCCTTGCGATGATCTAGAGCAAGATGTTTCTCCAACAATGCAGTCCATAGGAGTTCAAGCTGCTGACAGCTGCATTGTGTGGTTAAGTGGCAAGAGCTCAAAATGGATTATTCAATGGATATCTAACCAAACATTCATTAGTAATTTGCAGGAGTGGAGGTCCTGCTTCGACACAGTTCATGCAGCCTTCTCCTTTAGGTAGTCGTTGGTGTTTGCGTGTAATGTAATAGTAGAGGACCCTGTCAGATTTCTGTCCAAAATGGCGCATGTCTGTGACAAGTGAACATGGAACTGAAGATACTCACTCGTTGCTGCTTATGTTGAGGCGTTAACGCATGGGATACCCATTTACCGTGTTTGGACACAACCCAAGGTCATGTTGATGACGCTAAACGGTCGAATGGGTAACACACTGAAGTTTGCTGGCCAGTTCTTCGATAATTTGCTTTTGATTTGCCTCCAGGGCTTCGTTGTTCAGCCGCATAGGTCTCCCTTCCCGTGGCTTATCGATGATGCTGGTGTCCCTCTGGCACTCGCGCTTATACACAACAGAATGACCATGTACGGCATTGATGTTTCGTGCTACTGAACTGGCTGAATGTCTCTGGTGAAACTCATACAGCATCACATGCCGTACGTGGTCATCCGACATTGACAAACGGAGTAGACTGTTATGCTTCTGCACACTGCTGCAAGATGAAGCAGTGTATAAGGTAACCAACAAAGTTCTTGCCTTTCTAGCGCAGCGATAAATAAATAACAATACAGTGAACAGTACGTACCTTTAGGTTTCGAAGTAATCTACATCAGCATCCGACGACACCTTTTGCTAAAGTTCCTGCAGCTCAGAACACCCTGATGATAGAACTCCACGGTCTTGGATGCAAAGAAATCTGTGTGCATTCCACACATCTCTCATTTGCTAAGGATCTCCCACGGAGGTAGTTGTTGAGGGAATGAAACAAGTCGTAATCTGTTGGCGTAGGGTCTGGTGAATATAGTGCATGGCACAGTATCTCCCGGCCAAGTTGCTGAAGGGTTTCCCGACTCCTCTTTGACATATGTGGCTTGGTATTATTGTGGAACACCATCACACCCTTGCGATTTACAAATGCCGGCTCCTTCTGCCCCAATGCTCGGTGGACCCTTTGCAACTGCCAAGAGTTGTCAGCAGTGAGGGTCTGGCCAAGTGGAAGAAGCTCGTAATGCACTACTTCCCGACAATTCCACCATACAGAGGCCATAACATTTCGTGGGTGCAGTGGTGGTCTTGAGGTGTGAGGAGAGGTGACAACCAATATCTAATATGGTTGGGAGTGCCGTAGAGGACCTACTTTTCGTCACCACTGAGCACGTGATCAAAGATGGGTGTGTTCAGGTGTTGAATAAGCAAGGACAAATATGCAGTCACTCGTTGCTTCTTGTTGGCTGCAGACAATGTATGCGGTACCCACTTGCTTTGCTTGTGACTTTCCTATCCCATGCAGGTGCAGTCTGACTGTTTCAGCTGAAACATGGAACCTTTTTACAGGTATACACTCATGTACAAAATGATTGTCGCGTATCTATAACTGTCTTCTTGTGTGTATAATCGGGAAATCTACATTTGTGGTAAATTTCATAGGAAAAGAATTATAAATATGAAAATTTAAATGAGTAAAACAAAATGTTGCTAAATGGATAAGAAAGATTTATTTTCGTTTTATTGTTCTTATTTACTGGTCTTTTGGCATGAAATTTGCCACATACATGTCTTTGCTGATTATACACATACTAACATTGTAAGAAATACCGGACGAATTCGTTATCAAATTATATTCCTACAACAACATATTTATAGACATGCGACAATAATTTTGGACATGAGTGTACATCACACATTGGATCACTGTCGTCCTCAATGTCTATTTTCAGTGCCTCGTCATCCAATACATGTGGTCGTCCACTGCGAGGTTCACCCGAAAGACTCACATCTCCGAACGGAATTTCTGAAACCAATGCCTGGCGGTGCATTTGTTGTCGGCGTTCCCTCCACATGCATGGCATATGCGATGACTTAATACATCAGCTGACAGGCTCACTTTAAAATCATACAACAGACACATTCGAACAAGCTGTTTCGATACCTCCATTTCTGTTTGACATTAGACGAGCTATCACTGCTGTATGAACGTAACGTGCCTGTATTACTGAAGGTGAACGGTTAGACTAACTCCTGTGCGTCATTTCATTTCCTATGACTAATGGAACGTCAGTGCGGTGACCATGGAGAACATTATATGAGAGAGACCGAAGAATTGTATTCTCCACGATGACAATGCAATGCCTCACCGAGCATTCTCTGTTCGTGAGTTCGTGAACCACAACTTGCCTCTTCTGTACCGACTACTTTTTTTTTTTTTTTTTTTTTCAGTAAATGAAAATGCAGCTGAAAGATCAAAGTTTTCACACCGTTGCCGAGATTCAGAGCGAATCGTGCAAGATCATAGATTCACTTACGCGAAGTGACTTCCAGGTAACAATTTTGCACAGGATGCCTCTTCAAAGGAGACGCTGTTCAAACTTAGATACGTAGTTTTTCGGCTGGGGGGGTCAACAGAGCTAGTACCGAAGCTTTTTGACACACCCCTGTATTGACCATACCTTTTGTTCACATGCTCTGTGTCTGTTATAAATATACCAGTAGATGGCATTAGTCAACCGATGCATCCATCAGTAAATCATCACGAAGAAAATGCAATTCTGAGTGAAGTGGTATTCACGAGATATAATCAAATACGTTAGAAGCCATACCAAGTGCGATACTATTGTGCAAAATAAATAGTACGTTGAAGGATGGTGGGACTGGTCATCTAATTATGATATTTGGAGAGCTGTTGGTAAGTTAGATGCAGATACAAGTCAATACGTGTGATTGGTGTATGCGTGTGCATGGTCGAGGTAGTAGAAGATGTACAACACTTCGACAAGATCGGCGCATAAACCAAAGTGACCCATCTGCCACTTCGCTCCATATTGCTTACGCATTTCATGATGCTTTTGGCGTCCATGTGTCCTCCCTAGTACCATTTCGCGACAACTAAACAGTGTTTGAATGTATGCCTGGAAGCCAGTGAAATATGTTCCATGATCCCCCGCCCGTCGTCGTACCAGATTACAAACACTGTAGGGAACATGGTGACTGGGATCAAGGAAAATGGTCCAATATGTTCGCAGAAGAATGATGATTTTGTGCGACAAGTGATTCTTGGACTCACAACAGTGTAGACAGAACAGGGAGCACGTTATTATCTACAGCTCATCTGTGAATATGAAATATATGGAGTCCTGAGTTATAGTACTGGCGGGTAAAATGAAATCTTTCAGTTGAACGTGACACAATTATGTCTTTTAAGAATGAAGAACACCATTGCAAATCTACGACGCAGGATCTGTTACTAGAGAATGGTACCTACCTAGTCTTACCATAAATACTGTCGCAAAGTATTTAAGTACATTGACACAAAATGGTTAGACATATTTTAATATTCTAATAACATAAGTCACATGAATGTATCACGAACCAAAATCGCAAATAATTATTCAAAATGGTCACCATTTGCACAGTCATTACGTCTTTGTGGTAAACAGTCAATTGCATTACGCAACACATCAACTGGCAAATCTGCAGCTGCCTTCCGAACAGACCGCATTAAACTTTCAATATCGGGATGTCTCTCAAGGCATCTCCTGAAGCATTTGCCTCCCGTCACTGCTGGGTTGTTCGTGCCTTGTGTGCTAGGGCTGAGTCCTGCTGGAAGCTCCAGTTCTGCCCATGGAAGAGGGTGTTGGTGAGACTCTTGACTAGTCTTTCAAGCACTGTCTTTTGGTACACTTTGAAAGGCGTTTTGACCCCCCTTTTTTTTAAAAAAAACAAAAGAAAAGAAAAAAAGAAATGCAGTTCCCTTGTGCCCTCGTAGCTCCCACCCCACCATACCATGATTGAGGCAGGATGCTGGCCGTTTGGATGATTCGAGCCTTTTCACCAGCTTCTCTAGAGGACGTGGCATATATCCTGTCATTCTGGGCACTGAAAGTCTCCTCAACACTGAAAATCTTTTCATCGGTGAAAAGGATTCGACAATGTTCATTTGCTGCGTAATGCTTTCAGGAGCTTCTGCGCTTCAGTTTATTTGTCAGGAAATGTCCTTTGCGTTGTTTGTAAGCATGTAGTTCCAGGTCATTGCTTAACTTATGAGACATTTTCGATATCTTTAGCCCACGAGCCATAACTGACTGTTTCCTAACTGGATTTTGTCGGACACGCGGTGCCACTGCTTTCACACGTTTGGTGTTCGTACTGCGCGTGATTTTCCTTGCTGCGGGTTAATTTTCACAATTCCTATTTCAACAAAGCGCTGGATAGTGCACTAAACGAATTTTTTACTATATAATTTACACTTTCTGGGGGTTCTGAAAATCTTCCCTGGTGACTTGCCTACCTTGTGCAACGCTATCAGAGCCGCACGATTTCCATACTCGCTCCATTCCATCTTGAACCCTTACAACGGACATCTTTACACTTTTTCAGCTCAGCCAGCAATCACTCATGATTTACGATACCGCTCTTAACGTCGCTCGCTTGTACGGCGGAAGTACAGCCACCCTCAAAAGTTGGGGCAGTATTCATGGTAAGATTAGGTAGGTCCTGAAAAGATATGTTTTGACTTTTCTGTGTTGCCCTGGGCACTCACTTTGTTTATATGTACGATTGCACCCACAAGGATCTGTACAAGTGAGGCACTGGAGAATAAGTACATCTAGCGTATGGAGTGGCTTCTCCGGATCTAATTCCATCGAACGTGCCTGGGATGCTCTCGGAAGACGAATAACAGAGGAATCCAACCCTCCAGATGTTCAAGGCTTTCCTGAGCACTTTTGTGGACAACATGTTAAACAGATGTGCAAGACGCTGTGCTGTCCGAAATACTTAGATCAAACCAGAATTACCGGTGATCAAAGAAATATATCACAGGTCAGTAAATTTGAATATAATATTATACTCTGTTTCCTTTAAAAAAATGTTTACAGATATATATATATATATCAGATCTATATATATATATATATATATATATATATATCTGATGTATATATATGAATAAGATGTATCAGATATATATGTGTATATATATCTGATATATATATATATATATATTATATATATATATATATATATATATATATATATATGAATAAGAAAAATATCAGATTTATCATGACAAAAGAAGTAATAATCACACACTGATTCCAACAATTATCTACATGAACCTGTAAATATAACAGATATCTATATCTATAGATAATGCAAAGTAATGTTATCACGTGGACGCACCGCTAGTAAATTGCAGTCAAAGATAATCTATTTTCACATACAAAGAAATTTGGGAAAATATTTACATCGCAACTTTGACGCTGCTTAGTCTTGAAACGTGCTGTCTGCAATCAACATAAACCATGTAAACTTATATAAATATTTCACAACGTAGGTCAAGCTATAAATTATCAAACAATCACTTGATTTTTATTACTGTGTCCTCAAAATCGTCCGTGAGCATTATTTAATTTTCATCGTACAACGGCGTAGCATCTCCGCCCAAAGTACTCTCCACCATTGAGTGGGGACTAGTGTTCGTTCGGGGTGTAGAGCGTACATTTTCCCTTCCGGAGCCGGAGCCTCCGGAACGTGGAGTACTCCTCCGGGACTTCTGCATGCCAAGATACGGCAGTCTTTCTCGACTAGGGTCCATGTAACTACGGGGAGTGCCTCGCATCGATTCTTCTGGATGTCGGGTAACTTTCCGGATATCGATCCACTGTAAATACACACATGTTGATAAGGTAACAAAATGTTACACAAAAACCAAACGTATTTATTGCAATTAAAGATTTGCTCATTTCTACTTTACGTTTATTCGGCAACAAAGATTTTATATATATATATATATATATATACATACAGGGTTGACGGTAACAACACCGAAAAACTTTGGGAGGTGATTCCTTATATGAAATGAAAAAAAAAAAAACTTTTAATGAACACGGGTCGAAAAACGTCTCCTTTCAGAGTTAAGAACTACCGAAAATTCGAAAAATCACGTTTCAAAACGTCCTGACTTAGAAACTATAGGAGCTATCCCAAGCGGTTTAAGGATTTACACAGGAACTAGTATGCGCTCTATCTAAATATCCATTTTTTTTACCATCCTCTGTTATCGGCGAAACGAACTGTAGAAAGGAAATTGAGATATAGGGACACTCCTTTAAGTACTAATAATGTGTTCGTTTCGCTGGTACCGGTGAATTCTGAAACATGGATATTTAGATACAGCTCATACTAGTTCCTGTGTAAATCCTTAAACCGCTTGGGATAGCTCCTATAGTTTGTAAGTCAGGACGTTTTGAAACGTGATTTTTCGAATTTTCGGTAGTTCTTAACTCTGAAAGGAGACGTTTTTCCCATGCTTATTATAACTTTTTTCTTTTATTTCATATAAGAAACCACCTCCCAAAGCTTTCCACTCTGTATATATAAACAGCATAACGAGAAAGAAAACAACTTAGTTGCATTCGGAAAAAATACTTAAGATGTCAAAGCTAGAGTTTAATGTCTACCTAATAGTTAACAGAGCTTCGTAGTTTTCGTTAAATATTACTTTTCTTTATTTTCTCTTCAAAATATTACACAACCAAACCACTTCAACAGTATATACTTATTTTTTATACATGATCCTCTGTTGCTGCGAATTCAATAACACACATAGAGTAAAAAACTGGATGACTGGACCAGGACTCGATCCCGAGATCTCCGGCATGCCCTGCTGATGCATTAACCACTACGCCACCCAACCCGCTTCTCAGAACACCCATACGCTCTGTCACTAAGTTGAAGCTCTCCTCTCAAAACACATGGCTTGTACCAAAGTCTAGCTGCTGTGCTTGGACAATCCACTGTCCATGTATTGAGAACATCTTTTGAAGGTTGTAATTTCGTATATATTAATGAAAAGAGGAAACAACAGTTTTAAACTTATTTTTACACACCTGATCCTCTGTTGGTGCGAATTGAATAACACCCAAAGAGCGTAGTGGTTAACGCATCTGCACGGTATGCCGGAGATCCCGGAATCGATTCCCGGTCCAGTATTCTTGAACTAAAATATATACACGATGTTCATAAACATAAGTTTATTTCCTTATGTTGATATAATCGTAGGGGAAAACTTCGAGTTCAATATACATTCGTCCACACAGCGTAGTACACAAATGTATTGTCAAACAACAAACTACACTACACCAGACACGTAGCCAAGGGGTGGGTCCGGGGAGTCCGGACCCTTCCCCCCTTTCGGATTCAGAAGTGTAAAATATTAAGGAAGGATGAAACAAAAAGAAACGAGAAAAAGGTGAATCAGCGTTAAAAATATAAAACTACACCAAGCGTTTGGTTACTCTTGTGAGCTTTGTGTGGAGGAAACAGGGGGAGGATCACGTTGAAAATGGATATTATTGTAACGAAACATTCGGAATTATATCTATCTCCATGCTAATCCTATGATGATCGACTACTAATGACGATCGATAAACCGGTTCGATAAGACAGATTCTGAGGTAGAACTTAAGAAATGCCCAGAATCACCAGTAATATGAGCCATCCTCAATTTTGCGGCAACACATCCATTTTATAGAATGTCGTTACTCCCGAAAGAGATCTCGTTGCTATCCTTGACGGCATTAAGCGAAGATAAGAAAAAGAAGAAGAAAGAAGACAAGTAGAACCGAGTTCGAATGAACTCGGAAAACTATATCTTTTTCAATACCTTTTTTATATTCTTTTATTCAAGATTTCTTTATAGTTTATTATTATTATTATTATTATTATTATTATTATTATTGTCCTAACAAACCAATATGGGTATTGGATATGTTGCCAGCAAAATAGTTCAGATTGATTGATCTACTGGTGTGTAAACACAGTATTTCATGTCTCGCCCCCTCATTACGAAATCCTAACTAAACGAATGAATATATATTGCCAGTAAAATAGTTTATAATGATCGGGCCTCTCCTCGTGTGATAACCACAATATTTCGTCACAGACCCTCCCCCCCCCCCTTGCGAAATTCTGGCTACGTGCGTGCTACACCACAAGAAAAAGATCAGAATTAAACTAATGTTGCAGCAAATCTGAACACAACTGTTAATATGTTTTCTGCAGCAAGTTTCAAAACACCTATTTATACACAGTATGTCACAAAAGTAACGGATCTTTTTTTTTTTCTGTACAGATAACCTACTAGCTCCATCTATTGAAGCAATACATAATCGGAAAGCTGAATATCTGCTCAACAAAACGAGTGAAGAATCATGAGAACCGATTAATGGAGTGTCAAGTTATAGCAAGAAAAGTGAGTGTCGCTGGCGTCACCGTTACAAAAACACGACAAAGCGAAGAGCCAATATTATATTTCGTTTCAAGCTAGGTAAAACATTTACGCAAACATTGGAAAACGACCCAAAGCCAGGCAGACCGAAAAACAAAAATCACGATGATTGGTGGAACGAGTGTGTGAAATGGTCGCCCACGATGCGAATTCGACTGTGAGATAGGTGGCGGAGGAATTAAATACGACGAAAGACATGATTCACGAAATTTTGACAAAGGATATAAAGAAACGGAAAGTCTGTGCTCGATTTGTTCCGCACACCTTAACTGACGACCAAAGACCTGCTCGCATTGGACATTGCATGGACCTGCTTAAAACAGCCAGATGAAACAGAACATTCCTGGAATCAACTGTAACCGGTGATGAGACTTGGCGCTTCAAGTACGACCCGCAAACAAAACGCCAAGTACGTCCTCAGGTTCTCCGAAAGCGAAAACATTGCGTTTCAAACGTCACGTGAGAAGAAAATGTTGATTTTTGTTTTACGATTCCAAAGGTACTTCGGGAATTCGTTCTACAGGGTCAAACTGTTAACGGTGAATATTATTTGGGTATTATGGAGCGTTTGTGGAAGTGAATCGTTCGCGTAAGACCCGAGTATCAAGAGCCAGCCAGTTGGTCTTTATTGCACGACAATCCACCATTTCAGAGAACGTAGTTCGCGACTTTTTTGGTTAAAAAAACAAATCTGTTTTCTTCCACATTTTCCGCATTCGCCTGATTTATAGCCATGTGACTATTTCCTATTCCCAAATAAAATTTGACCAGGAAAGCAACATTTTATGACAGTGTTATACTGTTCAGACTGCCGTGACGAGGGTTATTGAGGCGATTCCGAAAAAGGGCATTAAAAAGCTAGCATTGGTTGAACGTGCCGAGTGATGTATTGATGCGGAAGGAATGTATTTTGAATAATAATATTTTAATAAACACAGTTTGTAAAATACCTAATTCGTTTTGTTTAATTTAAAAAGTTCCGTTATTTTTCCGACATATTGTGTATGCTTACTGCACAGGCGTAACAGCTACAGATGGTGATCAGAAAAATGGAAACACCTGAACGAAATTGCAACTTACCAGATTAATATGGTGTCGGGCCACCTTTCGCCTTCAGAACAGCCTTGATGCGACGTGGGATGGAGGCATAGAGGTCGTGAATGGTAGCAAGTGGAATTTTACACCATTCCTCGTGCAGGGCATCGGCCAGTTCTGTGAGAGAGGATGGAGGTGGAAATCGTCGCCGGAGTCGTGTTTCCAAGACGGACCACAGATGTTCAATTATGTTGAGATCTGGGGATTGGGCGGGTCAGGAGAGGTGTTGAACTTCATCCCGATGTTCCTCAAACCACGCTGCAACAACGTCAACTGTGTGAATGAGTGCATTATCATCCTGGAAGATGGTGTCATTGTCCGGGAACAACATCCGGACCATAGGATGCAAGTGGTCTCCTAAAATTGCGACATAATCGTTGGCAGTGATTCGTCCGCTAAGTGTGACCACAGGACCCAATGAAAACCATGATATGGCGGCCCACAGCATCACCGAGCCGCCGCCATGTTTCACAGTTGGGCGGAGACACTGCAGATCATAAGCTTCTTTGGGCGTTCTCCACACATAAACACGGCCCGTGGTTGGAAATAGGGTGAAGGGTGACTTATCCGACCATATCACACGTTTCCAGTCCTCAACGGTTCAAGTTACATGGTCGCGGCACCATTTGCGGCGTGCGAAAGCGTTATGGCCCCTGATGAGCGGTTTGTTCCGTGCAACACGACCCCGTAAGTTCATGTCATGTAATTCGCGGCGGACTTTGATTGTCGAAACAGGGTGGGGGAGGTGCTGATTGAGTTCCTCCGTCATTTGATCCGCAGTGGCACGAAGGTTCTGCGTGACAATGCGCTTTAATACACGGCGTGACCTGTTACTAGTGATTTTCTTCCGACCACTGTTCCGCTTTCCCGATTTGGTTTTCCCGTGTGTTGTGTAGGCCGTCATCACCTTCGACACTGTCCCACGCGACACACCTCACACAGTAGCCACTGCCGTCACACTCACTCCACATAATCGCGGACCAACAATTTGCCCTCTTTGAAAATCTGAGAGGTCTCCCATTTTACACTACCTCCATCTGCTGCAGCCACTGGACACTGCTGTTCCACTGCGCCTGACGTAGTATGGAGACTGACCTAACACACCACCACCAGCGGTCCAGCTCTGCGGGCTACACGACACCACTGCCAACTCATACATCTGACGTGTTGCCAACTACAGGTGTTTCCATTTTTCTGATCACCATCTGTACATGGCTTGTATTACTTCCTACACAAGGTAAGTGATAAAACACAGAAATGTAATAATTACCCATGTCTTGGAGTTGTTTTCCCGTCCTGCCTCGGAGTATTCCATCCGGCATTTTCCCTTTGTTTTAGTCTTGCCCAAGCTTCTGTCGCTTTCTTCCAGTCCATTGGTTCAGTTGGCATACTTGGCTGTGGTTGTAGCAGTCTGAAAAGAATAAATAAAAAATCTTAGCAAAGCCTATTATATTCTACAATATTCTATGTTATCTTTCTTGTAATTCAATTCACTGCTATGGAAAGATTATTACTGTCTCCAGTCATTGCAACTCCCTGATGCTCTTTCACGTCATTTTCTCCTCCCTTCTCAGTGGAACGCCAGGAAGACATCACTGATATTTTATGGAAGCAATAGTAGCAGGGAAACAATGACGGAGTTGATTGTATTACAGAAACACTTTCAAGCAAGTACTGATCACTCTTACAGTGTCAACATTCTGGGCAGTTATTACCCCCCCCCCCTGCCAGTTGGTCCACTGCTGCTGCTCTTAACATCAAACAATAATGAACATGTTTGAAAATTTAAGACTTCCTTTTAGCATAAGCAAGACTAATCACTGTATTCCTCATACACAAAAAGCAAAATGAAACGTACTCATTGGTTCTTAATACAGAAATACAAAAGCTCATTCAATAAAAATAACTGTATTACTATTTTTCAACATAGTGTCCCCTCGTAGTTCATGCACCCACGCCAGCGCTTGACAAGTCATCGATTCCATAGGACAAAAAGTCTTGCTCGCGGAAAATAAACGCGTGCATAACCCTTCATGCTCCGTTGACTGGACTTTCTCGTCATTCTGGAGCATCAATTTACTTAGCGCTTTAAGTGGGTCAAAGATGTGGAAATATAAACCTGCGAGATCGCACGAACATGAAGGCTGGCTAAGCACTCAAAACCGTAGTTCCTCCATGGTGGGGAATGTGATACCATTTACGATAAATGTACAGTAGAAGTATTTCAAAGTTTTCCGTTACTAGTTTAGTATAAAATGTTAACTTAAATTCAATAGATATAGTGTAACAATCATTTGAAAAAAAAAAAAGCGCTGGTAAATTTGACCCCTTCCCCTTGGCACTAGACATGACAGATACGGGCTTAGTAATTCTGGGGTAATATTTTAATGTGACACTGTCACAGTGCAAGTTAGAGAAAAAGAATTCAGAATAGGTGGAAGAATATGACAAAATATAGATGACAACTAGGATCTTCATCTTGAAAAAGACACCAAAAAGTCTTACAACTTACAGTCTTACAAACGGAATATAAACGCAAGGCAAGGTACCTTACATCATTTTATTTCTAGATAAGAGTTAACAGTACCTCTCAGTGGCCTTTATTTCAGGCTTCTTAGACAGGAGTTCAACATCTCTTAATGGAAGTAGCTCCCGACTGCCTCACAATGTTACGTCAATACCGAAAATTATAAGCCTCCTACCGGGAATTAAACCCAACACCACATACGCTAATCATTCCACTACATGGCAGAATATACACCAAATTCATAGTGTACATAAATTCTACAAGAGTAACTCATGCTCGTAGTCTGGATGTAAACATATATTCAGAAAAACCTGCACATACACCTCTCTTTCAGAAACTGTATGCCCTTGTACAACTGTAATTATTTTCTTAAAATCGTAATTATTACTATATACCCGTGTTTCCCGTTAAGACTGGCACATATTATGCGTCCGTTTGAAACCTTTCTCAAGCCACTGTGTCAAAACTAGGTAATGAAGAGCATGGACAAAGCGCCTTTAAATTATTACACGTACATAGTAAGTATATTATGTGACTAAATTTATGCCTCATTTTTCGCTACTTTGAGTACTTTAAAAAAAAAAAAATTACGATTTTCACCTGCAAAAATTAAAAACGTGTCTGTAAACCAGAGCAACTTCACTCATTATGTTTCACCTTTTTCTTTATTTTTTCACGCTAGACTTTGAGTCAATTACGTTGATGCTTAAAAGAAACGCTTAAAATGTCACACTTATCTTGCTACAAAGTTGAATTATTACACTCTTATTGTGTGCAATATATATTTAGTGCACTCTCTCTCTCTCTCTCTCTCTCTCTCTCTCTCTCTACATATATATATATATATATATATAAGTGAAATTCCTATTTCAAACTCGTCCAGGATTTTTTTATATATGTAAAGGGCCGAAATGTACCAGCCCAAATGTGAAGGAATCGAAGCTACCACACATACACAAAATAAAACTGACCGCCTTTATCGAAGATATTCTAATAATAAAACTAACATTAATTATGAAACAAAATAACACTGCTCGCCTCTATCAAAAGTATTCTAATAATAAAATAAACATACCACATCTAATGATTCATTTGGAACACATATAAAGAGCTGCACAATAATTAAGACTGGGCTTACTTTACTATTTTATAATACAAATAAAAAAAAGTTCCTTAAACAAGTGAATATAGTATTTTGTAGAAGATATTAGTATGTGTACCCTAATTGTTCTGTAATATGAATTTTGGTGACGATATTTATATATCTAAAAAGTCAGTCATGCAAAATAAGTTAACTAATTCTATAGTGATGTTACTTAAGCTCCGTTCTACTTTCCACGAAAAGAATGATCTTCGACATTATAAATCATAAGCGAGAACCGGTATATTCAGCATGGTATGGCCGTTGGTATATCATGTCTCTTGTTTCTTGTTTGTGGTTTCCTTTCCCTCTCTTCATCCAAATCCCCTTTCACCTATTCCAAAATGCAAAACCAAATAAATTAAAGAAATAAAAGGCAATGATGATAACCCGTGCCGGTTTTAATTTTCAGATACCGGTTCTAAAAGACGGGCCTGAGCCTTAAAAAAAAAAAAAAAAAAAAGTTATAAGCGGGAGCAGGAAATTTCGGTGTAGGAAAACTTGGTGTACGGAAAACTCGGTGTGGGGAATGGTAGATGTAAAGAAAGATTCGTTGTAGTAGACCGTGGATACATCAGAAACTTAACTTGGAGAATAAAGAAGGGTATTAGTTCAAGTTCAAATTTTGTGTAGAATATACTTTTACAGTCTACTATAAGAAAGTTAAAAAAAAAAAAAAAAAATGAAATAATTTGAATTCGAGATTTCAACAAATTTTAACACTTCATGACCCTTACATGGCGAGAGATTAGCTTTCCGATGTCCGTCCGTGTGATTTAGCAAAGCGATCATCACCACCAATCGAGATTTTATTTGAAACTTAAGTTGTTATGCTGTTTTAGAGGGTGCCTTCTAGAATTTACTGCTTCCAAAAATAAATGTAGGCTGCTGAAGGAGTAAAGGTGAAAATTCCATTGTTTTCAAAAACTGTTCTAACAATTTTATTTCTATTTTACAAATAAATGTTTAAATCATTTGGAATCAGTATGATTTTGCGATTCTGGTCTTTTGAAAAAAAAAAAAAAAATGATGTTGAGGCTTGACATCGGCGCTTCGACGCTCATATTGGTGGGAGCCATGGAGATTGCTGGATGTCTCCCAAAGGGAGAAGGCGTTAGCGACCTTCCAAAGTGGACGGTTACATGCAGGTCACTCCCATAGTAGTAAGAAGAAATACAGAAGCACTACTTCCAGATTGCAGTCGCTGACAAGTAATTTTGAAAACGGGAACATTGTTGAGTATTTGAGAGGAGTGGTCTACAAATTGTCATATTGACAAACAATTATAAATCTCGGATATGTTATATATATATTATCCATAGTTTATATTGTAGGTGCTTTTAGATGTAGTAAATATATTTTATTGAATTTATTATTTTTATTTATTATTTTAAGCTTTGTTCCTATTATTACCTCAATACTATTTCTGCAATTTTATCTGGTCAAACCAACCCACTTCATATTGCCCGTCCCACTAACACTTTTTTGATTAACATATTTTTGCATCTTACATATGTATATATGTTCTATAGTGTACTATGTTGATGGTGTTTATAGTTGTTTTTATAGTTGTTCTATACGCGGTGGCTCAGTGGAAGAGCGTTCACCTCTGGTGCATGGGGTCCCTGGTTCGATCCGAGCTCACGCCATGTTAAGTGTATGGTGGACAAAGACAGTGTGTGTGAGTTTCCTCGGATTCTCTCGTTTTCTCCCACTTTCTTCGTTCCACCATTTCATTAACTTCTCATCATCACCGTCTCCTTTAGCCTAGCCGGCATAACCATGGAACGTAAAACTCAAAGATTTTATTTCATATCATTTTAGTTGTTCTATAACTCTTTTCTATAACTATTCTCTGAACTTATAGTTGTGATTGTTTTATTTCTGACAAAAAGTGTCAGATTGATTATATGGTGAAAACTAATTATAGTAATCCCCACAAGACATGTAAGAGATATCGGACCCAATAAAAAAAATCTTTCCTTGAAATACGTAAGAACATTTTATTCGGTGCATTTTATGTTGTTTTCGTTATCACAATATGAAATTTTATAAGTTATCGTAAGCCGTAATATGCAATATATATTACACCGAATCCACCTTATACCAAATTTACGTATTAATATAACAATATCAATAACTAAAGTATTAATGTAACAATACCAATAAAACGACAATAAGTACGGTATTATAGAAAATTTCTTTCTGTATTAACGTAAGTGCTGAAGACTGCAGCACCGCAACCATCTCCTGGCGTTTGGCTGGCCGCTTGCGACAGAAACTGAAGCATGTGAATTGGCATACTTTGGGCAACAAGTTGAATAGCTTCTAGATTCATATCTACAACAACAACAACATATAAATACTTCAAAATTTTCAAATTAACTTTTGCTTTTATTACAAAGCAAAATTACTAGCATTTTTGTTATAGAAGTAAATAAATAAATGAAAAAAAAAAAAAAACTAATTACAAAATCAAATCATTAAGGAGCATTCACGTGGACTAATGTTTTCAGATTGCGAGATTATACGAAGAAGCGAGAGAAAAGGAGACACTATAGTCTATACATTTATGACTAGAAAGTGACAGAGGAAGATAGGTGATTAGCTGTTTTTTTTTTTTTTTTTTTTTTTTTTTTTTAAATGATTATCTTAAATTTAACACACAAAATCGTATATGTGAAAAAGGTTTGCTTCAGCATTTCGATCACCTATGATCGGCCTCATAGAAATGAAGCATATGTGAAACAATTTTGAAATGGCGATTCAGTTGACTATCTTTGATTAGAGAGGGATTTTACATGTACTACCGTATGTAAGGAAAGGTGGCTTCTGACAGTTGGGTAGAGCACGTGAAGTACTGGAAGCGCTGTTGCCAGACGCTGGGCAACAGAGACAGCAGCTCTGGCGACAAACTTAAGACAATTAACAAGTCGTCTCAACTACCCTCAACAACGCAGTCAGAGACCTTCGTTGCCTAACAACAGCGTGAAAGAATACTGCTATGATTGGCGAACAATCCTCCCTCTTGTTTTGTTTACAACATGTGCACCTATCTGTCAGAGACCACCTTTCAGTAACTCGATAATGGTCATGTCCGTGGATTTTCTCGGGGTACGTCCGTTTCCTTCCACTTTCTCATTCCACCAATTCTTTCATCATCATTCGTTTGGCTTAATCATCCGTCTCCTTTAACCTAAAGGGCATGCGTTGGAAGGTTTTTTTTTTTTTTTTTAAAGGACTGACAGCATGACTATATTTGTAGTCTTCTTTCTTTCTGTGAAAACTCTTAATCACACTTCGTTGAAATCGAAAACTAATTTTTTTCTTTATTGTATTGTATTATTTATGGTATTGAAAACAATGCTAACCAATGTACAGCACTTTTCGAAATGCCTACCATGTCTGCTAGCTGTCACACTTTCAGCCGACGATCATCCAATACCATTTTATGGATTTTCTTCACAATATTTGGCGTGATCACCTAATTTAGTCTACCACTTCGATGTTTCGTCTTTGCAGCTCGTATCGGCCTCATTTAAAGTCTGGCAACCAATATTTTACTGTTGTAACAAAGAAGCAGACACTCCAAGAGTAGAATTTCGCTCGGCTTTAATACTGGTTAGACTGAGACTAAGTTCAAATGAAAGTATTGCATTATATAACGATGACTCATTTTTTCCACGTTTACAAATTTACTGAGTGTTCACTATTAATGGTTTCCACAAAAAAGAACATAGCTAGGAACAGGAGTTTTTCGCAAGTTGCGAAATCGCAAAAGTTTTCCGGCAAAGCCGAGAGTTGGTTTTTCAACGTACTATGTCAGATTGAGTAAGGAAATAAGTGTTTTGAAGTCGCGACAAAATGCGATAACTGATATTTTGAGCGAAATATGCCGCAAAACGCGACAAACTGCGATTTAAAAAAAAAAAAAAAAAACTTCGGTTTCAGTTATTAAAATACAGAAATAAAAAGTACAATTTTCCAAGCAACGCTGATTACTACTGACTTCCGTTTATAATGGATAGTTCATACTTGAAGTAACTGCTATGAACTTATATCAACAACTATAAACTTATATCAAGTAATGGATAGTTCACACACAGTTCCTCAGTGATTTCTTGACCCGACTACGATAGGTCCCATAGTAGTGGAGCTATGAACTTTAATAAAAGTTATCTTGTTTCATGTTTTCGGCAGCCTATAACTTCGAAACTATCCACTTTTGAGCACAGGTCCATATGAACTTTTTCTTCTTATTTTCATGTGAGGAACCTACTCCCAAAATATGGCATCATATTTTTGTAACACCCTGTATATCGGGCTATTCGAGAAACATTGAGAAAAATCACAAATTAAAGATGGAACACTCCAAGTTTTCAAGGAAAAAATTTTCGTGCATAGTTATCAGGTTTGCCGCTAGGCGATAGTAGTAGTAAATATGGCGTTTAGTAAACTAAGCATTTGTATTTTGTTTTGGAAAATGCAAAAAAGTTGTTCGATTTCGAACAAACCGGGAAACCATCGAAAAATCTCGCATCTTGTTACATGTTTGTCTTCAGGTATCTCCTTCCCTGTTAAGAGCTGGGACCTATAAGCAATTTTGATAGTTGTGCTACTCGTAATTTAAAACAAATCCTTGTCGGAATTACCTGTCCAAATGTAATTATGTCCTTCTCGAAGGTTCACTCCCAATAAAGAAGCAGACACTTGGAGACAAATATGATAATATTTTCTATTCTTCTCTCGCTCACATTTTATCCCTCCCTCATTTTTCCTTTCTTTTCAGTCTTTTGTCAATGCTCTTACAGAGCAAAAATTCAACAAAGGAACATGTTCATTTCATTCACAAGGATAATCGAGTTCTTCAAGGTCAATTTTGAATAATTATTTGCTCTTTAGCGTAAAGCTACAAAGGTGTCCAATTGCATTATCAATCAACTTACCAAGACCAGCTTTCCTACATATGACATAGGGTCCGCTTCGAACAGCTTGTTCCACAGTCTCATTGTCATCCAATGGCTCTTCCACGTTCTCCTCTTCTTCAACCTCCTCTTCCCCTTCTTCGCTTCCTTCCTTTTCAACCTCTCCATCCTCATTCGTCACTATCATCATCTTCTTCTTTTTCATGTTTTCTCTAGCTCGTTCTCGCTCTTTCTGTTTCCATGCCTGTTGCATCCTAGGAATCTCGTGAGAATAATACAGAAGGAAGTGCAAATACACGTCCTTCAGTTCTTTTGGTGTCTGAACGTTGTTTAACCTGAAAAAGTAATAAATTATGTAATGAATCACTTTAACAAAGATAGTCTGAAACATTTTGTTACAATCAACACTAGTTATCTCTTATGAAACCCTGGGAATACTAACTGGATGCTTACTTTTTTAGTATTATTTCGGCACTAAAAAAGAGCTTCGGCTTCACATGTTTTAGAATATGTTATTTAACTTTAGTCCTTTTTTTTAAGAGAAAACAAGAATACCACATTTTTAAAAAAGTTCTTGTTGATTTACATTTTAAAAAAAAAAAAGTTAAATAACACTAGGAAAAAATCTTCAATTAGTACAGAAATACTACTCCAGAAACAGGCATTCAATTAGGATTCTCAAGGCACATAATAAGTTAGTAGTTCTTAATCTATGTAATGAATTACCTGCTCATACTTTATTATATATATATATTACTACAGATGTGGGGCCGCGGTGGCTCAGTGGTAGAGCGTTCACTTCTGGTGCGTGGGTCTTCTCGAGTTCTTCCTTTTCCTCCCACTTTCTTCATTCCACCATTTCCTTCATTTCTCATCATCACCGTCTCCTTTAGCCTAGCCGGCATAATCGAGTGACGTAAAATTTAAAAATTTCATTTCATTTCATTTATACTACAGATGCGAACAGAAGACAATTGTTCAAGGTTTAAAAATTAGTTTTAAAGAGGAAACTAATGTCAATGTGAAAAAAGGGAAACAAAATTTTTGAATACAGCCTGTGCGAAAAAATCGTTGTTTCATTAATAGAAGACAATTCTGGAGGTAAAGAGATATATATATATTTTTTTAGAAGTATCTAGTTATAAAGCTATTTGGGATTTTAAATAGGTAATTGCCTTATTATGACTGGTGAATTTGTATGATCAGAGTCAATAAATATAAGTAATTAAGTAAGCCTGTAACTGCTGAAATTTGAACGTTAGTATTAGGCCTAAACTTTAAGTACTTTTGCATCCTTTATCCTTAAAGTAAGCTTCTACACAAGGACCTATGCTGACAAGACCTAAGATAAAAATATAGCACTTATAGACCCGTTGATTAAACAGAAGGAAATGTTTTTCCAATCATTTCGCCAGGCAACATGTGGACATCATTCCAAAGAGTAAAAAGAACACGAAAAAGTAAGCTTAAGAGTCTTCATCCCGGCGAAATTAAAATACCGCTAATTTTACAGTAATTATGTGATATCTTCAAATAGATAAAAGATAATCGAAATGTGGAACAAGAGCGCCCTAGGCAATATTGCTTTACATGAGAAACCGTTATCATGACTCACTTATTTGCTTTCGATTTCGAGCCATTTTGAAAATCGGCATTTATTTTCGCGTTTTTAAACAGCTAAAAACATAAAGCCACTAGGTGACTTGTGATAACCGTATCTCACGCAAAATAATATTGTCTATGGCGCTCTTGTTCCATATTTCAATTATCTTTTATCTATTTGAAGATATCACAGAATTACTGTAAAATTAGCGGTATTTTAATTTCGCCGGGATGAAGACTTAATACGATTCAACAATTGAAATGATTGGGAGAAATGTTTCCCTTTTTCATTCAACGGAGCTGTAAGTGATAGTTTTCATCTTGAATATTATTTTGTGAACTAGGAAACGTTTAAACACCTTTGCAATTATTCAACTTAAAGAATCTTTCTCAGGCACCAAGTGCATTTTCTTTGAGTATAATACATATATACCCCAAAAGAAATATTTTTGCAGATTTAGTGGCTTTGTTCATTTTATTTAAAGATATAAATTGATTCATACTTGTATATTTGTTAAAATATAATTACTTATTGCATCTAAATAGTACTGTAATTGTATTATACTCCTTTGACAATCACTACTAGCGACAAGTCGACAGAACCAAATAAGATGTCTAGGAGCAAATACTGAAACTTCTCAAGGTCTAATTATTAACTAAAAATTCAATAAACTACAAATCCACAAAGAGATCTGGGAAGAACGAAGAAAAGAACATATCGTCAAAGTAGAAGGCAGCATAATTCAAATTTATAATGGTGTATTGAAGTTGTTTAACTAGTACTTAAAGTAACTGAATGGTAAAGTGGAAAATTGTAAAAACTTTTTAAGTTAATGATTACAACTACAATCTTACAGTTTCTTTTCAATGATCGGCACAATTCTACGAAACTAGCTTTACATTACATTTGTCATTACAAAATGTCTAGTGTAAAATGCAAGAGAATACTGAAACCGTCTGAAAAAAGAACAAAAATTTGTGACAAAATAAGACTATTCGTATTCGAGTTATGTATCTTACAGCATCTATCAGCAATTATCCTAATGCAAAGTGTCTATAGTAACGAGGGGGAAGATCTCTGAAGCAATGTTTCGAGTACAAAGCATTTGTATTATCAAAAGTTTTCATATTATCACTGTTCAATTAGGAACACATCATTAGCGCAAAACGACATTCTGAGAAAAAACAAAAATTACATGTGAGTCCCTGAGATAATGATGAAGGCGACCAAGTTTGCCGAAACAGTATAGTAGAATTACAGTACCCTTTAGATGCAGTAACTATTTCTTTAAATTTTGTAATTTATTATTATGTAATTATAAAAAGAGATAGTAAAAAGAACAGTTTGGCAATTTAGAACTCGATTCGATGGAAGCAAATTGTTCATATGTTTTTTCTCAATCAGCTTACGTATTACTTCATAGTTTTGAGGTGCTTGTACCTTTGACTGATATAACATAAACCTTATTGCTATAATATCGTATTGCAAGTTCGTTTGAGAATACTGTAATGTTTGATATATTATACAAATCTATTTTCTATACAAGGAATTGAACTTACTTTTCAATATCATCATCTGACAAAATTCTGACGCTATCACTTATAGGTTGATCTGGGTTTTTCATCAACTGATCAGTCTGACGCATTTTCTCAAACAATCGCAGAAGATTCATCTTGCGTGTGCGTAGCTGGCACTACTAAAAATACAAAATTGAATTGCAAATAATATTTAGGTTTCCTCTCTGTGTATTTACACTACACAAATTTCATATTAAGTTTTCTCTGACAAGCAGCAACAATCTTTCCAGTATTTTAGTTTGCATGAACGTTGACTGTAGTTATTGAAAGAAATCAAAAATAAAAAGAGAGTATTTATTTTGAAAATGGAAAATAAATTTTGCGGTAAAACAGATGATAACCATGCTTTAAACTATCTACATTTCTGAAATATTTGAAAGTGTAAGAAGTTTAATTTTTTAAATATCTTTACCATACTCAGTATCGAAGTTTAAAAACATATTGGGAATCTGACAAGGACAAGTGAAAACTGCAATAATTAAACAGATAAAGTGTTGTACGACTTCTCTCACTAAACTGCCACTGCAATTTTACAGTTCTTTTTTATGTCTCTGTATATCAGTGTAGATAATACATGTAAATCACTATAAAACCATTTTACCATCGAAGTTTTCGATAAATAAATTTAATGGGGAAAATTAAAGATTATAATAATAAGTATACCGATACGTTTGTAATTAATTGTTGTTAGTTCTACCCTGTCCGATACTCAACATCTTTTTAATCAATGTTTAATCTTTTTGCCTTGTCCTGATAGTGATACAAATGTTTGCTCAATATTGATTTCAAATAATATAATACTGAACAGAGGTAAGACTATACTTATTTCTATTAAAAGCCAAAGTTTGTTAACCTGAATGAAGCCATGTGACGTTTGATAAGTTAAATTAAGATATGCATTTCAACGAAATATTTTCCAGTAAAAGTCCTTTTTTTCTCTCGATATTTCGAGGACTTTATTCCTATCAACATTGACGAATATTTTATTACTTTGGGATTATTTCTTGCAGTGCTATTTATTCCATATTTATTTTTCTTCTGGTGTGCGAGAAAAAGACATCTTCATGGCCAAGTCGAAATTAGTAGTTCTGCAAGCTTGTTCCCTTCTAAAATGAGACAACTTAAAAACACTGTACACTGAATATAAAATGGGGTACCATCTTTGTTTATCCATACTTTGACTTTCAATAGAAAATAGTCCGTTGAAATGTGTACCTTAGCATATAACCTTATTTTATTTAAATCAATACTGTCAGCGTCAATTTACTATGATGTTCGGGATGTAATCTTACCTTTTCATCATACTTGTACACCTTTCACAGGTCGTTAATATTCAGCTCTGGTTGAGGGGCCGCGGTGGCTCAGTGGTAGAGCGTTCACCTCTGGTGCTGGAGGTCCCGGGTTCGATCCCAGCCCCCGCCAAGTGAACTTTGTGGTGGACAAACACCGTGTGCGTGGGTTTTCTCGGGGTTCTCCCGTTTCCTCCCACTTTCTTCATTCCACCATTTCAGTCATTACTCATCATCACCGTCTCCTTTAGCCTAACCGGCATAACCGTGGGACGTACAACTCAAAGATTTCATTTTTTTTTCAGGTCTGGTTGCACGTATTCCTTTCTGTAAAATGCAATGAACGGCACTTCGAAATGCTGGTTTCTCATGAACTCCAGGGACTTTTTAATATTGCCTACGGTTTGAAGTCCTTTTCTTGAGCGTTCGCTTATCTCACTTTTTCTGTGACCATCCTATAAAAACAATGAACATATTCTTGAGTTATTGTTACATTGAACTGGCAGTAAATCAATTAATGGTAATTTACCTTATCACTTTTGCGGCACAAAATGCAAATAACACGTTAATGTTTCGGATAATGGAACTTTCCTTATCTTCAGGACAAGGTTTTTGTTTTTCTTGTAACATTTCTTATCAGCTATGAGGCTGTGTAAAACGTCGACGTACATCTTCACGTACGATCCCACAGGGAAACGAACTCTGGTCCCTGTGCCGAATCACCGATATAGACAAAACAACGACGTCAGAAAATCACATTAAAAGCAAATAAATGGGCCGCATCCAGAAAGTAAGTTCATCAGTGTAAGAATGAAATCAGTCATAATCTACACCCCTAAACAGCTTCAGTTTTAACTAGTTTTATATATCTATATCTAATGGTTTATCTTTATTGTTTCAAGATATAAACGTATATCATATCTTATTATATTTACCTTTTAGTGTTCTGATTATTTTTTCAACTACATTGTATTAAAGGTTTAGGATCAAATAAGGCTTCTTAGAGCTTTAACCTCGACATGTAAAACAATCGAAATCAATTAATTAGCACACGCACCATCATAGACATCTCGTCACTGGCCTATTAACCATTGCAGTAGCCTCATTATTTTGTCAAGTTTTATTGTTCTTTTTATTGCTTTATTGAGTGCTTCATATACGTGTAGTCCCTGGTTTGATTCTCGTGTAAGTGCCTGTTATAAACACAAATAGTGGTTCGAATCCCATTTTAAATAGTAGATTCCGTCTCATCTAGCCCCAGTACTGAAGAGGGACACTAAAACTCTTGTCAATCAATCAATCTACAAAATCCATCACATGTGAAAGAAAATTAGTAATCACAAATGAAGATTGAGAGGCAAACAGGGTAAGCTTTTTATGCGTATATTAGCTGAATCAGTGTTGAGTAGTTTCGTTTGTTTTGGTTTTAACACAATATGGTACAAAAATTTTCTTACCCACGTTTGATTTTGAACTTCACTGTTTTTTGCCTTCAGAGAAAAATGGTTGAAATCCTTGTTAAATGAATGATTGACTCAATATAGGTGAAGGTATCCTAACATCATGTACATGTTCCTTATTCTAGTGCGTGCATTGTCATATTATTTAATATCTACGTAACTCTAGTTAAAACAGCAAAGCCATACCGTCCACTTCAGAAATAGACAACACGACAAGATAGAATTCCTACACTATGTATAATCGGTTGACAAAGAATTTTTATAATGTGTATAATTGATTTTAATTTTTCACTGACAACGGTTTTGAATTAAATATACTATTAAAATAAATAAAATGTACCTTTCCCCCCCCCCCCTTTTCTTTCTTGCGAAGTTAACTTACTGGCACCATCGTACTGTTACTATAGGTGAGTCAAGAAATTCTGTCACTTTCGTTCTCAACAAAAGGTTAAGGTACGAAAAAACACACTTTCGGTTGCAAACGTTTGTTAGGTAAAGAACGGATAGGCCGGTACGTATTTCCCTTCCTTCGTTGGCTTTGAACCATTTATTATTTTTGAAGTTTCTTCTTTCGGAAATACAGAGGTTGTTCCTACGTTTGGCCGATTTCGTTCCTTCCCACTCCCCGGCAGAATGGACTCACCCGACCTGGCTCGTGGCTTCCTGGGAACGGAGTTGTTTTTCCGCGCGGACGTCAATAACACACAAAACAGGACCATTGTTGTGAGTGTTGTGTTAAATTTGTTTCCAAGTGTGTGGGTTTCCGCTCTGTGACCAAAATGCCGCCCAAACTAAGCTGGTTTTGGGAAGGTTATGTTGCGGCTCTTTATGACGACCACTTTAGTGTTTCTGTCATTAGAAAACAGTGCAAGAAGAATGGTTGCAACACCAGTTTAAGTGGAATAAAAAATGTTATTAAAAAGTACAAGGACAACGAAGCTCCACCATTTGGATCACCAACGAAGTTGCCTAGGAAGCGGGAATGCATCAAGGCCACCTCCTCCATGCAGAGGAAACTTCGCAAAATGGCAATGCAAGAAAATCCGCCAACACAAAGGTGTATGGCTAATCGTCTTGACGTGTCTTTGGGGACTGTGAGCCGGGCGTTACATCATCAACTCAAGCTGGAAAAAGTCATGAAAGCTCGCGGCCATCTTCTCACGGATGCCCACCAAAAGGAACGAAAGTGTAACGCTCGGAAGCTGTACGAACATCTGGCAAAACAAATGTGGCTGTACGTCGTAACGCTCGATGAAGCATGGATTTACCTTTCCGACTGCGGCAAACCGAGAGCCATCATGTACCGAGAGAAGGGCGCCAAAAGCTTCAGAAGGTGGGTCCGTGTCTGTAAAGAATCCTTCCAAAAAGGGTTCATGGTCGTTACTGCCTACTGTTACCGAAGTAAACTGAAGATTCGTAGGGTGGCGAAGAACTGCAAAATAAATTCGCGGTATTTTCAGGAGCAGATCATACGGCCGATCTACGAGCATGAGATTCCAACAATGTACGGAAATGACGCCAATCTGGTGCGCATTCACATGGACAAGGCCTCATCACATACCTCACGATCGTCCCTCGCATTCTACAGGGAGATGGAGGAGGCAAGTGGTGTACAGGTGATACCCTTCAATGAGATACCTGTTAAATCTTCAGATGCAAGTCCTATGGATTATTGTGGATTTGGATTACTGAAGCGGGCTTTGGGAAAACGGCGTGTGACAACTGTGGAAGGACTTCGGAAAGCTGTGCAAAGGGAATGGGACAAGATTCCCCTCCCAGTTCTTCAGAAGCCTATTACAGTGGAAATTACCTGTCGGGCTATTGTTAGGAACCAAGGGAAACACATCGAGCGCTTACGAACCTGGCGCCATGGATTCTTCTAAATTTTTAGGTAAGTCGTAATTAGCCAAATGTAGACTGAACAACCTCTATATAAACAAAAACTGCAATTTTCCGTTTCACTACAATATTTATATATCAACACAAACCGTTCTTAAGTTCCATACTTCTTCTGTAGCACACCGACAAAATAATAATAACCATAATGGCTCGAAACACTGACGGAAATGTCACGCTTGATCCATGCATTACATGTAAAATCAAGAAAACCAGAGTAAAGGCTTTTGCTACATTCTATGATCATCACATACCTGTAGAAAGATTGTGGGCTTTCAGAATGCCTGCTTCTAAATCCATTCTGCTTCTTCTTCTGGTTCATCCGAGCCTTCAGGGAACGAAGTAACTAGTACATCACGGAGTTGCATACGCTCTGGAATATCTGTATTCCTTATCTGAAAGTAAGTAAATTTTAAAATATTTTACTTAAAAGGAAAGCATCCTTAATCTTTAAATGCAAATCCTGTAAGAATATTAAATAAACATTCTTATTTTTACTCAAATTAGTGGAAGATGAGACTTTTTTTTAAGTGCACGTACTTCGATATTTGTATTTTCTATTTTCATTCGTATCGAATCCTATGTTACGTAAATTAATAACAATAAAAAAAATACTACTTCTATATCACTAACTGATTCTTAAATGCAAAAACAATACGTGAACTATGTACTGAAGAAAAAGAGCTACAATACGGATTTGTTCCTAAAATAAAGAAAATCTTCATGAGGGAAGTATTGCACATGCCTATCTAACTTTAGTATTAAACTACATAATCTCTTTCAATCTATGTTTGTATTGTGTACGAAATGAACAACCTACCTCATTATGAAAATCTGTGAAGTGGACACGTTTCATTTCACTGGGCTCGTAAATTTCAAATTTAGATTTCTTTGTAGGTTTCTTGCGTGTTGCTTTCTTTCCTCTTCGCATGTAAACTAAATGAATACATTAATTAATATACAAAATCAACTTGCCATTGTAATGGCAACTACTGTATGGTACTGTACTGTATGTATTGCAATGGAGGTAGCTACTTACTGTATTCACACATTGCTTGCATATACGAAAAACAGCAGAAAGTCTTCTGGTACACTATGAAAAATTAAAGAGTGTACCCGAACCCATTGGAATTAGTGATTTCTTGTCGCGTATCCAACTTTTATCCAGTGAGCTTTGATTGAGATTCAGTTCCGGCTCCTAGTCCTAATAAAGTAGGATTCGCAAGTGGGGTTTCGGATTTATGAGATCTTATGGAGCAATCGTACCTTATTAATGATATGCTCACAGGTAGACAAATGTTTAGATATTCCTGATACTGCAAGATTTTGGACCTGAGTCCTTCACATGTTATTTTTAATCCTCGTTAATACAGTTCTTTTTGTCATTTTGATTTACAATTGTATACAATGAAAATTACTAAATACGTACCTGAAGAGCTAAGATGATTTACATAGTAATTCTTATGTCTCGTAAAGTTACTTTCTAATTTCATCGGAGATTTAAGCGATACATTAAAACCATACTTGTTGGCAGCTTTTCGTAGTCTATATTAAAATTATTGCGTATTACAGAAAATATGAAAACTTCCAACTTACTAAATAAAATTAGTTTCATCTGTATTTAAATATTTGAAAGTTCCGGCAATCAACACATTTACATTTAATATTCGTAATACATTTGTATTTGCTACTATAATGTATGCTGTTCTTGAACAAGAGGTATCCATCCTTTCTTATTATCAATCTTAATTACTTTATGCACGTGGAAAAAAACTGAATACAGAAACTAAGGATTCTATGAAGCAGTGACTCCTATGCAATATTGAGCGCTGCTGCTGCCATTGCAGACATTGACTGGTACAACCTGTCTCAAAACTGATTTTAAATACTTCTTAGATGTTTCGAGATTTTTAATTTCTAAATTTAGCTAAACAATACTCTATGAGACTGCGCGATAGGACACATTGGTTGGCAAACATTGCATTAATGGAATATACGTATAAATAACCACTATGTTCTTTGATTCGATTTCCATATGTTATTTCGTTCTCGAGTTATATTTCTCTTTATATCACTTTCACTAAGTTTCAGCGGGATGTTACTCCGAAATTTATATACATACATATAGGAAAATTTTATATGGCATTGTACGGCTACCACTAAAAATTTACTAGTATCAAAGCGTTGTGTAGCAATCCATGTCTTCATCGCTGGAAGAGGTGATAGTTGCACGGCACCAAATTCGGGCTGTGTGGTAGGTGATCGAACACCTCACATCCACAACCATCCAAGAGCTCTCAGTAGGCTTGGACGTGTGTGGACATGCGTTGTGAGAAAAACACCTTCGCGTTAAGTTTTCCCCGGCGGCGCCTTAACTTTCTGTGTTTCACAATACCTCTTTGAAATAATTGTTGTGCCACGTTCAAAGATGGGATTTTCTGTTGGAGCGCACATTGTAACACGTCACAGAAAGCACAGTAAGAGCATCTCAGTCCTCACACTACAACAGCTGGATGCGTACCAAGTGTGGCAACGTCCTGACACCAAGATGACTCTAGTCCTGCCCACTACCGCGATAGGCCAAAACGTTTGCGACTTTCTCGACAGCCCTTCTTCATAGATGCTGATCTGTTTACATCCGATCAAACTGAAGTTATTGCTTACCTAACATATTCGACCCTGCCATCTTCAATCTGCTAGATGTGATGGCCAAGGGTATAGACCATTGCACGACATCTCAGTTTCCACTGCAGCAGACTTTGTAGTTATATTAGTAGATATTATTTATGTAGTTTTTACTTTAAAAAAAAAACTTAGATTACATTGTGAGCTATAATCATTTGACTGAAAATCAACCCTTTTTATCTTGTAGCAATTAAATACAATTTTGCCTGAAACTCGTATGGTCATATCCTTGGAGATGTGCAATAAAAGCAAACTTTTTTCGCCGCCTTTAAAAAATATTCAAAATAGAAACTTACCACAAACGTATTATTGCTTCTTGGTAGCACTCGATCCATACATGCTGGTTTTCACTCACATTTACTTCGTAGGATTTCCAAAAATCTCTTACTCCCTTTGAGAAATATCTTACCAGTGATGATTGTGAAATTCATTCTTATACACACACTCGTGTATATATATACACAGGGTGGTAGGTAACTCCACCGACAAACTTTGGGAGGTGATTCCTTATATGAAATGAAAGAGAAAAGTTCTAATAAACATGGGACGAAAAACGTCTCCTTTCAGAGTTATGAACCGCCGAAAATTCGAAAATTCGCGTTTCGAAACGCTCTGCCTTCGATCCTAAACTACAGGACCGATCCCAAGTGGTTTAAGGAATTACAAAGGAACTAGTATACGAACTATCTAAATATCCATGTTTTACGAACGCGTTATTAGTACTTAAAAGACCTCAATTTCCTTTTTACAGTTCGTTTCGCCGATAACAGAGGATGGTAAAACATGGATACTTAGATAGTTCGCATACTAGTTCCTGTATAATTCCTTAAACCGCTTGTTATAGGTCCTATAGTTTCTAAGGCAGGGCGTTTCGAAACATGATTTTTCGAATTTTCGGCGGTTCATAACTCTGAAATGAGACGTTTTTCGACCTATGTTTATAAGAACTTTTTTCTTTCATTTCATATAAGGAATCACCTCCCAAAGTTTGTCGGTGGAGTTACTTACCACCCTGCACACACACACACACACAATATATATATATATAGCAGGTTGCGAGTCTACGATCATAGCATACAGCCTCAACTCTACGGCTAATAATTTTAGAGATATTCCGCTTCCAAAGATTATTTTCCCAAGTTTTTGGAAGATTTTTACTCTTCAAAGAAGCGATATTTGGTGGGTTATCACCCCTTTAATTTATTATGGTATAGCCCCCGTCCTTGACGCTGATATACACTGGATAAAATAGGCTTCAATCCTGCTTTACCCTGGATAAAGCTGCAAACTATAATTTAGCCCCTCCCTTGATCATATCCTGGATCCGCCACTATTATATATATTGTAAAGTACCCCAAATCCTTACATGTGTTTGTCTAATTTATGTTGTTTATTATAAAACAAGGAAGTTATAGTCATACTGCTTTAAAAAAAAAATAAAAACAGATAACGTCGGCATCACACCACAATTATAGGAAGTTTTCCTATACGGAAATAAGGAAGTAAGAGATTGCAGAAAGAGACCTGAGCTAAGCTCTTCGCCACAACCAGGAAGCACCTGAATCCCGGAAAGGGGTTGTGCTGGTTGAGGACGGAGACTAGAATCGGGGAGTTGTAATTAAGATTGGAGAGTGGAAGGACATCGTTTGGAGTTGAACTGAGCTGAACAACCTGTGAGTACTACATCTATTTGCGATGTTAGATAACCAAAATGGTTAAGTTTCTGTGCCATTACGATGTAGTAGATTTCTATAGTTAAGACCATTTCGAATCCTAATAGCTTGTGGTGTGATGTCGAAAATATCCAAAAGTAATTGAGTATTTCATTTCTTATCCTAAGACGATTTGTTAAATTCATCCTCGAGTTGTCTAAATACACGGTGTTACAAATTTCAGATGAGCTACGCTCTGCCCCCAAATATAAAAAGTTTCTAAGATACTAAATCATTCCGGTTAGAAATTTGTAGCACACGTTATGGTGGAAGCATCCGGTTTTATCCATTTATGGGTAAAATTAAGATTCCGGACAACATTAATTAGAGTATGGTCATTTACCACATATGTTTCGATTTCGGAGATCTCGCTTATTTTATAGGCCATTCAAGTTACATTAAATTAGATACATCATGCTTGATTCCGATGCCTCATACATATGGGAATGAAGCGTATCACGCGTAGTTTAAATTATTTTGACGATAACATCAGTTTGTCATGTTGAGTAAAAGGAGTTTCATGTTTTTTTTTTCTCTCTCTCATAGTATGCTGAAATTACAGACGTCAGTTGTTATAATGCTATATAGTCTTGCGAGATTCATTTCCTCTTGTTACTAAAGAAACGGACAATACACCAAGATTCTTGTTGTCATATAGGAATTTGCTGCATTTACAAACTAATGGTCAGTGTACTTTGCTTAGGTTGCAAAATTAGCCGCAATGAGAAGGATTATTTTCTGTTCGTATATAGGATATGAATAATACTTCCAGCAGTGATACAGAACATTCAGACGGACAATTTAGAACGTTAAGATACAAAAAGATTCCAATAAAAGTAAAAATCCCTCCCCTAAAACGGAAATACAACAAGTCTAAGAAAATGCAGGGACAACACAGTGAAGGTCAGGGAGCTCAAAATCCTATTGTTAATGTATACAATTCCCATTATCCAGTTCCGAAATTTAAACCACACAAAATCACGATACAGCAGTTCTTTGATGAATATGATGACTGTGTACGGTTAAATAATTGGACTGATAAAATAGCAAAACAAATGATAATCACCGCGTTTCCAGGGAAACTAAAAGAACAATTGCGAACTTTGTTAAAGAGAAAGAACATTACAGATGAAACAACCTACGCGAATTGTAAAGCTGAGATAATTAAATGTTTCAAGAATGCTAGAGATAGTGTAGATTTTTTCTCTACCGTACAGAATAGGATTCAGAAAAAGCATGAACCCATTCAGTCGTTTGTTTATGATATTTTATCCATGGTAGACAAACATGCTCCGACTTTGACAGAAGAGCAGATCATTTCAATCATTACAGCAGGGTTGAAACCGTACTATATTCAACACCTAGGTTATGAGTCTTTTGACACTTTAGATGCGTTTATCCAGGCTCTCTATACGTTAGAAGCAAATGAATGTAAAATTAGAAATAGGAAAAAGAGAGAAATAGATGCACGTATTAAGAAAGCGTATAAGAAGAAGTGTAGAAAAGGGAAATGTAGGTGTTCGTCATCTGATTCTGAATCAGAATCTACGGTTACTGACAGTTCTTCGTCCGAGTCCGAGGACGAGATTACGTCACATAGGCACAGGAAAAATAAAAGGAAAGCAATTCGAGAATTAGTAGAGAAACAACAACACAGAGCAGAACACTCGGAAACTCAGAACACAAACACACCTTCATCATCATCTCAAAGTAGCGAGGTTACATCTTCCATTAGCCAGTTACAGAAAGAAATAGAAAAATTGTCGCTGAAAATCGAAGGCGGTTCTTCAGATTCGCAAAAGTTAAACACCAACTGTGCGCAAAATAATTCTCAATCCCATCAGAATAACAGAAATAATTTTCGAGGTAGTAAGAGAGGCAATTTTAAGAATAATCAGGGTAGAAACAATACTCAATACAACAATTTTAGAGGGAAAAATAACAATTTTCGAGGCCGTGGTGGTCGCGGTAATTTTAGATCAGGACGCGCAAATTATCATAACAACCAGTGTTGTTGTCATCATACTAATGTGCCTCATGTACAACAAGTACCTAGTTTTAATCAAATGCAGGGTGTACATCACATGCAAAGTAATGGTACAACATATTATGTTCCTGTACAAAACCCTTCCCAAATGAATCAGGTACAGGGAACTCATAATTTAAACTGACAACGTCTGTACATGCAGACGGTGGATGTACAGATAACAAGAAAAAGGGCCCACCCGTAGACATTAATAATACTAGTATACACCGTCAATATAAACAAAAGAATGTTCAGGGAGAAGAGATACAGACTCCATTAGAAATTGAAGGGGACATGGTTAGATTTACAATTCAACTTAGAAAGAAACCATTAAAAATAATTGCAGATACGGCAAGTACAATATCAATTTTAGATAAATCATTGCTATCTCCTAAAACTAAATTGTCACAGGAAATTACGAAAGTTGTTGGTGTTTCATGTGAACCTATAGAGCTGAAACACACAGCCATAATCAAATTTCTAATCAACGGTCGATCCTTTCATCACAGGTTTAGAATAGTGGAAAATTTTGGTCCGAAAGCTCTTTTAGGAAATGACTTCTTTATTTTTCATAACGCCCGTGTTGATTACCTTAATAAGATGCTATCTTTGTTTAGATATGGAAAGCCTCCTCGTAACACACAACAACAGAGTAATACGGGTCATCAGGTTTCAGAGCCAATATTTTGTTTGTTGACAGAGGCATATGATCCAAAGTTTGTCATTCATAAGAGGACGTATCTTCCTCCAAGGACAAGAATAATTGTTCCACTTAAATGTATTAATTCGAAATCAGGTCAAGAAGTGATTTTAGAGCCAGACATGTCTATAATTGAGAAACTAGGAATTTTAGTGCCGCGAGCTATTTTAAATAAAAACGAACCTGTAGTTGAAATTATTAACCCTTTAGTCACAAAAGTCGTTCTTCATAAGAATTTTGTAATCGGAAAAGCGGAAGACGTTCAAATTGAAGAGTCAAATCAATGTTGCCAATCAATAGATGAAAATTACGTAGATGAGGAATTATTACGGGAAGGACAACAGTTATTTCAAATTTCTAAATTAAATATTGGTCAAGATGCCAGTCCTGAATATAGAGAAAAAGTAATAGACCTCTGCTACCGCTTTGCTGATGTGTTTACGTGGAATCCTAACAGGATCGGAAAAGCAAGACATTTTCAATGTAAAATTGAACTTAACACAGAAATTCCGTTTTCACGCAAACAATTTCCAATTCCACATGCACTGAAATCGGAAGTTACGCAATTTATAAATACGTTATTGGAACAACGGGTGATACAAAGATCCAATTCGCCTTATAATTCTCCGGTTATGTTTCTTAGGAAACCGTCAGGAAAACTGCGCAAGATTATTGATCTGAGAGAATTGAATTCACGAGTTTTATATCATAGTGTTAGTTTACCTCCTGTCAGTGAAATACTGTCAACTATGTCAGGACACTTGTACTACGGATACTTGGATATCTCTAATGCTTTTTTCACATTAGAATTAGAGCCTCAATCAAGGAAATTTACATCATTTAGCATTCCAAATCTTGGAAAATTCGAATACCTTCGTATGCCACAAGGTTATGTAAATTCGCCTTTTTATTTTAATACGTTCCTGTCAGTTGTACTAGCTAATTTACAGCCCGACAATATAGCCTTATATGTGGATGATCTATTTCTATTTTCAAATTCTGAAGAGAAATTTGTAGAAGTTCTAGAACAACTGTTGCATAGACTGAGAATCTATGGTTTAAGAGTGTCGGTAGAGAAATCACAGTTTCTCATGAAATCAATCATAGCGTTGGGACACAAAATTTCAAAATTTGGGTTTGAAGTTTCAGACAGAATTTTGAAAACTATTGAAACTTATCCTCCACCTAAAAATACGAAACAATTACGATCCTACTTAGGGCTTTGTAATTATATTCGAAAATTTTTGCCCAATTATGCAGAAATCACGGAACCGCTTCAAAAGCTCGTTCGTAAACGAGAAAGGTTTGAATGGACCGCTCAACATCAAGAAATCTTTGAACTTTTGAAACAGAAATTGCTAGCAGCCCCCGCTCTTGCACCGTACGATCAAAACAAACCCTTGTGCTTGTATACTGACGGGTCAAGGACAGCAATTTCTTCAATTTTGCTGCAGACAGATGATGAAAATTCAGGTGAATGGTATGTTATCTCATACTACTCTCGTTTGTTAACAGAATCAGAGAAAAAATTGAGTGTTTTAGAAATTGAACTTCTAGCAATTATAGCTTCATTGCGAGCATTTCGTTACTTCCTGCTTGGAAGACATTTTTATCTGAAGACAGATTCAAGAGCTCTAACATTTCTGAAGACCAGTAAGAATTTGCCACCAAAACTTTTGAAATGGTATTTTTATATATCAGATTATCAATTCACGCCAATACATGTAAAAAGTGAGCTCAATATAGCTGACGGACTTAGCCGTTACACACTACTTCCCGTACAGCCGGGAGATCTTTCAGTAGAAAATATCGATCAAGACAAATGTTTAGTGAATTTCACAGAGCCACAGGATATAGGCCGCTATCAAAGAGAGGACACATTCTTTGGAGATATTTATAAATATTTAGAAACGGGTGAAGTTTCATCTAACACCAATGCAGTACGAATGTCGAAATGCTATGAATTAGTAGATGGAAAACTTTACCGAATACATAAGTTTGCAAACGTAGCCAAACGTTTACTATGTATTCCCTTTAAGTTACAAAACAAAGTGTTTGATATGATTCATAAGTCGCCATTAACCTCTGCTCATCAAGGTCAAACGAGAACATATAACTATGCATTGCATAGAATTTATTTTCCACACATGAAAACGTTCATTAGAAACAAGGTTAGAAGTTGCCCATCCTGTTTATTAAATAAGAGAGTCACTAAACCTCCAAAAATGTTACCACAGACATATGCTCAATCACAGCCTTTTTCTACTATCCAAATCGATCAGGTAGGCCCTTTCCCAATGTCTGAAAAGCATAACAAATACATTCTCATCACATGTGATCTTTGTACTAGGTATATTGTAACAGATGCTTTAATAGACTTAACAGCAGAATCAATTGCTGACTCGTTATATCGGAAAGTATTTCTCAAGTATGGTTTGCCAGAGAAAATTTTTTTGGACAGACTTCCCGGACACCGCAGTAAAATGATGGCCGAACTTTCAGAAAGGTTGGGAACCACATTGAATTTCATAGCTGTCAATCAGCACGAATCTTTAGGTTTGGTGGAGAAAACAGCAGACACTATTCAGCAAGCGTTACGACACTATGTATCGTCTAAAGGACACACATGGGACTTATTTTTACCAGCACTCACCTTTTCGTTAAATAATGTTACAAACGTGATAACAAAATTTAGCAATTTCTTTTTGCTACATGGTTATCAGCCAAGGTCATTGTTGGAAAATGAATTTCAGACTCCAGTGCAAAACATCGAAAATGCAGACCGCATTGAAGTTTTGAAAACGATAAGAGAAGAGGCTTATCAAAATATGATCAAGAATTATCAAAAGCAACTTGAGAAGTTTCTTGAAGAAAACAAACAAGCAGAATTCCAGATTGGGGATGTTGTCCTAGTGAAGGATCATCAGAAAAAGAAAGGGATCCCAGAAGTGTTCAGTCACAAATATAACAAGAAAGCTACAGTTGTAGGTTTCACTAACAGTGCGAACAAAATCGTCGTAGAATATCAAAATAAGAAGAATAACGCCAAACGTGATGAAGTGGACATCAGATCTTTAAAGAAGATTTCATCAGTAAGAGAAGAAGACGCTGAGACATAAACACCCATTAGCCTGGAAAGTAGGCAATTTGCTCCACAACACATGGGACGAAGAAAATTCTCCAAGATTTGCATCTATAGAAACAATTCAACATCTACAACTAAGAAACATGATGAATGATGTGATCAGCACCACAGGACAAGCGAAGACGCTAGATGACACCCATAGACGCCGGTGGACACAGACGACGCCCAAAGAAGAAACAAGTTTCTACTATCAACTTAAGATGTTCCCACGCCGAAACTTTGAGAGTCAACCAGATCTTCAATCAACGAAAGATGACCACCAATAGAAGCGAAATCAAGAACCACTGGACGAATATCGAGATGGTACATTGGAAAAGAAGAGGATCATATGTTAGTCTAGAATAGGGATATTAGGTCACTCTGGTGAAAGCCTTTCGTATTGATTTCTTTCGTTCACTCAGCAAGTGCGAATAGACTGCGCGATAACAGTCTCTCTTCTTCGGACACCGTGAGTGTAAGTGCCTTACGGTTTTCCTTTTCGAACACAAAGGAATCAATACCCTTATTTTTCTTTCCTGGGACTATTCTATTTCTTTGATAAGCTAGTTAGGCCGAAAACTTTCTTATTTCGCGATATAGGAAATTAGAGAATTTACTATTTATAGACATTCAACAAACTTAGAGTGATTGCATTAATAAAAAAAAATCTTCAAAGATTTTTTTCAATATTTATTCATATTATTTTTAATTAGTCGTTATTATATAGTAAAGTATACTACGAACTCCAAATTTATTTATCTATACACTCCAGTAGGTATTTTGTTTTCAGCATTAACAACTGTTCATGTTGTCTCTAGAAATGTCCAAACACCGGTTTATTCAAATTATTCAGACGATCAACACAGAGCTTATTTCTTATCTTACAATGCGTTCGATTCAGTGATTGCAAATCAAATAATCTTAGATAGTAGACATACCGTAGAAGTTACATATCATCACATAGAGTTACCTATAAATCTTTCATTTTCACAATGGGATGTAGGAAACCAATTTTACTTGGATAAATTACAGAACCTTTCTTCTCAACTATCGAATTTGACAGTGAACCCTACTATGCCAATATGGGCTCACTTTGATACTCATATTACTTATAGCATTGGAATTATTTTTATACTAGTAGGATTTCTATTACTAATTCTTATTGTAGCTCTAGTTATTAAAATGTACAAGCTGAATAAGATAGTAACTGAACTAAGTAATCAGATTCACAGGCCTGAAAATGATTAAAGAAATAAACAATGAAATACAATATTGTTATTGAAACGTGAGTAGGCTATGAATATAAATTTTGCGAAGCAAATTTTCAAGTAGAGTCTATTTCACAGCAGATTAACTAGGCAACAGGTATGCAAAGCATCCTTCAAAGAAACTAGTTAATTAAAAAAAGAAAGAAAGAAATATTTGGTTATTATTAAAATTATTCTAAGCATATTTCAAAGAAGAATAACCAAGTAACAACTTCATTTTCTGAACCTTTTTTTCTTCTTTTGCCTTTCTAGGTACGCTCCACAATGCAATCATATACTTTCGTCATCCCTATAATTACTATTTTAATAATCATTTTAATAATTTTGTCATTTATAATATACAAATTATTCAAAATTAAATTAACCCCAAATAACGTTTCAAATTCACATATTCGATCTGTCAAATATGTTTCTTCAAAAACAGATTCACACGTAACCCCAGATTGTTCTTCGATACACCTCTATGATGATACATTAAATGTATATCCAACAATTAAGCCTTCTACGCCTACTATAATTCTTAATGTTAATGGTATGTCAATGATTTCTTCTAACTTCGTGTTATTCAAACATTAAAAATGGACTCATTTCACTACTTCTAAGTAATGGTGCAGACTTAACAGTTGTGCTTGTCTTAATATCTGTAAATAAATGTATTTACTACACGCATAAACAAAAACACTCAATAATCACTCCTACACAACAACATATGAACATCATCAACAAAAGAACAGCAACAGTAGCAGTTCCCCATAGATGCCTTATCTTCAATGCCAGATATCAACAATGGACCATGTGGACTGAGCCGAACAACAGGATCCTGAGGAATCTATGCTTTCAAAGGATTAAATACTACTACCAGTTATCGAAGTGAGGACTTCAGTGATAATGACAATTAAATACATATGACAGAATACATACCTCCAAGTAACATGTATTCCAGTATAGGAAGGAACAGATGACGAAAAACACAAACTCACACATAACTAGTGAAATAAACTGAGTGTTTTGTTTCATTCAGAGTGCAAAGTGTTTTATGACAATGTGTTTTTTTTTCTTTCTTACAGACAGGATACAGTGACATTAACCTACATTTATTGTAATATTACCTTGTCAGCAGAATACTCATGTGATACAAACAACATATATTCATATTATTGGTGACGGACAATGCTGGTGGTGGAATATATATACATACATACAAGTAAAAAGAAAACTTTATATATACAGAGTGTTCGAAGATAATGGACGAACTTAATTATTATTTACTTTTTATGTTTATACAGGTGGACAGTAATCTTTTTTTTTCCTTTTTGGCACATAGAATCGTGCTCAAAATTTCGAGACAGGGGTAATGTAAAGTACCCCAAATCCTTACATGTGTTTGTCTAATTTATGTTGTTTATTATAAAACAAGGAAGTTATAGTCATACTGCTTTAAAAAAAAAATAAAAACAGATAACGTCGGCATCACACCACAATTATAGGAAGTTTTCCTATACGGAAATAAGGAAGTAAGAGATTGCAGAAAGAGACCTGAGCTAAGCTCTTCGCCACAACCAGGAAGCACCTGAATCCCGGAAAGGGGTTGTGCTGGTTGAGGACGGAGACTAGAATCGGGGAGTTGTAATTAAGATTGGAGAGTGGAAGGACATCGTTTGGAGTTGAACTGAGCTGAACAACCTGTGAGTACTACATCTATTTGCGATGTTAGATAACCAAAATGGTTAAGTTTCTGTGCCATTACGATGTAGTAGATTTCTATAGTTAAGACCATTTCGAATCCTAATAGCTTGTGGTGTGATGTCGAAAATATCCAAAAGTAATTGAGTATTTCATTTCTTATCCTAAGACGATTTGTTAAATTCATCCTCGAGTTGTCTAAATACACGGTGTTACAAATTTCAGATGAGCTACGCTCTGCCCCCAAATATAAAAAGTTTCTAAGATACTAAATCATTCCGGTTAGAAATTTGTAGCACACGTTAATATATATATATATATATATATATATATATATATATATATATATATATATATATATATATATATACACGAGGAGTAATCAGAGAGTAAGGTTACAAAGTTAAAGACTGGAGCGAAATTTGTATTTTTTTTTTTTTTTCGACATAGTCTGCATATTAGTTGAGACACTTATTGCATCGTGGGAAGAGTTTGAGCATTCCCTTCTGGTAAAAATCCTGTTCTTGCGTGTTAAGCCACATTGTCATGAAGTATTCCACCACCTCATCTGAAGCGAGGCGTCGGCCTCCTAGGCGCTCCTTCAAGTGTGGGAACAGGTGAAAGTCGCTTGGAGCGAAGTCCGGTCTGTAGGGAGGGTGGTAGATGATGTCCCAGCAAAACTGGTTTAAAGCGTGGTCGTCTTCTGACACCATTCTGCGACATGCTGAGGAGACATTACAGCCGGTGAATTTCAGCCGCGGTTACATGCTTTGCCCACGAAAATTGAATAACAGAGCTGAGCGGACTTCTTCGCGAGGCCAGTTTTCCAAACGAGTCGCCATTTGTATTTATTTACAACTAGCGCCGAAGTGGCGAGTGGCTGAAACTCTGCATAGTTGCCAATTCCATGTATTAAAATTACCGCACACTCCTCATTCATCTATAACAAACGAAACTCCAGAAATATCGGCCTTGTAACCTTAGTTACTGATACTCCCTCGTATAAAGTAGAAAATTAGCGGAGAATAATAATCGCGATTGTGTTGGTTTGGCAACATTACAGAATCCACGGATGATCTTGTTTCTGCAACGATGAATCTTCAACCATAGAAGTGAGTGAATGCGACTGTGTTCTACAGAATTCTGTACTTGCTGGTAAATGATATGTGGCGTGCGCCTTCCATTTCAGATTAAACGGCAAATAGTTTGAAGCTCCCTGTGGAGACAGTTATAAAAGGATCAAAGGAAGGGGGGGGGGGGATTACACAAAATAAACAACGACGGGAAACAGTTAATAAACGTCTGCGTTTATTGTAAGAGTAATGATGACAATACTAATAGTACAAGTAAACCATTTGGCACGGTTTGGCCACTTAAAAATATTCCAGAAAAACTAGAACCTCACTAAATGATATTGTTTACTTTTGATTCATACTAATTGGATACAGAAGATCCAGTACTTTTCAAATGCACCTAGGATACATGGTACATTTAATTGTTACACCAGTCAACAATGTACGGAGTGTCATATTACGATACGAAACAATAATATTAAAAACATTAGCTTCACCCAATTCTTTCTAGAAGTAAATGCTATAACATTACGACTAATAAAAATGCAACAAAAACACTTTATTATATATATATATAAAGACTGTAAAAAAGAAAAGAAAAATGAAAGCGTATGGTCTATAAAAGAAAACAACTGATAACCAAAAGATATTAGTCGCAATAATACTGTGAACCACCGAAGTAAAGCAAGGCTGGATTTAGAGAAGTGCTACCACAAAGCGCCATCAAAATAACTTTACACATAAAGGTATACGAAGTTACATTTTTATCGCTGAATTACCTTTTTATAACCCAAGGAATTATTTTCTATTCTGTTCTATGTAATATAATCGTTCGAATTCCAAATTATTGCTAATATATACACTAAATTTCCGAGTATCTAGCTCGTGACTATCCGGCGTAGTTTTCTTTTATCGTAATTAAATGAGGAAGGCAAGGCGCTGCATTGGCAACATTGCCAAGGCATTGGAAGTGGGCGTCTGCTATGATCCTCCTACGTGTCGTGAGCAAAATAAGTTGTGACAGGAAAAAAGCAGCGTTCTGTTCCTCGTTTATCGTTCCGTCAGTGTGTAACGGACTTCAATCAGTACGCACAGTACTGTATTAGTAAACTGTTCATGGGGTATGCTTAATGAGTTCATAGAACTCCGGCCTGCCCTTCCGCCATATTTGGCCGGATACTCGTGAGCAGTGGCGTATTTAGGGGGGGCTTCCGGGCTTAACCCCCCCCCCCCGAAATCTTACTTACTATAGTAAAGTATATTAAATATCTTGCAGAATTTTCACATTTTCAGGCAAAGCCCCTCCCGAAACAAAATCGTAAATACGCCCTGCTCCTGAGTCTACTGTATATAGGATGTTTCCAAAATATATGGGAAGTCGTTCTACTCACGAAAGCAAGCCAAACACAGTCAATATGCATGTAGGTCAAAATCGGATGTTTCTTCGTTATAAGCTTCGCAACACGGAACAAAATGAAGATCTTTGAACAAACATTATTGGTTTAACAGGAACCGGTGTAGAAAAAATTACAGAAACCCACAATTTAAGTGGGTTTCAAGGTGTTAACGGTAATGAGGACTTTCGCCATTTTCATGCTTCAGCCCACTGATTTACATGACGAATTATTTTTTCTATTTTCTTTGAAATGAATTAGATTTTTAATGGTTTAATGTCGGCCCGCGGCGGCTCAATAATAGTGTGCTCCCCTCTGGTAAATTGGGGTCCCTGGTTTGATCCCAGCTCGCTCCAAGTGAGCTTTGTGATGGAAATCACCGTGTGCATGGGTTTTCTCGGGGTTCTTCAAGTTCCTCCCACTTTCTTCATTTCGTTCATTAACATTATCAGTCTCCATTAATAACCTCGGTGCTTAATTGTAGGACGTTAAATTAAAAAGAATATTTTATTTGCGGACTGATTTTCTTCTAAGTCTAGTTAAATTGTTTGCTTAAGGTGAGGTTATATGAGACATGGACATACAGTTTGAGTTGATTTTGAGTTTAACGTACCTTTCAGCAGCGAGGCTATATGAGACGGGACCTACTGATTAACGTGGAATCCGAACCACATGAGCTCCCGTCAGGAATCGAACCCAGGTGTCCAATGCCAAAGGCGCATACGCTAACCGCTTAGCTACGAAGGAGATCTGGACTACTGTTTAGTATGGGATCCGAACCACTTGCCGGGAATCAAACCCCGTTCGCCCGATGACCATATGGCCGGCCACGAAGGAGTTTCAAGACTAATTAAATATTCCTTGCTTTTTCAAAATGAATTTGCATTTTATATAAAATCAATATTACCTAAATTCGATCATTAAATATTAAAATGATAGTTCACAAAATTTAATTTTCATGACATTTAAATAGATTTGATGAACAAATCAGTAAATTCAAGTCATTACAAATTCCGGTTCATTTAAAAGACAACAGAACAATTTCTTCATAAAATTAATGATGGCGCACCGTTAAGAAAGCTGCGCAAGAATTTTTTTATATCCCTCGGGAGATTATTCAACATTCTCTACTTCCTGTGGAGAATTCCTCATGTGGTATCCCCAACGCCCTAAATGGGGTATTATTTGTCAGTTCATGCATGACTTCCTCCAAATTGGCCTCACCACTTACCGCAAGTCAACAGTTTCATGATATATCGTCTCAAAGTTTATTTCCCCCATACACTACCAAAGCTTATAATTTAGTAATGAATCAGATTTTGACTTTCCTTGATTTAAGTTTTTAAGATTGGAGGCAGATCATTATTAAGATCTAGTATGCAAATGATACGGTTATTATAGCTAGAACGGAAGGAGGACTACAGGAGATGATTGACGAAATGGTTGACACTGAAAGCAATATGGAATGGAAGCAACATCGAAGAGTCGAAAGTCATGAGAATAACCCGTCAAAACGCGCGCTTACGGGTCAGAATAGAACAAAGAGAACTTGACGAGGAGATCATTTTAAGTATCTGGAAAATATTTTGACGAAAGACACTTACTGCACCAAAAAGATCACTCTTAACTAGCAGGCATAGTACTGGACCAAGGAAGAAGTTAGTCAAGTGCTATATATATGAAGCATTGCACTGTATGGTTCAGAGACTTGGGCATTACGGAAGTTAGAGAAGAAATATTTAGAGAGCTTCGAAATGTGGTGTTGAAGGAAAATGAAGAAGATAAAATAGACACAGATAGTAACAAAGGAAGATGTTTCAAAACGGATAGGAAAGACGAGGACGCTTCTAGCCCGCATCCTTCGTAGGAAGGCCAACTGGATTAGAAATATCTTGGGAACAAATTGTCTTCTTCATATTGCCACACAAGATGGAGGGAAAGCGAGGAATATGAAAAACACAACATATGGATGATTTGAAGAATAGAACAAAATATTGGGAGTTAAAAGAGGAAACTGAAGATCGAGAAACGCGAAAGAAACACTAAAAAAAAAAAAATCCCAGGACCTGCCAAACGGCAAAATAGTTAATAATAATAATAATACTCACCTCTGAAACATGATCACACACAGTAAGAAAGGTATATTATAAGGACTTCGCTAACTGCTTAAACGGGTAGTTTTTCAATGTGTCTGTCCTTTCACTATTTTCTTGTACGTAACTTATGCACACGAAAGGAAAAGGGTTGGGTTACTGTAATACAGGCTGATTTGATATAAAACTCTTTTTACTGCATTAGAAAACAAAAAAAGATGGATGGAATGCGGCGGAAATAAGTAAAATAAATAACTAAGAAGTAATAGAACAGGTGGAGAGACGACGCGAAGTGGCAACACTGTTTTCTCTAAATCCAGCCCTGAGTAAAGGTATACAGACCCTTGACTACAGTTGTTTCTCTGACTACTCCAGAAATATATTAATGCATGTTTGGCAGTATAACTTATTTTGAAACAATCCTGTGTTTATTACCTCCGAATGACTAGATGTAGATTAACACAAGCCAAATAGTTTTTTTGTTTCTCCTATCTATATTGGTATAACGCATTCTGGAATTTTTCGTTAACAATTATTCTATACAAACAATGTTCGTATATACATACAAACTTCGACTAATAAAAAAAATATCGTATGGTTCATGGTAAAAAATATCCAAGTACAAATGGCAAGGTGACACTTGTGCACTTTGTAATTTAAGGAAACAATTGTTCTGGACTTGGTTGACCGTATCACTGTAATGTAATTATTTAAAACATAATTGCTTATAGAACGTTAAGGAATACATTAGAGCACAGTAAAGAATTTTACTGACCTTCATATTCCTATGTAGACAAATATTGTTTCAAAAGTCGATATTTCGGGTACATTTATCGAGTAGCCATCACCAGTGGCAAAAGCAGATTTGAAATAAGTGCCACATGCTTCGTTGAAGTTACACCAGTGCAAATAATGAAATTATATAACATTGGCATATTAGTAAGAAGCGGAGATAATATTACTCACCAATTATAAGGGTATCACACTCTTATTCAACATTCCAAATTATATAACTATGTACAAAAATAAAGCGCACTTAACTACTAATTGTTATCATATATATATATATATATATATATATATATATATATATATATATATATATATATATATATATATATTATTTTCTTAATATTGCAGATATTCCAAAATACAAGGCGCATCCAGAAAGTAAGTTTCCCACGCGTCCCATAGCTAGAAAACCATATGTTGCGCGAAGCGAGTGTGCGCACATGACAGAGTAAGGTCCTAGCATTGCGCATGCGCCAGCGGAACTTTCCTAGTACTCTCAGTAGCGTCGTGGTAGTGGCTGAAGATGGACGTTCCTATTCCAGCTCCCGCCGTGTGTAAAGTCAGTGTTTGAATACACACCGATAGGGCACAGCACCGATTGCAATCCATCGTCAGCTGTATCGTTGCAAAAAAGTCAATGCTGACTCCATGTCCCCTGTTTTGTGGGCACACAACTTCTTGAACAGCAAGCGCTCCGTGACAATGGTGTGCAATAAGGAACGGGAAATCTGCGGGAACTGACCGCTGGGTTCCGTTATTGTAAAGCAACGATTCTACATGATAAGTTCCCGAACAAGGAGCTGGAATACGAACATCCATCTTCAACCACTGCCACAACGCTACTGAGAGAATTAGGGAAGTTCTGCTGGCGCATGCACCATGCTAGGACCTTACTCTCTCGCGTGCATGCAGTCGCTTCGCGCAACATACGGTTTCCTAGCTATGGGACGCGTGGGAAACTTACTTTCTGGATGCGCCTCGTACTAGCTTCTTATATCAGGGTCCTTATAATGTGGCCACTTCACTAAACAGGTACTTCGGCAGCACCTATTAGTTAAGATATGAAACGCTCTATTTTTATCTTAGAAAGCAATGTGAGGTTCGACGTAGCCATATTGTACTGTTACCCATATTCAGCATTTACTTTTTATTCCATTGTCAGTAAAATTTCCTTTTTCATTGTGTTTCGAATTTTTTGTTTTCATATAATATGTCTCCAAAAACATTTCTTTCGGTTAAAGATGAAGCACAATGCAAAACCATAATATCCGGTATTGTATGTATAGTTTTGTAGGTACAGGTGTCGGTAGAGCATGTGATGAACTTAATACTTAGTATGATTTAAGCCTCTTTTTGCTCTTGATGATAGATATTCGAGAAATGTATCAGAAAATATCGATCCTTTTAAAGAATACTTGTCTATATAGGAATAAAAATTAAAAAAAAAAAAAGTATGTTAAATTCTTTATGTTTAAAACACGTTGATAATTTCTCGTGCCAGAATGGGACAGTATTAAATATGTTCAATAGCCTATTCTGAAAACTCTCCTCACCTTCACAACTAACTGAAAACAACACCCATGAGTGCGAAAGCCTTTGACAAATTGAAACGGCACACATAGGTAAGCTAAAACTCTGGGAAATTAAATTGTGATAGCCCGAAGCATGTCTAATTCAATAGCACTTAAAATACGTTTGGATACTTTTTACCAGGAACCTCACGAACTACTTAAACTGGTATTTTGATTATTAAACCCAACAGCGCAATGAATTACAAAACAAAGGAAAGATAAAGTACATGTGTACCTAAGTGTATTAAATATTTTAATAAAGAAAATCTTTTTCGTTAAAAAAAAAAAAAAAAAAAAAAAACCTACAAGGATAGCACCTTTATATTGCTCCTACATAATTCATGCTCTATGACTAAAAACGTGTCAGGTACGAAACTAAGTAGAGTTTTTTTTCAGACCTAATATAAGAAATGAGGAAATATTACTAACATACTGCATGGCACAAGTCATTCATTCATTTTATATCATGTATGTGGTTATGTTACAAGCATCTTGCTACAAGGTATTAACATACTCTACACAGAATTCCATTACAAGAAGTGTCCTGTGCTAAATTATCTTTTCCCAGAAAGCACCTCTTAAGGTACAAAACGTTCTATTTTACTTACAGAGTGAAAATTTCATTAAATAAATTCTAGTTATGAATGACGTTACTGTACCTTAGCACAGCATTATAACTTTTTAGACTGAATTTTCGTCTAATTGAAGGGCAGACATTCTCTAGATACGAACAAAACAATTACAAATCTAGGCGTACTTAATTTCAACGTTACATTATACAGAGAACACATTTAAATAAACGCTACACTCAATGTTCAAAATCTTTCTTAATTTAATAGTTTCAAGATTCAGCGACTCACTATTTTGTTAACAGGAAGTAAATATAAATACGAGGGGTGTCCAATTAGTTATCCACCTAGACAGGAAAGGAGGGGCGAAGCATAATGACGCCAGACACGCATGCCAAGGCCACTGTGGGAAACGGCGCTGCGCAATTTGAGGTCAGTCGGAACAACGCAGTGGATTTAAGCAGACTGTGTGACGCCGCGAGAAACGGATATGCAGAAGTTGGAGCACTGTTCAGTCATCAAGTTTCTCACTAAAGAAGGGGAGGAACCAAAGGAGATCCACGACCGACTGGTGAAAGTGTACCGGGATACAGCACCATCAAACGTGTTTCCTCGGACAACTAGATCCAACAGGCTGTTTCCCAATGGTTTGCAGGCCATGATAAAGACTATTTTTTCTCTGGGATTTCTTTGCTGTCCACAAAGTGGCAGCGGTGCATAGACTTCCACGGGGACTACATCGAAGAACAGTGATGACCAGGTGAGCCTATTTCCGTTCCTACCTGTCTAGGTAGATAACTTATTGGACGCCCGTCGTATAAGATTTGCTCTCTCACCCATTTCCGAAGAAAATTATTATCTCCGTACAATATGCAATTTCGTTAAATCTCTGTGCTCTTACCCATTTCTGTTATTTCTATTAAAAAAAAAAAAAAAAAAAAAAAAGCCGCCAGATTATAAGTTAACATGTTCGATTATTGTTGTATTATTAAAAAAATGTTCCTTTGTGATTTATATAAGACGTTTTGTCTATTAATAAATCTATAAATCACCATGTCTCATTTTATATCTAAAATTCTCTCATCTGGTTTTATTACTAACATAGTTTGTGTCCCCGATTGTAAAGTTTATTAACCCGTAATTTTAACTACCTCCATCTAAAATTAGCTGAAGACAAGAGCTATTTTTCTATAGTGTTGAGACGTAAGGAGACGATACGAAGATATTTCTTTCTGTTATTGAAGCGAACGTATGAAGCTTCTATCATTCGACTCAATCGGCATCTGTGTGTCCTGTCTGATCTACCATAACCCATAAAACTTATCCGATTTGAATGAAACTTGGAATATGACTTTCTTCAACTTTGAGAAATAAGCATATTGTTAGGAGTTAAAATCTATCACGACATAAGGGGATAAAATGGAGTAAAATCTCCCTCATGTCGTAAGTTTGAACATATCAGACATTTCGGGTAGCAAGAGCAAACTCAACAAAAACTAACTTTCCTGAAAAGGAACTGTACTCTGAAAGTCAAAATGGGCGTCCATTTATCTTGAAACTGTATATTCTGAGGGCAAGAAAAACGACTTCCACAATAGAACGAGAACTGGTTGCAACAGAGCAGTTTGATACTATTCGAGCACTTTAAATGTAATTTCCGAGCGTTCAGATTGCACGCACTTCTGTTGAGTTTGTCCTTACTACCTGGAAAGCCTTATATACATTCCAGACAACTCTCCAATATAATCGATTACCACAAAACGAAGTGTATAATTTCTTTAGGGCATTCTGATCATCCCCCCAGCTTGCGGTTAAAATATGCCAAGAACGAAAGAATAAATCATCTCTCTCAATTAATACATACGGGTGTCTCAAAAGGCCCTGTCATAGGGTAACTCTGTTATTATCAGAGTTACAATAGAATGTAAGAGAAAAAACTGTCTCCAAATATGATGTTTTTAATCTAAAGTGAAGGAATTTTTAAAATCAGACGAGCTGTTTGAGCTGTACACTCTCTTTATGCGCCCAATGTTAAATGAAAATGAAACGTTGCCATTTACCTGGATCCACAACATAAGTGAATGAAGTTACTGTCTGTTATACTAATGTGTCGATGGCCAGCCCCCATTTCAAACATGCCCCCATTTACATACTCTTACAAAAATTTATCCACCTCCCTTTTCTCCCTCCAATTTTCGGGAATAAACTTATTGAAAGAAAGCTGATGAGAGCTCTAAGTTAAGCTAAAACTCACGAGTATGTATTTTAGAAATTTTCCCAAGTGAAAACTGAATTTTAATTAACTGATTTTGAAACTTAACGTCTGCTTTCAGCAGAGACTATATGAGGCATAGGCTTACAGCTTAACTTGGGAACTCATACCGGGAATCGAATTTGACTATCCCGTAGAAGACACATATCCTAACCATACAGCCACAATGAACCTCAAAGCTAAATCTTAGGAATTAGTAATTAGATTTCTGGGCTGTCGGCATCTAACGCCATTTAGCCCGTTACGTATATGAGGGATGACGTCGCTCGGCGAGCACACTAACCGATGAAAGGGAAGGAAGGAAGCGGCCTGGAACATTATGTTAGGTACCATCCCGGCATTTGCCTGGTATGAATGAGGGAATCCCAGGAAAAAACTCACTCAAGATGGCTGGCCTGAAAAAGCTGTTACACTTTTTCGACCGAGTGTTCTCACCGAGACTGCTCGCACCAAAGTCTCAAAGCTAAATCTTGAAAACTCCGACACTTATGCCAATCCTGTACAAAAGATGCAATTGAGTGTGTATACATTTTTTGTTTACAACTTTTATTTGCTCCAATTCGTTTCCAGTAGTTCAAATATAAGAAATGTCAAATAGATTTCGTTCAAATGAAACAGTTATACTCTCTACCATTAAGTATTTCTTTTCCTAGGAATCTGCCCAATCAATACGCATCATAAGCCAAATCTGTGCTTTGCACATCATTAAGAGGCCTAATCACTGCGAAATTAAAACACCGCTAATTTTACAGTACCTATGTGATATCTTCAAATAGATTTTTTTTAAAAAAAAATAATCGAAATGTGGAACAAAAGGGCGCTAGACAATATTATTTTGTATGAGGTACCTAGTAGTTTTCCGTTTGCAGCCATTTAAAAACGTGAAAATAAATGCCGATTTTCTAAATGGCTGGAAGTCGAAAACAGATAAATGAGTCGTGATAACGGTATCTCATGTAAACTAATATTGTCTCGCGAGCTCTTTCCACTTTTCGATTATCTTTTATCTATTTGAAGATATCACATAAGTACTGTAAAATTAGCGGTATTTTAATTTCGCTGTGATGGGGTGTCTTAAATCTTACGTTTAATCCTGAGAACACGGCACGTGAAAATTTTTGAAGGTTATCAGTACTGCATAAATAATCAAAATTCAATCTTTCATTCACCTAAAAAAAAAAAAAAAAAAAAAAAAAAAAGTAACACAATAACGTAAAACGGAAACATGATCATATTTTATTTACATCAAAACAAAAGTAATAATTCTTCATTTCGCCTGTCATAAATTGAACAAAAAACTTCTAAGTTTTATGAACGGAAACACACAACCACCTAACCCGTATATTACTTTCACGATAAATTATCACACAACTGAACTGACCTGGCCATGCATGTCAAAGAAAGACTATAAAATATTTATTCTGAAATCTACATTTTATAGAATGCCTATGGCTTCGACACTTTTTACAAAATCTGTCATAATGAGACGAGTTATTTAACAATAAATAACGCACAATACATAGACTGATTCATATATTTGAAGCTGTTTATATCGTAAAAACAAATTCTTTTCCTTATAGAAAACTATAGTTGATTGAAATAATTTGATATATAAATATTTTATTTACAGATAATGCTGTGGTTCCTTCGGAACTACAATTTGTAGTAGTATAAATAGTTATCGCTCTGAATTACTCTAAACCAGAAGATATATATAAGAAATCTTTGGTGATTTCCCTCAATTTTCTTGATTAATGGAATGAAAAATGACTATCCATATCTTGTGATATCCAGTGAAATATTTACTATCATGCAGTACTTATTATCATATCTTAAGCAATTATTGTACCAACTTGTCTCTTTTAAATTATATACCTAAGTTACAGAAACTACTTTTTTTAAAAAAAAATTACACTTTCATTGTTGTATATAAACACATTGCATGCGTATACCAGCGGTTACGTAAAAATAGCGTTTCTTTAAATAATGCATAACATGGAATGGAGAAATTGCGTATAACAACGATGCATTGTAGATACAACACGACTGTTGGCTGGCTACTCACAAATGCAACGTAAACACTGGAAGCACTTCCGTTTGTGGCCCTGCTTTCATGATCATCACAGATGAAGGCGTCGCTGGGAACATTATCAAGACTCCTCACCGCTTTCATCTTTCATTGTCATGTTTGTAATGTCCTTCACTATCATCTCAGCGATTTGCCACGCCATCTCCTCCTTCGCCTGCAACACAACACGAAGTTATAAACACACAACAAAGAGCAATTAATACTTTTTTTCCAGGGCCAAGGCTTTGTTCCTTTGTTCATTTTCCCCTTTTTTTTATTTGATGTTAAGTAGGGTATTACTAAAATACTTCATCCAACAAGAACACAATATGTGATATAATCGCAACTTATTTTCTTTTCCTTTGGAGCCGCGGTGGCTCAGTGGTAGAGCGTTCACCTCTGGTGCATGGGGTCCTTGGTTCGATCCCAGCTCGCGCCAAGTGAGCTTTGCGGTGGACAAACAACATGTGCGTGGATTTTCTCGGGGTTCTCCCATTTCCTCCCACTTCCTTCATTCTATCATTTCATTCATTTCTCTTCATCACTATTTTCTTTAGCCTAGCCGGCATAAGCGTGGAACGTAAAATTTAAAGATTTCATTTCATTTTATTATTATTATTATTTATTTCTTTAAAACTTCAATATATTTCGGATACAACTCTACACATCACAACAACAAAATTACAAGTAAAAAATGCATTCCTCGGGACGCGTTAAATCCCAGTCTTTTCCTTTCTGTTAATCTTTGTATCCCTGTTAATACACTTTGATGTAATTTTATTTTGATGCTTTGTCTTCGTTCTGATGATCGATATAGAGCTGTCCAAATAAAGCTAATTAACTTATTTATTTTCTGAAGTTTATGTTACAAGATTATGTACTTTAAGGTAAAAAAGACGATTAGAAATGAAGGATAATACATAACACCCATGCCCTAAGCAGGAATCGAACCCACGACACACACGCCAGGCCTTTGTTAAATGGAGAACTAGGATAAGAAAATACTCATATCATGACGGGAAATATCTATCACCTACAAAAGTTCAATTCTTTAAATCTTATATTGTGAATAGTATTTTCGTCATGCATATACTATCACTCGTATCTTGGAGATAAATTATCGGTTACTATATCATAAATAAAGGAAACACCATACTTTATAATACTATATTCTCTATACCTGTAGATTAAATGATAATTTCAAAATCAGAAAAGTCCAAGAGAGTCTGGGATCGAACCCAAATTTCCGGCTTACTACCACACGCCGCTAACCACACCGCTACCACTCCTTTCCCAGACCAGCCATATATTTCTTCCTATTCATGAAATAAAAATAAAATAATAATAATAATAATAATAATAATAATAATAATAATAATAATAATAATAATAATAATAATAATAATAATAATAATAAAATTACTCTTTAAGTGGCAGCCCGTGTACTGAGAATTACATTACTGCAGGTTCGTAAATGAGTTTTCCCAAAGTTAAGACCTATCTATCTATCTATCTATCTATCTAACTATCTATCTATCTAGCTAAATAACTATGTATGTATCTCAGTCACTCTATGGCCACGTTCACAAAAATCTCTTCACTGACTTCTATCCTTAGCCAACTGGATTTATTTTGTACTTTGTCATCTTAATACAGTCCTCCCATCTGTGCCTAAGTCTTGCTAATGATCGTTTTCCGTTTGGGTTTCCAGTTAAAACTTAGAAAGTGTTCCTACTTTCTTTCATTCTGGTTACATGATCTGCTCACCTGAGCCTCCTACACTTAACGACCCTAACAATATTTGGTAAACTGTGTAAATTACGTAGTTTCTCGTTGTGAAGTTTCCGCCATTCCCCATTCTCGTTTCTTTTGGGTCCGAATATTTGTCTCAGGATCTTGTTCTCAAACACTTCCAGTCTAAATAAATATTTCAAATCGAAAGTGGTACACTCATCCCATTTCAAGTAAAATATGGGCCCAATGTTATCCGTCACAAACTCACACTGTCCAATGTTATGATCGAACCAAGCATCAGAGGATCAGTTTTTTTTTTTTTAATTATTATTATTATTTTTATAAAGTGAGCTTCCTGCCTGTCGCTAAATCACTCAGCTATTCGGAAGTCCAGGGAAGGGAATAAAGAACAAACATGAGAAAAGTGTAACTCCACCCCCTGTTAACCAACAATTGGGTATGCAATATTTCACTTTAACATATTCCTCTTTCTTGCTACAATCAATCAATCAAGTTTGAATAAAGTACAAAACCATTCTAATTCCCGAAAAATGTTGAAGATAAAACCATTTTTTCAAGAAACCAAGAAACTCCACTGGTTTTATTTTACAAAAAAAAAAAAAAAAAAAAAAAAAAAAAGGAAAATCTTTTCTACTACTGGATAACGAAAGAGCCTACCTTGTCCTCTTCCATGTTCACTAGCTTTCTCACAACTCTTGATATTCGAGAGGCTAGAAGGAAGAAAACATTTACTTAGTTTATCATTTGTATTTTTCAACGAAACAAGTTAAAATTTCAATATTAAGTAAGGAGGGAAAAGTATTTTAACCGAACTTATATATATATATATATATATATATATATATATATAAACTGTTTCCTCTACCCAGTTCTATTGTAAAATACTGAGTTCTTATCTTAGATCATTAGAATATTTTTTGAAATAAGTCCATAAACAAAAAAAATCTGAACATCTGACCCCGACTTACGTAGCAATATGAAAAACTTTTAGATTGCAATTATTTATTTCCACCATTTCACTTCGTATCTACAGGGTGGGTGGGAATTAACTCCCTACTGAAAATTATTGATAAGTTTTTAAAACTTAACCAATTTTCATGAAACGAAAAGCATTTTATTCCTTATAATAATACAAAAAATAAAATGGAATCTTTTAAGTTTTACGTCCCACAGTTATGTCGACTAGGCTAAAGGAGACGATGATGATGAGAAATGAATGAAATGGTGGAATGAAGAACCGGGAGAACCCCGAGAATCCCACGCACAGGGCTTACAATGGTATAATTATTATGCATTACTAAAATTCAACATAAGCACCACCATTATCGATCAGTTTTCGTAAATGGTTGGGAATATCTGTAACAGACTTCTGCAGATACTCTAGCGGTACGTTTGAAACAACTTGGCGAATTCGCTCCTCCAACTCATCAACAGTTTTCCGTTTTGTGCGATAAACTTCCTTTTTCGTCCTCCTCCAGATGTTAATTCACTGCGGGCCAAGGATGCCATGACATCCCAACCAGCGCCCTGGAAAATGGGTGTCGAACCACTCATGGACAAGACGTGAGAAATGAGGCGAGGCACCATCTTGCACAAAGATTAGGTCGCTGTAATTGTCCCACATGGATACGACACCATGAACGTATCTTCAAACGTAACGCTTTGCATTTATTGTTTCGCAAATGACGTATGGACCCATCGTGGATGTTATGCCGCATTGCACTGTGACCTTTGGGCGATGTGGCTTTCTTGAACAACCAGCCTCGGATCTTCTCTTGCCCAATAATAAAAAACTATGATTAACAAACCCCCCCAACATGAAATAGAGCTTCATTTGACCACAGGATATTACGGAAAAGTTCGGACCAGTCTTCATACCAAGCAAGCATCATCATCTCATACTCCAACCGATGATCACAGTCTTCCGGTGATAATTCCTGCTAGTAATGTGGTTTCCATGGACGGAAATTTAATCCTTTAGAATAGTTCGGATTGTATGTCGGGTTAAACCACTTTCGCGAGGTTCTTCTTTTCTGATTTCTAAGGAATTCTAGTGAACATTTCCTGAATCACTTGCACATTTTTCTCCATCCTAGAAGTTCAGGAGTGACTGCATCTTCTAATAACTGCTTAGAGAACCTCTATCCATTAGCTTGGAATGACGATTCCTTATGGTCTTTGCATCTATCGAAGCAGAGTCTCTTTCACACTTCACCATCACCTCTGTATTTCTAACACGGATTGCCATACTTTGTACCGGGATACCAGCTGAGTCCACTCACGCAAGGTTAGACGTTGCTCCATGGTCAACCATTAACACCTGCTATGACATAAATGCTATGCTTACAATGGTACAGTATATTATATGGTATCTCATTTATGTCATAGATGAGATACCATATAATATACTGTACCATTGTAAGGAAAAAAATACTTCTTGTTTCACAAAAAATGGTTAAGTATTAAAAAAGTTATAAACAATTTTCAATAGGGAGTTAATTCGTGTCCAACTACATCACCTGAGACATGTACAAACTAAATGGAATGCAATCTTTCAGTTTAACGTCCCACGATTATGTCCTTTAGGCTCAGAGATGGATGATTAAGACAAGTGAATGATGATGGAAGAATTGGTGGAATGAGAGCGTGGGAGGATATTACGGATGTACATGGGAGGAACGGGAGTACCCCGAGAAAAACCTACAGACTATGTAAAATTAAAAGTTATCTCGAGCTGCTAGTCCAACTGGCGCTACAATCCACAAAGGCAGGCTAAATGGGGTAGTTCAGCTTTCGTGTCTTGTGCAACACCGAGGTTATGAACAACATCCTACTAACATGAGGTTCGAACTATGTCCAGGGTTTCAATCCAGTGCAATTGACGGTTGCGCAGACCATGATGTAACACCAACCCTTATAGTACAGACCGATCCCCATTACACTATCTTGTTTCTACGCTAGATTCCAGGTTCACGCCAACGGTTTCGGCTTTATCTGGGTGGATATGTGCTCGTCTATCGTATTTGGTTTGTAGCTTCCTAGGCCGGAAACCCCTTCTTACGACGGCAATTCAAAAAAAGCCGGTTGGTTATTAATGACATACACTCGCAAGTACAGAACCTTTATTATACACATTAGAAAAGTACATTACATTACTTTTCAACATATTTACCATTCAAATTCAGGCACTTGCATAATGTTTTACAAGGTTTGAAATTCCCTCTGCAATATATATATATAATATTCCGCCTGGAAATTAAGCCACCCGCTAACAGCATTTTGAAGCGCATTGTCACTGTCGAAGCGGTGCGACGCAAGTCATTGTTTCACATGTCTGAAGAGATGCAGCAGAGTTCATTGCTGACGACAGATGGGGGCCCGCTTCTTGCTGCATCGTGCACGTCAGTTTGTCCACCGGTAAACATGCGAAACCATTCACGTACGACACTTTCAATCATCACGTTTGGTCCGTAAACACCACACAGTTCGCGATGAATCGCTGTTGCAGAAAGTTTTTTTCGCACTCAGAAATCGTATTACCACAGGCACTTCACATTTGGTATTTTATTATTATAATTATAATTACAGGGTTCCCACTCATTTTCCAAGATCAAATTTTCAGGTAAACAATTTTGTAGCACATATTTGTACCGCTGTATAGAAAAATAGAATTTGCACATGAAGGAAAAGAAACAAAACCTTTTTAATTATGAAATGCCCCCTACCAAATAGCCGGATAAGGCAGAAAGTGAAATCTGGTAACTTAAAAAAATATGAAAATAACCTGTACGCTATTTATGTACATTTTCTGGTCAATAATGTTGCCAATGAATTTATGAAAGTGCTCAACATTTTCAATCTGAGCCTGACTTCACTTTTCACCCTGAATGGGGTATGGCTGTTTATTTTTATTTATTGCTACAAGTGTTCTTTTTTTCTTTTTCATCTTTTCATAGAAGTAATTATAGTAAACATTTACAATCGTTAAAGTTGTTAATGGACGGATTCAGAAGTTAAAACATTTTATCATCAATTTGACTATTTGTGAGACTTACTAGAAGTATATATTTTCTGTCTGTCAAGAGGGCTTTCTGCACTGCTGATACATAATTACAAAAATTTTCGCAAGTCTGATAATTTCTTATCAATGTCTGCTTCCTCGCGAGATAATGTAATAACCTTGGACTTCTTAGCTTCAAGTTCTCTTATTTGAGATTGAATGCGTGTCTTCTGCAGTCTCTTTCTATGTTCATCTGATTGTTCACTTTTCTTTTTCTGTAATGCATCTGTATCTTGAGTGGGAGCAACGTACATATTGAAGCATTTTGTTGGTCACGTTCACTTTTAATGGACCTTCCTCTACATAAACTGAGTTATACACCATTCTTTGAGCCACAACTGTCTCTTCATGCAAATTTTCCACTAGTAAGTCTTTCTTAATAGAAAATCCACTTTCAACATTCGCGTTGCCATGCGAAAGCGTAAGTGTTAATTTCACGATAGATCACAATTCCTTATATTCTTTGTTGTCTGTTAATATGTTTGCGTACATTTGACAAAGATTATCATTTTCAAGAGAAAATTCCTTGAGCTGCTGATGGACTTTAGTATCTGAAAGAAATCGGGTGTACTGCTGTTTTGCCACATTTGCTTGCGTTGAAGATATGTGGTTATTATTCAACATTAGAAATGCAGAAGTCAAACACATTCATGCATTAACCCAGGAAATGCCCTATTATATTTTTCTTTAAAGTGGAAATATTAAACCACTGGCTCCAATAGCAAGAGTTGTCCCCTCTATCAAGCATTTGTCATTACATAAGAAATGCCTGCTGTAGCCAAATGAAATTTAAACAATAAGTTATGAAATTCCCTGACTTTTCCAGGACTTTTTAGTGCTAAACTGGATTCCCTGACTATTCCAGGTTTTCCAGGTGAGTGGGAACCCTGTAATTATTATTATTATTATTAAGCATTCATTTTCAATTGTTATAGCGGACGAAACTGCAACACAACCTTCTTCCACTGCTCACTGTCTACTGAACTACTACACACAGTACCAAAGAACTGACGTCCCTCTTCCCGGCAATTTCTCCTAGGTGCGCAAACGGCGTTCATTTTTCCGAATTGCCCTCGTATTTCACCAATGATTATAGCTACCCAACTGCTTCACGTGCAGGACAACTTGGTGCCCTTCATGGAAACTGAACTGGAAGCAGAGGCACCAAACCACGCATTCTAACCATCGGCTAAACAGAGCCATAGTCACGTAACTAATGTTGACGACAAAAGAGAACTGATGAAATAGCATTTAAATACAAATAACAAGTCACTGAATCTGATTTAAATATATTGTAAGGATCCCCACATCACGACAAAGGCACATGTCAACACAACACGTGCTATTAATTGTAAACAACATAGCAGAAGAGAAGCCGACACGAAAAACACCGAGGAACGCCGAAAGAAGACGGATCTCACGGAAGGACCCGAAGAGGACAGATAAAAGCCGGACCACCGAGGGACCCAGCATCAGTCGACCAACTGATTGCTTAACCATTACCTCCCTATGTCGCACTGGACTAGGGATCCCATCTTAAACTTATAATCCTAATCTAACCTACAACATGCAAAGTGTCCTGGAAACTGCCATGAGTGGAAGGGGCACTCGGCAAAACATTTAATATTCCTTCACTTGGTCATTGAAGAGGAGACATTTGTATTTATTATATTTTGTAATAAAATATGGTGAATGGAAAAGTCGCCCGGACCATCATTTGACTCTACCTATAAAAACATTGCGATATAGATAAGTTTGGATTTACAATAGATCAAAATCTATGTCTCTGAGAAAAAAATGACTCGCAAAAATCGAAACATTTGCACTAAAGGCTGTGCATTTAAAAAGTTTTTGGATACAAGGCAAAATATATGTGTCCATTTAAGGACAGTTAAGTGTTTTTAATTTTTTACTTTTATCATGTTGCTTTAAGTAGCTATATACATGACTAAGATGGAACTTCTGAGCACATAAATGATATAGAAGAACTATACTTTTAGTGCAAAGAACTCACCCCCTTTTCTGTCAGGTTCTGGCTCTACTTCCGTTTCAAACCTTCCCAATTCGTTTATCTTTCCAAAACTCAGGCCACTGAAAAGAAAACAGCAACATTATTGATAATTGATAATATTTAAGAATACATGAAAAAAAAAATGTTATCAGAATACTTCTTCGAAAATTAACTTTTAACTTATATCATAATAAAATACCAACAAGTAACTATCCACAATAACAGATACCCCTCTTGTATCCAACAATATTTTTTTTTCTCTATTTAATTTCGACCCTCTCCGAGACGTTCGCAAGTAACTACCTCCAACTGCTTTTGTTTCCTCACAAATTTATCCTTAAAGGGGACTTTCCTGAAATATTTGAATAACACAGATTACTCAAGAACCCTTTAAATTTTGTAGTATCACTTGTGGCAAAAGACATACTAACCAAAGCTTTAACACACACTATATTTTAAACTATAATGTGTTACAGTTTCGGATATTTATCATATTCTTCATCAGACACTATATGCACACTATAGAACATAAATGAAGATACAGACACATATATAATAATCCTTATGAAAAAGTTTAAATGCTATTGGCTGAAGCCTTCACCCAATCCCGTAGGTCCCCGTGCCCATTTTCCAACCAATCACGTGCCGCCATTTTGGGTTCTTATAAGGACATTTTTCAATTCCATCTTCCTGTCCGTGCTATTAAAATTCTCTGCCATAATTCAATAATAGGTAACCTCCCTGCCCAGTTCATAAGCTTATCTATTCCTACCTTCTTTATCTAATCTGCTTCTTTCCACTTCCTTATTATCATTCTCTTCTCTATCCCTAATACTTCCGTCTTATCCCAGTTGATTTCGTGATTAGTCTCCTTCACATATTTGTGTATCGCATTAGTATCTTTATTCTTCCTCATGTCATCTTTATGTTGTTTTATCCTTTCTTTCATTCTCTTTCCCGTCTCTTCTACATATGACATATCAGTCTCCACACCATCTCTTGTAGATGACTTCTTCTTCCTCTTCATTAATCTTTTTGGTGTCTTTTCTAATCTTCTTTATTGATCTCAATAAATTTCCTCCACTCTTTCTATAAGCTCTGACCCCTCCTTTCTTGAATAACTTCTTCAGTTTCTCCGTTTCTTCTCCCATGCTTTCTATATAGCGTCTGATAAAGCATATGGTAGATATCCGAAAACTGTAACACATACAGTGTGTGTGTTAAAGTTTTGCTCAGTATTTCTTTTGTTCCAATATTCAATCCAAAGCCATGGATAGTGTCATTACATCCATGAATTGTGGATTATCACACAACTTCACGTGTACTTGAAAATTAAATTTTAGTGCTACTCATAAAAGTTGAAAAAAAATATTTACAAATGTTCGAACAAGTATGTTCTTCCATCACAGCTACGGGTCGTGAGTTATCAGTTAAATGATTTAACAGAAGAAAATTAAAAATTAAAGAGTTAACATTTCAATTTTCAATTTAACGTATAATTTACTCGTAGTAACAAACTAAATATTTCTCAGGGAAAGAAATACTGTTAATGTTCTGTTCAATAAGGTGAGTATGAGAAAGTAAAAGACTGTTTTTATTCTGAAATAGTACTCATGACGTCTCTATGGGACGGAAGAACATATTATTTCAAAAATTTGTAAATAGTGTTCTACTTATTAGTGACAAAAAATTTTAATTTTCAAGAACATTAATTTCTACAAGTAATACAACATTTGAAGATTTTTCGAATGATCTTTTTTTCTTCAAATATTTTAGCTTAACGTAGTATCAGAAGTACATATGCTCCCACTGGAAATCGGAACCAACGTTGACCACATAGCTACAGAGAGCTCTATTATTATTATTATTATTATTATTATTATTATTATTATTATTATTATTATTATTATTATTATTATTATTACCACTTGAAACAATGGAGGTGAGTATTAAAATTTCTCATACTTTTGCCATTTTTAATTTACTTTTTGATTGTAAAAACTATAAATTTTCCTAGCAAAAGAAATATATATGTAAGTTCATGTTATAAAAATGAAAACCTTAATTTCTCCATTACCAGTTAAAGTAAGATTCGTTTACCTCTGATGTCTCCGTCTCCACAAGGAGTCCGGGTCATATAACTGCCTAGAGTCAATACTCATCTCCCGATCATCCACGTTGCGGATTATCTTCCGCGGGGCAGGCATGTCCTCCATCGCCAACAGAGTATTTTGAATAGATACATTGAGCTCGCTGCTACAATCGGAACCTGTAAACAGAATAATGCTATTACAATATTTCAGTGTAACATTATTTTCTCACTGTATACGAAAGTGCGAATACAGTCTTCAGGAGTTCATCATTAGTGACTACAAGTAGATGCGATGATGTGATCAGCCTTTACCTCCCAGGTTTCCCCAGGTACCCACTTGACAGATGCTGAGTAAACCTCTAAGCTGCACTTGGACGAGGCTAGAACGAAAGACTCCGGTTTTTAACTCCTGAACAAAAGGTAATCAGGCGCAACATTTCAAGATGTTACGGCCAAGATTTCAGATTCGTTTCTGACTCGATTTGTAACATGAAACGAGATGTGGTTCCATTATTGACCCGAACCTAAACCAAGTTCCAAACAGTGCTAAACACCTCATCCCCTCCTGCAAATAAAGCCAAGTCAGTGTCCTCCTTCCCCCGTTTTTTCTCTCAGAGGGTAGATTATCTTGCAAGGGGTGAAAGCTAACTGAGGATTATTATGCAGGCCTCCTCCTATGACAGCGTGTAATAATTCTATTTTACGTTATTTTGGACATTACTTTTTGGTGAAGTAGGATTATTGGGAAAATTTGCTATTTCTTTATTCATAGACTACAGCCATTCATTGTTCATAGTTATCTCTCAAGCCGGGAAAGACTTGAGATAACAAACAGGCTTTGCACGCAATACTCTAACACCGACGGAATGCAATACCCAATAAGAGCGCATTTGCAGACGACGCCAGTATAAAAACTAATATTTTAGGTATTTAAGAGTTCAATTTACTACCAAAACGCTCTGGATCTGAAGCTCAGTGAAGCGTGCCTAGGCCGCTGGCAAAATTGAAATCAAGCACTATGCAACCACAATTCATAGGATCAACATGTCGTAACGCAAGCATCCATTCTGCACAAAAGACTAACTTTTATACTCGTAATTTTTTTTACTTGCACCTCATATTATCGTAAGTATGTATGTGTAGATAGTAAGGAAAAGTTATATTAAATGAAAATGGCTCGAGTTTGGTTTAAATACATGATTTTCTCATGCTGAAATTGCATTTGTGCGCACAAATTTCCTGTTAACTTTTCATTCTTATTTGGCGTTCGAGTGAGTGTCCGCTCCTTGGAAAACTAGTAAAATCAAAAATCAGTATAAGCTGCGTGATCATAATTGGTAAAAACGTCCTGGAAAACTGAAAAAAAAAAAAAAATGTTGTCCTTCGTTAGAATAATGCCTCTCCACCCATGTCAGTCAGTCGTCGACATGACAAAATTCATGATTACGGCTTTGAATTGGTCCCATCCACCTTTATTCACCGAGTGAAATTTTCTTTCATCTGTTCCAAAACCTCATAAAGAAGTTGGAAGGTGTTCATTTTGATACTAATGATGAATTCCTCCATGCCGTAGATGACATTTTGGATGGCTTTTTTACTAGCATTGAATTGTCTGGGGACTATTTTGAAAAAGAAGATTATACCTGAACTCTTCTGCTCCTTTTATAATTAGGCTTAGAACTTCGTGACAACCCTCGTAAGCAAATAAATATTAAGCTTGATACGCGAATGAACATTTTTTTAAAAAAAAAAATCAAATATGTGCCAGTTACTTGTATTACATATGAGGGGTAGTCGACAAGTTCCCAGAATGATGTAATTTTGGCATTTGTCATGCAATCACAATGAATCTTATACAGTACACTCCTTAGGGTTTTTACTTATGAATATGACAAATGTGAACACGTTGTAACAGTCAGTTTACGAGTAATGTAGTTAAACGAAAATCTGCTTCATATACCTGCTTTGATAGCCTTCAAGTCAGTTTACGGTGACAATACTTTAAGGAAAACAGCACCGGTACTCATTTCGCCATCGTAGAAGACATAAAAACTAACTCGACGGTTGAACTTTGGAAGATACGAAAAGAGGACTTTCGTCAATATTTCCAGCAATGACAGGAACGGTGGAGGAAGTTGTGTATTGAAAAGACGGTTAAGTAAAGCTGTACTTATATTTTGATAATAAAGAGCTACAATAAAATTCCGGGAACTCTTTGACTTCCCTTGGTATTGTAAGTACTACTTATATCAATAGTGAACTCACATTACTATATTCTTAATATGTCTAAACATAACATGAAGATTCCGTTGGAGAAATGTAACAGAGTACTTAGAATTACATTCAATGCTTGGAAACGTTACTGTTGAAACGGCAAAAGAAGAAAAGAATATACTAACATTATAGTAACATAAAAATCGAAAAGGAGAAATAAAGTGGGCATTGCACAATACAACAAAATTCAGGTTCGATATGTATCACACGAACTATACACGGCAATATTCATTAATAAAACGAAATAATGGAAGAAACGTCTGTATACGGTGTCATTTTCTTCTTCCACCCCTGACAGCACTACCAAAGCTCACGATTGAAAATATCTTTAGCATCATTACTACACTAATGCTACTCCTAACATATGTTCCATTTGTAAAAATAGAAGAAGCGAGATGTACTTACCTGATTTCCTACTTCTTCCCAGAAGCGAAGGACTCGTTTGGATTGTGTTGATGAGTTCAGAGAGATATTTGAAATAGAGTTGAGATGTCAGGAAAGGCTGTAGATAGTGCTGTAAAACGGATTAACTACCTTAGTTTGGGTAACTACCAGTTACATACATAACAATATGCAAGTATGGTAATATGCATCCAGATGTATGTTTATACCTATATAGATTCAATGTACTATTCAACTTGACTTTCCTGTCTTCTAATTTTTCTTTTCTTTATACTTCTCTTTCCTCAATATCTGGTGAAGTATTTTTGAAAGTTCTTATAATGCGTAATATGACATTATTTTTTAAAAATGGTAATTTATTTCATGTACAGCGAAATGTAAATAATGGACACCCATAGCACATTATTTATTCATGAATGAAAAGTTAATAAACTTACATTACTCGCAGCTCATGTGGCAATCGTATGTACGACGGGTGATCAGAAAGTAAGGTTACAAAGCCTGCAGTGAAACGTGTATATATATATATATATATATATATATATATATATATATATATATATATATATATATATACAATGCAACCCGGAGTTTGAAATAGTAGAACTTTTGAACCTGAAGTGATACACAAATAATGGTTATACCAAAATGAAGTATTGTTCATGCATATATTTTTAAACTAGGAAGCAACGATTGAAGTACACTAGGAACCACACATTGTTGCCAGATGTAACCGAAGGTGTTTAAAAAACATGTAAATCGACTCGTAACTCATACGTATGGATGTTCTGTCGTTCACTTTCAGTTTGTTTAGTTGGAGTAGCTTGGAAACTATGGAGCAGGAAATTCATTTCCACCGATAACTAATCGGATGAGGCCTCTGTAACGGAGAACTAGGGAAATCGTAGTTTTCATAAATTAACACTCTGAATTGGCAACTTTGATGTTTCAATGCATCAAAAGGTGTGTTAAGGATTTGTCTACATTATGCAATTCCTGAAAACAATGAAAAACAATGGACACCCTGTACATATATTATTTTATACAACCAATATATACCGGGAGATCCACTATTATATCCCTATTTTTATTTTACTGCTATTTTATCACAAACGATGTAACATAAATACCGTCATATTATGCTCTACTCTATGCCATTACGTACCATTATATATTGTAAACTTATTTTTATTTGTTGCAGGTTTAACCAGAAATTAAGTGAAGATGGCGCAGAGACTGAACATTGCTCGGATTGCAGCAAGGATGGAACTATGACAGTCGCCTGTAATGGTGCAAAGATGGTGGAGATGGGAGAAGGGGAGACATGCAACTCTGGACGTGAAAACAATGAAGAGACTGCATGCAAATTTGTTGCGTAAGTGTTCGGTTACTCATCAAAAGGGTGCTGAGCCCCCAAAGAGAGTTGTCACTGAAGAATCTAAAGCTAACGCTGCTGCGGCGTTTGAACAAAGTCCCACGAAGTCCATGAGACAATATCATAGGGGATCTGGTTTATCGCATGGTTCGGTCCAACGGCTAATGAAGGAAATCGATTGGAGACCATAGAAACCACATTTTGTCCAGGCATTGTCACCGAAAGACTGTGATGTTAAGATGAAGTTGCTGAATTCACATTATAATGCACTGGCGTCACCAGCATATAAACTTTGAGCGCGGGGGCACAAACTACCGGCGGGACTGGGGTCTTATGGAATACACACAAGAAAGCGGAAGATCCAGGGGTGCTCCCCGGAAAATATAAAAAAAAGTCTTCGTACATTGCATTTTAAAGCATTTTGACTTTTGTTTATTTAAACAGTACAATTCAACCTTGTTTTACATTTTTAATTAAACTTAGATGATAGCGAGTGTTTGTCAAAAACAAATAATGATAGGAGATAGTGTGAAGTGAATAGTCAGGATTAATAACGATTTGAAATTAGGCTTTAGGCTATAAGCTTACAACTAATGTAAATGAGGCTCAACAATATATAATTTTTAAAAAAAAGTTGAAAATTATTATTATTATTATTACTATTATTTTAACTAAACTAAACTTGTCATCTAAACAAAAACAATTTGTTACTTTACAGTTTATTCCATCCTGACCTTCATAGGGCCAAGAACTGACTGTCCTTTTTCACAATTAGAAACAAACTTTTGTGCTACTTTTCTTATATTCATTTTATTAACACTGTTTTGTGGACGTCGCAACTGCTACATGGTTAAGCCCCTTTTGGCTCATAGTTGACCTAACATGCTTGAAATATTAGGGGGAACAAAAACCGTTCTACAAATATTGGGGGGACACGTCCCCGGTGTCCCGCTGGGATAGCCGCTCGTGTTACACTGGATGGAAGAAGAACCAGATATCCTGAGTAACATACTGTGGTCAGACGAAAGAGTGTTCCATGTGGGCAGGGTTTGAAAAAACCCGGGTTTTTCTGAAAAAGCCCAACCCACCTGAGTCCATATGGGTTTTTTCGGGTATTTTATTAGGGTGGGGTTTTATTGGGTTTTTTCGGGTTTAATTGGGTTTTATCAAAATATTTCAATGTCTTTGGGGTAAAAGTGTTAAAATGTGATGTATATTTCAAGATTATCATTGTCACAACTTGCAACAATTTTCTATTCACTGCTATTTTGAAAAATGGCTGCCATTTTGAAATTTTACGTTGGATCATCGCCAAAATATATACAGCTAATTTAGAGTATCTCGTGCTTTTACTCTAAAAATTTCGACTTAAAAGACCGAAAATTGCGCCTTGTAGCGTGCATATCCGCTATTTTGAAAAAAAAAAAAAATAGTCACCATTTTGAAATTTTACGTTGGTATGCCGCCAAAATCTATACAGGAAATTTAGTGTCTCGTGCTTCTACTCTGAAAATCTATACTTAAAAAACCGGAAGTGATTCCCTGTAGTATGTGTGGTACAAGCAGTCGAACGAACAAATACAGATTGAATCATCCCAGAAACCTCAGTGACGTTTGCCAAATATGAACACCAAATATATTAATTTAACAGCGTAAAATAAATTGCTTTTATGGTTGAAGTTCACTTTCGATACCTTGTGCGTTCAATTACGGGAATTTCCCGAGCACTTGTTGCAAGAGGGGTCTTTCCAGAAAATTAATTTAAGACCATTAAGAAAGATATAATTCATATTTTATAAAATAAACTAGCTTTTGGGTAGCTGGGGGCTCTGTCCCCAGGCCCCCGAGTTTGCCCGGCCTACGGCCTTACATTTCTTATCTATCGCCCTTTGCATCAACAGTGAATTTCGTGAACTTGCTCTTATTTCCTGAATCTGCCCATCCTGGGGCATCGTTCCCCACACACTGTCTTTGCTCGGCCTATGGCCTCGCATCTCTTGAACCCACAATTCTATCATTTCTTTTCCTATTTCAACTATTTAAAAGATAAGATTTTGTATCCCAAGAAAACGCCCATTTAAATAACAAGGGAATTTCTTCATCACCCTTTAGACCCCTAAAAATATTTAAAATATTCACTTTTGGCTATTTTCCTGTCGGTTAGTCCTGGAATGTTATAATCATGCCAAATTTAATCATTCTAATCATGCCGGAAGGGCCTAAACATTTTGGGGTGACGTCCCATACGTCACCCCATACAAATGGTTTGACGCGAAAAGCTACAATGATGTCAAATTTAACCATTGTAGCCCTACAGGAAGTGCTCAATAATTTGGGGGTGTAAAAGGTGTTCCATATAAATAGCATGGGAAAGATTTTTCACTTCCCTATAAAACCACTCTAAAGTTGGATTTTTAAATTTTTACTGATTTACTTAGGTACTGCTAAGAAAACGTACAAGGATACCGAATTTGAAGTTTTTATTCCAATTCTAAGTACCTAAAACATGAGATTTTAGGCCCAAAAAGGCCCATTTAAATAGCATGGGGAAATTTTTCATCCCCTCTTTAGACCCCCTAAAAATTAAAAATATTCACTTTTGACAATTTTTCTGTCGGTTAGTCCCGGAAAGCTACCATCATGCCAAATTTAATCATTGTAGCCCTACAGGAAGTGCTCAATAATTTATGTCAGCTCATGTAGTTTTATATATAGTTAGGATGTTTCAGAATGTCTTAAATGAAATTAAATATCTTCCAGCATAAAATACATAGTTTTATTGTTGAAGTATTCAGTTCCGATGCTTTGTGCGTTCAATTGGGGAAATTTCCCGAGAACTTCTTTCGGGACGTGTTTTTTTTCCCTCCTCCCTCGAAAATGCAGCTCCCTTTACTGTACATCGAAACTTCCACTAGTACGAAAGTTCGAATTCAACACTTGAAATAGTAAGCGGTACGTAGTTTGGAACTCTGAGTATCGAGTTTCTTAAACTTGGAGAATTTTTACGCTTTTGTTGATGTTGATTCTACAGAATGCTTATTTGAAGAGTACCTACAAATAACTGCACTAAACTGTTGTTGTTGGAAAACTAAACTTTACTGAAGAATACTTGTACCACCATCAAAGGTAAGAAATAATACTAATAGCTTTACTAATGCACTACATGTTTACTGGTAGTAGCGGCATCTATGGCTTTAAACGCGTCAAACGTATGAGGGACAACGTCCCTCGGCGTCGCCGAGTTGGCGAGCACACTATTCACGGAAAGTATTTTCTAAAATATAAAATTGCATTTTTTTTTTCTTTCAAATAGGCTATAAGCATAATACATACATTAATTTGTTACTTAATTATCTCAATCTAAAGTAAGGTTTTTTTATTCATTCAGTGCATTCAGAACTTTATACAGGTCTTATCGTGAATGTTGTGTACCTTAACGGGAAAGCATTCAATTCGCCCAAGGAAAGTCCAAAATCTGATAAAAATCACTTTCAATGTGATCACCTTGGTTGTATCAATAATATATTAACAAAAAGCTCAAAAACCCAGGTGGGTTTTTTCAGGTGGGTCCAACCCGAAAAAACCCGGTGGGTTTTTTCCGGCTGGGCCCACTTGGGCAAACCCTGCATGTGGGTGGGTTCATTAATCGCATAACCGCTATTACTGGGCCCATACTAACAGCAGTCCTGGAGCTACAACTGAAAAATTGCAATTACGTCCTTCGCTGACTGTGTTGTGTGGTATTCGTGATAACACTCTTATCGGGCTTTGCATTCTTCGTGAAATAATAAACGCGGAAAGGTATGTGCACATACTACAATCGTTTGTTTATCCCATTGTTTCGATCTGAGACAGAGTGGACAATTTGTACTTTATGCACGATGGGGCACCTTCCCATTTTGCATTGATTTCGCGACAATGGTTTGACAATGCTTTTCCAGGCCGTGTTATTGGACGTCGCGGAAATGAGTGGCCACCAAGAAGTCCAGACTTTACCCATTGGATTTTTTCTCCTGGGGGTATTTGAAAGAGAAAGCGTATGCCAGAAAACCGCGTGAGTTGGACACTTTGGAAGCAGTCATTCAGAAAGAGTGTGTGCGGATACCAAACGACATGTTGCAACGGTCTGTGAGGAACGTTGGGCCCCGACTCCAATGGTGTGCTACTAATGCTGGTGCCTATGTTGAATGAAACGGCAAGGACAATAGTACATAATAGAATTGACAGCAACCATGTAACATTGTTAATAACAGAAAAATAGTGAAATGAAAATAGGGATATAATTGCGGATCATCCTGCAGTACATACATTAGGTTATTTTTCGGTATAGTCTGTATATCAGTTGAGGCACTGTTAGACCATGGGATGAATTTGAAGATTCCCTCCTGGTAAAAATTCTGTTCTTGCGTGTTCAGACACGTTGACACGAAGTGTATCACCTCTTCGTCTGAAGTGAGTCGACAGCTTCCTACGTGCTACTTCAACTGCCGGAACAGGTGAAACTTGCTTGGAGCGAGGTTCGGGCTGTAGGGAGGACAGTCGATGGTGTCCCAGCGAAACTGCTTCAACCATGTGGTGGTTTTCTGGGTTGTAAGCTGGATCGATCACTGCGCTCCTCGTCGGTGACGTTTTCTCTACCAGCTGCAAACTTTCGACACCATTATGCGACATGCTGACGAGACATTAGTCTTTCCGTAAACCTCTACCAGCTGCCGGTGAATTTCAGCTGCAGCTACATGTTTCGCTTTCAGAAATCGAATAACTGAGCGGATTTCTTCTCGAGACCAGTTTTTCAAACGAGTCGCCATTTATGTTTACATACAAACACTGCACAGTTGCCAACTCCATGTATTGAAATTACCTCATCCTCTATGATAGATGACACTCCAGAAATATCGGCCTTGTTTCTCATGCTCCTTCGTACTAACGGTAAACACGAATGTTATAATGTTATAAATGTAATTCGTAACATTTAGATGGAGATGGAGATAATGTTTTGTGAAAGTACATCCTAGAGGAATGGGTTATTTTCTGCGGTGAGTATTAGCCTTTCGGTTACATTTTTCTAATTAACAAGACTGTTCAGGTCCGTAATACTTAGTATCATGGAGGCCTCCGTTACGGGATGTTTCATTCTTTCGAGAAGATGCGTTGTTAGCGCATGCTGATGTATAATTATACAAGAACCTCCAAAGAAGCAGAATGTACCTATCAACAAGTATCCGGAAATACGTAAATGGACAGTTACAGGATGCTAAAAGTAAGTGAACAACCCTCACAGCAATTCACCTCTAAAAGTATGAAACCTAGCAAAGGAACTCGATAAAATAAGTAAGAACTAGTATGAGTACTATCTACAAATTCATGTTTCAAACTCAGGTACTCGCACAAACGTTATCATAAAATATACCTGGATACTAAACAGTAGGGTGGAGCGAAAAAATCAAATTTACGAGTATCGAATTCTAAAAGGACTCAAAAGTTGCGTATTTGCTTGCTAATCCCTACTTTTTTTTTTTTTTTTTTTTTTTTTTTTTGCCTAAACTTTTGAGCCCTATTAGAATTCAATACTCAAAAATCTGATTCTTTCCCGTAAAGGTAAATTTTGGTGTTTTTTGGTAATTTTTTCAAACTTTAGGCCGTTTTCGCGAACTGAAGATCCGAAGTGTGATTTTTTTTTTTTTTTTTCGTTATTTTTCCATTGATTATCATGCCAGGACGGAACTTTTGAACCCTATTAGAATTCGATACTCGAAAATTTGATTTTTTCGCTCCACCCTACTGAAGAGTCCTCAAAAATAAAACTGAACCGACTTCTATTTTAAATACTACAATACGTATTTAGCATTATTGGATATCATAATCTTGACAGTGGATCTTCAATATTACTGTTCGTTTTCACTAAATAGCTGCTATTCTCGAGCGTTATGCAACCAACACGACAGCATTTGATGTTTGAGATTTAGTTGCTGGTTATCTCAGGTTCTTCCGAATTGAATGTACCTTTTATTAAGAAGCCAAATGAGACGTGTACATACAGTTTCAATCTCTGATTCTAATAGTGTACGTTCTCTCCGGGAAACGATCCTCGCTCTCACTCACAGAAGACTGAAACGCTCATTACTTAGCTATGAAGAAAGTATTTTGATATTTGTAAGAGATTTTCTCTAAGTGACTCAATATTTTAAAGCTAACCGAATAGTGTTTTGGCGTTATCGATGATTCCTATTTTTATTTTTCTGAAAGAAATGACAGGAAAAAGAAAAAAAAAAACTTCTTTTACAATTCGTTTCTTCAAGTGATTTTAGTACCATGAGTTGTGCTTATTCGTAACATGAATATTAACATATCTCGATATTCAAATGATAATTTGCGGCTATTTCTCCAACAACTTCATGATGAACACGCACTGGACACCTCCAGTTTCCGACAACTATGGCGCTAACAGGACTTAAAAAGAATTTGAGAATGGTTAAGGAACATTGAGGTACTTGTCGCCATTGGTCTGATCTACAAACTCTCCAGATTTAAATCCAATGAAAATCTGTTAAAGACTCTTGGGAACAACGCGTGAAACACGAAATACGCATCCCCATACTTTGGTAGAATAATGTGGTATAATGATGAGCGAGTGGATTCCTGTAACACCTAGTGGAACCATGTAGAAACAGAATCCAGGCTAGAGGTGGTGTTGTCAAATATGGCTAACTTCTATGGGAGATGACTAATTTTTGTCCAATGTATGTATAGGCCTATATACGACGGGTCAAAGGAGTTCCGAAGAAGAAACGGAAAATGAATTACTTAGCAAAAAAATAGCGAACTCACTATTTTCTAGTAAATAAGCATTAACGCACACCTATTACCTGTCCAATTGTATGTACATTGAAGTACAGTTATTATATTTTAATGCATTACATATTTAATACATGTAAATAAAAATAGACAAAAATGAGTATACGCATTAAAAAAGGTGAACTAGTGTACTTTTGCTTAAAAATCAACGTTCTTATGTTAAACGTTTTAGGAAAGGAGGAAAGAAAGAAAGGAAAAGAAAAAGCACAAAAGCGACCGTGAGGGGTCCAGTGCGCCATATTGGAATGCAAGATGAAATTATAGTGTTGCTAGGCAGAAGGTAGAGGAAAGTTTAGCATCGGAACAATACAGAAGAGTGAAAGAATAAGAAATGAAGCAAAAACAATTATGAAGTATGAAGATATAATGAAAAAACAAAATAAATAAAACCTCAATATGTTTAAATTCTCTAAAATCTACAAATGCTTTTCCTGTTCTTTAATTCTTTATTTTTCTCTTCCTACTCTTTGTTCTTCTTATCTGGCGTTTTGGCGAAAGATCCTACAGTATACCTTTTCAATATGTGTGTTATTTTCACTATTTTTTGGTAAGCAATTCATGATATACACATACATAATTGCAACAAAGAAATCCCAAAGCAGGAATATAAAATATAATATATATATGAATTGTATGCATAGAGCTTAAATTTATGCATGAATATTTTGTTCAACCAATCCGATAGTGCTGTTTTCTGCAATTAAAATACGTAACTGAAGATTGGTTTTACACACTCAAGGTATTGAGTTAATTTACATTTACTTAAAAATGCCGAGAACCATAGAAACCATTGTGGCATCCGATGTGATGAGACTAGAAACTTTTCACATGAGGATAGATCTATTCATGAATGAGAGCTGATACTCACTTTTTCCAGAACATGGAGAACTATCTGTACAGGCTTCTCAAAGCAATTAGGCAAAGGACCACCATCACGACAAATATTATGTTCTACTTCGAAACGGATTTTGTCACTGAAACCAAGTGGGCAGGTTGCTTGCAGTGAGAAGTATCTGAAAAATATATACGTTAACTATTACTATGAAAACTAAAAATCATAAATAAGTAAAAAAAAGTAGACTACCTAATTATTAACATGCAAGCGCACTTGACTCATAATAGAGTTCCTTTACCCATTATTCTCTAGACCAAGCATAGGTAATCTCTATATTAATATATATATATAGTGCATGTGTCATCAGATTATCAAACAGAAAGGAGTCACCTTCAGCCACCAAATGTTGCATACAGATAGATCTTATGAAGATTTTTTTTTTAAAGATTTTCGTCTGAAGGGAGGAATGGAAAGAAGTCACACGCTTTGGAGGTTCAAAAAAATATTTTACCAGGAATGCTTCCAAAGTTGAGCCTTGAAACTGGGGACAATCTATATATTTCCTGAAAGTTTGTTGACCAAGTTCCGACACAGGTTTCAACTTCTTGCCCAAAGTGACCCAAAGTACTGAGTGATATGAGATTGCGAATTTCAGTAAATCTATAAAGAATACCAAGTATTCTCATAGCACTCTTAACAGTAAGAGTGGTGTGATCAACGAACGTAAATTTCTCATCGAATACTACTCCAAAGTCTTTAGGTATCGCAACTCTTTCGATAGAACGGTTATTAATACAATATCTCTGATAATTGTTATTTTTCTTCAAAGAAAGACTAAGAGTGAACCATGTTTGAGGGTTTAGATATTTATGTATATTTTCCCTGTTATTAAGTAACAATATATATATATATATACTCTACGCTCACTCGCATAAATTTACCAACAACATATTACAATGGTTATAGAATGTTAAGTTTTTATGCTTGTATATGTACTTACATAAATAATAAAAATTTATAGTACTTTATCTTAGTATATTGGAATATAATTATCATTTCGATGTCCTATATATATTCTGACATTACCTACAACTTACTGGACGAGTCTTTTGTAAATTTATTACATACAACTTCTGATTTTTTTCCCTCATTGTCTTTTCTCATAAATAAATTTCAGTGAACCGATAAGTTCTGGGAGTATTTACTTTCTATGAGAAGTTAAATTTGTTAATTTAGTGAAGAAACTAGAAGATTATAAATATGAAAATATCAAGATACTCGTTCGATAACTTCACAGTACATCGGCCTGAAAGGAGGAGTCAGTAGATATGTAGGACATCGAAATGATACGCTTATAATAAAACTACAATAAGTTAAAGTAAGTACTCCAGTTTTCTTACAATGTTTATACTTTGACACATTTGTTTCTTAACACCTATAATGGGCATTTTTAGGTTCTGATATTGGCATCACTGATTGGTTTTGGCGCTCGTCGCTCACAATACATTCCTCTCTCCCCCACCCCTATCACCACGCAGAATATCGCAAAACAATGCTGCTCTCCAGGCTGAATGCGTGCCTGATGATCGATTCCAGAAAAGGAAAATGTATGAGAATTGATAGAAAAACGCAGCACAAATACATCAAATGCAACCTCGCAATATGTGGACAATGCCAAAGAAGTGTATGTACAGACTGTGTATGAGTGTAAGCAAAGAAACTGAGGGAGTTTGTGAACTTTATTTTACACCGGTATATAATCTGTCAATGTTTGATAATTTTCAATAACAACAAGCTTTCTGTTTTTATAAAAGTTTCAAAATTGTAATAGATTTATTATCAGCCATGTCTAATACTCTTTGTTAATTTAAATGTTTTTTTTAACCCTTAACTGTGTTGGTAAAAAAAAAAAAAATAAAAAAAAGTCACGTTTGTATGTTGGTGGGATATCTGAAAAACCCACATTAAAATTACACTATAAATCTTGTAGTAATAGTTACATTGCGCGCAATAGTTGCAAATATGGTTACACATAATCAGGACAAACGTACAAATGATGTTAATTGGAATTATACTGAACAACAAATGTATCTCTCTACAATGAGAAAATGTACGTTGCTAAAGAGAGGCCGTGGGGTATTTAAATACCCCACAAGCAAAGTTAAGGGTTAATCTTTTTATTCATTTACGATATCTTTAAATAGTAAAATAGGTGAAAAACATTAAAAATGCACACACGGCCAAAATGACCACATATGTACTTTACGTTATAATGAATATGTGTTCCTATAGGTGTTAAGCTTCCTGTTGATAATATTGATAAATAACATTCACGTCCAAATTAGGACCCTAACTCTATCGATTTTTTTTCCACAGCTTACTGTCTTGGCTGTTGTCATTGATCAGTTACCGAAATGTATCTAAAATTCAGCAATCTATTATGTAACTAAAGAAAATATTCCTTTACATTGCAATACAAAAATATAATTGCTAGAACGCCAGACTATAACCAAAGCTACTTACCAAGCAGATGATGTAGGAACTAAGTTATCAGTGAGCCGAACTTTTCTTTTTAATGCTTTATTTCTACAGTCCGACTAATTACCTATCTATCGGTAATTTCTGATTATATTCATATTATTAAGGAAACTATATGTATATGAAACATTCGGTTATTCATACGCATTTTTCTATACCAGCACGCAAACATCCGTAATGAAATACTTCCAGTAAGAGGTAAAGATACATGATTGGTCGGACCCTCGATAAATTTAAGAAATAAAACTGTTCCTTATTAGTAGCTGGATTGGTAGACCATCTGTCCCACAAGCGGGAAAACTGGGGTCGTATTCCAACCACCCTACCCATCAGATTTTCAAATTGGTATAAACACAGATTAACCTAGTTTTCCATACAAAAATCCTCTACAAAATGCAGTACTAAGACACTTTGTCGCAATTGTTGTGGCAAACATGCAACTGAATACAGTATAAGAACTGTCTTGTAGGCGCTTTTGGCACAGAAATACCCAGGATCGATCTTTGGAAGACCTCATATGGGTTGGATCCCACGTTAAGTGGAGGTTCAAGTCTTATACAGCCTCGTCCTAGGATTTGTTTGTTTATCTGAGAAGTAGTAAGACTGATTTTTTCCCCGTCAAAACGTGGAGAAGGAGGGGTATGTTCCTGTGCTGGTTGGGTGGGGGTGGGGATCGTAGCTACCAGCGCGCCAGTCGTCTCCAAGGCTTCACGGGGTATTGACCGAGTTTAAGGTGAACCCCTTTCAAGGATCCTTATCATCTTTACAATGAATTGTTTGTTAGAGTAGCGTTACGCGGTGAAGTTTTGCGTGAAACTGGGTAAACTACGAGAGAGACCCATGACATAATCAAGAGTGCTTATGAGAGTGAAGCCATGGGTCGATCAATTGTTTTTGAGTGACACAAATTGTTTCGAGAGGGAAGAGAGCACATTGATTGAAGATGAGCAAATGTCAGGACGTCCTTCAACGGCAAGGAGTGGTTAACAGAGAGTGTGTACCGCCTGATCAGACTGTGAATGCTGTATTCTACGTAGAAGTACTTGAACCTCAGAAAACGAGTCGTCCGCGTTTGTGCAGCAATCACTGGACCATGGAAGCTTCATCACGAGTCACACCTCTCTGCTGTCATGAACTTCCTGACCAAACATGGCATCATACAGCTTCCCCAACCACCCTACAGCTCAGATGTGGCTCCTGCAGATTTCTTCCTCTTCTCCCGACTGAAAAGAGTCATGAAACGACGGCATCACGGCTCGGTCCAGACCATTCAAGAGGCCGTAATTAGGGAGCTGAAAAACACTCCAGTTTCTGCGTTCCAGGGAGACTTCAATGATTGGCAGAGGTCACTGGAAACGAAGTGCTGATGCAGAAGGGTGATTTTTTGAAAAGTTGATGTGTTAAAATTGTGATTTAAAAAAAAAAAAAAAATTCAGTCCTACTACTCTTCGGACAAACCTCGTATGTTATGTAGATTAAAGAAAAGGAATTTCAAATACAAGTAAATGATGAAGAGATGGAATGAGGTTAAAAGTAGGAAACAGAAGCGCTCGAATGAAATCCACGAACATATTTACATGATCAGGAATGAACTATAAATATACCACATTGACTTGATACCTAGTCTTCCGTTGCAAGCGCTGCTATCGTCTGAAGGAATTCTACTCGCTTTCTCTCGCTTAGCAACAGCTGAACCCTTATTGGCTCAACGCGTGGCTGTATGAGGGTGTGAGCTTTAGTTCGCATTTTTGCCACGGCTCAAGACATTTTGGCAGCACAATAGAAACTCTCAGTGTCACAAATCGGCCTGAGCTACCGAATCATCCCAATATAAAACGGATACAAGAAACAGAATTCAGTTTGATAAATTAACATCAGATATAATATTGCTGCTTTATAATAATAATAACAATCGTATGTCGTAAGAAGATAATATAAATATATTTACTTTTCGTATAAAATAATGGCATCATTTTGAGCTTCTGTGGGATTGTAACCTCCTTTCTTCTCCAACAGTTGTTCCTGAAAGTTGACAGCTGCAAGCCAGAACTCGAGAAGACTATGATTACCTTCCTGCTCCATAAACTGTAAAAAACAAAAGTTTTACATAGAATATTTATTTATATTTCATTATTGTTACTCACTACATATACCTTACACAAACTTGTAATTAAGTCACTATGTCTACAAACTAGTGTGAAACAAACTCGATTAATTTTATATTATGTAGCGTTTTTTAAACTAATTTGTATTAGTATATTTTGTAATGGTAGAAATATGTTTGCGCTTATCATTTTGCCTTATTCGTTTCAAACCCACTTAAAGCTGTTAGTATAAAGAATACAAGTGAAAAGATTTCTGTAATTTTTATGTAATCAAACCTAAACATGTCAACCACGAATTCGTACTACTTCGTTTAATATAATAATTTATGTATTATCTAATTATCAGTTTTATCTTTTTTCCCTTTTGCTTATATAAAATAAATGAAATGAGATGACTTAAACTTTTAAGAAAATGAAAAACTGAATTTACTTTTGAAATGTGAAAGCAACTTACATGTATAAATCGATCCATAATTACACTCACTTTCTCTGCTCCATAAAGGTTTTTTTTATTTTACCTACGCTTTTCCGACATAGAAGAAACACGTTCCATTGCCATTAAGAAAATAATAAGGGTAATTGAACTTAAGGAAACTATTTAAAAAATATATCTTCCTATCACAGCTTATCAAGGCAACAAAACTTTAGAACGAAGCTTCCGGTTTAAAAAGCTTGGAGTGAAGAAGTGATACGAGAGAACTGAAGAAAAGTCTTCATATTTCGTTTATATAACCTCTTACGAATTTCGAATTCTATTTATTACACTGGTCTACATATCAAAACTTTTTTTCTGCTGACTGAGATATTTGACTTGTTTTTTAAAAAATCATGGTCGCTGATTCTAGTGGTGTAGTTAGTTTTTGCCTATCACGTCATAATTTTACACAATCGGATAATACTTACACTGACAGAAGTTTCTTATTTGTTCCATATATCTTAGTGAGAAACTTACATTAAATATTGTACTATTGCATTAATATTAATATAAATATCGAAGAAGTTTCGATAAAGTTACTGATACCCACCCACCCAAACATGATATATATAGGCAAACATGACGTAGAATGGACGTATACAGCTCCTGAATCGTGATGTGTGGAATTTTGTACCACTGTTCCCTCAAAACATGCTCCAGTTCCTTAAGGGATGCTGGTGGAGAATAATGAGACCGAACACGCCTTTCTAACTCAGACCACTGGCTCAATGATGTTCAGATCTGGTGAATGTGGGACCCAGGGGAGGTGTGATAGCTGCTGGTCATGCTCCTCAAACCATGATTTCACCGTTTCTGCAGCGTGACAGGGTGTCAAATCATCTTGGTAGATGCCATCACCATCAGGGAACAATATTTGGGCCATGGGTAGAACCTGGTCCCCCAAAATGGCCTCATACGTCTTACCATTCATCATTCCATGCAGGGCTATGATGGGACCTGCGGAAAACCAGCATATCACATACTGTAACAGAACCACCCCCATGCTTTACAGTTGGGAACAGACAGTCTGTATCATAGGCCTACGACGGTGTTCTCCATACGTAAACACGACCGGTTGTTGGAAACAAGGTGAAGGTCGTTTCATCGGACCACATTACGTGTTTCCACTGCTCATGAGTCCACTCCTTGTGGTCCTTGCACCACTGGATACGCCTCTTTGCATTTACTGCTGTGACCAGGGGTTTGGTAATAGCGGCCCTGCCATGAATTTTCATTTTATGAAGTTCGCGTCCCACTGTTTTCGATGCAACCGGGTTGTGTAGGCCGAAATTGAGTTCAGACGTAATTTTCATTGCAGTGGTCTTCTTTTTAGCTGCTACAATCCGTTTTAATGCCCTCTGGTCCCTATCTGACAGGATTGTCTTTCGACGACTGTTGTGCTTTGCAGACGTCGTTTGCCCATGAATTGTGTATGCCCTCGTGACATTGGACACAGTGCCTTTCGATACCCCCACAATGTTTGCCACTGTTGCCACTGAAGCTCCAACCAGACGGGCACCAACGATCATATCTCTTTGGAAGTCTGTCAGGTCGCCCATTTTACAGCACCACTTTCACACCACGACACTCGCAGGTGAACGGGTTACTGCTGACGGAAGAGGAAGGTCCACATGACACATTGAAAACAAAAAACGATCGGCAACCGCAACACGCGTTGAATAGTGAAGGTCCAAACTTACGTGTCCTGTATGAAGTGTTTTTTGTTACCCCCTGTGTATATATATATATATATATATATATATATATATATATATATATATATCTTACGTATTGAATAGTTTTACGAACCTGTTTGTCAGTAATGAATTCAGACTTGATAGAAAGTTAAGGAAATCCAATACGTTTTTTTAATTTCATTTACAACCTGAAGCTGATAACTGCACACAACAAAATAATCCAACGTGCTTACATACTTAGGCAAAAATCCTCATTCCTTTGATTTTTTGGAGTAAGTGGCCTCCGGAACGTCACGCTGCAAGTATCAGTAACAATCCGCCATCATGTTTTCGTTCCACCTTCCCTGGTACCGATTCTCCACAGTTTTAATATCCTGGTGAAATCGTTCACCTTGTTCTTCACTAAGGGCACCAAGATTGGAAGGAAAATAGTCTAGATGGCTGTATAGGAAGTGAAGCTTCACACTTTTATTTACTCCTAACTTCTGAAATGTGGCCAACAAATTGTCAACAAGTTCCTCGTAGTCGTCCGCTTTAAAGTTTCCAAGAAAGTTTGTAACAACGGCATAAAATGCATCCCATGCATCTCTTTCTGTGGGGTTCATGGTTTGTAAGAACTCTTTATCTTTCATTAGCAACCTTATCTGGGGGCCGTCAAAAATACCAGCTTTCACTTTCTTCTGTGTCAATGCCGGAAATTTCGAGCAAATGTATTTGAAGCAAGCAACATCCTGATTCAAAGCTTTTACATATTGTTTCATTAATCCGAGCTTTATGTGGAGTGGAGGAAGTAACACTTTCTTAGGGTCAACAAGCGGTTCGTTCTGGATGTTTTTCTCTCCCAATTCAAAATCTACTCTGGCAGGCCACAATCTTCGTGCCCAGTGTTCATTCCTTATTTTGACCATTTACATACGTAATACCCTCTTCAATTTTAATTGAACATAATTTTGAATTACCTATACTTTATTTAATATATTCTTTCATTCGTACGTTTAAATGTTTTACAATAACTCGTAAAAATAAAATTAAACGTAATAGTGTATGTGCTGCCATCTTGTGACATCTTTTAGAACTACATTACGATTAATGGTTCTAATGCATACATAAAATAATTAGATAAAATTTCATTTTGTGAAAATACCAGACGTGATAGAGAAAAACGGATTTCATTTTTGGTTTTGGCACAATCGAATTATTAAAGAACAGCTGGTAGCCTCCAATCAGCAAAATTGATGTAGACCAGTGTCATCTAACCCATATTCTAAGAGAATCGCTTTTACGTCCATAAAGTTTAAGTGAAATTTAAAAAAAAAATACTTTTATGGGAGAACAAAAATGAAATGATATCTTTGAGTTTTACGTCCCACGGCCGGCTAGGCTAAAGGAGACGGTGATGATGAGAAATGATTGAAATGGAATAAAGAAAGTGGAAAGAAACGGAAGAACACCTAGAAAACCCATGCACAAGGTGTTTGTCCACCACAAAGTTCTCTTGGAGGAAGCAGGGTTTGAACCCGGGACCCCATGCACCAGAGGTGAACGCTCTACCACTGAGCCACCGAGGCCCCTTCATGGGAGAACTAGTACGTGCATTTTTAAACACAAGTACTATGACGAATATTTACAAAAAACGTATGTAATGTTTTATTTCTATTACGTCGGAACCAACAATTGTATTCAAAAATTTTAATTACCTTGGAGTTTACCACATTTTGCTATTCCGAGAAAGCGAATGCCCAAATGTGTTCTCCAAGAAGCAACTAGACTTGGAAAAATGTGAAGCACAACTTACTTCGTTTGTATTCATTGAATGATTATTAGTTAGTGAATGTTCGTTCATTGTTGCTCGTTTCTTCAGTTACATTTTATAGTTTTATATATCTTCCATTTTTTGACAATTTAGTTACGAGGGGATATCCAAAAGTTTTAATTATCATAAAGAAGTTATACAGATATTCCCATGAAACTTTTTGTGCATAATCAGTGTCATTTCTATGCATACTTGTGCAAATATCAAATATGTGTCTAATTTTTCTTTTCACATATTATTCTTTCTTGTAGAAGACGTCAACCTGCATAATGAAGAAAACTGAAGCTCGAAGTGTCTTAAAGTTCGTTCATTTGAAGGACAACAACGCACGCCAAATCTACGACGAAATTAAAGCTGCCTATAGGGATGACAGCCAATCATATGACACGGTTGTGAGGTGGAAGCGGAACTTTCAAAGTGGTCACACTTCCCTCACAGACGAGCAACGAGCGGGGAGACCCTCAATCAAGGATGATCTTGCCATGGTGAGGAAAATGGAGGCCATTATCCTCGAAGACAGAAGATCAACCATGGAAATAGTGATGACAGAGACTGGACTAAGTGACGGAAGTGCGTGGAGGATTATTCATGAGGGACTGTACATGAGTAAAGTGTCTGCACGATGGTGTCCTCGCTTGTTGACACCTCATTAAAAGCAAACTCGCCAGGACCCACCGGTTAGGCTATGAATTTTTGCCGCATCCACCTTATTCGCCTAATTTTGCGCCAAGTGACTTTTTCCCAAGACGAAGGAACTACCTCGTGGTCAGGGATTTGACGACAGAGAGGATGTAAATTTTTTCGAAGTGGAAGGGAAATATGAGGTTAAAGACTTAGGTGTATATTTTAATAATAGCTTGTCATTTAAAACTCATATTGATAATATAACGGGTCAATGTTCCGTTAAAGGGGGTCCAGTGCCTTTGACACCACTTCTTTCTATTGATTTTCGTTTGATTACATAATATAACGTTATATTAGGTTAGGTTATGTCAGGTTAGATTAGGCCAGGTTAGGTTAGCTTAGGTCAGGTTAGATTAGGTTAGCTTAATGGGGTCTAGTGTAGTTTTGGACCCCCTTAACGGAACATGGACCATATAACGAATGATGCTTATCGAATGTTAGGTTTTATCATAAGAAGTACAAAAAATATCCATGATTTATCAGTTATTGAAATATTATATAATTCAATAGTTCGAAGCAAATTAGAGTATGCATCAATAGTATGGTCACCAAGTTGTAAGTCACAAAAAAATGAAATTGAAGCAATACAAAAGAAATTTTTAAGATACTTATATTTCAAAAAATATTTTGTTTCATCATATCAGAGAAAAATTTTTGTATATGTGGTTATTAAAGGAATTTCACTATGTCAAATTAACAAACAGAAGGATTGTAGCCCACCAAATGTTCCTATATAAAATTATCAATGGATTAATTGATGATAGTACGTTTTTGGAAAGAATATGCTTTAACGCTACCCCATGTAAATTAAGAAATAGGAATCTTTTGGTAAATAAAATACCCAAAACAGTGGGATATAAAAATTCACCATTATTTGCAATGTGTGAAGCATACAACAAATTAGTAAAAATATGTGATTTGGATTTTAGTTGTAAAGTGAAAAATTATTGTACTTTGGTGGAAACTTATGTAAATTTGGAGTATATGTAAACCCCTGTCTGTAAATTGCAGCACATAATAGTAGGTAGTAATGGTAATAGGTCTCGAAACATGAATACTGATGTATGTTGGCATTCTTGTGCGTGTTTGTATTTTTTATTTTTGTTTCTTTCTATTTTTTGTATTTTTTTTTTATCCTAGTGTTTGTTTTAAATTGATAACATAGATGTAATATTTTATGTAAGACTCCTGTAATTGGGATTCTCCTGTTTGAGTCAGCGGATTTAAATAAATAAATAAACAGTGGTTTTCGAGCAAATCGGAGAGTTCTATAAAGAGGGATTGAAAAAGGTGAAGAAACGCTGGGAAAAAAATGTGTCTCAGTAGGCAGACTACGTGGAGCGGAACTAACTTTGACCAACTACAGTGAGTATTGTATGTTTTTTCTATCATGGTGATAATTAAAACTTTTGGAGACCCCCTCGTATGTGAGTTCTTTGCAAAGAGGATTACACTGTTTTAGTATGACAAAGTTATAGAACATGTGCATTTAATTTTGATTATTAGAAAAGTGAGTTTTATTTTGGCGTTGGTATCTTCACTGTACTTCGTGACCGGCAAAGGAAACAGAAGAATTCCTCAAAAATTTTCACACGAAAAATATACATGAATAATAAAACGTCTTATTATTAAGCTAATAATGAAGTGTCACATGTTTTCAAAAATGTTTATATTGGTAGTATAATAGAACAAAGTTAATCTATAAACTTCTGCTTTATTTATTTAAGGTTCTTTCTTCTCATACGCTTTGCCATATTACCGTTTTGAAAACACACACATTGGAGATCCATAAAAAAGCAATTTCTGATAAAGAAAAAGAATACTACTGCTACTAATAACAATACCTCCATGAAGTAAAATAGTGCAGTCTCATTATAAAGAATATCAGTCAACAGAACATTTCCACTGGTTAAGACGTCGATCTGGTGCTTACAATGGAAGTCACTTCGTAAAAAGTTGTTGAAGTATCTACAACAAAAAACAAATATTAATTACTTTCTTTCTTATTTTACATGATTCATAAACAACAGCCACAAAAAATATCATTCTAATATAGTAAACATTAACTTCTTCACCCTATCTTAATTAATTCAAAAACTGGGTATTAGTTTCTGAAAAACGCCGAGGCTATATGAAACGGGAACTGCTGTTTCAAATGCCTCTACTCGATTTTCTACCCTAAGCACGTGATCTCATCGGTAATCGAACCTCGGTACCAACCCATAGACAGCATGCTTTATAGTCATTCGGCCAGAAAGGAGTATTTGTTTCTTTGAGATGGTCTTAGTTTAACAGACCCCACCAATGGATATCATGCCCGATAGCAAATGAACTAAACAATAGTTCATAGATGGTTCATATCGTTATCAACGAAAACTCATTGTCTTCTCAAGACTTCCCCGAACACATATATTACACTTTCACAAGTTCTTACAATTTTTCTAACATTCAGTTCAAAAACTAATAATAATTGGTAACATACGGATGCTGATTGTTTTACAGTTACGCAAATTCTTTTAGCACTGATGTTACACGAAACATGGTTCAGCTTAATGTGGGATCCAAACATGAGACGTCACCATGAAATCGCACACAAGTTTCCCGTACCAAAAGTGAAAATTAATTGATTGCTGTTCTTATGTATCACCGACGTTAACAATAGCAGAAAGTTGGTATAGTCGTCTCGCGAGATCTTGAAACCAGTGAAGCTACCGACTGAACAAACCACAAAATAGCTGGATTACAGAATTATGTCGTAGATCCCAAGAATAACCAGCAGTGAAAAAGTTGCATAACCTCATAATATACTGCCTTCAGTGAATAGAACACCGAGTACAAGATGATCTCCTTCTGCAGATGACATTCCAAAACATCGAAGGAAAGTGAAAAGGAGTAACTGAAGTGAAGCCCGCAATGTTGGCACATACGAGGGTAAGTGAAAAATTATCCGTAATGTAGCTGTAACTTTTGTTACATTGTTCACACTGACCTCTGCCCTCGTTTATTTTATTGTTATACTGTTGTGGTCATGCTACGAAAGTCTGATCCTAATTCCTCCATTTGTCTTCCTTTGTTGCAGATAGATCATGGACACTCCATTACAGGGTTGCACCAAAGAGCAAAAACGAGCAGTGATCCGATTTTTGTGGTCGGAAGGTGTATTCGTGTCAGGAGCCGCAATCCATTCATGAAATCCAAGGAAAATTCAAAAATGGTCGCACAAGTGTTACAAACGAGGAAGGAGAAATCTACAGCTCCTTCCTCGTGCGTCCATAATTTTTCAATCCATTCGTAGACACTCCGTTGCGGCAAGACACTGTTCCCGTGTTGTGCCGAAAGTCCTTGATGGATTCCGGCCTCTGATACACCTTCCAACCACAAAAACCGGATCACTGCTCGGTTGTTCCTCTTTGGTGCAAACTTCTAATGAAGCGACCATGATCTATCTGCAACAAAAAAAAAAAAGGCAAATGGAGGAATTAGGATTGAACTTTCATAGTATGACTACAACAGCATAACAATAAAATAACCGAGAACATAGGTCAGTAAACAAGGTAAGAGAAGTTATAGCTACATTGTGAATAACTGACTGACCCTCGTATATTCGGAACTATCCTTATATTTTAATATAGTCCCTCACTTCGTCCCTAGAAAGCAGAAGTCAGTAAAATCAAATATGAAAACAATTAAAAATACAGCAATGGAAAATATATAAACTGAAAGAATGATACGGTGAAATTAAGGCATCTCTTCAAAAACAACAACAACATATGGAAAAAAAATTGAGTTTTACGTCCCACGGTTATGCCGGTTAGGCTAAAGGAGAACATATGGAAACGGTGTATACAATTTAAAGTAATGTGTAAACTAATATTCAGATTTCTATTCAAAGCAAATATCCCCACGAGCGCGCAAGTTAGCCACCTGACACAAAGAAGCACTGAAAGAAAGCAGACAACTTTACAATTATATATCTCTGAAACATATATACGTTTACAATCAATACCTACTCAATCAAATACATATATTAATTAATATATGTAATGTAATATCGAGTCTTCAGAACACAAATGTCATATGTCTCGTTTTCTAAATTTTCAGGAGACTGTTTCGAAGTAATAAGTGTATCTTAGCAAACCAGAGGGTTCGAGTTTTGCGACATCTGTTCACTGTGTATTATCAAGGAGCTATTTACAGTGGACATTTGATATTTGAGCATCTGACATAGAAGTATCAAACTATCGAAGTAGCTGACAAAGTCAATATTGGGAAAAATTGGACATATGATATTTGTGCCCTCAAGACTCGATATATTGGTAGGAGTTGAAAAACTTTGAAGATATTACTCCCTTCAAAACAACGTCTCATAAGTCAACCTTACTATCCCAATGGATCAAAGATTACATTGTTCTTTATGGTCCTTGTCAAATTGTTTTGCTACCGGTACTTATAATTAATACTCAACATTACATTGGAGGAAAAATAATTACACTTCCCCCTCCCAATACCTTAACTTAAAATATTGAAGGGGCTAAAATATATCAACTGTTTTCCATTAATTCGACGACAATGTCAAATGTTATGGTACTCATTAACAGGGCAACCCACTTATTATGCTTTAGTTTTCTGATAATTATGTTTTGTCTTTTTACAAATTATACTTTATTTTAAAATTTGTTTTTAAAATAATAGAATGCAAATAGTATTTCCTTGTTTTCTGACTATTTAATAATATTCTGTACACAAGCGCATCATTTGCATATGAGCATAAATCATCATCTCATTCCTCACATCTGTACATGTCCCTTTACAGACACAAGGGAAAGACGTATATATATATAAACTGGCAAGGAGTATCACAAAGAGGAGATTTCTTCGATTATTTTTTCTTAATATCTTTCACCGTTTGCAAAATTTAAGCCTAGTTCCGGTTGGAGTTTCTAAGTCATGTATGACCAGTGTTTTCTTTCTTCTTGCATGCAGTATGTAATAAGCAAATACGTTAAATACATAATTAATTATAATGTCAGTTATATATGGTGTTCATTGGGCAAAACACTCCAAAAACAAAGATTCGTCTTAGACTGGAGAAATGGTTATCCATCCTTTTTCAGTATTATTTGACCAGGAAAGAAACGCCTGAGACATATTCAACCCGTATATACAACAATGTGGTGTTGGAATGTATAATGCGTAGGATATGATGCTTTAGTTTTTTATTATTATTATTATTTTAAAATTTCCAGTGTACCCGTAAAAATGTAATACAGAAATAATGACCATGTTTTTTTTTTTTAAATATTCAATTAGAACTGGAGAATCTATGCAAAATTTGCAATCGATCAGTGAAAACGTTATCTTTCTAGAGCCTGTAGTTTTCGAGATCTCATTGTCGAAAGGATTGGCCACAAACATATAGTTTAAAAGAACTCCAAAGATGGCAGCACAATTTATTTTCATTGATTTTAAAGGCGGCTTGTTAAAATACAAACGCTTTGGACAATAGCTTTAAAACATAAACTTTATATATATATATAAAAAAAGATGTATTTAAATATTTAAAGTACACATACTTAAAAATATTGTCTTTGTTAAACGTGAAATCACAAAGAACCGTACGTCAAAGGTTTGAAATCCAAAGTTCGAGGTTGGAGTTCAGGCGTTTTTATAGCTATTGTAGCATTTTAATAGATAGATATATATATGTAACGGTAAAGTAAGACTGTAAGACCACATAAAGTTATACAAGTACACCTTACAATAATAATAATAATAAAGCAATGCCTAAGAATGACGGTTTAGTAGAGTAATTCTCAACATTTTTTGACTGATAAACACTTTACTGTACGTCTACGGCATCGCGACACACTTGTTTGATATATTAAAATTGTATAAATTATACGTTAGTGGAACACGCAGTGTTATGTATTCAATCTCATTTCCTTTCAGGACATGCACGATTTATCTTAATATAATCCATAACATCTTGCTCAAGAGAGTTAAAATCCCGAAACCCTCCTTGTGGTAGACGCCACTGATAATAGAGTAAAATTATAAGTTTCTAAAAAGTAGTCACTCTATATAGTATTGAGCATTGCTACTGCCGTTGGGGGCGCTGACGGTTCGTTTGTTTCTAAACTGATTCTGACTAATTGGCTCATTAAATTCCCAAATCTCACGACACAGTTTATGGGACTGCGTGACACATCAGTGTGTCGCGACACAACGGTTGAGAACCAGTGGTCTAGTCAAATATGTGACTGTGTCTCTTCATCTGTACCACTGTTAGTTTTAGGTGAAGCTCAAGATTTTCTTCTGTCAAATCGACCTTTAACAATTCTTAATCCAATCTGAGTATAGAAAAACCTCTCTCCTCTGAAGCAGATGATCAAGTACTCTTACTTAAAGCGAGCAAGGAACATGAAATAGTTAAACTTTAATTATTGTAATATGATTTTTAACTGCTCCTCTTCTTCAAGTAATTGCAGTTATATTCGTAAATTCTGAAGTCTGAAACTTCAGTATACATATGGAAGAAAACAATTTTTTACTATTTTAAATATTTAGAGCCTTTTTATTTCAAGGGTGTCCCTTCTGGCGCTGCTCTCCATGTGTTTTCAAGTACCTCCCTCGAAAAAGGAGGAAAAAGTTTCTGTGGCCAGATATTTCCATTGTTGGATGCGAAGGCATTGCCACAATGAATTATTTCACCGACTTCGCTATGTACTGTCTTGTTAGCTATTTTAAGTAGTCTACGATCTTCATTCGTCAAGACCAAACGCCTCAAAGACAACTTGGCCACACAGCCGAGGTCATTCAATTCTTTTCCCTAAGCAAAGGAAGGGTTTCATCCGTCGGAGGGTGGCGGGAGTGGGACCGAAGTATGTTTCGCATATTTTCCGAGGGCATGCCTGAAATAGACAAGCTCTGGTGTTGAAATATCTAGCTAGTCATTATTGTCGGAAATAATAATGAATAAAGTTAATTCTTGGTTACAATAATTATACTAACAATTAAATAGGCAATTCATTACGTCTCAAGAATTATGCTTAATTTTATAAAATTAGTTTTATCTGGACCCATACACAACAAAAATCTATATTCACGGAACAGCATAGGTCTACAGTGTTACTCCTTATTAACATCATGAAACAACACAAGAAAGTAAAGAAGTTTTCTCCCCGTATCTTCTGCCTTAAAACACAGTAAGGTATAAATACCCTAAGCTATTTTTATTCCTTAGTTGTCGTTGATACCTAAGAACATTATCAACACCAGGCAACAAATAAAATAAACAAGTTTCCGTATCACTACACAATGTTTCTCTCATGTACGACTTAGAAAATTTTGAAATTAACACGATGAACTTCAAAGTGAATTAATCAGTGGGTAATGTAATTGCGAAACTTTTCTCAATGTGTATAGTTTAAAAATGCAGTTAGGTACACTCACACTAGTAGCATTATTTTGTAATAAATAAGCTAGCTCATCAGTTATCATGTAACCAGAAAGGTTGATCACTTTCAAATTTAATTTACATGTTATGATTTTTTTTTTTTTTTTAATTTACCGTCCCACAATTATGTTCCGATGCCAAGGGAGATGGTGATAATGAACGAAATGACAGAATAAAGCAGGGGACACGGTGGTTTAGTGGTAGAGTGTTCAACTTTGCTGCGCGGAGTTCCTGGTTCAATCCAATCTCGCGCCAAGTGGGCTTTGTAATGGACAAGTATCGTGTTTGTGGTTTTCTCGAGGTTCTCCCGTTTCTCCCTAGCTGGCATAACTGTTGGACGTAAAGCTGAAAGATAGAATGAAGGAAGTGGGAGGAAACGGGGAAAGTCCGAGAAAACCCACACACATGGCGTTTGTCCACTACGAGGTCCACTTGACAACAGTTGCGATCGATTCAGGGACCTACGCATCAGAGCTACGAGTTTTGTTTCAAAGTTCATTGTTTTTTTCTCACGTGACAAAAGAAACAAATGAATAAGAAGTAGCAGTAATCGCTGCCCGATGAAGAGGAAGGAGTTTGCCTTCAAATAATTCATAATAAATTTATCAAGCGGGACCATGTGGATGAGTACTGTGTTCCTTATATTCTACCACTATCGATTAATAAATTTTGTTTCAGCATAAGATGCCTCTCTTTCATTATACTTACTTTTGCTCGATTTTCTCAAAGACCATATTCTGAGCTTCCGTGAAACACTCTGGGTCCACAACTCCACTTTCATTACAGATAGTCCTAACAATTCTGTTCCGCATTTCATCACTAACATGAATCGAGTATGGAGCTTCGTGAGCAATGTATTTCTTATAAATACGAACAGCATCATTCACGATGTCCCGGACAAGTTTATCTGCTCTCGTTGGAGATTTCTCTTTCAAACACGAAACCATGCTATGCTCTGGAGATTCTTTGGGATTCGAGTCAATTCCATCCGCTGCACGTTCACCACAGTACAACTGTTTCTTTGGCATTTCCACATCACTCTCATCACCTATCACAGCACCCTTACTATTCACAACACCGCTACACAAACCACATTCCCCTTCCGCGGCACTCCCGCTACACATTTGTGGCTCTCGTTGCGATATCCTCTGGCAATACTCCCCATGACTAGGTCCCTCAGCGCCACTGGCGAGGTACGGAGATTCAAACACACTTTCTAGGTCAATGGAGGAGTCGCAGTCTGTCCCCACCGAGATGTCTTCCATGCTCGCCGACACGGAGCCTTTGCTAGTCCTCATCCGCTGCTTCCCCTCCAACACGTCCCTCGACACAACATGGCGAGAACCATTCTCCAGGGTATCCGTTCGAACCCTAGCACACGCGGCGGCACGGTAGCTCTCCACATCCAGCCAGAATTTGATGTACGCAATGGCATCACATGCCTCCAAGTACTGGATGAAGTAGCCCAGGGCGCCTTTGTCTGCCAAAACTTCTGACAGACTTTTCGATAGTCTCGAACGGTTCTGACTGTGGGTACAAACGAAACTCGACGAAGCACCTGCGAAGAAAACAAAAGGAAATAAATTAATTACGTTATAAAAATTAACAACGATTTTTTTATATTTTATTTTATTTTAATGTTATTCCACACTATTCTTAAAAATTCAAAGTGAGAGAAGTACACGACTGGAGCGAGAACGGACATCAAGTCCCCATGCTGGTGCACATCACGATCTATCCAGTCCGCTTCCTGACCAGCCACATTTACTCAGACAGTAATACCATTTCCCTTAATGTAAGAATCTTTAATATTCTTCGTTTTAGGGACATACTGCTTGGGGTTTGATATCAGTCAGAGGCAAAAGGTAAACTGATCCCATTAAATATAATGTTTAAGAGCATCTTTATTTGAAATTAATCTGATTTTTTCCATAAGTAGAAGCTTTGCTTTGTATATACTTAAACACAAACAAAACTATTTGCTGAGCAAAACAATACATTCACATAAAAAACTACATACGTGTAGTTCTGATTTGTATGAAACGACGTATGCTTTCTTCAAAGTTTCCTGATTTCTAGTGACAAAAATGAAAGTAATTATTTGTGATTGGGTCATAAGAAAACGATTGAACCTCTGATATGAATTTTCAAACATAGTTAGCATTTGTATCGAACAGGTTTTTTGTCATGTTACTTTTATTAAAATGGCATAGTAAGGGATGAGAAGATGGGTTCAAAATTTATGCCAAAAGTAGAATATCATCCGAGCCCCTAAAGTTAGGGAGATGAAACTCGGTATCAATACCAGTTTCATTATCAATTCAGCTTCTCATTAAAAATAATAGCATGCTTACCGCAGCGTTTTCGAAAATTCCACTTTTAAGGGGGCAATTTCTAGAATATTTTTCTCAATATATAAAAATAATCCCAATATACCTTTGACTATTTTCAATAAAACTATTCTTTCCGTCAAAGAACGAGCATTTGAGATTGCAGTCACGGATAAGAGGAGTTCCTTACAACTTCAAGAAAATATTTCAAGGGGAACTGTAGTAAACACCTAATTTGCTTGAAACGTGCCACGGGTTTCCTTTCGGGATTAAGAATTATTCTCTTGGTTGGAGTTGAAATCCATAAACATACACACACACACACATACACAAAATCTTCACTTGTGTCTACAATACTCTGCACCAACAATCAACCAGTTAATCTCAGCCAAAGATAGACGTTGCTGTCAAAAACAAAACCAACTCATATTAGCGCCAGAATGTTTTTGAACCATTCAGAAAATAGAACCTATAATGTTTAAACTTTTCACGACATTTTGGTCGTGGTATTATTACTGATCACTTTTTTTTTTTTTTTTTTTAACGCGTTTTCGTGTCAATTAAAAATTATGTATTAAGTAAAGACTTATGAAAGCATAATTCTGTCCATTCCACTGTGAATGATGGTCTCGAGCGAGCAGAGAATAGAATTGAGTGTTTCCAAAAACAGGGATTTCGACAAAGTATTTCCCACGAAAACACATCAATAAAGGGAGGGGGGTTTAGGAGACTACACAACTTCAGACGTCACTAAATATGATACGAATAATAAAATCAAGACACCTAATATGAGCGGGACATGTCGGTGGTATCAGTAACACGTTGCGAAGTGCATAGTTCCAACTGAGAAATCTTGGAGATCTCTGAATAGATCAGCGGATCTTATGGTGATAGGCAATAACAATCCTAATGGGATATGCTTAATACAGGATTAAATCCAACATATCTTGTTTCTGTGGCAATGAATCTTCGGTTTTTATGTGGAAACATGTAGATAATAGATAACTTAGTGGTAACTGCTTATAGATACTATGGAATACATAATTAACAACTCAAATAAGAAGAGTTTTACCTTGTATCACGAAGTGATTATAGTTCAATCAAACATTTTCAGTGTGCGCTGATGGCTTCGTTGATTATTTCTAAAACACATTTCATGTCTTTAAACGCTTGACACATTTTCTACATAGGAATAATTTAATGCGTTTAGTTTCTATAACTGGAAGAAAAGTGAATTACGATTATCACAAAATTCATTCCAACTTTTAGTCACAGGAAACGTATTATATCAATATAGTGATGAGCTTATAAACTGCACATCAAACGTTCTTTAAGAATCCTAGTTTATTTCAGTTATGAGGGGTGAGGTTGATAATTTTTCTCTCACTGTCAGAAAGGCTCAACAGGAATGTCTCCAGTTAGCTTTTAGAAGTCATGGACAAAGACGTTAGCTCACATTGAAACAGTTTGATTGAAGTTCAACACAAGACTGCTTTTAAGAACAGTAAACCACGCATTTGTAACAGATGCCTCCCAGAGAAACTTGCTTTTTCTCTAGTGATATGTATGACAATAATAAGGATGATCCTCGCTTCTTTTCTTTGGCTTGACCAAAGTAAAACTCTTTTACAGGTGAAACTACTTTGGTATATCAGTTTCCTTATCATGAGGCTAATGAATTAATCTGAAGATTCACTTCTCCTTGCATTACTTGGTTGGCAGAGACAAATGCGCGCCATAGAGTGCCAAAATAATTTCTCCCATCATATATAAAAACATTGCTCATAGGATGACTGGAGTCTAATTTGTAACAGAAGCACCAGATAAAGCAATTTCCAATAGCGAACTTTTCAATGAAGAATATATATATAAAATTATTTCTCAAGAGCCCTGTAATTAGGTTTCATATAATAGGGATAACTTTTTATCACCCAATTAACGTACCTAGGTCTCCAACAGGCAGTTCATCTTCCATAAATTCAGAGAGGGGTCCAGTACGACACGGTTCAAAAGCATCTGGCAGAACCGGAACATCACCGTTCGACAGAGTATCATGACTTTTTACAGATTTTGCTGGCGAATTCGACAAAGATCTTGACTTGCTTACTTTCTCCTTTTGACCTGAAAATCACAAAGGAAAAAATAAATAATAAAATAATGCATTTACTTTGTTGAGTGTGGTGTAATTTGCACAAAATTCAATTCCTATATCCTGCTACTTTCTTCCAAGGCATTAACAAAAAGTATTACTTTTAATAATTAATAACATAGGTGCACTTAACATAGAAGTTAAACAAATACCATTTTTCACTTACAATTTCTTCATAATCTACTTAAAAGATAAAATGGAGAAGCACAGATATATATATATATATATATATATATATATATATATATATATATATATATATATATATATATATATATATATATATATATATATATATATATATATATATATATATATATATATATATATATATATATATATATATATGACTGGCATTCACACTTCATATTCAGGAGGCCTCAAATTCGAAACAAACTTCACTTCACTTCATGAATACCTACGCCTATGACTTTCCCAGACTAAACGTCTACCCATGAACGGAGAATGTTCAAAATCGCGCACAGATGTTTGCAGGATACTGTTGAATTTAAATTTTAAGCTTTCTCAGTCGCGTTATTTCCTTTGTTTCTCGTGCTGAAAACAATATATAGCATGTCCATAAAATTACTATCATACTTTGAAGTGATATGTCGCTTTGGATAATCGTATTTAAATGAAATTGGTTACATTTGAAAAAAAAAAAAAAAAAACATATTTTTTACTATATCTCATTGACATTGAATGTGGGCCCCACGAGTAGCGATGCAGACATCAAAACGATATTCCCATTCACGCCACACACGCTCCAACATATTTGATGAAATGACAGGGTGTCTACTAAAATTTCAAAATGAAAATTCTTGACCTTTTCTTTACTAAACTATAAAATTTTCTAACATTCTTAAGAGCAAATTTGGGTGCAAATTAGGCCGAACTTTCATGTACGCGATAGAAGCGTGCTTCGCTTGTAATTTGGTAGCGTCTAAAGCCGCCAATCATAGACATTTTTGGCGGCGAATTTAACGTTTTATACAGGGTGTCCGAGAAGTCCTTCCCTGATTACAGAAATTGATAACTCAGGTTAGAAATAAGATAGAAATATGAAACTGGTGTTGAATTGTTTACAAACTATAAAAGTTTTTGTCTGTGTTAGGTTTGTTCTGTTTTACCAAGTCTCAATTTTGTTTGTTTTAGGTTTGTAGTACATAAGTAAGAAGCCCAAGAAGCCATGCCAACCAACCAGGAGAAGGCATAGTGTGTCCTGTGGTACCATGAGACACGATCACCAACCACGGTGCAGAGACAGTTCCAGACAACATTTGGGAGGACTCCACCTGATGTCAAGAACCCCCCAGGGAGGTCAGGGAGTTCACCAGAGGTAGTCCAAAGGTGAATGTTTGGTGCGCGTTATTGCACGATCGAATTATCGGGCCATTCTTCTTCCCTGAGGATACCATCACATCTGCAGTGTACCTGAATATGTTGCAGCTGTGTGCTGTTCCTCAGCTGCTTCAGTATCGCCCGATGTCGTTTTTCAGCAAGACGGTGCACCACCTCATTGGGGTTTGGACGTCCGTGCCTATCTCGATAGGACATTTCCTGGGCGATGGATTGGTCGTGATGGACCAACAGCTTGGCCTCCACGCTCTCCTGACATAACCCCATTAGACTTCTTTTTATGGGGTTATGTCAAGGATGAGGTCTACCGAACACGTGTACCAGATCTTGAAACCCTGCAGCAACGAATAACCACAATCGTTGCATCGATCCCTCCAGTGATGTTGGCTAATGTGTGGATGGAAATTGAATATCGCCTAGATGTGCTACGTGCTACCAAGGGTACTCATGTGGAAGTGTACTGATGTGACCAAAACTTTTATAGTTTGTAAACAATTCAACACCAGTTTCATATTTCTATCGTATTTCTAGCCTGAGTTATCAATTTTTGTAAGCAGAGAAGGACTTCTCGGACACCCTGCAGATCTGTACTTATATTTGTACAGATAAAAAAAATCGTGACCTAAACGCTAAATTTCGTAACTTTTTCTTGACTTTCATGACCGTTTTCTGATTTTGTGACCGACAGACACCATGAATGATTTACTTTGATGACATATACAGCCACGATCCACAAAATCAGACACCACTTCAAAATTGACGTGTGTGTAGGAGCCTGATGTTGAAACCTTTGCCTAAAAGCACGCTGAACCTGTATCAGACTATGCATGCTGAGATATCCGAAAGCACACCAATTTCGTTCTTGTGGTGTCGCCGTAACTCCTTAATACTTATTCTTTAATAGCAACACGACCCGTAGCACATTACGGCATAACAGTATAGAAACATACAAGCTTCCCAAGTGACCTCCAGCAGAAACAGCAACTACCTGCTAAATATCCAACAATGAACCCATGTCGGCTAATCACAAAGTAAACATGAGTGAATTTATAATTATAATTACATGGGCGCATAGGGGGATATTCAAAATTAACACACACAAAAAAAAAAAAAAAAAAAAAAAAGAATACTTACCAATGAATCCTCCCTCGAAAAATTTCAATATTTTGACGTTTCGGAACTCTCAGCTGGTTCCTTCCTCAGTGGCAAGGTAAAAAGGATTAAAACGGAAAGGAGATAAAAGGAGTAAAACCAGGAATACACACCACTATATAAAAGTAACATACAATTGTGAATTTACTTTTTCTGTGTTTGATCCCGTCCATTAAAAACATTGTTGTCCATTGTTGAGGTGCACAAAAAATATTTGAGTTTTTCTTCCAGATGTGACCAATTTCATTTAAATACGATTACTCAAAGCGACGTAACACCATTTTAAAATATGATAGTATTTTTATGGACACTCTGTATATATCGTCACCCAAGCTCGACGCCAAAACAAATACAGGTAAATTTCCCAACGCTGAAGGATTTAAACTTGAAACAATAATCTTCCAAATTGGAATTTCGGGCCTTCTCCATGGCGTATCTCTCTTCCTTCACCGCGCAAAACTATATACATATGAGGAAACATTCTCAGATTAGCCTTGTATCAAGAATGGTTCAAATCGACAATTTCTACATTCTACATCGCTACATTAGAGAAATTTTATTATAGCATTTGATTTTACAGATATTTTTAAATGTAAACTTGGATTTGTCAGCTCAAACCAGGGTTGGCAATAACCAGTTTTTTATGGATAGAAATAAGTTAGTTTGGCCTTAACGTCCTTGGGCAACAACGCGGTGATAAAGGAAAGGATCAACAGTTTAAAGCAGGGTAGCCAGATCTTATGTTTTTCACCTAAGTTTCATTTTTTTTCTGGCACGTTTTACCTTATAAGTAATTATTTTATTCGTAAAACAACTTCTTTCATCTTTTAATGAATACAGAAATTGGAGCCCTGGATAGTTTAGAAATTTTTTATACGATTTTATTAGTTAGAGAAAATGGTTTCTCACTATTAACAACGTAACCCAATGATGTAACCAAACAGTATTCAAACAGAAAATAGAACAGGTTGCGTTTTTATCTTCTATCTATTCGACTTCATGCCTATCCCAGTTCACGACACGAAACTGAAGGGCCATCGAGCCCACACTTTTATAGGAGCAGTAGGCAGGTTAGAGACGGTATGTATATAGAGAGAAGAAATGCAAAAAAACTACTCACCTGTGCTAAGTGTTTACTCTTCCTGCGTGCTAATATATTTTAGTGACATTATACAGAAGACTGTTCAAAATAACATGAAACACGTTTGTCGCGGCGTCATGGTGAATTAAATACACGCTGGGCTGAGCTACTTGGACTATGTCTTACACGAGGCCTAACGAATGAACAGAACAGTATGCAGGAAAGTGCGATGGCTGTTCAGCTCACAGATTAGTGAGAGAACCACATCTGCGGAGTTTTCCCAGCGTTCTGGAGCCTGTCGGGGGTAGCTAAAGACTGCAAGGTTTGAACATCACCGTGCGACATATAATCAACCGAAGTGTCGTACTACCACCAGAAGAACGGGGACGCCCAGAAACAAGATGTGAAACTGATCTCACGCAGCCTGCTCAGCTGGCACAGTGCGTGAGATTTGTTGTGAGGTGATGACGAAGAGCACCCAACACAAATGGGTTTGGCCAGGCGACACGATATCTCTATCGTCACTGTCTACATCATTCACCGTAACTTGGAGCTGGATGTACAACATAAAACACCTGGAGATGCTCTAAAAGATCACCATATCCGATAAAAGCTCTTCAACGCCAGGAAATAGTATGAATAATAAGTGACAAATGGCAGTGGGTCGTTACTCTGGATAACGGGTGGTTGTACCTGCACGATATCAATAAGGAAGGGTCATTTACTACCGAACCTAGAGTAGCAGGACATCTCAGTGGGGCCGAAAATGCAAGAACTTTCCACGCGGTTTCATGGTGGTGGTCAGGTAAGTCAGGGCCCTTCCTCTTGTGTGGGTGCAATCCAATGTGGCCCACTTCATGTAGAACTTTATGGACCTCTTCTATGCGACCCACATCCCTCGACTATACGGCCAGGAGAACAGGAACGTCTCCATCCATATAGATAAGGTGTCCAGATACTTCCGGTCCTCACTGGCCTACTACATACAGAAAGAGGCCAAGTTCGGTATCGGAGTGGTGCATTCTCAGGTGTTCCTGTCCTCGGACGCATCGCACATGGAATTCTGTGGCTCTGGAATCTTGAAGCAGAGCTTCGTTCGGCGCTGTCTACGTACCACTGAAGGCCTTTGGAAAGTATGCAAAACCCAACCTGCTCAGCTGTACTTCTCCATGTCACCCGAAGAAACCTCCTCTGGTGCAAAGTCATCGTCTGAACTCGTGTGTCACATCGTGCACAATCGGTGGCGGACGAAGGGCATCTGTTTGCCAGGTATGTACTCTCTCTCTCTCTCGATATATATATAAAAGCATATATATATTTTTAAAAAAAATTTACATAGTAAGTATTATTATTTTAATAGAGAATTGTGTAAGTAGTCAAAATATGTGGAAACTTACTCTTCAGATGCGTAATAAAGTAGAAACAAATGAACGAAAGTCGAAGGTTTTAAGCACATTATTCCAGAAGAACATTACGGAGTTAAGTCACGCGACAACATAGTGTATTAACTCATGGTCTGCTACCATACAAATGTCACAGAGGTCTGAAGGCAGTGTGCTAACTTACGAAGCACAACCATGAAAGTGTCCAACAAAGTGATCCAGAGGTAAGGGATCTTTAAGTATGTAAATTTTCACAGTAATGAAATACACTCAGCACAAAAATTAAATTACGAGGTAAGCTCTCTTTTTCCTATTTCCTTTCATTCACTGTATACATTCAATGTACAGGGTGGACACAAAGTCCCGTTACCCCCCCCCCTTGAGTGCTAAATATTCAAATTATGCAAACTTTAATTATAACTAGGTCGCGCCAAGTAGACTTTGTGGTGGAAACACCGAGTACGTGGGTTTTCTCGGGGTTCTTCCGTTACCTCTCACTTTCTTCATTCCACCATTGCTTTCACTTTGCATCATCACTGTCTCCTTTAGCGTAACTGACATAATCGTAGGACGTAAAACTGAAAGATTTAATTTCAATTTTGTTTTTAATTATAACTATTGATGACGTGTTATGTGTAATGGATACCTGCTGCTTTAATATTCAAATGACCCATCATCAGTAAAGGTTCCATCGTGCTCCGAACACAAAATAATACGTCGCCAGGTTCTGGGACCTTCTTCCCAACATTGCTTGAGTAACCCGTCTGAAAGCATGTCTCACAGCTTCTTTCAATTTATTAATCGTAGTATAACGTTGTGTTGTCAATAATATTCTTGATAAATCCCCAGACAAGTGAAGCGGGCAATGAAGGCGATCCGTGGCGAATCCAGCATCCTGAAAATACCTCACTAAGATATTCTCGAACCGAAGTGGTAAAATGAGGAGGCGCTCCATCTTGCTGAAACCAACATATCCCCTTGACTCCTCGGGTTTGCAAAAGGGGAATGAACCAGTTTTTAGCAAATCAAGATATCGATGTTGATTAACAGGTTCCTCAAAAGAATATAAACCGTAAATTATTTTGCAATCCACGCTTGACAATGTCATGATATGGAGAGGATAATTTCAACCTCTTCACGAAAATGGGGGTTTTTCATGACGAGAAGACCAACATTTTTTGCCGGGGAGATTCTGTACATCACTAAAAATAATTTTTCCACATTTCAGGATAATGTCAAACACCTGAAGAAGTGCGTCACATGTCTCCTTCCTTCGGTTTAAATCACTGTCAGATAATTCTTGAACAAATTTTGATCTATATACATTATAATTACGTCATATGCATTTACAGTTTACATGTATTTAGGTTATGTATTACAGTTTACGTACAGTTTTATTATTTTATACTTAAAGGGGGGAAGGTGACGAGACTTTGTATCCACCCTATGGAAAGTTCTACGCAAGTGTCAATGAAGAAAGTACGATGAGCAACACTGCACCTAAGGCAGACGACAAGGAATAACGCCCATGGTGTTGTCCCAGCCACCACCTGACTCCGCCCGGAACCTTCTGTGCTCGGCACCCTTATCAGTGCGACCTCTAATCCATGGGGTCGAGATACGAATTCCATTGTATGGGTGCCATGTACAGGTAAAAAGTGACTTCTTCGAAGGAAGTCGTAAAGAAAATAAGATTTTTCTTCAAAGAACTGTAATTTTTGATTAACTATTTCTGTATTTGGCAATACTCGACCAAATGGTTCTGCAACATTTTGACACATTTCTTACATTTTAAGGTTAGGTTAGAGCTTTCTAGTTCTCTTAGCAGACCATGCATTTAATAAAGAGCTCCATTACTACTTCAGGAGTGTTTAGTATATTTTAAATACAGTGTATGGAAGTATGACATAAAAATTACAGTGTATAAAACAGGAATCAACTTGCCCTAAGTGGCCATTAAAAAGCACGAATGTTATCTAACCGAGTCAGAGTAGGAGCGCAGCAGTAAGACCCGAGGGAGTATGGGCGTGTCCGTAGGGAACAGGCGCGTCAGCGACTGGGGGTATACGCATAAATTATACTGGAAGAGCACACTTTCACGTAATACTTATACTATCACTCAAAATTAATTTCAATATGCTGTGCACTAACAGTAATTACTTATATTCACACTCTCATTCCTTCACGAAAAATGTTCCACATCGTGGTTTACCTATAAATGTTCTATTTGGTAGAATCTCTACTCGAGTGAACCAATTTTCAGATTGTAATGGTACCTGTACAGGATTGAGTATAGCCCGCTCCTCCCAGTGATTTTTAACGAATCATAGTGATTCTAACGGTTCATATTAGTTCATAATGAATCGGAATCGCATGTTATAAAGATTTAAGATGTAAATCTTGTGGTAATGAAGTTTTAGTATAAGTAGTAGTAGTAGTAGTAGTAGTAGCGGTAGCAGTATCAGTAGTAGTAGTAGTTAGTAGCAATAGTAGTAGTAGTTGTGGTAGTTAGTAGCAATAGAAGTAGTAGTAGTAGGAACGGGTTAGAAGCCCCGCAGGGATTGGTTGGGTTCTGTTCTCGATATAAGTAGTAGTAGTGACTCTTCCAGTTCCGGTGACAAAGAACTGGGGGGAGCGGGCTATACACAAGCCCCTGTACATTTTCTAAACATATGATTCCGCATTATTAAGCTTCACCCCTTCGCAGTTAGCTGCATGGAGATAGTCTTAAGATTTAGTGTGGAATAAAATAATCGACTCTGCACACTTAACGGGTTAAATTCCAAAGTTGGGCGTCCGTTTCCAGCGAAATTTTTAAAATTTACAGGAAATATTTGGATAATTTGATCGTTTGTGTGCTTGATAATATATAAGAGTCTCGAAAACTCTGTTTATTTGTTATATATAAGCGGTTATAAACATGGGACTATATGGCGAGCGGAGGGAACTACTTGGCGCAAGGTAACCGAACAGTTGCATTGTGGGAAAGAAACTAGCATTTATGTTATCAACATGGCGAATGTACAAGGGCAATGAACTAGCAGTTTTAACATTTGTGAAGGAATACATTGATAACGAGCAAAATCTTTTGTAAGTTTGTGAAGAGCACTGATTAATGAACCTAATAATAAATTGCAGAAAGTGTGGAAACGAGATAACAGTGAAAAAACTTGACGAAAGCGGACGCCCAACTTCGGAATATATGCCCACTTAACTAATACCTATTCTTGCCAGTATTCACGTTTATGTCAAAGTATCTTCGAAGTTATAGAAGCAACATTAATAGGTTTCAAGGATTTGCATGACGATAAAATAAGTCGATAAATTAGATTACTAGTCTGCGAACTGTAAAACTTGTAATCCGACTAACATTAACATGTCAAAATACAAGTCAAGGGCATAGCGGTTCGTACGAATTTTCTTGAAAAAGGAAATTATTTTATGTACTCAACAATAAAGTTAATAGAGATCAACCTGATAAGCATTGTAAATTATATAACTATTTCCTTCCCTGAAATTAAAACATTAATACTTAGATACCTGACAGTAAATAAGTTACGTAAGAAAAGTTCCCACACAACAGAAAAGCAGTCGATAAGATTGTTGCTGTCTATTTGCTACGAAATGAGACACATACCAAGCAAAACAACATTAACCTAAAGACGTACCGGATTTTTTCCAAAACTGCAACATTTTACACCACAATTAAGTCGTTCACTCCACATTGATATTTATGCATTTTATTCGGTAATTCCATTAGACGTATCCACCCAACAAGAATGTAACACATTCAGTCATTATACTTGATTATATAATAAATATATACGATGCACAGAAAATAAATAGATAACATAAAGCGGTTGTTTCGTCTCTGTCATTCTTTTAATTACATTAAATACTACTATTATTATGACATTCACATCAACTTCCTTTTTTCTTACGTCTTTCAATCGGAAGTCCATCGATAAATCGTCGAAAATTGTATATCGATTATTCTGTGTTCGACTTTTCCACGTTATTCCCCTTTAGTGATCTTGCAAATTATTAGGAGGCCACTTAATGAGAATAAGTATAAAACCTGCAAAAACTTTATATTGACTCTTTCCTTCACCGTATCGATATTATAGCAATCCTTCCATAAATATCGACTTCTAGACCTGAATAAACCTTGTAGGGAAGCTTTTTTTTTTAGAGAAAGAGAGGAACTTTTGAATTTCCCTAAATTGTGAATCATTAGCTTTCCGCTCAAGAAAATTACGTAACTATACAATTACGTCAAGAATTCTTCATTAATTTCATCTACTAATAGGATTCAGCACTACACAGAAATGGGTTTCCTCGTAGCTATATGTGTGGAGAACGCGAGAGATCCGGGTTCGATTCCTGGTGGAGGTTCATGTTGTTCGGATCCCACGTTAATCTGTAGGTATGCATCTCATATAGCCTTCTCCTGAAGAGGAAACTAGGCTCCAATCTAAGCAAGCCAACTACACATAAAGAATATCCATAAGCAACGAAGAGTGCGAAACAAATTATTTCGAAAAATTATCCTTACATAGTTTGGCCGAAAATAATTTAAATACATTTTTGCAGAAGAATTGCGTAATATGAAATCACAAAGATTTACAGGGGCTTTCCTTAGCACTAAATTTGAACTTTCAAAACCCGGTATTGCCTGTAAAAGAAACCAAATTCACAACAGCCATTGGCGTAACTAGGGTAATTTCCTACGGGGGTCATGGTCATGGACGGAGTTATGGGGGGTATTACCCCCAACTTTTTGACAAAAATAAAAATGACACTTATAAGATCCTTCAATTCTCATTTTTGTTTATCGTGCCCCCCAACAGATAGAAGGTCTGTCCCCCCAGCAGACAATTCCTAACTCCGCCCATGGTCATGGTCCCTTAGTTCTGAAAATTGAAAGAATCTTTTAGAAGACCTTGTTATAATGTTTTTTTTTTTTAATTTCCTTCTGAGCCCCCCTTACCCCGCCCTCATTATCATCTATTCAAGTTATTTAGTTCTCCTAACATGACACTGTCAAGTAACAGTTCAGTGAATATGTATTACATCAGAAATTTGCTTAAAATTATATATGTCCTATATTCTGTTGCTGCTAAATAACTACCTGAAATCTGCACTAATTATGAAAACTCATAATTTTCTATTACTGAGTTTCTAGTGCAATTCTGAGCAAAAGTATGTTATTCGTAAATGTTAACTATAATGCGCAGTTCACTCTTAATCTAATAGAAACACAAATATACCAGCAATGGCATAATTTAAAATTATAACTTTTATAAATCATTCATGGGCTCATTTACTCATTTCTGTATTTAAAGTAAAGTGTAAAATCTTTTCATTTTAAGTTTTACAATAAATCGTTGTCGTTTAGGGGAAAGTGGGGGAATGCCACGCTACGAGGGAATACCACGCACCCTATTTTCTCAGTTGTAATGCTTCGAAACTGATTCAGATTAGTGCTACTATCTAGTTTAGACTATGAAAGACATATTGCATCAGTGAGGCGCCAGTTGCTGCTAGGTGTAGTTCATGGCATGGCGAAATGTTGTTTTGCTGTAATTTCTTCTAATTTACTTCGTTCACAGATTTAGAAGTATGTATTGCAATACTTCGTTAATTTTTATATTGTGTATACAGTGTTTTAGCTTTGTGTGTTAGTAGTAAGTTCGTGCTAAATATATTTATATGAAACGACGTGAAACGGCTGAAGGTCCAAATTTTCTTTCTCGGCTTGAAATGGGGGAATTGCACGCATGTCGTCCATTGTGCGTGGTATTGCCCCTTCACGAAGCAGTTATCAAAAAAGTTTATACTGCGTTTCTTTTCCCTTTTTATGTATATTGCAGATGCCATGATACTAGGCAAACAGAAAAATGCAAATGGACATTGGAACAGCTGCCAAACGCCATAGGAGCAATAAATGACCAAAGAAAAATTAGAAAGGTAGCAAGTGTTTTTGGGATACATGAGGCTACATTAAGAACAGAAATGAAAGTTGGGACTGTCTGTTCTAAGAAAATGGGAATAAAAGCTGTATTCAGCTCTACACAAAAAGTGGAACTTGCTGATCACGCTTTACATTTAGCCAAGTTGTTTTACGGAATGTCTCCAATTGAACTACGCAGAATACCTTATGAATACGCAGAAGCTAATAATATCAAACACAATTTGAATAAAGAAAGTCGACTTGCTGGGAAAGATTGGTTGGAATTGTTTTTAAAGAACAATTCAACGATAATATTAAAGAAACCTGAAGCAATTACTATTAACAGGGTCGACGAATTCAATGAAGAAGAGGTGAAAGGGTATTTTAAGAACCTGACAGAAGTTACCGAAAAATACTTTTTTGCAAAGATTCGATCTTTAACATTGACGAAACAGGTATATTCACAGTATAGACAACAGGGCATATTTTGGATCCAAAGGGAGTGAAACAGCTCGGAGCACTAATATCATGAGATAGGGGTAAAACCGTTAGAAAGCTGCCAGGTTTTACATACCCCCTATGTTTATCTACCCAAGAAAACGCATGTCACCTCAGCTGCAGAAAGAACAATCTAGTGGATCTATATATTCGTGGGTGGAGCAATGAATCTAGTGGCTGCAACATTTTACTCTTTTTGCGAAACAGATAACAGGTGATCCAGTCCTACTTATTTTGGACGATCATACGAATCATATTTCATTAGAAATTTACAATTTTTGTAAGGAGAAAAGAATTGTTATGGTTACAATATCACCGTATACTTCACATAAACTTCAACCGCTAGACATCACTTTGTTTTGTTTCCCTTAAAACATATTTTAACCAAGAATGCACACTGTTTGCGAAGCGCTACGTTAATTTCTTCATATGACTTAGCTGAGATATTCAATAGAGCTTATCTGAAAGCAGCAAATATGAAGAAAGCTGTTAATGGTTTTAAACAAGCGGGTATTTGCCGGACACTTTTAGAAAAGAAGATTTTGAAGCTACTTAGGAACTCCAGGCCGTAGAACTTTTAGATGAAAGAGAGACTTCTGAAGCAGAGGCGTCATTTAGGGGGGGCAGGGAGGGGCATTTGCCCCCCCTGAGTTTGAGATTTATATAGATGTTATCAATAGAGTAGTAGCAAGTCAGTGAAAAACGCGAAATTTTACTTATATCAAGGGATCTTGCCCCCCCCCCCCCCAAGCCAAATCTAAAATGACGCTACTGTTCTGAAGAAGTGAATTCCCAATTGCTTTCCAATGCTCAAACTAATATAAGTCTACGCCAAAATGAAGAACTATCTTCCACGAAAATAGAGCTAAATCGAGAATATCAACTACCCGGAACATCATCACATCAGTTACCATTGCTTGTCCAACCGTCTTCTTTACAAAATAAGGCTGTGAAAGTCTCACAATTTTTTTCCTATCCCCAGGCCTGCCAAGTCAACTCCTCGAAATAACAAAAAGCGTTCAGAAATCTTAACCTCTACTTCAATCAAACGAATATTGGAAGATGCTGAATTCAGAAAGAGCAGTAAGCGAAGAAAGCAAAGTTGAGAAGAAAACTCGAAAATTCGATGTTGGTGGAAAACATGAAGACAACCTGAGGAAACAAATTAGAAGTAGACCTAAACGTACAGTCAACAAAAAAGTAAAGTTTTTGGAAAGTGATTCTGATGCTTCACGTTAAGGAATTTACGCTAGTAACTAATGCGTGCCATTACCCGATGAAATGCGTGTGATTACCCGATGTGGTGGGGAATACCACGCGTTTCTCGTTTTCCACAAAATTTATTTTTACAGAACCGATGAAAATCAAGGAGCACTACTAATGACCGAATATAAAAATAGAATGATTAAGTTACAACATACATTTTCCTCGTGTTAATTTGTTTGATTTCTAGTGAGATATTGGAAAATGTACCTTAAGTGCGTGGTATTCCCCCACTTTCCCCTACTAGTGTTGCAGCTTAATTACACAATCCTTTGTGAAAAAAGAAATACAATCACTTTTATAAACAAAACATTTTTAACCCCCCCCCCCAAAAAAAGCAAATAATGGTATGTAAAACTACTGAATCGGAGAAATATAGTTGGCTAAGTTCCTGTATAACTTCAATATTTAAGAAAGTGAAATTAGAAGAGAAACAGGTCAACACTACGGGAGGAGAAGACTTGAGGGACTCGTTTTCCTATAAAAGATGTTCGTTTTCTATTATATTTTCAATGAAATCTTGAATTACACACCTTACCATTTCAAAACTTCGGGAAGACCTACTATGATAAGTGGCCCAAATGGTCAAGGAGAAGTGATTGTAAAATTTGATACAACAAACCAGTGTTGAATTCAGGCATGTTCAACGGGGAGGGGCTGAGCCTCCCTAGAATATATATGCACCTCCCTAGAATATCTATAATTGCACATGCATTGAAATATTTGCTTTGTTTTTATTTTTTTCGGAAATAAAAGTCTTAAGAGCAAGGATTTTTGTTTGTTAAAGAAAATTAGTTTCTTCTTTTGGCCAACCTAATTGTTCTAATTAACAAACTACATCCTAACTATATATAAAACTACATGAGCTGACATAAATTATTGAGCACTTCCTGTAGGGCCACAATGATTAAACTTGGCATGATTGTGCCAAACAGGACTAACCGACAGGAAAATTGCCAAAAGTGAATACTTTAATTTTTTTAGGGGTCTAAAGGGGGATGAAGAAATTCACATGTTATTTAAATGGGCGTTTTCTTGAGATACAAAATCTTATCTTTTAGATAGTTGAAATAGGAAAAGAAGCGATAGAATTGTGGGTTCAAGAAATGCGAGGCAGTAGGCCGATCAAAGACAGTGCGTGTGGGCGAAGGCCCCGGATGAGCAGATTTAGGAAATATGAAGAGCAAGTTCACGAAATTCACTGTTGATGCAAAGGGTGATATATAAGAAATGCGAGGCCGTAGGCAGAGCAAACTCGGGGGTCTGGGGGCGGAGTCCCCAGCTAGCCAAAGGCTAGTTCTCGTATAAAGTCGAAGTTAAATAAAAACTTAAAAATTAGATACAGACGCACACAAACGGATTACAACTTTAGTTAGGGAAAAGTGGCAATATGTTGGTTATTGCAACCGACCAGACAATAACGAGTCGCGAGTTTTGTTGTGACAAATTCCTGTTGCGCTATTGCAATTTAGAACAGAACCCCCCCTTAAATTTTAATTGCCCCGCTTGTACAAAAGTCTGAATTCAACACTGCAACAAATATTTAATGAAACAAAGATTTAACCAGCAGAGTGTTCACAATGTTTTAACAGAGAGAAAGAAATCGAATTAAATGGTATAAAGGGATTTTTATCTATAATCATTAAATCATATTTTATAAGCAATATATTCAACGTTTAGAAGCATATATAAGTCAAGTCTTGTAATATTCCTGAATTACATACGAGCTTCTTAGTGTAGACCTACTGTTGTAGTTGCATTCTTAGTATCAACCGTCGGTATAAATATGGTTATAGCTCGGAAACACCCACGGATCCGGAACCACAAAAAATCTTTTTTCTTTAACGATTGTGTTTTGTCTGTACCAGGGCGCACTAATGGAAAGTCCATCCGATCTGGACCGCATGCGATCTTAGTAATTTGACAGACATTTGTGCACTTTCTTAATAAAACTATACTCACTTTAACCGAGAAATTATTAATGTGGCTTAAAGATTAGATCTTACACTGTATCTGTATTTTTTCCTTTCTTATAAATACAATCTAGTACTTTAAATTTTCCTTTTGAATATAGGAAAAGTAGAGAAAGATAGCAACCAGGGCCTAGAGTTGAGCGGTATTCACCAAGTTATGGCATATGCTGATGATGTAAATTTAATAGGGGATGATAGGAGAACAATAGAAAGAAATGCAGAGATCTTATTAAACGCTTGCAGGGACATGGGTTTAGAAGTAAATGCAGAGAAAACTAAATACATGGAAGTGCGTCGAGACCGTAATACAGCAAATTATAGATGCGTTAAAATATTAAATAATACTTTTGATAAAGTGGATAGTTTCAAATATCTAGGATCAGTATTAACAGACGAAAATCATATTTACGAAGAAATTAAATGTCGACTAAAAGCAGAGAATTCGTGTTACTATTCGGTTCAAAATCTCTTGTCATCGCGAATTCTGTCGAGGAATTTGAAGCTCAAAATATACAAAATGATTATCATGCCTGTTGGTTTGTATGGCTGCAAAACATGGTCACTTACTCTGAGAGAAGAACATAGACTGAAAGTATTTGAGAACAAGATCCTGAGACGAATATTCGGACCCAAGAGAAACGGGAATGGGGAATGGCGGAAACTTCATAACGAGGAACTACATAATTTATACAGTTTACCCACCATTGTTAGGGTCGTCAAGTCTAGAAGGCTTAGGTGGGCAGGTCATGTAACTAGAATGGAAGAAAGTAGAAACGCTTTCAAAGTCTTGATTGGAAGACCAATCGGAAAACGACCATTAGGAAGACCTAGGCGCAGATGGGAGGACAATATTAAGATGGATTTCGCAGAGATTGGAATACAAAGTAGAAACTGGATGCAGTTAGCTAAGGATAGAAGTCAATGGATAGGTTTTGTGAACGCGGCATTGAACCTCCGGATTCCATAGGTCATAGAGTTAGTTAGTTAGTTAAGGAAAGTCATGTGTTCCTGGGACATAATATACCAGGGAACATGACCCTTCTGAATTTCGCACCAATTTTGCCTTCCTATCACTGAATTGAGTTTTTTACACTTCATTTGAGCAACATAAAGTAATTACATATAGGGAGAAACAAGTGAACTGAAAGGCAATGTTTCTCGTATATGAAAGTTGTTTCTGATGTTTGGATAGTTTTCTGCTGCGCGTAAGTGGAAGTAGCAAGTAAATGCTCCAGCACATTTAAGATACCTGTGCATTGCTTCTTCATTCTGCATTCTAATGAATAATTTATTATCCACTCCTTTCGTTAAATTTATTTTATTTATAAATAGGACGATGCAAGTACAAGGGACACGAATTTTGACGTATCAAGGGACAATATGTTGGTTGAAACCTATTTGATGTAGTGATATTAAACTCATGAATTTGTATTTTTTCTAAAACCAATATACCTAGTTCCACACTCATTGCAGTGAGAAAAATTCGTTCTCCGGACAGCGGTATATTCTACGAATATACGAAATCCTGTTGCTTACTACAGAAATCAGTACGGAGCATACGTTATCCGTATTCTACATAGCCACTGCCCTTGAATGTGACATCATGTTGTTGCAGGATGTCTGATATCTAACAGTCTTCCTTATATTACATATTCTACATATATGTATGGTACCTTCGTCAGTTATATGTTATATACGTCCATTTGTATTTGAGATCCTGACCGTCTATATGGTTTCATACGGAAAGTACGTACAGATGGAACACTTATACAGAAAGTATTATAAAACATGCGTTTTCAGTTATACGTTTGCTGTACGTTAAGTCCAAAAACTACAGGATTTATAAATGTAACATATGATTTTACGTACAGCGCATACGATTTTTTTCTCAGTGTGCATGCTATTTCTGCAAATAATGTGATAAAACTGCAGTATTATTTGTTCCTTGTGTTTACCTAGGAACAAAGTTACTTCATAATGCAAAAAAAAAAAACACATTCTATTGAGCTAGCTATGGTTTCTGTATGGTTGTACCTGGGTAAAATAATTTAAGTCCCTTGATACACTCCACACTCCCCTTCCCCCGTACCAAGAGACAACATGACTTGCTCGCCTAAACTTACTCTGGTTCTAGTTATTGCTTCGATACTCATGTAACTTTTAAAGTATAAGACAAAAATATCAGCTTATCAGGAACATATTTTTTTTCTTTATCACAACATAAATATACACACTCTTCAAAAGCAGTAGAAAGTGTTCCTGGGGTGCACGACTTTTGCTACTTGGAAATTATTTATCGTTTACTCGGGTGCAGAATAACGTCGTGTCTGTATCTTGCAATATTGTAACCCTCCCAGCTTTCGACACACTGCACAAAAATTCTGGGTGCGTGCCTGGTTACAGTTTATACTTTAAGAATGTAACCACAAACTTCAGTTCATAAATAATAATAATAATAATAATAATAATAATAATAATAATAATAATAATAATAATAATAATAATAATAATAATAATAATAATAATAATAATAATAATAAGGAAAAGCAACAAACGATATTGATCACTTTTGAATGAGTATTGTATGCATGTATCTAAAAGGCAACAATCGCTTGAGTTTAGCAGTTCAAGAATTCGGCTTCTCTCTTTCCTTTCTCTTGTTTTTTAGTGTACCTTAATTTGTTCTGAGAATCTTAATTATTCAAATATTACTATGCTATAAATAAAATAATAACAAGATTGGTTTATCATACATATATAAACAAGAAAAACTTACTATGTCAATAATGTTAATTACTTAATCAAATAAAAAAAAACACACACACAGAGCGCAAGTTGAGAGGTCGCTATACTGCCCACTATCACATTGGTCCAGGGATTTTATTACATCCAGGCACCAAACCATATTTTTACAAAATAATAATAATAATAATAATAATAATAATAATAATAATAATAATAATAATAATAATAATAATAATAATAATAATAAAATGGGAAGACGAGTATAGACACTATTAAGTATGTCGAATGCAAACATCACTAAAATTGCTATGCATAAATTGAGGTAAATTAATAACATAACATTAATAATTAGGCATTATTTCATATCATCTCAGAAACTATTCATATAATCTCAACTACTATTTCATATCATTTATGACGTGGACCAATAAAATTTCTCTTTTCCAAGGATAATTGAAATAGTAGTTCTTTCTCTGATATCTGGAAATATTGAAAATGTTTGATGAAATATTTCAAAGAACATTTTATACCAATGTTTTACAATTATTTTTAATTTAAATATTAAATCCGTATTTTCATGAAGGTTCCCATGATATGAAATTTTGACAGAACTTTCTGTTCTATTTTCTTGTATATGGAACACTCCCAGAGAGTCTTTCTGAGTTCTGGTACTTTCTGATTCTGCATGTAACTTTTGCATCACCTTCTAGTTGATCCTTTTTTGTAGTTATTACTTTTAAAAATAATAAATGTTACACAAGCACCAATAAACATTGAGTTTCACATTAGAATTACATCATAAAATTTTAACATGTACGGTATGTACGTTTTTAGATTGTAAAGGTGTATGATAATAACGTTATATTTAGTGTTGTTTCCTAAGGGGCCATTCACATATTATGTACCGCTATTTTTGACCAATTTTTACCTCCTCCCTCCACCTTGTCACACTTCGTTACGCAAAACCGAACCCCTCCCCCTTCGTTACGTAACACTTTTTGATTTTTCTTTTTTCACCAATTTTGCTTTTTTCTTTTTCTTTTTTTTTTTTGCAATAAAAAAATTTTTTAATGGTAGTTAGTGATGGGCACGAGCGATTTCGAGCGAGTTTTCATTGAAACTCTACTCGACTCGAAACAGACATCTTTGAGCTCGACTCGAGAACTTGACTCGAAAAATTTTCTTCAGTTCGACTCGAATTTGGATCGAGTTTCGAGTCGAGTCGAGCCAAAACGAGCTGAATCGAGCTGAATCCTCTGTGTAGTTTCAAGTATTCTCTTCAAGTATCCTACATAGACAATATAATTATTATCAATGATACCAGTACTACTACTAAAACTTATTATCATGTATTATTATTTTTGCTACTATTAATATTATTATTTTTTATTTTTATAACAACACCGTATATAGCCATGAAAGACAGGCGGTTTGTACTGTAGTACTAAAAACTAGTTGACTGCCGATCTTAGTCGTCTAGAACTCTTCAGGAGGCAAGGATATCGTTGACGAGGTTCTGAGTTTGAGTTCCAGAGGAGCAATTATTCGGCTTCGAGCCAAAATTTGTTAAAAGTTATAGGGCATCAGGCAAATATGTTCAAAACTGCTAGACCCACAGCTCATTCACTATCTATCCGAATCGAGAAGTGAGCCGAGCTAACATCTCACCCAGCTCGAGCCGTTAGCTCACCCGAGACGAACAGAACCGAGCCGGTTCGAGCCATCGGCGCAGTTGAGCTGAGTTGAATAGAGTCGATGGACTCGTTTCAACGGAGCTGGCTCGAGCCGATGGCTCATCTGAGCCAAGTCGATCGCTCGTCCCACTGAACCTGCTCAAGCCATCGACTTAATTGATTCGAGCCAATGGATCGTCCCACCCTAGCCGGCTCGAGCTGTTTGCTCAGTTGAATCGAGTCGAGCCGGTTGACATCACTATCCGGGTTGGGCTTCTGCTTGGGCTAAAAAATCGATCGTGCAAGTCTCAGACTTGATGGTAAAAACTACAATATATACTTATATTGGTGCTCACGACATTTGAGGCTGTGTCATTATGAAAATCTATTGTCTCTTTATCAAGGCAGACGAGATGCGAGTAGTGTCCCCTGTCGTGATCGACACTAAAAGTATTCCACATTACTGCTTACATTTCTCATGGCTTTCGCTTTCCAGTCTAATCAGGTCATGCTTTCTAAACGAGTTAAAATGAGCTCAACGAGCGAGTCATTTATCAAACTCGACTCGAGTCGAAATTCGACTCCAGAAAATTATATTTGACTCGACTGGAAACTCGAATAGAATTCTAGTCGAGTTTCTAATGGTAGTACTTTTTATTACAGAATGATTGTATTCTGAATATATTTGTAGTGTTTTTTGCCAAAAAAAATTAAACTATTAGAAAATGGTAGCATCGTAGTAATATTTTAACTCCATAAGGTTGTTTAATTAACCAGTCTTAATTCTTCGAAACTGCATACTATCGTTTCCTCTATGAGATCACACCCATCGTTTTAGGTCTCCGATGATCGGCAAGGAGGAAGTGCTGCCGGAAAATGCAGGTGAAACAGGATCTAAAGAACTGATATCAACCAATTTTTTTCGGGATCCAGAATACTTTGTGTATTTGAAGTTCGCCAGTGTCGACGATGCAAAGTTCTCTTGTTTGCAGACCACAGATTCGAAGTGACTACACACACAAGCTTTCAAGCATCTTCTTTGGACTTTGGATTTCAGTTTATCCCCTTTCTAAATTATTATGTTGTAAATTGAGTGTCAGAATGCGAATAAATCGATTTCTCCAAAAATATTCAAATCTAAAAATGAAAAAAAAAAGAAAACGAAAAAATCAGTACGAGATGAATATGCAAGGATCTTATAAAATAGAGGATGTGCTATTACAACAAAATCTTGAAGCCATACGTTACAGTTTCACCACCCCTACTCTGCCAACTCCGCCCAATAGGATCGCAATGTTTTGAGCTAACAATCATGGCGGAAACGAAAGTAACCAATCAGGCATTGGCAGAAACGAGAGTAGCCAATCAGACGTGCCGATGCTAGGTTGTTTTTTGGCTTCATCGATTTAATAGGATGAAGATAGATATGGGCAGATCCTCTATTTATAACATCCTTGTGAATATCCGATGAATTAAGTTTTTAATATCCTATTATGCTCTGCAAACCGTGGATCGTTCTGTCGCGGAAAATATTTTAAGAAAACGTTTTTTTGTTTCATATGCGGAACCCCTTAGAAGAATAGAGTGGGTTATGATTCAAGCCAAAAGTTTTAAATAATATTCTCGTCAGGAAAAGCGATACGAGTGGGAACGTGAGGATATTTTCAAGTTGGGGTTACGATCATTAACAACTAACTCCAGAAAAGCATGTGCCGTAAATGCAATGCTGCGATAGCCACAAAATGGAGTTTTCTTGTATCGTAATACACGCTGGGATCGTCACCAGTCATGCTGGTGTCTAGTAGCGTCTTCAAATCCCTTCTGTATGATTCAACTTATGTAGACTATATGTTCACAATTTCCCAAAATAATACAATACAACCCCTCAAATCCGAACTAAATGGGGCTGAAGCCTGTTCGGATTTCAGGGGGTTCGGATTATCCGGGAAATAATATTACGTACTTATTTCGTCACTGAATTGGCGGTAAAACAACGACTGAGGTTAGACAGGATGGCCCAGTGGTTGAAAGGGCAGTGACCTTGACTGGCGGATGTACGTTCATGTCCAAAATGATTGCCCCATATCTATAACTGTCTTCTTGTAAGAATATAATTAGATAATGATTTAGAATAAGCATTAAGTCTAAAAATATTAAAACCTTAAAAAAACTAAATTTGTGTGATTAAATCTATTTTCCTTTCATTTTCCAGCTGTAGTTATTTTTTTTCTCCTGAGAACATGTTCGGATTTGCCAGGTTTTCGGATTTCCGGGGTTCGGATTCAAGGGGTTGTACTGTATTAATATTTATTTATTTATTTATAAGAAAGAAAATAACTAATAAAATTATTTGTTTAAAAGATTGCATATAAACCAGAGAATAAAAATTAAAATGGCAGCAAAAACATGTGCTACGTAGCGAAGATATAAACCTTCTCCTCCCCTTGTCACACTTCGTAACGCAAGGCCAAACCCCCTCCTCCTCGTTGGCGCGTTACATAATATGAGGATGACCCCTAATATACCTAGCAACCTGCCAGTTTCCAATTTAACACTTCCGGAACACATCTAGAGTTTTTTACACATGCAGCTATCTTCATCTTTCGTCATTTAGCTTTATACTTAATACCGAGTCTGAAGTTTAGGTCCTCTGACGTGAAATTTAGCCTATAATTAACGTGAAATTTAGCGGCTATTTAGGCTAATTATTTACATAAAGGACTATATTAGAAGGTTAACAGTAATATGCACGGTGACAAATGACAAATCTTTTGTCAACAATGAATAAGGGCTGAGAAATAAAGACAACGCATTTCTATTTTCACATGTCCCGTTTTTTTAATCTCTCTGTATCTATTTTACAATTGAATTTCAGGAGCAATATTTTAAGCACTGATGCCATTGAGTGGTTGCCTAATTCATGCGAATAGCTGCGTCTCCCAATCCATCAGTTTATTTTACATTTTATTTTATTCCTTTTTTAATTTTGTCAAACTTTTCAGACTCCATGAAAGGATCGGTCATAAGGTAAAAGAGATGTACCTCCATCGTACCCTCTGATTTGCCTTCGGAACTTAGAAAAACGATACGTTTTACATGTTTACACTTCTGAAAAGGAGAAGGCAAATACTTGAAACTTTCGATATGCTACCGGTAATTATTGTGCTATTCCTTTCATATTGTAAAGTAAGATTTCTCAATTTGGGGGGCGCAATTCCTAGAGATGAAAAAGATAAACGTAACTAAGATCTAGGGCCATTCCATCGTCACGGGCAGGACATTTACACTACATTTTTGATGCTTTAAAGTTGTATATTTCTTAAAGTACAACATAAATTCTGCTAATTGTATGATATATGAGCAGTACAGACTTTGGAGTATATGTAGCTGATGTTTTCAGTATTTTTTTTTTCTGTTTAGAGTAGAAAATATTAATTCCTAAACGTCTGTCACAGGCGGGGACAAAAAAGAGAAGTGACTTTCGACACCTTAAGTGAATGTTACAAAACTCTGTGAATTCTTAGCTCAAAATGTTTTTATTTAAACGGAAATGTATAAACGATGAAAATTTTTAACAAACTTCACATAAGAGAAATTTTCCAAATATTTTTATTAATAAATAAACTTTACTGTGTCACGGGCAGGACACCGTGTGAATCAACACACAAAATCTCAATAAGAATGATTTCAAAAATGAAATAAAATCGAAAATAAGTCAATTTCTGCTGTTCTGTTATAGCATTGTACACAAATAATTGTATTTACTTTACTTGAGGCTCGCTTTTATCACATAAAAATAATATATCGTACACTTATTTCTCACCACCTACACTTTAGGAAATGGTTTTATTTGTCCATTTACACCCACCTTGTAGGGAAATTCGTACAAAACACTGTCTAACAGTATATAAAATAGGTGCTGGTATCCAGTGCCCGTGCCGTGGAAAATCAGCGCCCGGGGCGAAAGTATACAACGCGTCGCGACGGCGCCCACGTAAATATGAGTGAGGTCAACAGACCAGTCGCAAAGCATCACTATGATTGGCGCGACGTCTAAGTAAATTGTCAAAAATAAACCCTGCTTTTCCTTGATTTTGAGCACTTTTTAATGCTTTTTTCCATTCATTTTATCTATATCTTTTATTTTTTCCTCCTGAATTTTACGCCCCCTCATTTTGACGCCCGGGGCCGTTATCCCACTCGTCCCTTTCCCCCACGGCACGGCACTGCTGGTATCACAGGTATTATTTGATCGAAATGCACGTAAGACACATCTTCAACAGTCTTGAAAATTTTACCGCAATCGTTTACGGATTTCCTTGACTTCTTCGTCGTCGTCGTATTCCACTGGACTTTGTGCGATAATTGCAAGTCTATGTTTTCTTTTTCTGTCCACTAGAGAAAAATTCCATCAACAAAAATGTTCCTTGTGTTATATCTTCAACAGAAGGTCTAACACAAGCCTTGTTAACATGCAAACCTAAGTCGTCACTCAGGATAGCTTCATGGCTTTCGGTATCATCATTTTCAGAATCAGAATAAAAGTCTGTTAGAAATTTAAAGATTTTACAGGGATGAATCTCTGATTTAAAAGTTCGACGAACTACCAAATTTTCGCTGTCAAATTGCAGGAAAAAGACTGTTTTGGTTGGATACATTCAATTGACAAGAGCATTTTCCATTCTTATTCAAAGCGTCTTTTTTTTTTCTTTTTCAATTTCTGCTGATGATAGTAGTAAAACAGATATATTTTGAAATGAAGAACTTAAAACTGCTACGAAATCAGCAGCATATTCTACAATTACTTTCTTTTGTTTCACAAAGTTCCATACTGGCCTTTTTGTACGTACTCCAATCCCATCCTCTTTTCCCTTGAAACGAACAAAAAGGTGACCCTAATGAAATATTTATATGACACTTATTTTAAGTTAAAACATTATACTGACAGTAATAGAAAATCCTCTATTAAAGTAAATAATGTTCATGCTTAGAAAACTTTGTTTTAGTACACATGGAATCATTTTCTATCATGAATAACCAATGCACACAAACTTTCCCACCAGTGGCATGCCCACTGTCATGGGCAGGACAAGTTTTCAAATTGAAATAAATTGAAATATATTATTAGCATTAGTCCAAAATTTGGTAAATGTGAAGTACACGTGCAAATTGTTACTTCTACTAAGTACGAACCACATTCTCAAATTTAGTAATTCAGTACATTAACTTTTGGTAGTTTTCTTTCACGGGCAGGACACTCAAGTTGACGTTTATATCTTTAATGATATTATAAACAATTTTTATCCTGTAAAAACTTTTTTAACTGCAGCTTGTAGCAAAAAGAAGCATCTTGAATAGCTCGAAGTTACTTCAGCCAAACATGCACAATATACCCTAAAATGTTGCCGATAACAAGAACAAAAAATTTCCTCTCAGCTGACATGTTACAAATTCAAAACTTACACTTAAGATTTTGTCAATTCTAAGTATAAATAAGTTTTTCTTTTGTGAAAAAGTAAATTTCGTTCTATTTACGTGATATATACGTAAAAATGCATTGGTTTTGACAGTTTTCAAATATTTGGGTTCAGGCTCACTTTCGCGTGGAATGGCCCTCTAATAGCGGAAGAATATTAATAGACATTTGTGACCATACTTGCTGTCAAATACAACAAACAAAATTAATATTTCAAACTATTACAGAAGCGTATAAAAGGCTATGTGAATCAAAGAGAAACGAAACTAAAGTAAGAAATGCAAATAAAAAATTTCAAATTAAAGGCTACAAATATGCAACTGTAAACAATAACCAGCTATAATCAATAAGCTTATTGCAAACTGTAAACTCTCGAAGGGAGTAGCTGCAAGATGATGTGATAAAAGGGGATCCTAATATAAAATAGTTTGAGAAAGACTGCTTTAAAGTAATTTATTTCAACGGAATATTCTCTTCTATACATCTTCAGTTAACAGCTTTTTCCAAATAACATTTGTCGGTTAAAATAACTAATTGTTACGCCCTTTCTTTTAACCCACTGCGCATTAGAGGTTAAATTCGCTCTTAATTAAGAGTTGAGTTGATTTTAAGTTTACGCTCTTGATTAAGAGCTCGGTGCATGTGCTATATAGTACGTCAAATTTTTCTTTCACTTTTCTTGCCGCAAACAATTCTTGTACTGGGCGTACTGGATTGATGCTGACGTACGTCTCAAAGACATACTGAACTGTTATTAGCCTGATGCATGTCCAAATAGTTGCGTACATATTGGAAATATGCATGCAAACTGACATGGTTCCCCTTAGGGTTACAAAATCATATCCTGGAGTATCCCATAAGACGACTGTGTAAAAAAAAATCACACAAACCAATTTGTGCTAAGTGGCCATTAAAAGCGATAATGCTATCTAATCAAGGCAGGGCAGGATGTAGCAGGACTACGTTTATAAGGTACAGGTAGACCAGCGAAGTTTGGTATACTCATAAACGAGGATTTGAAGAAACACTTTATGTCGCATAAAAACAGCACACTTGTATATGTTTGAACACTTCCCATGGTTTCACAGTAGTCAATATTTATTTGTAAATAAAAAATACACATTTCTAACATTGTGCAGAAACATTCCACTGGTGGAATCCAATGCCCTACAGAGTCGTCTTTGATATGCACTCACTTATTTTAACCTTAGTATGTCACTTGTAACGGTTTGATACAAGTAACATTACACTTGTAAACAAAAAATACACGTTCCTAACATTGTGCAGAAACATTCCACCGGTGGAAATCAATGCCCTACACTGTCGTCTTTGATATACACTCACTTATTTTAACCTAGTATATCAATTGTAACGGTTTGATACAAGTAACATTACACTTGTAAACATAAAATATTAATTCTTCACTACAGTGAAAACTTATATCCTAGACCTTTTTCTTTCATACATTTTACATTTATCTTTGGTGGGGTATTGCCCACCAACAGCGGCGGCTTTAGAATTTTATTTTGGGGTAGGCCCGCCCCCTCGCTTATGGATACATATGCACATTTGATTGATTAATGACAGTAGGAAATAACTTTTTACAGTAGTGGTTTATGCTATTTATTAAATAATTACCTACCATTAATATAACTAGTGAAAATATATATTTACTCTTTATTGTATCTTTTAGCGTTTATATACTTTTCAAAAAGTTTGGGTAGATCCATGCCTACCCGCTGAAACCGCCACTGCCCCACAAACTAACTTGCGGTTACACAAATAATAATGCTCAAATCTAAGGCCGTGTCCAAAAGATACAAGTGTGCATTCAAAGTACACTTATTTCCGGAACTGACTGCACCTAGTGTGCATCAAAACATCTAGGTTCACAAGTAGTAGGAACAACAATAATGTCAAAGCGACTTAATAAAATTTTAAATATTTTTGTTGAGGTGAATATATTTGTGGGGTGATCTAATAATAGTTTACTTGATAAATATACAAATTAGTGATTTTACAAGTGGAATATAAAAACGTTACCAAAATGTTACGTAATTACGTTGTGTTCTTCGAGTATGCAATGGAATTTAAAATAGTATAGGGAAAGCAACCAAATAGGTTCTTTAATAATGCTGTAAAGGCATTTGTGTTTAAATATTACATGGTTTATGTAGTTTAATTCAAATAATTATACTATCGGTAATGGAGCTATTTGCACGTAAATGACAAATTTTAATGGCATATGAATTAAAATGTTAAGCTCTATCATAGAATAATGGATACCTAGATTATTCATTTCTCTATACCTGCAGCTACAGCTGCAGCTGCAAATGTTAATTCGTAGGTAGATAGGCCTAATTTTCTAGTTTTGATTCTAAACAAAATCCTTTCAAAGTTACCATATTTCCTTGCACTTGAGAGACTGTAATATACCAATCACCATACATTTTGCATTTTTGACAGCTGCCCAAAAGTGAAATACAGATCAAAAATTTCTTTCTCCACATTTATCAAAGATTTCACAACTTCCTCTCGGTAAGTCTTTACTTTGGCCATTTCATTTTTTTTTGGATTCTTCACTTCAGCGATATGATCTTTTGGTTACGGTTTTAAGAACTTGCCTGTTAGCTCATATATATATATATATATATATATATATATATATATATATATATATATATATATATATATATATATATATATATGTATATATATACTGTATATAAGTTAGTATCTAGGTTGGTTCCTTTCTATACAAGTTTGGACGTGTATATGGGAATTAACGAATTTAAGAAAGGCTATCAACCTCGTGCTTATATATTAAAGAAATCTGACGGTACAGTTCTCGCTGACACGGATAGCAACTTAAATAGATGGAAAGATTTCTTTGATGATTTGCTTAACACGCAACTAAAAACTAGTATATGTGGAGAAAAGGAGATGTACACCGCAGAACTGTTTATTCCAGAACCCAACCGAATAGAAGTAGAAACCTCTATAAAGAAATTAAAGAAACACAAATCTCCGGGTGTAGATGAAATTCCGGCTGAGTTAATTTTAGCTGGAGGCAAAAAATTGTGGAACAAGATACACAAACTCATTCTCCTTATCTGGAACAAGGAAGAATTGCCACAAGAGTGGAAAGAATCGATCATTGTTCCAATTCACAAGAAAGGCGTCAAAACTGACTGTAATAATTATCGAGGCATTTCTCTTCTGTCAACATCCTATAAAATCCTTTCAAGCATTCTATTAACAAGACTGATTCCATACGCAGATGAAATTATTGGAGATTATCAGTGCGGATTTAGACGAAATCGATCAACTATCGACCAAATTTTTACCATTCGCCAAATACTCGAAAAAAAAGTGGGAATACAATACCCCGGTACATCAACTATTTATTGATTTTAGAAAGGCGTACGACTCGGTTAGGAGAAAAACATTATACAACGTTCTTACAGAACTTGGAATACCGAGAAAGCCAATTAGATTAATTAAGATATGTTTAAATGAATCCCAAAGTAAAGTCTGGGTAGGAAAATTTTTGTCCACGAGCTTTCACGCCGAAAATGGCCTGAAACAAGGAGATGCGTTATCGACATTATTATTTAACTTCGTTCTGGAATACACTATAAGGAAAATCAAAGATAGCAACCAGGACCTAGAGTTGAACGGTATTCACCAGGTCATGGTATATGCTGATGATGTAAATTTAATAGGGGATGATAGGAGAACAATAGAAAGAAATGCAGAGATCTTATTAAACGCTTGCAGGGACATGGGTTTAGAAGTAAAAGCAGAGAAAACTAAATACATGGAAGTGCGTCGGGACCGGAATATAGCGAATTATAGATGCATTAAAATATTAAATAATACTTTTGATAAAGTGGATAGTTTCAAATATCTAAGATCAATATTTACAGAGGAAAATCATATTCACGGAGAAATTAAATGTCGACTAAAAGCAGGGAATTCGTGTTACTATTCGGTTCAAAATCTCTTGTCGTCGCGAATTCTGTCGAGGAATTTGAAGCTTAAAATATATAAAAGGATAATCATGCCTGTTGTTTTGTATGGCTGCGAAACATGGTCATTTGCTCTGAGGGGAGAACATAGACTGAAAGTATTTGAGAACAAGATCCTGAGACAAATATTCGGACCCAAGAGGAACGGGAATGGAGAATGGCGGAAACTTCATAACGAGGAACTACATAATTTATATGGTTTATTCAACATTGTTAGGGTCGTCAAGTCTAGGAGGCTTAGGTGGGCGGGTCATGTAGCTAAAATGGAAGAAAGTAGAAACGCTTTCAAAATCTTGACTGGAAGACGAATTGGAAAACGACCATTAGGAAGATCTAGGAGCAGATGGGAGGACAATATTAAGATGGATCTCGCAGAGATTGGAATACAAAGTAGAAACTGGATGCAGTTAGCTAAGGATAGAAGTCAGTGGAGAGTTTTCGTGAACACGGCATTGAACCTCCGGGTTCCATAGGCCATAGAGTTTGTTAGTTAGTTGGTTAGTTTTATTATTGCCAAGTGAGCGTCAGCGAGTAAAGGCAGGTTAGAGGCTCGCAGGGCACGTTCTTTTCAGTCTTGGTTACGTATCGGTTCATTGAACGATTCATTAAATAAAGTGGCCAAAGTAAAGACTTGCATTCTTTTTAATTCATATAATCCCATTACGGTACCAATTATGAATTGATTATGAACAAATAATTCCTTCCGTATAGTTGAACAATGAGAGCCACTGCATTGCATACTGTATTTTTCATAAAACCGTCTCTTAATTTCCATAAAATTCTTATTAGATTAATAGTAGTGTTCATGATAATATTTGAACGAGGGGATTTGTTTCCTTACTGTGTAACCACTTTTGCAGTGGGAAGCATGTAAGACAGACCAAGGGCGCCAATTTCTCTGTAAATTAGGGGGGGGGCGATCAGATGAAGAAGGTATTTATATGAGGTTTTTAAGATAAATTGCATTCAAATTATGCCAAATATTGTATATTCATAATATAATAAGGGCTCACATGAGCGTGGGGAACCTTCCTGTCCCTCAGGATCGGCGCCCTTGGGAGAGACAGTGGGTATGTTTCAGGAAAGCTGTAGGGCGCCGAAAGCATAGTGAACTGCACGCAAGTGTATACAATGTACAAACTCAATTTAAGTTGCCTTATAAGATGGTAATATTATATTTTTTTTAACCTATTACTTTAATTAGGGTTATCCACCTTGAGTACAAGTGATCCTTATAAATTGGTATTTCATAGTGTAAATTTTGGTCCTCATGTTGTTCAACTCCACCACTTCTTTCCTTGTCATCCTTGTAAGTGTTAACTTTTGGTGTAGATTAAGAATATGAAGGCACTATTTTGATGATTTACGGGTAAAATCTATAGATTCACAAAGAAAGAGTAACATATAAGGAACTGTAACATTAGCAGAATATGGTAGAAATAGTCTAATCAGTATGCCTGTAACTGAAGCAATACAGTAGAACGACGACAATTATAGTGTCATGGTTGTGTGTCTACCGTACATAAAGGAATTATACTCAATATGAACTCTCTCCCAAAGTAGTTTTGAGCCACATTATTGTAAATAGCGCTTCCCTCGGTGTCCTAACGCTCTTGCAAATTGCCTACTTTCACCTGCAATAAAATTCCTATGCTACTTCGCAACAGTATCATCTGCGCCCTAACAACCGGTGATACTTTTCTTCCGAAGGGATTAATAAATATTCTCTCGCACAAGCATGCCTAATAAAATAGAACATCGCCAATAGTTTTGTGGTTTTTATGCTGATAAATATTTGCAGATACGGCAAAGCTGAAGCTCTTGGCATACATGAAAGAAACTCTTAAGTCATTTTGTGGTTAGCCCATATATTCAATCTGTACGATATAGGCTCGATGAGGCGCTGTAAACAAGTGTGGATCAAAAGCTAATTTGACGAAGTGTACATTTGTAGCAGGGGCGTCATTTAGGGGGCTGGAGGGGGCAATTTGCCCCCCAAGAGTTTGAGGAATACATATACTTTAATTGATTGTCTACCAATATACTAGTACAAAACGTGAAAGTCTAATGATGGTGGTGGTGTTGCCCCTCTCATGCGAAGTCTGAACTGACGCCCCTATTTGTAGAATTCGAGTGTGCATCCTCGAAGTGTGCACTATGCACTTTTGGACACGACCTTAATATGCATACCACTCATTTTAGCTTTGAAACTTCTTGTATACAATAAAAGACTAATTCTGACCAAAGCATATATTAACTAATAAATAATAGTGTATGCAACTTTTGATAGTTTAATTATGAAATTTTTGAGTATAGCTCATTTGTAGAGTATTTCGAAGTCTGATTGAGAGTGTACCTCGAAAAAGGACTGGCAACACTGTTGGCAATTAGGATGCCAATTTAGCCTATTTTTGGCTAAAACTAGCCTATTTGGACACGCGTTTAGTCATACAAATTTACGAAATGCTTATAGCCTTAAACATAGCTTATTTTTATGAAACTCTCTTTGCCATTTTTGGCTTTTTTTATTAGCTGTTAAATTAGTTCCAAAAATACTTTTTCTTTGAAAATGAAGTGTAATTTTTAAAAATTAGCCTATTTGTCATTATATATTATCATATTAATTGATTTCTCTAGACAGGGGATGCTTTATTATGCAACAAACACTTTTTTTTTCATTCTTCTTTTCTCTCCCCACCCACAGATTTACAACCACTTTACAATACTTATCGACTCAATTTTAATGTCGCTCCCGTAAAGGTTCCGTTTGTAACATTTTAATTATTTTAATTTTCGTATTTCTAAAGCTACCTAATGCAAATTTATTAAACTGTTCGGTTAATCAAGTCACAGAGATTGTTTGTGTTTATTAAATGAAAATAGGACATCTAATTAGCTTGGAAACTCGCAATGCAATCATGATGATTCACGTGGTTGTACGGAGAAATAAGAAGTGTTTTATGACCTGCCGAAAGAAGTACTACTGAAAATTGGAGCAATGGCAGTACATAAACACAACAAATCCACAATCCAACGACGGTGCATCCAGCTCCAGCGTCTCGGCTAGCTGCTACATCGTCGGCGATGACTTATTTCAATTCAACTGATACTATGCTGTTAACTTTTACAAATGAAATGAGTTGATGAATTTTATTGTACCTAAGCTAAAGTCATGTATATTGCTTGTTAGTCTTCAGATAATAAAATTCAACACTTCAAATTTTTCTCTAACTCATAATACTAAACACAAAAAAGGGGTTTACAATTTACTAGCCATTTTTTGCGTAAAAAAGAAAAAAATATTTCTGAAGGCCATTTAGCCTATTTTCTTCAAAGGTTGTTGGCAACACTGGCCGGCAATCACTTGTGATCGCGGTCTTGCGGAGTAAGGTTATAACATGTGCTTAAACTAATCTTATAGCGGAATTATTATATACATTTCTTTATTTTGGTGAGTTTTAAGTACAGTAGAGGGAAGAATATGAAACTAGATTAATAGAAATTTCAATTCATTTGTGCTGTCAAGTTTGTAGTATTGTCACAATACAATAAATTAACAATACGTCAACTTGGAGGTTTAATAGCAGATGAATTAGCCTGTGAGGTCAATCTCCTAATGTGTTATGTTACGTAGCTTTATTTTTTGTATCATTTTCAGTCAATAGTGGTTATCACTAAGTTCCATCATATGATGGTTGTGCAATTGCCGGCATGACTGACTGAAATGAATGCCGCCATAAAGTGAAGTTCAATGAGTACATTTTAGTGCTGACAGTGTATGAATTAGCAGTGTTTTCATGTAGTTGTAAAATTTTGTATGTTCCAGTGATTTGTAGAAAATTCGTTATCTGTGATTTAGTACTCAAGAGTTTCCAAAACAGATCAACGTCTGGCATTACGAATGCAGTAGAACTTAAACTTATGGTGGAATATATGCATTTTTAATAGGAACAGTGCGTATTTCTTGATTGTGATAGTTATGTTCTTGAAACGTTACATTTCTGTTGATTCGAATAATGTTGGATTATTTTCACTTTTATTTATTTATTTATTTATTTGAATTTTCATGTTCTTATCATGAGTAGCTCCGCTGTAGCTATATGGTTGGCATACGCGTCTTTAGTATAGGAGACCGTAGTTCGATTATCTGTGAAGATCATATTCGGATCTCACGTTAAGCTGTAGGGCTATCTCATAGAATATTGCAGGTGGAAGGGACGCTAAATTTGAATCAATAAACGAAATATTTTCGTGGGTATAGTTTCTTTCCCAAATGACTTGGTAGTGACTCTAGCTCACTTGGTAGTGATTACTGTTCGTTATTTGTGACTGATGTAGTCGTGACTATAAATATAGTGAGGACGTATGACATAAAAACTTCAGTGCATAGAACACGATCCAACATATGCTAGGTGGCCACTAAAGACCCGAATGCTATATGACCAAGTCAGAACAGGGGTGAAGCAGGGGATGTCGAGTTGTAGAAACTGGGTGAGTCCGTAGTGAGCAGGTGCGTCAGCGACGATGGGTATAAGGTAAACGAAGCCGTCGATCGATTTGGAGGACATACTAAATGCCATCGTGGTTCGCTTTAATTTCCCACAGATGGAAGCCCCTAGAAAATCAGTGTTCAAGTTAAAATCTCTGATCGTTTAATCCTGGATCAGTTCTTGTTGTCATTTCCTTGTTAGGCCTTATATATATACATATCTTTTATTAGAACGGTCTAGGTAAGAAACTCTTTGATGGGTCGTTTCTAAAAGGTCTGTTCATGTTTTGTGCCGTGTGTATTTCATTTACGAGTCTTAGTTACAAGATAAATATCTGTAGTGCAAGCAGGCTGATAGCTGAGGCTAGACAACAATGTAATACCATAGTCATTTTAATTTCTGTGTTCCTTCTTAGTATAAAATTGTTGCAAATTATTTAAATCACTACATTTGTTTTTTTGCAGTTAATCAGTCAGAAATTCATTCCAATGGCTTCCGAAGACCCTATGGTTTTAGTAGAAGATTTTCCTCCGGGTCCGCTTGATCTGTACAGGAAGCAAGCGACGTTTGACTGGAAGAAACTGCGAATTTTTATGGAAGATGAAGAATTATTGAGGTTTAAGGTAAGAAGGAAATCTTTGTATATATATATATATATATATATATATATATATATATATATATATAGTTGATACGACATTACTTATTGATTCGTTTATTTGGTTGTAATTTACAAACACAAAAATTGAGTCAAGATTATATTACTATAGGTGGTTGGTATCGTTACACAAACCACGAATAATGACACTACTGTCAATAGTGATAACAAACTGTTATATTGGAAAATAATGGAGCAAACATATCTTCCTTTACCTATTTCTACTGTCGCGAACGCGCCTTCCGCGCATACGTCCTACCTGACCCGAATTAGTTGCAGTGCTAGCTCATAGTGACCACCTAGCAGAAATTGATGCTTGATTTTTAGGCTTGTTCATGTAATTGCATTACAACAATCATGATACACAATTGTTACAATAATATAATGTTACTTCAACTGAGATGTACTTGTCATCTTTTTCCGCGGTGGCTCAGTGGTAGAACGTTCTCCTCTGGTGCATAGGCTCCTTTCCAGCTCGCGTCAATTGAACTTTGTGGTGGACAAACAATGTATGGTGGGTTTTCTCAGGTTTCTCCCATTCTTCATTCCACCATTTCATTCATTTCTGATCGTCACCGTCTCCTCTAGCTTAGGCACCATAAACGTGGGACGTAAAACTTTTCATTTTTTCATTCATTTTTCATTTCATTTTTTTTCCTGGGGCCGCGGTGGCTCAGTGGTAGAGCGTTCACCTCTGGTGCAAGGGGTCGGGGGTTCAAACCCTGATCCCGCCAAGTAAATTTTGTGGTGGACAAACACCGTGTGCGTGGGTTTTCTCGGGGTTCTCCCGTTTCCTCCCACTTTCTTCATTCCACCATTTCATTCATTTCTCATAATCACCGTCTCCTTTAGCCTAACCAGCATAACCGTGGGACGTAAAACTCAAAGATTTCATTTTATTTTTTTTTCCCTGACACCTTTGTTAAGATTAAAAATCACCATCGATTTTTGGTCTTTAATAACCACTGAAGTTCCATTTGTCAGCTATGTGTATGTACTCGTGGTTACTTGTTCCCCGAAGGGGGTTGCAGAAACTTGGTTATCTCAAGTAGCCTGGCAGAGAAGTCGCCTAATCGAGGCGAACACATATTCATCATCCTGATACTGTGGCCGAATGTATTTTAAGATAGTATTTACTATCTCAAACAAAATTGTAGGTGCTCTTTAATATTGAAGAGGTTATAGTTAAATCATAAGTATAAAAAGATACCTATAAATTATAAGTATATAAAGGTAGCTAAACTTTGAAATTGTAATTTTGGCTCGTTGCTGGCAAACCTAAAGTTCTACAAAAAGATTTTAATCATATCTGTAGATTGTTGGACATGTTGTTGATTCAATAGGGTAGATTGCATAGATGTGATGTTTTTGAATGAGTAAAAAAAAGTTTAAATACCTGGATGTCTCAAAAGTTCTGCCCCGTACAAGGAGGAAAATGAAACACGGATATCAGAAACAGGACAAACTTTTTTTCAGCAAAGTACAGGCTATCATGTTCGATGATCTTCACCCATCTTTGGGACAACAGTTTAATCTGATGGTGATACCATGTAGCAGGTTTAGAATCGAAAAACTTGGCGACAGAGAGCATGCACCTCATCATACGAATTGAATTGCCAACCACACAAGAAATGTGAGCGAGAGCGAAACAAACCATAATCTGATGGTGCAAAATCTGGACTATAGGTAGGATGAGATAACTCAAACCTATCAAGTTTAGCCAGGGTATTGGTCACACTTTGAGACTGATAACTCGGAGCATTGTCAACTTGCAAGCAATAACCTCTTCCTCCTCGTTAATGCCGGATATTTCTTGTTCAGAATGGCATTCAATCGGCGTAATTGTTCAGAATTCAGTTCACCTGTTACAGCACGACCCTCTTGAACAAACTTAAAATGAATTATTCTGTCAATATTCCATCAAACACGGCATGAGCTTTTTCCGAAATCTACCCTGTTTCTTATTGACTAGGGTGTCCTATACTTTTTTCACCCACTGCTTACGTGTGACAGAGTTTTTCACATACACCCACTTCTCATTTCATGTGACAGTTTTCCTCCTGAAACGAAGATCACGCATTTTTTTTTAAAACGAAGTTTGGCATATTGTCGCTTTGCGCTGGTGCTGCTCCTCTGTCAATTCATGGGAACTTTGTCGGGGCTGTTTATTGACATAATTCATGTTATGCAATAGACAGTTTACTGTCGATTTCGATGTCCCAACTACTCTTGCTAAGACACGGGTATTTGATTGTGGTTCAGCAGTCACATCATCTCGCAGAGGGCCGTTAATGTTCATCGGAGGCCTATTCTTGCGGGGCTTGTCCGCGAGGCTTAAATCCCTGAAGTCAATTTTTTGAACCAACAGAAAGCTGTCAATCGATTCAGTACTGCTTTGTTCTCTACGCGACAGATTTCCACCACTGCAGCCTTTGCAGTTAGTCCTTTTTGCTATAGAAATCGTAGTACAGCTCGAATTGCAATTTGGTCCTCACTCATGTTACCTTTTTTGACCTTACGAGAGCACACGCAGTAGTTGCCTTAACTTGAGCCCACAAACCTGTCTTCTATGTCTGCTGATGGTGCAGAACTTCTGGGTCAGCCTAGTAGCTAAATTTGTTGCTATATTTTTAAGTTTCTAACAATTAGAGTTATAACATTTTAAATCAGCAAAATTGTTTAAGTATTAAGTTAAATTCCATGTCTAATATTATACAATAAATCTGGTGATTGTGCCAACAACTTATACATTGAAATATGGTTCCTGGTAGCCGTGAACACAATAAACAAAAATATACTATCACATTGAAGGAATGTCGGCACTTCTTCAGTGCATTCTCAGATATTAAAGTATAAATTATGGACACACAGTGAATAAATTTAGAATATTTGCACTTAACCTGTAAGTGGTAGATGTAACCGTGAAGACGCACACAGTTAAAATATGTCGAGTTCATAACTAGAACTGAAGAAGGACTACAGACAATGATGATACATACTTGACACAAGAAACAATGCGAAATGGAAATAAACATCGAAAAATCGACAATCATGAGAATACGCCGTGGAAACATGCCCTTACGGATAAAGAGTAATACAGAGAGAGCCTGAAGAGGTCAATCGTTTTAAATCTTGCTTACTGCTGAGGATAAGTATTACCATAGTCAAAGAGGCATTCAACAAAAAAAAGAAGATGAGAAGACTAACAGGCAGCATTAGAGTAAAGAAGAAGCTGGTTAGATGTGGTGGTGTTGGAGGAAGATGAGAATATAACATGGACAGAGTGAAAGAGTAATACACGAAGAATATTTTATATTGCGTAGAAGAGAAGAGGATTTTTAATGAGCATTCTTCGTAGGAAGAGCAATTGGATTGGACACATCTTGCAATGAAATTGTCTTCTTCATAACGCCATAGAGAAGAAGGTGGAAGGAAAACGAGGAGTAGGAAGATGAACAGAATTGATCGATAATTTGGGAAATGGAAGAAAATATTGGGAATTAAAGGAGGAAGCTGTAGATCGAGAAACATGGGAGAAACATTTCAAGATCCGAACTTAAAGACTGAAAAAATGTTTCTCTTAGTCCCAGCCCCAGGACCTGCTCACAGGCAGAATATGTAATAATGGTAATTGAAAATCACGCTATTACAAGGTAAAAATGCTTTAAGTTGTTCCAAATAGAGCATTGTACACACGGAAAAAAAAGTATTTGTCAGTTGACAAGTTTTCTTTAGCCCATAACTCGGGAACAAATGAATTAATTTGATTATTTTTGTTGTTATCCTTAGAATAGTTATAATTTGATAACTTGCTAAAATCAGTTCTCTAATAGGTTAATTTGTTGTTGAGTTATTATAAAAAGAAATTTTGTCGATTGAAGAATACTTTCTATCGTGACTATACCTGACAAAAGTAAAAATACAGATAAGAGACAGATGAAGTTTGGCATATTTTTGTTAAAATTAACAACTACTAATTTTTGTAATGCCTATTCTAATGATTACCGGGATCATTTTACTAATTAATCATTTGTTGTCATCGGTCAGACATTTATTAAAGAACTGTGGCTTCTAAATATTTTTATATTCTTCACCCTAGCTGTAGTTCTGAATTTCAACTAATTAATTGAAAGAGTTTCCCCTCTCTTCTAACCTAATGATTCCAAATGTATATATAGCTTGGATAAAAGCACCTGTCTCAGTTACAGAAAATAAAAATAACACTTTCAGAAAACGGAACACCTGAGAGGTGTGGCTTTTTAGTAATGATGAAGTGGATTGAGTAGTGTTTAATGGGACGTAGCCGTTAGTGTTTGCATCCGAAAACCATGAATACATCCGGTCAATTTCAATACTTATTTGCTTTGAATAAGCATGGCGGCTCAATGACAGAGCGCTCGTAGTTTCAATTCCACACTGTTCGTTCTATGAATTTATTATTATTATTATTATTATTATTATTATTACAAAGGTCAATCAATAAGTAATGCCGGATTTCAAATAAAACAAATAATATTAGAGATAGCTAAGATTTTTTTAACATGTATAGTTCCGCATTTTGTCTGGAGAAGAAGTGTTTCGGCCTCGCCTACGAGGCACTTGCTACAAGATAGGACCATTCATGCACTACGGATCCTCGGTAACCGCTTTACTTTGACGTAAGAATTGCCCTCTTCAATATGTTCGCTGTTGACGTTAATTATAAATGTCTCCCGGTGTACCGTTTTTTTTTCTTAGATTTATTTTGTTACTTTTACATTGTTCTAGAAGACAATATTGATTTTATAACGAATGGTATATATATATATATATATATATATATATATATATATATATATATATATATATATATATATATATATATATATATATATATATATGTATGCGTGTGTGTGTGTGTGTGTGTGTGAGAGAGAGAAAGAGTGAGTGAGTGTGAGAGACATAATTCATGGAAAATCTGCTATGGAAGGCGACATCTGCAATGAACGTGCTAATATCGTCTGTTAATTGTATGTGTTTTTTCTTCTCTCTCTTATACTTTGTAATAAGACAATTTCTTCTCAGATAATACCGAAAGTACTTTTTTCTTCTTTTATAACTGTTTTAAGTATGCTTTTCTTTCACGGAACCTTCATTGATGTTTCGTTCTACCCAGTTGATTTTCTCATTCGTCTCCTAACCCTTCTTGGCTTCATCGGTCGTACGTAATGTGGACATTTCTACCCGGTTGTAAGACGTAAATAAGGATTTAAATAGTGTTTAAATAATATTCCCTTTTCTTCAAACCGTTGAATTCAGCATCGGATCACTTCTTTAAAATTTATTAAAAGTGATAGGTGGCACTAACCATCTTTGCACGTAGGTAAATTGTGTGGATTTCACCCTTCTGTTCTAAACAATAAAGCAATGTATCGAACCTATCGTAAAAATTTTATGAGAATTACAGTGGTTGTCTTTCTTAGTGTTATACTTTTCACAAACAGCAGCATACTTCTGAGACTGTGTACTACAGGCTGACAAGAAATAACCCGCACAAAATTTGGTGTATCGTGCCAGGAATGTAATGTCCTGTAGCCAAATAAGTGTTGTTTTGTTGGATTCGTGTTTACCTGTACATGCTTTGTTCGGCTTCCGCACAAGGAATTTCTTTTTTGTTTCAGAAAGCCAACCAAACGCAGGGAAATGTTTGAACTGTTTCGTCAAGGAAAGCGTCAATGTGGAATTTCCCTTTGTTTGTTGTTCCAAAACGATAGTCTCAGACGCAGTTTGCGATTCCAGATCTCGACCATGAAGACTACTGTCCCGGAAGAGGAAGAAAGCACACCGTCAACACGTCCAAGAACTGTAAGATCATCTAAAAGCGAGTGGAACAAAATCCGAGGGTCTCCATGAGAAAAATCACTCGTCGGACCGGAATCAACCGCTAATCGGTGCGGGAAATGGCAAAAAGGGAGCTCAACCTCAAGGCGTACAAGCTCCAAAAAGTTCAGCTGCTCACGGACAAAAGCAAGAGCGTGCGACTCGAACGATGTCGCCTTCTCAATCGCCGGGCCACAGGTCAGCGATGGGAGCGCATTCTCTTCACCGTCGAGAAGCTGTTCGCCGTGGAGAAGGCGCACAACCACCAAAACGCCAGGATCTGGTCCGCAGAGGCTCCCGGCACCTCAACCATCGTCGAACGTTCCCTAAATCCGAGGTAGGTCATGGTCTGGGGCGGAATTTGCGCAAGCGGCAAGACTTGTGTAATGTTCCTGCATCAGGGGGTCAAGATCAATCAAGGGGCGTACCGCCACGACATTTTCGAGACCGTGGTACTTCCGTGGACCAAGCGACACTTCGGCAATTCGGAATGGACCTTCCAGCAAGACTCAACTCCGGTCCACAGGGCGAAACGGAAGAAAGACTGCTGCAGAACCCATTTTCCGGAGTTCATCTCGTCTTCAGAATTCCGTCCTACTCGCCTGATCTTAAACCCATGGCCGATTTTGGAGGCGAGGGCATGCACTACACGCCACTAAAGTTTGGAGCCTATGAAGCAATCCCTGCGTTGTGAGTGGAACTCATTGTTGCCCGAGGACCTGCGGCCCATCACTGAACATTTGAAAGCACTCTTGGACTTTTGTATCGCTGCCAAGGGCGGCCACTTCGAAACCAGCTGTACATATTGTTCTAAAATACCCACGTTCTTGGTATTACGTGTTGTTTTGCCAAATTCTTCCGCTTTAATAAATGTATGGTAACACATTCGTCTGGGTTATTTCTAGTCACCTTGTATATGGTCACGGCCATTTTTCAGTTAATTTTTACTGTTTCTAGAGCCATAGTTTCGTAAGAAACGGATTTTTTTTTTTAAAACACCTTTTTGGGTTGCAAATTGTATCAAGGTTTGAAAGTGTTGCGTATAGAAAGTACGTACAAATTATTATTATTATTTTCAGATGAAGATATGGAAAACGCTAGAGTCTGATCCGCTATTTCAGCATCAACCAAAGTCTCTAACATTGGATGAATTTAGACGTCTGACAAATAAACGATTTCATAGAATTAAGGACTACGACTTTCTTCCACCTAACGAGGGGATCAGTGATATGAGAAAGGTAAGTATTGAGTCTTATTTCTGGTTTTCTTTCTTTTAAATACGTCAAGACCCACATCGGAAGGTTTATTTAAGGAAATGTTGAGGAAGAGTTTTCCTTAATCTAACTTTGTATCATCATCATCATCATAGGTATTCTACCATTTATTAACAGGTCACTTTCTGCAACTGAGAAGCTTCCGTGCTCCACGGTCTTCCGCTAATTTCTTCGTCTTCACGTACGATATCTCTGTTTTGATATCGTCCATTAATTATAGTCTTCTTCACCCTCTCCCTCTCTTTCCTGCCACCATATCCTCTAACACGTCCCTGATGATACACGTTCTTTTTTACTCCTCTAGCACGTTTCTTCTTAGCCAATGTCCCAACCTGTTTCTCTTCCTATATTTAATATTACCTACAATTGTTCTCTTCTCCACCATTTCTAACATCCTCTCGTACGTTTTCTCAGCTAATTCTTTCCCTTCTCCTCCACACCCACATTTGAAAAGCTTCCAGTCGTTTTTCATCACTTTTGAGTAATGTCCATATTTCTGACCCATACAGTACAATTCTCCACACGAAGCATTTTATAAATCTTTCTCAACTCCTCATTCTTCCCGTTCGTATGGTGTGATATTTTGCATTGAAAGATTTAATCTAATAAACGTTTTATTATGTTCGTAGTGGCCTTGCGTAGGTAATCGCTAACGCTCTCGCCGTCGGTGCGAGCGGTCCCGGGTTCGATTCCCGGTGGGGCCACTCGGTCGAAAAAGTGTAAAACGCTTTTTCAAGCCAGCCACCCTGAATGAGGTTTTCCTGGGTTTTCCTCATTCACACCAGGCAAATGCCGGGTTGGTACCTAACTTATAGGTCCCAGGCCGCTTCCTTCCTTCTCTTTCCCCGAATTGTGTGCTCGCCGAGGGACGTCATCCCTCAAAAATGTGAAGGGCTAAATGGCCTTAGATGCCGAAAGCCCAATCTCAAATCCTATCCTATCCTATTATGTTCGTAAAGTATGTCGCTAAGTTCACTAATAACTTTATGATCTCTATTGAAACAGTAAATATTAGTAAATTTTAACCGCTTCCGGTTTCGGTAGGACGTTACAGGTGATGATGATATGTTCTCTTAAGACAATGAATTGTTTGCAAAACACTTGTCGTTGTTAGTTTTTTTTTTTTTCAATGGAGATACACGTTGGAACCGGAAATGGTTTATTGCTACCACTACTACTTTAACGGCAGAGATGAAACCTATTTTTGGAACGATCATTCGACTGCAGAAAACCGCTTATCGCTATTACTGTTTTTGTTCTGTGTCGATAAATTTGAAACCAGAAAGGATTAATTTGAAGTAATTCCGATTTGAATAGAGGATTAACGGAAAAGATGGAGTCTATTCTTGGAATTTTAAATCGATTGGAAACAGCAGTTTCTCCTTTTCTCTTACCGTTTCTGACAGACGGAAGAACGGATAGATACTAAATGCATAACACAGTTGGAAAGTCTAATAATTGGAGTGGCCACGCGTAGCGTAGTCGTTAATACTCTAGCGTTCGGTGCGGTTGGTCCAGGGTTCGATTCTCAGTAGGGGTACTCGGTCGAAAAAGTGTAAAAGGTCAGCCATTCTGAATGAGGTTTTTCTCATTTACACCAGCCATATGCCGGGATGGTACCTTAACTTATAGATCCCAGGCCGGTTCCTTCCTTCCCTTCCCTTTCCGTTGATAGTTGATCGCCGAGGGACGTGATTCTTCATACGTCATGGCTAAATGGCTATAGATGCCTAAAGCCCAGAAATCTAAGTCCTAAAATCCTAATAATTGAAAGAAGGAAAAGAATCCCTTATTGTATTGTATCGCTGAGGTACGATAGAAAACATCGTATTGTATTGTATCGTAAGCTGCTTGAGGGACAAATTTTCGCTGGCAGCTGTGAGCATTGTCAACCCACTGAATTCTTTCTTATCTATGTCATGACAATGCTGTCAGCGAAATTGGACAATTTAACATAATTATATGAGTAGTCTACAACTGAATACAGAAAACCACATTTAGGATATTTGAATGATGTTCGATAAGAAATGAAGGGCATGGTGGAAGGAAAACGAGGAGGAGCAGGCATAAGATTACAACTGTTGCGCTGTATTAAATCGGAGAACTTCATCAAGACGAAAGGGTTAGATGGAGTTAGTGACAGTGGTAAAGGTGCCGCAGATTCCGCGGTGCTGGGACCTGCGAACGTTTGGGGTTCCTGGAAGTCATAAAATCCGTTCAGCGTAGTTTTTGTGTTTTAAATTATTTGAGGAGGGAAGACAATTTTCCCGTGACTGGCTGAATATCATAGTGTATGAAAGTTTCTGAATTTATAATGACATCTTAATTATAACAGAATAATAATGATGATGGTGATGTAATGGTAATACTAATATACCTGCAAGATACGTCAGTATTCGCTACTTTAAAAGTCGATATACGCCTTCCTTAAATCTGGAAAGGAATAACCGTACATTTATTCCTTCATTATTCCCTGAACGTGGGGCGAAAACGGCGCAGTATTTTCTCTTTAGTTGAACTGTTCAGGCCGATTTGATCGAAGCAGAATCCGATTCTGAACGCCTGTGCGGTTTTAAATGTACAGGCCTGGCCGGAGCGTTGGGAGGATTTTCTCTTCAGCAGGTCGCCACGACAGGTCGGAAATCCGGAGAGGATAAGTGTACAGTTATTAAGAGTGGAATTTCGCTTCGATCAAATAGGCCGGAGGAGGCTGCGGTGGCTCAGTGCTATTCACCTCTGGTTTATGGGGTCCTTGGTCTCGCGCCAAATGAACTTTGTAGTGGACAAACATCATATGCGTGGGTTTTCTCGGGGTTCTCCCACTCTCTTCATTCCACCAGTTCATTCATTTATCATCATCACTGTTTACTTTAACATAGCCGGTATAACCATGGGACGTGAAACTTTCCATTTCATTTCATTTCAAATCGACCTAAACATTTCAACAAAAATGGAAAAACCTGCGCAGTTTTCACCCACATATGTTCCGGAAATTCAGGGAGGAATAACTATATGGTTAGTGTGTTGGCAAGATTAAAAAAAAAAAAAAAAAATCCTCAAATTCCGATTTCCGGAAGGGTGTGACAACCTTTAGGATTTTTTTTTAATAAGTCTTAATGAATAATAAGTTTGTACTTAACCCGGCATTAGTCGCGTTCAAGAAGTTACAATTTAGTCCCGATTTTTTTTTTCGCAGAATAGAGATGAAGTGGTACTGCCGTAATTAATAATCTTCCTATTTTGATTTCATAATAGATTAGCATGTTAAGTAATCGGAGTGTATATTTATTTACAACATATTCCTTACAAGTATTAATGAAATAATATGTCACATATAACTGTAACAATAAAGAACTTGATTCTCTCTCATATCGAGCATAAACCCAAAATGCCCAGGAATGACCCAAAAACTACCAAGCCCAGAAATGATAAATTCATATTACATAAACAGTTCCAGATTAAGAATACCTAGAACATAATGTGAAATACAAAATGTAAACAAACCATAAAATGTCAAGATGTATTAATTTTCTTGATTATGAGGTATACTATCATCATCATCATAGGTATTCTGCCATTATTGGCAGGTCACTTGCTGCAACTGAGAAGCTTCCATGCTCCACGGTCTTCTGCTAACCTCTTCGTATGATTTTTCTGTTTTTATGTCGTCCATTAATTGTAGTCTCCTTCACCTCCTCCCTCTCTTTCCTGCCACCATACCCTCTAGCACGTCCCTCATGATACAGTTATTTCTTAGCCTATGTTCCAGTCAGTTTCTCTTTCTCTTTGTAATAATATCTAAAATTGTTCTTTTCTCTCCCACCATTTCTAATACTCTCTTATTCGTTTTTCGCTCGACCCAGCTAATTCTTTCCATTCTCCTCCACACTCACATTTCCAAAGCTTCCAGTCGTTTTTCATCTTTGTTGCATAATGTCCATGTTTCTGAACTATACAGCACAATACTCCACACAAAGCGTATTATTTTAGGTATACTATGAAGAAGCAAAGATAATTTATTATTTTTTGCTGTTCAGAAACTATATTCTTTCACTGTAGGCTTACTTTCCTTATGTGCCCCGCACAAAAATTTTTGACACTTGCTCAAATACTTGGTTTTCGATTTTCCTGCCTTGCATAGAAAGCATAACGTTATCAATACAAAAATGAATAATGCGGAACTGAGCAAACTTTTTTGCTGTGAAACAATTGCTGAATTTGTTTCCGGCAAAGGATGAACTTAAAGAATATATCCAGTTGTAGGGGCTGCGGTGGCTCAGTGGTAGAGTGTTCACCTGTGGTGCTTGGGGTTCCGGGTTCGATCCCAGCCCCCGCCAAGTGGGCTTTTTGGTGGACAGACACCGTGTGTGTGTGTTTTCTCGGGGTTCTCCCGTTTCCTCCCACTTTCTTCATTCCACCATTTCATTCATTATTCATCATCACCGTCTCCTTTAGCCTAACCGGCATAAGCGGGGGACGTAAAATTCAAAGATTTCATTTCATTTCATTTTTATATCCAGTTGTAAAGTTTGCAGAAAATTCAACTTTATTTGGTCGCGTGTGGAATTTTTCTCCGCAAAAGCCACCACTCAACAACAAAACATAAAATTCCTCCACAGTAATTCGAAAAAGAAAACAATTATATAATGTCGTTTATTAAAGCATAAGAATTGTGGTTATTCATTAACAAACTTCCAGTTATAGCCTACAGGGTGAATTTGCACTGATATCATTAACAATAGCAACAACAGTTGGAAAGGAAACCGTCCAGGGCCTATATATAAAGGTACCATGCCGGTATTCACGTAATACAGGTGAAGAAAAGCCCAGGTAAATTTTCATTGAGGATGGTCGGCCATCGGATTTGAACAAATCAAGGATAGTCATTAGCTATTATCCTATATCTGTTTGATGTTTCAAGTAGAAATTAGTTTGATGTAACCAATTACATCAGACACTTAAAGCGGTGATTCGCACCGTATGTTAATTACATGATTATTATTCCGCTAATTCAGTTACTTAGGTATATCTTTCATTAATAATTTAGATGAGTGCAGTGTATAAAACATTACAAAGCAAGTATGATGTAAGAAGAAAGAGTAAGATCATTTTAGTCTTTAGCAACATAAAACAAACATGACGACCCAATTTTTAAGTGAAAGCAGTCAGAAAGAAACGTTGATATTGAAATGCTAATGATGTGAAAATAAGTAAAGAGTTTTTCCTTGTGTGCTATACAAGGTCAGTTGACAGAGTAAACAATGTTAAAATGACGTCATGTGTGTGTACATAGCCATTACGTAAATTTCCATGTGTGTACTAAGGAAATAAAAGACTGGCTGAGTTCATAATGAATTCAGTCAACGAACTTAATTTTTCAAGCCATGCCACGTTGCAGATTGCAAATAAGCAGTCTTCTTCTTTGGCTATTTTACATCTCTATTGAGATGGAAATATTCCGTTTTAAAAGTCATTCGACGTCAATGTCCACGCGTAATTTTGATTGTTTTCAAAATGAGTATAAAACAAAGCAAAGTACAGTATTAAAATTTGAAGATGCTAGAACGTTAATGGATACAGTTTAACGGTGAATCTGTGATAAAGAATAAAATTATTACGTCAAAGCATAATTTCCTTTTTTTCAGCTATATTCTGTTATCACAAATCCAATTCCACTTGGCTACTTTTCATAAAATTTCTTACATCCTGCTAGATGTCTTTTTTTGTTGAACAATAAAGTAAAGAACAGAAACATGAAACCAGGTAGTATTTACAAAATGCTATAAGGCGAGTTTAAAAGGGCACTAAATACGAGGGGCCGTCAATTAGTTTTTGTCCTCACTATGAAGGAGTTGAGGGAGAAGGATCACATGCTATATCGGTAGAGCACTAAAAATGAAATGAAATGAAATCTTTCAGTTTAACGTCCCACGATTATGCTTATTAGGCTAAGGGAGACGAACAAGTGAATGATGACTAAAGAATTGGTGGAATGAGAAAGTAAGAGGAAACGAGAGTATCCCGAGAAAACTCAAGGAGACGATGGTGTGCACCATAAACTAACTTGGCTGGGGATCGGAACAGTGACGCCACGCATCATAAGTAAGCGCTTTGCCACTGAACCCCCGTCTCCCCCTTTTGTAGAACAGTAGCGGTAAGTTTGTATCCCTATAAGAATTAAAATTTTGCGAGGAAACATTATTAAGGACTAAATAACTACACAGAATGGCTGCCATGTTCTCTAAATATTCGTTAAGGCAATATTTTCATTCTTTCTTCTTTATGCTTGGAATGTAATACTTTTGGACGTGTTATTTTGTGTTAAAAAGAAATCGTAGTTACGTGACGTACTGAGGTATATGGGACAGGTTGGTAAGAGTGCAATCATAGTTATAGTCAGGAAACTTAAGGAGAAAATATACCTTTGGATAGATAAAGATGGGAGGATAATGATTTTCAGGGTCATTTTTTAACTCCCTCAATTTTTTAAAGTATTTCATTTCATTTCATTGATTAACTGGAAAAGAACAGAAACATGAAGCCAGGTAGTATTTACAAAATGCTATAAGGCGAGTTTAAAGGAGCACTAAATACGAGGGATGGTCAATTAGTTTTTGTCCTCACTATGAAGGGGTTGAGGGAGAAGGATAACATTGAGACATGATTAGTCTTTCGCTGCAGTCACCACGCAATGTAACACATTTCCGCAGCCGATCTTTCAGCTTCCACAACTCCTCTTTGTAGAAAATGTCACAGTGCTCCACTGTAGCGATGATCTCTACATTTGAAGAGAAACAACACCTTTCAGAGACTGTTTCAGTTTTGGAAACATGAAGAAATCTGACGGCGCGTGGTCAGGTGAATATGAAAGATAGGGAAGTAATTCGTACCCTAGGCGTTGGACAAGATTCATGGTCTTCTGGGCTTTGTGGGCGGGAGCATTGTCAACTGATAGGCAAACAGCTTTGGCGAAGATGTCACGGCGCTTTTTCTTCAGGACATCACGAAGCTTTTCCAGCAGACCTCTGTAATATGTTCCAGTCACACTATGTTTATAAGTTATGTTATCCATAAGAGTATCGTCCTTGCAATCCCAGAAAACTGAAAGCATAACAATCTGAGCTGAAAGCTGCACACGAACCTTTTAGGGAGTGAGAAGCTGCATGTTTCCACTGTTTACTCGTCAGTTTACTACCTGCGTCAAAGTGATATACCCCAACATTCATCCATTGTCACGAGACGATCGGAAAAGTCGTTATCATTGGGTACCCAGAGAGCCAACACTTCCTATGCACAATAAGCGTGTTGCTGTTTTTGAAAAGGAGTGAGTAACCTGGGAACCCACCGTGCGGCACTTTGGATAGGTGCAGGTGATCATGCAAGATAGTGGATACATGGGAAATTTTCAACTCATTAACAGTAGTATTTATGGTTATTCGTTTGTCGTCAATCACTAGGAGTTTCGCTTTCCGAATCATGTCATCAATCGCGGAGCACGGTCTTCCCTCTCTAGATTTATCCTCCAAACTCATTCGTCAACATTTCAGCTGTCTGTTCCATGTTCTAATAGTGCTTAAGGATGGGCAATTTTCTCCATAAGCAGTTTTTCATCTCTGCATAAATGTCCTTGGCTTTCATCCCCTGTAGATGGAGGAACTTCATAACCGCGCGATATTCCACTTTTGCCACTTCTACATTTTCACTCTTTCCAGACGCCATATCTTCAATAGCTTTGAAAGTAGAAGCACAAAATTTACACAGTAGTCTTATCAGACATTGCCACATTTCGTACATAATTTACATACAAATAGCTAAAGCATCTTTATACGAGGACATAAATATATTGATTGCTCCTCGCATTAATATATGAAATGACATTTCTCGCAACTTTCTAATATATATTGTAAGCAGCGCTAGTTTTCGCGACAATTCAAAAGAGTATGTTGGAAGATTGATCAAAATCAAAATGATCGATAAATAATCAGAGAATGATGCGTGCATTTCTTTCATGCCTAGTTCCTTTCATTGTTCAGCGATGTTGTTATTGGAAGCATGAAGTTTACTTTATAATAAATAGAACAAAATAATTAAAACATATACGAATTACTCTGTGAATATTATTAAATTGTGTTTGGACGAAATATGAATATTTATCTCTTGAATTCCGATTGATTTGTTGTGAATATTTTTGCTTCTTACAAAATACATGGGGAAAATAGGGAAAATTATCTGTGTTGTGTCTTTACGTTCACTTTAAATGAAATAATCCAGTCTTTTTTCATATAATATAAAACGTTGAGTATCACGTTATAATTGTCGGGCACTCAAATTTCAACACTACATGAAAAATCTTAAAGCATCAATTCATATGATGTTACCTTGGTGCAAATGAAATGTCTGCTTTGATGTATGGTTTGAAATTCACTTAAGCAACTCAATACAGGAACAGGGAGCACGTTGGCTCAGTGGTAGAGCGCTTGACTGTTACGTGGGGTCCCTTGTTCGATCCCCCGCCAAGTAAGTTTGTTGTGGACAATATTCTGTCCATAGGTTTTCTCTGGGTACTCCCGTTTCCTCCTACTTTCTCATTCCGCCTGTTCTTCCATCGTCGTTCACTTGCTTTAATCGTCGTCTCCCTTAGCCTAAAGGGCATAAACGTGGGATGTTTAGCAACACAGGAACTGACTGAGGTCGCATGTGTAACATCACAAACTCAGTACATGTTCACCAAACAGGCTCGACTATCCAGACAGTAAAGGGACGCTGCATTGTTGAACACGATTATATGAAAGTGCAACATGAAGAACGTCCAATTACAGGGTGTCTATCGGTCACGAAAAAGTCGCGAAATCTGTCATGAAAGTCAAGAAATTTAGCTTATGGGTCACGATTTTTTTTTTTTTTTTTTTTTTTTTATCTGTACAAATTTAAGTACAGATTGAAAAATTTTGTTCTATAAAACGTCAAAATTCAGCACCAAAAATGTCTATGGTCGGCGTTAGAGGCTACAAAATCGCAAGCAAAGCACACTTCTATCGCGTGGATGAACATTCGGCCTAATTCGCATTCGATCTTGAGAATGTTAAGAAATTTTATGCTTCGGTAAAGAAAAGGTCATGAAAAAGTCACGAAATTTCATTTTGGAATTTTAGTAGACACCCTGAATTATGAGTGATTTTTTATTACTAATTCAATCTGGTACATTCTGTGCATTGAGGTCAGAAATGGCTAGTGAACGCACAATTTGCCATTGGTTTGTCAAATTTCGTTCCGGTGACACATCATTGGAAAGTAAGCCCCTGAGAAATGCCGTGGAATCATGTAATCGCAAAAGTGTTCGTGCCATTGGAGACGATTTCAGTATACACCATATCACTGTTTCGACGGCACCGTGCCATTTGTAAGGTAAAAAAAAAGACCATATGAGTTGACACTGGCCAACAAGAATCGCTGTTTGCAGTATATGGAATAACTTGAAAGATTTCCTTCAAGTTGTTTCTTCTAATAATAATAATAATAAAAAAAAGGATATCCTATTACAATTGTAGATAGTTTGGACAATGGTTACGTCGCGATAAACATCCAGAATAGCTTTTAATCCATTAGTGCCCAGAATTCCCCACTACTACTTTGAAAAGTTTTTTTTTCCCTCCAATTTCGTCCTAATAGTACTCTAAAATACATTTTAGAATATTTTTTATTTTTATTTTTATTTTTTTTTTTAGCCTGGCAACTTAAGTTGCCAACAGGCACATACGTATTCAAAAAAGAGATTTTTTTTTTTTTTTAAAGTTACAGTTTGTAGGGGAAAAGATAGACTGCAACAACATAGTATTAAATATCATTAATGGCACCTTGTATTTCAATTTTAAAAACACGTCTTTTAACGATCATGTCATGGGGTTTTGTGAAAAACGTTGAAACATTCATTTGAGTGCAAAGACTAGTCACATTTTTCACAGAGGAACTTTGTGCGAATCTTACAAGCTCGTGAACTCCTGCATTTTGTTTTTCTCGCGACTACCATATGATCAGTTCCATCCAATCTTATGTCCTCTAGAGCGTGGGAAAATCCAAAAGGGGGCCGAACACGTGAGGGTGTTGGTGGGGTATCAAACAATTTTAGTAAGAACACTGCACATTGACCTCGAAACTCTAGTAATGATACATCGTGATCAAGCTTCCTGTAAAGTAACCAATCTTGAACATATAATATATGAACAGCCCATGGAAAGATTGGCTACCACCAATTCTTTGTGTGAATTGTACAATCCGCGGCAAAAAACCTGCAACATGAGGATGTAAGTTTATTGTGAAACTACGCCTAACAACACAGGAAATGAACATAACGTCTAAGTGGAACGAATCACGCCAGGATAAACCTCTGCCTCCTCCCGTGCACACTTATTTTGGAGCAAAAGACTTCGTCATTTCACAATAAACTTATATGCTCATGTTGCAGGTTTTTTGCCGCGGATTGTACAGCAATAATTCGTCAAACTGATCTGATACATCCATCCCAGCCATATTTGAATTGGACAATAACTCCTGGTATCTGAATACGATTTTTTTTTCCTTTCTTGTCGACATACGAGTACCGTGTTGAAGTCTTTCCGGGCTCAGTTTGATCACAGTTTGTCAAAACTGTAACAACGTTGTCGTTCCAGCTCTCACATAAAAGATCACTTGATAAGCTTCTGACCAGCTCAAAACGTGGTTTATTTTTCCACAATTTTTTTTTCTAGTAAATTCATGTTTGGAGAATACTTGGTTTCCCATAAGGTTCCGATTCCACTTAAACCTTTGGAACTCAGCTCTTGGAGTAACCGAACTTAGGTAACAATATTATCAAAATCGAATTTTATGCCAGGTTGAAAGTAAACATGATGTTCTTATCCAAGCACAACATCCTCTCTAAGTCGAAAACCTGTTTCTGGGAATCGAGCGTTCAAAGCTGATTTTATTAATTTACTAAAAAATAATCTTCAGCATGAGGATGATAAATTATGTTACGTTCACCAATTTTGAACCTTGCATCGGAAGAAGTGGGTTTACAAATTAACTGTCTACATTTCCGCTGCATCTGTTTGCGCCTGGATATATTTCTAGATGTAGGAGTCCTTGGCCCAGATCTTCTGCATGTGATTGTGATCCATCGTCATCTGAGTAACAAACAAACATTTCAGAATGAACGAGATGAGCAGGAAACCGATGAAAATTGCCCTTCGGCATTTGCATCAGATAAATCGAATCATGGTCGCTGTCTGTTGCTTGTTTTTCATCTGGTGGACATAACAGCAAGCTACGCTGTGTGGAAAAGCGCCATCACTTCCTCCAGAGCATCAAGTATTTCATGGAGTTCTTACGGTTATGCCAAAGTCGTTAAATGAGAATGGACCTAATGATAATGGTGGAGTGGAGTCCGAACTACTTTTTCATTCAACGGTACCTCCCACCGGGAATCAAACACGGGACCACGCGCACCAAAGGCAAGATGGTAGCCAATAGCCAAGTGGGAGAACAAAGATCTTTTTGACACATATAAACATCTCCACATTATAAAAGTTAAGATGCATAAGTACAAGAACAAGTGAGGGAGCTCCTTGCACACCCAGTGAGTGACCACAGATTATATGGAGAAAATAATATGCCCTCACTTCCCTTGTGCATGTACTGGTGAAGGCAGTGACTGAAAAAAGGCAGTAGTATTATCGATATATTCTGCAGTGAAGAGTTCACACTTTTATATCACTTTCTGTATGAAAAAGTAAAAATAAATACAATTATCCCGATTTTGACTTCGCACCTTCCCCTTGGCAACTTTAGTTGCCACGTGTATTTCTACATCTTTCCTACCAAACACAGTGAACACAAATCCTCAGAAACTAAAATACATAATAAACTAAACCTTTCTCCACCAAAATTACGAAAAAAACATACCGTTGTATACTTACATCTTTCAAATCAACCCTGTTAAATCTTTCTCCTCAAAACACATTGCATTCAAAAAACAGTGCTAATCTAGGAACTAAATATCACACAAAGAAAATACGACAATGGTTTGACGAAACATACTCCAAGCTTACTTGTAGGTTAAAAGCAGCAGACACAACCCATGAGTTTCAATGCTATGACGAAAAATTGCCTTGGCAACTTAATTTGCAAAGAGGACGCAGTGGGTTAAACTACCTCACCACCCACAGAAGGCATTGTTCCTGGATGGTGGGGATGATCCATTCTGTCTTTCTCAGGCGACGTGCAGATCGTTACAGCCGTGAACTACATGGAATGCACCGCAAACTAGTCCGTAAGTATCAAGCAATGGTTAACGGAGAGGTATCTTACACGTTACGCGACAGTGTTCTCCCTAATGTCTCACAAAGAACGGTGCAGGTTTATCATGTGTTGCCACTCATTGTATTCCCTTGTATCTCCCACTGAGTATAACACCTTCCCTGATGATCGAGCGGTCGCATAGAAGATTGGAGAGTGTTTACACCACGAAACCCAATTGCTCGTTGAGCGATGTCAAAAGTGTATAATTGCAGATGACGACCATTTTGATTAAGCAAATATTATAACTTTAATTTTTGTGCTTTTGGAAATGACGGACATTTCGTTCGTGCCAACCTAATGCCATTTCTAATAAATGAACAGTTTTGAGAATTGTATTGTTTGTTTATTACTTGAAAAAAGTGGGTGAGGAACACACAGTTCAAAATCAACCCTGTTAAATCAAACTCAAACTCCAAACTCAACTCATTTGAATCAGGCCCGTATTTATATATTGCCCGCCCCTATGCTCTAAATAATTCCCCCCCCCCCGCACAAACTTATGTTAAATAAGGCAACAAGCCGTGATTTTGCAAACATACCAGCTCTTGTTGAGCATTACATACATCAGTTTAGGTATAAGTTACAAAAGTTACAACGTAATTTTCAACGGCCTAATTCTCTCAATAATAATTAAGATGGGGTGTTCTGCCCGAAGGTAGGTGTTTGACACGAAGATTCCTGGGCAAGGTGAACCCATAGTAGTTTGCCATTGCCTTCCATGGGATGATGATATGTACTAAGGACGGGATCTACAGCTTAACCTGGGATCCGAATCACTTGTGTCTCCACCGTGAATCGAACCAGGGAGCCGTTGATAAAGCAACGAGCTTAACCACTCATCCATTGGGAACATATTTTCTCTATACTGGCATGTAATTTATTCACGTATAGATTTTAATTTACTGTCCTGGGAATATACATTCAATTAATTCTTAATCAACCATAACGGTTGATGCCATTTTTATATTTTATAATTTCACTTGATGAACGATTCATAAAGTTCCTTGGCAACTGAAATATGGGAGAGCAAAGTCCCCATAAGAATAACATGGGGCATTTTAAAAACAATCGAAAACTACCAATATTAGAGTTGAATTTATAGTTTTTGGGGTCGCTGAGATAAATAGTGACAGTTTTTATCCAGTTCAGCTTCAGGATCATACTCTACTTCCCAGGGAGGGGGCGAGATTTTAACAGTAATCGTAAAACGACAGATATTAGTGTTGAATGCATAGTTTGCGAGGTTGTTGAGTTTAATGATATCAGTTTTCATGATGTTCAAGTTCATCCTTACCACTTGACTTTTTAAAAATAATCAGATAAGCTAGCTAATCAGTAATTGCTGTAATTAGAACGAATTAAACACATTCCCATAGGGCGCAAAATTTCAAATCAGACGCACTCGCCAATCCAAAAATGATGGTCGCGAGTATCTCTCACATACAAATTTTGAGAGGTTCCCCTCTCCACGGCCTTTGGTTTGACAAATAAATAGATTACATCATTTTTGGATCATAATCTTATCATCAGGGCATAATATTTGAAAACCAGACAATTTGGTTCAGGATAATCAATTTTGAATTGGACAATTTATATACATGTTTAAAAATATCTTATCTCAAGATTCACGTTTGTGTAACGCTCTCTCTTTTTCTACACTGAAGTACCAGTTGTCGATTGAAGTGATAACGGTATCTCATGCAAATATCTATTTTAAAAATTTATTTATTTTGTTATTTATTTATTTATCATTGACATCGTGACGTGATTGGTTCATCTATTCTAGGAAAGGGCTGTCCCCTCAGCTGTTTTACCTTCGAACATCAGGGGAAACGATCAGGGCAAACCATTTCGATTAAGGGTGTGAAAGGAGGGGCAAATTACATCGTTGTGAAGACTTCTTTTCCACGTCCGTTATGAAGACTTCACATTCCATGTTTTCTCTCACTCAGTGACAATTATTTTCGTGCGAAACAGAAACTGCCCAGCCCTGCGAATTTAGATAAATCATTCCTGCTGAACACTGGTTACGTGCTCTAAATTTCTAGTCGCCAATGGCGATCTGGCGACCGGAAATTTTGCGCCCTGCATCACCGTATTTTCTCGCGCTTGCGCGGGACTCTACGGGTTGCTAGTGGTAAATATTCCTTTATTGTGAATCATTAAAAAATTCATTAGAATCATTAGAAAATTTTGCCGCCCCCTAAATTCTGCCGCTTGAGCACAGAATAGTACTTACCTAAATAGGGCCTGATCTGAATGCCTGACGAAACTGCGTATCCAGATTTAACGCGTATTAAGAAAAAAGTGGGAAGAATCTGTCAATTTCTTTAATAGTATTTTACAGATACTATCGGACTTTTTTCCTCAGTATGCTGTGCTTTTTCTTAATCAGTTTATTATACAGTGACAAATTTCTACCATGAACACGATTACTTATTTTTCACTAATATAATAATATACTTTTTTATCTTCTTTTCAGTACATCGTGTTAATTACAGCAATTAATCAGTATGATACATCTGTTATGATCAAATATGTGGTGCCTTTCCAGTTCTTTGTTAGCAGCATTCGAGGATTGGGAACAAGCATTCACTATAAATACGTGGAAGCAGCAGAAAGTCGGGAGGTAAGTCAGATACATTACTTTCTCATATTTATATCATACACTCTCGACACAATCGCATATTGTCATTCTTTGAAATTCAGTTGTACAGTGTTGTTTGTTTTCATACATACATTTAAATGAATAGGTAAAATAACCCATGTTTTATCATTTGTTCTATCGTCTAAAGGGAAAGTTAAGATGGGCCATTTTAATAATTTTCACACACAAAATTTGGTTAGAAATGGAACTATGATACGTCTTACGGTATAAATGATCATAGGTTGTAGGGGTGGATGTGAAATCGGAACACTGTAATTGCAAAGTTTGTTCCCGTTGCATTGTCTTTTTTAACAGCTAACAAACGTTGAATTCAATTAATAAGCAAGTCTTTTATAGGTGGCATCTCAAAACAATTTTACTGGATCTTCAATATACGAGAAGAAATCAAAAAGTGAAGGACTAGAGAAAAGTTACATTTATTCTAATGATAGAAAGCTGGAACACAAAATTTTTTACATAATCCCCCTGCACTTCAACGTACTTTTCCCAACGTAACCCGTCGGAAAAAAAGAAAGTTTTTCGGTTGCACCTGTAACCAATTTTGCACCGCACCAATGACTTCTGCAATTCTTTCGGGACCCACCTTGCACACACTTTCCGAAAATTTAGACTATCGTGTAAGATGGAATACGCTGAACCGTGACTGATATGTAAAGTATTGGCGATTTCTCCACTGATTCGTCTGTTTTTCATCACCCTACCCTTAACAACTTCCATGTCCTGCCTAATCTTTTCTCGTCACATAAAGAAGTTCTTCCCTGTTTGAAACGCTCTATCCATTCGTAGATATTGCTTCGCGATAAACAGCTGTCACCATCCTGGTGCAGATCGACAATAGAGCTGCCATGTTTAACGGTCTGTTACAGTCCAACGACTAACGCGGGAATAAGAGTGACATGTTGCAGATCAATGTTGCAGACGACACTAATTCAGCGCTGGATACTAGCAGTATTATCAAACCCTAGTGCGAGAAATTGTCGAGTCCCTTTACTTTGTGACTTATTCTCGTACAAAACAATGCTATTACTTCGCTGAAGTAAGATAAGGACATGTACAAAGTGGAATTAGATTATCGGAATTGTCTTTTAGAAAATTGGGAACTCGACAAATATCATTTCTAAGATTGTGAGCCAATTATGATATTTAATTTATCTGACGAACGAATTTATTGTATTTTTTTCTAATTTGTTTGTAGATTTCAGGTTGTTTTGCCCTAACTGAAGTTTCTCACGGCACAAACACTAAAGGAATAAGAACAACAGCTACGTTCGATCCTAGTACACAAGAATTTGTATTACACACCCCTGATTTCGAAGCAGCTAAATGTTGGATTGGTAGTTTAGGTGAGTTTTTTCAACTAAATGTAGAATGTTTCGCTCGAGATTCCATTGAGAATTATTTTTGGTGAAATTCTAATTTTATTAAATGGCAATAAAAGATCAGCTTTAAGAGGTTATTCGTCACGTAAGAATGTTACGTATTTACTTAGACATCAATAAAGAGCGCTAATCTGCTGTTTCTTCCCTTTGAACATTGTTGTTTCCCTAACGTTAAATAATACATTAGATAGTTTCAGTTATAATACAGTATAGTGCAACTTCTATAACCGAAAGACATTTTTACTTCTTTATTTTATTATCTTCTATATATGTATATAAATGAAATGTAAAAATGTTTGGCGGTTATCTCCTACACTCCTGGACCGATTTTAATGATTCTTGGAACATGAATGGACTCTGGTGCCGCGGTGGCTCAGTGGTAGAGCGTTCACCTTTGGTGCGTGGGGCCCTTGATTCGATCCCAGCTCGCGCCAAGTGAACTTTGTGGTGGACAAACATCGTGTGCGTGGGTTTGTCGCGATCCTCCCGTTTCCTCCTCCTTTCTTCATTCCACCATTTTATTCATTTCTCATCATCACCGTCTCCTTTAGCCTAGCCGGTATAACCGTGGGACGTAAATCTCAAAGATTTCATTTTCATGAATGGACCCTGACCTAGCTAAGCTTTTATGACATTGGTTTTCCGGAAGGGTTTATCCTAAGGGAGGAGAGTAGAGGAGTCAAAAATTTTTGCGATAAATATTTTATCTCATAAACCCATCAAATTAGAAAGATAAAACTCCTCATCAAAAGTAAGGGGACATTTGTCTAATTTCCGTTTTAAAAAGGACAGAAGGCGTTTTCCATATAAATAAAAATGAACATAACGATGTTTGGCGGCCACCTTCTAGAACGCTGCACCGAATTTGATGTTATTGGGTACATGAGAGAGTCATGACCTAACTTTGGCTTTAGTACCTTATTAGCATCGGTGAGAAGGGGTTGACGTGTATAAAAATAAACTGAAACGACTGATATTTGTGTTTAATGCATAGTTTTTGGGCTCGCTCAGATGAATAATGACACTCTCGATGCCATTTTAAATCCGAATTAATCCCTCATCGGCATGGGGGTGACATGTAAAAAAAATCGAAAACGACCGATAATAGTGTCGAGTTCATAGTTTTTAGGTCGCTGAGATGAATAGTGACACACGCGGTGTCGTATAAGTGTAGGTTGAGCCCCTATAGACATGAAGGAGTGACATTACGGATTGTTATTATTACACTTTGATCGGACTAAGAGGGGAATGGGTTCAAATGCTTTCGACAAACTTATTATCTCCGTGCGAAGAACGAGAATATCAGCAAGTGTTATTATATCTATATCAGGTAGGAGATTGTTTTTAATGTAATTTCTCTGTATTAACTGACTTACATCCAATTTTAACAAGTTAGCTCACCAACAATACTTTGTGAACAACTATATTCTTTCAATCCTAGTTGTGTACTAGGATGTGAACCAATAGACGGCGGAAGATATCAGATAGACTACGTTATGATTCAGGACAGGTATCGGAATAGCTTAAAGAACGCGAAGACCCTTCCCGGGGCTGATATTTTCTCTGATCATAATCTTGTGCTGGCCGAAGTAGATATTCAACTGAAAAATGTAGGCAGAAGAAAAGTAGGTAACAAAGTGTTGAATACTGAAAAGTTGAAAAACGAGGAAATTAGATATCCTTTCGCTGAAAAATTCGAAGAAAAATGTTCAAACGAGGAAAGGATAGGCGCAGGTAGTAACGCACGGTGGGAACATATTAAACGTTGCTTACAGCAGGCTGCAGAAGAAGCAGTAGGTTACCGCGAACACAAAACTGCTAAAAAACCATGGGTTACAGAGCAGATGTTGCAGAAAATGAGGGAGAGGAAGATGTGGAAACAGGTTGATACAGAAGAGGGCAGAAAGATGTACAGAAAGTTAAATAATGCATTACGAAGAGAAACAGACAAAGCGAGGGAAGAGTTTTACAAAAGAAAATGCGAGGACATAGAAGAATTAGAAAGAGTTGGGAAATATGAGGAAATGTACAAGGAGGTGAAATCTATGGAATTTCGGAGGAAACAAGGGAGTATCATGAAGGCAGTAGAAAATAAGAATGGGAAGGCAGTCAGCGAGAGAAATGAGGTCATAGGAAGGTGGAAAGAATACGTTGAAGACTTATATGAGAGTAGGGATAGACCGTGTAGCCTAAATGTTGAAGTGGAAAGTGAAGTAGGCGAGGATGATAAAGGATTTAGTATTCTTCGGGATGAGTTTGAAAAGGCTATATCTGAGATTAGGAATGGAAAGGCAACAGGAATAGATAACATACCAATTGAATTCATTAAAAATATAGGAGACAAGGGAAAGAAAGAATTGTGGCGACTATGCAATGAAATATATGAAACAGGAGAATGGCCAAGAGACTTTCTGAAAACGATCATGATACCGATGGCTAAGAAATCGAACCGAAAGAGATGTGAGGATTATAGAACTATTAGTCTCATATCTCATGCAGCTAAAATTCTGCTCCGAATACTGAACAGAAGGTTATATGGAAGAACAAATAAAGATGTTGAGGAAGAGCAGTTCGGGTTCAGAAGAGGCAAGGGCACAAGAGATGCTATTGGATTATTAAGGGTGATCGGTGAAAGATTTATAGAAAAAGGGAAAGAGGTGTATGTTGTATTTATTGATCTAGAAAAGGCTTTTGACCACGTGAATTGGGAATTGTTGTTGGGAGTTCTAACAAAGATAGGGTTGGAATGGAAAGATAGAAGACTCATAAGAAACTTATACATGAACCAACAAGTAAGTGTTAGGATAGGGGAAGAACTGACGGAAGAGAGTGCAATTGGAAGGGGAGTTCGACAAGGATGCTGCCTCTCGCCAACACTATTTAATGTCTATCTAGAAGAGATAGTGAAAAAGAGCCTACATGATGATGATGGCATTTCGGTAGAATGATTAGATGCATAAGATTTGCAGACGATATGGCCCTTGTTGCAGAATCTGAAAAGAAAATCAATAAAATGTTAGAAAAAATGAGAAGGGGCTTTGAACAATATGGGATGAAAATAAATGTTAGAAAGACAAAAGTCATGGTGATTGGAACGAAGGGGTCTGTGTCAAATGTAAAAGTAGGAGGGGAGAAAATAGAACAAGTGAATAGTTTTCGATACCTGGGTAGTGTTCTTAGTAATGACATGAAATGCGAACGTGAAATAAAAGCAAGGATAGGAATGGCGAAAGAAGCCTTTAAAAGAAAGAAAAGTCTGTTTTGTGGGACCTTGAACAAAGAGTTGAGAAAAAGACTCATAAAATGCTTCGTGTGGAGTGTTGTGCTGTATGGGGCGGAAACGTGGACATTGCGTAAGGGTGACGAAAATCGACTGGAAGCCTTCGAAATGTGGGTGTGGAGAAGAATGGAAAGAGTTAGTTGGGTCGAGCGGAAAACGAATGAGAGAGTGTTAGAAATGGTGGGTGAGAAAAGAACACCTTTAGATATTATTAGGAAGAGGAAGAGAAACTGGTTGGGACATTGCCTAAGAAGAGATTGTATCATAAGGGACGTCCTAGAGGGTATGGTGGCGGGAAAGAGAGGGAGGGGGCGAAAGAGACTACAATTAATGGATGATATTAAAACAGAAAGATCATACGCGAAGACGAAAAGGTTAGCGGAGGATCGTGGAGCATGGAAGCTTCTCAGCTGCGGCAAGTGACCTGCCAATAAAGGCAGAATACCTATGATGATGATGATGATATTCTTTGTAATCAGGTGGTTCCTGGTTCAGACTCGCAATCGATCATTTTAACTGGACTTTCCTTAGTTTCTGCAGTAGTTCCTGTTCAGATTGTAATAAATTGCTAATAGAATTCAAGGAATTATTCTTAACCATTCAAAGTGAGTGAAGTAGAGTAGCCTCATAGTAATTGTAGTATGGAATTCGGTAAATTAGTAATGATCTCGTCATTGTTAATAATAAATATTCTTCACTTGACTGATGGTGAATGAAATTTTCAAGTTCCTGGGGAAGTGAAGGCATTAATGCACTTATAACGTTCAGTGACATAACTAGGCTAGTTGTCGCCCGGGGCAAGACCAACCAAAACGCTCCCCAACTACACCTGATATTAACATTACACAGTAGTTCCTCTATTCCATTTTTTCTTCAAGTAATAAAGCTTAATTTCAATGTTGCAGTACGTAATTTAATTGTTAGTACAAGATAAAACACCAAACTATTGCCAAATAATTTGAGTGTAGCATGCTTGACATATTCTTACAGTCTTAGCATAATAACTGCAAATCAATTTTTTTTAAAATTATTTCGTGATGTGTATGTTGTGTAGAATGAACAACAATCTGTTACTTTAGAATAAAATATTTAATTATGACAAACGGTCATCCCTTAAATTGATGTAAGTTAAATTAAAATACAAAAAGCTGGAACGGGCTCTTTTGGCTGCAAACGTTTTTACAATCTCCTCAAAAGGTAGCTTTGAAGCTAAATTATGCTCTGTAGATATGATACTAAGGTTGATGAGGCGTTGTTATCCTGTTAAGTTTCTCAAGTAGTTTTTCATGATCTTTAGTTTGCTAAAACTCTTTTTCTTGTCATATAGTGAAAATAAATATTTGCCCAGTTTTGCGCCTCCGCAAACCGGCGCCCGGAACACAAGCCCCATTTGCCTGAACCTAGTTACGTCACTGATAACGTTTCGGAAATTAGAATTGAGAAAGAATATCGTAATAATAGTAATATAAAAAGCTGCGATACCGTTCTACTTGTAATGATACAATTTGCTCCTACATTTCATTTCTATGATCAGCTCTCTCTTTGAAATGACGGAGTCCAGTATTAACTGCTGATTATTCTTACTGGTTTTAGTTAGTTGTCTTTTGATTGAATAATCTATATACTTTTCTTACGGTAAATTTCCTGATAAATTAACACTTCAATGATGGTCAAGTTAAACGAAACCATTACAAAACAGAATGATGATTGGTGGTGCATATATTAATGATCCTCAAGTTCGGTTTGTAGTGCATTTCAAGTGAATTAAAATACCATTAAAAGCAGTTTTTCCTATTAAGTTTTTGTTACTTTTATAGAAGTCTTACTTAGTCGTATAAAAATAGTCTTTCTTGAAATATAATTTCTTTACAATTAAAGAATTGGTAGATCATATATCGTCGGTGAAAGGGCGAAGTGGCGTATCTTGAATTTATAATTTTTCAGGAGAGCGATTTAAAATGCCTCGTTCAACGTTATATCTTGCTTTACATTTCAAAATACGCCATTTTCAGAACGTTCATACCTCTGTTAATATAAGGAATTCCGGTATGAAATTTATAGTTGATAGAGAAGGTTAAATGAGGATAGATGGTGGGCATAACTCAAAATCACGTTTTCAAGTTACGCCACTTCGCCCTTTCACCGACGATATGTCTGGTGAGTTAAAGCCAAGCATGAGGCAATGTATATTAGGATTGAAATAGAAGAATGTACACCATCCCTCGGAATAGAGGGAGTTTTTTCTATTGGAAATTGGGCATTTGAGCAGTCATAAATGCATTGTGAAGCTATTGACAGATGTCTTTGTCATACCGAATGTAAGAAAGCTGATAATTTGTCACCGTCCTACAGCTCATTTTTTGCAATTTAAAAGAAACATTGAGAAAATAGATTTATTCTGAACTTTATTAACCAACCCTCGAATAAACCCAAATGTTCTAGAAACTCGTTGTCATCGCTTTGGAATGTCTGTTCATCTGTGTTAGTAGACTTCCGTTAGATTTCGTAACCATATACGGGCATACGACGCAGAAACAACGACTTTCTTTGTGAACGTTCTCTAACTCCGGAAAATCGGGAAAGTCGCAAAACATTTTACTTCTCTTCAGTGCTCAACGCTGATTTGACTAGTTAAAATGCCCGCACTTCTTTAGCCAAAGAGCGCGAACTTAGTAGTATACGTCATCATCTGAGCGCTCTAACACCGAGAACATATACGCAATAGCTAACTGAACAAAAGAGGGCAGTCGCCGTGGACCAGTTCAAGAGGAACGTGTTGACGTTCGCTCGCCCGAATTACATTTACCTAAAAGCAGCATTCAGGCTGCCTAGTTTTCTATATACAAAGTGACAGTTCATATTTTTCATAGTGATTTTTCTATAAGTGCACTTATTTGACAATACAGCGGTAACGAACTCCTGGAGCAAAACCTGAATTTGTAGACCCTATGGGGAACCATCACTGAAGAAGCAGTAAATTAATTTTGGGACCTTAACGCCAAAACCAGTACACATCATCGAACACAGGACAGCGGAGGAGCGACATCGACAGGCTAGCCGAAGAAACACGTGAGTTAATTAACATTTAATGCCACCTCGTCGTCTATTATTAAAATCAAGCCACTAGCGTAAAAACAGTGTTAGATTGTTCATGGTGAATATATTGCAAATGCAAACGTATGTAATATTTGTGCTTTTATAGTAACATTATATTTCTTTTATCGAAAGGTAATTTTATCATTTGTATAGTTAATATCAAATCCTATTGTACTTGTAGCCTAACAAATTTATTTACGTTGTCTACATTTTTCGTTTATTGCGTTTCCAGCTACCGCATAACGAAACTGTAGGCATGGGCAAGTGATCGTATACGTCGTAAAGTAGCTGGAAAATAAGAGAAGAAAAGGGCGCAGTATGAGACTGAGAAATTAATCCGAACCACGACGCAAAATAACGATTACACCCGAAATGGCTCAACCGTGACAAGACGTACTTTAATCTTCGGATAGAACTGCATTTAATTATTTCAGAGTTCATTTATTAAAATACGAAAATAGTAAACATTTGAACTACGTAGTTACAGATAGCTAACTCAATACAGAATCATGCGCAGATCGCTTCAACTTGTGAAAAGAAAGAAAAGAAAAAGAAAATAATGAGTAGGATTTGAAAAAAGAAAAGAAAACAGAAAGTAAATTCAATTACCACGGAAATATAATTAGTACAATTTGTTTTGTAAGAAATTAAAACATTTTTGTTTGTTCGCGAATTTTTCTTCCGCTAACTTTTCATAGTACGAAAGCACTGAACAGCTGATCATAGCCACACACACACACACACATACACACACAGTTGTAGTCACATATGCACCTTTCATGAGTAAAGAATGAAAAAACGTATCTTGTGTAAGATATTTGTTTACGTTTGTGTAATTTTCTAATGAAACATCTCATTTAGTGGAAATTTAAAGCAAGTGTTGTGTAATTGAAATTATACTGGTTTTAGAAAAGTGTTTGTTTACATTGTTATTTACTTCAAGTGTTTGTTGCTGCATGTTTTATATTGTGATTTAGTTACTTGTAAGTTAAGAAAAAATGGAAGCGAATATTTTAGAACAATTTCAGGCAATGTTAACAGAACAATTAGAGAAACAGTCAGAGAAATTAGAGAAACAGTCTGAGAAATTAGAGCATAAAATTGACACTAATAACGAGCGAATAGAGGAATTGGCAAACGAGTGCGCGAGTAATAAGTTAGAATTAGAGAATAAGTTTGATTGTAAATTCGATCAATTAAGTACCGGTATTACAACTACCAATAATTCCATTATCGAGGTACATTCTGGACTAATTGATGTGACCAATCAAGTTGAGGCAGGAACTGTTGAGTTTAAAAATAGTGTAGCAAAATGTAAGGAAAGTCTCGTTGAGTTTCATGAATGCATGCAGACGGCACGACTTGAACGCAAAAAAGTGCGAGGCGAAAGTGTAATCGTAAATACTCTTGAATTCGCGCAGGCCCCCATTGCGGAAGATAGATGCCTCATAAGTCAGAGAGTTAGTTATAGTCAGGAAAAGGAAATATGTAGTGTGGAAGTAGCAGTAAGCAAAAGCTTGTTATGTGTATCCGTAGACAATTGTGATTTTAGTATACTTAGCGTTATTGATTTACCGGCTAGGGATGCCGATGGCTCACACACAACGAATGGTAGCGTTGGGAATACGCGTACCCACCCTCGCCAAGAAGCCAGGAAGGGCTTGCGAGTTGAATTGTTGTTTTTGTGTGAAGATGTAGTTACAGTGTTGTCGTTTTCATGTCGCGGGCAAGTGGTCTTGCGCGACTTAACAGATTCAAATTTGTCTTTGGTACCATACACGGCCAACGTGAATTGCATTTTTATACTGCAGATCCATTCCGACTTTACTAACTTTGAATATGGCAGTAAGAGACAACTCCAGATTGATAATTTGAAGTGTAGGCCTATCCAGCGAATTGTGTTTTACGTGCTAAGCGCTTTATTTGTGGATAACTTGTCAGAAACGTTTACGGTAGTTGAGCCTAAAAGTAACATTCTTACTCAAGTGCATGCAGATAAAGGGAAATTGTCACCCGTGAAAAGGTTAAAATGTAATACCGAGGTCAAGAATAACAGTGAGATAGTAAACGATAACCAGTTGAATTTTGCTAATTCGGTAGTTTACCTGAATTCGGTCCCAATGCGTACCGATAGTAAACATGTTGTAAAAGGGCGTAAATTAGATTCTAGTATGGTCACCTTTCACCAAGCTAGTACGTCATCATTGCGAAATTGTAGAAAACGAAGGTTCAAATGTAAATCTACTCGAAAACAGCTGATCGTTCGTGATTATGCTCATGCTTATCAATTTCCATGCAAAACGTTCTCACAGCGCGCACAACTATGTATTAGGCATGCAGCGAAGAGCAGGGCAAAAGTAAAACAAAAGCGTTCCCAAAAACGAAAGTTGGCACAAAGTAATCGTGGGAGAAAGAAATTTAAGTGTAAATCGAAGTTAGCAGCATATCAACAAACTCGTGAGAAAGCCAAGACGCGAAAAAGGTGTATGTCGACTCCGAAGAATGCTAAAAGGCGCAAGCGTAAATACGTACGAGTATCGTGCAGCAAGTTACATGGTAAATACAGTGATCGTAAGTGTAAACTTAAAAGAAAAGTTGTGCATGATCCTAAATTTAAGCGCCGTAAACGAAAACGCGTTACTATGTGGAAGTTCAGTAGGTGCGCTGCAAAAAGGAGAAAAGTCCCGCGAATTATAAAAGGTAATTGGAAAAGTAATCGTAAGCGTATGAAATTGCAGGCGTACAAGTGTAATCGGCATCGGTGGAAAATTAAAATTCTAGCGCGACCTAAGCGTGAACTTTGCCCGAATTTGGACTGAACTCCCGGAAGAGACGAAAAATTAAACACCGAATAAAACTTTTAAGCTTTTATAGAGAGTGAAAATAAAGACTATTACTCTTTTACTTCAATTATTCCCCACCGAATCTCGAAAGTTAGGAATTTGTTTTTCAGCTTCAAGTGTATGCATACCGTCGCCGACGCGCCCATCCAGAGGAACCACCAGTATCCATTTATAATCAGGTACGTTCATTTAAATACCATGTTTTATTGTTTCTTTACAGTTTTGGAGATGAGAGATGAATGTGAAAAGCAGAGGAAGGACAGTATTGGAAAATTTTAAATAGGTAATTAACTCAGATCGCGATCTCGGACTTTGAAAATTTTAAAAAGGCCCCACCACTTTTGAAAACTATGGTCATCCCGTTTTGGATATAGAATTTCTGTATCAAATTCTTGTTAGGATGTTTATGTTTTGAATGTTTTATTTCTTTTCAGGTACTTCCAGTCTTGGGAACCAAGCGTCATTAATAAAATTTTACTATTCCATTTTTCAAGTTTTTATTCATTTACCTTACATGTTTATATAAACATTTAGTTGTCCCCATACCATTAGGCATTTAGAGAAATGTTAGGCAATTAGAGATATTCGAAAACTTAATTAGAAAAACACTTATGCATATCATAACTGATTGTGAAATTTGGACTTTAAAAAAAAAAAAAAAAAAAAAGTGTGTGTTCTTCAGTTAATGAATCTTTTCATCCAACTTTGTCATTAAGTGTGTCCAAGAGCATAATGAGCTTTGTAATATAAGACTGATTAGGCGTCGAAATACTGAAAATTAAATGATACTTAGTATGGTTTTGCAAGTAATTGGAAATAATGTTGAATTTAACAAATTTGTTCATGAATCCATTCACGTATAATGTTCGTTATGTAAAGTCAGTGGGTATTTGTTATGACACTAATGAAGTTTTGAACTTAATTGAATTTAATCACAAAAATTGTTCTACAAGTTAAGAAGAGGTAAAAGGTTGAAAATTATAATTCAACCCCTAGAGGCGTCACTATTCTCTTTCAAAATTAAAGTGACGAAATCGGAGTAGCGTCCGGTTGGGCCTCAGCTAGTGTGTGAATTTGGCCTTTAGACACACACACTTCTAAATTCTATTTCGGCTTGTGACATTCTAAATCTATTTATTTAATAACAAGATATTTAATTTGACGCTTAAAATTTCATATTTTATCAGATATTCATTTTTAATGGACGAAAAAGAGATCATAAATCGCGTTTATTTGGATTTTGGTAAATAATTTTTCTCTTCTTTCCTTCCTGTAGTACGCTTTTCACGAAAGGTTACGTATATTTATAATAACGCTTCGTGAAAATTGTACTACCAATGATCACCGACATAATTTGGTATCGATATGTAAAGTGTTTGTTTTAATTAGGTAGCGATTACCTATAATAAAATTGGTTTATAAAAATGGAAAATATACATAATATAAATTGGTTATAAAATATTACGGAAACTGAATAATCAAAAATATTATCAACCTTAAAATTCGTTAACGTCGGTAATTTCGAACAAAATTTGATAAGTGTTGTTTTAATTTTGAAAATAAATTTATTCTTGGAAATGAAAAAAAAAAAAAAAAGGTGAATAGTATTTCGCATCGTAAAGAATTTAATGTTGAAGTATTCTCGTTATTTGTTTAAGTTTGAATCAGAAACTTGTTTCAGTTTAGTGAAATGTTTTCGAAATCAGTTTTGTTCAATTTGAAATGCTTTGAGATGAAATGAAATGAAAAAAAAAAAAGAACGTATAGTGGCAGTGAGTAACTGGGATATGCAAGGCAACAGGCCAGTTGTAATTTAAGAACTATAATTGGGCAGGAATGGATTAAAAGGGGCTAATAAGTAGCTTCCATGTTGCGGGTTAATGCCGGTGTCAAAGGCTATTTTGGAAGAGCGACACCGATGTTGCGTTTTAGGATACTAGCGATAATATTCGCATACAAGGCGATCATAGCGTATAAGGCCTATGGAGAGGCAAACGCTTGTATTGAGGACCATGAATTATGTATATTGCGAAGTGTGCACGATGCAAAGGGCAATGAAAGGCCGCATCTGTGTTTTTCGAGGTTGATTTTTCCCTCGTTATCGTTGTTAAATTCCCAGCCAAGGGTGCTGGAGGAGGCAAGAAGCCTATATTTTTGCGTGTTTATATTACTAGATGACAATGGTTCACAAGGTTGATGTGTATATCCCTTCATGTGCGATGTTGTGAATGCTCAGAAGATATTTCTAAGAAACGCCCATGCTTTGATGTGAATTCATCCCTCTTATGTTGTGTAAAGTGTCTTTGTAAAGACAACCGCAATATGAATTATTTTAGCTCAGTTTTATAAGTGCCCATAACCCAGTTAGTTGCCATTAAACGTCTATCACAAAATTGCTGTTAATAAGTTGTTATAGCCATGTTAAATAAATAAATAAACTTAAGATATTAGGTTGGGACTTCAAGCAATGTTTTTTTCAGAATCAAATTTATGTTATGAGAATACATCAACTTTATTACGTAACAGTAGGTGCTAAACTGTACTAATGTTTAATGAACAAGATATAAACATTATGGAAATTTGATAATCAAAAGTATTATTAGCTTTGAATTCATTAACATTATTGGTTTAATTTTAGACAAAACTTGATAAATATTGTTCTAAATTTTGAAATGAGTGTATTTTAGAAATTGAGGGAACGTGAATAATAGTTATTAAAGTAAAATTAATTGAATAACGAATACGACATTCTGATTGTAAGTGATATGGTCACCACCCGATATGGCTAAATGTATTGACTTATTCCCGATTGTGACTTAATACCGGATATAACGATAGTACTGATGTTGATACGTGCACTTTGCCAGTAGGCCGCACACTCAGAATCGGTCAGCGCTCTTTTAGTGGAAGAACACTTTGTAAACCTACTAATTTTGTAGGTATGAGCGGGCCGAAAATTATTAATAATTAATAAGTGGTTAATGATATTGAGATGTAGGGCTGTAGTATCGAACTTCCCCTCCCCCAGGGTATTCTTCTTGTCCTTTTCATATGTTTATTTTCTTGAAACACCTTCTTTAGGTCTAGATACTGACAGCCCAATTGGGGTTGGAAAATTTTACCCGATTATGACATAGCTACGATGCGTAAAGCATCTAGCTGGGAGGGATTAGGATTTCATGCAGAAGCGATTTTATCTAAATCGTCGGGAAGGTTGGCGATCCCGCATACTTCGAGCTGTAAGAGGAAAATAGTAAGTCAGCGCTCATTGATCTTCGGGATCAACTCATTAACCTATTTTTGTTTAATTTATGACTTACGACCTGCTTTGTCAATCAATGGCACGCAGGATGGCGCTTCGAAAGGCCTAACCGCCGTTTAACTTATGTATATATTAAAATGTTTTAAAGTTTACTAGTTAGGTTATGTAATACAAATATATAGATTACTATTTTAACTGTTTTGCATATTATGATGTAATATGTAAAAATGTTAGTATATAAGCAAATTTTGTCCAGTTTTGAATTTTATTAGTTTTATGAATATATTTTGCATATTTAGTGAACAAATGTAATCAGAATTCGGATTTCGTTTATATATCGTATTATGTTTATATATATTACGTTCGTATATTCCAATCATTGTTCTGGAAAACAGACATTTAAAAATGAAGAAGTAGTTTTAATGTGGAAAACATATTAAAAAAAAAAAAAGTTTGCTTTCATAGTTTTTTACAAGTTTATCTATTGCTCGACGACTCACACAAAGGAGAGAATACCTAAGTTAGTTTCGTTTTGTCTTAAATAATTCATACAGGTGAAAAATTTCATTTAATTCACTTTATTAGAGTTTCATTCATTTCAATATGAGAAAAGTAGTAGTTGGAACTTTCGCTACATGGTTCATTTGAATAAAACGATTGTGATTAACGAAGTATTTTGTTGTTTATCCGATTATTTGTGTGTTCGAAAGTTTAAAAGGAGAGAATATCGTTTCGAATCAGCACTTGTCAATAAACTCACGCAACTATAACGAAAATTTAGATTGAATTTGAGAATTTCGAGAGTTGAAAAAATTTGAATAAATAAATAAATAATGGAAAGAAATTGGTTCATTGTACAATTTAATAGTAATTGATAGATTCCATTGCTTATAGTATGTTGAGGCAATTAAGTTTAAATCTGTTAGTCACGTTGATGTTAATAATGATCATCGAGCGAACAAAATGATTGTGTGCAAAGTACTTTGAGCTGTATACGTTTTTCAATCGAATGGCAATTGAGCATTACAGATAAGTTAGGGCTATTTTGAGATGCCAAAGGCTGTATAGAGCGGCATTCTTATATGAATTTATTGTTACTACGTACGTGTATTTTAACGTGATGTCAAAGGCCATTAAAGGGCGACTCACGTTCGGAGATGGATACTCCTTGTTACTTCCTGAATACCTAGATTGCTCCTAGATGAGTAGGGAAAGTGTTTAATGTGTTTAGAGGTGGATTGTATATCCCTCTTGTTATGTGATATGCGTTTGTGATTAATGCCCGTAGAATTGAGTTGTAGTTTGCCTTTGCCAATAAGATGTTTGTTGAAAGTAAAATTAGGAAATGATTGTATCAGCCAAAAGGTCGTATGTTCGCCAATGTTATACAAGTTTCGTGTACTAGTATTGATGTCTACATACTACTTGCAATTAATAAATAAATGAAGGAATAAAATAAAAGTTTACATTTGTTGTTAGCAATACGGGCAATTAAAAAAAAAAAAAAAAAAGTGAGTTGACATGTAAATCCAAATTTATTTGAAACAATTTGATGAATCTCTTGTTTGTTGTTTGAGCAATACGATTATTGAAACTTGAAAGTATAGTTGATTTAGATTCCTTTAGTATTTTGATGTTTAATAAGTTGAAATATAATATTCCGAATAATTAGTATGTAATTTACTTCATAACTATTTTACGAATTTTTGTTTTGAAAACTCTTTTGGATTATTAATACTTTATATGTATGGATATATTAGTTGATATAATCATTTTGATGTTATGCTAGATTTTTATGTTTGATAATTGAATGTTATAAAAACTATGAATAAGAAACTTTAAGTATTAATTAAGTTTGCTGTAAAAGGTGCATATACACACATTACACTACACAAACTACATATTAGGAATTTCGATATTACCGTTCGTTACGTTGTGAGGCTACACTTTCGAAATCGGTATACATACTTTATTATTGTTTAGTAGTTAAGCATTTTCAATATTAATGTTTACTTGTACAGCTATTTGGTTTTTGTTTATTTGAATATATTATGTGTTTAGTGAAAAAATAATTGAAAGGTATATTAAAGTACATTGAATTATAGTGAGAAACCAATGTTAAAAAAAAAAAAATGAATAAACAAATAACAGGAACTATAAACTGAAAATATAAATAAATGAAATAATAATGAACAATTTATTAATGGTGGCATAAAGGTGGCTTTATTTAAACAAAAGGTGGCTTAATCAGAACTCAAAAGTGGCTTTATATAAATAAAAGGTGGCTTTAAAGAACATAATAGGTGGCTTTAGCAAAGGTGGCTTGTCGTCATACAGGGTGAACAACCTCACAGTTAATAAGTGAAGTGCGATAGATACAGTGCAGTCCCAATATGTCGAATTTTCATAGTGAGTCCCCAACGATTTTCAATTTATATACAGTGTGTCCCATAATATAGTGATCTTCTAATAACACTTCCGTACACTAGTGGAGTGAATTATATACAGTATAGCCCCAATATATCGAGTCATTATGGTGAACTCAGTGACAGTTGATTTATATACAGGACGTTCCAAAATATACTAACCCTCAAGTGATATTCCAGTATGGACTATTAACCCCTCAACGGCCAGGGTTCTCTTCACAAATTGAAGCAATTTGCTCGGACACTGCTCGGGCCCCAATAGGATGTCACCGTCCTACAGCTCATTTTTTGCAATTTAAAAGAAACATTGAGAAAATAGATTTATTCTGAACTTTATTAACCAACCCTCGAATAAACCCAAATGTTCTAGAAACTCGTTGTCATCGCTTTGGAATGTCTGTTCATCTGTGTTAGTAGACTTCCGTTAGATTTCGTAACCATATACGAGCATACGACGCAGAAACAACGACTTTCTTTGTGAACGTTCTCTAACTCCGGAAAATCGGGAAAGTCGCAAAACATTTTACTTCTCTTCAGTGCTCAACGCTGATTTGACTAGTTAAAATGCCCGCACTTCTTTAGCCAAAGAGCGCGAACTTAGTAGTATACGTCATCATCTGAGCGCTCTAACACCGAGAACATATACGCAATAGCTAACTGAACAAAAGAGGGCAGTCGCCGTGGACCAGTTCAAGAGGAACATGTTGACGTTCGCTCGCCCGAATTACATTTACCTAAAAGCAGCATTCAGGCTGCCTAGTTTTCTATATACAAAGTGACAGTTCATATTTTTCATAGTGATTTTTCTATAAGTGCACTTATTTGACAATACAGCGGTAACGAACTTCTGGAGCAAAACCTGCATTTGTAGACCCTATGGGGAACCATCACTGAAGAAGCAGTAAATTAATTTTGGGACCTTAACGCCAAAACCAGTACACATCATCGAACACAGGACAGCGGAGGAGCGACATCGACAGGCTAGCCGAAGAAACACGTGAGTTAATTAACATTTAATGCCACCTCGTCGTCTATTATTAAAATCAAGCCACTAGCGTAAAAACAGTGTTAGATTGTTCATGGTGAATATATTGCAAATGCAAACGTATGTAATATTTGTGCTTTTATAGTAACATTATATTTCTTTTATCGAAAGGTAATTTTATCATTTGTATAGTTAATATCAAATCCTATTGTACTTGTAGCCTAACAAATTTATTTACGTTGTCTACATTTTTCGTTTATTGCGTTTCCAGCTACCGCATAACGAAACTGTAGGCATGGGCAAGTGATCGTATACGTCGTAAAGTAGCTGGAAAATAAGAGAAGAAAAGGGCGCAGTATGAGACTGAGAAATTAATCCGAACCACGACGCAAAATAACGATTACAAATTAGCTTAAGAGATGTGAAGATAATGAAATCGAGAAAAAGGACCTAAAGAGAGTACAAATACAAAATGACGGTAGCTAATTGGAAAGCTTGTAGGCTATTTGGATTTTTCAATACAGATTACTATGGTTAAAAAAAAAAAAAAAAAAAAAAAAAAAAAAAAAAAAAAGCAGCTTTGGGAGACAGATCATGGTTGACCAGGATTATGTCGTTTCGATAGTATAAACATAATCAAAACATTTTAAGTTTGGTTACAAGAAGAGTTATTAAGAGTCGTTAGTATTAGCCACATCAAGTGAATGAGTCAAATGATTACATAATGTCTTTTCGTTATTGTTTACAGGTCAGTCAGCAACACATGCCACTGTATTTGCTCAACTAATTACTCCAGATGGCAAACGGCATGGCATCCATGCTTTCGTCACCCCAATCAGAGACCCCAAGACGATGTTGCCGTATCCAGGAGTTATAGTCGGAGACATGGGAGAGAAAATAGGGCTTAACGCCATGGATAATGGGTAGGTATAAGTTGTTCAGGAAATAGGGATGATCTTCAATCTGCTATCCTTGTACATAGCTGAAAGCAAGAACATGTTAGTTTCACAAGTTACCACATTTATAACTGTCTTGTCTGTGTATAATTACTTCTGTGAGCCATTCCATGTCAAATCAACCAGATTTTCAAACAAATTCTATCTTACTGCGAGATTTTAATGCAATTTGGTATTATTATTGGTTCTACTGGAAAGTGATAAACCCTAATATTTCAGGTTGGTATTGAAATTACTGGTGAACTGGACCCGCCCACAAAGCTCTCAAAATTTCCCAAAAATTGCGTGTCGTTTATTGGATTGGTATATGCGGTTGACCTGAAGAACCTAGGACGTTGGTTAGGGTTTCATTTTAAAAATCTGTAAAAGAGCTTTTTAATAGTATATAACACTAATTTTTTTTTTTTTTTTTTTTTTTTCGAAAAATTCAGAATATTAGATTTCATTGTCTCAAAAAGCTATATTGTGAAACTACGAAAAATTATTTTAAAAAGAATATCAAGATGTCATTTAAGTATCCCAAAGTGTTATTTTGTGATCAACAGGGGGTCATTTTTTTTAGAAGAGTTTCCAGTTCAGACGTGGAGTTAAAATCACTTTACTTAAGTTCTTGTAAAATAGATGGAAACAATAATTTTGTGGCAAAGTATAAGGCGCAAAGGTGTCACTGGAGCAGTGAAAAATAACTGTTGATTCATTTATAGTCAGTAAGGAGCCAGTGGAGTCAAGACTCCAAGCGATTCTGCAGCATTCATATATAATACCATTCTTCACCTCGGCAACTTTTTGACCAGGCAGAGGCAAACTTTGCTATAGTGCATTTTACATTTGTCACTCAAGAAGAGTTCATCAAATCAGCAACATTCCTATAAGATCGCTCCAACAAAGCACAAACAATTCCGGGGACACAGAAATTGCACATGTTTATTCCTGAAGCTTCAAATACTCAAACTTCTTGTCAAGGTATTTTCATATTGCTAGAGTTCATTGGAACACACTCACGAAATTCCACAAGCGTAAGTTGATACATAACAGCAATCTATAAAACAGGAGGTGGCTGCTGTGTGTTTTCGGGGAAAGCTAAAGTGAAATTGATGGTTCTCTATTCAGCTGGCCCTTTTGCTTATCCTTGGAAGCTATATTTTCTTACTGTGTACGGTGAATCCTGTGACCCTAACAGGCTGACTGTACACTTTGTCTGACAAAAATGTAGTGGCAACCAAAAAACCTTCCAAGACCATTACAAACTAAGTTACAGGCAGTATCCAGAGAAGACTTGACTTTCAAATATGGATAGACAGCAGCTCAGTGTTATTTTCTGACACTAGTTTATTAATTCAAATTTTATTGTAATACGTTCGTATTTCTTTCGATATTATTATGAACATAAGTTAACAGAATGTTTAACTCCACGTTTAAAAGTGGAAACTAAGACAAATGATCGCATACTGATTCTAAAATAAAATTTTCGGGATACATTCATAACAACAGTACGGATGTTGTTTTTTAATTTTTAAAATATATCTTTTTGGGAAAATCAAATTCAAAATTTTGATATAACATTATCGAAATTAAAAACTTATTAAAACCTTTTAACAACTCTTTTCGTGCTCCCTCGTAGCTAAGCGATTAGGGTACACGCCTTTTAGGGTGCGAGAGCCAGATTTTATTCTTAGGGGGAGCTCTGTTCGAATTTCACGTTAAGCTGTAGGTTCATGTCTCATACAGTCTCGTTGTTGAAAGGAACATTAAAATCAAATAAAAAAAAAATCAAGAAAGAAACTTTTTCATAAGCTTTAAAGTGACATCTTAACGAAAATCCTAGCCGCAAATGCCAATCGAATACTTGTCACTCACGCAATTTCTGGTAAATTTTGAGAACTTCGGGGGCCTGTAATTTATTTCGAAACCACAAATCAACTTGAGCTTTCCCCTTGTTCCAGGCACTGATGATATCGACCAGAACATAAAATATCACTCCAATCTGTAATTGAATTCACATGTAAGGGCTTAGGTGTGAAACAATAATCAGGAATTAAAAATATTTGTGCATATTTATTTGGTACTTAACGAGAACATTTGTTTTTTTCAGATTCGTGCTCTTTGATCACTACAGAATTCCAAAAGAGAACCTTCTCAATCGAACAGGCAACGTGACATCAGAAGGGGAGTATGTGACTCCGTACAAAAATCCACAGAAAAGGTTTGGTAAGTAGCATTGCTTATACATTTTTACTACTTCGGGGGTTCACAGCAAGAGCTAAATGACAAGAAAAAGTGAAAATTTGCTGCTGAAGAAAAGGAAATACATTTTACTTCCATACGTACGTGGTTGAGACTGAAATTGTAAGACTGTCCGTTGAATTTGGCATTATATATATACACGAGGGGAAGTCCGAAAATATGTTTCCCCTCTCGGCGAACAGCGATGGTGGAAACAAAGACAATGGTTGCACGCGCAATACACCCAGACACAAGTGGGTATCGTTCGCCCGCGATCCTGCAGATGGCACCGTGGAAGCGCCTGCGCAAAGCGGAGGCGAGTCTCTCAGTCTAAGAATGATAGCTATGGAGAGAAAGCGCGTTTTGACGTCGTGGTCAAAGAAGAAAAGTGCGTGCGCTTGTCCGCTATGAATGGGCACGTGGTGTATCGGGAGCAGAAATCCATAACCGCCTCGTGGAAGTTTATGGTCCTGATGTGATGTCGAAACAAATAGTGCGGAGATCGTGTCGCCAATTCAGTGAGGGGCGGCAGCAAGTGCTGGACACACCCAGACCTGGAAGGATGTGCACAGCCACTACAGATGAACATGCCAGGATGGTGGACGATATGATTAAAGCTTTGGAGGCAATGCTGAAGTCACAGAAGATGTTCGACGCTTCTTCTGTATGCAGAGCCCTGAATTTTTCCTGGAAGGGTTTTTGAAGGTTATAGACCAGTATGACAAATATCTCAATGTACTCGGTACTTATGTGGAAAAATAAAGGTACGTCTGATCTTCAATGTCACATTCTATTTTTGGTCTTGTATCCCCACCTCTGTTCGCAGTATCCTGGGGAACCTTTTTTTTTTGGACTCCCCCCTCATATATAATATATATGCCGTTAGATTGGGGCTGCTTGGCGGTCAATATCAAGAATTTGTCATGAAAAGTAAAAAACCTGGAATTTTCAATAATTTTAATGAGACTGATGAGATCTTTGTGATAATGACTCTGAGCAGCATTTTGGATCGTCTAGGGAGGGTGAAGAATCAGGCGTTGGTGATGCTAAGATGGTGGGAAGTGATTGTGATTGAATTGGTTGGGTACAAACAAGCTTACAGTTTTGATAAACTAAGTTGCTTATACGGTATAACAAAGATACATATTCCTGTTAAGAAAAGTATCAAGTGTACAAGCGATTTTCATGCCAGTTTTATCGGTATTATCGGTACCCAATGAAGGTGTCAATTTTTGCGAACAAGATAAGTTTTATCTGCTATTTTCTTTTTAAGTTTTCGATGGTTTACAAAAGTAACTGCAGTAACTTGTTATGGTATTAATTTCAACCCGTAAGATACGTGTATATGTCATTTTGAAAGTGATGATTTATTATCTTAGAGGGAAAATCTCGATTATAGGCCGCGCCATAATTTTTCAAGCCCCCCCCCCAAAAAAAAAACACGTGCGGTCTATATTCGCGCGTATATATATATATATATATATATATATATATATATATATATATATATTGGTGATTCCACGAAAAAGGGAAATTTTCACTTGGAAAATTTTTGTTCCGTTGATGGTCGCCTATTTCGAAAAAAATATCAGATGCACTTACTACCATTAAGTACATGTTAATTAGGTGTTCAGCAGAGCTGATTCGTTATTGGTGTAGTGAATAAAAAATAATAAACTTTTCAGCACCCACGGAGTTGAGTCCATAGGTCACGGAGTTGAGATTAGTTAACACGGAGTTGAAAATTGCTGTAAAGTTGAGAAACGTGATACATCTGAGTGATAAGTTTTGGTTTATAAGTGATTAAGCTTATAATTTACATAAAAATTGAAATAATTTTCCAATAATTTTTGTAAGTTAGAATTATTCTTCTTATGTTGAATAAAGTTCTAACAAACTAGATGACACGTAATTTGTTATACAAAAATACTCCAGAAAATACTGCAAACATATGAAAATATATCTAATGAAGGTTCCAAAATTGAGTATATACAGGGTGGGCCATTTTAATTAATCCACGGAAATATCTGAAAAATGATAAAACATAGAAGAAATGTTTGAAGTAAACGTTATATATTGCTAAGGGGGAAAACCATTTCCGCCCAAAGTACCCCTCCCCACCCCCCGGAAATGGGGGTAACGGGGGGTAACTTTGAAATGTCAAATGGGAACATGGGTCGAGTAATACCTCGTTCGAAAGGTCTTGGAAAACTAAGTAACGCTGTACCAAAATTTGTTTCATATGGAGCACCAGTTTCAAAATGGCCGCCATGATATAGTTCGGAAACTCCAGTAGCCGTAGTATGAAAACCATGGGAGGTAAATGAATGGAACAATATTGAAATACGTAAATATCATAGGGCTATCGAATGATGTGACCCCTGCGATCCCAGCAGCTTCCCTGAAGGGATCTTGTGAGCTAACTTCAAAATTTCAATGTCCGACCGGACAACGGTTCGGGCGTACGCTTGACCTACCCAATGCTGTTTGGAAGGCAGACTTCAGGGATAGAGATTTAGTGCACTCAGTTAATGCGGATTGCTACAGTCAAGGGCGCCCATAAGGGGGCAAGGGGGGCTCTCGCCCCCCTAGAGGAAATTGTGCTTCGGAATATCGAAAACTCAATAGAATTTTTAGAATAGCTACAGCAAAATTTGAAACTATATTTGAAATGTCGCTTTTTCTTGCCTCCCTTGGAAACCACAACATGGGCGCCCTTGGCCACAGTTACGTTTTGATTAACTATTAGCACTCATGTCATATTGTGAGCTTGAGGGACGAAACAGTGTGTACGTATATCCCCGAAATGTTTTCCGAATAACCAGCACACATTGCATAAAAGTTTCTGTGGCGACGGAGATTAGCAAATTCACACGTTTGTAAGTTCCAGCAACTGCATTATTCGACAACTTCTTTCGTATAATGTTCCTTCTGTTTTCGCATCAAATCATACTTAGCCATACAGATATGCGTTACCATTCAAATAAAATTTCACCTTTTTTTAGTCACTACAGCGTCATCCTTACAAACAAATGTTTCAACCATACCATACCTATTTGTAAGGTAGCCTTAATTTGCGAATTAAAGTAGAGTTCTCATTTGAACTTTCACTGTTACTTTCCACCCCACTCACATGCAGAGCACAGGAAAAGATTATTTTGTAGGACTTGGATATCTCTCTATACATTATGGCAATTTTACTCTAACATTTTTATCTCTGTTGTATCATTCTCGAGCCTTGGAACGCCTCCGTGGTTTTCCTATTTAATTTTCGTTATTTTCATTTATCTCTACCCGTATTCATACTATGGGCACTAGACGTTTTCTTAGACACATTTACCATGTCTTGGCGATCATTTTGAAAACGGTGTCTCATGTCGAAAATATTCTTACAGAAGCTGTTTGATATTAATTTGTCTATGTAACATGATGTTACTCGCTTCAAGTTGCTATTTGAAATTTTCAAGTTGGCCCCGGATACCTTTCAGTGGAGTCACCCCGACAACACCTCTCGATGTGCCTTACGTCAGTTACCTACTCCAGTTTTTCTTCTGTTGATTTACCTCCAATCGCTTTCATACTACGGATACTAAACCTTTTCTCTGACACTGATACTATGTTTCGGCGGCCTTTTGAGAACACTGCCATTTCACCTCAATCGTTTTCTCCCGCAAGATGTTTGATTTTGCAAGATTTATCGAACGAGGTACCACTCGACTCATGTTACTATTTGAAATCTTGAAGTTAGCCCCCAAGACCCCTTCAGGGAGGCCACTGGGATCACAGGGACCACACCATTCGATATGCCCTATGATATTTACGTATTTCAATATTGTTCCATTCATTTACCTCCCATGGTTTTCATACTACGACTACTGGAGTTTCCGAACTATATCATGGCGGCCATTTTGAAACTGGTGCTCCATATGAAACAAATTTTGGTACAGTGTTACTTAGTTTTCCAAGACCTTTCGAACGAGGTATTACTCGACCCATGTTCCCATTTGACATTTCAAAGTTACCCCCCGTTACCCCCATTTCCGGGGGGTGGGGAGGGGTACTTTTAGCGGAAATGGTTTTCCCCCTGAGCAATATATAACGTTTACTTCAAACATTTCTTCTATGTTTTATCATTTTTCAGATATTTCCGTGGATTAATTAAAATGGCCCACCCTGTATATATATATATATGAGTATGTGACGTACAATAAGAAAAAAAGAAATACACATATACTTATCAAATATTGATAAATTATTGCGCTTTCAATATGTTGACCATTATATGGAGAGGACAGACGTTTCACATAAGCTTACGAAACAAATGAAATAGTCACTAAATCTGTCTATTGTCTACTTCATTTGTTTTCTGAGCTTATGTAAACCGTCTTGTCTTCTCTGTGTGATCAAGTCAACACGTCGAAAGTGCAATACTTTTTCAACATTTGGTAAGTGTATTTGTATATTTGGTATATATACAAAGTGTTTCAAAACAATACAGACATCGTTTGTTAGCTGATTCCTGACACGTAGATAAGACAAAAAAGTATAAACAACCTGGGTGTATGAAGCAATTTTTATAGAGGGTGTTTGGCTACGGGAATATAATTTGAAGTAGTCACCAACTGCTTCTATAAAAGTTGTTGTGGAAGTACCGCAGGATTCTGAAACATGGATATTTGGATAGCGTACATACTAGTTCCTAAGTGAAGTCTTGACCCGACTACGGTAGGTCCCATAGTTTTAGAGCTATGGACCTTTCAAGTTCATTTTTATCATGTTTTCGGCAGCCTATAACTCTGAAAGGAAGCATTTGTGCACCCAGATTGGTCTAAACTTTTTGTCTTATCTTGGTGTTAGGAATCACCTCCCAAACGTTATCGGTGTTGTTTTGAAACACCCTGTATAATGAACACTAAATGACAGTGTAAGGCACTCATCATTTCTCAGTTTTCTTTGGATAATTCGATGTTCTTTGTTAAGTAGTCCACATTTTCTACTCGAATGAAGGAAATGTCTTGAGGAAACAGGAAAGGGCTGTTCTAGTCTACACAGAGTGTCAACTGTCAACGCTTTTTGAATGTCAGGTTTAGTGGGCCAGGAGAAATTCCTCCCTTCCCAATCCGCGTCATAAGATTGACTGTCCGTACATTGCCCTTACACTCTTCGACAATCTCTGAGAAGAAAACAATTAGGTGATCATAAGATAAGATTTAGTAAGTCCTTGTAATTAGAAGTTTTGGCCAAATAATAATAGAAGCGAGAGTTTTTAGTGTTTTTAAAAGTTAAAAAATAATTTGAATTTTACGGGGGGTACCACTCATCAAAGTATATAACTGCAACTCAGTCTTCAGTTTTTGGTAAATTGTCATCTGGTTTACATCTGAAGAAATTGTTGCTACTGATGGTGGAGAATAGTAGTTAAGTTGCCCGAGATGGAAATGAATGCAGATATTTCCTGCTAGACACGTAAAACACGAAAGAGAACGGAAATTATTTACTCGTGATGTTGTGCTATACCATGCTACTTGATGTACTTTTGATGTTCCCACAAAATGTTTCGTGGTGAGAGGAAGCTACTGTTGGACAGATGAAATTTCTTGCTTTGAAACAGTGTATATCTTGACATCTCTGCATTGTTTTCTCATTTGTTCAATTAATGTCTACATCATATCCTTGAGCAATAAGGCATTCTGCGGTTCTTTTAAGAGTGGCCCCGACCCCATCGGGAGCACCTTTCCCATGTCCAGTTTCGGAATAGTTCCATGTAATATTCTTGCATTTTATAATTGATGTTGACAGGTAAGTAGCAAATTTTTCAGCAACTTGTGCGGATTTTTTCCCTTCGTAATGTTCTCTTGATGATGGTCGCCACCTTTTTCTCTTTATTCTTTGCTCTCTTTCGGATAACAGGGGGGCGCGGTGGCTCAGTGGTAGAGCGTTCACCTCTGGTGCTTGGGGTCTCGGGTTCGATCCCAGCCCCCGCCAAGTGAACTTTGTGGTGAACAAACACCGTGCTCGTGGGTTTTCTCGGGGTTCTCCCGTTTCCTCCCACTTTCTTCATTTCACTCATCTCTCATCATCACCGTCTCCTTTAGCCTAACCGGCATAACCGTGGGACGTAAAACTTAAAGATTTCATTTTATTTTCTCTTTCGGATAATGACAATATGCCTTTTATTTTTCCTTCTTCCTCTTTCTTCACCTTTCTCGTTCTCTCCTCGTGAACTCTTCATACTTAATAGATCATTCCTGATTACCAACCGACGTTTCTTTTCGGCTTCCCTCTTTCTTTCTAGCTTTTCACTTAATCGTTTTCTCGGCATTTTAATCTATGAAAAAAAAAAAAACAACTTGTAAGAAATGTTACTTCTTATAGACTATTACACAAGAAACATTTAGAAATATAAGAAATTCATTGATATTGAAAGATTTTGATGAACAGTTTGTTTTTTTGCTGTTGTTGTTGTTGTTTTGTTTGTTTGTTAAAGGCCTACGTACCAAATTATACGTACCGAATTTATTTTTTCGGAATTTTCAATAAACTTCTATTGAGTCTCATATGTGACAAATAATGAGCTGGAAAAAGTTACAGATTAGTTAAGAAGAAATAATCCAATATCAATTAATCAATCAATCAAGTGAGGAAATAAACCAATATCAATTAATGTACGTACCTGCTTTCCACACACAAAAATATCTTTCTTATAGCTTCTTTGAAGCTTATAGCTTCATTAACATGCAGCAACAAATGTTAATGAACAAAGGCAGCAGTGGCTACGCTGTAGGGAAGTATGTGAGGCGGAATGTAGGAATACAGTATCTTTGTAACGGAGAGAAATAGGAATGTCGGATCAAAAGATGTCAAAGGAAACTCCATCCGAAGAATTCAATTATGCACACATACTGCGGAACAGTGGCGGCGCATGGGAACTACAAAGATACTCTTAAACACTCTTAGTGATGAAACGTGCAAATCATACAAAACACGTATGGAAGATGAGACCGAGTGTACTGTAAAAACAAGAGGTATTGTACTTACCGTGGTCAACATAATGCTGTCCTACAGAAGGTGTTCAATATGTCCTCCTTGCTCTTCGAGACAGATAGTTATGCGATGGCGTAAGGATTCTTTGACTGGTGGCAAATGCAGCTCATGCACGCTGGCGAAGATCTTCAATGTCATGCATGGGCAGTGTATACACGAGACTCCTCACGTAACCCCACAGGAAAAAATCTAGGGTATTTAGGTCGAGTGAACGTGGAGGCCATGCTCGTCTGCTACCAAGATCTATCCATTCCTGCGTGGAAATGTTTCGTTCAGATACGCACGAATAGTGTGACATGAATGGGGAGGGACGCCATCATGCATAAACCACATACACTGTCGTGTCTTCAAGCAGAATAGGTAGGCTCTGGGTCAGAAACTGGAGATATGATATTGCTTGCGTTCAATCGCTGTGGTAAGATGTGTTGTTCCACAACGTTGTCATTAATAATACCAGCTCACACATGCAATTGGAAACGCTGATGATGCTTCGTCTCTACAATTGCATGCGGGTTGTTGGGTGCCCATCGATGGTCATTGTGGACATTTGTAATGCCATCCCGTATGAATGCTTCATCCGAGAACAACATCTGTGCTAGAACTTTTCTCCGCGTTCCATTCACTTTCTTTGTGGCCCCTTGCGCCACCACTGCTTTGCCATCACTTATGCATATTTGGATTCTTCCTTTGATATCTTCTTACCCGACATTACTATTTCTCTCCGTTACACAAATACTGTATTCCTACATTCTGCCTCCCATAGTGTTCCTACAGCGTAGCCATTGTTGCCTTTGTTCATTAACATTTGTTGCTGCATGTTCCATGTAACATCCCCTCCTACAGTTTGTCAGTGTGAATTGTTCACTTTTCTCCGCGTTTCATTCACTTTGTGCCCCCTGGCGCCGCCACTGTTTCGCCATCACTTCTGCATAATTGAATTCTTCAGTTGAGGTTTCCTTTGATATCTTTTGACCCGACATTCCTAATTTTCTCCGTTCTTGCGATACTGCAAATTGCCGCTTCGGAAGGTGACATTTCACATGACTCTAGCGTCCAAACGAAGCCGCATTCACCCAACGTTCATATGACATTTTTACCTGTAGATTCACCTCCCAAATTTTCCGTCATTGATGCATGACCACCCTGTATATATATAAAACCAGATTTTGTAAATTTTAAGAGTAAACATAAGGCTACCACTCAATATATTTCAGTACACGACTGTACTTATCATCAGGACCAAAGAATAAAGATAGAATACGACAGGTACAGTCTTTTATAATGTAGTACAATGGAGCAGACAAAATGAAGTACTATTAAATTCATGTTCTATTTGTTTTAATTTAGCGCAGCGTTATTATATTCGCTAAAATGTTTTAAATGTTTTGCTTAGCCCCGATGATGAGTACAATCGTGTATCCGAAATATAATGACTGGAAATAGTTTGCTTATTGCTGGAAATTGCGGAGAGGTGAGAGTAACCTTTGATTTGTAATAGACTTATATGTGCATAAAGTAAAATGGTGTTTTGGCAAGTTCCTGTCCGATAATATGGTGCATTTCTAAAGTCTTTGAACTATAGTTTGAGAAAATAATAAACAATTATAAGTGCTTCACATTTCAGTTGTAACATGAAAATATGTACATGTGACTACACTTTATTTTTACATGATGATGAACAGCAAAGTTTAACATTACAACTGTGTAATTACACAGATAGTTCGGTACTCTGGAGTGACTGGCATTTGAACATCGTTTCCTCGCTTGCCGGAAGAATGCGAAAAGAATTTAGTTCAGTATTTATTAATTATTTATTTATTTTTCATTCAGTTTGCTCTTTCATTTTCACTGCTTGTTTGGTCCATTGGTTGTATGTAGCCCACAGCAGTCCTGCGATTCTAGTGACATTAAGGAATACAGGGTGGACATAAAGTCTCTCTCTGATAAACATTGATAACAAGAAAACCAAGAATAGTATAAGCGTGTGGTTTGCGGCATATAATAGGAAAGCTCAAAAAGTATTTTACCTGATTTAGAGAATTTCCACGTGTCCTCCACTAGTTGCCCTCGAGACATCCATGCGATATTCAGTTTCCATCCATGTGTTACTCAACATTTCAGGAGTCACTGTCTCTGTTGCGACCCTTATCGTGTTTTACAGGGTTGGAATATCACGGACGGTTACGTAAACCCTGTTTTTAATATAACCCCCATTAAGAAGTTCGCAACGCAAGGATTTCCGAGGACTTCGGGTTGAAGCAACACGAACAGTTGCCACACGTGCCTCACTAAATACCGCTTCTATCACGGTCTAAAACACTTCCTATTGCAATAAACTTGCTATACCATTCCTTTATGCTCTTAATTTCTGGTGGCTGCTGTCCATACTCTCACGTGAATGTTTGTGGAGCTGTAACGAAAGATTTTGCTTCGTGATACCACAAAACACTTCGCTTTCTACTGTGTTGATGCCTGGGTGCAGGGGCACACTACCCTACCAGGGGAGCCGCCGCTCCTAAATGGTCATTGTCTTTAAAGGTAGACAGTCTACATCAGTCATTGAATCTGGTAATGTACGGTGTACCTCTACCGTAATAAGAGGTAGTTCCGTATTGCTTGAACGGCCCTACCGAGGAAGGGTGTGGGTGTCCCTTCTAATGGTGGCCTACACGTACCATTGGGTTTCGGACAAGTAGCTTTGCTACAACGTGTACGTGGTACCTAAACACGTAAAAGATAGGTAGCCCCGTATTGTTTGGGCGCGCCTACCAGGGGAGACACGGCTCCTCGGGGCTTGGGGAAACACGGCTTCCAAATGACAATGTCTGCCTTGAGCAGATGGTCTACATCAGTCATTGGCTCTGGTAATGTACGGTGTACCTCTACCGTAACTAGAGGAAGTCCCATATTGCTTGGACGACCCTACCGGGAGGGGGGTAGTGTCGGATTCCAGCCTGTGGGGAGACCAAACGGGGGTGGGGGTGGGGCCAATCCCAGGGATCTGGGCAACGGTTCTGAACCTGCTAAAGGAAGGAAACTGTGTGGGATATGGGCCGGCACCAAACTCAAATGGTGACTTAACACGTACTATTGGGTCCGGGATGAGATACGGGAGTATCTCGACGTGTGCGTGGTACCTCTACACGACAAGGCGGTTGCCAGTTGAACGATAGAGGTAGGCAGGGCCGGGATTGAACAAGCCCCCTCGGGCATTGCCTGGGGCTCCGGATTTAGGTTGGACTCTGCCGGGCTGTGGTCATACCGTGGGATTCGGTACCATGCGGGAGCTAATTCCAGGAATCTGGGTAACGGTGAGCGTATGGGGGAGGTAAGCTTGCCTTGAAACGCTCGGGCGCCATGCCTGCAGAGCATGGTAGGACTGACTCGCTAGCAGTCTGCCTCAACCAGTAGGTTAACTGGTAGGCACTCAGGACTTCAGTCTGGCCGCGCAGTGGGCGTATCCCAGTCCCTCACAGAATGGGGGTTACATCGCTTCGGCGAGTCAGAATTAGGGGACAAATTCTGACGGTGCACTTCGTGCACGAGAAATCAATAGCGTATATTGAGGAACTATGGGCGGGGTGCATTACATTCTTGCGGAACCCGTCCATTAAATAGACCGAACGGTCGCGGGCATGCTCTCCATGCATGCAATTAAGCGTGGCATAGTAGATCACTAGCGAACAATGTGTTGATGCCATTTTAAAACAAATTAACTGTCGCACTGCGGTCAGTTGCAGTAGATGTCAGCACAGGCTGTGGCAAAATCTTCAAGTATCATATAAGCGATGTTTTCAGACCTCATGGTTCTATCATTCTTTGTGTTCTTGTTATTAATGTTTGTTATCAGGGAGAGACTTTATGTCCACCTTCTATTTCTTCTACATTAGTCCAGCAATTTCAATTAAATTGATACATACATAACACCACACTTTAGCTTCATGTAATAGCAGTCTAATATATGTAATTTTTAATTTCAGGTGCTTCCTTAGGATCGTTGTCTGCAGGGCGAGTGGCGATAGTCAATTTGTGTGCTGCAAATATAGCGAAAGCAGTGACAATCGCAGTTCGTTATTCTGCAATTCGAAGACAGTTTGGTCCTACAGAAGGAAATGAAATACCTGTTCTGGAGTATCAAGTTCAGGTGCGACCTCTTCACTTTAGAATGTTGTTCTGAATTCTTAGAATTGAATAATATAGGGGAAAACAGGCGCAACTCCAGGGTCACAAAATACTCGGGACTATAGTTTAAACAGTGTAAAGCTTAAAGATGTTTGCATGACGAATGCTTTTAATAGAAGTAACTGATTAAATGTTCATCTGGACACAGAGTTAAAAAATAATGGGCTACGACGTAAAATTGTAGTGCGTTTATTGTAACAAGTATGTATACAATAATACAGGGTGTCTCAAAAGTTCCAAGGGTAATTCTGTTATTATCAGAGTTACAACAAAATGTAAGAGGAAAACCCTATCTAGATATGATGTTTACAATCTAAAGTGAAGAATTTTTTTAAATCGGACGAGTCTTTTGGGCTGTACACTATGTATCCAATATAAAATGAAAATGCCATTTACCTTGACCACAATATAAGTGAATTAAGTTACTGTCTTTTACGCTAACGTGTCGATGGCCAGCCCCATTTCAAATATGCTCCCACCATTCATCATACTCTTACAAAATTTATCCGCCTCCCGGTAAATGGCAGCATTTCATTTAACAATAGGCGCATAAGAGTGTACAGCCGAAACGACTGGTGTGATTTAAAGAAAATCCTTCACTTTAAATTTGAAAACATCATATTTGGAGACGGTTTCCCCCTTACATTTTGTTGTAACTCGGATGATAACACAATTACCCTATGCCAGGGGACTTATAAGACACCCTGTATGTTTTAAAGCAGTTGGATAGAGGTTATTATAGTCACTGATCTGCCTTATTATTACGAGGCTTTTTTTCTTTCTTTCTTTTCTTTTTTTCCTTTTCTTTCTTTTTTTTTAAGTAAGTACCGTTGTTGATGGTGATTTGAGTTGGATTACAGTTTAACGTAGAATTCGAACCATATGAGCTCCCGCCGGGAATCGGACCCGGGTCTCGCATGCCAAAGGTGTGTACGCTAACCGCTTAGTCACGATGGAGCTCAGTAAGTACCGTTTTGAAATAAAAAAAAGAGAAAAAACAAGTATATTTTTCGTAAGAATTTTATTCTTACATGAAAGCCTGTACTTCAGTGTACTTTACGTAGTTTTCACCAATATTAAGGCACTTACCGTATCGTACAACAAGCGATCCTCATAGAATGTATTGTCACCACGAGGCAACAACTTTTTCCTATCCCGATGTTGAATGCTGCCATTCCATGGATTGTTGCTTCGATTCCAGCCATGTTCCATCGCCTGTGACAATTTTGCTTCACTTTCCTCACTGTACCACACAAAGAAAGACAATGCACTAGCTACTAGCTAAACGTTTGGATTTGTACACCTCACCCAACATTTTTGGTACCCAGCGTGAGCACAACTCCCGATAATTTAAGCGTTGAGACACAATTTCATAGAAAACACTTTCTGAAACTTGAGGAAAATTATGAGAGAACTACGAAATCGTTAAGCGTCGGTTCTGTTTCACGTTTTCGTCAACTTTCTGCATGAAGTCGTCAGAAGTGACTTCGTTCCTCATCATGAACATTCGTGCTGCCATCTTTAAAAACTCAGACCCATATCCGTACCATTCTATTGCTTATAATATTTTCTCCATACACTTCACTAATGTGGTGATGAATTTCAGCCGCTTTCTCGTCTTTAGCTCGAAGAAAACGAATCACAGCTCGTATTTCACAGTCGGCGGGGGTACTTTAACTACTCACAAACAAACGTAACACACGGTAGAATGTTTCCGTAATGGCGTCTGTGGCTTGCCCGTAATGGCGTAGGTACACAGCACGCATGGGCGGGATGGTACTTTTGCTTCTTTGCTTGATAGATATGTCAGAACTGATAATTTTATATAATAGTACTTTGTAAGTATTCAACAAATTATTGTTAAATCATTTCAATATATTCCAGTGTCTTTTTCGGTAACCTGTAACCTAGTTGTCCAGAATTATTAAAACAATCTTTCTATGTGACACTGTCCTAGAAGAATTAATGAAACGTAAATAATCGAATTACAATTATAATTCAAGTTTACAGGAATTTCAAAAATATTAATGATTGCTGTCTGCACTTTAGTGATTCTTGTTGAAGAATTACCTGCACGTGAAACCCATTTATGTTGAAGAATTGTGAAGTGCCACCATATTAATTGTAGTTAGTTTTTCTGAGATTCTTGTAAATTTCATTGGGGTCCCTGGTTCGATCCCAGCTTGCGCCAACTGAACTTTGTGATGGGCAAACATCGTATGCGTGGGTTTTCTCGGGGTTCTTCCGTTTTCTCCCACTTTCTTCATTGCACCATTTCATTCATTTCTCATAATCACCGTCGTCTTTAGCCTAACCGGCATAACCGTGGGATGTAAAACTCAAAGATTTCATTTAATTTTTTTCTTGTAAATTTCAGCGATAACTATTTTAACGACGATTTACATGTCATAGCCCTCGAGGATAGTCGTACATAATGATTCATTTAATGATTCTGGGCAACTAGGTAATGGATTACTGAGAAAAACATTAGAGCATGTTGAAATGGTTTCACAGTTTCGTTGAACCAGATACCTAGACGCATTGAGTATTTTATTCCATACAATTAATTGGACAACATATGAACATGAACAACATACATGCTAAATTAAATCGTAAATCTCTTTAAGTCCATCGTCTCATTTAGTACAGTATTTTGAACCTTTTATCTTACCCAATTGTTGTTTGTTTTTGTGTAGAGGTGGCGCCTGTTGCCGTACTTGGCTGCAACGTATGCAATGAAATGTTATGCTGATTTGATTCTCAAAGTTTATATGGACTTCATGGTTGGATTACTCTTAGATGAAAATAAGGAAAATTTGGTAAGTAAAATTTATTTATTTATTATACATATGATAATCTCTGAATAACGGACACTGATGGGACGTAATTATTTCTGTAAATGAGAGGTGCGCATTACAGAGAGGTTACACAAACTCAATTACTCTCAGCCTGTGCGGTAATTGTATGTAGTGTGCAGTGTATAGTGTAGTGCTTTACTTATAAATGGTAAATATAAACTAATATCGAAATATTCTATGCAGTGTCCTAATTATAAGGGGTATTTTCGAAACGGTAATTTTGCAGTTCATGTTTTACATACATTTTTGTATGTAAAATGTATCTTAACGAACAGTTACTAAGAAGTGCAATGTAAATTGGTATTTCAAGAAATTATATTAATATTTTGTTCAGAGCCTCGTTTTATTTTTGAACAGTTATTTGATAAAACTTGGTTAATGTTGATAGGGATATTTTTAGCCACTAAGAAAATTAAAGTGCTTTATTGTAATATGCCATTACAGTCTAATGTGATGATGTTTTAATAGGAGGGTGCCCGAAATTTTTTGCACCGACTGTACTTGACGTTTAACAAAAAATTTCTGGCTGTTCATATAATTCGTAATTTTGTTTGTTATTCTATTTCAAATTAACATGGAAAACTGTAAAAAAATTCATTGCGAATTATAGTTTTGGGAATCAATACCTTTATTTATATTTTAAATTAGTTATAAGTCTTGTATATGGATGTGTAAATGGATTATTACAATTCTTACGGTGTCAGTGCTATCTGAAAACATAGGTCCACTATTGGACGGAACTATTCAGATCAAATAACCAATCTAAAATTCGACAGAATTTTCAGGACCACCCTTCACCTCTCTTTTAGATACCTAGGTCCTTCTAAAATCTAGTTTAATCCAGATTTTACCAAATTTTATTCGTTTCAAAGCCCCACCGCCAAAATGCTTTGTTTTGATTGGAGGATAAACCCACGCTATGATATTAGGGCGCGATTATTCCCATTCCCTGCAAGATTTTCACTGAAGACGCCGGACTAAGATCTTCCCAGCTCAGACAGTCAAAAAGGAGCTAGAAAAGCTGCAAACAAGGTAACATTTGGATTTTATTAACATGTAAAATCGCTGGAGGTCTCAAGGAGCCAGAAACTATTAAATTTCATAGTAAAAACTGGACTAAAAAGCTGAAATAGTAAGTGCAATATAGTGACGCCATGATGTCATCTACCGATCGCTATGGACAGGATACAGAAGTAGTGTGATTTCCGTTTTTCTTTTCCTAAAACCGGTTCTGAAGATCAGTGTTTCCCCTGATATTTTCACCTTCCAATTTTCCTGCTAATTGAGGGTTATAAGACCTGTCCATATATAGATTTGTTTATGTAGGTAGCGAGTGATTCTTTTTTTTAACATATATGGCGGTATTTAATGTCTTTATAGTTAGGATAGTAATCATAATGCACGTGTAAATTTACAGTAAGGGCTCCTATCTGACTCCCAAATTGGGAGTACGGCTTCCAGCGGGATGAGTTGAACATGTAGTTTGTTCCGGGTTCCTGCCCCTTCAGGGCAGGGGTCCTATTGTTAGCCAACACTTTGATATGTCCCCTCGGGGCATTGATTAAACAGGTTGATTTTAAGAATGTGATTTAGTAAATACAAGGGCCAGTTGGCCCTGTTCCTTTCTTCCTTTTTCCTTTCGAGCCGATTTAAAATGGTAAAATCTGAATGTTGTCTGTGTATATTTATTAGTATAACATGTATTAATGATAGTGATGATTGGTGTGTATTGGCATGATGTGTCTTGTAGTTTAAGTAGTATGTGTATATTTGTAATGTAGTATCAGTGGTAGTGGTAGTTAAGTGATGAAAGAGTGTGTGAGATAATTAAATATGGACAGTGTAGTATTTGCTATGCGATAATTTTTTTTTATTATTCCGTCATTAAGTGAACTCATACACAATATTTAAAAGTGAACGTAATATAGTACAATAATTCCGTGTACAAGGTCACATTCAGTTGTTCAAGGGTTGATTATATCGTCGCTAGCCCCTAGTGTCAAAAGTCAGTACTAACCGCCATTCGTATGTCGATGTTCTTAGTGATTTAGTTTCCATGAAATTGACCTTTCTTTTCGAAATAAAACCTAGAAGGTATAATTCACAGCCCATATGGATGTACAGTTAGGTCAAGTGACCCAAAATTAATATATCCTGAAAATTACAACATTCTGCTTAGTCTAGAAATCGAAATATTTAAGTAAATAAACAATACGTAATTTTTTTAACAGAAGTCGGGCGATATGATGCTAGTTCTTCGCTTTGAAATTATATTAAATGTTCATTTTTCTTCGTGGCTGCAGAATTTCATAAACATTAAATATTATCACAGATAATTCTATTTTCAGTGAACATACGTAGGATTTTTTTTTTTCGTTCTTAATAAAGCTACCAGGTATTACATAGTATTGTGTGTGTGGTGAAAGAGTCTTGAGTTTGAGTGAGGTTGTCGTGCGGTGATCGGAATGGGAAATGTTTGTAGTAACTATAGATTTTAAAGTGTTATGATGAAATGTGTATATAGGCTGGGCGTAGATAGAGGAGACAGGGTGTTTGTAAAATATAGCGTCGTAGTAAATGAAAAGAATGATGATATGAATATTATATGAATATTAATATGAATATGAATATGAAAGTATATGAATATTGTAGTAAATGAATATAGAAGATAGGACACCCATACAGTTAAATATATATAGTAGCCCAGTGAATACTTCGCCACGTGTGGATATATATATATATATATTGAATAGATACGTGTAGCTACAAACATCTCGGGTTCTGACCCCTGCACCATAATATCACGCGGACGGGAGGGCGATATATAGTCGGACTATGGTAATACTTTGTAGTTTAATGGGTTATAGTAATAATCAACCATAGTAATACCATCTGATAGAATGGGTAGCATCATATAATCGCTGACTATACATATTGAATAATAAATTATGAAAAGACAGTAGTAGTTATACAACAGGGCTGTAGTGAATTATATTTTCTGGTCGGTTTTAAAAATAGAATATCCTGCTCCGTGAGATTTTTTTTTCCTTCACGTCACCTACTCGGGCTAGCTTACAATGTTCATGGAGGCGACAGCTCAGACAGGGTTACAGAATCAAAACAATTAGTTATTAAAATTTATTATACCGTACCCGGGCATCGACCTCTCCCCCCTTAAATATTTTTCGTTTTCTTTTCTTAGTTTTCAAACTAGATAGTGATGGAAATTAATCGATGCCTCAGAATTTAGCGCATTCTGCGAAGGGGAGCTATCGGCGAGGTTTGGCCATAGAAATCACCGATCCAAAATTCAGTTTATTTAATTTTTTTTTTTTATTTTGGCAAATCACTAATTAGGATATCTTAGCTATTACTCTAGTTTCATTACTGTCCTTGAACCTTCTTAGTTCTTCTGAGGGGTCGAATATTTTTTTTCCTTACTTAGAGATTTCAAAATTGGGGACGCAGTTACCTGGTCCCTTCCCCCTCTCCTTTTATCCTGCTGGTCTGGGCCGGATACGGGGCTCGGATTTCAATCTTACAACCAAACTCTTGTGGGATTGGGATCTGATGGACACAAAACTTGCATCCTTGACAGCAGGGCGCCCCCTTGAGTCTACGTATTTGAGTAGACCACCCTTTTGGCATATTAAGAATATTTTGGCTATGGATTTGTTGAGAGCGAAATTCGACTTCTATCTTTGTAGCGTTAGTTATTTCTCACTTAAGTCTTTGGCGCCCCTATTCTTCGTCTTCCTTCTTCTCTATCTCTCTCTCTGTCTTCATTTCTTCAAGTTTTTTTTAATTTTCAACCTTCCCCCCCCCCCCAAGATTTTGAACTTGTTGCTTACGATTTATTTAACGTACAACTTTGATCTGAAATTACCAGCTGAGACGTTGCAAGACACGATTCATGGATAAAGTAGATAGTGATTGGGTCCTCCATCACATTTTGACCTATCGCCGAAATGAACAAAGACTTCGTAGTTGACGACACTTCGATTACGTTCTTTCACCGTCGTCCCTCTTAAGTTTTTTTTTTAATCCATTGGTCACTTTCCTTTCTGTTTTGGTTTTCGTTTACCTTGTAGTTGATATGGGCCCAGAAATTGTATTTTAGGTTATCTAGTTATATCTTTAGGAATGTTCTATGTTACGTGCCTGCCTCACAAAGTTTTTTTTTTATTATTTAAGCACGAATTGATTATATAAAAGTTGAAATTTATAGACGCGCGGTATCAGGTAAAAAATCAATTTTCTTTTTCATATGTAATGTCGGAAGTCATTTGTTTTCTTGTACTTGCAACCTTTTCAAAAATTATTGTTGGGGTGATTAATTTAAATGTGTGCGCATTTATTATAAATATATATATATATAGAGAGAAATGAATACGTCGAAATGTATATGTACTTAGTATGTGAATATGATTTTAAAGTAAAAGTATGATATTAAATGTATTATATGAATATATGTGAGAGCGCTCGTGTCTGTCCCCCCCCCCCCCAAACGTGTATTGGTTGCTATAGTTTACCAGTAAGTTTTCCGACAAATATAAGAATGTAGATTTTGTCAAGAATACCGCCGTGCACTCAAGTAATTTTCCTTTTCTTCTGAATAGATGTAAATGATAACCTATGTAATTATTTAATGGCATGTATTAAAAAGTAACGGCAGGTCTAAACGTAACCCACATCATGATGAATATTATCCCTGAACTACCAACCTAAAACCATTGTGGAAAGTGCACCTTGAATCCTTCTCACCTGCATATGTATCCTGTGACTTGACCAGTTTTTTTTTTTTTATATATATATCCTCAATTTAAACCGTCACACTCCGTACACCTGTGGAAGATCGTTTTAAATCCGAACCATGTATACATATATACAAAAGTGATCTAAAGGAAAGGTCTCATGACGTGTCCCAGTGTTGAACAAATAACTTGAAATTATTCAATTAATAAGTTTGGAAATGGACTGTCTAAGAGGAGAAACATCCTCTGGCGAAAGTGATTTTTCGAAATCCCTAGATGGGTATAAACGTCGCAGTGTGCGAGTGCAGATATAAACTGCTAAGAGTTACAAACTACATATAGTCAATGAATGTTTTTTATAAACCAATAGTTATATATATAGAGATATATATATAAACACAAACTAAGTTAAATGGAGCGAAATGTTTTTGGACACTACGAGTAGTGCATGATTTGTGATTTGAACGCTCAGAATTATTAATATTTTATTGCTCAATGTGAGGTAGAGACTCATATAAGTTTTAATACACCTAAAAGTTTTTTTTTCTTTGCTTTCCTCTTTGTCCAATTTTTTTTTTTAAGTGAAATAAGTGTCTCTTTGCGTATGTCGCAAATCATAATTTTGTTTTAGCATGCCTAAGATATAATACATGTAATTATTTTTTTTTCTTTCATTTGTCAAGATGATTGGATATATAAAAATTTACTACAATATAACACTATGTACTTTATTAATATATAACCAAGAACTTGTGCTTTTAAGATTTTCTTTGTAATTATTTTTTTCCTTTTTCACTATGAATGTAATAAACTATTTATATCTTTGTAGTTAGTTGGTTTCCTTTAAACATATATACACTGTCCTGAGTGAGTGAGCGTGTGAATGCGTGATAGATTTAATTTAAGTAATTTTAGTGATATCATTTGTCATATTAACATCTGTAATATATGTGTCATGTTTTAATATATGTGTTAAGGTAAATAACCTTGGTCATGAAGGACCGCTACTAATGGTTTAAATCGGCTCTAGGAGTGAAACGGAAATAGCAGGATAAGCCTAAATACGACATCTTTCTTCCAGGAAGTTGAAATTCTTATTGATACGATACATAAATTTATATTGAGTTCATAAGTTTGATTTTTTTTTTTCTTGGCTAATTCATATGTGTGGTCGATCCTAGAGAACAGAGTTCAGATGCTGGATGGTTATCAATCACCGGTTGGAATAACAGTACAAAGAATGATTTCACTTTTCTCATTTCCAGGTCTAGGTCTGGGCAACCCCACGATCGTGGTGCCTGGAGCTAGGTCTGGGTGGTATGAGGGAACATGTGTCTATTCCGAAGCATTCTAAAATTGATTAGTCGTTAATAACGCTTAAAATGATTCATCTTTCAACGACTTTCCCGACTTCTTACTATATTCCCGGAATTATCCAGTAATCTATTTCTTATTAAAATACTCTATTTGTTTTCTTTCTTTTTCCTCCGTTTTCCTACCTCCTTCTTTTACCCTTCTACTTCCTTTTTCTTTTCTATTTCTGAATGAAAGAAAACGGAGTCATGACTGAGAGTAGTCGCTATTGGCACGGTCAATAAGTTGTTTCGATGAGTTTTCTTCGGGAGTCCGATATGGGATAATTAACAATGAGATGAGTATGCATTGAGGGACGAACAATAACAAGAAAGTTTATTGGAATTTACTTTATTGGAGAATAATCTGGATTTCAATTAGTAGGTGTTGTTTAGTAATCGCCCTCGTTCAAAGAGAATTAATTTTAGCGACTCCTCTACATTGCTCTTTTCTTCGTTTACTATTTTTTTTTTATTTTTTATTTTTTTTTTTTTTTACGTTTTCTTTCAAGTTACTTTCCTAAAGCTACTTTCAAGAATATAGGTACTAGGAAGAACGTAATTTTTGTACGTTGCAATTCGGCAATGTAACAATGCCGCCCCTTGTTTAGACTTCTCTCGTGTGAACCGAAAGGTGGCCATATCAGTTTTCTTTTATCCATCTTTTTTCGTTTGCATATGTGTTTATCGGCTTCTTGCTTTTTATCCTTTCGTTTCTTTTAGGAAGTGGTGATGCGGATATTGCGTCTTGAAGACCTGAACGGTTTCAGGTCCTTACTCTGTGTCCGTTTACAACATGTTAAGTCACTCACATAAAGATAGAATAATAATAATAATAATAATAATAATAATAATAATAATAATAATAATAAAAACATTTTGTTATTTAGGTGCAAGGGTTCAAATATTGAACACTTAACCTCTGAGTCATTCCATGTAAAATCAACCAAATTAAATTAAAGAAAGAAAATACCGTCGTCTCAGAATTTGATGATACTTGGTGTACATGTGGGCCCCTATGAGAGATGATCATGCACCAAATTTTAGCCCTGTACCCCTTGTAGTTTCAGAGTACAGGGTAATAAAAAATGGTCAAAGTTGATTTTTTTTTTTTGTAGAACATTGTTACTTTTAATTGGTCATATCTCCCGCAAGTATTAAGCTAGAGAGAAAAATAATATACCATTTTGAAGAGGAAAGAATAGGCTATAAGATATGTCAAGAACATTTATTTGAAAATCAAATATCATTTTCTGGGAAATCCCTTGAAAAAGTTCGGATCAGTGATATCTCAGAAAGTGCCCGTTTGATTAGCACCCCAGGTTTGTGTCTGAACATGGTCTCTCGAAAATCAGTGTAGACTCCAGGCCCGTTCTTGGCCCAAGTTGACATTTGGCATACTTATGCCGGACATATGGGGCTATCTTGGTATCCAATTTCAAGGAAATCAAATGGGCACTTTCTGAGGTATCACTGATCCAAACTTTCCCCTTGATTTTCCGGAAAATGATATTTGATTTTCAAATAAATAGTCCTGTCATATCTTGTAGCCTATTCTTTCCTCTTCAAAATGGTATATTATTTTTCTCTCAAGCTCAATATCTCCGGGAGATATGACCAATTGAAGCTAACAAGGTTTTACAAAAAACATCAACTTTGTCCATTTTATTTTTACCACCCTGTACTCTGAAACTACAGGTGATACAGGGCTACAATTTGGTGCATGATTATCTCTCATAGGAGCTTACATATACACCAAGTTTCATCGAAATGTGACACCATGAGGTATTGGGCTTGGTTAATTTCACATGGAATGATCCCTCTCGATATTTTTAAAATTTATTTATTCTCACAGGGGTTCCGTGATTTTACTAGTCATCTAAATACACGAACTATGTGAGAATCTGCTTACTCATTTCGTGAAATAATTTTACACTTACCATATAATATTTATTCAGAATTAAAAGAAAAATTAGTAATTTTTCGTAATTGGCGATATAAAAAAGTATTTTATACACCAAAAATCCATGCTCATTTTCTTTTTACGTTAACAGTTTTGTATAGACGATTAAAAATCTGTAACAAAATATTTAAAAAATACCTAGAAACCTAAACAAGTAAAACGAGACACAGTTTTACATCTTTGTTAGGAAATACCAGAGTCCAGAAGTTGGAGGTCTGTAGAGCTGAAATGGGTTATAGTCTTTAACCTGAAAGTAGGGGTCCATCCTGATCTCGACTCGTATCAGTAACTGTGCAAATAGGCTAGCCCCTGGCGACTCCCATTAGTAACTACAGGTTCTCTAAAGATTACGGTCATTCAATGAATGCAAAGTTACAAATCCTGCTACAGTTCAACTTTTCATTTGATTCTAACCCCATATGAAATATCTGAATGAATGTTACTCTTTTAATTCATTTAGTTACTTAAATACAAATACGAAATTGCAACAACGATGACTATTACAAAATCTGATAAATTAACTCTTTGGTGTCAATTAACAGTAAAGACCCCATACAGCGCAACTCTGCTCTGTACTACCTTGCTGCTGCTCCACAAGTACAGTTTGCAGCTATTACGTAGATCTGTAGATCGGAGTGTGCGCTATGGTAAGATAAAAACTAGATGCGTAATCTGCAGGAACACGATGAGGCTTATTCCACTCTATAGCAGATAATAACATGGATAATGTTTTTCGCTATATATATGTCCAGTGAGAGCTTAACCATGCACTATTTACTTTATAGGATAACATCGGAGTAGAATTGCATAGCCTTTTGTCCTCTGGGAAACCGCTAGCGAGTTGGACTGCCCAACAGGCCATTCAGGAATGCCGAGAAGCCTGCGGAGGACACGGATATCTCAAAGGTAACAATTTTATAATTACAAAAGGTATAGACAACTTTGCAGTAATTAAAATAATTTCTACTCTTTAAAAGTCAATCATATCTGTTTTGTCTTACATTTGAAATGTAAATTATTATTTTGAATTAATAATTTTAGATTCTTTAATTAGATTCACTTAAATTTTCTCAGATCACTCACTCAAATATTTTTATCTCATGATAAAAAGAAAACGTATACAAACATTTGAAAAAAAAAAATCGAAATCATCAAAGAAAATAACCTACCAAGTAAAGTTGTCTTCTAACACTGTACTTATTTTTCCACTGTTGCAAACTTCTGTTCAAAAATTATTTGTAGTCTTTATTTCTTTTAATTGTTTATGAAATACTGTCTACTTTTGTGTTACTAGAGTAAAATGAGTTATAATAAGATGCATTGTTATATAGAGTCCGTCAGAAAAAATGTATACTCTCTTTGTCATCCTGAATCGTGGCATTAACAATTCTTCTCAAATTTAAGTATGTTGCAGTATGGTTTTTCGCCCAACAGATGTCGACATTGTTTTCAGTTAAAATTAGGTTATAATGTGATGTTCACTAGCAAACATTACATTAGATAGTCATTAATTGAATTTCTCACCCGAGCGTTAGCGACGAAACAAGTTATCGCAAAAGCAATAGCTTCTTCCACCGCTAACTACACATAGGCGAAAATTCAAATAACAACCTTAAACTTACGAATAGGACAAAATTTCAGCATCATTTGAATGAAAAACAACTTACAACAATAATTTGCTAGCGTTAATATATATTCGTACCATGCACAACAAAGCGAAAACATGAGGCAGCACTTCTTGGGCCTGAATAACGTCAATGATACACACAAATCGGAGTTTATATTTAATATTGACGTTACACTTACATGTCTTTACAAGTAAAAGGTAATATTATGAGAACGAAAAATGTTGATGTTACTACATTTTAAAATTACAAACGGATGCAATCAATATTCCATTTTATGTGCGTTGTTTTAGCAGCGATGAGAAGGTGAGTCTTGTCTGATTAACTTTTGTGACGCCGAATGATGGCTGGTTCTCGCGCTTTCTCCTTGTTCTCGTTGCTCACGTGAGTCCCACCTACCATAGTGACGTAAGCACAAGTACGACTGTGATTGGCTGTCGTTGATTGCCAAGGCTACTGGCTGCTTCGTCTGTTCGTTGCTGATATACATCCGTTGCGAGAACGTACAACGATTAGTTACACTATTTGTTTAAAGGTAGCAGACTTTTAAAATAAAAAGGATTAAATTTTCTGAGCCGGGTACGCCAAAAATAATGCACAAATAAATTTATTACAATAGTACGGTTTCTCGCTCGACAGATGTCAGTACTGTCAGCACGGTTAGTGAGATAAAATGACAGGAGCACAGTTGACGTTCGAGCACCGTAAGTACGTTTTAAAGTGTTTTATCAGTTTTGGGAATGCCATCGAAGTGTAGCGTCAGTGGAGAGGAGAGTTTGGTACTGAACAATCAAAAGCATTGTTGACAAGTTTGAGGCACATGGAACAACGAGTGGTCGTTGCAGCTATAGCAGTCATTGTATCAGTGGAGACCAATGCACATGCCTCTGTAATCTTCTGGCAAAAGTTCTCGAGCGTCTCAAGCAACGGCCAACCTTTTGAACATCTAATGTAAACATATGCTTACTTGAAGGTTTGTAACACATGTTTGAAATGTAATTAAGAAATATGATATATATATTTTTTCCCCCTTAACCTTTTGTCACTCGCGCTGTTGGAAAAAAGCAAACAGGTGAATAAAAACTAATGATTTTTATGAACGGTCGCATTAGAGAAGCCACCCTCACTGCTATTCCTCAAGTGGTTCCTCCCCCTCTTCCTACCAAAAGCTCGGTGACGTGCTCTAATTGTAGTAGCTTCCAGTACAGGTTGAGAAAATAGTTTCGTCTGTGTTTGCTTTTTTCAAACGCGCGAGTAGTTCCGTGATTACAGTAGCAACAGTATATTTTTATGGAGTTTGAAATTTTCCAGCGCGCGATCGTTAATGTGATAATTACTGTTTATGAGTGAAGTTTTGTTTTTCTAAGCAATGTCTCGCTTCTTGAGTACAAGGAGATACAGAAGTGGCTTCAGACCCGTATCCACGGGGGGAGGGCCCCCGCCCTAAACCTTGGCTGGCCCCCATAAAATTTCACGGCAGGCTTGCAAATTAACTATAATATGGTGATGAAGTATAATATGATTGTGTCGGCCCCCCTAACTTCTACCGCCCCCCCTAAATTTTTGGGCTGGCTACGGGCCTGAGTGGCTTGACAATATTAATGCAAACGATATGGATGTGAGTTACAGTTACAATGAAAATAGTGAAGATTTTTTCATTGGGAAAGACAGAAAAACAAAATGGAAGAAGTGACTGGCAGCACCGGAAAAGACAAAGTGTAAAAACATTTTGAAAAAGATGCTAGGACCGAAACTTAGTCAAGGCTCTGTCGTTCAGCAACAGCAGAACCATTATTGGCTCAACGCGTGGATGTGTCGATGGTTTGAGTTTTAGTTCGCATTTTTGCCATGGATCAAGACGTTTTGACAGCACTATAGCAACAACACGAAATGTTCTAAGTAATTTACTCAACAATTGCATGCATTACTTCCAATAAATGTTACTAAATATATTATTGTACCTCAAAATGTCAATGTTGTAAAAAAGCAAACGCGCGAGTAGTTATGTTACTAAATTTGGCGCGAGTGACAAAAGGTTAAACAGTGTATACATTTTTCTGGTGGACTCTGTAGTTTTAAACATTACAATATAAAAACTACTAATAAAAATAATGTGCAATATTACTCCCATTTTCACATTTCTTCTTACCAAAAATAATGTTGTGTTTCTTGTAGTGTCTGGTTTCGGTGATCTTCGCAATGACAATGATGCGAATTGTACTTACGAGGGAGATAACAATGTATTACTACAGCAGTCGAGCAACTGGCTGTTGGTTGGTTGGGCTGACAGAAGAACAGGGAAAACTTTTATTTCACCGTTAGGATCGGCGTCGTTTCTTAATAACGTTGACGTCATTAGAAGGCGCAGATTCTCAATTCGCTCTCCCACGGAGTTTACACCTGATAGTAAGTAAAAAATATACATGATTATAGTTTGTGTGTTAATTACCTTTAATTTTAGAGAATGTAAAACTAAGATGTAATTAAGTATTTATTATGCATTCTTATATTATAGACTAAAGTAAAATCATGTATGTTAAAAAATAACAATAACCAAATACTACCCCCTCCTCCTAATTGTCACAATAAATAATAATAATAAAAAAAAAATGGAGTTGCCTTGGACCTGGACGTTTGGGCGCTAAGCCGCACGTCTAAATAGGTTAATTTACTTAAATGGGTGATTATAATGTATTTCATAACTAGAACCTGGATGTTTATGCACTAAAGGCTTGATAATAGGCACTAAAATCAGAAAAACTCTGTCTTAGGAAATAACTGCACAACCTAAAATTAAAAAAATCAGAAAGCTGAAATTTGACCCCAATTTTCTTTAAAGAGCCATCTTCAAAATTAAATTTTCGTTACGTTATAGTATGTCCTATGGTAAACAGTCAGTGAAAGTCACAGTTGCATTAAATGCTTGGTTTAATTTAGTAAGTTTTCGTATGATGCTGAAAGAGAAAAATACGTGCCTAATTATTTTGTTGTATTCTAATCTGATATATCCTAATTTCAGGAAAATCGGAGACAGTGACCTGCAGTTTTTTTTTTTTTTTTTTTTTTTTTTTGCATGAATCTGTATTGGGCTAAAATAAAGTTTCCTGTAGGCATGTTATGACAGCCCAAAGTAAACTTCTGTGAAGTTACCTTTACAATACCTCTAATGTAAAGGAATACTCATTTTAAATATTCATAACTTCATAGCTATTCATAACATTGTATTACTACTTATTACTGTGTATTTGCAACAGAGATAATTGGAAACGAAACAACAATAAAACAAGAAGTAAACAGTGAAATCGAATACCTCACATACATATTGAATAATTTATTTTGTTTTATGTTACATTTACAATGACGGAATTATGGGCCAAACCCAGCATTATTGTACATGTCAACAGTTTCAAAATTCAGTACAGTATGGCGAATTCTTTCATCTGCCTAAATATATTCTATTCTTTTCTTAGGCGGGTCGTCTTGAAGTATTGCCTAATGCACTAAGTTCTGCTTCTTTGTCCTTCGAAATGCATCAGTGAAGCCCCAAATCGACCAATATCTTTCCTTTACGTTAGGTATATTATAAAGGACGGAAGTTTATTTTGGGGTGTCATAGACTGCCTATAGTAAATTTTATTTCGCCCTTCTTCCTATTTAAATGTATAGTTAGTGCCTATAAGTGCCTATTTTTATGAAATCTGAAATAACTTTCTTTTAATACTATAGAGTCTCAACTATTTGGCCTAATGGACATATCGAATAAAAAAAAAAATCAATAAGTACTTCCTGAACCACCCATACATAGCATTAAAAACACCATTTTTATTCCAAAACCAGCTCTTATTCATTGTTTCTGACCTCTCTGTACAGGCCAATGCTTAATACGCATTTCTGATCTTATGTACCATGCATTTTAGTAATCTATTACAGAGAGTAATGTATTACAGAAAAAGAAAGTGTAAAAATGAAAATATGTACAGTATACATCTTTAAAATAACTGAAGATTAACGAGAAACGAACTTTTATTTTTTAACACAAGTTACGTGTCCTTATTACTTATGCCTTAATTTTAAAAGAATATTTCTTTTTAATAAAAGAAGCCACGGAGACCGGATATTCGCAATTCGGATAGTCGACAGTCTGCTGCAGTTCCTTCCTATTTCTTTTCAACTGGTAGAGACAAGTTGTGCATGATGTGCAGAAATTTTGCTGTGTCCAAAATGTTATTTTTAGCTTTTGCAAAATTATTTATGAAAGTTTTTCGAAATTTCCAGTGCCTATTTTCATATTTTAGTGCCTAAACATCCGGACTCTAGATATGAAATACAGTAAATATATATAGGTAGGTATTTGTGTAAAAGGTTTGTGTCCAAACGGTCGCGCCAAAATGTCATGGACCCAGTTCCCTCGTGGCTAAGCGGTTATCATATGCACCTTTGGCGTGGAAGACCAAGATTCGATTCCCAGCAGGAGCTCATGTTCGGATCCCACGTTAAGCTGTAGGTTCTTGTTTCATATAGCCTCGCTCCTGAAAAGGATGCTAAATTTATAATAATAGATGGCTGGAGAAATAGAGTTACAGCGTATATCGTATTGTCCTACGAATATATTAAAATATTTAACGATCAAATGAACAAGATCGTTAAATATTTTAATATCTTCGTAGGACAATACGATATACGCTGTAACTCTATTTCTCCAGCCGTCTATTATTATTTGTAGAGGCTACTAGTATGCAGTTGTAAGTATACACAGTGCAGTCAGACACCAGAATTAGAAGTCTCAACCCGTCCGTGTGTGTTGGGCCGCGGTGACTCAGTGGTAGAGCTTTCACCTGGTGCACGGGGTCTTTGGTTCAATCCCAGCACGCGCCAAGTGAGCTTTGTGGTGGACAAACAGCGTGTTCATAAGTTTTCTCGTGGTTCTCCCGTTTCCTCTCACTTTCTTCATTCAACCATTTAATTCATTTCTCATCATCACCGTCTCCTTTAGCCTAGCCGTCATAACCGTGGCACGTAAAACTTCCTAAAGATTTCATTTCATTTTCATTTCCCGTCCGTGTGTGTTATTGTGGTGGTGCAAATACAATGATGGGCAAATTTGTAGTCTAGACTGGTTTAGATATTTGGTCCACTATATTGATCGATGTAATGTCCTATTCCTGATTTGTGATACTGACAAGCATGGAAAGTGAAATAAGTTCAGTCGATGTTGTAAATGCGCTGGTCATATATCGGAAGGATGCAGATGAGAGATACTGGAATATTCTTTCCCTTTACTATCCCCGATTTGTCACACTGTAAGTTCTATATTTTATAACAGTGGATTGTGCTGTCAGTTCATTTCCAGTAAAAAAGTTAAATATGTGGTCTTTGGATCAGTGATTTCAGAAGCAATATGCTCCGTAGTTGGCATCGAAAGACTACTAAACCAGGTGTCTCAAAACTATATAGATGAAAGTCATATCAAGAAGCCTTCAAAGACTTATTTTGGAGTTACGTCTTGCGAAATCTTTTTCTTTCTTTCTTTCTTCTTTTTTTTTCATATTTTGTGAAAGCATATCTCACATTGTTTGATGTGGTTATGTGAATTAAACAGAAAATAGAGAAGGCACTGGAATAGAAATAACGTTTTCATGTAATTCTTGAACAAAATACTTTTCTAACAGAAAATGAGGGACTATCACTGACAACAACGGCGACATTGTGTGAAGTGATTTTTCGACACAGAGTCGAGTTGTTTTTTTTATCTTCGTATTTCGATTCAAATACGCATCCTAAGGGGATGAAAAGATTATTGAAAGGTACCTTTCATATATCCCCCCCCCCCAAAAAAAACTATTATTTTGGTGCTAAAGAGTTCTCCCTGGTGGTCTAGTGGCTAACATGTGTACCCTTTGGTACACGCAATCCCGGGTTCGATTTCGGGTGGGAGCACGAAAGCTTTAGTTTCACAATCATTCACTTTCATTAATCATCCGTGCCCCGTAGCCTAAAGGGCACAAATTTGGGGGGTTAAACTTAAAATAATGATGATAAGAATAATTTCATTTTTCCCCTATACTAAGAGCGGGATACTGTAAATAGGAAGCAAATGAACATTAACCAAAAGCCATTCACCTAACCATTGCCGGATCTAGGGGGGGTCAATTCGGGGCATTTACCCCGGGGCGCAGCTGGTTGAGAGTATGTAGAGGGCGCCATTTCGATGAAAAATTGGGAGAAATTAGGGCAGATATACGTCTTTGCCCCGGGCGCAAAATTTCTTAGATCCGGTCCTGGACCTAACTACTAAATGATCTTGAATACTATAGTATGATTTTTGTCATGTTGAGTGCAGTTAACTTGAAATAAATATCCGCACACAATTCATATGTATAATGTTAAAAGGAAAACCTTTGAAAAGGATATGTCCTAGCTTTGCAATGCAGTTTATAAAGAAATCAAGATCCCGGCTGCATGATCAGGGAACGGACTAGATAACTTAGTGGAAGTACTTTGGCATGTTATTCGGGTTCGATTTTTGGTCCAGTCTCACTCATTGAATTTAAATCAGTTCGAAGTGTAAGGAGGAATTTGTTGTTTTCTCCATTTTTCACTTAGTGTTATTTCACTGCTTATGCTTGACTGACAAATGTGTACGGAGTTCCGTTACTTATTTCTATAATCCCCATTAACAGTGTAAAAGTTAATTTCATTTTCTTTGCGTTACATATACACAGTCTTATTACTTATTTTCCATTATAGCTATACTTTCAATCTATGAATGGCTTCTTTGCTATTTGTTGGAGAGTACAGAAGCCAAGCAGAATGCTCTTCTACGAGAAGGAAGGGATTCATTTTCTACAAAGAATGATGTACAAGTTTATCTCGCCAGAACACTGTCTATTGCGTACATCGAGGTAAGTTGCGATTCTTTTCTGGGTGCTTTGGCTGCTCCTTATTGTCTCTGGAAATTCCGTTTAAAAATGTGTCAGAGTTTAGTTAGTTAATATTAACAACTAGTAACCTTGCTTATTGATAGTATTAGATGCGTATTAAATTATTGAAAAGATTCACCTTTAAGCGTCCATTAAGTATAGAGAAATTGCACTGCGATGATCCTCAGTGCAGTGTAAAAACACCTAAGTTATTTGTTTCATGCGCCGGCGAGGATGATACAGTGAGTTTTCGAAAATGCAATGTATGCAATTCTTCAAAAGGACGCTTAAAGGTGAGTCTTTGCAACCATTGACCATCAAAATATATAGACCCCGAAAACTATGAATTCGACACTAATATCGGTCGTTTTCGATTATTTTTACGTCACGCTGGAGGAATGCCTTACTTCTTCTAATAACCTTGGGATTAGATGTCATCGGGACTATTATAGCCAGCTTAGCTGTCCCGAAAGCTGTGGATTCGACGCTAATATCGGTTGATTACAGTTATTTTTACATATCATCCCTTTCCAACACTTGAGGGTGGTAATGAGTTCTGAACGTAGACTTAAATATGCTATTGTAGTTTCATTATTCATTTCAGCGGTTCCGAATATTGTGAATTCAACGCTTAAGTCCGTCATTCACAATCATATTTACATTCTACCCCCTTCCTACTCCTCTTAGGGATGCTAGGGGGTCTTATCTCTATTTTTTTTTTTGGGGGGGGGTTAGACTGTAAGTAATATGTGTACAAAGTTCGGTTAAATTTCTCCAGATGTTCCAAAGTTATGCAGGAACGTACAGTTTATACAAGAATACATATCCATTTTTATATAATCTTGGTGCCTAGGATAAGCGACCATTTTCTGTGGAAGCGGAAACACTTTCCTCTACACCATGTGACCTAGCAACCGCAAATTTCACTGGAGTTCGCGAAGTAGTCAGCATTGTCATATCTCGAAAGTGAGTGACTTTTTTTTCTCCCTTTTTCAAGGTTTCCATTCAAGGTTATCATATGAGAAGAACAAAAGTACAAACTGATTTTTCAGTACAACCTAGGTGACATTTTTATTTATTATTCATAAAGACCGATACGGCAAAATGGACTAACGAAGAATCTAACTTTTTTTTTTTTAAAGTATCCTCTTTTCTTGAGTCTTTTTTTTTTTTTTTTTTTTTTTTTTAATGGTGGAAAGAAGGAACATTGCCTTTAAAGGATACATATTCTCAATTCCTGCAAGAGATGTTTTTGGTATATTGTTTACAATTTAAGGCGGGCAGAAAGGTTATTTTCCTTTTCTCTCCTGAGTTTTATAGCTTTCCGGACTTCGCAGGCCATAGTAAAATGAATTACATACTTCTAAATTTAAGCACAAATTCTTTGAACCATGTATATAAAGAAAGAAAGAAGAAATAAAAGAAAGAAGAGTATGACTAAGGTCTTATTTACTCATGAATGACCCGTAAGCACACACAAATAAGTTAAAAGTATGTTTTTCCTACTATTTTGAAGATAGGTAGGCTAGAACCTGACGTCGGAAAGAATAGTCAAATATTTATGTAATTTTACATACTCTTATTTATTTTCAGCATTTCTTCATATTTTGCTTCCAAAACCGTTATGCTTCGTCTAATGATCTTGATGCATCTCATAAAACCGTGTTAAAAAAGTTATGTACTTTGTATGGGCTGTGGTGTTTGGAAAGGCATCTTACTACGTTATACGAAGGTATGTATTATATTTACTTTGAAGTCCTTCCCCTCTGTTATTGTACCTTCAGATTGAATTACTTACTTCCGAACTTAAGGTTTCTGTCCTTAAATAAACTAAGTAATCCCAATTAAGATGAAAAGTTGAGATGCTTGAGTTTATTAAAAGGATTTATGTAAATCTCGAAGTTTTTTTTTTTTTTTTTTCTCGAAATTGAGACGTAGCTAAATTGCTTTCTCGGTTCGGAAACCGTAGGAATGTCGATGAAGTGACACAGAAAAATCTGTTACGAGTCCTGCCAGTCTGACTGACACATTTTCAGGTGTTATTTCATTGATGTTCTGTGATTACTGATACTTAATACAATAAGATCAACATAGCAAATGTTGGTTATGATGAACATTTTATAGAGTTTAGATCTTTGATTATTAAGAAGCAGTATTCAGCGGGAATGTAACTAAAGCTTGAGGCTTTTTTTTCACCCTTTTAATAGAAGTTTTGTTGTTACTAATATGATATGTACACTCATGTCCAAAATTATTGTCGCATGTCTATAAATATGTTGTTGTTAGAATATAATTTGATAATGAATTCACTCGGTATTCGGCAAAGACATGTGTGTGACAAATTTTATGTCAAAAGAGCAGTAAATAAGAACAATAAAACGAAAATAAAACTTCCTTGTCCATTTAACAACATTTTGTTTTACTCAATCGAATTTTCGTATTTATAATTCTTTTCCTATGAAATTTACTACAAATATACATTTTCCGATTATACACATAGTATCAGTATTAAAAGTACCCTGCAAAATCATTATCAAATTATATTTCTTACAAGAAATCAGTTATCGATATGCGACAATCATTTTGGATATGAGTGTACATTAAATCCCAGGTCAGTCAAAAAGTTCCCAAAATTTTATTGCAGCTCTTTATTCCCACAATATATGTATACATTTACTTTGTAACACCTTCAAAGTAGGTATCTTCGGAACACACACACAAACTCTCCACTTTTCCTGCCATTGCTGGAACCATACACGAAAGTCCTCTTTTGGTATTTTCTGAAGTTCAACTGTCACGTCGGTTTTGATCGTCTTTTACAGTGGGAAAATGGGAATCTTTTGAGGCCACTTTTTCCTTAAAGCATAATCACAGTAAACTGTTTTAAGGCTATCAAAATCTTCGAAACAGATTTCCGAAATTTGCACATGAATTTCATATTTGCGCGTTGCTTAAACTGCAACATTGCACGAACTGATAACCACACACTTGTCCGTTCAGCTGCACTACTTGTTTACTGCCTGTTAAGACGTGTTTACACTTGTAAAATTCATAATTAGACAGCCTAAGGACTGTACTGTATCATACATACCAAAACAACATTCCGGAAACTTTTTGACAGCCCTGCTACTTTACATTATGTAGCAGAATTTCACGTATAATATCTCATTTTAAATATTGTTCCTTATTCAATACTTAATGTAACGGACCCAATACACAATGTAGCGGACACTCTTTGGCCCCAGTTAGTCCGTTAAAGAATGGGTTTACTGAATTTCTGAAATTAATAATGTTAGAAAAATCATTAAATGAGGTTTTCAAATCGAGTTCATACGCATTTCCGCAACTCTTATCCAAGACCCCCTCTTAGATAAATCGCTTTCTTAAACCCGAAGGAACTGTAAATTCAGCAGTCGATTTATTACAGTCTCCATCCCTACTTGCAAGTGAATTTCCCTAGTGTTATAGCACGGCCAACAAGAGATGGTCTCTGACGTTTCTTACCCCATGCGGTGGAACATTGCAGCCCCTACTTTGATACCAGTGTTACCAACCGCGATCACTCTGTCTTATACCATTAATTAAATTGTCACTACAGTTGCACCGAAAAAACCTTGACACGCGAGTAGTGGCAATGTCACTGCGAGCTGTCAGAGACGTTCTCTTACTGGAAGCACTATAGCCAGACCTGAAATTATGAGTGACCCAAAGCCTCTTCAATCACCAATGTCAGTGGCCGAACTTTGTTGTTGATCGATTCAGCCATTTCTACAGGTAAGTCAACCCAAAGGAACATCCAGATTATAGCAGGAGATTAAGGACCATGGGTCTGAAAGTGTTAATGAAAGCATGTTTTAAGTTCTGGAAGGTCAGTTGGAAACATCTGCCATTCAAGAAACCGAAAGTTAGAAATTTTTGTTTTAAAGATATGCTTAGAATTTTTCTTCCTGCTGTAAATTAAAGAAAAAACTTCAAATTTTAACTGTAATTGTGAGTGTAATAGAGACTGCTTTTTCGTGATACTTACTTCATTGTAGGTGGTTTTAGCAGCGGTCCTGAAATGTCTCAGTTGATACGGCAAACTATTCTTCTGTTGTGTGATGATCTAAAGTCTGATACAGTTGCATTGGCAGATGCCTTAGCTCCACCTGATTTCATTTTAAACTCTGCGTTGGGCAGGTCTAATGGTCAGGTAAGTTTATGTTAAAGAATGATTAGTCAAGTTTTTATACTATGTTGATTTAGATGTTAATTTATTTTTTATTTTTTTAAACCGCAATATTTTGCCCAGATCATTGTGCTGTTTTGAGAGGATTTTACAGTAGCTTAATAATAATAATAATAATAATAATAATAATAATAATAATAATAATAATAATAATAATAATAATGAGACGTAAACCTTTTGTGCGAGAGAACCGGGTTCGAGTCTCGGTGGGAGTTTATGGTTCGAGTTCCACGTTAAGCTGTAGGTCTACGTCTCATATAGCCTCGCTGCTGAAAACGACACTAAACTTCAATCTAAGCAGTCTTGTTACTGCGAGAATCTAACGCGAATTGACACTCGTCTGACGGAGACTGGATCAGTTTTGACATTAACGTTTTAGTGTATATTATTATTATTATTATTATTATTATTATTATTATTATTATTATTATTATTATTATTATTATTATTATTAAATACAGTAGAGTATAGACTATCCGGCCTAGTTTTTTTAAAAAAAAGACAAAAAATAAAATGAGGAATAATATTTTTGAACGATCTACTCGGCTTGTAACGTCTACATAAGAATGTGACTTTTCCAAGGAAAAGCATATAATCTATCAAGAACTTTGCCAAAAACTAAAAGCTTAAGTTTCGAGTTTTGTAGGCCTACCTTTCCATATTCCTCTTCCTTATCGAATTTCCAAAAATGCTTTCTTAGGCCACTCCTACATTGCTTCCGAATGCGAACTGCGAATTCATGTGCCTCTACTACATCCGAAGTTTCGCGAATGCGAATCAAGTTGGAATGTCTCTGTCGAAGCTTCAGTGTGAAATATTTTTGGTTGAAAATTCGTACCTTAAAGCCTTGAGAGTCTAAATAACAATAATATCTATTAATTTCGTTTGTGTGCAAAATAAAGTAAATGTTGGGTCCGTTATTATTATGCTTCCGTGATAAACGCTACTATTTTCACTTTAAAATAAATTAACTAAATAAAATTAGAGATTACAGAATCAACCTACTTTCTAAGAAAATTTTCTCCATGAGTAAAGAAACCCGCTTTTGCTATTTCAAACATATTTGTCAGTAATTACATGTATTCGTAAAATCATTACTTGAGGAACAAAAATGAAATATAAATTGAATGAAATGTTGCGGTTCGTGTATTAATAAAATCTTCAAATTGTAAAGACAAAACAGAAAATATACATATCTTCCACTCAAAATTCCTTGCTTACATCTGCCCATAATTTGTTCACGACATGTCGTTTGTGTATTCTGGATGAGCTTGGTTCCACAATGGAACTTTATCAAAAACACAATTTATTAAAGCATCAACATCTATTTCCATCTTTATTTTTATTTTTTATTTATTTTTTTTAACTCCGCAGCTCACAACGTCGTCTGCTTTCACGCAAAACAGACTTTCTTCTCCCACGTAGCGCTCAATTCCTCTGCCGATGACGCTCCATTCGCACGAATTCGGACGAACAATCCGAGCATGTTGTGATCGTTCGCATCTTTTCGTTGGTTTTCGCAATTCGCAGGTCGGAACTAGTCGAGGCACTCCAACTTATTTACACGTGTTGGGAAATTCGCATTCGCATTCGGAAGCAATGGAGGCGCGGCCTTAGTGAAACCTTACGTCAAAATCCGATGCACTTTTTTTTATTTTTTTATTTTTATGCCTCCACTTCCCCCTGCCTTGGCCGATTACTTTCGGACTTATTTATGGCAGACGCAACTGCCTCTTGCCTTTATTCTCTCTCTTATACTTGATGTTTCTTTATTATCTCCCTGTCTTTTCGGCTGTCAAACCTCAGCAGATTGAGGTGAGGCACATTTCTTTTCAGCATGGCACCTAATATTTAAAACCATGCCCTTATATTTCTCTCTCTTTTTTGTTTGTTTGTTTTATTTTGCTTTATTTAACCTTTTACATGCAGAAAATAACCTGAAAGAAGAAAGAAAATAATTGATTAATACATAATATAAATGATTGGGAAGCAGCGCATTAACCACCCTGAAAAGTAAAAATTTAAAAAGAAAAAGATAAACAAAACACAGTGTAAAAAACAACATCTTCTCATTTGGTGTTAACTGTCTTGTAGTTTCTTCTTTCTTCTATGATTCTCTAAGCTTTTATCACACTGTTTCTCATATGTGTTTATTACACTAACACGCACAACACTGACACACACACAATGTTAATAGGGGTTATAGAAATAAAAACGACATAAATAAATAAATAAATAAAAAGAGACGTAAGTTTGTACTATAGTTCTGGATGTTTGCCAGAACTTTAAGATTGTTTCTATTAGAATTTGATTTGTTTTTTATTTAATTGTATCTTTTCAAAGTGCTATTTGTTCAATTACCTTCTTCGTTGGGTTCGTTCATTCCATAGGTTTCTCACTATATGCTCTGTTATTTTTTGAAAGTTATCGAATTTTGTTTTATCCTGCCGTAAGCTAGTCCAATCTTCATCACTAAGTTCATCTCTGAGATTCCTTATTTCTTCACTAGTTACGTAATTTTCACAATTCCATATTACGTGTTCAGGTGTTTGGATTTCTCCACATGAACACATTTCGTCATTTTCAATATTTAATCTTTTCAAATGTGTTTTGAAGGGTCCATGTCCCGACAGCGCTTCCATAGTTTCCTTCTTTATTTCACCAATTTCTTTCCTTACTTTGATAGTTGGTATGTATTCTTTGAGCTTTTCTCCTTTTGTTGTGGTGTACCATTCCTCCTGCCATTTTCTTTCTATCAACATATTTAGTTCATCTTCGTTGTTCGGATTTGTACCTAGAATCTCTATTATTTTTATAGTTTCATTATTTGTCTTCCATCGTTTTACAGCTTCTCTTAGTATTTGGTAGTGGATTGGTTCTTCTAGTGCAAGCACCTGTAAGGATTCTATCGGTAGTGTTTTGATTATTCCTATTGTTCTAATTATAACTCCTCTCTGAACTCTGTTTATTTGTTCCCTTAATTTTTTATTTGCAAATATTCTGTGAGCCCAGATGCTGGCACAGTATTTTACTGTTGGCATTATTACAGCATTGTTGTACGTTTGTAGGGTCTTTTTGGGTATCTTATAGTCTTTTCTTGCAATTGTGAGTATTTTATGTGCAACTTTCTTTCCTTTGTCAGTTACGTTTTCGACATGTTTAGCATAGTTCAGTTTATCGTCAATCCATACTCCCAAATACTTGAATTCTTTCACTCGTTCAATTTTTTGGTTGTTTATCTTTAATATTGGATCTCTTTGTATAGATTGCCCGAATATCGTATATTTAGTTTTATTTCCTGATACTTTCAGTTTATTTATTTCGCACCATTTTTGAAGCGTGTGTAAGACTTGGTTCCCTTTCCTCTCAATTTCGTCTCTTGATCGTGCTGATACGACTATTGCAATATCGTCTGCATAGCCGACTACTCCTTCCGTGTCTTCCGTAATTTCCAGTGTTTTTAGGCATGGTTCGATAACGATGTCCCACATCGTTGGACCGCATATGGATCCCTGTGGACATCCCTTTGTTGTATATGTGGTAATGTTATTATTTGGTGCCTTGTAAGTGACCTGTCTTTCGTTGCAGTATTCTAACATTAGTTGGTATAGTGATTTAGGTACTTTCATTTTTTTAAATTGTTTGAAAAGTGATGGCCACCACAAATTGTCAAAAGCTCCACTGATATCAACATAGAGTACTACCTGGTACTTGTCTATTTTTCCATTTTCTATTAATTCTAAAAGCCTCCTTATAGCTGTCTCCGTACTTTTCTTCTTCCTAAAGCCATGCTGTAGCTTATCTTTTTCTATGTTTCGATATTTGCTAAGTCTGTTAGTGATTACTCTTTCAAATATTTTTCCTATTATATTTAAGAGACAGATCGGTCTATACGCCTTAGGATCATCATTTCTTTTATCTTCGCTCTTTTTTATTATTACTAAGTTTGAGTGTTTCCATATTTTAGGAATTCTTTTCGTCTTGAGGCATAAATTGTAGAGTCTTGATAGATATGGTGACCATGTATCTGCATTTTCCAGGAAAATTTCTGATTTTATCATGTCTGGACCTGCTGCTTTCTTCTTTTTTAACATTTTTATGTAATTACTTATTTCTTGATTGGTTGTTTCTTCCATAATTTCGTCGTTTATTGGTAAAATTTTCATTTCTTCCCTCATTTGTTTGTGCACCTCGTCATCGTCTTCTTTTTCGTCCTTGGGTAAAAGTTTTCCATTAAAAATTTTATGGTGCTTTCCCATCCTTCAGTAAAACTTCCGTCATCTTTTCTTAAGGTTGAGAGAGTTGTTGGCTTCTTTATTTTCTGACTAATTATTTTATATGGTTCACCCCAAATGTCTTGGTTAGTATTTTCTTTAAGGTAGTTTTTCCAACTATTTACTTTCATTTCTTTTATTTTGTTTTCATATATTTCTTTTTGTTCCCTGTATTTTCTTAGTCGTATTTGTTTCAATTCTATTTCCCACGTCTCTTGGTATAATTTCCTAGCTCTTCTCGTTTTTAGTTTTAAGTCTTTTAGTTCATTATTCCAAAAGGAGTTGTTTTTATTTGATTTTCCGTTTAATGTTCGTATTTTAGTTGAACTTTTAATTGCTTTAATTATTTCAGTTTCCAATGTTTCAGCTATTTCATCAACATCGCTATCGTCTTCAATTTGTGGCAATTTAATTGTCTCCCAAAATTTAGTCCAATTTATTCGTTTTGTGTTATATATTACAGTTTTATCGTTTTCATTTAGATTGTTAGAATTTGTTTTGCTGCTTATTTCGAATAGTATTGCGTTATGATCACTTAGGGTAGCCGCGTCTAGTACCCTCCAATTTGTTATTCTGTCGCTGAGTTGCAATGTTGTTAGTGTTATGTCTATGTTTGATTCACCCCCTTGTCTACTCCTGTACGTGGGCGGATGACCTTCCTCATTTATTACTACCAGATCATTTTCTGCTATCATTTCTTCTTCTTTCTGTCCTCTTTCGTCTGTATATCTACTCTGCCAAATTGGAGATTTAGCATTCGCGTCGGCGCATATAAGTATGTCTTTGTGTTTGTAAGTGTCACAGAATTTTGTCATGGTATTTAAAAAAAGGTTCTATATCTAGACAATACTGACAGTAACAGTTTAATATCATAATATCTCCATTTTGTGATTTAAGTTCTATACAATTTGTCCATGGGTCACTAAACTGAGTTAGATTTAGAATTTTGTAGTTTTTGTTTCTGTTTACTATCACTGCCATAGGTTTCTCTCCAATGTGGTTTGAGTTTGGCTTCCCTCCTCGTGTGTTTTGTTTTTCACCTGTGTTGTTTATAGGTTTCTCTCCTGCGTACACTATTTCTGTTTTTCCCATTACCGTTAGTTTTTTGTTTTTAGTATAGGGTTCTTGTATTAAAATTATGTCTATATCTTCCTTCTCAGCGAGTTCTTTTATCTCGTCCATTACTGTAATTGACCCACCTGCGTTTATCTGCATAATTTTTATTCTTTCATCCTTCCTCGGTTCATCCATGCTTGTGGTCAGGGGTTATATATTTTAACGTGGGTGTGTGGCCACTCCGCTCTGTGGTCAAATACAATACGTCCATACAGTTTGGCAAATTCCCTATACACTTTCTCTGGGTTTATAAGGTGCACTATGCATGTATTTCTATCTTCTAAATCAGCGTTTCCCAACCGGTGTGCCGCGGCACACTGGTATGCCGCGAATGGTCCGCTGGTGTGCCGCGAGGAAATCGAAACAAATTATTAATTCTATAGGTACCAAATTGCAAGACATAGGGGAAAATGTATATTTGTATTTCACATTACTATGAACCTCTACTATAAATGTACAATTTTAAGTTTCATACTGTGTTACTTTCTGTACATTTCTAATGTTGAAAAACGTATTTATCATTGTCATAGCCATTATTGCTTCTTTATTGTTAGGACTATTTCGTAACTTGAAAATTTAACATATCATTCAATAAATTCAACAAAGCAAACATGCATACAAATTACCTACATTTGTGTTTTAAAGGTACAGGAGATTTGTTTATTTGTTCGTTATTTAGTAATCTTCCTTTTTAGGGAAAGGTTAGATACAGTTTTCGAAAGAGAAAGTGGATTTTTAAAAACCCGAGTCCAATATTCCATTGCAAATGTTTTATATTTTAAAATTAGAATGAAAAATAAGCATAATGATTTACCACGGGGGAAAACCCGTGATAGAGCTTTCTACTCTGTAAGAAGATCAGTAATCACAAAAAAAAAAAAAAAAAAAAAAATACCACGGTATTTTGTATTTACAAATAATAATAATAAGATATATATATATATATATATATATATATATATATATATATATATATATATATATATATAGGTGTGCCGCGAGAATTCAAGTTACACCTGTAGTGTGCCGCAAGTTGAAAAAGGTTGGGAAACGCTGTTCTAAATCAATGAAACCTTCCTCTATTGTTAAAACCTTTTCTATGCTACTTATTGGTGTTGATTCTTCCAACCAAATTTCGAATTTTGTTTTGGAGATCAGATTTCTTCTAGCTTCAGATCTTTCTTTATCCCTTAGTTTATTCGACTGGCTTTTCTTTTTCCATATTCTTTTCCTGTTGATTATTGAAAAATCTTTCGGGACACTTATCCATTAAAATTGTATCCTAGAAATGGTCCGCTCGTAAAACATTTTATATGTAGCGCAGTCCTTCTCATTTTTTGCATCACACTTCTTTTTCCTTCTGCTACATGGTATGCATACCTTGCTCTTATTTTTATCTTCACAGGTAGCACGTTCGTGGCCTTTATTCCCGCAATGAGAGCATATCTTTTCTTTTTCCTTGCAGTGTTTGCTTACGTGTGAATAATCTAGGCATAAAGTACATTTTGGTATTGTGATGAAGTCCTTAACTCCATGAACTTCATACATAAGGTACACTCTACCTCCAGATATTAGTTTCCTTCTTATTGTGGCCGATGTCTCAATTACTAGATGGCATTTGTCTTTATTCTTCGGGCCGGTTCTAAATCTTGGTTTTATATCTTGCTTGGCTTGTTCTATTTCCTGTTCTTCGAAGTTTTGCTCAATTAATGTTTCAACTATCTCTTCGTTCTCGAAATCAGCTGGAAACATCGTATATTATTAGCAAAGGTTTTCTCTTGTTTGGCTTTTCTACTTTCACATTTTCATGTAATTTCCGGTTGTTCATTATTTTTTCCATATCTGGGATTGATGCTGTTTCAACAATCAGAGTGTTTTTCGTTTCCTTCATCCGATGCACTGTCAATATTTCAAGTTTCTAGCTTCAGTGATTTGACCTGGGCGTTGATCATTCAGTCATTCAATTCTTTTATATATGTTGGGGGGCCGGGGTGGCTCAGTGGTAGAGCGTTCACTTCTGGTGCTTGGGGTCCCGGGTTCGATGCCAGCCCCCGCCAAGTGAACTTTGTGTTGGACAAACACCGTGTGCGTGGGTTTTCTCGGGGGTTCTCCCGTTTCCTCCCACTTTGTTCATTCCACCATTTCATTCATTACTCATCATCACCGTCTCCTTTAGCCTAACCGGCATAAGCGTGGGACGTAAAACTCAAAGATTTCATTTTCTTTTATATATGTCGTTATGCAACCAAAAATGCTTTGGAGCTTGCATGTACAACATAACATCCAGGGGATCTACGTTTCAGGTGAAAATATGGTGGTAGACTTCAAAGACTGGGTGAATGTGAAAATATATTATAACAAACAGTGGAAAATAAAATGCGTAAAATATAATTAATGCATTTATAAAATGCAGAAAAAATGATTTTGTGGTAAAATGAAGAGTGGATCTAATACAGTGGCGGATCTAGTCTGGGGTCGGGGTCCGAGGCTCCACAAATTTTTTGAGCCACAAAAATAATGGAAGCTATTATTTATATATTTTTGAAAGTTTATACTAAGCGTTGCCTTTCATTTTTTATTGGAAAATTTTCATTAGATACAGTTTCAGTTGCAATTTTTCTGTTCTACAGTGTTTCAAATAATACTTGAGGTCCATAATGTCAACGTCCAATCTAGCCATAATATCCATAGGACCCATGAAGTATTGTAAACTCTTGATATTCCTATCATAGTCTGGGTTCTGGCTGCCTCCTCCCAACACTTTTTACCTTCTAGATGCGCCACTGGTCTAAGACCATGTAAACTTTTAATGTGATTGATTATAGTGGATTACAGCGAACGATTTAAAGCTTCTAATGTTTCTTTAGTCTTAGTTCCATTTTTCGTCGTATTCCAGTACAAAGTAGTATTTTTTTTTTTTGTGTGTGTGTGTAATTTTTGAATTTCTTAGGTAGACTAGTATCAAAAGACACAGTGTCTCGGGAAGCATGTAGGAAGTGAAATGAACAAAATTCTACAACGATAGAAAATGTATTTAATTGTTCTTTTAAAAAAAGTAAAAAAGGTAGAAAATAAAACAATTCACACTAAAAAGCAAAAACTATCATATTGAAAAGTAAAAAATAATTCTGTTTTCAAGAATATTTTAAAACATCTATTTACGCATGACTAGAGACGAAACTTTTTCGCAACAATTTTGATATTTTGTAGCATTAATAATACATTTTCACACTTATGTCGCATTTATTTTTTTAAATGTAGCAAAAGTTTTTCTAAAGAAATTATGGAACTTGTAAACAGTATATTTTTGGTAGCAAGGTGTATATCTAATACAAAAATGAGGACATACCTTGATTAGATGCACATTATAGCTAATATGTTCACCGAAATATAGAAATTATTGCAAAAATTTAAACATTTCTTCTAAACTCATCCTTAGTTAAAGGATAGCATGCAGCGAGTCATTACCAATTCTTCTTTTAAATTTGTTCTCCTGTCAGTAACAATCATATTATACTTGGAAAAGAATCTCTCGGTATCAACACTCGAGACTGGCAACCATATTAAACGTAACGAGTTGACAGCAAAAAAACCTGTGGTTAACTTTTTAACTGTTTAACAATGATACAGTATCCAGCCAACTTATTATGAATATTTTCACCACAAAACACAGTCAAGGATTTAAACAACATTTCAGTTTTGTTGATGTCTACGTCTTCATGAAGTGAAACAGTTTGTAGATCAAATAACTCGCAGAGCTTTCCGTAAATTCCCCACACAGAATTGTCACCCTGCTTGAGTGTAATTTTGCAGCTTCATCAATATTTTTGACACGGAAGTTTTCAACTTTATTTGAACTTCAGCCAAATTTACCTGCTTGAGTTAATTTATTTCCCTAGTTTTTCGTTTTCCCACAATAAGATGAGCGTAAGGGTAATTGAACTCTTCTACTTCCGTAAGGGTAATTGAATCAGTTGAGCAACAGCACTTCTATGTTCACTGATAAATGATGCTTCCACTTGAACCTCAAACTTGCCTTTTTTGTTACTGCTAAAAGTTTGTGGCCACTCACTTCAAGTTAAATAATATTGGATTTTTTTTTTTTAATATAGTTATTATTGGCAAGAATTCTACTTTTTCGTTTTCATTCGCATTTATCGCAAGTAATACCGAATTTCTGAAAAATTTGCGATAATATAAACGCGATTTCTGGCTCTGAAACGAAAAGTTTGAGGTTTCATAAAACATATACGCATTTTTTTTAACGTTTCACACATTTCGCATTAGCGAAACAGTTTCGTTCCTATGCATGACTAAGAATAAAAACGTGGGGAGTGCTTGTTAATTCTTTTTAAGGAAGGCGCGTCTTTTTATATATTTGTAATTTTTATTGTATAACTTCTTTTTTCAGGTATACAAAAACCTTCAAGCAGCTTTATTCCAAACCCCTGGTGTGATGGAACGGCCTTCATGGTGGACAGAAATGGTCCAAAGCATACGGTCTAAACTGTGATCGAACAAAAACATGAATTCGTTTTGCTGGGACCACTAGATGTAGATAGTATTAAGGGTCGAATGTGGTAATTGCCTCTGATACGTTTCTTCCTGTTTATACAAAACAGCAGAAGAAAGCAACGGGGTAATGAGTATAAAGTTAGCAAAGAAACCAGAAGAGTAGAATGGTGTCAGTTAGAAACGGGATGCTGAAGTTGCAAAGAGTCGATGTATAAACTGGAAACAAATGAAAAGGCAACTTTTTTTATGCTGAATATAGTTTCATATCTTTATGCAAACGTGTACCTAGTTTTTAATAGAGTTGTCCGGGACAGGGTTGCCTATGGAAATAAAAATTGGGTTTTCAGTAGAAAGGCAGGTGTACAGCAAGCAACAAAACTTACATTCACTTTGTGAAGACTTACAGTGTGGATCAGAGGAAACGCATGCTTTTAAAACGCTATACTCGGCGACGAGTAGGGGTATTGATTTTGAGCGACCCTTGGCAGACATCTCAGACAATGCAGTTTGTCGCTGTGGAGGGTTGGAACGTAGAGCATCGTGTATTCGCGGTCGAGCAGTTCTTTAGAAACAATGATTCTGTGGTCACGGTTTTCCCAGATCAAAACACTATACTCTGATGGGTTGTAGCGTTCAGAAGTACTGGATCTCTGATGAAAAAGAAACCATCTGGTCTTCTCCATTCAGGTCGAACTCCAGAAAACGTAGAGAGAGTGAAAAGGGCATTTCTGACTAGTCCGAAATGATCCGCTAGGCGACAGGCTATATCGCTTTGTCTGTCACGTCGTTCGTTTCATCGCATCTTACATGGTGATCTCTGGAACTGTACCTCAGACGTTCGAATTTATACTTTCGACGGAAAAGACGTTGAGCCGTGATTACAGAATCATTGTTTCTAAAGAACAGTTCGACCCAACGCTTCATAGCGACTGAAACTGCAATGTCTGAATTGTCTGCCAACGGTCACTCAAAATCAATACTCCTACTTGTCGCCGAGTACTAGCGTTTAAAAAACATGCATTTTCCCTGCAAGAAAAACTTAATTTTTCCCGTTTCATCCATAATTCTCTGTAATTTTGTTGCTTGTTGTGCCAATCTAGCTCCCATGTTATACATCGTCGCTTTCTGTAGCATCACGAGATATCGCAGGGAATGTAGTCATTTAGTTTGAGGGTAGTTGTCTTAAAAAAAAAAAAAAAAAAAAAAAAAAGTCTTACGTCGTGCCCTTACTGTAGCGACTGTGCAATTTATTTGTAGCTTTTTGAGTTGTTACTTTTTCCTTAACGACTAAATCATCCCAAGGCAAACACAAGCTATTTGATATATACGAAACGACAATTCATCTAATCGGATATATTGAATAAATAAAAATAATAATAATAAATTAAAGTCGAAGAAATAAAAATGCATCAAATATTGACTAATAACTTGATACTCTGTCTATAATAAGACAGACTGGAAATAACATTAAAAAAAAAAAAAAAAAAAAGAAAGAAAGAAAGAAAGAAATGCTTCTGTTTTATGGACAACAGCACAAATGACGAAGCTCCTGCGTCATTACCAGTACAGTCTGTGGGTTTACAGTACAATATCTTAAAATTTAAACAGAGTTTAATGTACTTGGAGAAATGTTACGCTAACAAGTTATACTTACTTCATTTTAAAATGACTAAGAAACCTCAAACTTTTTTTTTCCAACATGTGAGTATCATACAGGTTGATGGGAGCATATTTGAAATGTTCATAATCTGGATGAGATCTATCAAGGAGGCTTCCTAATTCAGCCAAATTGTCTTTTGGATATCTGTTCGGTTACAAGTAAGCAGCTTGTCCATGCAAACGGACAGATATCTGGTGTGTGCCACTCCATTTACATCTCGTTGTCAGTAAATTCGTTCGCCTTGACGTTTTTAGTACTTAATGATTATATTAGGGACCACAACGTTTCTGTACCGTAAGTTTCCCCTATGATATTTTTTGCCATTGTATGGCATAGTGATGTCAACCGTCTCGGTTCAGCTCGAGCCGGCTCGATTGGAATGAGCAATTAGCTCGGTTCGACTCGCTCAGGTGAGCCATCGCTTTTAACCGGCTTGGTTTGGCTCAGCTTAGATGAGCCATTGGCTTCAGCCGGCTTGGTTGGGTGAGCTGTTGGCTCGACTCACTTCTTGGTTCGGCTCGGTGGTGATTGAGCCGTGAGCCAATGACAACACTGTGTGTATAGTTCAGATATATGGGAGAGGGGGGAAAATAAAAAAAAAAATCATAAGTACAATTCAGTCCAAACAGTAATTTGTACTATGAAGAAACAAAACGTAACCTGGAATAAGCATAATTTAAAATCAAACTCAGCATTTAATAGATAAACTAAGACAATCGTAAACTTATCATTAGAATTTCTAGGAAAGTTATGTATTTACGTTTTTTTCATATCTATACTGTAGGTTTCAGGCGTTTCAGAAGCTTCGTTTTCTTTATAAGGAGCTTTACTAATTGTACGAGATCATTGGCAGAATAATTTTGTATCGATTATAATAGTGTTCTCGGAAAAGTTAAACATTTTAGCGTCTCGTGACACGTTAAGATTTTACCTAATTGCTTACATGTGTGAATTACGAGGGAGATTCAGAAAGTAACACCTCCAAAGTGATGCCTTTATTTGTGTTTGACAGATAGCACCGATACAGGTATCAATCGAAAGCTTGCAATGTTAGCTACAAATGGTGGCATCATTTTTCAACATAGTACCCATTACGGGCAACACACTTGCAATGCGAAACAAAGTTTTTCATGCCGTCGGCGAAGAATTGTAGTGGCTGCTGGCAACACGATTGCCGAACTGCTTCTTGCACCACCGCGTCACGACTGTAGCTCTGGCTCTTAAGATGATCCCAAAGTTTGGGAAAGAGCCAAAAGTTGCAAAGCGCAAGATCCGGACTATAGGCTGGATGAGGCAGAATGTCAACAACATTTTGTCAGCAGATGGGACAACTTTGAATGTTTTTTTGGCGGAGGAGAGGACGTGTGGCTGTGCTCCATCAACTGATGCTTCGTTTCTGGGTCGTAATGATGTATCCACGACTCGTCGCCGGCGATGAATGTTCCTGGGCGCACAACCTTCCGCAGTCAGAAATTGAAAGACAGTTTGCTGTTTCAACCGAATGCCATGGATAGCTCCATTGCTCTGGAACGAGAAGAGATAGGAAGGTGAAACAAGTGACATTTTATAGCTTAAACATCAGTGCATTAATGATAAATAGTTCAGTATGTTTGCAGTACTATTGGCCAAGTAATGGGCTTGGAGGCATTACTTTTTGAATCACCCTCGTAATTCGTTAAAAATATCCAAAAGTCGAATACGAATAAGTATTCCGAAGAAAGAAAAAAAATAGAAATTGTGTTTTTTGTTTGTTGCGAAACAGATTACTAAAATATTCTATGGTTGGTATTAATATGAAAAATCCGACAGTGGAATGTCATTTGCCGTACTAAAATGTTAGCTGTACGACTTGTAATAAACATATCCGATTTACATTCAGTCCATATTTATGTTCCTGTAACATTGTCGTTGGAGGAGAATCATAGCTATTTTCTTTTTCTTCTTTGACTAACTGATTATCTCAGAATTAGCCGAATGTTTATCACATTATTTTTCTAGTCTGTTTAAATATGCATGTGACAACTTTTATCTATGGTAATATTCCTAAATCACCAAAGATGCTGTACTATGTATTGAAGTGCTATATTCTTATCGGAGAAAGGAAAGAAAGCATCTCTAAATACGAATAACAATTTAGTAGGCTGTGATGGATTGGTCTCGATTTAATGTTGACGGTGGATGGTCTTTTGTAATTTTTATCTGAAACTAAAATAAGTTTTTCTTTTTTTTTTCTACTATTGTATAAGAATTCTATATATTTTTACACGTTTTTCATGTCTGTAGATTAATATTTTTATATGCACGCGATTCTATGCGCAAAATGTGGGTGCTTTTTGTATATAATCTTAGTGCTTCGGCAGATAGCTTTTAATTATCAAAATATAAGGCTTCCTGAATGTAATTTGCATTTGTTAAGCATTTCCATATGTATCGAGTGGTTATATGTATAATATATGAGCTTAAGTTTTCTCTTTCATACGTTTAATCAAGGAATAGATGTAGCATATGTTTTGAGTAAGAGTAGGCTAAGGTAGAATCAGTGGCTGGCTCTTGAGGGTAGTCACATTGGTATCGCTAGAAGTTGAATAAAAAAAAAAAAAATTAGTGCATATTTTGTTTCTTCCTTTAGCTCGTAGAGATCTATTTTCATAACTTTTACTGATCTATTTTCCCTCAAGTGCTGCCTCGGGAGAGAATACGTTGATACCTCTGTAGTACACTGAAAAGCTAGTTAGTCGAGCTCTATTATGGTTAAATGCTTGGCATTTTTACTTTTGGGTCGGATACCCAGGGTCGATCTCTCGTGGGAGTATATTTGGAACCCACGTTAAGCTAAGAAGTCCACGTCTTGTATAGTCTAGGTTCTGAAAAAGACGTTAAACTCTAGTGAATCAGTCGATTGAAAATCAGTAGGATAATATGACTTTCTTAGAACAGGATAGAAAGCTTATTTCAGCAAAATCACGCAAAAATATTTATCTTTTATTTGATTCAATAGAGGAAATAGCAGTACTATATACCGTATTTTACGGAGTATAAGACACACTTTTTCTTCGAAAAATTGCCTCCCAAATTCAGGTGCGTTTTATACTTGAAATTAATATAAAAATGTTGAGTGTTTGATTAAAAATTCCCGCGAGTCTTAAAAATGGCCATATATTCGGTGCCGCGGGAAACCTATCTCTATCTGGCAACATTGGATTCAACTGGCAGCAACAGTGCACCGATGCGACGAACATGAGTTGCGGGGATTCACAAGCTTGCTAACACTGTTTCCCTCCCGCCCCAGCATCACAAACCCAGAACCGCAAACTAGAATATACAGACGGTAAACTCTGCGAAAAACTGGAAACAAGGCAAACCGTAGCGCCTCTAATATGCGACGACGGAACTAACCAGTCGATCTGTTAGTCGCCAACCAGTGACGTCACGCTCGAAAATCGATGGCAGCGCCAACCTACTTACGACGAAACATCGTTCCCCTACCAAACATTGATTGGCTCTTTCGTTCAGATGACGATTTTCACGGATTTTAAAGACTAGTTCGGTTTTATAAATAAGATTTTTTTAGTCTGGTTTTGCAATCTAATAATAAAAAAGGTAAAAATGTTTAAAAATTAAGGTGAGTCTTATAGTACGTAAAATACGGTAGTGCTTTGCCAACGTAATATGATTTTTTTAAAACTATATATGTATATATATATGATGATGAAAATACTGTTTCTAGTTTCATAATTTAACATAGTATAAATTGAACTATTAAATATTAGTAACATCTGTGTTAACTGTTATTATTTGTATCTTTTATAGATATATGTATAATGCAAAAATATCCAATTTGTTATGTACATGTATTCTGTTTGAATGTAATGAATGAATTTTCTCTTAAGAGATGTTGTGCAAATGAATCGGAAGATATTTATATGACATTGTTGAAGAGTTTAGAATTGATCGTTGTATTCTAATAGGAGTTAGACACTAATTACTTGTAGTTATGTTTCTGATCAAATAAATACCTATTCTAGATGAGACAAGTCAGTCTTAAGGAATGTTACTTGTTGATTTTATTAAAAGAATAAGAGAAACATAAAGGATTTATATAAATTGAAATCTACGAAAGATTGATAAGAAATTGTTGTTTGTTGAATATTCAATAGTAAAATGTTTGTAGTGGTCTGTATCATTAAAAAGAGATTCTGTAACGCCCTATTTCAATGGAAGAAGTTATTCGTCATTCGAGTAATTTTGAATTGATATGAATTTATGTTATATCAGTATGTAGAGGCCCTTTAGTATTTGTTTTCCCAGTGAAATGGTTGGTAAAGTAAGGAGGATTAAACCTGTTTCTCTGTTAATCTTTATATCAAATAGAACTATAAACTGAACTTGAGGCGATTTTTAGAATACTTTGTCCCCGCTTTCTAATTTGATACCCTTAAAGAATGTCTCATGCAGTGATAACTTCAGCTCACTGCTAAACAGAGATGGAACTTGCTTTAGAGGCGGAAATTCAGATACCGGAAGAAATGTCGGGTGTGATAAATTTATTTTTCAGAACTATTGACTCGAGGCGACGACAAGTTTCACAGGTTTTTCAATTATTTCTTTACCTTGCTGAATGCACTGTCCAAGATTGAAGGAATTTGTAACTTCTTTAATAAAGCATAGTTATATGTTTGTTGGTGTACTGCATACTCCAATGGACTTCGTGTATTGATCAGTTTGTTAAGAAATTGATAGATAACGGTTTTTGCACTTTATTTGTGAACTTGTTTGCCTAGTAAATGTAGGTTTTCATCCAACATGGATTAATTTCTGACTGCTGTTTTTGATGTATTTTATTTATTTAATTTTTTTTAATCACATTCGTCTGGTGATTCCTATACACAGTTCCACATATTGTAGCTAAATGTCTTTAGATGATGTAGGTTCCAAAGAATTTCTGTGTATCATTTCGGAGAGTATTTAAGAATCGAGATATCTGCAATATTTACATTTTCTTGTTATCTAATCTTGTAAGAGTTGTTGTGAGTGTTGGAATATTGCCTTACAAATAGATTACGAACCTCAATAATCCAAGGCAGGCACGATGGCTGAGCCGGAGAGCGCTCATGTGTGGTCCGAGGAGTCCCTGAGTCTATCCCCGAACATAAGGTTGCGTTGGACAACATAGTGCCCTGCGTTTTCTTGGGGTTCTCCTGTTTCCTTCCATCAAATCTATCCTAATAATTCATTCATTATCATCCGCCTTTTTAATGCTAATTGCGGGACGTAAAACTTATTTTCCTCAATAATCCAAAATTTGTTTACTAATATTTAATGTCCGTCAGTTGTAACTCTCATATGGTGTTATTCTAGAATTTCATTGTAATATTTAAATTGTAATAACCGTGCTGGTTCCTTTCAGAAGATATCACAATTATTCGGATGGGTAGCCACTGGGAAATCCATTTCGCATTTCCAGTGCGGCGTTCACTCAGCGTCAAAAGGACAATTGAGGGACCGTGGTAGAAAGAAGTAACAGACACTAGTATAAAGAAAGAAAAAAGGACAATTCGTGCCTGAGAGTTGAGATTAGTTCAATGAAATAATATTTGCACACTTTGAATGTAGGCATCTGGCGGAGGCAGCGGGAACCGAGCATAGGATGTCGCTGGATATGCGAGGAGTCCCATCGTTTTCTTTTCTAAAAGATTCCACTACGAAAATTGATTGTCGATATAGTCATTCAGATTTTTACACAAAATCAATTTAAAAGGAACTTCGGTTTTGCACTATTCGTATTTTCTTTCCAATTATCAAATCTCTTAAAAATAATTAATTTTTCATTTACTCCATAACATTTAAAATGTTTATTTATTTATTTTGTACATTGGTATCTTAGTTGTTTTCTTACGGTCAGTCTCAGTTCATTATTATCTTTTTTAACGTCTTTCATTTTCAAACCTCCGATATTTTATTGTCGTGGCCAAATTTTGGAGTGTCTCAGAAATCACCAAATGACTTATTACTAGGTCAATCATACATTAGAATGGTAAAGATATTGGATGTATGGCAGTACGAAATTTCCAGATTTTGTATCGAATAACATAAATGTGAAGTGTTAATAGCAGTCAGAAAAATATTTTAAAATGTTTCACTCTTGCAACAATTCTCTAGGAAGCCACCGAAGGAACTAGAGGTATCCGTACGGAAGTTAGCGTCTCTAAGCTCCTTTTGAGCTACGCCACTGGCCGATGGTATTTCTTCTGAAAATCGCCTCAGTTCATTAGCTCTGTTCGAAATATAATCATTTCAAAGAAGCTAATTTTTGTGTGGCTAAAATGAAAAGAAATATATTCCAGTATTTGATTTGTACCTTATGTGAGGCATAAAAGGTTAGTGCACTGTTTTTAATAGATATGGAAATTTCGCAAGTTAAGGTATTTATATGACGTAATGCTCTTGATAGTTTAATTTTTTATACTAATTCTCAGGAAGACAAGAGATCTGTAAATACGGGCCTAGCGATATCTTTAAAAGAATTGCAACAAAGAAGGCTTAATCTTCAACTATTGTTATTGATTTTTCATGTCGATCACTTAATCTGTTTATGCACCATGGGAGATTCGGGTTTGATTTTGGTAGGAGTTAATGTTCGGGTCCTATGTTAAGCTATAGGTTCACGTCTCGTATAGCGTCGCTGCTGAAAGGGGCGTTAAATTCAAATTAATGAATCAACCAGTATTTCTGGAGCAAAAGTAATATGTAAGAAGCGAATACTACTTACGAGGGGCGTCCATTAAGTTACATAGCTTGACAGGAAGGATTGGAGATAGGCTCACTCTTTTTCGATGTAGTCGCTGTGGAGGTCTATCCACCGTCGCTACTTTGAAGGCATCAAAGAAATCCCAGAGAAACAGTAGTGTCCCAGTCTGCAAACCACTGGGAAACAAGTCTGTTGGATCTCGTTGTCCGACGAAAAAGTTGTCCCGGCAGGTATTTCTTGAGGTCTCAGAAGAGGAAATAGTCTCTAGTGAGAAACTTGATGACTGAGCGCTGCTCCAACTTCTGCAAATCTACTGTGCGCGGTGTTATACAAACACACTGCGTTGCTCCGAATGACCTCACATTGCGCAGCGGTCTTCCCCACAGTGGCCTTGGCGTGCGTGTAAGGCATCATTATGCTTCGCTCCTCCCTTCCTGTCTAGGTAGATAAGTTATTGGACGCCCCTCGTACTTCACGTAATAATAATACTTGTGCACCTCTTAGATTGAACATTAGTCCCAAAAAAAGACGAAAAAAAATAATAAAATTGAGATGAATTGTGTATTACATTACTTTAGTTTTTTGAGAATCTCAAACAGATGTAGCTTATACAAATTGTAATAACTTCTATAGATGTATTATAAAATATTCTCAATAGCCCTGAATTATTAACAACAATATATGTATATTTTCTTTTAATACCAATATAAAATTGAATTGTAATTAACAATGTTTTAAAAATCAAGTATACTGGTATCAAATACGCTTTTTTAAATAATAAATTTGCTTTGGAAAGAGATAAGAGGCACGATGACTCAATGGGAGAGTGCTTACCTGTGTGCGTGGTGTTGCTGGTTCGACCCCCGGCCAAGTTAGTTTGTGATAGACACCATCGTGTCCTTGAGTTTTTTCGGGGTACTCCCGTTTCCTTCCACATTCTCATTCCACCAGTTTTTACATCACCATTCCTTTGCTTTAATCACCCGCCTCCCTTAGGCTAAAGGGCGTAATCGTGGGACGTTAAACAAATATTTCATTTCATTTTTGGAAGAATCTAGGGAAACCTGTGCCTCCGGGATGTCGGGTGCATGGTCTTATATATACAGGGTGTTTCAAAGTAACCGACAATGTTTGGGAGTGATTCCCGATACCAAGATAAGACAAATAGTGTAGACCAAGCTGGGTGCACAAATGGTTTCTTTCGGTGAGTACTTTAAATTATATGATCGTAACCAAGTTCCCTCTATAAAAATTGTTGCGGAAGTACCGCAGGATTCTGAAACATGGATATTTGGATAGAGCATATACTATTTCTAAGTGAAGTTTTGACCCGAGTACGGTAAGTCCCATAGTTTTGGAGCTATGGACCTTTTAAAGTTCATTTTTGCATGTTTTCGGCAGCCAATACCTCCGAAAAGACGGATTTCTGTGCCCAGGTTGATCTATACTTTTTGTCTTATCTTGTGTTAGGAATCACTTGTTTTGAAACACCCTGTATACATGTAAAAAAAAAAAAAAAAAAAAAAAAAAAAAAACTAATCAGTCGATGCTGATAGTTAATTTGCACATGTCAGCTAATAACGCAATGTTGATTATAAAGTACAAGTTCTAAAAAATTAGAACAGGATTTGTTTTCCAACACACACCATATTTGCAGCTATTTTATGTAAGTGATAAGTCTCTTCCATTTGTACCAAGTGCCCTCTTTTTTGTTGGAGTTCTCTTCGAATTATGCTGGTTCTTAGCGTAGTTCTTTTGTTGCAGCTTTAGTTTAATGTCTATGAGAAGCGTCGTCTTGAAGCAGTTCAATTGTGATTGTGCTGCAGCCATTTCCGCCCATTATTGTAATGCTCGTTGGAATTCATATTATTTGTAAATGGTATATTTTGTAGTCAGAATACTATTTGTAATACTGATGAAAATGATTTGATCATATGTCTGTGAAAGTTTGAAGAAAGAAAAATAAAACTTAAAGAAATATAATTTTTTTTTACCTGATTTTCATTTGCCTGTTTTCATTTTAAATACTTTAGATCATCCTTAAACGGGAACAAACGGGAAAGAAGGGTTGCGGACAAGCAGGGAGGGGTCCAATACAAGTCTACGTCTATGCAATATTGAGCAGGAATTATTCTGTATCTGAAAAGACGATAAGTAATTGTAAAATACTTCCACCTATATTTTCAGGGGAAAAAATGATAGAACTAAATTGTGTTTATAAGAGGAAGCACAGATGAAGTGTAAAGTCAAATTTTCATGCTACATTAATCATTACTCTGTATAATCAGCGACAGAAGTTCTTTCCGTTTGGTAAAATTGATTTTGGGAATAAGTGGTATACCTGGAACGTATAGAAACTTACATTCTTTTTAAGTTACTGAAAACTACACAAATTGTCCTTCCATTCCGAAGTTATTTACGAAACTTATTTTATCAAACTGAAAGAACTTTTGTCGCTGACTGTACATTGCATTGCACTTCCATCGCTGGTTTAATGGCTAACGCGCCTACCTTGGTAGATGAGGTCTTGGGTTCTATTCCCAGTGGGTGAGCATCGGATGCACTACAGTGGTTTAGGTCCCTTTCAACAGTAGGTCTTGTCCCAAAAGGGTGTAAATATAAGTCAATCAACCTCTTAGGCTCTTCCTGATTCTCTGTACCGCCGTTTCGAGTGTGATGATTGGCTATAACAACGTCCGTATTTGGTGGCCGAGTAATCAATTCTTATACGGAGAATTTCTGTTTCTTTTCTAGGCCATAAAATTCTGTGGTGGACAACGCCATTTTTTTTCCCCCGAAGCTCTTTTGTTTCTTCCACTTACTGCATTTCACCAACTTATTACCACTTAAATTTCTCATCAATCTCGTTACCCTAAAAGGCTTAATCATGAAACAAAGATTTTATTTGATTTTCGAAAAAAAACATTTATATATATATATATATATATATATATATATATATATATATATATATATATATATATATATATATATATATATATATATATATATATATATATATATATATATATATATATATATATAGAGAGAGAGAGAGAGAGAGAGAGAGAGAGAGAGAGAGAGAGAGATAACTACACTGCGTGAAATCAAGTAATTTCGAGAACTTGTAATTACAGCTACTAAAAGCTATTGCTGTTATGCTATAAAAGAGAAGGAAAACCACAATCATTTTAAATATTTTCCACAAATACGCCATTTTCAGCAGTGCTGCGAAATTTATCAATGTTTATCCTATTTCCAGAACGGTTTGAGATATGAAGTGTTGTAAACGGCAAAATAATTTATACGTCGATTGCAAACCATACAAGTTACTAGATATGATATTTATCTCAGCGTTTATTCCAAATAAAGCATTTAAAAAAAATCAAATTTCCAATCCCAAGAAACTTCGTTTCTATTCATTTGAAACAAGTCATACCATGACCATGGTATGTAACACTAAGATACTTTCGATGTGCATTATCCTGTCCTGTTAACCTCCGTTGTGCTGTATGTGTATGTGTTAGAGGTTCCAAACTTCGGATGTTTGTGATACTATAACATCCTTAGTTTGGAACACTGAATAATAGAAGTGATATTTGAAGTTTTCCTTTGACATGTTGATTTGAAGTATGTGATAATCTTACGTAGTGCTATTTGGAAAAAAATATATAACTATATTGAGTTGGCAACACTGTTTTGGGGTGTTTCTGTTTAATACATGCAAAGATGTCCCCCTCCTTATAAACTCGCTTTTCTCTCTTCGTTTCTCCGTTTGGACATTATAAATGGTCCACCCTATATACTTTGATACCCTTGCGTGCGGTCGTGGTTACGTGGGCTTTGTGTGGTGGTTAAACTTAGTGTGCGTGACTTTTCTCGGTGTTCCACCGTTCCTTCCCTCCTTTCTTTATTCCACCATTTCATTCATCACCGTTTCGTTTAGCTTTCGTGCATAAACGTGGGACGTTAAACTAAAATTTCATTTCATGTCCTTGAATAACCTAGAATATGCATTTAGCGTGAAAAGAACAAACTATTGTTCTTTGCGAGCGAGGAAATCATTCTTAGATCTGATTACTTCCAGACATACATATGTTCTCTCCATAGGACAAAAGGTTATCAGTTAATAGAAATAACCCTTTCGTTTTATAAATTCTTTGTATTAAACTGTACACTCTGTTAACACTGATAAAATTTTCATCAAAATAAAATATATGGCAACATACAAAACATATTTCCTTGTATAATAAAAAAATAACAGCCTTCAAAATATGTATATACAAAATGATTTTAACCCAAGAACCCTCCATTTCCTCTGTACCATCCATTTTGTTCTGCCTAGAAACCACAGAACCTGAAAAATATGAACAACACATTAGGAGCAATTTCTACAAACGATAATGTCTGGAACTAATTGGTTTCAATTTAAATTCCCTTTATATCAGAAATTGTTCTCGAACGTGAAATTTGTACCAGTAATAAAACCTATTTTGACAAAGACGCAGCTTTAGTGCGAAAAATGTTTACACAAGTGATTATTAATTTTTTTTCTACATAGGGAGGCATGATTAACCTGTAAATTATTTACCTGACTATAACTGCAAACTACGATAATGGACTGAAGAAAAATATACACTTAAAGAGCTATTTTCTCACGAAATTTCAGCCTACAATAAATTATCATCTTGATTATCTCGCAGTTGTTGCGCATATTCATATATTTTACTGTATTTGGCTAAGTGTTCACTGCTAGAAAAACAAAGAAACTACTTTTACCTTTCAGTAATTTATTTTATTACAAAAATATACTCTTCAGTTAAGATTACGAGGAATACACTTCCACAAAATGAAACTGGAATAAGCACATTGCAAGATGATCAAACAGTGTTTTATATTATGAATACCCCATTTAGGAAAAGGAAAGAGATAGGGGCAACAATAAGAATGCTAGAGAAAGAATCTTGAAGACTTTTTCAAAAACTTTAAACAATGACTATCCCTTCTATAAATTTTAAATAATGATTATCTTTAAAAAAAATGGAAGACATATGGAAAGCAGATCACAGCAATTTGGCTACAGGCATATCATTTGAAGTACTTACCAACTTTCTGTATAAAAATTGTTGGAAGTACCGCAGGATTCTGAAACATATATTTTTGGATAGCGCACATATTAGTTCCTAAGTGAAATCTTGACCCGCCTACAGTGGGTCCCATAGTTTTTAAGCTATAGACCTTTAAAGTTCATTTTTTCATGTTTTTTCGAAAGGAAGCATTTGTGCTCCCGGGTTGGTCTATGCTTTTTATCTTATCTTGGTGTCAGAAACCACCTTCCAAACGCTATCGGTGTTGTTTTGAAACACCTGTATATTTTATATATATATTATAATGTGTTCCATATGCTAAATTAATAAATACTAAAATTCTTCCCCTTTGGAGCGGACTTCTACAATTCGTGTCAGTACACGAGACATTACATATAGCAAGAAGCCCCAAATACGATATGTCAGTTTCTTTAATCTTGACTTTAACTTCCAAAATCATATTTCGAAGACAATGTCTGGTTAGATGTAATATGTAACAAGTAATTATTTTATCAAATCAGAATAAATAAAACCGCACACAAAAATAAGGAAGATATGTAACAACCTGTCAAAGTTTTGATCGTGCTGCTTCCACCATTTCAGTCCACCACACCGGTCGCTGTAAAGCATTTGGACTGTGAAGAACGGCTGTCTGAAGATTCTTATACACCTACGAAAAAGCCAGCATATCATTAGGATTTCAATGCAGTTACATATATTTACAGTATTTTTACGTACCTTTGATGCATCTTATTAAGAACTCAGTATAAATACGTTTATTAATACATATGTATACATACAGTGTGCTATTCTAATTTTTTTAACAACCTGATGTTCTAAAAATGGCGCCCACGGAGTACAAGGCACTATTTTACAAGTCAAAAGAAAGCAAAAAATATATATACAATTGTATACCCTTCTGGCTCTTGTTTGGAAACGCGAATTGCAAAACGTAGCAACGTCGCAGATAAAGAACCATAGAGCAGGTGTATTACTCTCTCATAATAGTTACATTGGTTCTTTCCAGATGACAGTTATCTATTGAAATATTGGTCGGTGTTTGATAAGCATTTGTTGCAGGGACTGGTCAGAAACGATTTGGTGACTTTTATGGTATTTTCGTTGTCTTTAGTAGATAATTTCCAAGATTATCTCATTACAATCCCAGAATACCGTAATCGTTACCCTGCCAACAGAAGAAACAGAACGTGCTTTTAAGCGGAGGTCTGGTCTGTGCCTCTGTCTTTCAGATTGAATTTTTGTTTACGGACTAAAGTAGTACAGGATCCGTGTTTAATCAGTTATTTGTTGCCAGTATAAAAATGCCCATAATGACATAACAGCTCCTCAAGTTGATGACACGTGTCATATACATGTGCAGTTCCTGCTTCGGTCACAAAGAGCTGAAACTTTGATATGAATCGATTCAACAGAATCTCATAATCTGTGTTGTACTAATCAATACCTATATTTAGACTGACTTCGAAAATAGTTGCTCATCTGTTTTCCTACACGACATTCTCTATAACAGTGACAATAACGTCATTTACAGCTGTCTAGGTGTCTACTAGGAATATTTCCTAGTATGTATTGCAACTAAATCAATCAACTCAATGATAAACTGTACTTCTGAAGTCTGCAGACTTGGCAAATAATACCTGTAATAAAATCAAAACAGTTTTTTACCTTCTTTAACCACTGAAAAAAGGTAGAAACTGCTTTGATTTTATTATAAATTAATGTATAAAAATACAATCGTTTACTCCTTGTAGTCTTTAATGATTTAGGATCTTTTACCACTCTCTTTTCACAGAAAGAAAATAATGAATTTTTAAAATTAACCACATCCTACATATTTTCAAAATTAACATACAAAAAGCACGTCTAAGACTCAGATATAAGGTAAGTCATATTGGCCGGCGCTAACTAATATCATTTGAATATATTACGACTTGTTGCACGTAAGTATTAGTTATCAGTCCTGTATTATTCAACAACACACTAATTTCTAGAATTTCGGATTATTCCTCGTATTTATTGATTCAATTTCACCTGCTTATATCCTGTAAACATGACTGTCAACATCCTTACCTCTCCATTAGAATGTCCAAGAGCAGAATTGAGAATAAAATCTGGCGGTGCAATTGCATCTACAAGAGCGATAGCGTCTGGCTTCAGCTGAGTACACAACTGTAGAATTCCTTCCTTCAGAAGAGCTCCAGCATCAGTCCCAACAGCATATCCACCTGAAACCGGAATGAAACATTAGGATGTGACTTATTTCGTGTGTTACTCTTGTATATATTCTGGCATACTATGAGCAAAACAATTCAAGATAATATTCCTTTCATCTCGTTTTCAAGAAAATATCCCTTTGTTGACCTACATTATTCCACATACGAGTAAAAGTCCCCATCCTACTTATATAATCAAATTATAGAGTAGTAACAGGTGGTTGTATATATATATAGCTAAAATTTACAATTTATGGTTTTGTTAAGGAGTGCTATGAAGGCACTTTATCATTTCTGGTGGAACTATTCATGTACAAACACGACCTGGATATCCACATTTATTCTTATTTATTAAACAAGGCAACAAAAATAATCCTAGTAACTACTGTTTCATAACGCTAATCGTAGTATCTTCGAAAAATCATAAGATACTACCTGAAAAAGCAACTTAAGTATTTCGAGTTTTGTAACTTATTTAGTCGTCAGATAGAAGCGTCGGACGATATTCCCACGTGTGGCCAAAAGTCACCGTGGAATATTACAAACTACCAAATCAGCTTGCCCTATTTGATCTGATGGTCACTAATACACATGTCCTCGACTCCATGAGGACATGACCAAGCAATCTCCAAAATGAGACAGGTAACTCACCAAAAACAACCAAGGTGGAGAGAATTACAAGCTTTGCAGTTCTTCCAAGCTTGACATTTCGGCATCCTGTAAAACTGTATTCGGCATTACGAAGCATGACTTGTGAAACACAGGACCCAAAAACAGACCGTTGAACACATAAATAAATAAATAAAAATAAAAAAAATTAAAACGTATATCGAATTGAGAAGCAATTAAGCTTAATTGCGTGGAACTGAATGAAATAATTAAAAGTTGCAAAAAAAAGTAAAGTGAAGGTAAAAGTCGAAGGTGAGGAGAGTTTCTGGCCAAGGTTTATTACCAAAATTTTACAACTACTTGAATTCTTTCAATTTCCGATTTACAATAAGCAGATAATAAGTCTTGGTTAACAATTTTTTTTTTTTCCTGTAGTGACGTCAAGAGCAACGGTCTCGCAAGCGGCAACGAAAACAAGCGGTTATCAAGATGAACAGCTTCCATGTGTAACAGATCTCCCAATAATTAAGATGAATAAAGTTACGAATCCTTGTCCCAAGGTCCAAGGGGACTGGTATGGAACATAAGCAAAATTTTAAAAACGGTACTTCATACTTTCACTTGAACTGTGCTATTTTCAGCTTCCTGTTTTTAACGGAAGTACATTATTCAGACCGGAAGTTAATTTTTTATATACAACATGGTATTTTTCAATATGGTTTCGGATAGTATATGAAAAAATAGGAAGTTTTCTTTGAAATATTTTTGTGAAAAATGCTTTTAAAGATCTTTAAATAACCTTTGAAATTGACTGTTTCCTCAATGAAGTATTAGTTTCCAGATCATCTGTACACCCATCTGGAAATTTGAATACGTAAAATAAAGTTTTAGAAACGGTATTTCATGTATTTGGCTATACTCGATTGAATTGTGCATATAATAGAACCATTTCTTTAATATGTACTACTCGCTGAAAAAGAGGAAGATAAATGGCACAAGTTACTTGGTGTAGTTATTTACAAAAGTATTTTTGAGTATACAACTATGATCTGTGCAGTTCAATATATTTCTTGTAAGTACTTGCAACCCTAACTGTAGCCGACAAGAAGAGAAGCAGGACACAAGATTGTCGCACGCAAATTAAAGTGCATTAAAAGATTTTTTTAAATAATGTGATTATTTACAGATAGTAAGCGAAAAAAGTAAGAATGACTGTTAGAATAACAATAAGACAATGGCAAGCTCATTCTTTCTGGGCGAAATTTCTTGCGATACAGTAAGTTTACCAACATGACTCAAAACTGTTGTTGTTACTGTGGTTCCACGAGATCTATTGGCCTATGATCTGTGTGAGGAGTTCAGTGAATTCTGGGTGTGTAATTTTTTCTTGATTGACAGCAAATAGGAAAAAAATACTGACAATAGATTAGTTGCATTGACATTACTATAATTGAATCACCACTGTTTAGTTCGATTGTTTTCCTATTTTTTCCTCCTTTCTTGGTCCGTAGCAATTACCGTATTAGTTGCAACAACGCGCTGCACGATGTCACTGAATGTCTTCCGTTCTACTACTTTCTAAAAGTGAAATGGAGTTTAATAGTTTGATGGTCATCGCTCCACACGGGGAGTGTAAGTGTGTGTGCGATCACAATCTGTCTCTCAATCCCGGATGTCTATAACTAACTCTATGGTCTATGGAACCCGGAGGTTCAATGCTGCGTTCACAAAAGCCCTCCACTGACCTATCCTTAGCCAACTGGATCCAATTTCTACTTTGTATTCCTATTTCTGAGAGATCCATCTTAATATTGACCTCCCATCTGCGCCTTGGTCTTCCTAATGGTCGTTTTCCGATTGGTCTTCCAGTTAAGACTTTGAAAGCGTTTCTACTTTCTTCCATTCTGGCTACATGACCTGACCCCCTGAGCCTCCTAGATTTGATAACCCTAACAGTGTTTGGTAAACAGTATAAATTACGTAATTCCTCGTTATGAAGTTTCCACTATTCGCCATTTCAGCTCCTCTTAGGTCCGAATATTCGTCTCAGAATCTTGCTCTCAAATACTTTCAGCCTGCGTTCTTCGCTCAGAGTAAGTGACCATGTTTCGCAACCATACAGAACAACAGGCAATGTTGTTGTTGCATATAAGTTTGGTACTGTACTGAGGATGTGGTTAGTTGTTTCTCAGAAGTGCTTGCTCGCGTGGTTCGTGACATGTCAGTGTATCATCCATCGTTAGTGTATACGATGGAAGGTAGAGAATTCCCACAGCATATACTCCCTCCTCTGTAGTGCCTACACTACCTAATGCCTAGATAAATACAAGAACTAAATAACAGAACCTTCCAATAATAGGTTACGAATCTGTTGAAGGAACATGTATTATTCTATTTTTATTTTATTATCTTTTCAGTGCATTCCACTATAATCTTGGAATGCAGCTACTAAGTTTTGTGTATTGATGACGCCATTTTGTTTGAAACACATTACGCTGAATAAAGAAATCAATCAATCAATGATAATAATTAATCAGTTCTTTATTTAAGTAACTCCTCACCTTGATAAAGGACTCCCAGCTGCCTTTCTAGACTCCAAGCTCCATACAAAGAACAAAGTTTTGAAAGAACGGACTTAAGAGGAGCATCCAAATCGCTCGTTGCTATTGTGGTCCGAAATGTTTCGATTATAAAATGCTGGAATAGAAAATACATTCATCTAAATCAGTACAAAATTTATACAGCGGCATTCAAAACTCAATATACTCAGATTTGTAAAACATTTTTACGCGCATACATGATCCTGCGTTCGGTGTAAAATCTCACTTACTTTCTATTTTCACCACTATATTCATTGAGCATCTTCGGTAAAAGTAAGTACAGTAAACCATCAATTTAACGCACGTCGAATCAACAAATTTTGGGTTTAACAGACAAAACGTGAATAATGTAGCATATGTAGTTAGGAGAAAGAAACTGTTGAGGCAAAAACTTAGATCAGATTTTTAAAAGACGCGGCGACGGAATGCGATTATAATATGAAACTAACCACCACCAGTGAGACGGAATTTTGTGATGATTCATACGCAAGGGTGTTGGAACTGCCAATCTCCATGAAACTGCGTTGAGCTCTGGAGAAAATGTCAATGAAGATGCTATTCAACAGTGGCTAAACATGGACGAAGGTGACCCAGATTACCAAATTCTCAGCCAGGAGGTCATATGGACAATAGCATCTCGTATGTAAAGAGATCTGGAAGTGTTAGCTTATTATGAACATTTGAAATGAAATGACATTTTTGAGTTTTACGTTCCATGGTTATGCCGGCTAGGCTAAAGGAGACGGTGAAGATGAGAAATGAATGAAATGGTGGAATGAAGAAAGTGGGAGGAAACCCACGAACACGGTCTTTGTCCACCAGAAACTTCACTTGGCGGGAGCAGGGTTTCAACCCAGGACCCCCTGCACCAGAGGTGAACGCTCTACCACTGAGCCACCACATTATGAACATTTTAAGGAGTTTAGATCTTTGATTATTAAGAAAGAACATGCAAATGCTTCCCTTTCCGTATAAGAAGTAAATTTCTTTAACATCTCGTACCAACCTACCTATGCAGTAGTAATCTCCCCTTCTTTACATGCTTCCGATATTACTACATTGTAGTGACTTTTGCAGTGCAACGTTTAGAATGACATAAGTTCTAACTTATTTAAGATATTCGCGTTGGATTTTTTCTCCATTTATCTTAAAAAGGATGCTTTGGCGGTGAGAGTTAAGAGCACGGTGAAGCAGCGATTTAAAGGTTAATGAATTTTACAGTCTGTGTTTCTTATTCTTTTTTAAAAACGGTAGACCCGGGTTCGATTCCCGGAGGGAGCTCATGTGGTTCGGATTCCACGTTAATCAGTAGGTCCACGTCTCATATAGCCTCGCTGCTGAAAGGGACGCTAAACTATTTGGTCTAGGAATTAATTCGTGCGGTTGGTACGCACACATTGAAGCTGTAGTACAAACACAAAATACATAAATACCTTAAGAAAAATATTGTCCATCGCTAGCCACCACTTTCGCCCATCTGTCAGGCAATGTACGGATTCCGTGGCGAAAGAAGTCCTCATCCTTGGAAGCGATCCAGTCAGAGACCCATGTTTCGATATCTTCTGAAGAAGTAAACCGCTGTCCAATCAAATCGTTGTTCATGCAATCGAACAAGTAGTAGTCCGAAGGAGCAACGTCTGGTGAATACGGCGGGTGGGGTAAAACTTCCCATCCGACATTTTCTAAATAGGTTTTGACCGGTTTTGCGACATGTGGGCGAGCGTTATCATGTTGAACAATAAGTTTATCATGTCTGTTCTCCCATTCTGGTCGTGTTCTGGCCAGAGCTTGCTTCAAACGCATTAATTGTCGTCGATAACGTTCTCCATTCATAGTTTCACCCGGTTGCAGCAGCTCATAGTACACCACACCTTTCATATCCCACCATATGCACAGCATAACCTTTGCACAGTGAATATCTCGTTTTGGTTGTGATGGACCTGGTTCACCTGGTTTCACCCAGGCCTTTTTTCGTTTAGGGTTCTCGTAATGGATCCACTTCTCATCACCCGTAATAATTCGATGCAGAAACCCCTTTCTGCTCTGTCGTTGAAGCAGCAATTCGCAAATGGTTTTTCGTCTTTCAACGTCTCTGTCTTTCAATTCATGTGGAACCCAATGTGACATCTTTTGAATCATTGCCATGGCTTTCAAGCGTTTGGAGACTGTTGTTTGATCAACGCCTAATGCTGCTGCAAGTTGTTCCTGCGTTTGACACGAATCCTGCTCGAGCAATGCTGTCAATTCTTCGTCTTGAAATTTTTTTGGCTGTCCAGCTCGCTCTTGGTCTGCCAAGCCGAAATCACCACTTCTAAACCGTGCAAACCACTTCTGACACGTTCGCTCAGCTAGAGCATGGTCACCATACACTTCCACCAAAATACGATGACTTTCAGTCGCACTTTTCCGCATGTTAAAGTAATGCAGCAGGACACCCCGCAAAAACACTTTATCAGGCACAAATTGCGCCATGTTCACTTAACTACAAACTGGTGTTGTTGACGCTTTAATCCACTGCCCTATACTACGAACGATACGCGATGACAGGGGTTTGCAACACATGTGTGGATACACGGAACTGTGGGACGCTCCGTTCGTTGCGCCATCTCTTGTCCACCCGCACGAATTAATTCCTAGACCAAATAAAATCAACTCAACTCTTTTTTAAAAACTTCAAATTAGTATCTTTTAACGTTATTTAATTTTGCCGTGTATGTACTTTTTGAGACACCAATATAAAGGCTGAGGAGAACTGCAAATCTTGGTTTCAGTTTAACCTCCCACGATTATGCCCTTAGGTTATGGGAAACGATGATTAAGGCAAGTGAATGATGACTGAAGAATTGGTGGAATGAGAGTGTAGGAGGAAACGGAAGTACCCCGAGAAAACACATGGACACAATGTTGTTCACCACAAACGTACTTGGGCGAGTATCGAACAAGGATCCCACGCATCAGAGGTAAACGCTCTACCACTGAGCCATCGCGCCCCTAATGAGAATTCTAAGAAATTTGATAAACGCCAGCTGCATCCAATGGATTCGAGAAGAAACGTTTTGCAATTCTTTACTTTAGTTTTAATGAACAAAATTCTTACAAAATGCAAAAGTTTCAGCTTTCATCCATTGGACGCAGTTGTGTTTATTAAGTTTTTTATTCTTCTTCTTATTATTATTATTTTTAAATTTAACATCCGACGTCACGATGATCATGATATTGTACGAAATAGTGTAATGAAGAAAGTGACAGAAAATCCACACATAGTGTTTGTCCACTACATAGCTACGTGTACTTATCGAAAGTTAGTATCGACAGACCAAACGCACCAGAGATGAACGTTCTACCACTAAGCCACAGCTAACTCACTTTTTTCTAGTTCTTACCTTTATACGTAAGTGTGATTCTCACTCAAACAGGTCAGAATTAAAGAACATGAAAGATACGCTATATTTAATGATGGCCCATATTTAGGCCTACCAAAGCAATTTAAACTCACCACAGCCATTTTTTTTTTTTTAAAAAAAAAAGACGAATGGGAAGTATTTGAAACATTTTCAGTCGTGCCACAGTCAACATACTAAATTCAGAAATCAACAGTTGACTGAATATATATTGATGTATAAAACATTTACAGTTAAAAGAAAAATGCACGTGAATAAAGGATAAGTTTAAAACTACAATACAAACAAAGTAATAACGTTGTAATGACATAGCCCTGTTTACTTGAAAGTCACTGAAAAAAGAAAACTGTACGGAATCATTTATGCTGGTGAGTGTAGAATGGAAAACCTTTAAATTATCAGTAAATTATAACATATATAAAAAAGAAAGCAGCGTCAAAGAATGTCAACTGCATTTAAAAACGGACAATTTATAGAATGAACGAGCATTCTACCATAATTGTAAGATAAAGGCCTACGACCATTTATCATAATCGTTTATACCTACAAGGAATCCTATTCTAAATTTCTACTAGTTATTATATAGAGCAAAATGCAAGGTCAACTTAATGTAATATATATATATTCTTTTTTCCATTATTTACATTTTGACTTCTGTGTAACAAACTGCTGAACAAATTTGAATTTACAAAGCAAATTACAAGCTTTGCATGTCATTTTCAGCGGCGAATATGAAATAGAAATCCAACCAAATTCAGTACATCTATAATTAATTGCATTGCATTCCATTCCATATTATTATTATTATTATTATTAATATTACATAGTTATGAAAAATTATCGTAAAATATCAATGATTCCCGTATATTATAAATAACATATAGATGAAATGCAAAAGTAGAAAGTGTAACACGACAATTATATTAAGAAAAAATGTACTTTTTTAAAAAATCATTTTACAGACTGTCAAGGCATGTAACTTTTATTATGCTGTCAAGAAACAAAGTCTCGAAATTACCAGTCTACGAAACGAAACTTGATTTTTATTGCAAAAATCACATTATTTAATTTCACACAACAAATATTTCTTAAGTCACATTCTACGGGAATGCTACGTGGGTCTAGTTAGTTTTTAAAATTTTTTCAACTTTTATATAAAGCACAAACTAAAAAAGAGATCCATATTTAATCAAATAATTCCTGTTATTGATTGAAAATGTTAGTGTAAACGAAAAGATCTAATTTCAAAGTTTGGCTTTCGGCTTGAAAAGCAGAAATAATAGCATGAGAGAGAATCAACTGACTACGTGTCACCCACATCATTATCTGACCGAACAGGCACATTGTAGGCTGTAATGTCACACAGTTTAATTTTCTAAGGTATGTACAATGCTGTAATAATTATCTCTAATAAAGAGGAAACTTACTTCAATGAATGCCAACGAGAGTTCTCTAGCAAAATACACTTGAGAATTGTTTTTGGCAGTGAAAGGGTCCTGTCCTTGTTTCAACTGAGAGCCCAGTCTTTGTTCCGTTGATTGCAACAGCCAACAGACCAACCATTTAAATGCATTCACCAGAGCTACAAAGACGGAAAACAATAGTTATTAGTCTGATTAAGCCTTTCTAATCCTATAAACCATTTAAAGTTATTTAATACTAGCAAATGTCCTCAGGTATTACTTCTTCTATACTTTTTATATAGAATTCGTCTGAATTCAGTCTCGCACAAAATTCAAACGCTCACTCACTTTTCATTATTCTAAACCAAAAGCCTAAATACCAAATTTCATGTCTCCAAAATACGGACATGTTATTATAATAATTGTAATCTCACCAGGGGGGGAAGGGGGCACGGTGGCTCACTGGTAGAGCACTAATCTCTAGTGCGTGGGGTTCCTGGTTTGATCCACGGTTAAGTAAGTTTCTGATGGACAACATCGGTTCATGGGTTTTCTCGAGTATTCACGTTTCCTCCCACTTTACAATTCCACTAATTCTTCCATCATCATTCACTTGCCTTAATCATAGTCTCCCTTAGCCTAATGGGAATAATCGTAAAATGTTTAACTGAAATATTTCATTTCGTTTCACTTCATATTTTTGTAACTCCACCCCATTTTCTTCCCTTCTAGGTCAAATATCAAAAAACAACTGAAACACATTATTGTAAGTGAGAAATCCGATACCAAATTTTAATGCCTCTAACTCTCAGAGGTTCCAGGTTATGGGCTCTTATTTTAATATTATAATCCTCGCCCATTTTTTTAAATACCTTCTTTTCTACATCTAATATTAAGAAAGAAAAAAAAGAATAAAACTATGAAACACATTTCTAATTTTTTAAATTATAAGTCCAAATAACAAATTTCATGTTTTTACCCTTGAGAGATTCAGAGATATAGGAATCTTATTTCCCACCACTTTTTCCTTCTCGTCCCTTTTTCTTCCTTTCTAGCTCAAATATCAAAAAACGCTGAAACACATGTCTAACTATTTGAAATTAGAAGTTCATATACGTATTGGGGAACAATTTTTCGACTAAACCCGAGAGGATATTGGGATCTGAAAGTGGTTATGGAAAAAGACAGATGCTTATTTATGTATATTTTTATGTTCGGCCAATAGCATATGTTGTAACTACTATCGGCAAGTGTAACAGTAATTTCTTGGGAATTATAAACATGAAGTTCATATATGTTTTGAATTTAAATAAATGCAAACTGTTAGTGGAATTACTCCAGAGGTTTGCTTATTAACTAATACACATTAATTGTCTATGTTTCTTCATGAGTGAGTTCAGTTAATTCATTCACGTTACATAATTTAAGAATAACAATAAATTTCATGTCTCGACAATCAGATATTCCAAGATTTGGACATTTTAATATAATAATTGCCACTCCTATCCCCTTCCCTTCAGAAGGTAAATTATTTCATTATTCTAACAATGGAATATACTTATATAAAAGAGAACGCTCCTACCTTGTTAAATTACCCGTGTACATTAACAAACCCCCCTAAATAATTACCAACAACAACAGCACATGTCTTCTTAAGTAAACACAATCACTACCAGAAGCAATCACTTTCCCTTCACACAAATAAGGTCAGTTTACTTTCATCAAGCATAATGTGTGTTTCTTACGAACAATTACCTTTTTGTAACGGCCTATGGAGTACAAATGGTCGAATTCTGAAAAATAAATTTTACTGACAGGAGAGAAGTGGAATAACCCTGAGGAAATTTCTGTTCGCATGATCTGAGTTTCTATTCTATTGTGCCACGAACGTCAATCTATTCGTGGTAACGCTCATGCACTTCTCTCAAAGAAAAGGTACACTTCATGATAACAAATCTCCAATACTCCGACATCATAAATAACAACGACGGAAGTTCCTCTTATTATCGACCTCACCACTTGTAGAAGTTACCAACATGAACAAGTATGAAAAGTAAAAATAAACTTTTATTGGGGAAACGACTTTTATCTCACCCTGAGTGTACTTACTTTCTGGCCTGAGAATCTCCTTCACTGTTCGGGCTGTTAACCTCGTTTGTAAGATGCTGTTGGCGTCTGAGAGAAAGTTGGCTGACCCGAGAGGTGTGCTAATGGCTTGTTTCTTACTCTTCGCCCAGAGATACAGAAGCCAATTGCTTGTCTGTTGTACAAGAACATTGTTGTCTCCTTCGTAAGTACACGACGCATCGTTATCATTTCGCAGATCACCAAGACCTGACACTACAATAATAAAATGGATAATACATTCACTTCAATCTTCAATACAAATTATATTGAATTCAGCACATTTAAATATTAAATAAACAGGGTGTCTACTAAAATTCGAAAATTAAATTTCGTGACCTTTTCGTGACCTTTCCTTCACCAAACATAAAGTTTCGAATCTAATAACAGTACCTATATTCTCCAGGCTGTCTCCTGGAGGGATAAAAACTTGATGTCTACTCATAGTTGAATAAACTGGTTATATGCGTAGGTGATTTCGACAATGCGATGCGATGCGATTTGCATCACCACTACTTAATGATCCCAGCTGAAGGACAATCTCAAGAGCGACCTTAGCTGCGAATTAGGCCGAGTTTTCATGCATGCGATAGAACCGTGCTTTGCTTGCGATTTGGTAGCGTCTGAAGCCGACCACAGACATTTTTGGCGGTGAATTTTGACGTTTTCTCTCTACTTATATTTGTACAGATTAAAAAAGATCGTGACCCAAAGGCTAAATTTCTTGACTTTCATGATGAGTGTTTTTTGATTTCATGACTTTCGTGACCAACAGACACCCTGATAAACGTGTATTATTTAAAATCAACTATACTAAATTTTATAATGGTGTTCCATCTATTTAAAAAAAAAAAAAATCCCCTCGACAGAAAGTCATTTTTATTTCCTATATTTCTACGTGGTCTAGTAGGAAGAGATCTAGTCTGATATGGTGCGAAGGGTTCCTGATTCGATCCGACGCCATTATCATTCCAGAGGTGGTTTGTGAAGAAGTCACATCGGTAAAAATTAGTTTTATCACTTCAAAATAAGAGGAAAACTCACTAATGTACGAGGAAGAATCAGAAAATAAGGTTACATGACCGATATTTCTGGAGCTTCGTCTGATATAGAGGAATGAGGAATGTGCAGTAATTTTAATACATGGAGTTGGCAACCGTGCAGTTTCAGCCAAACGCCACCTATGGCGCTAGTTGTAGGTAAACACAAATGGCGACTCGTTTGGAAAACTGGTCTCGCGAAGAAGTCCGCTCAGTTATTCGATTTCTGTGGGCAAAACATATAATCGCTGCTGAAATCCACCTGCAGCTGGTACAGGTTTATGGAGAGACTGTAATGTCTCTCAGTATGTCACAAAATGGTATCAAAAGTTTGCGGCTGGTAAAGAAAACGTCACCGACGAGAAGCGTAGTGGCCGACCCAGCATGGTATCAACTGATTTGAACACAGTTCGCGTCAAGAAGCTAATTCAGGACAACAGAAGGATCACGTTACGGAGCACCTAGGAGGCTGTCGCTTCCCTTCAGACGAGAAGGTGAAACACTTCCTGACAACGTGACTGAACACGCAAGAACAGGATTTCTACGAGAAAATCTTCAAACTCACCCCACGATGCGACAAGTGCTTCAAACGATATAGAGGTTGTCAAAAAATAATCTAATGTATGTACTATCTGTTGGCTCTATTGGTTGTATGAAATAATATTTTTTAACAATAATACGAAGCCTGCAGTGAAATGGTATAATAATATTTCATTGCAGGCTTTGTAACCTTACTTTCTGATCACTCCTCGTACAATTTTCGTTTAATTTTTCCTGATATTAATTAGTAAGAAAGAACATAATGATATTCCTTATTTATACATTTAAAAAAACATTTTGAAGACACAGTATACCACAAGGATGTTAATTTATTTCTGATATTCGCTACCTTAACTACTACGTTATCAGCTGACATAATATTTGTTACCTTTTAAGTATCCGTGGCCACCGCAGGCTTCACGACATTCTTGAATACCATTTCTTGCTGTCCAAGCAGCGATGGGCTTCCCAGATGATGACAACGCGTGGATTTCAGCACCGAACTCAGACTGTAAAACAATAAAAGCATTAACTGTTTTATTTTAATGCTACTGCTTTTATGTTAAAAAAAAAAAAAAAAATCGGATGTACTCTAAGGCAATGTTTCTCAAATTCAAATCCATGGACCACACGTTCTCCTTGAGTCTCTTTATGGTCTTCTTAGATTGAATATTTTTCCAAGAAAAGACAAAGAAGAAGAAAAACAATTAAGAAAAAAATTGTAGAAAATTACATATCTCACATCATAGCTGGAATCTCAGACAGGCAAAGATTACACAATTGACTACGGTAAATATTATACAAATTCTAATACTTATAGGGGCCGCGATGACTTAGTGGTAGAGCATTCATCTCTGGTGCATGGGGTCTTTGGTTCGATCCCAGCTCGCGCCAAGTGGACTTTATGGTGGAGAAACACCGTGTGCGTGGATTTTCTCGGAGTTTTCCGTTTCCTCCCACTTTCTTCATTCCACCATTTCATTCATTTCTCATTATCACCGTCCCCTTTAGCCTAGCCGGCATAACCATGGCACGTAAAACTCAAAGATTTCATTTCATTTCAATAGCGTGTAGGTTATGGCAGGGTATATACTGGAGTTGATTTGGATATTTCCAGTGTTCTGCTAGAAAAATTTCCAGTGTACTACGATGAACTGGAAAGATAAAAAGGTGAGTACTACATATGATTGTATGCTGTGATATTTACACTCTTTAAAATATAATGAAAAAGCAGTTTTCTCCAATTTTCTAATAGAAAAACTTATCAAAAACTAATGGGTTAAATAACACACAAAGAATAAAAAGTAATTGACTGGACTGAGACTCGAACCGGGTACCTCTGGCATACCGTGCCGATGCGTTGACCATTACGCCACCCAGTCCACTTCCCAGAAATCAACTCATTCTCTCACTCTCGAGAAGTCGAAGAAAAACAAAATACAATAAAGTACATGTTTTCTGATCATTATTTCCCCCAGAATGCCTGTCCTGGTACATAATTACCTTTTTTCTTTTTCTTTCTTTCTTTTTTTGTGTATGTGTATGTGTGTGTGTTGCCCTCTACTCACCCCTCACAGCCAACTATTTCCTCACCTGGTTCACCATAGGCACTATTATTATTATTTTATTATTATTATTTTATTATTATTATTATTATTATTATTATTATTATTGCATTAGTAGAGTAGGATGGTCCCAAGTTCATTCTAATAAAACTGATTCCTATTTCAAAAAAAGTTTGAAAAGCGGTGTCATAACGTAGAAGATCTGACAATGTAAGAGGTCAGAGTCTGCTGAAATCATTGTGCCTACGTACGCAGATATACGTACAGAAGGTTGTTCCCTGTATATAAAACTATTTTTTATTCAGTGCTGCCACCTAGCGTATCATGCTGGAACTATAGAGTCTGCTGGCGGGAGTAGTGTTGTTACGTTTGCGATTGGTTGAAGATGCGTGAGTGTTGGTACTGTTATCAAATGCCGCCGAACATCAACTGATATTGAGAGGGTTACGTAATGGCCCTTTTCCATGGTCAGTTTTCGTACGTAAGCATTGTGAAACAGTGTCGGATTAACACTTGGGGTGACTACTGCGAAAGCTATTGTGGGCCGTTACACACAACAGGCTTCCCCTGCGAAACGTTCACCCACGAAACCACTAGGAGAACGGCTGTAAGCCAAGTGACATCAGTAGTGCTAAAGAGAGATTAGTCCAATGGCGTTCCAAGAAAATCCCCGACGCAATATGATATGGGCGACAGATTTCACCTCGCACCGTCAACTGTGAACAAAACAATTTGCAAGCACCTCAGGTTGAAATGTGTGCGGAAGGCCCGTGCATACCACCTGCTGCCGCGTCACATTGTCGAACGTAAGACGAAATGCAGGAAACTGTATGAAAAGGTACACTCATGTCCTTATTGTCGCATGCCTATAGATATGTTGTTGCACGAATATAATTTGATAACAAATTCGCCCGGTATTTCTTATAATGTTAGTATATGTATAATCGTCAAAGACGTATATGTGGCAAATTTCATGTCAAAAGAGCAGTAAATAAGAACAATAAAACGAAAATAAAACTTTCTTGTCCATTTAGCAACATTTTGTTTTACTCATTCTAATTTTCGTATTTATAATTCTTTTCCTATGAAATTCACCACAAATATATATTTCCCGATTATACACATAGTATCAGTATTAAAAGTACTATGAAAAATCAATATTAAATTATATTCTTACAAGAAAATAGTTATAGATATGCGACAATCATTTTGGACATGAGTATGCCTGGCAGGTTCCAAATGGAACAAAAATCGTTACAATGCATGAATCATATATCCACATTCGATGCCGGTGGTCACATTGGGGCTACCACATACAGTGACATTGACGGCAAGGAGCACAGCAGCTTCATTCGTTAGTATAGGGAAACCTTTTCCCTCGTGGCTTTATGTTCGTTACAGAACTCGGATAAGATGGCAAGTTGATACACAAGGTAGACAAAAATGTGAAGATGAAAGCAAGATTCTTTCAAGAATCCATTCTGACACCTATCTATCAGAGAGACATCTCACAATTGTATTGAATGGACGCGAACCAGATAATGGTCCATATGGACAAGGCTTCGAGTCATATCTTCAGAAGTCGCTACGTTTTTATCAGGAAATGGCAGAGGAATTAGGACTTCGTGTCATTCCGTTTGAAGAAATTCCTGTGAAAAGCTGATGCCAATCCAGCGGATTTTTGAGCATTTTGGACTGCTGAAACGACGTCTTTAACATCGACCGCGCACCCTGGACGGGCTCCGGAAAGCTTGAATGGAGGAGTGGGACAGAATTCCCGTGTCCGTTCTGCGCTGGGACTTGCTGCAATGGAAACTGCGATGCCGTGTGATAGTCCACAATGCTGGAGCTTCAATAGAACAGGTCGGTGGTGGTGGCGCGGTATCTCTTAAGGTAAGTACCCGTCAAAAAGGTCGGATATAAGGTGAACAACCCTCTGTATACTGAAGATTTATTTCAAAGATATAATACATCAAACAGAGCTCATTTTGTATTCTTTTCGTCGATTCTGTTATTCCCAATTTCTAACTTGTGGTTTTGATGAGCATAATTAACGAACAATTACTTAAACGACTTCGATCCGGAATTTAAACGACAATTTTAGTACAAGATAGCTATAGATATATTTTTTATATATATTTTTAATTAATCTAATTAATAACAGTGATAAATCTTACCAAGTCTGTTTCTTCCGATTTTGTTAACAACGTCAACTGGAAGTCAATAAAAGATTTGATGAGCTGTTCAGAAAACACTTTCTGAGCATATGCTGCTGCGATATACGGGAAAAGCCTCCATTGCTGAAAAAGAAAGGATAACAGACTATTCTACAATATTTCTTTGGTATTGGTATACAAAAATTTTTCATTTCAAGTGATTCATCCGGCAGACATGCCCTCCACAATTTACTTTTTGACGAAATTAAATTATTTGATTTGATTTTCAGTTGAGCGTCCCTTTCAGCAGCAAGGCTCTATGAGACGCAGACCTACAACTTAGTATCCGAACCACATGCGCTCCCGCCGGGAATCGAACCCGGGCCTCCCACACCAAAGCTGCGTACGCTAACTGCTTAGCTACGAGATGATTTAATCACAATTTACTTATAACACTTTCACAACAAAACGAAATGTACAGTCTGAAAAAAAAAAAAAAAACTTGTATATATCGTTTGTACATTAAATATTGTTTTGTCGATGATCAGGGTGTCTACTAAAATTCCAAAATGAAATTTCGTGACTTTTTCGTGACCTTTTCTTAACCAAACCACAAAATTTCGTAACATTCTCCAGAGCAAATTTGGGTGCGAATTGGGCCGAATTTTCATGCATGCGATAGAAGCGTGCTTTGCTTGCGATTTGGTAGCGTCTAAAGCCGAAAACAGACATTTTTGGTAGTAAATTTTGACATTTTATAGAACAAAATTTTCCAGTTTGTACCTATATTTGTACAGATAAAAGAAATCGTGACCCAAAAGCTAAATTTCTTGACTTTCATGACCGTTTTCTGATTTCGTGACTTTTTCATGACTTTCGTGACCGATAGACACCCTGATGATGTACGTTGTAAATTGAATTGAAATTACTGACCTTATATCCTTGAAAATCCAACTTATTTGTTACATGATTTCAGTAATTTCTGCTACTTTCTACAGTAACTTCCTAAACTGCTACACTAAACTTATTGTGTGTATCTTCTACAGTAATCCTGTGACTGTCCCGGGAGAGGACAACAACATGCTAAGAATGACATTAAATTATACAACACTTGTATACACGTTATGTAAAAAATTGAATTCACGATTTCATTGTTTTAAAACTTAGTGTCATTGGCAAATTATTTTTGTATGATATTTTCTTAGTACTGTCGTTGTCCTCACCGGAACAGTCACAGTATCAGAAGATACACATAATAAGTCTAGCGTAGCAATTGAAGAAGTTACTGAAGAAAGTGGCAGAGACTACTGAAATCATCTAACAAATAAGTTGTTTTTCAAAGATACAAGGTCAGTCATTTCAATTTATAAATATGTACCCTATAGAGTCCATTAGTAAACACTGTACGTTGTAGTTCAATCTACATATACTCCATCATAGTCTCTGCTAATTTCAAATTGGAGGTCTGCCTGCATTATGGAACCTAATTAAAATTTCAATACAAAAGTGATTTCATATTAACTCGAATGAATATTACGTACTCTTCAGGTTAATATGAATAAGTTTCGTACCGAGATTTTTAATCTGCAAGAATATTTAAGAAATTCATAATGGATCATTTACAGTGAAGCCCACTTATAACGAATTTCAAGGGACCAACACAATGAGTGAGTTCTTTATATCCGAACTTCGTTATAAACAAACTCATGTATTTTTCCAAATTATGGGAAAAACAAAGGATTAGATAACAAGCAGATACGTTCACAAAATAATACACAACAGTATAGCATTACACTTGAAGATAATTTTATTAATTGGGTTGTTATCTAACCTATGGTACATATTGCAATTCTTCCTACCTGTTCAATCACGCTTGAAGAAGTCTGTAATTTTCTTCTGAACCGTGTCTGCAGCTACTGTTCGTAACATCGCCGTTTCCATTTCCTCAAATACCCGAAATGCATTATCCGGCACTGTGTTGCTGTGTTCGAAAAGATAACATTGCAAGTTTTCCAAACTTTGGATCGCTTCTTTCGAACTCACGGGTTGTTTCCTCTTGTTTGTCATCTTTCAATCTAGTTATGCACAAACACGAGTTTAAAAAATCAACTTTCGGAGTGTTCCTACCTTACAGCTACCGCAAACGCACCCCTTTTTCTCCGCGTCCAACACAATGAGCTCCAGTGAAAACAGAGATTTATTTTTAACCTCGACCTTGAAACTTTGGTGCACGCGCGTTGCCAGAAATATCTGCACCCGAGGCGATCTGTTGTCATCCGAGTGGGAGGAGGAGGAGTGAGTCATGCCTGGCTTGCACAGCGATAACAGCTATGAAAAACAGTTTTAGTTCTTAAATGTTTTAAATAAACGGTGCTACAAGGATTTCATTTAAGTTTATAATATCCAATAATTCGATATTTCCGAGTTCGTTATATCTCAAAGTGGGCTGCACTGTAATTTCCCCACACTATAGTGTTCATTTCTAGCATGAGTTGTAAGTTGTAAACAGGGAAAAGAAAAATTAAAACAGACACTTTTAGCAACAGCAAACTTTAAGGACTGCTTTACGCTACTTTTATTTTCATTATCTAAAAAGAATAATGCATTTAAAGTTATGGTAATATGATGTAATTTCACTCATTAGTTCATTACTTTTTTTCTTTAATTACGGACGAACGGAGCTGTTGGATAAAACACCAATTCTGAAAACGTGTACCTAAAAGAACCACACTAAAAGTAGAATCTGAATTAGGTGAATCATGACTTGAAACAGAATCCTAAAATGTTTAAATAACATCCAACGTTCCCTTTAACACTCGTACTAAAGCTAACACAATAGCTAGTAAAATATAGAGTGAAATATCGCCATATCCGACATACTGTAAATGTTCTAAAATTCATTTTATTTGTGTGGAAGTTCAACAACCCTTCTCAGCATCAATTATATGTGAGACAAGAACTAAAGTAACCCCTTGGGATTTGAACCTTTTTTTTTTTTTCCACCCAGATTGAATCAAGAGGCTAGAGGAACTAGAAACTTCCTGCTGTGTATTTTAAATGATATTATATATATAAACTTTTTTCTCACCTGCAGTTGGTATTCAATTACAGGGAGTTCTTCGCCGTCTTCTTTCGGACCAAACTGCTTTCTGACAGCAGAGTATCTCACGGCAATTGGGACAGCCTTCCATAAATTAGCAACGCATAAGCCAATGATTGATACACGGCCTGACGATAAACTGCCTAAGGAAGCGCCTGCAAAGCACAAATCAACAAATATTAATTTCAGACTTGGAATAAAATGTAGATTATTTAAATGGAAAAAAATATTAATATGTACTGGACAACATGTATCATCATATTCTTAACATTTTCTGGCTATTCCTTTCACATACAAAAAAAATCTGGGAATAAATGCACCCTCATATTCCATGAATAATTTCATTTCTTTGGTGTGAGAGATCTGGGACCCATTGCTCGGAACTTCGTAACCACTTTCTAATAACCAACCGCTGTTACTTGCATAAACATGTTTAAGGGCTTGCAAAATTGTACAATAAATATCACTTACACCTTATCCAGAGCGCCAAAAATGTCAATCGAGTCATTCTTTGTTTGAGAACTTCTGTGAACAATATACACAGTTGAGCCTTATACCTTAGTTCAGTGATTTATTTGTGGATTTTGTAGAAGGGGGGAATATATATACAAGATTGTGTTCCGTATAATAGAACAACTTTAAAGTGGGGTTGGGATAATGCTATTTTTAAACCTATCCAGTTTGAAATTATTGTACTAGTTTGATAGGAGACTCCCAAGTTCATCATTTTTTTAAACTTAAAAAAAAAAAAAAAATTATGATAAATACGAATAGGTACGTTAGATAAGATTTGGTTAGATAGATTAGATTGCATGCGTTAGTTACCTTACTACTTTTTGTCCTACTGCTGAGGACAAATATAGAGCATCCAGTAAAAGCCCTATAGTTGCATTGCAATTTGCACATCTTGTCATAACAAGTGTCACATTCCTACGTAAAACGGTTTTCCTATGAGAAGTAATTCTTTATTCTGTGCTAATTTGGTCCTTAAAGACCAAATTCCCCGCCCGAACAATCAATACAACAAAAGGTAAGAGTTTACTTTGGGGAAACAGTAATAGGTACACATATACTTGCGCCTAATTTTATTAAGTAGATGGGGAAAGACGCTACTAAATGTCATTCCTTATTATCATAAGTGAGTTTTCGTACCATTTTGCTCCTTGTACTTAATAAAATTAGATTCAGGGGTGTGTGCACCTATCAATGTTCTGCTAAAGTGAACGTTTGGCCAACAAAAAATACTGGCATTAAAATGAATCCAGAATTGAAAAAAGACAGGAATAAGCTGAAGCATGATTTACGGCATGTTATCTAACACTGTCTTTAGAAATTAACAATACTTTCACACCGTACCTCACTTTAGCAATACGTAGAATAGTGTAGCAATACGAGGTTCTTTTACATCGGATACCGTCTTTTTCCCAGTTGGTTTGTTGGTAGTAGCATGATGTCATGATGTCCATTTTTTATCCACCTGATGGTATACTTTTCTGCATTGAACGAGGTAATATCTGGTCCATTAACATTTATGAAAATAATAAATTCGAGGGTTTTTACAGATAAATGTTCTAGTATCAGTATGTTGGAAGTTTAAGCTGGAAAAGCCTCTCTCACACTCTGCAGAAGAAACTGGAAGAACACTGATTTCCCTGTTAAGATTTTGTAGATTTGGGCCAATATTAGGTTTCCTCTTATGCTCTCGAAATTCCTGCAGAATTTTGGCTGAATCATCAGAGGAAAATTTTAATTTTAATTTTTTATTTTTATTTTTTATTTTATTTTATTTTTGAAATTTACATTACTTCTTTGTCGCCGTTTAACATTCTTGCAGACAATTATTCTCGCCAATTGGATTGTAGAAAAACCTTTTGGAAAGATTCATACTTTCACATATTTTAACTATGGAATCACAAACCTCTCTGCCTATTGTTACCTATATCTTAAATAAACCTAAAAATATATTGCTACGCACCTGATTAACTACAGTACGGATATACACCATGAGAACAGATTTATGAGACACAGTGGAGGATTCGTCCATCATTAGTGCGAAGGGTTGATCGGAATTCGCAAGATACTGGGTCATTTTTCGTTCATTTCTGTAGCTACAAAGTCAATAATATTTGAACACGTAACAGAGTAGAGAACTTGTCCGTGGTTCATTCCATTTATTTCTTACTATTTAGTAAGATGCACGGTAAACGACAGACGATTTTGCGCAATAACATAAGTAGTTCTAAATATAACAGTTGTTTTTTCAACACGATTTCATTCACAATTAACACGAAAGCCACTTACTTTCTTACTTTGTGCACTGAAATTACTTGCCTTTTAATCGTCAGGAGCTTTTCCTTTATTAAAATATAGTCTAATATCCATTTTCTTATGTTCTTTTTAAGTTGCTTGTCAACGAAAAAACTACCAATTCTCAACTGCAGTGACTGCCCACTAGTAACTGAAAATGTTTTATTATTATTATTATTATTATTATTATTATTATTATTATTATTATTATTATTATTATTATTATTATTATTATTATTATTATTATTGTGCTACTCAGGTAAAGTATGATAATCAGTGGTATCAGCAGCAAGATTTTTCTTCGGGAAACAATTCTATAAACAAGACCAGCATAGCTCGCAACAATAAACATACTAAAAAACTAAAGAATTGTCACTAAAATATGGAGTTGAATTATTGTACTTTAAAATCGATTGTATAGCCTAAGAAAGGTGGAAAATATCTTCCCAGGCTGGGAAGATAGAATTAAATCTAGAGACAGGGAAACCAAAACTTAGAAGGGGGGAAATTCCCAGGCTTCCCTGGCTACAAATAAATCCCTGCCTTAGTTCCTATAATTAACCAGTCTTACTTCAGTTAATCTGAACATTGACGCTGTTGTTTCTTTGTTTTAATTTTATATTTTGTTTTATAGTAGTTGCACTAATTATAATTTCTTTTTTGTTTCATTCTAGAAGATGTCTTCCCAAACTATGGCTTCCATACTGGTCATGAAGATCAATGTTGGCACATCAATACCGATGTTTGTTGCCTTTGTAAAAAGCACTATTCTTTCCCCGTTCGAAACTCCTATATACAATATTCAGACTTCAAAAATAAATAAACTAATAACAGTAATAATAAACCACTTTTTTTTTCTGGTAACCTGTGATCATATAGTAACATGGCTGTGGAATTTCATGAATTTGCTTACTTTTTCCCGGATTGTGTATTCACATCCTTGAGAGATTATGAAAAAGTAATTTACAGAAATTTTATGAACGATTACTGGATTCATGTTGAAGACGATGAAAATCCTGTAACGCCTAAATTCATGACATTAATTGACGTGCCAATAATACGGGAAGGAGACATGCAACTTCTAGTAGTGCGAGATTTTATGCATCAACTGACTGTATTACATTAAATAATCGGGATTTACGCAGGCTATTGCACTTCGACAAACACTACATAGGCATATCCACGAGGAACATCAAGACACGGATAACGCAACATATAGGGATGCGAGATGTGAAGAGCCTCCCACATCAGGATTGTCGAAGCATGTATAAATAACAGGTTATGAAGTAGGCAGAGTCGCAGTCTTACTTACACTCATGCTCAAACAACATTGATAAAAATGTTTTTGAATCTCTCTTCACCAGAACAAAAGAAACCTGAACTAAACTTGGATAATGGGAACCTCAATCATCCGTAGAACAATGTGATAAACAGTAAACTATGACTAAATACGAACACATTATTATTATAATTATTTTTTTTTCAAGTGTGAATATTATACTATACACAGGAAATTTGGAAAGTAAAGAACAATGTTGCCAGTGGTTTTTACAAAGACAACAAACATTAGTGTTGATTTGGCAATATTGATCTTTATAACCATTATGAAAATCATGGTTTGGCAAGACATTTTCTGGAATAAAATAACAAGAAATTTCCAATTAGTAAAACAAAATACAAAATTAAAAAAAAAAAAAAATGTCAGTGCTTAAATCATCTGCGGTAAGACAGATTAATTATAGGAGCAAATGGTGCTCAAGTGTGAATAGTGCACATAAAGAATGGCTCAATTGACATTTTTAGCTCTCTTTACCAAGAGTAAGTAATATTTATTCTACAATCTTCCAAGCCTTTTGAACAAGTTTAAGCAACTAATAACAGTTGGACATTAGCAAGTAGTTAAAGAAGTTAAGGCAACAGGTTTGTTTACATAAAACTCAAACTAAAAAGGTTGACAGGAGTCTACCACAAAATACACGGTGCCGTTTCTAAGTTTTCAAGTGATCAATCATAAATAAATTCCGGCTTGCGTCAGACCTGCGCTTAAAAATGGTTCCAGAGAGAACTGAAATATAATGTAGAATGATATCCTAAACACGTGGAGTAGTTGGTTAGGTGTACAAGGTAAGATTCTATGTCCAATTATTCTGTAATCACAAGATTTCATTAATTTTATAATACATCTAAGAGATTGATTGATTGATTGATTTTTTGAGTTTTACGTCCCGTTCAGCAGCAAGGCTATATGAGACGTGGACCTACTGATTAACGTGGAATCCGAACCACATGAGCTCCCGCCGGGACATCTAAGAGATACACAAAGGAAAAGTTGCGTATGCTCACTTGAAGATAGAACTATCATTTGTTGTCATTCTGGTTGATATTCTGATGTGGACTCAACCACTTTAATTTTATTTTTAACAATACCAACCCATCGAGTACTCCAACTATAAAAGCGAAGCAGCACAATGGAATAATACTTACTAAACCTCTTCTTTGGGTCCTTAAATGACGTAACGTATTTCCCATCAGGAGTTACATCACCAGTTCTATTTAACAAGTTCTCTCGCGGAATCCGGTAATTTTGAAAAAGGACAAACCTGAAAAGTACAGGAAAAGAGTGACGTAAGAAAAACAGAATTATATGATCCTTATATTGAAGTCCCTCCCAGTTAAATAATACGAGATCTCTCCCTTCATGTGGAAGATCCGGATTTTAGTTCCAGTGACAGCTTATGTGGCGCGAATTCCTTTAAACAGTAGAGCCATATGGTTTCAATACTCATAAATATATAACCTTCCGTTTTGAAAAGCTTCACTTGCATCGTCAATACATTTCTATGATTTTGTTTTTCAAAAAATCCACTCAGTAATATGTACGTTCTTTCAACGAAAGTGTTAATACAGTAAAATGGCGAATGTTTAGAATAGCGAAATAATTTTTTAACCTCCTATCCTTTTCCTTAGTTAATGTGTGCTAAGTTGCTTTACTTTAACGAATTTCGAACTTTCAATATAATCAATGAAAAAATCATATTTTTGCCTATATTTCTTTATTTAAAAAAAAAAAAAAAAAAAAAAAAAACATGTCAGATGATACGCAGCCATTTTTCCATTTTTCAATGTATGTGACTGGTTGAGAAGGATAGCGATTTATAAGTAAATAATGACGGTTATTTCATTAAGTAAGCTTTGCGCATCTTCGACTGCAAGAAAGAAGGGACTGAATCGTAGCCAGGATAGATTCTTTCTTACTAAAAACATTAAAAATTAACCAAAATTATTAAGAATTTGTTTTAAATTATGTATATAGTTATTAACGTAATATTTCCTTTAAATAATTGTTTTATCACGTACTTTTATTTAAAACAAATATTTGGACAATAAATGGATGAACAAATGTTGAACGACTACACTTTATGCTGCCACACTTAGACGCTTTCAGTGCTTAATCATGCATTTTATACTTTTTCGTTTTTTAATTTATGTTGAAGTAATGTAGATCCCGCAGTAAATATAACAACAGGTGACTGACTGACTTCAGTACAATATAATTTTACTATAGGAAACTACATGCACACAAAGTGGTATTCTACTCCACACTAGGATTTGTTTACAATGAAATATGACTGAGTTTGCGGCGAATAATTAGAAGTTATGTATAAATGTATTTTTCGCACAAGTCACATTTTCGTTTACGTCATAATAACTGGTGTAAAACAGATTGAATCTGGGGTCGCGGTGGCTCAGTGGTAGAGCGTTCACCTCTGGTGCTTGGGGTCCCGGGTTCGATCCCAGCCCCCGCCAAGTGAACCTTGTGATGGACAAACACCGTGTGCGTGGGTTTTCTCGGGGTTCTCCCATTTCCTCCCACTTTCTTCATTCCACCATTTCATTCATTACTCATCATCACCGTCTCCTTTAGCCTAACCGGCATAACCGTGGGAAGTAAAACTCAAAGATTTCATTTCATTTTACAGATTGAATCTGTGAAATTAAGGAGTTGGAATAATCACTAATAATTATTATTAAGGAGTTGGAATAATAAAGCAATAATAGAATTACAATAACAAGTTCTTAATAACATTTGAAGAAGAAAATCAATTAATCCAACTAATGATCGTATCTTCACACAAACCTTAATAGCTCGTTTAAACTTACATGGATTTTTTTTTTTTTTTAACTAGCAATCAGTTTTTGTGCAGCATCAAGTAAGTGCTCGGCATAGAAAGTGGTTATCGCATCGGATTTCTACCAGAGCGACCCGGATTCGAATAATCGCACGCCCAAACTTTTGAACATCCTTCAATTTCATTTTCAATCCATACTCAGAGTGCTAAGCAAGATCATCATCTGAGGAAAAGGAAAGTGACATTTGAATGACAAGAAATTGGAGTATACTCATGAATGAAGGCTAAGATTTACAAACTTATATTCCTCAATGACGCACATAGAATGAAAATGTGACTGACTGGACCGGAACTCGAACCCAGGACTATGCCGATGCGTTAATCACTACGCCACCCAGTCTGCTTTTCCACTCTTTGTACGTTATTGAATTCGCTTCTATAGAGGATATGGTGTGTTAAAAATTGGTTGTTTCGTCTTTCATTAATATTTATATGAAATCACAACCATCATAGGTGCTCAATATATGGACACAGGGATTATCCAATCACAGCAGGAGTCTGTGGTACAACCCCCGAGGTCCGAGATGACAGCACAGACTTTGAGAGTGAGTGGCTGTTTTGGATGTCGTAGTGGTTAAAGCATCGGCACGGTATGCCGGAGGTCCCGGGTTCGAGTCTCGGCTCAGTCACTCACTTTTTCACTCATTGTACGTTATTGAACTTACATCTATAGAGGATATGATGTGTTAACAAGTCGGTTGTTTCCTCTTTCATTAATATTTATTTTCTTCGATTGTTCCAGAATCATAATTCCAGTTAACTTCTACCATTTTCTAACTCGTGAATGATCAGTGCTTTCTTTCTTTCTTCTTACATATAGTATGTAGTTAAATAATACCTTATACATACAACGAATTATAATGTCACTGATATACAGAACTCATTGAATACGCTCCAAAATGGACAGAGATAAATCTTAAAATCGAGAAATTTCTTCGTGCATCAACTCCATAGCAAAAGTCTGTTTCAGTGCTCCATAGGCTTACCAACTGTCCTGTTGGTTGAAATGTTAGGTGTAAATTGGGTTGCATCTGTCCAGGGGCAAGCAATACCATACTGGACTGACCTAATGAAGTTATAGCAGTGAGAGGAGAGATACTTTTGTCGTTGACTGTACAAAAGATCGAAACTTTGTCATGTTCACTGAGTCATCAAGAAGTATATCGTCGGCGGCAATTCAAAACCTGCTATGTGCATTTTGCAGGAGAAGCGAAAAACAGTATCCTGGTTAGCTTTTTGGCTTTATAAAAGTGATGTTATAAGTAATATTTGATGCTGCACGTAACTTGATACCTTTTCAAGTAACTTGAGAAGGTACCAGTTACGTGCAGCATCAAATATTACTTATAACATCACTTTTATAAAGCGAAAAATCTAACCAGGATACTGTTTTTCGCTTCTCCTGCAAAATGCACATAGCAGGTTTTGAATTGCCGCCGACGATATATTATAATTTTGAAATGACAATTTTTATGGCTTCTTTTAATATATTTTTAAAAAAACGTCGCAGAACACGATTTTATAATAAACAAGAACATAGAATAATGTAAACAATATACTTAACCCATTATCTATTCCATTGCAGCCTACTTTCTCTCCAAGATCTCCAGCGATAACTCCTGGATAAGTCATCATAGTCTTGTTATTTCGTATAGGAACAACGAATGCGTGCAAACCATGATTCTGTCCATCTGGCGTAATTAACTTAGCGTAAACGATTGCATGTGTACAACATTTCCCTAAATGAAAAGTAAAATTACGATGAGGGATTAAGAGTAAATTTAACTTATTTCAACAAGATAAGATAAATGCAAAAAAATCCACAAACACTACGGTTTCCATTAATAATGAGACTCATTTCTTACATAAGATGTACTTTATCACGTTACACATACAGAGGAAATAAATACTGTTATAGATCTAGTTTGAGAAAATGATTTGTTTTCCATGTTCTCGAGGAAGCATCGCATGTGATGGGTGAAGAACTTGTCAAGACGTTTACCATTTTATACATAAATATTTATGTGAGTGAATTACTACAATAAAGCATAATTATAAGGCACCATTTTTGTATATTGGAATATGCAGGGACGTACGGAGGGGGGGACACGGGGGTCCGGACCCCCACGAAATTTCGACTTTTTAAAAATTTAGCCTAATTTTAGGGGCAATTTTAGCAATTTTAATATAAAATAGCTTCATATTTAGTTTGGACCCCCCCGAAATAAATTCCTGGGTACGCTACTGGGAATATGGCTATTTTACACCTATTATTTTGAAATATTAAATATAGCTTATTACGTTCGACATACACACTAAGACCAATAAAAAAAAAGTGTTATATACGAGAAGTGATCAGAAAGTAAGGTTACAAAGCCTGCAGTAAGCACCTGTCTCATCGTGGGATAAGTTTGAAGATTCTCTTCTGGTAAAAATCCTGTCCTGTCCGTTCAGCCACGTTGTTACAAAGTGTTTCACCTCCTCGTTTGAAGAGAAGCAACGGCCTTCTAGGTGCTTCGTAACGAGAACCTCCTGTTGTCTTGAATCAGCTCCTCCACACAAGCTGTATTCAGATCTGTTAATGCCGTGGTGAGTCGGCCACTGCGCACCTCGTCGGTGATGTTTCCTCTACCAGCTGCAAACTTTCGACACCATTCTGCGACATGTTGACGAGACATTATAGCCTGTTTGTAAACCTCGAATTACCAGCTGCCGGTGAATTTCAGCCGGGGTTACATGTTTCGCCCAGAGAAATCAAATAACTGAACGGACATTTTCGCGAGACCAGTTTTCCAAACGAGTCATCATCCTACAACTAACGCCGTAGGTGGCAGGTGGCTGAAATTTTGCATACATTATTAATATCCATGCATTAAAATTATCACACACTCCTCATTCCTCTATAACAGACGAAACTGCAGAGATATCGGCCTTCTAACCTTAGTTTCCGATACTTTCTCGTATAAAATTTACGAGAATACTCAACATCTTATTTAAATTTCTAAAGAAAAATAAAACATATTCTGTGTTTAAGTCACAACTTCATAACTTCTTACTTTAAAAAAAAAAAATGAAAAATCTGTAAATGAGTTTTAGAAGAGAATACATAATTTTTCTTAGACATTAATTAGGTTATGAACAAAGCTAGAAATTTTAGGTGCTATACTTAATTTTTTCCTCTATTAAAATGTCCAAATTAACTTGTCTTGCAAAAGACAAAAAAATAAACACTTCTAATTGTCTTTCGGTTAAACCTTTTTGCGTTTTTTTCAATGCAAGTACCTTTGTGCATATTTTTTCAATGCCATAATCTATTTGCACTTTTTTTTTTTTAAAAAAAACTATTTTTTGGCTCCTCTTCTGGATTTTATTCACATAATAATTAAACAAGGGTAATAATGCGTCACATTTCAATCGCTTCAGTGTAGTCCCGTTAGGGAAAATATATTAAATAGGAAGCAAAGGGAGATGGCAACATCAAATTGATCAACGACGGCTACCACAAATCTTTGTTAAGAACAAGAATTCTGGAAAACCAAAAAGTGGAACAAAAGATTGTGATCTTGGCCAATAATTAGTTTTTGGTCAGGGACCAAAAAATTTCTTAATAGCTCCTAAATCGAGTTTTGGTATTTTCTACGGAATAAGCACATTATACTGAATTAAGTGATAATTTGGGTTTGGCTACATTATATGTAGTTCTCCAGATATAAGGCCTAAAAGAAAAATGTTGATTAAAATATATTGGATCTTTTGATCCAAAAATGCTTTGCGTACCAAGATTTCCAACCCAGCATTTGGCAGCCTCAAAATCAGGCGTGTTAAGCACGAACTGTTGCGTGGACGGATCATACGTAGCGGTCGTTCTCATTCCTTTAGTATTTGTGCCGTGAGCGACTTCCGTCAATGCAAAGCAACCAGCAGACTGGAAGAAGAAACAAAAGCACAGTTAAAAATTATAAGTACTGATTTTGTTCTTGCAAATGTTACACATAAAGTTGTTCCTGCCGTTTCAATATAGCTCTGACTGTTTGTGCAAATTTTCTGTTAACCATCTCGTCCATGATTTAGTAACTTCCAGTAGAATTAAAACAATCTCTAAGCAAAGTACAACATTTTACAATTTTCCATATAACCTCTTGGGTCAAATTTATACAGGTGATAGAGGGGTCCAATATACGTATTTTGAGATAGGAAGCCGAAGGTCGAAAACGTCTAGTTCAAGCGTCGCGTCACTCCATCTTGAAGTTGCAGCAATCTGTGGGAACAAGAATGACGTTGCAATAACAAATGTGTTTATGACGTCGATGTAATCGGTTTTACTGTGCATAACACTACATATGAGCATGTAAATGTTTAGTACAAACACACTACTGCTGCACTGTACGTACCAAAAACTCACAGTAACTGTACAAAATGACGACCACAACCTCGACTAACATAGCACAACACCTAAAAAAAAAAAAATAGTGCCTCACTCGCTCAAATATCCTCGGAGTCTCTTGCACAATCAAGCAGGCAGCTAGGACTCTTGCAAGCAAGTCCTTCTCGCATTCTACTGGCGATTCATACACCAAGGGCTTTCCTTCCTCCGTGATGTACTGCCTGAAGTATTGGAGACTGTACCTCTTGATGTCCACGCGTGAATGTGGATGCAACATGACGGCGCACCTGCTCACTTCGATGTGGATGTTCGCCATTATTTGGATACAACCTTCCCTAATCGTTGGATTGAATGAGGTGGTCCCACGGTGGCCAGCGCGCTCCCAGGATCTCAACCCTCTCGAATTTTTCTTTTAAGGACACATCAAGTCCTTGGTGTAAGAATCGCCAGTAGAATCCGAAGAGGACCTGCTTGCAAGAGTCCTAGCTGCCTGCTTGATTGTGCAAGAGACGCCGGGGATATTTGAGCGAGTGAGGCAAAATTTCCTTAGGTGTGCTATGTTAGTCGAGATTGATGGTCGTTACATGGTGCAGTTACTGTGAGTTTTTGGTACGTACAGCGCAACAGTAGATTTTTGTACTAAACCTTACATACTCAGATGTAGTGTTATGCACAATAAAGCAGGTTACATCGACATGATAAACACAATTGTTATTGAAACGTCGTACTTGTTCTCACAAATTGCTGTAACTTCAAGATGGCGTGACGCTTGAACTAGCCGTTTTCGACCTTCGATTTCCTATCTTATAGTTGTTTCCAAAGCTAATCAAAGTTTTCTTATCAGCAGTAAAACTGTCAAAAGGTTGTTAGCGGGCACGTGCGGTTTGTCAACCAGTTGAATGTTACCGGCATTACAAAAGCTTAGCCGCTCTCCCTGTTGACAGGGTAAACAATGAAAGCTGCAACTATTCTTCTTACTTAGTGTTGCAAAGCAATAAGCAGATAAATAAAACAAGAATAACCATTTAAAATAGGAATAAAATACGTACAGGTCATTCAACAAGTAAATTTCTCTCCTATTAATAATAATAATAGTAATAATAATATAGTTTTTACGTCCGAGCCGTTTCGGGCCACTCCGCATTTTCGGTAATGCTCGGAAAATAGAATCGATCCTGGACCGCCCGTTGGACCGATATTGTATTTTTACTCATATGAATCGGGTTTGCCTGATTGACCCCTATGAATAGAGTTGGCCTGATAACTCCGTTTTTATGAAAACAAGCTTAATCTGTCATTGTTGTAAATGGTGTATTGTTTCACTTTATTATTGTAACACAAATTGTTTTAATTGTCATGTACGAACACATAACGAGTCTATCGGGTCAAACGGTCCAAACAGGCGAAACACGGGTCAAACGGGTTTATCAGGTCTAAGGATCGAGTGAACCAAACGCAATGGGTAACGGGCAGGTACTGTTTACCCGAAAAGTTCAAGCACTAATTATAGATTTAAATCATACTTAATTAAGACCTCTAATTGTTTGCATTCACTTTTTATTATTATTATTATTATTATTAACCAATCAACGAACTTGCGGATACATAAACATAAATGCTCAAATCTAAATTATTGCATTATATTATTGCAATGAGCATGAACGTGATTTACTATTAGGAGTTAACGTAATGCACTAATGTTAGTATTTTATAAATAGCATTATTATTATTATTATTATTATTATTATTATTATTATTTCTTGTTTATGCCCTTCATGCAATTTAGAATCAATCTCACATAAAGCACTATATCAGACCTGGCTGAATATTATTTTGAAAATTCTCACACAAATAGATAAAATAAACAATTGGAATTTAACACTTAAAGAGTTTAAAACATGTCCTCGTTTTCGTTTTCCTCACTTTCTGAGGACGATTGATCTATCTCGATGACAACATGATCCTTGTCTCTATCAAAAACATTTTGCAATACACGATAACTTTGTTCAATGTCCCGGGGCAACTTTATTATTATTATTATTATTATTATTATTATTATTATTATTATTATTATTATTATTATTATTATTATTATTATTATTATTATTCGACAGGCCATCTGTCTATAATGACAATTTAAAACTTTTTTCTGTAAAAAAAAAATGGTTAAAAAGCATTCCATTAAGTATCTAGATTCTCATATTTATTAATGTATGCAGGTTAATATCTGAGTAATAAAGCTATTATTATTAATTTCCTGTGTGTAGTACCCTAATTTGTAGTTTGTCCAGTTTTTACACACGTGATGAATCACAGAAAGAAACTGATCAATTACTGACCTGTCTAATTATATCATAAAGTTAGAAATAATGTACTTACGAGCAGAGCAGACAGACAGAATCTTTATTAAGCTTATTACTAATATTATTATTATTATTAGCAATAATAATAATAACGATAACTAAACTCCTGGCGCAACAGCCCTTAGAAGGCCTGGACTTAAGGCACTCATTCCTATGGGGTGATGTGTTGTCAACCGATCGGCTATCCTCGCCTTCCTGGACTGCAGTTCGCTACTTTTTTCTTTCAAGTAGCTTTCAATTGAACTGACGACGCTGGGTGGACGCCGCAGCTCCAACACCGTCTGATGAGTACGATCTGACCAGACCCAGGACTGCTTGCCTTCGCTGATCTTACGGGGAGTGATATTCCAATGGCTAAGACGTTGGCAATAAAATAATAAATGCATATTGAAATAGTGAGGAAATTAGCTAGGAAATATAGATAGTACTAAACTGACTCCCTGGATCTACGGTCCATGAGAGGCTGTGCCTGTCCAATGTCGCAATACTACAACCATCAGCTACGCATTGAAAATATTCGAGATAGGAAGATCTCGGTTTTCAAACTGAGTTGCTATTCCTTTACGAAGTGCTCGAAGTGGAAGATCTAAGGAAGTATACCCCGCATTGCCTTTACGTCATTTATGGGAAAAACATAATGCAAAAGCTTGGATCGGGAGTAGAGAAGTTTTGTTCTATTCGATAATATTTGCATACTTCCCGACATAATTTACATCAAAGTAATTTGTGTTTTAAGCTGAACAAAATAGAATAAAATAGCTTTCATATATTGTCACATGATGTGGGCTGATTGCAAAGCCTAGCTACCGAAATGTATGTTCTTCAATCACGCTGTAAAAGCTAAAAATGCCAGACGGAACAAACGCTGTACGATGCTACTATGACAACAGTAATGGGGTTAGCCATACTGAGAACTTTCTACAGTTCTACCTAAGTTAGAGCAGCAACGCCGAAATCTAGTTACAATGAAGGATTTATGGTAGGGAGAAGTAAACTCTTAGATCTTGACCTTCGAGGAAAAATTTGGTTATGTTCTGTCGCATACTATAGATACGTATATTGGATCCCTCTATCACCTGTATAAATTTGACCCAAAAGGTTATGGACACCCTGTATAACAAAAGTAATTCAATGTAGACAAGATGAGAGTACTTCACTAGAACTAAGGAGAAAGACTGTTGTGTTTTAATCTCAGTACAATTATGAGTGGGGAAAGTTTCCAATTTACTGTATCCAATTACTGAAGTGATTGCGATTACTACAACAGGATTAGGAATACTAGTTTATGTATTTGCAGAATATACTATGAGAAATTAAGACAAACCGTTAAGAAACACTAGCAGAATAAATCCGACATTTTTTTCTATTGTAGTGATCTTTTCTTTCTGATCTTAGCACGATTTTAGTAATTATGTAACAAACATCGTCTGCGTAGATATATGACATAAGAAAAACGTCTTCTTCTTTCTACACTGTAATTAGCTATCTTTCTCATCTGACAACTACTGGAAAGTTCAAACTCATATGATTATATTCCTACAGGCTAAAGACGATGATGTGACAAGCTAGGTGGGGATCGGAATAATCCGAGAAAACGAACGGACTTGGTATTTTTCGATCATAAACATTTGACCCAATCGCCAAACTTTATAGGAAAAATACATTACCCTCTAAATACCGCTCAAAAGTTTTTGAACACCCCGGATTTTTGTAAGCATTTATTGCGATCCTATTTGTTATTTTGCACGAGAACTTTGTCAGCCCTGCATCAGAGGTACTCCTGCCTATAGCATCAAATTTGACGACAGTTGAATCGAGGTCTGGGAGATACTGCAGATGATATGTCAAATTATAACTCTTAAAATTGAAACCAAAATAGATAATTTGATATAGATATTGCATAGTAAGACAAAAATGTGGCAACTGAGGCAAGATATTAGTTTTGTTAAGAAAGTGTAGATATAAAGGGTCAATGTAGTGACAAAAATTTGAAACAGAAAGTAGCTTTCTAAATTTTGCAGTTCTTTATAGCTTGTTGACATGCTAACGTTTAAAACGCCAAAAATACCATACGTTGAAAAGTGTTTACGATGGTTTGGTATGCTCCAGTTTTGCCTCGTTGACAGTAACGACGAGGATTATATATACGCTTGCACCGAGCGACAATTGAGCAGAGAAGAACGTATATTCACGTCGTAAACATTTTTCAAATAATGGCGTTTTTAGTTTTTCTTTTTTTATAGCCAACATATCTATAAAGTATAGATAACTGCAAAATTTGGAAAAGGATTTTTTTTTTTTTTTTTTTTTTTAAATTTTGTCACTGCATTGACCCTCTATGTCTACACTTTCCAAACAAAACTAATATCTTGCTTCACCTTCCACACTTTTGTCTATACTATGCAATATCTATATCAAATTCTTTTTGGGTTTCAATTTTAATAATTATGATTTGACATATCATCTGCAGTACTTCTCAGACCTCGATTCAACTGTCGTTAAATTTGATGCTATAGGCCGGAGTACGTCTGATGCAGGGCGGTAAATATCTCGTGCAAAATAATAGGATGACAGTAAATGGTTACAAAAGTCCGGGGTGTTCGAAAACTTTTGAGCGGCAGGGTATATAAAAACATGTATTTTTTAAATCAAATAGTGACTAGAAAGGTATTAAAAGCGTATAAAAAGCCACAAAAAAAATTTATGTCATGCCATAATTATATTTAATTAAGACTGAAAAAAAAATGTAACTTTCAGCTACAGGACATAACCATAACATCTCTCAATTATTTACCTCTAAACGCTCTAACTGTGTTAGAAATTTATAATGTCTTTCACTGCCCATGGCCAGGATAGCATTCTCGTAGTATGTAAAAGTGAGAACATGTTTCATGCTTAGAGATGGATCATACTGCATCAAAGTACTACTGTATGTAAAAGTCTACAACAACAAAAAACAAAAACGAAAGTAAGAAGTACAGTGCAATGTATTACCTTTTATAGTTAATTTTAAAACAAGCAACAAAAGTTCTCTTTTTCAGTTGAAGGGATTGACACAAAAGCAAGCTGATTTCACGGTATGTACAGCCTACGAATTATAACGCAACACCCGAATTCATATATTTAGTATTGAGTGAATTTTGTTAGCATATTGAAAAGAAAAAAAAATCGAGCAACATTCTACAGACATGACTAAATGAATGCATTAACTAACATTGATCGACAATGTTCCCTGAAAACCCTAAAAGGACTTTATATATATATATACTAGTGTTCAAAACTTAAGGACGAGATAGATGAAGTAACGAACTATTGTATAGTAGATGAAATTCAATGAAAGCCCGGCAACATATTGCCAGATGTCTTCCACAGTGCACAGAAATAAATATGTCGCATGGTATGAAGTCAGTGAGACCATGGCGCCAAATGGCCCTGCTTCCTCAAAAAGACGTAGTGGAATGAAAGGAATGAGACAATTTGTATCTGTCAGAGAATTGTTCAAGTGCACCGTGGTAGTGTCACTCATAACATAGCTAGGAGACAACATTTGAGTGACTTCACACGGGGAAGAATCATTGGGAAACTGGAAGAAGGACGAAATGTTACGAGAGTGGCCCTAGAGTTTGGTATAACCCACAGAATTGTTTCACGTGCATGGAGAGCGTTCCGAACCATAGGCAATGCTTTGCGAAGATGTGGCGACCGACCACGGTCAACTACAGTAGGGAACGATAACTACATTGTACAACAGGCAAAATGGGATCGTGTCAAACAGCGGGTGCAACTGCAAACATATTTAAGAAGACTGGACGGTGCTCAATCTCACGCTCCACAGTGGTACGTCGCCTGCATAGGGGTGATCTGTTTGCCCAACGGACATTATGTTGTGTTCTCTTAAAAAAACACATCGACGTCAGGACTGGATCCTGAGCTTTTGCCTCTCTTGAATGTATTTTTATTCTAGTCTATGTTTCTCTTAGTCAGAACTGTCACATAGACGAATGACCTGGTAAATGCCGCCATATACTGTGTTATTCACAAAATGACTTTTGTCATCCGAAAAATGCTTGTCAGTATTTGTGGGTGATTTGCAGCTAACCAGACACCCAAAGCTTTTTGCAACTTTGTTCTGACTATATGACAATACAGACCAATACGCAAAGAAAATCCAATTCTCTTCCACTAAGTTGTGACCTTATTTGTTGAGTTATGATGTAAATCGAAAAGCTTTTTCCCTTAATTTAATTAATTCCAAATTAGGTGAAAAGAATCGATACTCTAAGAAAAAATTGGAATACACTATATATATTATACTCCAATGTTTAATATGCGTACGTGTGTCACAATGATATATAATAAATACTATTTAGAGCTATATACTATGATATAAAGGCAAACCGTTTTATGACGAAATTACAATAGAGGGTCAGAAGTCTCAACAATTCCTAGGTTGATAGGAAAGTCAAACTGAATGGTTGTAATGTGACGTGCTCTAATAAAAGATGCAATCATGAGTAAAATTTTAAAAAATGAAATCTTCCAGTTTAATGTCCCATGTTATGCCTTTACGCTATGGGAGACTATGATTAAAGCACGTGAATGATGGTGGAATGAGAAAATGGGAGGAAACAGGAGTACCCCCGAGAAAACCCATAGACATGATATCGTTCACCACAAACTTGCTGGGCTGAGAATTGAAGCAGGGACCCCACGTACCAGAGATAAGCGCTCTTACCGTGCTAAAATTTTAACAGTACACAGATGGATTCAATACTTCAACTGGGCTGTTGATGAACGTAATCTAAAAGAACTGAGTTAAAGTATTGAAACAGATGAAGTCGAAATAACACAATACTACAGTTCTCAAAATGTGCTGAATAATACAAGAAATGGAGAAGAAAACGTGCATTTTATTCAGGTTTAGAGACATTATAATTTGAAGTCACATAATTTTCTTTTCAGTGGCTTCCTGACAGAAAGAAAAAATGAAGATTATACAGCGTGGTCCATAAGTCGCTTGACATTATCAATTTTCTGTTCTCAGTTGAGTGGAGTAGTAGTAGCTGACTAACATAAACAACACGTTCAAACCATAATTATGGTATTTCGTGACAGTACATAGGTCGTGAATAATACGTTGTAAGGAGTGATTATATAAAGGATTTATACCTTGCTGCATTGGTAATTAAGTTCACAAGAACAGGAAATTGTCACAGATGTACACTCATGTCCAAAACGATTGTCCCATGTCTATAACTGTCTTCTTGTAAGAATATAATAATTTGATAATGATTTTGCAGGGTACTTTTAATACTGATACTATGTGTATAATCGGGAAATGTATATTTGTGGTAAATTTCACAGGAAAAGAATTATAAATACGAAAATTAGAATGAGTAAAACTAAATGTTACTAAATGGACAAGAAAGTTTTATTTTCGTTTAATTGTTCTTATTTACTGCTCTTTTCACATGAAATATGCCATATACATGCCTTTGCCGATTATATACCTATTAACATAAGAAATACCTGGCGGATTTGTTATCAAATTATATTCCTACAACATATTTATAGACATGCGACAATAATTTTGGACATGAATGTACATCTGTTCGAATTTCAAAGTGATGGTCGTCAAGATGTGATCAAGTTGTCTGTCCAGCTGTTATATCTGGGAAATAATGAAATGTGATTTTTTCTGAAGAAAGAAAGAAAAAAAAACGATCTAGAGCATTTCACAGAATGTACATCTTCTGAATTGATAAGTTATCATCATCCAACAACACTAGTGATGTAATATGTTTTTCTGTGTTAAAAAAGTAATTTGTTTGTGCATTCAGGATAATAGAGGTCACTTTGAACATATAATGAAATGAAATCTTTCAGTCTAACGTCCCATGATTATGCTCTTTAAGCTAAGGGAGACGATGATTACAGCAAGTGAATGATTATGTAAGACTTGGTGGAATGAGAAAGTAGAAGGAAATCGGAGTATTCTGAGAAACAACACTGACATGATGTTGCCCCCTATAAACTTACTAGACCGGGGATCGAACCAGGGACCCCAAACACCAGAGGTAAGTGTCCTACCACTAAGCCCCCAAAGGTAATTTTGGACACCTGATTTAGGTAATCTAGTTTAAAATTATGAAACAACTGGTAATAATTTCATAGTTTTCTATTTAATATAAATTAATTTTCAACCCATTTTTGTCATGTGACTTAAGGTCCAACCTGTATTTCCAAATACAAGTAAATGAGATTGAGATACTAGAGTGAACCTGTTAACTGAACGATCCCTACGAGTGTGAGTGAATAAAAGCAAGAATAAAGGAACAGTGTATGACGGGAGCAAATATGGGCAGCCACTTCTTAGATGTTTACCAATAACTTGGAATCAATCAACTGGCTAATTGTAAAACAGTTTTCAATAACTCGTATAGAATTTGGATCATTCGAAAGTTGTGAACAAGTGTCAGATATTATTTACAAAACATGTACTGAAGTAGAAAATAACTTTTTCATTTCTACTACAAGTACTTTTTTTGTTTTTGTTTGTTTGTTTCGTTGTACAAGGAAAGTATAAGAAAATCTGGATTATGTAGGAAACCTTTGTACTGCTAAATCAGCCCACAACCGCATGTTAGTAACACAACAAGGAATTACCTAATTTTTGGCATCAATAAATTTTACAACAAAACTACGTTCTTTTCGCGTCAATCCCCACAACTTTCTACTAGCGTCTCATCAAACGGAAAAGAATTGCACTGTTCTGATTACCATTCATATTCTGAATTGCATCCTCATTTACCTCCAGATTCTGAGATTTATTCAGGAAGTGAAAGTGTCTTTCACTTCCCATTGATTGGATGGCATTCTCATAGTATGAAAAAGTAAGCCCAAGCTTCATACTTAATGATACATCATACTGCATCAGAGTACTACCGTACGTAAAGGCCTGTAATATATAAAAAATGTTATAGTAATCAGAACATTACATTATATAGATAAAAATTGTATTTATAAGCAAACAAGACGCTGTGATTATTTACACTTAAATGCCAAAAGTTATGGGATAACAACCTAATGACGTGTGGGACCTTCTACAACATGGTGAAGTGCAGCAAAAACAAACGTATCAGGGACGCGACGAGTCGATGATAGTTCGCTGGAGGAATGTGCACCCATGCAGCCTTGATTGCTGTCCACAATTCGGTAGTTTCTACAAGTGGAGTATCCTAGGAAGGAATGGTCTATTCAATGATATCCCATGTGTGCTCGATAAAGTTCAAGTCCCAAATTCTATCGTGTTAAATCATGTGTTGGAAGTGACCAGAATGTTCCACAAACCAGTCGCGCCATTGCAGTCTGCTGACATGACACATTGTCATTCTGAAAAGTACAAGTAGTCAAAAGTGGCTGTAGACGGGCACAAAATAGCTGGACATAGCGATGACCGTCAATGTCCGGCTCAAGCGGAACCAAACCATGCCATGTAAACATGTCCCAAACCATTCGGAGCCTTCACTAGCTTAGAGAGTGTCTTGTTGACAACTTAGTTTTATGGTCTCTGCGCGTACCAATTGGATACGTGACTCTTCTAACTACGTTACACGTTGCTGGTTCTCTAAGGCCCAATCTACGTCCCATGTGAACCACCGCTTTCGATGTTCAGCGGTTAGTAGCGACCAGAGATGGTCATTTTTCCTAACCCTCCCTCACCCTCAATTGACGCCCTCCCCTCACACTCACCCTCCATTGATGCCCTCACACTCGCCCTCCCTCACACTCACCCTCCATTGACGCCCTCCCCTCATCCTCCCTCACACTCACCCTCCATTGACGCCCTCCCCTCACCCTCCCTCACACTCACCCTCCATTGACGCCCTCACACTCACCCTCCCTCACACACCCTCCATTGATGCCCTCACGCTCACCCTCCCTCACACTCACCCTCAATTAATTTATCGCCCTCACCCTCAACTACTAAAATGAGGGTGAAGGTGGCCCTCATGAGGGCAAAATGAGGGAGGATGACCATCTCTGGTAGCGACATTCGCGTCGGTCTGTGGCTACAATTCCTCATAAAGACCAAATTGCACTGCACTGACCAGTGAGACAAGTTACTGGAACGTCCTGCATTTGTTCGCTGTCAATTCACGCACTGTTACTTGTCTATATGCACGGCCCAGTCCACCCAGACATGGCCAGACACGGTCATTCAGCACATGCGGGCGGCTACTGCGGTGTCCCTGATGGGTCGTAATGCTTCCATGTGGTGCTCATAGTTCACGCTTGAAATTGTGGAGTGGGAAAGTTCAATCTCTGGACGACATCCGAAATCGAATGCTCCATTCGTCTAGCACCAAAATCATCTTGCGCTCAAACGCCAATAATTCATACCTGGGCTCACAACTTATAGCTCTGAAACTGCTTCGACCTTTTTTCCGCGATGTTCCCACAACGTCAACTAGTTCCCCACCGCTATCCCATGACTTTTGGCACTTATGTTCATTACTGAACGACGATACTATTTAGTATTTATCTATAAATCTTGACTGTAAAATATATTATCCTTGGATATGAAAGTCCACACAGTAATATCAATATTGTAAGAACTTAAGAAACTAAACTGACGAACTATTACAATATTCATTTGGACTAATCTTGGTATACGTCTATCACTAAGTAATTGTCACATGAATTGTGAAGCTGGCGGGATGGCCAGAAGAGACAGCCAAAATTTAATTTGAGTTATACCAATTAAATTTTAAAATGGATGTTGATGGGTTGCTAATTAATTGGTCCTGCTGAGGACTACACGATGAATCATGGACAACAATACAGATTTTTTTTACACAATTGAAAAAGAGAGAAAGAAAACAACATGGGAAAAATGGAGACAAAAATACCCAACGCAATGGATATCCAAATTTCCTTCATTGTATTTGATGATAATTATTTAAAGAGAAATCAATACTCTGGAGATTTCCAACATTTTATGTTTTACTAAAATGAATCGGTTACTCTGTAATCCCCATATGGTATATTAACAGGTATTGAAGATTGAAAAGCAATAAATGAGAATTGGGTTGAGTTGATTTTGAGTTTAACGCCCCGTTTAGCAATAAGGCTATACGAGACGTGGACCTACTGAGTAACGTAGAATTCGAACCACATGAGCTCCTGCCGGGAATCGAATCCGGTTCTCCCACACCAAAGGCGCGTCCGCTAACCGCTTAGCCACCAAGGAGCTCTAAGAATGAGAATTATATAGTCCCAATGTTCACTAGCTCAGATTACGAGAATAAGTAAGATTTTCATTATTATAACTTAAATTATGCTTTATTCAACATATTTATTCCGAAAGTATTTTTTAATTTCTTTTTTAAATAATGGGCCTGATTTTGTATCCTTCATTTTGGGGGGCAGTCTATTGTAAGTTTGAGCGATATTATACTTTATATATAGGTGATTCAATTAACATTGTCTTTTTCAATTTTATTCCTTTTTCTAGTATTATAATTATGGACTTCTAATTAGTGCTTTATGTAATATAATTAGTAAAGGTATGCCAGCAAATTTATCGTATAAAAAATGAAAGAATGGAGTATTAGTATGTGTAGGCCAAAAACAGTAAAAAGTGTATTGAATTCATCACGTTATTCACAACTAGAAAAGAAGCTGATAATCACTGTTGATAACCTTAAGGTGGCAAACGTTGCACAATTCAGGGAAGTTTCGAGTAATATCACGAAAAATTTCAGAGTGATTTTGTGAAAGTTCAAATTTTTAAGAACTTAACTTCTGTTGCTGATAATATTACGGTATTTGTATATATATTTTTTTATTACAACTTCTATACCACAACGATGGAAGCCACGAGATGTTATGAGCTTGATGTTCGCTGAGGAAGCTAGTGAACAAGAGCCTACAAAATGAAGACGACATTTCAGTAGGAGATAGAACGATTAGATGTATACGGTTTGCAGATGATATAGCGCTTGTTGCAGAATTTGAAGAGAAAAGTAATACGATGATAGAAATCTTGGGTAAGGGCTGTGAAGAATACAGGATGAAAAGTGTTAGAAAGACAAAAGCCATTGTGATAGGAACGAAGGGGTCAAATATAGAAGTAGAAGGGGAGAAAATAGAACGGGTGACTAGGTTTCGATACCTGGGTAATATTATTAGTAAAGATATGAAGTGTGAAGGTGAAATAAAAGCAAGGATAGGAATAGCGAAAGAAGCCTTTAGGAGGAAAAAAATACTATTTTGTGGGACCTTGAATAAAGAGTTGAGAAAAAGACTCATAAAATGCTTAGTGTGGAGTATTATGCTATAGGTGTCAGAAACATGGACATTACTCAAAACTGATGAGAAACGACTAGAAACTTTCGAAATGTGAGTGTGGAGAAAAATAGAGAGAATTAGCTGGATCGAGCGGAGAGCGAATGAGAGGGTCTTAGAAATGGTAGGGGAGAAGAGAACAATTTTGTATATTATTAAGAAGAGGAAGATAAACAGGTTGGGGCATTGGAGAAGAAGGAAATGTATCATGAGGGACGTACTAGAGGGTATTGTGGCAGGAAAGAGAGGGAGGGTGCGAAAGAGACTACAATTAATGGACGATATAAAAACAGAAAAAACATACGAAGAGGTTAGCGGAAGACCATGGAGCATGGAAGCTTCTCAGTTGCAGCACGTGACCTGCCAATAATGGCAGAATACCTATGATGATAAGAAAGAAGATGATCAAAGTTCCCGGCAATTACTAAATAACACACGTATACCAAGTGAATATCATTACTCTAACTTAAGACAACGTCAGGCAATCTATGCACAATCGAGACTTGGTGTTCAGTAGTTTTTCAATATAAGAAAAACCAAACGAAAGACTCCTGAACGATAATTACTCATTTTTTATAAATACGATCTAATACTAAAGAGGTTGGAACAATAAAACTTCGTTTCGGATAACTTGGATGCTTCTTGGATGTCAAGATTTGGTTTTCACTGAATTACATTTTCTAAAAGCATTGTCAAAACAATAAAAACTTAAGCTACTAATAGGTAATAGAGATAGAGACGGAAAGTAAATAAAAATGCCAATAAAAATATGTATGTTCCGTATACTACTAAATTGAGTCTGAAAACGTGTAATTTGAACACGGCGTATGTCTTCTTATTTTTCCCGAGTAACCTGATAAACATGTTGAGAGTCTAACATACTAAAAATAATACAAAACTTACCAGTTTTCTTGTTTGTTTTTCAGAAGTGAAAGGAGGTAATGAAATGAAACTTACCACAATCATAGATAATGTTATTCTACAATAGAAAATATGAAACTGAAGAATTTCCAGTGTTACCATCCATAGAAATACAGTGTTGCCAGAATAATATTTCCCCCAAAATCTAAGTTAAGGCAGCGACTAGAGAAACTAACTCAACTGCATTTGATTACGTATCATGTTTTGGTATCCTCTGAACTCAAAACAGAGTGGATGGAACACAGTCAGAAAGCACTAAACATGAACATTGAATTCAATGGAAAATTAATGGGAAAAAAAATGAAGTTCACATATCTCACAAACTATAAAAAGCACATGGCTAATTAAAAGCTTATTGCAAAGACTTAACGAAGAGCTTAAAAACATGTATTTCATGTAATGTAAATATGGATAGAACATTGTCAAACGTCAAGTTGTTTGAGTAAAATTAATAATAATGATAAAGTATATAGATCTTCTGCGAATTACCCAGAGTGCCCCACGTGGAAGTTACGTGCTTGAAATGTCTCACATCGGATTTGAAATTTCCAGATTCGATTTGGCACGCAACGTGACGTTTGACCTGATCACGTGACAGTCTGGTTCTTATGGCAAACCGGATAGCCCCTTTGAGGAATAAAAAGGAACATAAAAGTAAGGACTGTTTTCGTGCCAATAGTAGTTAGGATTAACCAGGTAAGAACTTAGTCCGCCGGCATTAAGGAAGGAAGAAGTAATACCCCAAAATCGTTTGCAAGACTTGCATGTTGCTGGATGTTTCAGGTAAGAAGTTACTATTCGCTTTAGATAGTTAATATGCATTCCAGAGTTTCTGTAAGTAATTTATCTGTAACTTGCCTGTTTTATTTTACTATGGTGTTTTGAAAACCGTACTATTGGCAAGTCGTATTTTACACGTCCGATATATTTCTCTTTGTCACTCATCACTTACTATATCGTTTTGACAATACCTTCAGAAGCAAAGTAAGAATTTGATGTGAAAACATTTTTCATACAATATGTATTAAGAATACTCAAGACCAACATTTGCTCCTTTCTAGTGCGTTGTATGATTTTCTTGATCATAAACTTAGAAGCTCATTACAAACACGCTTAAAGACAGATCCCATAAAACTGTTTAATTACAACAACAATTAAATATTATATAGGGTACCTATCAATGAATGAAGCACTGGCGACTGAATTTTGTCAGCGCAATTCGTAGCATTTCGAATAAGTTCTATTCGAAAATTCAATTTCTAATCAAATATCTTACTTTCCGTAAATCGTCTAAAAATTCTTCCATTGGTAGAAGATCTAACTTTTTTAACCGATACATTCGTAGTACTGTTAGGCGTCTATACTCTTCCAATGACGGAGTGGATGTCCCATGCTGAAATATAGGATCACTTTCCAATGCTCGCCAAATTTTCATCTGAAAAAGAAAATAAATTTTATGTATGGTACATTCTTTGACAATAATTTTTCTTACGTAAGTTCAATTAATTCCAACTACAAGAAAAAAAAATTAAAACCTTATTTACTTTATACTTTTAGCGTGTATGTATTTATCTATATGTTTATATGTTTGGGGCCAATTCTTGCGACAATATCTCGGAAACCACAAGCTCTAGAAAGATGCCGTTTTCACTGATCGATTGCAAATGTTGTGTAGATTTTTCAGTTCTATTTGAATATTTTTAAAAAACGGCCGTTATTTCTTTATTACATATTTTATGGGTACACTGTAAGTATTGAAATTTTAAAAGGTAAAGCATTTTATCCTGTAAGTTATACATTCCAACACCACACATTTGTATACGGGGTTAGTATATCTCTCCGGCATTTGTTTCATGTCCAAATGATACTGAAAAACGAAAGATAACCATTTCTCCAGTTTAATGGATTTTTATTCTTTGGAGTGTTTTGCCCAATGAATACCATACATAACTGAGATTATAATTAATTTTGTATGTAATGTATTTGCTTATTAGATAATGCATGCAAGAAGAAAGAAAATACTGATCATACATGAATTAGAAACTCCAACCGGAAGCAGACAGGGTGCGAGATATTGAAACAATAATGGAAAAAAATATCCCCTTTATGATACCCCTTGCCAATTTTCATTAAGGCATCCTTTACCTGTGTCTGTAAAGGAACATGTACAGATCCCTTGTGAGAAATGACAAGGAGATTCATTCTCATATGTGAATGATGCGCTGGGTACAGAGCGCGGTTTAGCTACTTATATTTTAAATTTTTTAAGTGTGTGTTTGTGTGTATGTATATATGCTTCTCAAAATATAAGAAATTACATTAGAAATGCCCGGGAAAGCAATAAAACTTGTGGTGCTTCAAAATCTGTCCACACGATTTTTCTTCAATTAATTGTAATTCCACCTAAGTCATTGTAATATCAACTGAACGGACTGGTGAGCTTCTTAGAAATCATTTAGCATCTAGGTATCCACAGAAATAAAAGAAAATTTTATCTGAATGGATATCATAATAGAAATACCTTAAACTTTAAAAGCTTTTCGTCTTCAATGAAAATTCTAAGTTTCTTCCAATCAAATGAAGCTTGTTTCCTATACACATCCAAAGGTCCTGGAGAAAATTCTGGAAGTAATTCGTTGGTTTCTTCTGACATTGTGGCTTCTCTGTTTCTCCCCGGCCACTTTGATTCTCTAAAACAGATAAAAAAAATAAATAAGCACTGCAAGGCTATATTTTATATACTTATAAATATATCTGTGACTTCGGAAAATAAATCTATTCTTATGAGTTAGGCAAGCAATACATTTTCTATTTAAGAAAAAGTTTCTGATAACTGGAATCACTGGGAGTCATTTCTCTTTAGAAGTACAAATAACTGTGATTGTTTAACGACAGCGAATGGTTATAATGTAAGTGATCATTAGAAAATATACATGTAGGAAAGAAAGAAAAAAAAAAAAATATATCACTAAACTGAAATTAAATTTAAGCAAGATTTTTCATTTGATGGCGGTTGTTCCACTGTGTGAGAAGGGTAGAAAGAATCATGAATTTTTAAATAAAACTAATTTTTCTTGATGTTTTGATTTCAATCGATTTCTTAATTTAAATTTCAGGTTTCTTCTTTCATATACCAATCATCATTTATTTTTTTTAAATCGGGAAGTAGAATTGAATGTAAATGACCCTTTAAAAATGGGCAAACTTCTGCCAAGGACTCATTTGAAGGTATTATTTTTGATTGCAGGTACTCATTCGGTAAAACTGAACCAAATAAAAAATAATGACTGCCTTCTAATTTTGATTGACGATGAAGTTGCATGACTCTGCCTTCTAATTTTGATTGACGATGCAGACAACGTAGCATGATGCTTCTAATATAATTTATTGTTACCTGTCCAACTTTTAGTGATTTGAGTTTTTTCCTCCACCATATTGATATGTTTCTGATAAGGACTCAAAGTAATCTTCTCTTCTTCTTGTTCTTTAGATAGTTATTTTGGTTATTTGCAGTAGTGACAGAGTACTTTGTTTTTCATAGTCCTGGTATTTTTATCCCTGTGTGCTGGTTTCCACGGACTTCAGTTGAAGATCCAGTTGTTCTTCGAAACTTAATTCTGGGGGAAGGGATGTTTTTTGTTCCATAATCCTAGCTGGGAATGACTTTTCTCACTCTACTAGGAAAGGGAGGGGGGGGGGAGACACTGCAAATGTTAATTCATGGCTGAATATGGTTTTGAAAGGTTGAAAGGAAAAAATCCTTTTACAGGGTTCCTATTGATCTGGGGAAATTATTTCCCTGACTTCTCTCTGACCGTTGGCAGGAAATTCTCTGATTTTCATGACAGGTGTTGGATGACGTTGGCAAATAAATAAGGAATAATGACGGTGAATATTTCTATATGAGATCATTTATTCTATAGAGACAAATAATAATCAATTGCTCATATGTACATTCCTCTTGCCGCCCATAAAAATCTGAGCAACGTCCCATACCGTGATCATTAACCTGAAATTGGTGTACAAGTAATGTTAAAAAAAAAAAAAATGTATTTTATAAATTTTTTCTGATTTCCAGTCTTTTTCCCTGAGTTTTCAACTGACCTCCCTGACTTCACTGACTAGTAGGAACCCTGCTTTAAGACACTACAAAAAAAAAAAAAAAAAAAAAAAAAAAAAGACATAACCGTTAAGTTCAAAAGAAGAGTGTCCAAGGCACGGTGTACTATGTTACTACACTATTAAGCACTAAAAAGAAAATAGAGTACGTATATGTATGTTTTCCCACACTGACAGCTCACTCATCAATCCAAGCCAATTTTGTTTACAAGTTGCACGTTCATTCAACATTTACTACATATTACCACGTTTATATGCATATAGTAATACATATTCATTCATAACAACATTTTCGAGGGAATTGTTTTCTTGTGATGTGCTGAGTCTACTTCCGTTTTTGAAGCAATGACCTTCTATAGTTCTTCACTAGCTTGCATTTCTTTCTTTTTCTTTTTAGAAACACACATAATCCTGTCTACGATAATAAAAGTCCTCCACATTGACTTTTAATTTTAAAACACAACTTTGTTTTTACTTATATCTTTTGTTTCAATATATATATATATATATATATATATATATATATATATATATATATATATATATATATATTTCAAATTCCAATTGTACTGTGTTGTTCGTCTCCAGTTTACGCGTTTGCACGAAACCGGATGTATTCCAGATCTTCCCATAAATTTCTTCTGAGCTAAAATTTCACGGAGCGATTTACCATTTACCATGTATACGCAAAGCTGAACAAAGAAAATTAATGCTCACAAATAATGAGTTCGTGTATATTCCACTTGAAGGCAGGTTCTCTCCCATTTGCCGAAGCCAAGGGGCGCTCTTGGTCAGTGAAGATGAGTAGGATTTTAAATTTTTGCTGTACTTTAAGAGCATTGGTTTCAACCAGTTTTTTTATTTTTTTTTTTTTTCCGGAGGAGAATGTTAAACTGAATTCTGATTACCGTCACTCGCTCCATTTGTTTTATTTGCATACCATAAGATTTTAAATTTCTGCCCATCTATTTACAATTAAAAAAACAGGCTAGATTATGAAATTATTTATCGATTAACATAATTTTCCAGTACTTTCCAACATATATTTGTTACCAAAATTTATATATAATACTAATAGAATACCCGTTCTTCGCGCGGGAAGAGTACATTTCATTTTGGATATAGAGGGGTTAATCTGGATGTAAACGACATCAGAAAGTGTCACTGTTCATCTCAGAGACTCTGAAAACTATAGATTCGACAAAAATATTGGTCATTTTCGATCATCTTTTAAATCTCCCCCTCCCCTACGTTGCAGCGTCAAAGTGAAATGATAAGAACCATCCCAGGCCAGAACCCCATCTACGTTGAAAATTTGATCAAGATCGGTCGGGTGGTTCAAGAAATACCAAATCATAAACATAGTGACTTTCATTTTTATGTATCATATATAGATAAGAAAACGCGTTGTTATGAAATATCAATTGATATATTTTAAAGATGTATCAGGAATTAAATTTCGTAGTTGGTGAGCTTCAGTTTCCACTTGAAACAGATTCGAAACACGAGAGAGAAAATAACGTTCATTTCAGCATTATGAGATGTCATCCGTCGGTCTACTTTCATTCTCTTATAAAATGATCTAATTTTCAGTATTTATTGAAAACACAATATTTAATTCCGAAGTTTCATTATTGTTTATTTTGAAATTTGCAGAAGGGGGAGGGGGGAATAGAAAGTCATCTCAGTGTTATACAGATACTTGTCCTATGTCTTGGATTAGCGATTGTACTACCTTCACTAATAGGAGCCTAGGTTCAATCTTTTTTTTTTTAAAGTTAAAATGAAACATTTCAGTTTTAGGTCCCATAATTATCCCGTGCCGCTAAAGAAGACAGTGATGAAAAAAGGAATAAACTGGTGGAATGAAGAAACTGGGAGAGCCCTGAGAAAACCTACGCACACGGTATTTCTTTACCGCAAAGTTCATTTGGTGCAAGCTGGAATCGAACCGAGGATCCCATGCACTAAAGATGATATGAACGCTCTGTCACTGACCCACCGCGGCCCCGAGGGGAAAATGTGAGAATACGAGTATAAGTAACTTGACGTTCCTTTTTTCCCCCCTCCAACATCCCATGCTTATGCACCGAGCCTAAGAGACGGTGATGATAACGGTGGAATAAAGTGAGGGAAACGGGAGAACCCATGCATATGGTACTTGCCCCAACAAAGTTCACTTGGTGCAGGCCGGGATCGAAACAGGGATCCCACGTACCAGAAGTGAACGCTCTATTACTGCACGTTTGAGATCTTTAATTATATATCTATATTACTCAAATACATAAATTCTTGCTTGTAGTTGCCATCTACCACAGGCTGGTGTGCATTTTTTGCTCAAATAATCGTTTCGCTCCTATTCTCTACAGACGCACTACCGTGCTATTGCGCGGACCAACCAGCTTCGCCCTGCCTCGAGTAGTATATATACAATTCCTTATTGACATTCGTTCCATTAAGCTTCGCCAGCTTTTCAAAATAATAATAATAAGTTAAGTTAGGTTAGTTTCTTTCATTTACTTAGTAGATAGGTTTGTTTCCGGAGTTCCTGCATGAATAACCGTTTCAATGGAATATCAATTTGTAGGTAATTATTTGGGCATGCAGCAGGTACACAAGTGTGCAGAATGTCTTAGGAATAAACATTCAACGCAAAACATTTTTGCCATTTAACGATCTATGTATTGTAAACCTGCGGGTGTTCCTACTCTTGTATTATTAGTTTTACTGACGAATAATAATAATAATAATAATAATAATAATAAACTACGTCACTATCACGCGCATGACGACGTTTTTGTTTTTTTATTGAATTGATATACTGGGCTTTAATTCTAATGTGCTCTCACGTTTGGCTTATTATTTCGTACTATTTATGAATATCTCACGCTGTCCTACTGGTGTTGCTAATGTTTAGACTGTTTTTCATTTTCTCCTGTACATTTAATTATGACATGTATTTACTATCCAACGTATGACCAAGGCGATTTAAGATATATATTATACTAAAGACAATTACCAAATCTTATTCCAAGTAATATAGGCCTCTTCCTCCCGCGCTCGTCGTGATTATGCGGAATCATCTGTTCATCAGTGTTGCCATACCGATCAGTTAGAAAAGCAGAAGACTCGAAGATAAAAAAAAAAAAAAAACAGGAGAAAGCAGTAGACACATAAAGTGTCGGAATTTGAGTGTAAATCCAAGGGAAACAAAAAAAAAAATGCCATTCTTAAGGGGACAGTGGAAAAACAAGCAGTCCAGAATTCATTATTACTTTCATTTCAAAATAAAACAATATATACAAAAGATAAATTTGAATTTTAATTACTTCAAGATAGGTTTCATAAAGAAAATTTTATCCGATGACTAGGTAATCTTTTTGAGGTACAAAGACCCTCATACCCCCTTTACAATAATGATGTTTGATACATACGTGTGTGAAGTAAGACGTAGTGAAAGACCAAAGTGGGGTGGGAAAATGTCTTATAATGCACCTAGCGATAGCATAGCTATATGATACACTCGCAGGTGATCGTGATGTAAGACGATTTTTCGCTGACGATCGTGCAGAGGTGATCTAAGCTACTCTTCCAGGGGCGCGGACAAAATCCAAGCGGATAAAATCCAAGGGGACAAAATCCAAGCGGACAAAATCCAAGAGGACAAAATCCAAGCTAAATTCTGACAAGGCGGACAAAATCCAAGCGGATAAAATCCAAGGAACAGTGTCATGTTCACAGCTGTGATATGTTCCTGTGAACACCCTAATTAAATTGTATGTTTGTTTCTTTCTTCAATTGTCGTGCATTCTAAAGTTTTATCTGTAATTCTTCAATTTATTGAAATAACATTTCATTTACTTCTAAAGAACTGAAAATCCAATAAAACATGTAAGATTGTCACAGTAAGAGTGCAGACGAGTTTTAATTACTTATCCATCCATACGAAAGTATGTAAAAATATTATGTGTGTACAAATACATTATAAATGTATTTTCTTCTCAATATATATACAGTATAATACATTTAAGACCTCAGCATGTTATTGTGAGACCAATCATTGAAGTATTTTAATTCAATTCTTATGAGGTGGCATACAGAAGTCTTGATTTGTTTGTTGGTAGTGTTTTATGTATATTTCGAAACAAATAATTATGAAATATGAAGTGCGTATTTTTAATAATGTAATAATGTGTGTGAATTAAATAATGTAAAAGTGTTATCTAGAATATCGAAATGTGAAAATGTGTCTAGACAAACTAAATGAAAATGTATCTATTATTGGTTATTTTGACAATTGTAACTGAAGTAGATACTTTGAGGGTAGAGAAGTATTTTTTATATCTAAATTATATCTTTTTAATTTTATTTTTACTTTAATTCTCAATAAATATAATAGAATTAAGTAAGTAGTGTACTCTTTTTAAGACTGGGCTGCTTTGCTGTTATTTGTTATCTCTGATATTAGCCAGTGCTTTCATTTTCTGGTTAATTTATGTGAGTATACTCTTTTTAGTCAAAATATTTCTGATCACCCTAAATTGGATTCACCTGGGCATGTCCTAGCAGTGCCCAGACTATTTTATGAGTAATTAAAGCTCATCTGCACTCTTACTGTGTCAATCTTACATATTTTATTGGATTTTCAGTTTTTTAAATGTAAATGAAATATTATTTCAATAAATTGAAGAATTACAGATAAAACTTTAGAATGAATTACAATTGAAGAAAGAAACAAACATACAATTTAATTAGGGTGTTCACAGGCACATACCACAGCTACGCACATGATACTGCTCCTTGGATTTTATCCGCTTGGATTTTGTCCGCCTTGTCAGAATTTAGCTTGGATTTTGTCCGCTTGGATTTTGTCCTACACTCACTCTTCCAACCCAAGTCCCAATCTAAAACAACACATACTCATAAATCTTACAGTAAGTCATAAAGATCGCCAACTACCATCAAGGCGCCGATTTCTTTGTAAATTTAGGTGGGCCCATTCAGATGTAGAAGGCATATATGAGGATTTTAAGACAAATTGCATTCAAATTATACCAAATATTGTATTTTCATAAATACAATACGGGGGCTCACATGAGCTTTGGGGGAGGGAGCCGGGCTCCCTCGGCCCCCAGGATCGGCGGCCTTGACCATCATGCATATACAAAATGACGTATATTTGTATCCTTGTACTCATATTATATACAGCAAACCTCTAGAACTATTTGTTCTACGAAGCTTTGTGTATGCATACAGAGAAATTTCCTTTTTATGTAAGGAAAAATATGAAAATTCAATATTAATAATAGAAAAATATGAAAATTCAATATTAATAATAATATATTTCTTTAACTTCTCGAAGTAGAGAAAAAGCTGGAGATTGTTCACTTTTCATTTTCTTGCGCAGTAGATCAGTAGAATGTAGAAAAAGCAGATCCCCTGCAAAATCAGTAGTTCTGGCAACACTGTTGCTCATAGCAGTAGTACCAGCCCAGTACTTTTCTCATTCCCACGATATTATCAAAATTTTCCCACGATGTAATTTCATTGTTTCTTTCCCAGTGCCAGATCATCAAATATACAATGTCACAAGTACAACACAAGGCAAAATTACATAGCTAGCTATTAAAATATCAACATTTGCAATGAGAACTAATGCGAAGTTTGGCAGGCACATACTTAGTAAAAACGTGAAATGATGGTTCTATAATGGTCTCGAATTCACGTCCCTTCCCAATTAATACAAATAATATATAAAATTCGAATAATATATTAATACGAATTCCCAATTAATATATAAAACAATACTATGAACATTTATTCCTGTATATGAATAAGGAACATAAAAAAAAGTCACTTTCATATGGTCTCTGCAGCCCCGATTGATATCCGTGAGAGATTTTGCAACACAGTGTAGTAGTCTGTCATGGTACTTGTTGTTACTCTTTGTTCATGTGTCTGGCTTGGCTCTTTCTAGCGTCTATCTGCTCAAAGAATAGTATTTTAAACGCACGGTGTTCTGTTTAATGTAATCAAATCTGACCATGGCTAATATAAAACTTCACTTCTTTGCAAGGGCACCGATTCTGTGGGGTCGGGCTCCCAATACTCATATGGGACCCCATGTATTTTTATGAGTATGTACTTTTTATATGTAATTTTTATTGTTATATGTAGTGTTATGTGTATTTTTTATGAATGCGCCCCCCCCCCCCAAAGTTACAAAGAAATAGGTGTCCTTGCCTCTACAGCAGGTGGGAATGGAGGAAATAGGATGAAGCCTTTAGGTTTTGTACTGACGCGCACTGTTCACAAGCAAGGTTGGAATTATTTGTTCTTCTCCCTGGACAGAGAGAGAAAGTGATTCATATTGTTTCAAAGCCGAGAGAACTTGGCCGTACAGTTTCGAGGAATTTTTGTGATGCAGATACACAAAGTATTATGAAGGAAAAAATAATATATTTTTAAATGTACTTTGCAATTTCAGAATTTACAAGTACTTGATGTATGTTTAGGCCTACGTAAGTTTTTTTTTTTTAAGCATATAGGGAATGGATGAATATTTTTGAACATTTTAAATTGTTTTAAATATGTAAGTTTTATATTTGTAAGTCAAATAAATAATTACTAGCTGAACCTGCGCTATTTACACAGCGCACAGTTCTAATATGAGCGTGAATGCCCTTCCCACTTCTCTCTATATGTGTGCAAGTTCCTTTACGAACACAAGTAAAGGACAGATAGACTCTCAAAGGGACTGAATAGCTATAGACAAACATATAAATATAGTATTTTAATATATAGAATGTTGTTGTGAGTTTGTGGCAAATTTGGATAAGTAATTGGTGATACCAAATGCAAATATTTTTTCTTATAATTCCATATCCGAGTACACGTCATTGTGGGTCCACAAGCCTCTGAAGTTGCGAGCTTGCAAAGGTTTTGTCATTTAAAGGAAAAGCGCCTGAAATGTCCATCAACCCGCTATACATATCTCCTATACTGGTTGCCTTTCACAAGGGTATCAACCTAGTTGCAATATTAAACTATTCTCTGTTTCACATAAAAGGATAGGAAAAAGAAGAAGTTTTTTCCCCCACCACGCTCAAGTACAGGTGAATGTTGGTGTTCCGTCTTCCACCATCAGCCCCCGCACACGGAGGTATAGAGTGTATTTAAATATGTCTAGGCCTAAATAATAAATTACAACTTTCATAATAACATTGAGTATTTTAAAACACTTAACGACATTTACCTGCATTAGTGAGTAAGTAGCACATGTGTCATTTTAATGGAAATTTTATTGAACAGTTGTATTGTTTATTTTCCTTCTTTTTTGGCAGTCGGGGTTATGACATAATGTTGGAATGGCAAGGGATGTCAGGGTTGGTAATTGAATTGGTATTTACTGCTTTGATACATGAATTTCATAATATAAAATCGGAAACCAAGTACAATACGTATGTATGGGTAAATTATTAGTGCGTTAAGACAATAACAATAGAACCTGAAATAATAATAATAATAATAATAATAATAATAATAATAATAATAATAATAATAATAATAATAATAATAATAATAATAATAACACACTTCTTGTTTCCTCTCTTATATACATGTGTTCTTACATTAAAAAGAACCAGAAGAAAAATAACCATATGTATACACACTGATAATAGTGAATAAATGCGTCTCGCCCCGGGCGCCTCAACTCAGGAAGCAAATGCCCTGGTTTCTATTGATTATTTTTCAATGAAATCATTTTCCTACGTTTTTCTCTTCGTACGTACACCTGATGTGATGGTGGCAAAGTATCTTTTTTTGTTTGTTGTTTATTAATACGCGGCGATAAATTTACGGTAAAGCATCATACATACAAGATTCATCAACATTGAAGTCTTCTGAGTTTATTAAGGGGGAAAATTTGTTATGGTGGACTTAGAAAAACAATCCCAGATTGATTGAAGCCTGACACGAAATAGTAACTACAGATGCTACGTAATTTGAACAGGCCCATGTCTGAGTCTGTCGTTTCAAGCAAAATTATAATATTGGAGCTTAACCATCATAGTGAATTTGACGCCCCTAAAATTTGGCGCCTTGTGTGGTTGCAATCCTCACCCGGCCCTTTCGTTGGCCTTGAGTTTAGCCAATTGATAATAGAGGAAACTGACTTTTGAATTGTTACTTGACTATTTTAATAAAAACGGAGTTGTCAACAGTCCTGACGACCGTTGAGGGGGAGGGAGAGTAACAGATGTTTGGAAATGAAATTAAATCTTTGAGTTTTACGTATCGCAGTTATGCCGGGTAGGCTAAAGGAGACTGTGATGACAATGAATGAAACAGTGCAAAGAAAAAAGTAGGAGGAAACAGGAGAACTCCGAGAAAATCTGCAAAAACAGTGCTTGTCCACCACAAAGCCCACTAAGCACGAGCTGGGATCGAACCAGGGCCTTATGCCCCATAGGTGAACGCTCTACCACGGAGCCACCACGGCTCCAACAAAACTTTTTAGTTCTCACAGAACTCTTGTCTGGAGGTCAATGCAATTAATGGGTGCTATACATACTTGAATTTCATTATTTTCAACAGTCTATGGAGAGTTGAGTGAGAAAAGCAGGGCAGTTCATCATCGGTATTTATAGCTATCAGAATTTTATTTAACGTTGGCAATTCATTACGGAAAAAGACCTGATGAACCTTTGATCGAATTGCCGATTTCGTGAAGTCGTCATAGTTTTCCGAGAGGGGAAATACTTGTACGCGTATTTTTGGGACTTCTTAATTTATTTTCATTAAATTTAGCCTCCCGCCTACTTCTATAAACAGTTAGTTGCCTTTCCTAAACTTGTCTGTTTCCCAGTCATGTCGGCGAATTCTTCAACAGTTAAATTAGGGTGTTGTTCTCTTAAAGCATGGAAGATATTCAAAATGCAACGCTTCTCACCACTTCGTAACGCTGTCCCGGGCTCATGTTTTATCGCAGAACTACTGCAAGCATCATGAATTGTCGCTTCACAAAGCACTAAATACGCAATTATTTACAATTTAATATGCACTAAAATTTGTTTCAGATAATATAAACTATACAAAACATAATGGATACAGAATACAATTTAATATGCACTAATTTCACACGACACTATATATAATATAGTTACCACACACGCTAAATTCATACAATATTTGCACAGGTCGATAGTCTGCGCACTCGATACTCAGACAGCCAGAAGATTACCTTCCTTGAAATTGTAAATAAAGTGGAATAGATCTTAATAGGGCCAAAACGGCGCTTAAAATGTGGAATAGAAAAAATAGACATTTTTTTTTTTTTTTTGAAAATTTGAATGAGAAGTGGCAAATCTACACAAAATTTGGAATCGACCAGCGAAATCGATACGTTTCTAGTACTTGTGGTTTTCGAGATCTCATTGTCGAAAGGATTGGCCACAAACATATGAACTTTTCTAGCATTTTAATACACTACCCGAGTATCGGTCTACTGTGGCGTAAGGGCACTCCGGATAACAAAAAAGTCTGATAGACCGGAGTTCTATGAATCATTTCTTTGCCCCACCAAAACCAGAAGACAAGGTTTTCATACAGTTATAATTAGGGATGCGCACGAGACGAGTCAAGACAGGATTTTCCTGACAAAATTTGAGTCGAGACACTGCTCTTCCAATAGAGAAATATACAGTTTTCGAGTCGAGATATCACTTTTACAGCACATTTTCGAGACGAGGCAGCCACAAATCTTGTCTCGTGCGCATCCCTAGTTATAATGTATATACTGTACAGTTATAATCAGGAACAGCAGCAAGTGTACTGTATTGAGGTTCGTTACTCACTGACGAACAGTGTGACCATCCAGCAAAAATATATCGTATTAACCTATGCAGAAAAAAGTACTAGATCTGGATAATAAGTACTAAAATTTTATCTGCTCCTATTTCACCCTATTGATGACATTTTACGATATTAATATCTTATTAGAAGGTTTCCGGTAGCTCCCCATCCAGTGTGAGTGGTGAGTGACCCTTCACATTTTTGAAAGAATCCTCAACTTTAAATTTTTTACAGTCAACATTCGATACAAACCGTGTAAACCACTTACACCTCCCAATTTTGACTTTACACCCCCCAAACTAAAACTCCTGGCGGAATCTGTACTTAATTGTCGTATTAGAACTCATTGTACAGTACAACCACTAAAGTAACATAAGTATGACAAATATAGAGGATGTCAGGAGAAAACAAGAACTATCATAAAATGGGCTTATTGAGGAAATCGAGTTTTAATTCCTTAATAGCCTACTGTTTAAACGGATCACCAAATATGTAATATTATTTAATGTGGTCATTTATTAGTTATAGGAGGCGACCGGACGGCACCTATGTGTCACTTCCGCTATTGTAAATACCACTGTTGAAAAAAAAAGGCAGAAAAAAGTTATAAGGAAGAGTGAAATTTTCGTACATTGCCAAATTTTCATGATATTCCTTGCTCTCTACCAATGTATTTATGACAAAAGAAGAGAAGAAAAATACTAGAGTTTTTGGTGAACGTACTAGCACACTAAAATATTACAAAAAAGTATTAGCGATGGTCACACTGCTGTCGAAACAATGAATAAGGAGCAAAACGCTGCTCTCCTGTCACAACTTATATTTTACAAACGACACGTAGGAGGATCGTAGCAGACGCCCGCTTGCATTTTTGCAGATCCGAAACGTATTTGTGCGCTACCCTGTATTTTTTTCAAGCGCTAGCCACTGTTTTAAGTTGGACACGTAAAATGTACAGAAAAATTTGAGCGTATTTAATTTGCCCATTTGATGTTAAGAACAGAACCCAACTAACCCCTGCGGGTCTTCTAACCCGTTCCTACTCCTACTCCTACTACTACTACTATTACTGCTGCTGCTACTACTACTACTTATACTATGAATCCGTATAGTAAAACTGCACGCTTATTTTAATGAAAAAAACTATCATGAAAATTAAAAAAATAAAAAAACAACTTTCCTTGAGCCGAGTTTAGAGATGCGAACGAGTCGAGACACACTTTGTAAAATTCGAGACGAGTCGAAAAAAACATATTTCTCGACTCGAATTTTCGAGTCGAGACTGCTCGTAAAAATCTCGACTCGACTCGAATGTCTCGAAAACCTTTCTATAATTTTTAATATTATTATGAAGAAAATTTTCACTCAGAAACAGCCTTGAAACCAATTCCAGCATGTATTACTTTAGAAAGGTACAGAACGCATAAACTTAGTAGTTAATCTTTCGAGATCAAGATTTAATTTGCAGCTCAATTCAGTTAATTAAAACTAATAATTAATGTCGTGATATTTGATTGTACTTCAAATATAATAATAATAATAATAATAATAATAATAATAATAATAATAATAATAATAATAATAATAATAATAATAATAATAATAATAATAATAATAGGTTATCTAGTTTGTATAAAATTATTGCGATAAAGTGAACTTTATAAATTCTCTGAATGAGATGGGAGGGTGCGAATCCGTCGTGTTCCAAGGGAACAGCTCCCTGACACCTGTACTGAGGGACGGAGGCAAGCTGGCGGCGGCTTAATTATGCTCTGGGGAACATTCACGTGAGCATCCATGTGTCTAGTGGAGCTCGAGCAAGGCACCTTGACGGCCGAGGCGTATCGCACACTGCTTGCAGACTATGTACACCCCTCCACGACGACCATGTTTCCCAGCGGTAATGGCCTTTTTTGGCAAGATAATGCACCATGTCACGAGGCCAAGAAGATAGGCACCGACTTTGAAAGGGCAGGACATTTTAGGCCCCCAATATCTAAAGGTGGGGTCCTCGTCCCTCCAATATAATCCAGTCGAGGAAAAATTAACAAAGAGGAGCAAGAATTTCTGTCATAAGAATCGTCATGCCTTTAATTAAATATTAGGGACAGCCTTCTTATTGAATAGAAAACGCCGTTTTGAAAACTGTGTTTAATAAAGCACTGAAGCTTCAATCAACACTCTGGCAGCACTGATATGACAAGAGATCAATGTGGTGCGTTTAAGTTGCAGTGAAGTTCCCAAATTTTGAACTTGAATTTGTTTCATTGGCTTTAGGCAAAATTGATTTAGGTCGTGAATTTCGCAGCGGAGCGGATGAAGAGGAGTGGCGAACTAAGATCTAGGGGAGGGGAGAAGAGGAAACTTCATCAAACAGTTGATAGAAAACGGATGAATATGACGATTTTCATTGCTTTTTCCCAATATTTTCTTCAAGTCGGCACGTATGGCCAGGAATGTGATGGAGTGGTTCGAGGAACACAGGGGCGAATTCCAAGTGATGTGCTGGCCCTCCAACTCCCCGGACCTGGACCCAATCGAACATATCTGGGATGTGATTGAACGTGACGTCAGAGCACATTGCCACTTCCCCGGAATTAGGTGACCTGTGTGTGCACACGTGGTGTGAACTCTCTCCAGCGACCTAAGAAGGATCATTGCGTCCATGCCAAGACGCATCGCCGTTGTTATCCGTGCCAAAGGTGGACATACTGACAATTAGGTAGGTAGTCATAATGTTCTGGCTGATGTGTGTATATTTTTTTGTCTCGACTCGAATTTCGAAACGTCTCGTCTCGAATTCGAGTCGAGTCGAGACAGAAACATGTTTTCGAGTCGAGACAGGTTTAATTTCGACTCGACTCGACTCGTGCGCATCCCTAGCCGGGTTTGAATCCACATCAAAAGCAACTTCCACTACTAGCCCGCCCGGCTACGAGGGCCGACAGCAGCTAGTGTTTGCTTTCTGCTATATGTATGTAATGACTCTTGATGCCCTATCTGTATTGGCCAATAAGATCAGAGGATACCTGAAACGTTTGGGATCCACAAATATGCCGCCCGCTTCCAATGTGTTGGCAATGTTGCCATTGCAACGCCTTACTTTCCTCATTTAAGTACGATAAAATAAAACTAGTGGGAAACCCGGGTTCGATTCCTGGCGGGAGCTCATGTAGTTCGGATTCCACCTTAATTAGTAGCCTCGCTGCTGAAAGGCGCGTTAAATTCAAAATCAACTGAACTTAAAAAAATCTATTCCGGATAGTCGCGAACCGGATTCTCGGGAGTCTATTGTATATATATAAAATATCAATAAGTAAAGAATAATCCATTGTTGTTATGTGTGGTAGCATTAAGATGGAAACGCTCACAAGGGGTTCTGTCCGGTCTTCCTGGGAGCTTTATACATGTTTTAGAGATTTCTCATGGATATATGGTTTCCAAACGCGTCTTCGTCATGGGATGCCAGGGTTGGATTGTCGGTAGGAGCATGTGTGATTCAGATACTGTGTTAAGCAATAGGTGCTGAAAATGAATGGTCGGATGAATTACTCTGATCGAAATCGAATGGATTCTTGAATTTCAATGCATCATGTAAGATTGCCCCTATCTTACGAGTTACTAAATACTATAAATATAAGAGAAATAAAGCTAATTAACTTTCCACTATTATTTGGTTTACTGTGTCCGTTTTAAATCACACTGTTAAGAATTGCATATATAAAGGTAACCAAGAAAGTTATTTTGCTTTTTTGTGGAGGTCTGACCGATTTGCTCGCTGCGGCACAATACAAATTAGAGACTGTGACGGATTGTTTTTCGCTTTTTAAAACGGATTAATGGATTTTACAGTTATAGATGTAAATAAAGTATACAGGGTGTTTCAAAACAACACCGAGAATGTTTGGGAGGTGATTCCTGACACCCAGATAAGACGAAAAGTATACATCAACACAAATGCTTCCTTTCGGAGTTATAGGCTGCCGAAAACATGAAAAAAAAAAAGATTTTTAAAGGTCTACAACTCCAATACTATGGAACCTACCGGAGTCGGGTCAAGACTTTATTTAGGAACTAGTATGTGCTCTATCCAAATATCAATGTTTCAGAATCCTGCGGTACTTCCGCAATAATATTTATAGACGTAGTTTGTGAGTACTTCAAGTTATGTGCTCGTAGCCAAACTGCCTCTATAAAACTTGTTGCGTGAGTACCTTAGAATTCTGAAACAAGTATTTTTGGATAGGGCACAAATTAGTTCCTAAGTGAAGTCTTGATCCGACTACGGTAAGTCCCATAGTTTTGGAGCTATGGATCTTTAAAGTTCAGTCGTCTTATCTTGGTGTCAGGAATCACTTCCCAAACGTTGTCGGTGTTGTTGTGAAACACCTTGTATATGGGAGTATTAGAAATATTATTTTTCTGTTCTTTACTACTACGGCTAATGATTTTTATTTTTTTTATTTTTATTTATTTATTTATTTATTTATTTTTTTTTTGGTCTTTAGTCGTTGCGCAACGCTGCAACACTAGCATTAGCCGCCACTGCTACACATATAACCTACGTTTTCACGTACGCCGAATACGAGTTTTTTCTCCGTGTAGTTTAGGATTTAAGACGTTGTTGAATTTAAAGCCTGAAAAAAAAAAAGTAGTGTTTCTCTCGAAAGACCGAGACTTGTTCTAGTGTTTACTTGCACGAACGACTGACACAAATAGCGAACATCATTGTAAGGATTTTCCCAAGATTTACTACACGCCGCGTCTCTCAACCGGAAGAAGAAATATCCTGGTCAGAATTATGAGTTACATCACGTAAGGTTGCATTATTACAGTATGTATTATTCGTACATCAAAAACAAAAGTTTGTAACAAAATAAATTCCTTTTCCAGCTCTTGCCTTTACCTTAAATGTGTGGAATGAGCCAAATCAATGTTGGAGGGGAGTTTAAAAAAACAACAAAAAAACAAGTAAGTTTTGTTACATCTAAAGTATGTGAATTCAGTATTAACACTGAAAGTAGTACATCCATAACTTGTGATGGCAATAGAAGGATAAGACAAATGTTGCCAGATCTGAAAATTAAAAAGTAGCGAGCTTGTGTTCCAGGAATAGCGGATTTCAACTATTTGTAGCCCAAACATTAAAATGTCAAATACCAGAGTTGGCAATGGTCAGGCGGCGACCGCAGTTTCGGACTATAGGTGATGGTGTGTTAGGGCAAACTCCATACTTCGTCAGCTGCAATAAAACTGGAGTGTGCAATGAACTGGGCAGGCGGTAAAAGTATAAGGTGGGCAATTTTCTGATTTTCAAGGATACATGTTTTCTGAATTGAGTTTTGTTGTCCCTGAAATACTCTTTACAGGGTTTAGGGGCCGCGGTGGCTCAGTGGTAGAGCGTTCAACTCTCGTGCTTGGGGTCCCGGGTTCAAACCCTGCTCCCGCCAAGTGAACTTTGTGGTGGACAAACACCGTGTGCGTGGGTTTTCTCGGGGTTCTCCCGTTTCCTTCCACTTTCTTCATTCCACCATTTCATTCATTTCTCATAATCACCGTCTCCTTTAGCCTAACCGGCATAACCGTGGGACGTAAAACTCAAAAATTTCATTTCATTTCATTTCTTTACAACGTTTAAAATATGTTTATTCACTGTTTAATTGATTTGCTAAATTCTTCATCTGGGAGTCATGAATTTTCGAAGATTTCTTGTAACTCCACTTACGCATTATGTTAACATGGACAATACAATAACATATTTAAATTTGCGATGCTCATGTTTACGCAGCTCTCCATAACTGTAAGCCCAGGAATAAACTGAGACAGAAACATGGTCAGTGATACTGCAACAGCGCAAACTTAACAAAAATCTAGTGTTATCAGATCTGTAGATTTAAAAAAGTATTAAAACAAGAATCGATCTACTATCGAATAAGTTAGTTCTATTAAAACTATTTATTATTCATTGTGAATAGAATGCTCAATAAACAGAGCTTTTAGTGTATTATATAAACCTAATAATTCGTGATATCATATATAAAAATAAAAAAAGGGCAGCATATGCTTAAGAGTCATAGCCTGTAGATAATTAATAGTAGACCAAAAAGTAGCGTGTCGTCCAATTTAAATCGCGAGGAAATTTAAAAATCGCCCAATCCGCTACTTGTAGACAAATCTGGCAACACTGAATAAGACCAAAGACAGAAACTGTTTCTCAGACGCTGAATCCATATCAAAACACCATTACTGGCTGTCTCTTACGGTTTTAGCTCTATGGAGAACAATATCAAAAACCAACGTAGTAGCAAATTCTATCAATTCCGGTTTTAGTAGAGATTCGGGTGAAAATTGTTTTCTTTAGACATTCAATGCATTTCAATAACCCTTTTGTCGCTATATCTTATCGTTTTTGTTCTATGGCGATCAACATTGAAACCGGAAATGGTTAATTTCCACCACTTCCGGTTTGAGTAGAGAGTTAATGGGTGAGATGGAACCTATTCATGGGACGCTATATAATTTCCAAGAAGCTATATCTCTACTGTTCTTGCTCTAATGCTTGCCCAGGGGCGGATCCGGAGGGGGCGATCGCCCTCCCCCAGAAGAGGGAACTTTCTTGTTTTATATATATAAATAAAATCCATTCCATAGTTTGGAGCCCTTAAAACTAGCATTATGACAACCCACCGCCCTCCCCAGAAGTCGGTCCTGGATCCGCCCCTATACTTGCCTATAGACAAAGGGACAGACAGATAGACAGACGGACATAACCATTCTGTAGGACTTTCAACACTTACGTATAGCATAGTTTGGAAGTCTAAATCCATCCTACTATAATCTGATCAAATTTAATAAAAGGTACGGGCCAACCACATCAAGCTTTCTCGCTCCAATTTCGGCAATTTTCAATAGTAGATCAGTAAATTTAGTAGCAGTTTCGTAAGTTTTAGTAGTAGTTTTGTAATTGTAACAGTAGTTGTTTAAATTTTAGTTTTAGTTTTAGAGGAGAAAACCCCAACACAAAACTCTGCTCCTCCAGGTCGGGAGTTGACGTCACGTTGGCAGCCGGTTGTAAAAACAATTGCCAAATTAAATATGGATCGAATAAAGAATGTGAGGTGAGAAAAAGGTTAGGGCGTATCCCAGAAGTGACGTGCGGACTGACCTCCTTAAGAGGCCTAATCACTGCGAAATTAAAATACCGCTAATTTTACAGTAATTATGTGATATCTTCAAATCGATAAAAGATAATCGAAATATGGAACAAGAGCGCGCTAGATAATATTATTTTTCCTGATCACGAATCACTTAGTAGCTTGCCGTTTGTAGGCATTTAGAAACGTGAAAATAAATGACGATTTTCTAAATGGCTTGAAATCGAAAGCAGATAAATGAGTCCTGATAACGGTATCACATGTAAAATAATATTGTCTAGCGAGAACTTGTTCCACTTTTTGATTATCTTTTATTTATTTCAAGATATTAGAACGACAACATGTATTATTCGGCATGCATGTATTATTCTTTACCTGCACCATTTAGATATTTTAATCAAAGGTGTTATAAACTAGCCAACTATTTAATTATTTTATATAGGTTAGAAGAAGAAGTTATATATATTTTTAAGAAGTTATTATTATATAAATGTTTTGTATCTTATTGTTAGAATGTTGATTGTGTAACTATAGCAACGATATAACAGATGGTGGTATGATGGCTGTAAGCAGCCTAGATTTAAATATACAATAAATACATACGAATAAGCAACATTTGCAGTTTTTATGTTAATTTAATACGTGTGCAACTCACTTATTTGAACTAGGGCTCAACGATTACTTTGTATAATGGTGCCTTCACACCGGGAGTAGCTAAAAACTGGTAAGAAGTTTTAGTAAACCAAGTTTAGCAGAAAACACAAGTGAGTGCTACAAAATTGTTTTATGCATTGTGTACTGTTTGAAAGTATAGTTAAACTACATACATCATTGAGTCGATTAATAATTATACCATCTTGAGGAGTGGAAAGTTAATATATAGAAACACTAAGATGGATTTATCAGATAGTGAAGTTAACGACATTAGGACTAATCAAAGTGAAACTGGTACATCTGAAAATTTGGCAGATGTCCTCAAACAAATTTCCGGTCAAATGAACGACTTGCAACAGCAGCTGGATGACAAAATGGATGCTTTGCAGCATAAAATTGAAGAGCAAATGAACAAGCAGTTGGATGACAAAATGGATGCTTTGCAGCATAAAATTGAAGAGCAAATGAACAAGCAGTTGGATGACAAAATGAATGCTTTGCAGCATAAAATTGAAGACCAATTTGATGACAAAATGAACCGACTCCAACACAAACTAGAAGATAATATATATCAGCGGCTGGAACAGTTACAGCAGAGAAACGACCTTAAATGGGAACAGTTACAACAGCAACAGAACCAAATAAATGTACAAATTAATGCCAGATTCGAGAAATGTGAAGAAAAATGGAACAGGTAGCTGAAACCTATACTGGAGTACAAAATGCCGTCGAAGTTATAGAATCGGTTGTAAGCGAACATTCTAAGAGGATTAAAGGACTTCAAGAGGAGTTCCATACTTTCAAGGAAAACTATATGTTTGCTAAGGAGATGGAGCGCTTTGATGGACCTAAGAATATCAATCAACCTCCTGATAATAGGACAGAACCAACACCTCATTCCCAAGTAATTTTTGAAGATAGTGGATCATCGGTTGATAGTGAAGCAAGCACCGAATCAGGAAGAAGAACGAAGCATCCTACACGGAAGAGTAAGAACTCTCACGGTAACTGTAAGTGTTCTAAATTTTATAGTACTGATACGCCTTTGCGATTCAGTGAAATAAAATCCTTAACAAAATTCAGTGGTGTACCTGAGGATATCCCGGCTAGGGTATTTATAGAAAAGTTCGAGGATGAGTGCGAATTAATGGGAATTAAAGAGTCGAAATTCATGAAACTTCTTCCTCATGTTTTATTGCCCCCATGTTTGACTTGGTACAAAGCAATCCGAGATAACGTTAATGGGTATTCTGATTTTAAAGAGGCGCTATTGGCAAACTATGAAAACGACTTCATGTTAGCAAATAGGGACGCATTGCTAAGAACGAAATCATTTGACCCTAAGATACATAAAAATGTTACTGAGTTTGTAGTGGCTACATATAATGAATTAAAAGCACTCAACCCAAACCAACCAGAATCACGTATAATAGCTTCTGTCCGTATTTTATTACCATTTAGATTACAACAAATGTTGATGACCGCTCAATGTGTCAATTTTAATCATTTAATCATTTTAGTTCAGAGCTACGAAAGTCAATTTCTAGCACAAAGAAATAGAAGAAATCCAGAAAAAAGTCAGGTTACCTCTAGACGTAATAATATTAATTATGCGCACATTCGAAATTTAAATATTCAAAATAAAGATAGTGTTAACTCTCAAGTAAATAGTTTCCAATATTTTGGTACTAGAACAAATAATCAAAATAGTACCGGCAATTCAACTCAACCTAATTATAGATATGGTAACGGTAACAGAAGTTACCGGAATTATAATAGGAATCCTAGTAGAAATCGCAATACGAATCAGCGTAATTGGTCACAAAATAGATTCCTAGATGGACAAGTTTGCAGTAACAGAAACTCAAATTCAGGATCTTTATGTAATCGATCGGAACATACTCAAGAGTGCGGAATACAATGTACTTTATTGGAATCTACTAATCCTTTTAATTTAAACTAGATGGTGCTAATGTGGCTTGGATTGAAACCACATCAGCGTTAAGTGTATCTAAGCAATTTATTGAGGATGAAACTAAATTAAAAGTTGTGCATACTAATGCAATGTACCAATACCTACCGATCGTCAATTGCTTTTGGAGATTCGATGATGATATAGAATTAGATATAGATTCCACTGAAAATAATTTTGTTTTTCTAAAAACCTTTTCTACAGCGCGGATTATGTTAAAAATTAATGAAATACGTGTGCAACTCATTTATTCTTGGCGCTCGACCTATTACACTGGTATACAAATTTTGATCAAGGTCGTGCTTATGTTGGTTTTTCGTAGGTTTCTTAATGATTTGCACCCGCTGAACACGAATATGGCAGTTATTTTCCCGTAATGTCAAAATTTGTGATGATATAAGTATATCCGATTTTATTGAAACAGTAACATATGATACAATTGTTGTATCTTATGAGAACATTGAACTACATTGTAGTCGTGCTTCTGTTGATTTTTCATTGGTTTCTTAATGATTTGCACCCGCTGAACACGAATATGGCAGTTATTTTCGCGTAATGTCAGAATTTGTGATGATATAAGTATATCAGATTTTATTGAAACAGTAACATATTATAAAATTGTATCTTATAGAACTTGAATTACAAACATAACACACACATTTTGGACATCAACTTTCTGGCTAACAAAAATCTGCATAACAATACATAAATACCGAAATATATAAATATTGCATTTCTTATAAAAAATATACAAAAGTACTTGAGACTGGAGGAAAGTGTTCATCAAGTACTGGAATTCCGTAATCAAAAGTGATAGTTAGTGGTTCTTTTGTGCGAAACGTTCACTTCGTCAGGACAAACTCCAAAATATAATTACCCATCATTGCACAGTCTCACCTTCCTTGGTATCTGCTTTCCATTACCTGAATGTCCTTATGGAAACGTTCCCCGTGCTCTTCGCTAACATCTCCTAAATTCTTCCTAAAGAAATTCAAATGTGAATGAAACATATGTAATTTTAAAGACATTCTACATCCCAATGCTCGATATTGATCAATGAATGTCATCCCAAGCATTTCTTTTTAACTCCGTCATTTTTTTAAGTGTAGCACTATTAAGCATGACACAAATCTGAGGCCTTTGAAAATGCCAGCCAGAACTTTTGCCTCTGATAAAGCTGGAAACATTTGTTTGATACATTGTAGGGCAGGTGAATTGCGATCCAGCGCTTTCACAAATTGTTTTACCAATCCCAGCTTAATATGTAATGTTGGCATGAGAATCTTCTCCCTGTGCACTAATGCTTCATTTATCACATTATGTGTTCCTGGAATAATCTCCGTTCTTTCAGGCCACACGGTTTGATCATAATGCTGGTTAGTTGCCCGACTGTCCCACAGACATAGAAAACAGTAACATTTAGTATAACCACTTTGCAACTTAAGAAGAAAAACAATAATTTTGAAATCTCCATACACGTCCCATTGATGTTCCTCATATTTAATTTTCTCCAACTAGCGTCAGCTTCACACTTGAAAAGTTTTCCCTCATGTGGATGGAATATGCAACAGGGATTGAAGGATACTGGTTTCCGTTGTGCAAAATAACAGCCTTCAGACTAGTATTCGAACTGTCCATGAACAGTCGTCATTCCTTCGGTTCATATTGAAAGCCTATTGTCCTAAGAAAGACCACCGATATTTGTACAGTAGCATAATGAACCCTCAACAGCAAAATAAATGGAAAAACGTTGGTGTCTGCTTCTGTACTTAGATATTTTGTGGGAAGGAAGTAGAAACTTCCACTCTTTGAGTCGTGATGATAGCAATTCGGACTTATTTTTTGGTGCGGAGGTGAGGGAATACGGATTTTTTCACTATGCGAAACAGGTGTTCGGGAGGATGATATGTTTGGGTATTGTAGCTGACGTCTATTCTTGCTTTTCTTGTAGTGCGTCAAGTCGATCATGCAAAAATAACAATCATCATGATGGTTGGTAGGTTCTCTCCACATGCGCGGAATGGCAAACGGCTTGCTTTTCCTATTCCCACTCAACCAATGTTCCAACCTCGACCTGGAATTACAAGACACATGTGGGGCCCATGGCTTGTCAAGATCTCCAACCGAAATTCCGAAGTAAGCTTTATAGGCTGCATAAAATTTTGTTCCAGGCACAATCCTATGGTTCAACTGCTTCGGACCAATATAGTATCCCCACACATAACAAAAGGAATCCGCACGTAACTTGCACTTCCGACCGGACGACATGTTGCTCAAATACAATAACTACACACACACTGACACTTACACACTGATATTTAACTACAAGCACATACACTCAGATAGACTTATACGATAATATAAAACAACTGTGGAAAATGTGGAAGCAGCACTTTATGACTATTTCATTACTACCAGAATTGACTACAGCTTAATTATTGCTTAGATTCTATTTAATCAATTTACAATTCTGCTATGAATCTTTAGAATCTATATTCTCTGTTTGCTACACCGAACAATTATCTTTATTAACAAATGCGGCACTACCTAACGAGTATTGAGATAAATGCACGCAAATTGCTCTGCATAAACCAGTATAGGTAGAAAAATAAAACATGCTTATATCACTGAAAATATTGACACTACATAAAAATAAGTGCCGGATTCGTGTTCAGGGGGTCAAAATACATAAAAATTCATCAAGAAATAATAATAAGCAAAATGTTGTATACCAGTGTTATGATAGAAGCTATCAATTAGATATTTTAGGTTGTACTTAGAATTTTGTTAATGTTTATGTTATTCTTTTATGTTAATTTAATATTTGTGTGTTAACCAATATTTCATTTCAATCAGTTGTGATTCAATGTTAAATCACGTTATCTTATAATTTAATTAACATCTATTGTGTTGATTATTCCTATCATAATTTCATCTTATTTTTCTTCTTCTGAATTCTATATTATCTATGTTGTATTTTACCTATGTAATGAATATATGTGACACCTAATTATCAAGTGCAGGAAATATATTTTGTAACATCCTTATTTTTAATGAGTTTAAATATTCAAAGAGCCTCGACCATGTTACTTTAAAAAAAAAAAAAAAAAAAAAAACTATGCTGGGACCAAAAACAAATTTTTAATTGTTCATAATTTTTGGAATAGACCCTCCTCTACGATGTTATAAAGAATTTGAAGTATAATTAATTATAAAAGAATATAATTGATATAAAGAATAAATAAAATGGAATATAAAGATATGTATTTATATGTATTGTGAATTTTGTATATACGAGGGCTATCCAATAATTAATGTATACTTGTCTTTGTAAAGTTGTCATACGGTCCAGAATTCTTTCTAGAAGTGCTAAATCACTTCAAGAAGTCCTGTCGGGAGCCATAAAGATAGAACGACAGCATGTATTATTCGGCATGCGTGTATTATTCTTTACCTGCACCATTTAGATATTTTAATCAAAGGTGTTATAAACTAGCCAACTATTTAATTATTTTATATAGGTTAGAAGAAGAAGTTATAATTATATAAATGTTTTGTATCTTAGAATGTTGATTGTGTAACGATAGCAACGATATAACATATGGTAGTAAGATGGCTGTAAGCAGCCTAGATTTAACTATACAATAAATGCATTCGAACAAAGCAACATTTGCAGTTTTTGTGTTAATTTAATACGTGTGCAACTCACTTATTTGAACTAGGGCTCAACGATTACGTTGTAATATCATATAATTACTGTAAAATTAGCGGTATTTTAATTTCGCCGCCATGGGGCCCCTTGGACCGTGAGAAGTGAGCAAAGCCTAGCCCTTAACAATGGCTATAAGGGGCTAAAGAGGCGAGTACAAAAATAACAGATTAGAACAGGAACGTAAAACATCAGGACCTTGACAGGTAAGAGCTATAAGTTAACCTAAATTGCTCATGATTTGTCTACCTTTAATAGTGGGAAAAGTAGGAACATTTAATTGTTGATTCGGTAAATCATTTGTGTTTATTTAGTGCTCCTGGGTCACATACGACCACAGGGTGTTCTTTGTGGTACAAAAATACCATTGTTGAAATGTTTTATTTTTTTCTTTCGAACTCTGCTTCTGAAGTGCAACATATCATGGCATCAATAAGTAAAGGACTCATAGTGGAAACAATATCTGTAATACTGAGACCAGGAAGGAATTCAAGGGGAGCCTGAGGGGAAATTTCCCCCGAAGAAAATTCATTCCCTCCGGAGAAACTCTCAAAATTTCAATCACAAAATGTAGAAATTACTTCACCCAATTATTTGCTTTTCTTTTTGTGCACGCGCAGACGAAATCCGATCTCTCAATATACATATAAATACTCAGAACCATTCTATATAAATATTAAACATGTAACATCTAAGATATTATACCAAGTAGTCAAAAAAGCCTGTGTTTCTTAACGCAATGAGCGAATTTGGTAGAACATGAAATTGTCAACTGTTGATGAAAGGCTTGTGTTTTAGTAGGTGCTAAACTCTCGCCCTATATTATATATTAGTAGGTATCACTAGCACAGATTGAGGTAGGAAAGGAAAAATAGAGAAGATCATTCGATCATTCCAACTCTGATGTCAACAGACTTCAGTTCTTGAAAATTAATAGTTCTTCCATTATTTGAAATAGAGCGACCTACCATTTTCCGCATCGGAAGTAACAAATGTAAGTGTGTTTTACGATTGTTAAAGTAAACACACCTTTCTTTAACCAAATTGAAGTCAGAGCAGCGGTAAAAGTGAAGGGGAACGCGACAGGACACCGTTACCCCACTTCCAATATATATCTATTGCGTCCCCCCATCCCCCCCAAAAATACAATGGTCAAAGACAGGCACGGGGAACGGCGTGACGTGATCCGTCCCCCTGTCTTTTCAGATCCACTTTTACCCCTGAGTCAGAGGGTGAGATTCATAGTGCGTCATTTAGAAGGATCCTCTGGGTTTGAGATTTATATAGATTTTATCAATAGAATAGTATAAAGGTAAGAAAGAAATTTCTGTCGTTTTTTGTAGAAGTCTGTGTTCGTTCAATTAGCCCTCACACCGTGAGTTGAATGCGAATGGAGATAATGCGAAGGTCAGTTGTTTGTGTGGGTTTATATAACATACTACCTGCTTCTGGCAGTTCAGTTACACTGCGAACTTGCGTAAGAACAGTGAACATGGGACCTCCACAGAGCGTCATAAGGGCGTGTATGCTGTACAAGTTCAAACTGGAGTCAAACGCTGCTGCAGCGGGGCGGAAAACATGCCAGGCCTTTGGTGAGGGTGTCGCGACTACGCAGACAGTTCAGTGATGGTTTAACAAATATAAGGACGGTAACGAAACACTCAAAGACAAACCAAGTGCTGGAAGACCAACACATGTACAAAATGAAGATCTTTACGCAGCAATTGAGGCGAACAGTGTCCAGATATGTGAGAAAGTGGAACTACAATTCAATGTGAGTGGAGAAACTATTCGATAGCACCTCCATCAACTTGGGAAGCACTACAAGTTGGGTCGACGGGTCCCACATGATTTGACTCCGGGCTAGAAGGCAACGTGAGGAGACATCTGTGTTTCTTTGCTGTCTCGTCTGAGGAAGGAAGCATTTGTCTACAGGGTGTTGGCATGTGATGAGAAGTGGGTCGTATACGAAGCTCCACGGCACCGTCATCATTTTCTAGCATCCCATGAACAGGTTCCAAAAAAAACCAAAACCAGCACTGCACCAGAAGAAGTTCCTCCTGTGTGTTTGGTGGACTGCTCGCGGTATCGTGCATCGGGAACTGATACCTGCAAAATGCACTTGCTACCTTCTTCGCTTCACGGTCCACCAAGTTGTCGAGTTGAGTTGATTTATAGTTTAACGTCCCTTTCAGCAGCGAGACTATATGAGACGGGACCTACTGATTAACATGGAATCCGAACCACATGAGCTCCTGCCGGGAATCGAACCCGGGTCTCTCACGCCAAAGGCGCGTACGCTAACCTCTTACCCACGAAGGAGCTGGCCCACCAAGTTGTACTGCGATGGAATCCATGGCCTTCCAGAACGTTGGCAGTTCATCGATGCTGATGGAGACTATTTTTGATCTTGCAGCTGCGTCTTAGGTGACATATCGATGATCGAAAATGGGTGAAAAAGCTACAGAACTTACTTGGTTACCTTTATAATATATCAGTAAAAGATTGCTATTGAAGGTGACGATCCTAGTGAAGATTTTGTGAACAAAGTTATTGGTGTGTATGCAGCGAAGAAGCCGAGACGAATATGCTTGATTTAGAACCAGAAGTATGAGAAAGAATGAGAACTTTTCGTTGCAATATTTCCATGTATGTTTTTTAGGACAATTAAAATATTTTGAGTTATTTTAAATATTTTTTAAAATCAAACTTCTACATTAATAACAAACAGTTAACTACTGTAAATACGAAATAATGACAAAAATAAGTGTAAATAGCATTTAAAGTTTAGTTTAAAAATATTTTTTTGCCAGTCTTTATAATTATTTAATGTTTTAGATAAAATTAAACGATTGTTTACATTTTGTAATGGGTCGTATATGACCCCACGGTGTACTTTGTGTCACGATAATGCTATGGTGTCCTTCCAGAGTTAAGCATAGCATGCATCCAGCTGACTAAATTGAAAGAGAGAAAGAGAGAGAGAGAAGGTCAAAGAAAATAGAAAATAGAAACAATCCCCGACTACTAAATAAATTACAAGTGTTTAATTAAATCTATTATTGCACTAAAAGATGGTTATTTACCTTACTAATAAAGAATACTTTAATTAGATGTTTAAAATATGAAGTGCTATTATGAAAATTATATTCAGATGTATTGTACCATGTGCAGGGGTTGGTGTTGGAAAGAGAAGCACCAAAATTCAAAGTACAAGCATGAGCGTGGTGGAGGGGAAACTTAATTTCTTCTCTCCCATAAGTGTGTAGGTCATCGTCTCACGTATTCTCTGTGTTGAAAGGAACGCTAAAATCAAATCTAACCAAACACGCATATTACACAAATCTTCGTTATTTTTTAATTGTATTTTAATGAATATTTTGCATTTCTTCATAGTTTCACATACTTTTTTTATACGTTCAAAGAAATCCTTAAGGTGAATTTCGAAATTCATAACCAGATGAAGTTCTGGATTTGATTGTTCATAATAATTTATGTTCCTGGCAGTGGCGGCTCATGGAATAAAAGGTAGGATGGACCAAGCCTCAAGACAAATACTTTATGGTTACTATTACTACAACTACTAAGATATTATTATTATTATTATTATTATTATTATTATTATTATTATTATTATTATTATTATTATTATTATTATTATTATTATTATTATTATTATTATTATTATTAGGGGAGACCGGGGTATTCACGAACACTTAAGCTTTGATTATAAATAACTCTTTTGTTTTGAAAGATAAAATTAAGATTTCTTGTGTATAGAAAGCTTGGAATTTTTCCTGTTTACTAAAGTGCAGAGAAAAATCAGAAGTAACATTTTTCAACAAATCAGTGAGATGTTTTAAAAATGTACCTATGTTCGGGATTGTCCCAATGTTCTGGGTAATCCCGGACATACTGTTTACTTTAAACTTTTCTTTACAAAGCGAGCGAATGCACTAAAATACATTTAAAATATACCGTAATTTAATATGTAAATCTTTAATAAGAATTATAATTACAGACATGACTAATAAATGTAGCAAATAATAAATATAGCAAACTATTTTACTTAATAAAGCTAATAATGCTTATTGCCAAGACATGATCCATTTCCCAAACCAATTTCATTAACTTATTTACTTTTCAATAAAAAAAAAGATCTATTAATTTTTTTTATAATTTATTTCACACCATGGGGCAATCCCGAACCTCCGGGGTGATGGCAAACATTCTGTCTGGCATTTCCCCATGAGACGCTATTTTATTGTTATAGTTGAAACTAATTGTTGACAGCATACAGGCTAGTAAGATTACAAAGAACTAATTCTCAAATGTAAGGGAATATATAGCCTTATCTGTAACAATGTAGATAAGATAAAAGCCAATATACCTTACCCACATTATTGAATCAACGTTATAGGTGAATTGACAAAAACAACAAAACGTCTTCTTCCTGGCATTCCATTCAACTGACTGCCACCAAATTTATGCTACACTTTTTCATGTCTCTAATAAGTGTTGTCGATGGACTACAATTACGTTAAATTTATGTGAATTTGTCTTCTTGTGTTTCTGTAGTAAAATATTTATATCTAATCTGTTTTATTATTATTATTATTATTATTATTATTATTATTATTATTATTATTAGTAGTAGTAGTAGTAGTAGTAGTAGTAGTAAAACATTGGGCCTACCCTCTTGAAACTATCACCCTTCGCCACTGGTCTCTCCGCTAACGTGCAGCGAAATCGTCTGTTTTCTAACAAGCTTCCTTGGGCGTAAACTCAGCATTACCTCAGTGTTCGCGAATACCCCGGTTTCCCCTATTATTATTATTATTATTATTATTATTATTATTATTATTATTATTATTATTATTATTATTATTATTATTATTATTATTATTATTATTATTATTATTAAGTGAATTGCTTAAAAAGCTCGAAACTGCAGTCAGAAAAACTTATCACACTAACACATTGAGTATAATCATGGGGCAACAACGTAACAAAATATTTTCTGTAATAAATGGTGCTCATCTAATTATCAGTACACTCATATCCAAAATTACTGTCGCATGTCTATATATATGTTGTTGTAGGAATATAATTTGATAACGATTTCACCCGGTATTTCTTATAATGTTAGTATGTGTATAATCAGCAAAGACATGTATATGGTAAATTTCATGTCAAAAGAGCAGTGAATATGAACAATAAAACGAAAATAAAACTCTATTGTCCATTTAACAACATTTTGTTTTACTCATTCTAAATTTCGTATTTATAATTCTTTTCTTGTGAAATTTAACACAAATATAAATTTCCCGATTATACACTTAGTGTCAGTATTAAAAGTACCCAGCAAAATCATTAATAAAATTATATTCTTACAAGAAAACAGTTCTAGATATGCGACAATCATTTTGGACATGAGTGTACATATACTCTGATCTTCTATGCTTAAGGCTGGGTTTCTCGATCACTTTTGTGTTAAATTCCTTCATTGTGGTAGTATAGTCTTTGTGTGTAAACAACATTGTTAGTGCATTAAGTCTGTCTTGGTTCATCGAATTCCTTAGAAAAGTCTTCACTCTTTTTAATGTACTGAAACAACGTTCTGATTCTTCTGTAGCAACAGGCGTTGTCAATACTATGTCCACCAGTTTTGACACATCAGAAAATGTATCTGTTAAGTCATTGTCATTCAGAAATAGTAATAAATCACTGATGTTATTAATTGCGCAAGAATATAATTGCTGCATGCGGTCGATAGTTCCCAATTGAGGTTTTGTTTGTTCAGCATCGAATTGGAACGGGATACAACTGTTAAGTCATTTTCCGGGAAGGAACGTTTAAAAGTGGAAAAGTTCTGAGGATTCATCTATTGAAAACGCGCGTAATACTTTCTAACAACACGCTTACTTCAGTGGTGCCCACCCCCCTTATGTCTATGACGCACCCCCCCCCCAATTGTCTATCCGTAGGTGTTCTTCCATGAAAAAATCTTCTTTTCGATTAATTTTACCCCCCCTCATCAAACATATTTATATAGATTTTAACCCCCCCAAATATTTCAATGACGCAGTTTGCGTCATAGCCCCTCCTTGTGGGCACCCCTGCTTACTTTATTCATTTTTGCACAACCTCACGAAACCACAAAAGACTAAGAAGATGCACGTCTAAACTGAGGGGTGGACACGCGGTTGATTTTGGATCCCTTCAGCAGAAGTAAAACAAGAGGGCAAGGTCAAGGGACGAAACAACTGAAAGTGCGGAATCAACAACCTTTACAGACAAGGCGAATTCGGTCAACAAGCAAGCTTCAAATCTTTTCGTTCGGAAGGGGTCAGGTGCAATCGTGTGAAGGAGTCAGAACTACTGTTTTTGGTTCAGAGGGAAATTATAGCAACAATACTAGCAGGATAACTTAAAGTACATACATTTTTCTATGTTAATACAAAAACAATGGGAGGGCCGGGCCCATCGGGCCACTTATGACGGGCCGCTCTGGTTCCTGGCATTAGAATATATCACAATAAACTGCAAAATGATTGAGACTGTGTTGACGGACGAAGACTAAGATGCTAAAACCAAATTATTATTAAACATAAGATTGGAGCGCCGCGCCGGTAGATACGAGATAAAACTGCAACCTGTTGCATTTTCTGTCTGAATACTTCAGTTGTTGAATTGTCTGCGGACGAACGTCTGCCAAAATCACTCTGGTTTTTTTTGGGTTGCAACGTTAACAGTGTGTGAGAGATCAGTTTCTCAGATTTTTTCGTACTAGTTTATATTTAAAAAAAAATTAAAAGTCCAGGACTATAATTTCATTTTCTTTTTTAAAAAATAGAAGAAATCATGCTCAGGGGAGAATAAAAACGTATAACATAAAACGTGCCAGAACAACCGAGAGACTTACGGGGAAAATGTAAGACCTGGCAACTCTACTGAATTTACTCTATCCCTCTTCATTACTAACTTAGGCCCAGGTTCTGACTGTACAGGGCAGGAGGGCAGGGATCCCTGCCGGGGTCTTCTCTAAATATATATATGTAATGAATATTGAATAACATGGAAAATAAGACAATAGGTCTACATGTCTGCTGTTTTGGAGCATAGGTACTCGTTGTAGGTTATTTCGTTCCCAGAGTTCGGTGGCCCCCAGCATTCAATGTAGTCTTGGGGTTTCGTTATTGGAATGAAACTAATATTATTATAAAGTCTTGTTTGGGGCTCTTTGTTTGGGGCCTAGTAAGAATATATTTCAACAATATAAAGAATGGGGTTCCAACATTATATTGCCTAATGTGTATTGGGACCCCATGAAATGTCGAAATGAGACTGACTTTAATATAAAGTCCTGCTGGAGTCCTCTGTTAGTAATTTGACAAGTTATTGCAACGCCTTAAAGAAACAGAGCAGGTCCCCACCCTGGGGCCCCATAAGAATTAAGAAGATGAAACATAGTATAGTTTGTGAGGCCCGTACATGCTACATGGGAAGGGAAGATGGGGGCCCTCCAAGTGGGGCTTTTGCCGGGACCTTATACCCTCAGTCCGAGATTGCTTAGACCTGCCATGGCTATAGGATAGATCCTAGGAAATCCCTTACGATTTTTCCTAGAGCCAAAATCTCAACGTGTATGGCATCAGAACGCATGTCATTTTCTGTTCTGAACGATCCTATGATTTTTTTTTTTTTTTTTTTTTTTAGAGCACGCTGTATTTTGAAAAGAAATTTCGTAAGATTTCGATTTAAGCGACATCAGGTGAGAGAAAGTTAAAATAAATTTGTTAAAGCGATAAAAAAATATGTATTTATTTTAACTTTACGTCATCTCGTAGAACAGCATCAGAGTATACAGACATGCACATTATTTATCCTTATGCAATTATTTGGGTATACGGTAGGAAAACAACACTATAGCATGTGTTAGAGAATCATTTAAAGCAAGGAAAATTATTATTATTTTTTTAAACTACGAGATCTTGGAAAATTATATGGTTCTTTCTTTTCATTGCACTACAATGCCGTGTTCTACAACTGCTATGCATTGTGGATCAACACCTAGCAATGTGATTCATTATGACAAGAGAAATCTCTGTGTAAGGTACGGAAAGACAGGATTTCCTACAAGATTTTTAATAACATTTTTCGTAAGAAAACTTTTAAGATAATTCCTAGGACTTATTCCTTCGTTTATAGCCCACTAGAGAGAGAGAGAGAGAGAATTGAGATAGTCTGCCATTTTGTGAGTGGATACGTAACTAACTGGAACTGGTACCGTCTGCGCGGACATTCTCGAAATACGCTCGCTCCCTTGCTGACATTGCTTTTGAGCTTTCACCATAGAACAACATCCCAAGACTAATATTCATGAATTTGATTTGTTGATAAGGAACAACACTGAAACACTGGGTGGTTGCCATCTCTAGGAAAATTATTAAGTAAGGTTTTCCTTGTTTTACGTGATTTCGCTCCTAGAACGCGATTTACGTAAGAGAGAGAGAAATAATTGAACAGTAATTTCAGTCACTTGTTCGGTACACTTTAATTTTTTCGTATTACACGATAATTTCTGGGGATGAATTAATCAAGGAACATATGTAGGCCTAATTAAAACTAAAATATGTATACAGGGTGACCCAAAAGTAGGTATACAGTACCGTACTGATCAGCTCATTGCATTTCGTATTGTTATTCATCAGGTAGACTTAGTTTCTTTATTTGTTCTTAATGTGTTTTTACTTACATCTTAAGCTCGGAAGAGTCGAAGCAAATAAACCCATAAACTAGAATGTTATACTTAATCAATGCAGAGGTGTATACCTACTTTTGGGCCACTCTGTATATTCTCATACCTTAGCTGTCTTTATGGTTTCTCCAGAAGTACTTCTACGTTGCTTATTTTGACTTCAATTGGTATGTTGTTACTATATATCATATTGTGAACTACAGCATTACTCAATGCGTAGAAAAAAAATCGACCTTCACTCGACACGTGTTACAAAATTCAGTAAAACAACAACGCGTGACAAGATTTTCACATAAGATTCGTTACTTGCGTTTTCGTTCGTTCTCGTGAGTTTTTTTAATCATGAATATTCATGAACTTTGGACACATAGATAGATGATATCAAACAAGAGAAGGCATAAACAGTAACAGTAATAATAACTCACAAAACATGACGTTCAGCTCCAAGAATGTCAATCCCCCAAAACGCTGTGACGTCAATCTCTCAAATTAACAAAGTATCTCTCTCACATTTAATTTTACACCTCTTCCTTTCACAACGCATGAGATTTTTGGTATATATATATATATATATATATATATATATATATATATATATATATATATATATATATATATATATATATATATATATATATATATATATATATATATATATATATATATATATATATAAGGGCGGATCCAAGGGGCGCTAAGGGCTATGCCCCCCCCCCCTTGACGCTCAGGTTTACACTGGATAAAATGGGCTTCAATTCAGCTTTACACTGGATAAAACGGCAAATTATGGTTTAGCCCCTCCCTTGATCATATCCTGGATCCGCCACTGTATATATATATATATATATATATATGTGTGTGTGTGTGTGTGTATATATATATATATATAAAGGGACTCAAGATTCACATTGCAATGACCAAAACTTTAAATGTAGTGTATTTCAACGTAAAATTGATAATTCATCTTTGTAGTGGGTTATTCAATATATGTTTCCCTAAACTGTAATATATATATATATATATATATATATATATATATATATATATATATATATATATATATAATATTTCTAAGAGACACTTGTAAACCATACATACATGTGTAGGTGGATCCTTCTTCACCTCTCCACATAATTCCCATTGAGATTCAGGGATTTGTCTCACCACTCCACCAATTTGTCCAAACCCTTTGCAAAAATCAGGGCTCTGGTTATTTAGCACTGTCCTCACATTTCGCTCTACTTCTTCATATAACCAGTTGGCAATCGACATAAGCGACCTTAGTCTCTTCTTCTTGACGATAACTCCCACCTCCACTCAGCACGCAAACAAGAAGACATAACATTGAAGAATAACTATGGTGGGAACGGCTGCCCTTTCTCAATGCAACCTCAATTTAGCGCTGTGTTACTTCCATCTTTTTCCGTTGTTAAAGCCTGCATTCCAAGGTGAACGTTTCGAAACGAATGAGGAAGTGAAGCGGAACGTCAGGAGAATGCTAAATAGCCAGAGCCCTTATTTTTTGCAAACGGTTTGGACAAATTGTTGCAAAGGTCAGACAATGGCTCAATCTCAATGAGGATTATTTGGAGAGGTAAGGAAGGACCCACCTACAAAAATGTATGTATAGTTTATAATTGTATCTTTAAAAATATGTTTTTACAGCTTAGGGAAACATATATTGAGCGACCCACGTACACTTTAGGCACGTGCGGTATTACACAAACTTCCTTCTTATTTAAAACAGTCACTCACAGCTAGCAAATGTTCGGTAGGGATGCGCACGAGTCGAGTCGAGTCGAGATTTAAGCCTGTCTCGACTCGTCTCGAAAAAATGTTGTCTCGACTCGTGTCTCGACTCGAAAATATGTTCCTGTCTCGACTCGTGTCTCGACTCGACGGTGTCTGTCTCGACTCGACTCGAATTCGAGTCGAGACGTCTCGAAATTCGAGTCGAGACAAAATATACGAGTTAAAATATACACACACATGAGCCAGAACATTATGACTACCTAACTAATTGTCAGTATGTCTACCTTTGGCACGGATAACAACGGTGAATGCTCTTGGCATGGACGCAATGATCCTTTGTAAGTCGCTGGAGAGAGTTGGCACCACATATGCACACACAGGTCACCTAATTCCTGTAAATTTCGGGGAGGAAGGCGATGCGCTCTGACGTCACGTTCAATCATATCCCAATATGTTCGATTGGGTTCAAATCCGGCGAGTTGGGGGGCCAACACATTACTTGAAACTCGCTCCTGTGTTAATCGAACCACTCCATCATACTCCTGGCCTTGTGACATGGTGCATTATCTAGTCGAAAAATGCCACTACCGTTGGGAAACATGGTCGTCATGAAGGAGTGTACGTAGTCTGCAAGCAATGTGCGATACGCCTCGGCCGTCATGGTGCTTTACTCGAGCTCCACTAGACACATGGATGCATAAGCGTAACCTTGGCCCATATAGTCGGGGGGCAAAACATTCGTGCACACACACACACACACACACACACACACACACATATATATATATATATATATATATATATATATATATATATATATATATATATATATATATATATATATATATATATATATATATATATAAGAGCGGATCCAAGGGGCACTAAGGGGCTATGGCCCCCCTTGACGCTCAGGTTTACACTGGATAAAATGGGCTTCAATTCTGCTTTACACTGGATAAAACGGCAAATTATGGTTTAGCCCCTCTCTTGGTCATATCCTGGATTCGCCACTGTATATATATATATATATATAATTCTCAACATTTGTCGACCCACTGCTGGATGAAGGTCTCTCCAATTCTTTTTCACATGTATCTACATTCGGCAGTTCGTTTCCATGTTACTCCACACTGCTTCCTAATTTTGTCACACCGTATTGTATTACAACGTCTTCTAGTTCGTTTTCGTTCCCTTAGGATCCAGTCAAGGATTGCTTTTGTCCATCTATCGTCAGTTCTTCTTGCAATATGACCAGCTCCCTGACACTTGAGTCCTTTTATTTTCGCGATGATATCGGTCAGTCTTGTCATCTTCCTGATCCATGTAAAAAAAAAAAAAATTCTATCTCCCCGGGTTATTGCAAGCATACATATCTCCATGCTTTTTTGAGTTGTGTATGCTCTCTCCCTATGGAAGTTTAAGAAAGAGCATTATACATTAACAACTGATCACAGAAAGTTGCGAATTCAACCAGGCGTAGATTTTAATTCCACTTTAGATTGGAAGCAGCAACATATTTCAAATTATTGCCTTTGGTATAAAAATCGATTATAAAGTTTGAATTTACGGTGGCAGATTCGACTACATCCAACACATGGATACTTTTGTTTACTATGTTTATGTGGAGTGAAAAGTCATACCGGATAACGAGTGAGCAAAGGTAAGTAAAGCCACGCAGCTGGTTTGCTATACACAGAGCATTATGCGCGATCATTCTATCTATTCTATCGTCGTTATTTATTTAAAGTAAGATATCATAAACCTCTATTTGATATCTAAGTGGAGTCAGAGCATCAACTCGGCTCTCCCATCTTGTGGTGCTGAATGGTTTTAAAGTGAGGCTGCTAATATGTTCCTTTAGTAGCTATGTCCCAACGTTGAACTGACGCAGAAAAAAAATCAATTTTTTTTAACTATACAAAAAAAAAAAAAAAAAAAGAAAAGAAAAGAAACGGTGGACTGGGATGTTGTGACCGCATCATTAACGACAAAGTTTAGTAAAGGAACATAGAAGGCCTGGGAATTTACTTTTGCTTTTCATATTGGAACTATTGTCACATCTTTGTCCCTTGATGTCTTCGATAGAAGTTAATTTCTTTTAGCTGTTTAATTATTACCTCTGTCAGTAAAAGACCAGTGATGTCTTTTACTGGTACAAAACCAAGAAAGTGTTGGCAAATTTTTACAAGCCATGCTCCATTACTGTATGTAATTTGTACAAAACGAACGATCCTTTGCTCTGTACCAGAAATATCTGGTGTTCAGTCTAGCATTATAGTATAATATGTTGCAGCTCTCAACAAAAACAGTATTTTACTTTCAATTTACTTACTAAGAATTGGAATAAATTTTTTTTTGAAATCTTTTCCTTACTAATGGTGGTATTTATTTTGTCCTCCGATGGTTCCTTTAATGTGTTCGGTCATGACGCTGTCAAACTTGTATTGTTTAAATATAAAAACCAATATATATATATATATATATTGTTGATAAGATATGATAATGAACAATTTGTAAATTGATTAAAAACTCGCTGCTAGAACCTAAATGTCTCTAGGTGCTGTAGACTAGAACGGCCTGTCTCAAGTGGGAGTGTACCTTTTGCGTACTTGGAGTGGAGCGTTAGAATATTGCTGAATAGAAAAAAATATAAAAGACACTTGACAATCTTATCCGCCCTAGTTGAAGATCTTATCTAACCCGCTGCAAGGGAAATCTTGAACGAGATACCTGTGGCTAGTAGGTTGATAATTGGAAATGAGGGAGAATGCTCTGAATTTCCTGAGTGAGTATTTTCCTGAATTGAGTGAAGTAAGTTTAATTACATTCTCAGAGAACACAATTTTATTTTTCCATGTGGGACTATTACGAAGCCTTATATTCTAATAGTATTCTTTTCTTTTTCAAATTTTGCCGCTCATTAGACGTGCCGCCCTGGGCGGTAGCACGGCTCGACCTCCCCTCGCGCCGGCCCTGAGAAAGCTACAGGAATTGCGTTTGAACTGCCACTAAAAGTGGTCCAAAAATTAACCTATTAAAGCGCCACAATTCGAGCGTACTTTAATTTCTTCTTGCAAGGGCTCGATATGTTAGTCAGCCGCCCTGGAACCAATTGAGATAACATTTCGCAAGAAAAGAAGTCCTTCACAAGTTATTCTTTAATTGCACAAAAATCAACAGTTCCTAAATTGTATTTTCTTCTTTCTAATAATAAGGAATATTTTGATTTGATTTTTTTCAGTTTAACATCCTGTTCAGCAGCGAAGTTATATGAGACGTGGACTTAATGATCAAAGTGGAGTCCGAGCCACGTCAGCTCCCCTCGGGAATCGGGCCCGGGTCTCCCACGTCAAAGGCGTGTACGCTAACCCCTTAGCCACGAAGGAGCTCAGTAAGGAATATTAATTTTGCAGTGTAATATAGGAGTTTAGGGGTGTACATATACAGTTTTGTATATACAATTAAATTTAGTAAATTCAGCATAATTCTAGGTTTTAGGATTATTTTGTATAACTGAAATGTGGAGTGACTCGAAGTATTGCTAAGTTTTGATATATTCCAAGAAAATGAAACTCTACTTAATGGCAACGAACATTTTTCGGGAAACTGCAAAAGTATTTCTTTAAATGTCGTAGCATATGCTTGTAGTATTCACTGTCATCCTAAGAGTAATAACACATATAATAGCATGCGTGGAATTAAAAACATAAGTTGTTCATTAATTTTCAGTTTCAATATAAGTTTTGCAAAACAAGCCTCATTATTCATTACTATAATTATTTGATTAATATTATCCTTTCTGTTTATTTGTTTTGCAAATTTGTTATTAAATAGGCCCCTAATCTGATCACACAATTTTCCAGACAAATATTCATGAGCAAGAAATCAAATCTCTTCTCACACCTTCGTTGTTTAAGAGTACAAAGGGCTAGTATGTACTTGCGTTGCTCTTGTCAATTTACTTAATAAAATATGAAACAAGATATACGGTATTTTAACTGAAAAAGACAGTATCCTAATAGTTATACAACCTTTCGTCAAACAAAATGTTACAAACAACCAGGAAAACTGACATTGGTATCAAATATTCAGATCATGTCTTGCCCCCCCCACTTTTAACGTCCAACCGCCGCCACTGCCTATGGGTTTGTAATGTGTTCTTGTTGCAGTAAATCACGAATGCATTTGTGCGACAAGGCTCTATTGCGAGCCGCACCTCTTTACGATCAAGGTGTTTTGTTCCTTTCGCCAAACATTTCTAACACTGAGGTTCTACTATAACTTTTCATGTGATTCTGCGAAACAGGAATATGTAGACTTGGCAACGTTACACACTGATAAGTTATTCTGCGAAACAGGAAGTAACCAACTATGCGCAGGAAGATCGATCGTGTCAATTTTTTGTTATGGGCGAAAAACTTGAGCGATTTTCGATAGGGAGAATACATGTAACACAGCCATACAAAAAAAAAAAAAAAAAAAAAAAACCTGTACAGCGGACCCGAACATATGAATTCGATGTAATTTGTCACATCGAAAATCGCTCAAGTTTTCCGCCTATAACAAAAAATTGACACAATCGATCTTCTTGGGGTTACTTCCTGTTTCGCAGAATCCTGTTTCGCATTGGATTCTGTGCAACAAAATACATCGAATTCACACCTTGGGGTTCGGTGTACAGAACTTTTATTTGTGTGTGTGTGTGTGTGTGGTTGTGTTTTTAAAGCAAAATTTTATTAAAATTGTTTGTTGACTAAATCCAAACCCAAATTGGACTTGATGCCTCATAGCTCGAGAACGAAAAACCTTGATACGCTTACATAGCAGATCAAGGTCTACCGCCACACCAAGCTTGATCCACACTCGAGTTACTTGGCTGAACTCGTACGATGAAACCCCAAATTTAATGGCCTATAATTCGGATATCAAACAGCTGTACACCACATTTCACATGAGTATTAAATTTGCCAAGGTCTGTCACTACGGCCGAGTTTGTTTAAGATCGGATCAGTTTCATTCATTATGTAGAGATTTTTTCGTAAATTTTCAATAAGTCCTAACATAAATTTGAGGTCTTATAACTCTGAAACGAAAACCCTATTTAGCATATTTCACATGTTTCTAAACGAAACCAAGAACTGCCACTATTCCAACAATTATCTAGATCGTATGAGTTTGGCAGTGACGGATCTAGCCCGGGGCCGGGGGCCTAGGCCCCTCCAGTTTTGTGAGTGAGAAAAGTAATTGAAGCTATGATTTATATATTTTTAAAAGTTTATAATGAGCATTGTGTTTTATTCCTTATTAGCTGAATATGCCCATTCTTCGCATGGGGACTATATTTGGAAGTCAACGCCTGTGGGAGTATCTCCTACGGATTATCGCACTGTACTTGTCCGTTCCCATTTCTTAAATGACGTCAAGTCATGCTGCAAAGATTTATTTAGGAAATATGAACCAAATTACAATAGGTGTTAGCGGAAAATTTCGAAGAAACGTCATCCTAAGATTAAAACACTCTTTATGGATTTTTACAATGACCAGTGGCGTACGCAGGATTTTCTTTCGGGGCGGAGGGCTATGCACAACAAGGGAAGCAGGGAGCAATTGCCCCCATGAGTTTGAGAAATAAAAATATTCAAATCGATTGTCTACTAATATACTATGAAAAAACGTGAAACTCGTATGTTGGTGGGGGATCTCACCCTCCCAGGCAAATCTGATATGACGTTCCTGCAAACACAAGTTGAATATTTGTAATTTCATTTCAACTTAACTGATTTAATTTTAGAAAAAAAAATGTAGACATTCAATTTTATCTGACATTTTTACTTGAAAGAAAATGTCGAGACAAGTTGAAGCAGAAATATAGTGATTTGAGTTTTAATAGTAAGAATTGGAGACTGGTGAATTTTATGTGATATTTTGATACACACTAAAATTTAGCGGTTAATCGAATTTTCTATTCTCTTCATAGAAGGAAAAGAAAGCATCCTGTTGGCCTACCTAATTTCCCAGGCTACTCATTCCGCCTCTTGATTTTTTTTTTTTAAATTGAAACGTTTACCTTTCTTTATAACTAAATGATGTAAATATTCCTTTGCTATAATAACTAAAGTCCCGTCATGTTGATATCCCTGCAAGTTGGTGTGGAACACCAGTTTCGCTTATCAGCTTCTCTTAGTTTTGGTGTTACTGACGACGGCCGACTTGAATCACAACAGTCGAAAGTACGATAGGAGAAACGAAAGAAAGTAACAACTAAGAAAAAGAAACAGACGAATAGAATGGACGAAAGAAGAAAAAAAGAACGTACTTCTTACACGGAATGAAATTTGACAAAAACGTATATTTCTATTATTTCTGAACAATGAGCATAAGAAAATGGAAAGTCAATGAAATTCTTAGAAATGGTAAAAAGGATTATTATTATAAGTGGGATGTGAAAAACTAAGAAATTTATTTTAGGAGGGGAAGCTGAGCGCGATATCCCCCCATAAATACGTCACTCATAACAACAAATGATTTATATCATATTATAGGATTTTTTGTTGGAATATTTATTTATGAAATGTAAGGAAAAATCCTTTGTGCAGTGACTAAGAAAATTGTCCTAAAGAAACGCCTGAAGAATAAACTACTCCTTGCTGGTCCTGTCAGAAGAAATGGCATGTGTCATATTATATGGTTAATAATGAAATACTTACTTATCAAATATAAACAAAATAGCTTCCGTTGTATTTGAGAAAATTGTCTAAAAGAAACTCATCCCATGACTTAACTAACCTTTGTGGACTTCTTCAGGACGAATGAGTTAGACCCTATGATTTACGATATACTAATGAAATCGTCTGAATCATTTTGAAGAAATAGTCCCAAAAAACTTACCCCCAAAGCAACTATTTCTTGTAGACTTTTTCATGGCAAATAAATTACTCTATGTCATATTGTCAGATTATTAGTGAAACATTTTTTATGAAATATGAACAAAATTGGGGCCACGGTGGCTCAGTGGTAAAGCTTTCATCTCCGGTGCATGGGGTTCTCGGTTCGATCTTAGCTCGCGCCAAGTGAACTTTGTGGTAGACTGTGTGCGTGGGTTTTCATGGGGTTCATTTCTCATCAGCACCGTCTCCTTTAGCCTAGCGGGCATAATCGTGGAACGTAAATCTTAAATATTTCATCTCATTTCATGAACAAAATTATTTGAGTCGTCTTTAAGACCATTAAAAAAAAATACAAACTAAAGTACCCGTTGTGGACTTTTTTTTAAAGGACAAATGAGTTATGGCATGTTATCAGGTTATTAGTGAATCATGAATTTACGAAATATGAACAAAATCACTTGAGGTGTTTTCAAGAAATCGCCGGGAAAAACACCCCCCTTCTGGACTTTTTCCAGAGAAAGACGTTAAAAGTTTTAAAACATTGTAATAAATTCATTACACTTGTTGTAACCTAAAATAAGAAAAGCAATCGATGGCTACTTACATTGCCTTCATCCCACTCTGCATGTTATCACTAATGTTTGTGTTGATATGATAACCCTATTCTTTCAGCGCGTGATCCAACTGCAAAATGACTCGACAGACTGTGCATTTTCAGTTGCGTCATGATGACAGTAAAAGATACTCTACTGCTTTTTTTCCTCACAGAAGTTCACATGCGGAAATTGGGGGTCACGATTGTAAAGTAAAATTGGAAGAGAAGGTTATGTATGTGCGGTGGAAACGATTCACTGAAGAATTTCATTTGTAAAGATTGCTTGCATGCAACGAAACCACATCGTACTAATGAAACTTTTTTCTTTCTTTCTTTTAAAGATTTTTGCATATGTATAAGAAGAGATAGAACATCTTCATTTATGAAATGTATTCAAATGAAAAAATACGTTTAGCTTCCTTTTTACTCAGTGTGCTATTGAAGATTCGTCACGTGTAGAGGAATGGTTATTACGTGTGACTTTGATCTCAATGGTCCTAGGTTCAATGTGTTGGGAGGGTACTCGGCGATCATCCAGTAGCGTGAGGTAATTAAGTGGTGACTTGAATTAGGAGTTACTAGAGTTCGAGTCTAGAGAGAAAAAAAATAATACCAACAGAATAGTTCGAGCGGTGTAACGGAAGAGAGTTAATTAATTTTCTTGTATAATTCTGAACTTACTTCCTTTATCCCTCTTTATTTAAAAAAAAAAAAAAAAAAGATTTTCAGGTTCATCGCTGTAGACACAAAATCGTGTGACTGTATTCCATTCTATGGCAGGGAAGACGGTGGCTCAGTGGCTTATCTCTGGTGCGTAGGGTCCCTAGTTCTATCCCCGGCCAAATAAGTTTGTGGTGAATAACATCGTGTCCGTAGGTTTTTTCGGGTGCTTCCGTTACCTCCCACATTGTCATTCTACCAATTCTTCTAGCACCATTCAGTTGCATTTATTGTCATCTCCCTTAGCCCAAAGGACATAATACTGGGGCGTTAAAATGATTTATTTCATTTCGTTTTTTCCACCGTATGCTAAGCTAATCTAAACGGCGTGACAAACATCTTGGCATTTGAAGGCGGCGCTCCAAGTTCTCTGTAAATGCTGCTACCAAATGAGAGGCCAGCGGTATTGCCACGTTTATTTTGCACACATTCACGTCTATCCCCTGTCACCTGATCGCGCTGTAGTTTGTCTGCTTACCCATAGCCACACCCCTTTACCACTTGGCAACGTCACGCCAGAGCTTGCGTTCTATTCGCTTAGCTGAAATGCCAAGATGTTTGTCACAGGCCTTAGTTAATGAGTCCCACGAGGACTTACTGGCGTAGCTCTCACCTTTGGTGCAGATGTCAATGGTTAGTTCCCAACATCTCAACAAATGGGCCATGTGGTGGACAAATACCATGTATGTGAGTTTTCTCTGGGTTTTCCCGTTTCCTTCTCCTTTCTCCATTTCATCATTTTTTAATTATTAACATTAGTTGTCCTTAGTCTCGAAGCATAATCCTCGGATCGTAACCTTTAAAAAAAAGTGGTAAAAAAATCTGCATTGATATTACCAGCCTCCCTAAGATTGTTTATATTAACCTCAGCTGCTCTTAAATTATCCAGTTTTTCCCTCTGACTTCCTATCTCGAACCCTGTCCACCCATTTGTTTATTATTTATTCATTTTTCAGTTCTACATTCAATTTTTCTTCTTTTCACGCTAAAGGAGTTGGTGAGGAATAGATAATGATAATGAATTGTGAAAGAACGACATATAAGGGGATCCGAACATTCCCTAGCTTCTATGCAACCTGAACAACAACCGAGAACTGTTGGTTGCCTATAATAAAAGGATATGTAGCTATTGTCACTGTAATTATCACGACTGAGTTTGTAAATGGAGTCAATTTGTTAACATCTTAACGGTTAATGGTGACTTTAACAGAGACTATCCGTATGCCATTCATTCGTAAATCTCACAATTCTTACGTTTCTGTTTACTGTTTTTAGAGAAGTTTGTTTTCACACTCTACATAAAAAATATACACTGCTCAGTAGCAGATTGGGTTTAATGTTATTTTGTCTCCTAATAATGACAAATAATTCTAACAGTAACACACATAATCCTTAATGTGACACATAAACTACTTCTAATTACTAAATATGAGATCTGGCAAGTTTATAGAATAACGAAATATTGTGAAGCCTTTCATAAGCCTATGCGCAGGGTGGCAATTAGGAAATTAGACTGGGTCTGTAAAAAATAAATGAAAAACAAGTGGAATGGAGTTACATAGATTGTAACCGTTAGAGATCTAATCTCTATTCCGTAGTTTAAAAAGTCTCTTGAGAGTCTTGATAATTTGGTTTAGTTTACTACCCTGTAGTGTTTTTAGCTACTGTCGGGAGGAAGCTGAGTGACGTGACGCCGTATCAAGGATCTTAAAAAATAGAGGATCTGCCCTTAACAACAAAATCTTGAAGCCATACGTCACAGTTTCTCCACTCCTACTCTGCCCACTCCGCCCAATAGGATCGCTATGTTTCGAGCCAACAATCATGGCGGAATCGAAAGTATCCAATCAAACAATGACAGAAACGAGAGTAGCCAATCAGACATGCCGATGCTCGGTTGTTTTTTGGTTTCATCGATTTAATAGGATGAAGATACATATGGGCAGATCCTCTATTTATAACATCCTTGCGCCGTATGCTTAGCAGTCAGCGCCAACGGTAATTTTTGGAATTACTCGTCCTATGTTTGAAAGCTCGGGGTTGGGCTAAATATAATAGTATACGGCGTCACGTCACTCAGCTTCCTCCTGACAGTAGTTAAAAACACTACAGAGTAGGAAACTAAACCAAATTATCAAGACTCTCAAGAGACTTTTTAAACTACGAAATAGAGATTAGATTTCTAACCGTTACACACATCACTACAACCTTCTGCTACTATGAAGTGTACGAACCTCCATTCTCCGTAAACAGCTTTGCACGATCCAGCAAGTCATGGATTTTAAGATATGTAGAAGGAAAATCAAGAAACAAAGATAGAAGAACTAGTTGCCCCGAAATTGGAAACTGATATATTGAGATTAAAGCTCTATTTTGAATTCTATAAAAAGAATTATCATCTTTTCTCTGTAGGTGTGTTTGCTTTATCTTTCACTAACATAACACTCGTAGATTATTATTTAAAGAAAAAGGAACAGAAACGACGAGATTGTATTTGTAGTGTTTAGGCCTTTCTGAGTGCGAGTGCACTTTCCCCTTCGTTGTTCGTGATGGGGAAGCATACTTAAATCGTGGCTTTTAAGATTTGTTCTCTCTTGAGAAAGGGGGGGGGGAAGACAAATAATGCCATTGCTCGGGGCGGCAAATTGCCTAGGGCCGAAACTGACTTTAACTAAGGCTCGGACTCACTCGGGATCGTATTCAGTAATGTTATTTGTTCTTGGGTTCCCTAACTAGGGCAACCATACGTCCCGTTTTGACCGGTGTTACCTTATGCTCAGCATAATGTAACATGGCCCGATGCTTTTGAGCACCTTGTATGTTGGTAGAAAATTTTAAAATTTATTTAGAATGTTAATAGTAACTTTTATTTTATAGTAGAGCAAACCGTAGGTTGAGAATTTTGCGTAATTTTGGTACAACAGAGCGTTTCGATAGATAGTATATGAGGATTACATGATTATTAATTATATTTTATATATTTTACGCATTTATCCATGAATATATTATTATTTTAGACAAATAAGTGTGTATTTCGGCTTTTTCAATGGTTTCCAGTTCATTTCTATTCATATTTCGGCATGGGGAATCTTCACAAGAAAGCTAAAAAATTTATTTCGTAAAATCTTCTTCAAAATTCCAAATTAATAAAGTCAGCCATAATTTCTTCTTGGTGCATCTCTTTGTTTCGAAGTAAAATTATCTGATTGGCTAATCCACAATCACAGCTGCGGCTGAGATTTCGGTTCTCTTTGATCTTCACTCAGAAGCCTATCATCCTATGATTACGTCATAATTATCTTCCAATTGGGGATCATCTTCTCGTAACTCTTTGTATTACGGCGTCAGCCATTTCAAGAGTCAGACGTGCAGTGTTTAGCGTCTGTGGAAAAAGTGGAATAATTTGTAATCACGTGAAAATTGTGTCAAATTCTTCGTTTTGGCGAATATTGGAAGAGATAACTGCACGACGTTTGGTGTTTCAACAAATTGTTAATTCGGAAATAAGACAATTGTGAAGTAATTTCGCATAACATAACGGATACTAGCCTATAGCTATCCAGTGGTATGGAATGAGCTCCTTAGCAAATTTTGCGTTCTCGGTCCACCAGAGAACCTAAGAGAAGAAAGAGGAGACGGTGGAAGAGAGAGAAAGAATATTGAGTAGTGGTGCAGACCCGAGGAAGAAGAAGTCAAGCCACGCTCGACGGCTTTTCCTGGAAAGGTGCTGAAGGGGTTTTCCAAAAATTATTTTTGAGACCACGTATCACGAGTTTCCCAGGAACCTCGGGTGGAAGTTATCAGGACTTTTTTTTGTTGTTTAACATATCCGTTTAATCTTGGTGTAAGAAGAGGATGTCAAGTAAGTAAGGAACAGTGAAAGTGAAACTCAGGTATTTGGATTCAAATTTTTCCTTGTTCTGGCAAACTATCATGAGTGAATATATTTTCTGGTGTTTGTGTAATACTTGTAATATGAAGCACTAAATTCGTAAAGTTTCCCTCAACGCCGCACGCATGTAGATTTAGGCAATGTGACATCGTGTTTTCATTCGATGGGGGGGAAGGAAAGCTAGAATCTCAGCACTGAGCGATTGTCGTAATCTCAAGAAAATGTGTGTACCACACACACATTTTCCCCAGTGATGAAAGTTGTTTTAGATTCCCCAAAATCTAGAAATTATTCGTTTTCGGTAATTCTGCTCAAAATTCAACCTTTATTCATTTTGGCATGTTTTCTTTGGTTTGACGTAGAATGATTATGAATGTTGAATATGTAAACAAGTGTCAGTATCACGGCTATTGGTCTAGTGCAAGGGTACATGCATCTTGCGTACCGATAACCGAAAACGTTCATCAATAGGTTAAACCTACGTACTATTTTAGAAAACTGATACCCATCAAGTTAAGAAAATGCAATGTTGATAATTACTAGTAAATATTTTTCTTCTTTTAAGAAATTAATTCAGAACGACACTAATGCAAGACTAACCACTGCGTCTTCGGTAGAAATGTGGTAGCGAAAACAAAATATAAATGCAAGTTAAGTGTGGTGCTTTAGGAAATGTATGTGTGATTTTTTTTTTTTTAAATATATATACTTGTTTAGGTTAAGTTAGTTTAGTTAGATTAGGGCTTTAGGTTTAAGTTGTGTGAATATATTATATGCATGTCTTGCCTGTGCTAGATTGTCATGTGCGTCCGAGCTGAAAAGAGGTCGCGAAGAGCGTAAATCCTCTACGCCGGCCACGAAATCGATGCACAAAAGAATGTAAGCACCAAGGAATATATGTAAACGAAGGCAAATGAAGCTAACCACAATCTGTAGGCAGTGAATTTATTATTTTCAGTAGTATTTTGTATTTTCTATTGTACTCTTTTGTTTGTTTTGCGTGTCGATACCATGGAAATGCTCTAGAAGGCAAGAATATTCAATGAATATCAAAGAATATGAATATTTCGAGAATATAAACAAAAGTAAATAATGTTTTTGGCTTTGAAAGTATAGAAATCGATTTTATTAAATTTTATTCAGATGGGTATGTCAGTTCAATGTAAATATTTTCCTGTTAACGAATATTTTGTGCTACATTCATGAATATTTTGAAAGAAAATAAAACTTACTAGCCGTGAATGCATCTTTCTTTTTGAATACGAAATCTAATTAGCTTGTAATTTTGAGAAATAGTACAAATACGTAGTCGATGTTTTTGGTATGTATGCGAAGCATGATAAAAACAAGAGCAGTATGTGCAGAATAAGTTTACTGGGGAAAGGAAATAGCTGTGAAATTCAGGGAAGAGACTTTCCTTAGTGTGACCGAGTTGAAAACAACCGAATCTGTAGAAATTTCTCATTTCATCGATTGTAATCAAAATCTCAGTTTGGATTTTTTTTTTATTACAAAATTCTGTTTTCAAGATTTTTTTTTTTTTTAAATTCAGATAGGACTTTCACAGACAACATCAAGATCTTCTTTGTGCTCAGTGCCAGCTCCACTCGTAGGTCGGTGTCCTGTGTCTGTAGTCGTGGTTCACAACCTATTTCCGGACGGGATGTTGGATGATGAACTGCAGGCCTGGATATCGGGCTGTGAGTTGAGATGGAACAGAGTTTGGAAGCTTTATATTTCGGGCCAAATTTGAGTTCTATTTTCCGTAGATGATTGGCTTGGTGAGTGTATCAGTGGCTGCTGATGACGAGCCCATACGGGCCCAGTAGGTTCGGTGTCACTAGTCAGTGATACATTCAACATAGCAGGTAATCTCAAGGAAAGGGAACATCATACAAGAAAACAACAATATTTCATTATTTTTTTTTATCATTATTATTATTATTATTTTATTTTTTTTGTAAAAATGGCGACCCCTATCCAGGATTTCTGTTGTTTCAATCCTACGCGAGCGCTAAGGAAAACAAACAATCACAGCAGAGTATTTGTAATGGGGATAATTACGACAATCGCTACATTGAATGAAACATGGTCACTTCTGAATCTATATGTGCGTGATGTTGTGGGAAACAAACTTCAATGAAAGTGGAAATGTCTGTGGGTAGCAGATCAAGTAACGAATCTCGGCATCCGAGTGAATATATATGCTGTTCAGACGAAATTGCTGGGTTTAGTGTTTATTGTGACAGCTGTTTTAGATGGGTACATGCCCAATGTTATGGTTTGTCCGAGGAACAAGTACAGGAGTTAGACAAAAGCAGTGAGCCGTGGTTATGTAAGCCCTGCCTGGCGAAACAGGCGACAGTGTTGCCACTGCCGAAATCTTCGGAAACTGAAAGTGATGAAGGCGAACGTGGAACGCGTGGTAGTCCGAACAATTCTGATAAAGAGGAAGGAAGTCGAGGAAACGTAGCTTCCGGTTCGAATGTGCAACTAACGGACTTTGCGGCCATGATGGAACGCTTCAGTCAAACTTTAACATTAACCCTAAACGAAAAATTTGAAAAAGTAGACAATAAATTCCAGGCGATGAGCAATCAGGTTGACAGTAAATTCCAGGTTATGAATGAGAAATTCGATAATGTAAAATTTGAATTGTTACAAACGATAAATGAAAAAGTAGCCCATGTGAACGAAGACGTAGAGGCGGTTAGGTCGGAAGTTCGCGACTTATATACCTCTGTTGGGAATTATCAGAATAAAATAGACGCGCGGGTAGATGCCGTTGAGGAAGGTCTCCGGTTATCGGTTGAAGCGCAAAATCGACGATGTGACGACTTGACAAAGGAGTTCTCACATCTCGAACTCAGTACCCAAAGGTCGTGTCAGGCACTTGAAGCCAGGATTCAGACGTTAGAGGGAAAAACAAACCAAAGAAAAGATAAACGGTGTGGTCGTAAGCGAGCGCGAGACTTTGTTGTCGGTGATGGAATCGAATCTGACGGGACCGAGTCAGACATCCAAGTGGATGTACCGGTCTCTTCAGTTGGGGAGACTCGTACTATTCCCACGGTGACTGTCTCTGTCTGTCAGCCGACCAACATTCACGGCACAAATGTCTTTCCCTTTGAATTATCTTCACGAACGTTGAATTTAAACAAGTCACATATGTCTGGTGTTGAGACAATAGGTAGTCAGGCGTTGTCCAGGAGGTCGAATCCATTGTTGGTTTCGCCTCAGGTGTCAGGATTTTCCAATCCTAGTTGTCGGTTGAACCATGTGGTGTCCTCTAGTAGTGTAGCAGACATGACTCCTTCGTGTGCTGGAGTTCAGGAGGGAATATGTGGTCACGCGGTGGTATCAATGCCAGACAACTTAATTTCTGGACAAAATTACCAACACTATTCCATTTTCGGTCAAAATCAATTGGGTGCAAAGAGCCCCGTGGTTGGCCACAATTCTCCCGTGAACCCCAGTAGAAGCGAGGAAGGCATTGGTAAGCGAACTCTAAATTTAAGACTCTCTGAATTAAATCACTTACCTACATTTTCTGGTGAATACGGTTTGGCTAGAACATTTTTAGAAAATTTGGAACAAACCTTTAAGGTAATTTCGGCGTCTGAACACGAACGTCTAACCTTGGTACCTTGTTGCTTAACAGCTGGGGCCAAGACATGGTTCCAGACTGTATGTCAAGACATAAATAGTTACGCGGATTTTGTGCGTCTGTTCCGAGAACACTATTTTTCGGCGAGAATGGAAGGGTTGCAAAAGAAGTTCATTCAGGGAATGAAATACGATCGAGCAAAGTACAGCCGATTAACGGACTTTGCGTGGAAAATAGTGGCAGAATATTATGCTGTGGCACAACACCCGGATGAAAGCGAACTGATAGAGATAGTCTTGGATTGCTTACCAGCTGGTGACGCCAAGTTGTTGAGAGCGGTTGAGCCAAAGAACATTCAACACCTTATGGTGAAAATAGCTGAAATAGAGGGACATCCAGAGCCTAGTGAACCGGTCACGGACAAGAAGTTTAGACGCTTTCAGGTGCGTCAGGCGAAAGTTGTCAAAAAGACAGAAAAGCCAGGGAAACAAACCACCAAAGATACTTCGTCTCAGACGGAGGAAGACGAAAGCAAGAGGAAGGAAGGAAATTCCAATGGCAAAGGAGATGACCGATTTTCCGGAAACCGGGGTCGAAGAAGGAACTTCCAGTCTCGAAGACCATGGCCCAATCAAGGAAGACCGAATTGGGTAAGAGATGGTAATGGAAATCGGAATGCTCCGTATGGGTACAACCAACGCTACTATCCAGCAGCGATGAGTTATGGGTATCCTCGGGGTACATCTCAGACATGCGCGCCAAACGCGATGACCTCAGCGGGAGCGCAAGCCTATCCGGGATACGCGCCGAATTTACTTCCTGGAGGGGGAGTGGCGCCTCCCACGTCCACTTCTTCCCCAGGAGTGAACATGGCGATGTCCACTGGATGGCCTCCGCAATACACGACATTCGTACCGACGATGGCTCAGCCACCGGAAACGAACGGGAATAGTTTGGGAAATGCATATCGCAGCCCTCATTAGGGGAGAGTGTGGACTGCGATGTGGATTCCTCAACTCCCCAGAAAGAACAAGATAGGTTAGCGAGTAGTCAAAATTCCAATTTGGTACCAACCTCGTTCGATTTTGATACTAACCTTCTAAATTCAAAATTAAATGTTTTGGCAGATTCCGAAAATCGGGAAACAAAATTGGGCACGCCTCTGTTCTCGATTCGTTTCGTGATCGACGAGAAGGAGTGTGACTCCAGTGCGGGAAAAGGTATCCTTTTAACTTATCCTTCACCTACGTTAAGTTGTTCAGTTGGAAGTTTAACTCTAGTTTGCGTTCTGGATTCTGGAGCGGATACGAATTTGTTGTCTGGAGACGTTTGGAGGAGGATCAAGGAGATTTATCCGTCAGCTAAACTTCGTCCAAAATCCAACATATCATTACGAGGTTTCGCAGGAGACGAATCTTTTCAAGTCAAGGGTTTTCAGATTCTAAATTTCACAATTCAAGGTTACGTTTTCGAGGTTCCGGTATATGTGATTCAGAAATTGAAAACAGATTGTATTCTAGGTTTTCCCTTTTTTATTCGGTATCATGTTCTTCTAAATTGTAAGACGAAAGAAGTCTCTCTTGAGACTGATTCTGGTCAGACCATTTCCATCAACATGGAAAAGCAGCATTGTTGTCGAGTCACAGTTGCGGAAGTATCATCAGATAAAGAGGAAGACTCTTTATACCAACCAGCTATTTCGAAAGAAGATATTCAAAATTTTGTTTCGCAGAGAACTGATTTAGATTCAGATTCTAGAAATCGTTTATTTTCTTTGTTGATCAGGTTTCGTTGTCTTTTTACAGAGAATCCCAGAGTCGTGAAGGTTGAGCCGTATAGAATACAGCTTTCAGACGACGTTCCCGTGGTAGGAAAGTTGTATCCTGTACCTGTTCACCTCCAGAAAGAATTTGAGCAAGTGCTGGACAAATGGTTGAAACTCGGAATCATCATAGAAGGTCCTTCACCTTACAGATGCCCTGTTCATATTGTGCGTAAGGCGTCTGGAGAGCTAAGGCCTGTAGTTGATTTGCGTGGTATCAATGAGCGTGTGATTGCACCAAAGATTCAAGTCGAACCGATCTCTGATCTAATCGCACGAGTCAGTGGTGCGACCATTTTCACCTCATTGGACTGTACGCAGTCATATCACAGTGTCCCGATCCATCCAGACTCTTACAAATACGTCAGTTTCATTTACAAAGGTCGTCAGTATCAAATGACACGTCTAACCATGGGTTTGAAGTCATCTCCAGCAGTTTTCCAATCGATCATGCATACTTTTTTCGGCTTAGAACCTTTCAAAAACTTTCTCATTGTGTACCTTGATGACGTCCTCTGTTTTTCATCATCTATTGACGAACACTTTCAGCATCTGGAAAAGGTCTTTGAAACTCTTCGTTCGGCAAATCTTTCGCTCAATTTTCAAAAGTGTAATTTCCTTCAATCACAAATTCCTTTTCTTGGCCATATAATTTCAGGATCTTCAGTCAAAATTAATCCCAAAAGTAACGAGGCCATCCGTCACTTTCCTCTGCCGCGAACTAAGAAAGCTTTACGAAGATTTCTTGGTCTCGTGGGATGGCGAAAGCGACATTTTCCTGACTTTGCGGGGTTAACAGCTCCATTTTATGATCTTCTGAAAAAGGACCGAAAGATTGAATACTCTCCGGAGTTACTGGAAAAATTCGATCAGTTGAGAGAACTTTTAAGTAGTCCTCCCGCACTTGCTCAACCGGACTTCAATCTTGATTTTCATTTGTACAGCGATGCATCTGCGGAGTCGTTGGCCGGCTATGTGGCGCAATATCCCCCGGGACAGGATGATCCGGAGGTTATTGCGTATGCGAGTCGGCGAATAAAACCGCATGAGGCCTCGTTGTCAGTGTTCCAGTTGGAATTAGCTGCAGTTCTTTTTCTCTGCGAAAAATTTTCGTACTTCATATTAGGTCGTCGGACTACGGTCCACTGTGACAACGCTGCAGTCACGTATGCTTTCAGTTTAAAGAACCTAGATGCTCGAACAACTCGTCTTCTGCTTAAACTCCAACGCTTTGATCTTCAGTTCATTCACATAAAAGGCGCAGACAATGAAATCGCAGACCTGTTGAGTCGTTATCCTCCAGAGATTCCTCAGGCAGAAGAGGATCATTTTGTAAATTTCTTGACCGCGGAGGACACGGACTTCTTGAATGTCACGGAACTGAAGCGAGAACAGCGGAAAGATCCGTATTGTAGAAAATTACATACCATTTGGAAGGGTGGTCAAAACAATACTAGGGTACGTGTGGAGAATAATTTAGTTTATGTCAGAAATTCTCAAAATTCTGTTTGGTTGCTGGTCATTCCTTCCAGCTCAGTGAAAAATATTGTTTCGGCAATTCACAACAAAGGCCATTTTGGAGTGAAGCGATGTTTGTCGTTCGCTAAGGCCATGTTTCATTGGAGAGGTATGCGTGAGACTTTTACGAAGTATATTCAAGAGTGCCTTCTTTGTGCACGAACCAAATACTCCTACAGGGTGATTAGAAAGGAGCCCTGTCATGTTGAGGCGTCTTCTTCCTTTGAGAAGCAATGCCTCGACCTGATCGGGCCTCTTCCTAAGAGCCAAGGATATAAATATATCTTGTCCATCCTGGACGTCTACAGTCGTTTTGTGTGTTTCTTCCCTCTTCGGACGGCACACACAAGAGAGATTGTGGCGGTCCTTGAAAAGAGATATTATTATCAGCTACCATACCCGAAGTATTTGGTGAGTGACCAAGGTCCGCAGTTCTTGTCGCGCTTCTGGAAAGAGTTTTGTCAAAAACACCGGATAAAACATATACTTACCACGCCATACCATCCGGCTTCACATGGCATTATCGAACGCAGACATCGTGACCTTCATCGCATTCTCCGCCTATATTGCAGTGACAACCAGTCCAAATGGAGTAATTTTCTAAAAGCAGCCCAAGATTTGTGTAATCACTCTTGGTGTGATGCTCTCGGATGTACTCCAGCGGAGCGTTTCTTAACGTATTCAGCATCCAAGAGCTTCAAAGAAAACTTTATTTGGCCCAAAGAGACGGTGCAAGTAAATGAAGACAAGAAATTTGTAGTTTCTGTTCCGGCAGCAGAACCGAAGAAGGAGAGAAAGCTGCGGAAACAGCAAGACATCGTCACAGAAGGTTCTTTGGTGATGGTGAAAACTCATCATATATCGTCAATACCCAAAAAGGTGTTTGCTAAATTTATGCACACATATGTCGGACCTTACCAAGTGGTATCTGTATCTCGAAATTCGGCGAGATTGCAGACTCTGCAGGGAGAAAATATAGGAGTTCAGAGTTTTGACAATCTGAAACTGTTTCGCTGTTCAGAAGAGAAAAGAAAGGAATTATTAGAAGGATGAAAAAAAAAAAAAAAAAAAAAAAAAAAAAGAGAAAACCCAGTTATAGGTTAAGATTAGGTTAAGCTTGATTAGAATGTATAGTTGTAATTAGAATTGAAAAAAAAAAAAAAAAGATGTTTTATCTTGTATAGTCTCTAGTAATTTAGTAGTAACAAAAAAAAAAAACAACTTAAGAAGAACTCATAAGTTCAGATTTTTTTTTTTTCTCCGAAGCTCCCGGAGGATGTTACCTTATGCTCAGCATAATGTAACATGGCCCGATGCTTTTGAGCACCTTGTATGTTGGTAGAAAATTTTAAAATTTATTTAGAATGTTAATAGTAACTTTTATTTTATAGTAGAGCAAACCGTAGGTTGAGAATTTTGCGTAATTTTGGTACAACAGAGCGTTTCGATAGATAGTATATGAGGATTACATGATTATTAATTATATTTTATATATTTTACGCATTTATCCATGAATATATTATTATTTTAGACAAATAAGTGTGTATTTCGGCTTTTTCAATGGTTTCCAGTTCATTTCTATTCATATTTCGGCATGGGGAATCTTCACAAGAAAGCTAAAAAATTTATTTCGTAAAATCTTCTTCAAAATTCCAAATTAATAAAGTCAGCCATAATTTCTTCTTGGTGCATCTCTTTGTTTCGAAGTAAAATTATCTGATTGGCTAATCCACAATCACAGCTGCGGCTGAGATTTCGGTTCTCTTTGATCTTCACTCAGAAGCCTATCATCCTATGATTACGTCATAATTATCTTCCAATTGGGGATCATCTTCTCGTAACTCTTTGTATTACGGCGTCAGCCATTTCAAGAGTCAGACGTGCAGTGTTTAGCGTCTGTGGAAAAAGTGGAATAATTTGTAATCACGTGAAAATTGTGTCAAATTCTTCGTTTTGGCGAATATTGGAAGAGATAACTGCACGACGTTTGGTGTTTCAACAAATTGTTAATTCGGAAATAAGACAATTGTGAAGTAATTTCGCATAACATAACGGATACTAGCCTATAGCTATCCAGTGGTATGGAATGAGCTCCTTAGCAAATTTTGCGTTCTCGGTCCACCAGAGAACCTAAGAGAAGAAAGAGGAGACGGTGGAAGAGAGAGAAAGAATATTGAGTAGTGGTGCAGACCCGAGGAAGAAGAAGTCAAGCCACGCTCGACGGCTTTTCTGGAAAGGTGCTGAAGGGGTTTTCCAAAAATTATTTTTGAGACCACGTATCACGAGTTTCCCAGGAACCTCGGGTGGAAGTTATCAGGACTTTTTTTTGTTGTTTAACATATCCGTTTAATCTTGGTGTAAGAAGAGGATGTCAAGTAAGTAAGGAACAGTGAAAGTGAAACTCAGGTATTTGGATTCAAATTTTTCCTTGTTCTGGCAAACTATCATGAGTGAATATATTTTCTGGTGTTTGTGTAATACTTGTAATATGAAGCACTAAATTCGTAAAGTTTCCCTCAACGCCGCACGCATGTAGATTTAGGCAATGTGACATCGTGTTTTCATTCGATGGGGGGGAAGGAAAGCTAGAATCTCAGCACTGAGCGATTGTCGTAATCTCAAGAAAATGTGTGTACCACACACACATTTTCCCCAGTGATGAAAGTTGTTTTAGATTCCCCAAAATCTAGAAATTATTCGTTTTCGGTAATTCTGCTCAAAATTCAACCTTTATTCATTTTGGCATGTTTTCTTTGGTTTGACGTAGAATGATTATGAATGTTGAATATGTAAACAAGTGTCAGTATCACGGCTATTGGTCTAGTGCAAGGGTACATGCATCTTGCGTACCGATAACCGAAAACGTTCATCAATAGGTTAAACCTACGTACTATTTTAGAAAACTGATACCCATCAAGTTAAGAAAATGCAATGTTGATAATTACTAGTAAATATTTTTCTTCTTTTAAGAAATTAATTCAGAACGACACTAATGCAAGACTAACCACTGCGTCTTCGGTAGAAATGTGGTAGCGAAAACAAAATATAAATGCAAGTTAAGTGTGGTGCTTTAGGAAATGTATGTGTGATTTTTTTTTTTTAAATATATATACTTGTTTAGGTTAAGTTAGTTTAGTTAGATTAGGGCTTTAGGTTTAAGTTGTGTGAATATATTATATGCATGTCTTGCCTGTGCTAGATTGTCATGTGCGTCCGAGCTGAAAAGAGGTCGCGAAGAGCGTAAATCCTCTACGCCGGCCACGAAATCGATGCACAAAAGAATGTAAGCACCAAGGAATATATGTAAACGAAGGCAAATGAAGCTAACCACAATCTGTAGGCAGTGAATTTATTATTTTCAGTAGTATTTTGTATTTTCTATTGTACTCTTTTGTTTGTTTTGCGTGTCGATACCATGGAAATGCTCTAGAAGGCAAGAATATTCAATGAATATCAAAGAATATGAATATTTCGAGAATATAAACAAAAGTAAATAATGTTTTTGGCTTTGAAAGTATAGAAATCGATTTTATTAAATTTTATTCAGATGGGTATGTCAGTTCAATGTAAATATTTTCCTGTTAACGAATATTTTGTGCTACATTCATGAATATTTTGAAAGAAAATAAAACTTACTAGCCGTGAATGCATCTTTCTTTTTGAATACGAAATCTAATTAGCTTGTAATTTTGAGAAATAGTACAAATACGTAGTCGATGTTTTTGGTATGTATGCGAAGCATGATAAAAACAAGAGCAGTATGTGCAGAATAAGTTTACTGGGGAAAGGAAATAGCTGTGAAATTCAGGGAAGAGACTTTCCTTAGTGTGACCGAGTTGAAAACAACCGAATCTGTAGAAATTTCTCATTTCATCGATTGTAATCAAAATCTCAGTTTGGATTTTTTTTTTATTACAAAATTCTGTTTTCAAGATTTTTTTTTTTTTAAATTCAGATAGGACTTTCACAGACAACATCAAGATCTTCTTTGTGCTCAGTGCCAGCTCCACTCGTAGGTCGGTGTCCTGTGTCTGTAGTCGTGGTTCACAACCTATTTCCGGACGGGATGTTGGATGATGAACTGCAGGCCTGGATATCGGGCTGTGAGTTGAGATGGAACAGAGTTTGGAAGCTTTATATTTCGGGCCAAATTTGAGTTCTATTTTCCGTAGATGATTGGCTTGGTGAGTGTATCAGTGGCTGCTGATGACGAGCCCATACGGGCCCAGTAGGTTCGGTGTCACTAGTCAGTGATACATTCAACATAGCAGGTAATCTCAAGGAAAGGGAACATCATACAAGAAAACAACAATATTTCATTATTTTTTTTATCATTATTATTATTATTATTTTATTTTTTTTGTAAAACCGGGGCAGTCCTGTTTTAGGGGTGTGTCCCAGCCGTCCCATCATTAGATGAAAAAAATAGTATTTGTCCCGTCTTATGCAAGTGAAAGGAGTAACTAAGTATCTTTACTCCTTATAAAGGTATTAATAATTAATAATGAGAAAGAGGCAAGAATTAAACTGATATTTTCTACATTAAACATGATTTAATGTGGACAAGTGAAAAATCTTCCTTACATGTTGCAACAATGAAATCTATGTCACTGGCACGAGTAGACTTTACAGAGAACTGCAGTGAATTTTATGAAGAACTAGTGAAGAATAAAGGTATTCTCAAGAAGGTAGGTTCTTCTAAGAAATACTTCTGGCGTTCTTCAGTTCAAGAGTCAACTTCTCATCCAATCTAATATAAATTATTCGAGCCACGGCAAAGAAACAAATGCAGGCAGCATCATGTCCTATTAGAATCTATATTGTAAGTTAAATGCTGTTTATGTTTTATAGCTTATATATATTATTTATATTACAATGTACATGTATTAGGGATTGCTAAGGTAAACAGGAACTAATTTACGTACTGACCTGTTTTTCATTTCTCATGATTTTCAAAAAGCCGAAACATGTCCCATTTTCAGCTGAAAATTTTATGATACTTCACCCTATCCGTAACCTCAAATGGACTCCCAATTCGGCCAATTGAGCTGGCCTCACTACCTTCAATTGGACATACTCTCATTTGAGCTCGTGCGCAATAATTTCGTTGGGGATTGAAGTCATTACTTTCAATGGAGCTCAAACTCCTCATTTTCAGTGAGAATCGAGCTAACTCGGACTCCAGCTCACGTATCTCAACTGGCTTCAGTATCAGGCTTACTTCTGATCGTTTATTGAATAATCATAAATAGCACTAAGATATTGCATTTTTTAATTTTAACTTACGGAATATTGATTATAAGTTGAGTCAAGAAAGATGGTGGAGGAGAGGTGGAGAAGCCGTGACATATGGCTTCGTGCTTTTACAGTACGAGAACCATCCTCTATTTTATATCTTTCCGATTGCTTTATAACTTTAGGTCTACATTCTGGCCAGGGTAAGTTTACTTCTATTACACCTAAATTGTTACAAATCAGGCTTCATGTCTTATTCATGCCTTATTCCAGCATGAATTTTGTGTAATATTATTAGTCGTGATTGACTCAACAAGAAATTACACAATGTTTACAATAAAATGGCGTCTCACGGGGCAATGCCAGACACAAAGTTCATTACCCCAGAATAGAATGCTGAATGTAAGAATTAGACTGGTAAAGATTGTTCGGAAACGAGAAGGTAATGCATATATTTGTCATTTCTGCACTTGTTAAACAAAAGTCTAACAAGGAAATGGTTCCAACCTGACAAGTCCGAATTGGAGGAAATTTCGTATAGATACTAATTTGAGGTCGGTGAATAACGTGGGAATAGTCATTCGATTCGTTTTTGCGTGCTTTACGAGATATATGGGATGATTTAAAACAAAATGCAACATAAGACAACTATGTAACAAGCAAGTGCTGAAGATCTACGCTTTGCCCTAATGCATATCATAATAGCACACAAAGGAAAGAAGCTACAGTTGAAATATATTGAATGGAAGTTAAAACGATACGTACCCTATCGATGGTAGTGTGGATTGCAAACTAAGTGAGTTGCACAAAGAGCCATGGAACAGTACGTGCAGGTACGAAATGCTGCTGCCTCACAATCTTCCGTTGCACATATATCATCGCCAACTTGAAATAGAGTTTGAAGAATATTTCGGAAACCACTGTTCAGTTCTTTAGTTACATATCCAGCCTTGCACCACGCATACACTAACATGTCTTGCAGTGCAGGGGAACAAAATTGATGATAGACTACGGAATGTAATTTCATTATATAATTTCATTATATATAAATAAATAAAACCCATCCCAGAGTTTGAAACTCTTTAAAAGTAGCTCTAAGTAGCAGTATGACAACCCACCGCCCCCCCCCAGAAATCGGTCCTGGATCCGCCCCTGCGTCAAATGGCTGCATAAATCTCGTAGTCTTGGGAGGAATTATTTGTGTTCGAAGTGTCTTCTTGTTTAACATCTGTTGTATTTGTGGGCCGTTAAAAATATCATAATCCGTCTGTCCACTCCAGGAATCTAATAGCAGTAACATGTCGTCCGTAACATGAGGAATGAACACGCTTATCAGCCATCTTTTCTCATGTAATTTCGTGAGTTTTCCCGACTTGCTAGCATCAACGACAAGATTAAATGGAAGGTGTCTCTCTAGAGTTTGTTTAATTTTAGGTCCGAACTCTCCTTTCGGTTCCTGGAAACATGTGTAAAATCGTCTTCCTAATGGAACCCAGTTTTCGTTCTAATGTTGACCTTCCAAGGTGCTACTGCAATTGGTAAACGGTGCGATTTCAGGGACGTGTGTTCTCAAAGATTCGTACTTCTTTCCAGGATCTCAACATCGAACACTGTTTCTTCTTTCATTTTCATGTGGAACCAGCTTCACTCAACGGGAGATTTTCCTGCGATGTTACTGCGTTCCTCATTATCACCATGACATTCCGCATATTCATTTTGGTATCCACGTGTGGGCTTTCATCGTTCTATACCGGTGTATTACCGAATGCTTCTATGCTATTTTACTTTTGTATCACCCTGTACATATAGCAAAGTATTTAAAAGCGAATCGAATTACTATTCTCACGTTATCACCGATCTCAAATAGCACCTATACGAAATTTGGTCCAATTCAGACTAGGACTACATATTTGTCTTATGTTGCATTCTGTTATGCATCACCCTGTATATCTCGTAAAGTACGAAAAAGCGAATCAAACAACTATTCCCACGTTATTCACCGACCTTAAATTAGTATCTATACGAAATTTTATCCAATTCGGACTAGTCAGGTTGGGACCATTTCCTTGTAAGAGAGTGGTAGAAAAAGAGAAATAAAACTTTCTCATAATAAGAAACTGATTCTATTATAGTTTATGCATGTTAAGTGATTTTTATAGGTTCAAAAATATATTTTAGCTCTAATAATTTTTCTGGGCATATATATATATATATATATATATATATATATATATATATATATATATATATATATATATATATATATATATATATATATATGGAATTTAATTTTGAAACAAGCTCTTCTAAATGTAAGAATTATATGAATTTATGTCTTATTATAATTTGGAATCATTAAATAATGTGACGAACGAAAATAATCGTACATTAGATCTGGTTCTGTCTAATATAACGAATATAGAAGTCAGTAGGGAATATTGTCCACTAATTCCAGAAGATGTACACCATCCATCCTTAGTAATAAACGTGATGCAGCAGGGGACCGCGAAGATTAAAAAGAAAACTAATATATCAGGATATAATTTTAGGAAAGCTAATTTCTTAGAGTTGTATCTTGAATTCTCATCTATTGACTGGAACTGCCTAAAGAAATATGAAAACGCCAATGACCTAGTTGATAATCTCTATTATATTATTTATAGTGTATTTGACAAGTGCGTGCCAGTTAAAAACAACTCAAGAACAGCTTTGCTGGTTTACAAATGAAATTATCAAAAAAATCAAAACTAAAGCAAGGCATCATAAAAAATACAAATGTAATAAAGAAGTAAATTATCTCAATAAATTCAATGAATTGCGTAGGGAAATAAAGAAAGAAATTAAGCTAGCATACAGAGCGTTCATACAAGATTCTGAAAATAACATTAATAACAATGCTAATGAATTGTGGAATTTTATAAAAAATAAGACTAAGCATCTTCTTGGGGGGAAATTAAATTATGAGGGACGCGAACTTTATCATAATGATGAAATAGCCAATGCTTTTGCACAGTATTTCTCGTCAGTATATGTGCCAGATACAGGCTTCACTGACATTCCTACGAACAATTTATTAACTTATGTAAGTAACAAACTAGAGTTACTTACCATTGAGGAAATCACTCAATCTGAAGTAGAAATGGCAATCAAAAAATTAAAGCCCAGAACTGCTGTTGGCCCTGATGGAATACCTCCATATATCGTAAAGGGTTTTATAGATGCGTTTACATATCCGCTAAGCATTGCATTCAATCTCGCTTTAGAAACATGCGTTTTTCCGGATAAATGGAAATCATCTATAGTTTGCCCAATACCAAAAACCAATGATAAACATGAAATAAATAACTACCGGCCTATATCAATTTTACCTACTTTTGCAAAGATATTTGAACAAATCCTATACCGACGGATAATTGACCACATCCAACCCGTAATCTCACCATATCAACATGGCTTTATCCCACACAAATCAACAACAACAAACCTTGCACTTATCACAGACTTTATAGTAAATTCGTTAGATGTAGGATGTCAGGTTGATGTAATATATATAGATTTTGAAAAGGCATTTGACAGAGTCAATCACAAGGTACTATTACATAAGCTAGGCGAATATAATTTCTCTTCTCCCTTGATCAAGTTCTTTTCATCATATTTAAATAATCGAAAACAAACTGTTATCTACAAGGAATATAAATCATTGGACAAGGAATATAAATCTACAAGGAATATAACCATATATTGCATATTCTGGAATTCCCCAGGGCTCTAATCTAGGTCCGTTATTGTTCCTTTTATTCATTAACGATCTCCCTGATCATATATTATTAAGTAACAAATTGCTTTTTGCTGATGACCTCAAAATATATGGTAGGATAAAAAACCATCCATGACTGTCTCGATTTACAACGTGACATGGAAAATATTGCTAATTGGTGTTCTCTTAACAAACTTAATGTAAACATAAACAAATGTAACATTTTATCGTTTACCAGAAACAAAAGTCAAATAGAGTTTGATTACTCAATGAATCAGATCTTACTAAATAGATTAAATTCAGTCAGAGATCTTGGAGTTATATTTGATACGAAACTGACATTTAATAACCATATAGAGAACATAGTTAACGAATCTTTCAAGATGTTAGGGTTCATAATTAGAATTGGAAAGGAATTTAACAATAGTACTACACTAACAAAAATGTATTATGCCTATGTGCGATCAAAACTGGAATATGCTGCTGTGATTTGGAACCCATCACAACAGCAATACAGACACCAACTGGAAAAGGTCCAATCTAAATTTATCAAATACTTGACGTACAAGACAACTGGAATCTATCCATATTATGAAAATTATCTAACATTAATAGACAACTTCTGTATCCCTACACTTGAACAAAGGCGAAATGTGACAGATTTGATTTTTCTCCATAAAATAGTACAAAACGAATTTAATTGTACAGATCTCATATCAACATTAAATTTTCATGTCCCAAAACTTAAAACTCGTGCTAATAACTCTGGTCTGTTTTATTGCAAAAAAGCAAGGACCAACGTATTATTGAAATCACCAATTTGGAGAATGTGTTCTACTTATAACAAAATATGTATCAAACACAAAGAAATTGACATCTGCAATATGAACTCTATGTTTAAGAAAACTATTGTAAATGTATTATGTAATACACCAACACTATAATTGGGCTTATGCCAGTTGTGTTGATGGCAAATAAATAAATAAATAAATAAATAAATAAATAAATAAATACAGAGGGTTGATTAATTCGTGTGTCAATTTCATTTGTTCACTGTGCAAAAGTGGTAGGAGGTAAAGCCGTGCAATTTGGTGTAACTTTAGACGAAGGACATAAGTTTTGTTTCGCCATAGAAGCATATCACTTGTACTAAAGATTGCAGAGATATAGGGTCAAAGGTCAAATTTCGATTTTTTTTTCTTATGGGATTGCAATGGTAAATTCTGAAAGAGCCTCAAAAAACCTAAATCAAAGTGATAACAAAGAAACAGCTGTATGGTATGATTCTATGTCGAAAGCCGACCAAATATGCGTCAATCAAGTGTCATGGTCATAGGTCACTGTCAGATCAAGGTCACAGATCATCTTGAGAACCCATTTGACATGATGAGGTACGGACATTACGTTATTTTCAGTGTATACAGTCTGTCTCGATTTTAACTAAGGTGGGGAGTCACTACGAAAGTTTTGAGATGTGAAATAACTTACATACTTAAAATCAATTTAACACTTACATTTTCTCAAAGTGTTCACCATTACACTGTACACACTTTTGCATCCTCGAAAACCACTCTTGGAAGCAGTGTTGCCAGTCTTTTTCTTCAAGTGTTGAAAATTCATTCTCGTAAGCCACTACACCTTCTTCAGGGCTGCATAATCTCTTCCCACGCATACGATCTTTGATCCTGGGAACAGAAAAAAATCACACGGGGCCAGGTCAGGACTATACGGCGGATGAGTCATAAGTTTGACCCCCGTAGATTCTAAAAACTGGATTGTGATGTTGGCCGTTTGTGCGGACGCGTTGTCATGATGATGCAGGATCCTACGCATTCCAGTTCTTGGACGCCGTTCCCGAAGCTTCTGGAACACTTGTGTTAGGAAAACAGTGGTGTACTACTGAGCAGTAACAGTCCTTTGTTCTTCAAGTGGAACAGTTGCAACATGGCCAGATTTGGAGAAGAAAGTTGCGACCATCTTATTCCCCACACTTCGCGGTCACTTCACTTTCGTGCGTGGATTTTCGTCTGGAAAGATCCAAACTGTAGACTGGCGTTTATTTTCAGGGTCACATTGATAGATCCAAGTCTCATCACCAGTAACAATGTCAGAGACGCGTCGAGAATTGCCTCCATCAAACCTTGCAAGCATTTCTTCACACCATTCCACACGCATGCGCTTCTGCTGTTCAGTCAAAGTGTGAGGCACCCAACGAGATGAAACCTTCCTTAGCCGAAGATGATCATGAAGAATTTTTGTTACTGCTGGCGATCCAATGTTCACTGTAGATTCAATGTCCTTGAAAGTTGTTCGAGGATTTTCTCGAATCATTTGTTCCACAGCGGCAATGTTTTCATCGACACAGCTGTTGCCGGACGTCCAGCTCTCTCTTCATCTTTAAGCGATGTCCGGCTTCTTCTGAATTCACCAAACCACCGAACAATTGTAGCACGGGAAGGAGCAAGGTCCCCAAATGACCTCTGCAAACGGTCAAGGCTTTGTGTCCCGTTCAAACCACTTTTGAAATCGGAAAGGATCATTGTCCGAAAATGTTCCATTTCGAGCTCCATTCTAGACAGCCGAATACTGCTCACATCAACAAACAAGTGAAGGCGATACGGCCACGCCGATAAGCGAGGCGAGTTGAAACTTGCTTAGCTTCTTCGCTCTGGATACCACTACCGAACTCAATTGTTGGAATTCAAATACTATGCCACAACAATGCGTATCTCAAAACTTTCGTAGTGACCCTCGTATTATTAAATTCTTCTTGATTTTTAAATTCTAAAATTTCGCGACACCTTAGGGAATTACGTAACAAACCAGTGTGTCACGACACATCGGTTGAAAACCATTGCAATATGCAAATGTTTGAAAACAATAGTCATTAGTATTCAAGGTCATACACTCAAGGAAGATGGCATGGAGTTTTCTTTAATATATTTTTTTCCCTCTTAATCATTCTTCTGTTTCTAACATTGCGAATTCCAAGGCCACGAATCATGTTATTTCTTCTCCTAAAATTAACTGATCCATTAATGCATTTCTTCTTCGAAACTTACGTTAAAGGAACTAAATAGTAAAAGTCGTGTGAAATTTTTGCACTATTCTAGTAGAAGAGAATTTTTAAAGCTGGTTGCTAGTCAAAAATGTAATTATCAGCCATTTGAGCGTCCCGCAGTCTGTGGCATTTTATTTTATTGCTTCTTTGAGTCTCTTGTCCTACGGATGTGATGTTGAGGCTACAGTAAACAATGACAAAGGAATTGCAATAAAGAAATGAATAATGATAAAACTATACAAAAGATCTACGTCCAAAGCAGGAGTCGAACCCAAGACAGGTATTGCCTTTGGTGTAATACCTTACACCGCCCTACCGTGCTATTAGCTGGAGTCAGTGACGTCATCAGATTCTTTTATAATGCACTTAAACTGGCACAGAGAAGACTCAAGCTCCTTTCTCCTGCCCCAGAAATGAACTTTATGGCATACATTGAGTGATGCCCACATTACAAGTAAGAATTTTATTTTGTATTTTACTGCCAAAGTAAAAAGTTTGTTATTTATAGAACAGAATTTTGCAAATTGATCTTCATAAGTCAAATCTATGGATTTTCAACATTTTGTCTGCAGCTGGTTTTCTATCACTCTTATTGCTTTTACTTTAAAAATAAAATAAAATAAAATAAAAGAATTTTAAAATGATGATGATGCTGATATTGTGTTTGTATGATTTTTTCTTCTTTCTTAGGTTAAGTTAGTATAGTGTAGCTAGGTTAGGATAGGGATTTTAGGTTTAAGTTGTGCCAATATGTTATATGAGTGTCTACCTGTGCTAGGTTGTCCAGTGGGACGAGTTTCAAGAGAGGTAGCGAAAAGCGTAAATCCTCTATGCCGGCCACAATTTCAATGCACAGAGGATTTTGAGCACCAAAAGAATAGAGAAAGAAAGTAAAATGTAGCTAACCACAACCATATGTAGTGAAGTTTTTTTCAATAGTGTAATGTATTTATATTGTGTTATTTTCATTTGTTTGTGTCGATCTAATGTGAATATTAGAAAATAAAGTTGAGAATATTAATGAATATGAATATTTCAGGAATATCTGTGGAAAATTAAATAATGTTTAGGCTCTGAAAGTTAGAAAATCGATAATGTTAGTTTCTCAGATGGGTATGTCAGTATGAGCAAGTGTAAAGGTTTTATTTTTATCAAATTTCTTGTTAAATCCACTTTTCATGAATATTGTCAAATAAAATTTACTAGCCGTGAAAACATCTTTCTTTTCAAGTACAGAATATAATTCTTTTGTAGTTTTAAGAAGTAAAATTTGAGTTACAGTTATATTTGATATTTATGTGAAGCATGAACAAAACAAAGAGCAGTACACACATAATAATTTTACTGGGGAAATGAAATAGCTGTGAATCAAGGGAAGAGACTTTTCCTTAGTGTGACCGGGGCTGGAAACAACCGAATCTGTCGACATTTTCTTATTTTATCAGTTTTAAATCAAAATCTCAGTTTTTTTTAAGTTGCACGACAAAATTCTGTTTTGGGATTTGTAAGATTTTTTTTTATTTTGATAGGGCTTTTACAGACAACATTAAGATCTTCATTGTGCTCATTGCCAGCTCCACTCGTAGGTCGATGTCCTGTGTCTGTAGACGTGGTTCACAACCTATTTCCGGATGGGATGTGGATAATGAACTGCAGGCCTGGATACCGGACTATGAGTTGAGATGGAAGAGACTTTGGGAATCTTTACATTTTCGGGCAAGATTTGAGTTCTATTTTCCGTAGATGATTGGCTTGGTGAGTGTATCAGTGACTGTTGATGACGAGCCCATACGGACCCAGTAGGTTCGGTGTCACTAGTCGTTGATACATTCAGCATAGCCTGTAGTCTCAAGGAAAGGGAACATCATACAGAAACACATAGTCATCATCATTTCAATCATGTTTATTTTTATTTTGTTTTTATTTTATTTTTAAAGTAAAAATGGCGACCCTTATCCAGGATCTCTGTTGTTTCAATCCTACGCGAGTGCTAAGGAAAAATCAATCACAGCAAAGTATTTGTAATGGGGATCATTATGACAATCGTCTCATTGAGTGATTCATGGTCACTTCTGGATCTGTATGTGCGTGATGTTGAGGAAAACAAATTTAATGAAAGTGAAGATGTCTGCTGGAAGCAGATCTAGTAACGAATCTCGTCATCCGAACGAGTATATATGTTGTAGTGACGAAATCGCCGGTTTCAGTGTATACTGTGACAGTTGCTTTAGATGGGTGCATGCCCAATGTTATGACTTGTCGGATGAACAAGTCCAAGAATTAGATAAAAGTAGTGAACCGTGGTTATGTAAGCCTTGCATGGCGAAACAGGTTACAGTGTTGCCACTTCCGAAGTCATCGGAAACAGATACTGAGGAAGGTGAACATGAAACGCGGGGTAGCCCGAACGAATCGGACAAAGAGGAAGGAAATCGAGGAAATGTAGCTTCCGGTTCTAATGTACAGTTAACTGACTTTGCAGCTATGATGGAACGTTTCAGCCAGGCTTTAACTTTAACGCTAAATGAAAAATTTGAAAAAGTAGATAATAAATTTCAGGCTATGAGTAATCAGGTTGATAGTAAATTCCAGGATATTAATAGTAATTTTCAGTCAATGAATCAGAAATTCGACAATGTCAAATTTGAGATGTTGCAAATAATTAACGAGAAGGTAGCTCATGTAAACGAAGACGTAGAGGCTATTAGGTCTGAAGTTCGCGATTTGTATACATCTGTTGGGAATTATCAGAGTAAGATAGACGCGCGGGTAGATGCCGTTGAGGAAGGTCTCCGGTTATCGGTTGAGGCGCAGAATCGACGATGTGATGACTTGACTAAGGAGTTCTCACATCTCGAACTAAGTACCCAGAGGTCGTATCAGGCACTTGAAGCCAAAATTCAGACATTAGAAGAGAACCAAAACCAAAGAAAAGACAAAAGGTGTGGACGAAAACGATCGCGAGACTTTGTTGTCTGTGATGGGATCGAGTCTGATGGGACCGAGTCAGACATCCAAGTGGATGTACCAGTCTCTTCAGTTGGGGAGACTAGTGCTGTTCTCACGGTGACTGTCTCTGTCTGTCAGCCGACCAGCATTCACGGCACAAATGTCCTTCCATTTGAATTTCCCTCACATATGTCGAACTTAAGCAAGTCGAATACATCCTATGTTGAGTCAATGGGTTGTCAGGCTTTGTCCAGGAGGTCGAATCCATTGTTAGGTTCACCTCAGGTGTCAGGATCTTCAAATACCATGTGTCGGTTGAACCATGTGGTGTCCTCTAGTAATGTAGCAGACATGACTCCGTCGTGTGCTGGAGTTCAGGAGGGAATGTGTGGTCGCGCGGTGGTATCGATGCCAGACAATTTAACTTCTGGACAAAATTACCAACATTATTCTATTTTCGGTCAAAATTACTCGGGTGCAAAGAGCCCCGTGGTTGGCCACAATTCTCCCGTGAACCCCAGTAGAAACGAGGAAGGCTTTGGTAAGCGAACGCTAAATTTAAGACTTTCCGAACTAAATCATTTACCTACATTCTCTGGTGAATACGGTTTGGCTAGATCATTCTTAGAAAATTTAGAGCAAACATTTAAGGTAATTTCGGCATCGGAACACGAACGTCTAACCTTGGTACCTTGTTGCTTAACAGCTGGGGCCAAGACGTGGTTTCAGACTGTTTGTAAAGACATCAGTAGTTATGCAGACTTTGTGCGTCTATTCAGGGAACACTATTTTTCGGCAAGGATGGAAAGATTGCAAAAGAAGTTTATCCAGGGGATGAAGTATGATTGAGCGAAATACAACCGGTTGACAGATTTTGCCTGGAAAATTGTAGCGGAGTATTATGCGGTGGCACAGCATCCGGATGAAACCGAATTCATTGAAATTGTCTTGGACTGTTTACCAGCTGGTGATGCCAAGTTACTGCGGGCTGTTGAGCCGAAAAACATACAACACCTTATGGTTAAAATAGCCGAGATTGAGGGACATCCGGAGCCGAATGAACCGGTCACTGACAAAAAGCTTAGACGTTTTCAGGTGCGTCAGGCAAAAGTAGTCAAGAAGGCCGAAAAGTCAGGAAAACAAACCACCAAGGATACTTCGTCTCAGATGGAGGAAGACGAAGGAAGGAGGAATGAAGGAAATTCCAATGGGAAAAGAGGAGATGACCGATTTTCTAGAAACAGGGGTCGAAGAAGAAACTTTCAGACACAAAGACCTTGGCCCAATAATGGAAGGCCGAATTGGGTAAGAGATGACCATGGAAATCGGAATGCTCCGTATGGGTACAACCAACGCTACCAACCAGCAGCGATGAGTTACGGGTATCCGCGGGGTACATCTCAGACATGCGCGCCAAACGCGATGAACACAGCAGGAGCGCAAGCCTATCCGGGATATGCGCCGAATTTACTTCCTGGAGGGGAAGTGGCGACTCCCACGTCCACTCCTTCCCCAGGAGTGAACATGGCGATGTCCACTGGCTGGCCTCCGCAATATCCGACAAATGTACCTACTATGGCTCAGCCACCGGAATCGAACGGGAATAGTTTGGGAAATGCATATCGCAGCCCTCATTAGGGGAGAGTGTGGACTGCGATGTGGATTCCTCAACTCCTCAGAAAGAACAAGATCAGTTAGCGAGTAGTCAAAATTTCAATTTGGTTAGAACCTCATTCGGTTTTGATACAAACCCTCCAAATTCAAAATTCAATGTTTTGGCAAATTCCGAAAATCGGGAGACAAAATTGGGCACGCCTCTGTTCTCGATTCGTTTCGTGATCGACGAGAAGGAGTGTGACTCCAGTGCGGAGAAAGGTATTCTTTTAACTTATCCTTCACCTACGTTAACTTGTTCAGTTGGGAGTTTGACTTTAGTCTGTATCCTGGATTCTGGAGCGGATACGAATTTGTTGTCTGGAGACGTTTGGAAAAGGATCAAGGAAATTTATCCATCTGCTAAGCTTCGTCCAAAATCCAACATTTCATTACGAGGTTTCGCAGGAGACGAATCTTTTCAGGTCAAAGGTTTCCAAATTCTAAATTTTACCATTCAAGGTTATGTTTTCGAGGTTCCAGTATATGTGATTCAGAAATTAAAAACATTGTATTCTAGGTTTCCCCTTTTTCATTAGGTATCATGTTCTTCTAAATTGCAAATCGAAAGAAGTTTCTCTTGAGACTGATTCAGGACAGATCATCTCCATTAGCATGGAACAGCAGCATTGTTGCCAAGTCACCGTTGCAGAGGTATCATCGGATAAAGAGGAAGACTCTTTATATCAACCATCCATTACCAAAGAAGAAATTCAAAATTTTGTTTTTCAAAGAACTGATCTAGATTCAGATTCTAGGGATCGATTATTTTCGTTGTTACTCAGGTTTCGTTGTCTCTTCACAGAGAATCCCAGAGTCGTGAAGGTTGAGCCGTATAGAATACAACTTTCAGACGACGTTCCCGTGGTAGGAAAGTTGTATCCTATACCCGTTCATCTCCAGAAGGAATTTGAGCAAGTGCTGGACAAATGGTTGAAACTTGGGATCATCATAGAAGGTCCTTCACCTTACAGATGCCCTGTACATGTGGTTCGTAAGGCGTCTGGGGATCTGAGACCGGTGATGGATTTGCGTGGAATCAACGAGCGCGTGATTGCACCAAGGATTCAGGTCAAGCCGATCAATGATCTGATCGCACGAGTCAGTGGTGCCACCATCTTTTCCTCGTTGGACTGTACGCAGTCTTATCACAGTGTTCCAATCCATCCAGACTCCTACAAATATGTTAGTTTCATTTACAAAGGTCGTCAATATCAAATGACGCGTCTAACCATGGGTTTGAAATCATCTCCAGCAGTTTTCCAATCAGTCATGCATACTTTTTTCGGCTTAGAACCTTTCAAAAATTTTCTCATTGTGTATCTTGATGACGTCCTTTGTTTTTCATCATCTATTGACGAGCATTTTCAACATCTGGAAAAGGTCTTTGAAACTCTTCGTTCGGCAAATCTTTCGCTAAATTTTCAAAAGTGTAATTTTCTTCAGTTACAAAGTCCTTTGCTTGGACACATTATTTCGGGATCATCAGTTAAAATTAATCCAAAGAGTAACGAGGCCATCCGTCACTTTCCTCTGCCGCGAACTAAGAAAGCTTTACGAAGATTTCTTGGTCTCGTGGGATGGCGAAAGTGACATTTCCCTGACTTTGCTGGGTTAACAGCTCCATTCTATGATCTTCTGAAAAAGGATCGAAAAATTGAATACTCTCCGGAGTTACTGGAAAAATTTGATCAGCTGAGAGAACTTTTAAGTAGTCCTCCCGCACTTGCGCAACCAGATTTCGGTCTTGATTTTCATTTGTTCACCGATGCCTCTGCGGAGTCATTGGCCGACTACGTGGCACAATATCCCCGGGACAGGATGATCCGGAGGTTATTGCGTATGCGAGTCGGCGAATAAAACCACACGAGGCCTCTTTGTCAGTGTTATAGTTGGAATTAGCGGCAGTTGTTTTCTTCTGTGAAAAATTTTCATATTTCATTTTAGGTCGACGGACTACGGTCCACTGTGACAATGCAGCAGTCACATATGCTTTCAGTTTGAAAAACCTATATGCTCGAACTACTCGTCTTCTGCTCAAACTGCAACGTTTCGATCTGCAGTTTGTTCACATCAAGGGCTCTGACAATGAAATCGCCGACTTATTGAGTCGTTATCCTCCAGAAACTCCTCAGGCAGAAGAGGTTCATTTCGTAAATTTCTTGACCGCGGAGGACACTGACTTCTTGAATGTCGCGGAACTGAGGCGAGAACAGCGGAAAGATTCGTATTGTAGAAAATTACATACCATTTGGAAAGGGTGTCAAAACAATAATAGGGTACGTGTGGAGAATAATTTGGTTTACGTTAGAAATTCTCAAAATTCTGTTTGGTTGCTGGTCATTCCTTCCAGCTCAGTGAAAAATATTGTTTCGGCAATCCACAACAAAGGCCATTTTGGAGTGAAGCGATGTTTGTCGTTCGCTAAAGCCATGTTCCATTGGAGAGGTATTCGTGAGACTTTTACAAAGTATATTCAAGAATGCCTTCTTTGTGCACGAACCAAGTTCTCCTACAGGGTGATTAGAAAGGAGCCCTGTCATGTTGAGGCGTCTTCTTCCTTTGAAAAGCAATGCCTCGATCTGGTCGGGCCTCTTCCTAAGAGCCAGGGATATAAATATATCTTGTCCATCCTGGACGTCTACAGTCGTATTGTGTGTTTCTTCCCTCTTCGGACGGCACACACAAGAGAGATTGTGCCGGTCCTTGAGAAGAGATATTATTATCAGCTACCATACCCGAAGTATTTGGTGAGTGACCAAGGTCCGCAGTTCTTGTCGGGCGTCTGGAAAGAGTTTTGTCAAAAACACCGGATAAAACATATACTTACCACGCCGTACCATCCGGCCTCTCATGGCATTATTGAACGCAGACATCGTGACCTTCATCGCATTCTCCGCCTATATTGCAGTGACAACCAGTCCAAATGGAGTAATTTTCTAAAAGCCGCCCAAGACTTGTGCAATCACTCTTGGTGTGATGCTCTCGGATGTACTCCAGCAGAGCGTTTCTTGTCGTATTCAGCATCCAAGAGCTTCAAAGAAAACTTCATTTGGCCCAAAGAGACTGTGCAAGTAAAAGAAGACAAGAAACTTGTAGTCTCTATTCCGGCAGCAGTACCGAAGAAGGAAACAAAGCTGCGGAAACAACAAGATAACATCACTGAAGGTTCTTTGGTGATGGTGAAAACTCGCGATGTGTCGTCAATACCAAAGAAGGTATTCGCCAAATTTATGAATACCTATGTTGGACCGTATAAAGTTGTATCCTTAACCCGAAATTCAGCGAGATTGCAAACTCTGAAGGGAGAAAACATAGGAGTACAGAGTTTTGACAATCTGAAACTGTTCCGCTGTTCTGAAGAGAAAAGAAAAGAATTATTAGAAGGATGAAAAAAACTTAGTTTATAGGTTAAGGTTAGGTTAGGATATTATCATATTATATAGGGTGTATGTATAGTTGTGATTAGGATCGAGAATTTATTCAAATTAAAACAAAATATTTTGTCTTGTATAATCTTCAGCATTTTTGTAGTCACAAAAAAATCAACTTAAGAAGAACTCATAAGTTCAGATTTTTTTTCCCGAAGCTCCCAGAGGATGTTACCTTATGCTCGGCATAACGTAACATGGCCCGGTGCTTTTGGGCACCTTGTATATTGAAAGGGAATTTTAATTTTATTTAGAATGTCAGAAAAACATGTTTTATGTTGTAGTAGGAAACTGTAGGTCGCAAATTTAGCGTAATTTCAATTAAGTAAATCGTTTCAACGAGTATTAAATGAAGAATATATGATTAGTAATTATATTTTGTATATTTTTACGTATTTATCCAAAAATATAACATTATCTTAGAAAATAAGTATATTTTAGCTTTTTAAATGGTTTTCAGTTTATTTTTATAGATATTTCGGCATAGGGAATCTTCACAAGAAAACTAAAATTTTAATTTCGTAAATTTTCTTCAAAATTCCAAATTAAGAAAGTCAGCCATAATTTCTTCTTGGTGCATCTATTTGTATTCGGAGTAAATTATTTGATTGGATAATCCGCAATCACAGCTGTGCAGAGATTTTCGGCTTTCTTCATTTGAGGTTACGTTTCAACAAAAACAGCCATCACATTCTCGCACCGAGAACTGAGTTCAGTATTCTTTAAGTTCGCACTCAGTTGAATACAGTCATCCTGCGGATAAAAAAAGTCTTTGAACCTCGTAAACAAGGATCCTCCTTGCTCACATTTCAAATAAGGCTCTCACCCTAAAATCCCTACGACTTGTTACGTTACTATGGAAACCAGGTATTTCTAGCAATCTTAAATAAACGTGGAAATGCCAATATCCATAAACAGACACTGTCTTCCGGGAAAATACTACATGTTCTCTACTAAGAAATAACATAAGAGTAATCTATTTTCTTTCCGGGAATTGATTTACCTAGCCTTAACTAGAAACAAGTCAAACTGACTCAAAATAGTTCTTAATTCAGTCATACACTCAGAAATAACGTATTTCAACAGATATGCTGTCTGCTTCAAAAGTTGTCATATAGAGAATACTGCTCCTGGAACATCTGGAAATGAAATATTTTTAATGTAACTTTTGATAGCCTAATCTTAAATGGAATGACTTTTGTGTGTGCTACAAGTAACATATTCGTCTATATCATAGGTACCCCATTGACAATTTGAAACCATCGATGGCGGACCGCCTCCTACTTCAGCAGCCAGGCCGCCAACACAGGCGGTGTCAAGGCGGGATGTGAGTGTTGCCCGCTTATGCCGTTTTGCAGCTCTTTCCCGCTGGCGGCCCGCCAGCGACGATAGCAGCTGATCCGCTAAAGTGCTGCAATGAAGTTTTGCAGTTATTTCGCGTGGCGGCCCGCCAGTGACGATAACAGCTTTGCCGCTAAAGAGCCTGATTGGAGAAGTCGTCGTCTGTCCGCGCTGCTGTATGTTCGGTTCGCGTTCTTTATTTATTATATGGTGATGCAGTGTGGGTGGATTCCTTGAAACGTTTACAAAGAGAGTTTACACGTACAAGTGGTAGTTGTATTTTTCCAATCAAGTCAGTATACTAGGAATCGAATGTAGCATATACCCACGTACTTTTTTAGGTACCTATACGATAGTTTCCAAAACTTTGAGATGGGTGTACGCCGTAACAACGTGCGGCTGTGAAGTTTTGTATTTTACTCGGCAATAACGCAACACAAACTGTTGTGATGATGGAAACAGCTTTCAAAGAATATTTTCTTAGTAAAACGCAAGCATACGAATGGTTTGCTCGGTTTAAAAGGGCGGAAGTGACCATTAAAGTTCAGCCCTCTTCCGGTCGTCCTTCAAGTGCGCGAACCGAGGACAACGTCGCAAAAATCCTTGATTTCATCAGGGACTCCGGGTTATCCTGGAGCTCCATTCAGTACATTTTACACGATGATTTGGAAATGCAACGAGTGGTTAAGTTTGTGCCCAGACTTCTCACCGAAGAGCAAAGGGATCGTCGAGTAGGAAGCCTGTCGTGCAGTCAAGAACGCAGTCACAGACGATACACGCTCCATATTTGCCATATTTGGCTCTTGCAGTCTTCTTCCTGTTTCGTTGAATGAAAAGGGACTTCAAAGATCGTGAAGTCAAACGCAGTAACATGACGGCGGTAGCAGGTATCAAAGAGGCCGATTATGTAAGGTGAGTCCAACAATGGAATGAACATATATATAGTCCGCGGCATAAAACCTGCAACATGACGATGTAAGTTTATTGTGAAAATACGCCTAACAGCACAGGTAATCAACATGACGTCTAAGTGGCACGAATCACGCCAGCGGAAACCTCGGCGTCCTCCCCTGCTCACTTATTTTGAAGCAAAAGACTTCGTCGTTTCACAATAAACTTACATGCTCATGTTGCTGGTTTTTTGCTGCGGACTGTACAAGTACTAATAAAGAGTACTTTGAGGATGATTCAAGTTATATTTAGCAAAAAAAAGTTGTATTCAAGAAATAAAAGAATAAAGTTTATGCTTTTTATCAGGAAATTACAGTTATTTTGGGGTCTACCCTCGTATCAGACATCGATACTCAATTAATACGAATAATTCACTCTGACAATCATGTTTGGTGAGTGTTAGCCTATTACTGAATTCTGATGATATTTCAGCTAGAAGAAAAAATTAAAAATGAAATGAAATCTTTGAGTTTTACGTCCCACGATTATGCCGGTTTGGCTAAAGGAGACGATGATGATGAGTAATGAATAGAAATGGTGGAATGAAGAAAGGGGGAGGAAACGGAAGAAGCCCGAGGAAACCCACGCACACGGTGTTTGTCCACCATAAAGTTCACTTGGCGTGGGCTGGGATCGAATCAACTAGAAGAAAGTGCGTAGCTTGACCATACTGTAGATTTCCATATGATGTCCCAGTTTTTTAGTCTAACAATCTGGGAGATCTATTCTAGACCAATGCGGTATGGGCCACCCTTTGTTGACACATGTCCTAATTTCAACGTAGCACCTTATCACCTTCATAAAACAAATAAAAGTATAAACGTGAAGAGGTATTTATCGATCAAGGTTTGATATTGAAATTTACACAAATAAATATCCAATGTACAAAATAACAACCATTTTATTGTTTAAAGAATATCATAATATTAACAGTATTGGATACCAAATTTGTTCCATAAAATTTTACAACGTATTTTCTATTGGAATTTTAATAGGATATTTAACTCAAACACACACACGCACGCAAATATAAATAAGTATGTTTACAGTTGAATTGATATATTATAATATAACTTATGCGTCCATATTTATGTAAAATATGTACAAGTGAATAATCAAATGCACGATAACGATAAAAGCGAAGTTCTCGATTACAATTCAGAGTTTTGAGCGAGCGGCTGCAGTTATTTCTCCCCACCAGGCTGGTCTTTGCGTTGCACTGGGATCACGTAGAATTGCTTCTTGCAAATTCTTATACACCTGAAATAATAATAATAATAATACTTAAATCGGGACTCAAACCCAAATCTCATCCCTGACGATATGCTTTAAATCAAGGATCTTATAAAATAGAGGATCTGCCCTTACAACAAAATCTTGAAGCCATACGTCACTGTTTCGCCACCCCTACTCTGCCCACTCCGCCCAATAGGATCGCAATGTTGTGAGCCAACAATCATGGCGGAAACGAAAGTAGCCAATCAGACGATGGCAGAAACGAGAGGAGCCAATCAGACGTGCCGATGCTCGGTTGTTTTTTGGCTTCATCGATTTAATAGGATGAAGATACATATGGGCAGATCCTCCATTTATAACATCGTTGGTTTAAATGACATTGCTATGGGGATAATGGTAGAGCTTAAATACTACATTAATCACCATAAAGACATATTCTTTGTCAAACCAACACTAGTAAATTTAATTTTTTGATTAAATGAAACATTTAACACAGATGTTTTAATACATAATCGGGTTTTAATAAATGCTTAGTGGATATTCAGGAAGTAAATGAAATGAAATCTTTGAGTTTTACGTCCCACGGTTATGCCGGTTAGGCTAAAGGAGACGGTGATGATGAGTTCTGAATGAAATGGTGGAATGAAGAAAGTGGGAGGAAACGGAAGAACCCCGAGAAAACCCACGCACACGGTGTTTGTCCACCACAAAGTTCACTTGGCGGGGGCTGGGATCGAACCCGGACCCCAAGCACCAGAGGTGAACGCTCTACCACTGAGCCACCGCGGCCCCGATATTCAGGAAGTGTAATGCGTTTAGTGTGCTGTAGTGACTTGTGTATGCAACAAACATATTTTTCTCACTAACTTGTACTACAAATCTTATTTCTTAGTTGAACCTGAAAACGGTTTGCTCTCATATGGAGATAAATTTAAATTGACGCAAAGTTTACTGGATTTACTACTTTTTCAGTAAAATATTTAGAGTCAGGATTAAAGGGTAATCGAAAGAGTGATTTCCCGAAAGAAAGATTGCGTTTAAAATTAGCGTTGTGGTCTCGGCTATTTATCACTGAGGGCTGAATTATTGGTATACTAGCAACTGGCAGAGGTACTAGAGAATCATTGACTAAGCAAAAACACTAGTTTTTTCATATCATTACCATGCCATCAGTTTACTCTCTCACTAAATTTCCAATGCCAACTTCAAGTTTATCTTCAATAACACTCAGCTTTTCAGGATCGTCATTCTGAAATGGGACCACACAGCAATATTTCGATAAAGTTATCCAATTAGTGGAATGCATTACTTACAGCTTTAATGTTCGTCAAACACTTGAGATTTATTTTCGGGTTCTTGGATGTTGAAAAGATTTTGACAAGGTTTGTCATTCCAGTCTATTTTTTAAAAATGTGTCCTCAAAGGCTTTCGGCGCTGTACGTTCCTCTTGAGAACTTTTTCCTGCAGCGCCGCTTCTTCGAGTCAAGATTAGAGGCTCATTTACCAGCCAAAGAATCACTGGAGGCATTTCTCCAAGTTCGTGCACTGCTCTATAAAATTTACACTGTGGATATTCCAACTATGACTAACTACCTTTGCATGTAATAAGGTGATTTTTGCAGTAGACCAGAGCATCAGATTTGTCAGTGTGACCTTGGTATATGGAACCGCTGGATAGCCAAATGTCAAATTCAATGTTGACAAAATGTAATTTGAGAACATCTTCTAATATCAATCACTCTCTACAAAATCCACATGCCATTTTAATCAGGACTCCGATATTCCTGTATCTATTTTGACAAAAATCTCAAATTCAAACAAGATCCAAGGAAGGCCATTCAACTTTCTTCTATGTTCTCATCAATTGCATTTCAGCAGTCGGCTGTATCTGTATATGTTCATCGTTAGCAACTTCTCTACGCCAACCTGGCATGGGAAAATGCGCCCAGTGATTGAATTGGGGCGGTATGATATACCCGTAGTAAACGAAGATGATATCATACCAGTTGCAAAAATTAAAAAATAAGGTTTGCTAAATAGAAGTATACCTAAGGCAGGTCTATGCGAAGGCAGCACACAAGCATTAACTTATTTCCAATTTGATCACTACATTCGTCATAAACTTCCACTGAAACATTCAAAATCATGGAGCTAGAATCATTCCAGGTCACAGGACGGGGACAAGAACCGCCTTTTACAAGGCTCTCAACATTTCGTGAAGTAATATACTTTTCATGGATTCGCTAGGAATGGTATATCTCTCTAACCTCTCTAGACTCCAAGATATCAATCGCTTAGTCCCTCTACGGCTAGTTGCCAGCACTACATTAGATTATATTTTTTTTTCTACATAAATACGAACATCAACAGTGGCCCCATGCAAACTTTATATTAACAATGTCAACTAACTACTATATACAACACGTAAGAGGCAAGGATTTCCTCTGAAACCCGGAACCACACCTATCATGCAATAATAATCAGTTCAGCCCTATGACAGTAGGGTGAGTGAGTTTCCTGACTAATCATGAGAATCTCAGTGACAATTAATGGTCGTATTAATTGCATGGAAGTACAAAACTCATAAAACAGAATACTATCAAGAAGAAAATCTATAAAAATTATTCTAGAAATAATTTGGTCTCGCATTATACAACGTGACACACAGCGACTATATGTATCACTACTATAGCTGAATATATAAGAATATGCACTCTTGCATAATATAACATATTTCGAATATATCGTTGACAATTAATACTGCTAATTCAATATTATCTCACCTGTCCGTTAGAATGTCCTAGAGCTGAGTTAAGAATGAAATCTGGAGGAGCCAAAGAATCAGCCAGGGCCACAGCTTCTGGTTTCAATTGCCTACACAGTTGCAGAACCCCTTCCTTCAATAGTTCACCTGCTTCACGGCCAACCACATAGCCTCCTGAAATATACATTAATAATAGACTTCGTTATCACTTAATATAACCATGTTGGTATACATTATATTGCAACCTGGATTCTTTTGACAACCATTTATTAACTGTGACAACTTACCTTACGTTTCCAATCAATGTCAAAAATATTTTTTTTTATTATTTTAAAAAATCCTACTTTCAATTTACATCTACTTCCAGTCTCTTTTGAATCTTCATGTTTCGTGTTAAGAGTCTATAAGCTAAGCACGAATTACACTAGTTAACAAAGGTTTTGTTACATAAAAGGAAATACCTGTTCTTAAAGGAACTTTTTGCTCTGAATTCGAATATGCACTCGGTTTTTCTCCATCACGTACGATTTTCCCGTAACAGAGGGATTTTCGGGAAAATCCCTCAAAAATTTCCCTTTTCGTTTATTTTACACCCCAAGATCTTGTCCCCTTGCATATACTAACATAGAAATTATACCTAAGTATACTTTGATTCATATTTAACAAATCCTCCAAGTTTTGTAATAATCGCTTTATTCTTTCTAGAGAAATAAATATGTTTGTATGTATACTGTGTGTACTGTTTATTGCACCTTATAGTAATGCTTTCAGATCTCTTAAGTTGAGGTAAAACGTTTTGCTTTATTACCACAAACACATATATAAAATATAATACAATATAACTTACAAGTGTGACAATTTACAATACACAATAATACAAATGTACCAAAAGGTCATGAAAAGACAATCAAAACTATCACAATATATGAAACTTCCATTGGGTTACAAAAACGTACACTACTTCCTTCTCTTGTAAGAAATGTTGCATTCTCTAACAAGACCCCAACAATAGTCCCCCATCATTGAAGGATCCCATCGTCCCTGGTACCTTTTCTCCATTGCCATTATATCTTGGTGGAATCTTTCCCCCTGTTCGTCGCTGATAGCACCTAGGTTAGCAGGAAAGAAGCTGAGGTGGGAGTGCAAAAAGTGGATTTTTAAAGACATCCTACAACCCAACTCTTTGTATTTCTGTATCATGTCCTGTACGATTTCTGTGTAACTCTCAGCTTTGTTATTGCCCAGAAAGTTGCGCACAACACACTTAAATGCTGTCCAGGCAGCTAGCTCAGCACTGTTTAACTTGCTATCAAAGCTATTATCAAGCATTAATTTCCTAATTTGGGGACCAATAAACACTCTCGCTGAAATCTTAGCATCACTCAGGTTAGGGAACTTATCTCGCAAATACTTGAAACCTTCACCAGATGTGTCCATGGATTTGACAAAGTTTTTTATAAGTCCTAACTTGATATGAAGTGGCGGTAGTAATATCTTATTAGGATCTACCAAAGGAGCGTATTTGACGTTGCATTCTCCAGGTAGGTAATTCACTCTAGGTTCCCATTCCTTCACTTCATAATGTTTGTCATCAGCTCGGCTATCCCATAAACATAAAAAACATTGGTACTTCGTGTAACCGCACTGCAGTCCTAATAAAATACCAACTACCTTGAGATCACAACATATTTGCCAACAATGGTCCTTGTAATTTATAAGATTTAGCAAAGTTGACATGGTGTCATAGGATTCCTTAATCTTCACTGAGTGCGCAAGTGGTATAGAAGGTTTTTTATTTCCATTATGTAAAAGGACAGCTTTAAGGCTGACCTTTGACTCGTCGATAAATAACCTCCATTCTTCTGGAACGTAAGGAATTCCTAGCTCCGCCATCAACCCATTTATATCCGTACATACGCACACATTATCTTGCATTGAGAAATAGCTTGAAAATTGAACATGCCTTTTCCTGTACACTGATATGTTCGTTTCTGCATCCAATAAGTTCCACTGCTGGAGCCTTGATCCCAGAAGTTCCGCCTCTTGTTTTGTCAGGTGCAAATCACGGACTAGGTCATTAAGTTCACATTGCCGGATGAAATGTGGCTCGCGAACACAGTCAGGGATGAACGTTGGATCCTTGGATGTACATGTTGATGTCGATGGTTCATCAAGGTCATGATCATCATCAGAGTCTTTTGGCCATATCTCTTCCCAGTTGGTAGGGGGCTCGGGAAGTGGAAGTTCTTTTGCATTCTGTTACATTTGATAACAAATATTGATAACGATTTCATGAACAAAACGAAAAAACTTGGAGAATTGTATATATATGTATTAAGATATACATATACTGTACGTTTAAAAAAATATACGTTGGAAGTACATTCTATTTTTATACACGTTTCTAATTTACAGAGAGCAATACAAGTGTTGAGTTGAGTTGAGTTGATTTTAGTTTAGCGTCCCGTTCAGCAGCGAGGCTATATGAGACGTGGACCTACTGATTAACGTGGAATCCGAACCACATGAGCTCCCGCCGGGAATCGAACCCAGGTCTCCCACGCCAAAGGCGCGTACGCTAACCGCTTAGCCACGAGGGAGCTCAGCAATACAAGTGTGTTGTTGACTATTGTAAATATTCATTTTTATGTCTGTGTTTGTAGTAATAAAGCAAATCGTTTTTACCCCAACTCAGGAGATCTGAAAGCATTACTATCAGGTGCAATAAACAGTGCACACAGTATACATACAAATATATTTATTTCTCTAGAAAGAACAAAGCGATTTTTACGAAACTTTTAGGGTTTATTAAATATAAATCAAGGTATACTTAGGTATAATTTCTATGTTACTATATGTAAGGGGACAGGAGCTAGGGGAATAAAATATCTGAAAAAGGGAAATTTTTGAGGGAATTTCCCGAAAATCCCTCTGTTACGGGAAAACTGTACGTGATGGAGAGAAACCGAGTGCATATTCGAATTCAGCGCAAAAAGTTCCTTTAAGATCAGGTGATTTTTCTCATGTAACAAACAAAAAGTTTAAATTTGTTAACTAGTGTTATCATCCTCACTCTAATAAATAAATAAATAAATAAATAAATGTTTTCCTGCATGTTATAAAAAAATACTTGTTTATAATTTGTACATCAGAAACACAATTTTACAACCTGATTATTATTGTTTCCAACCATTACATCTCTAGTTTCTAAGAATCAAAATTATCAATAATTTTGAAATTGGAATTGAAATTCTCGTAAAAAAAATTACATGCAAAGAAACAGAGTTACCACAACAGAAATAGATTGATAAAGCAATGACCTAAAATAGTGATAGTATTGGGTTGATGCAATTGAAAAGTCCAATCGATATGTCACTTTCAAATGATCGAAAAAAAAACAACTTCAAACCTGGTTACCCAAACCAGTCTCCGCTTGCAGCCACATACTTTCTGCATCCCTTAGCCAACGATTGGATTTCATGACAGTCTACGATTCGAAAAGTTCTCAATAACACATCCGGTCATGAGGTAAAGTGTTCCATGCCAAGAAGTGATCGAGATGCGGTGGTGGGTAGGAAGGACGTCAGAAGAACAGGATAAGTAAGAAAGGGTACCATTCTACAACTCTGGAGAGTCTCTATGGTCCTTTGAATAATGTGTGAACGTATATCGTTGCGTAAGAGAAGTATACTATGTCTGTTGACCATTGCTGGATACTTGCAGATAAGTTTGCGGTGTTTCAGCACTTAACGATTTACATGAATGGTTTGGTGTAAACGTAGAAAGGTATGATGGATTAGTCCTTCTATAGACCACCGCACCATCTGTGAGTGGATGGGAGTTTCGGAAACTGTCCTGGACGTTGATCACGATCCAACTCTTGCCAGAACAAATCCATTTTTCATCTGAAATGACAATCTGATGCAGGAAACGTTCCAGGCTTTACCTTATACTTAAAGAACAGTTCTTATTGCATTGTTATTTACTACATGCCTCGTATTTGTAAACGAAGCCACGTGTTTCATTACTACTACTCCAAACCAGCAGACGACAGACATAATCAGCGATGGGACATGTGACCGAAGAGGAATACTAGCTCCACCCACACCCAAGAAGAGGGTATAAAAGTCACCGTAGGACCTCCAACGGCATTAGTTTCGACTGGTCAGTTTCATTTTCTTAGCTTACCTGGAGCTCTCAGAGATTTACCTAGGTCAAGCCTCTTAGCTGGTCTGGAGCTCTAAGGCTCCTTTGTCTCTCTTAGCTTGCCTGGAGCTCTGATATATCTAACCTAACCTAAACCTCTAACATTGCGTGGGACTGTGAGGTTCCTTGCCCATTTAGCTTGCCTGGAGTTGTATGGGATCTTAACTCCTCTTTTGCTTGCTTGAAGCACTGGGAGATCCTAACCATAACTATTTAACTTGCCTGGAGCGCTGTGGTTTCCTAATTGCACTCCTTAGCTTGCATGGAGCTCTGGAGCATCCTTCATTTGGCTGCTTGCGCCTAGGGACCACCCGTTTCCAAATAAGAATGTGTGTAATGAACATTGTATTACTCTTCGTACTTGTATTATAGTGATTTGTGTTATATTTGTACGCAACACAATATTCATAATAGAAGGTTGTGGGAGAAAGTCCAAAATCCCGTGTGCTAATTGCTCTACCTACTGCCCTAGAAGGGTATTTTGTCAACTTATATGGCACCTATGAGCCCAACTTTTTCAACTTGCACTCCCTGAAGAAACGATGCTTCATTAACCAGATGGACGTAGAATCGAGGAACTGACAGGAATGTGGGTGTAGACAGTTCAACACGAGGAGCTATACTTTGAATGTTAATCTAATTGCTTTGATTGTACGGTAATAAATATAGTCCTGTGGTGTACTAGAACATTGGTAGATTTATGACTTATCCAGGTATAACATTTTCTTCATGTATTAAAACACAGTGGGCGACAGCCACAATACCTAGAAATTCAGTGAGAAGAAATATATTTAAAATTCGTTTCTTTGGGGAAGGAGGAGTTGCAGAAGTTTAGTCTAGGAAGCAAGAGTGTTTACCTGGTACTCTAATTATCCTGTTGCAATAGTACCTGATGCAATATTGCCGGTCATGTTTCTCTAATTGCCCCAAAATACGTCTCTGCTGATAGCAATAAATGTCAGCGGTAATATAATATTGCTGAGAATTAATTCGTAGTACACGAAGGCTTATCTCTCCCACTAGGCTTATAACATTATCCTCATTAAATAGACATTAGATTTTATAGGGAAGCTATGTTTTTTCTTTGACTTTAGTCATTCGTTTTTTTTTTTTTTTTTCCGAAAGCACCATTTCATGTCACCGGTAATGTGAAGAGTAATGATGGAGTGGTGATACATGTTGGGCATGAGTTAAAGGATGACGAACGGGAAAGGAATATGAACAGTCGAAACATAATGATCCTTTTTTTTTGTTTGATCCTTATTATTCTTTAGCCCATAAACAGGGCCGGATTAAGGGAGGCTTAGGGCGGCTATAGCCCCGGGTCTCCAGGTGGACAGGGGCCTCCACTCTGATCAAAATCTCAACTAGCTATCTAAAAAGAATCATGAAGATACAATTATCATCATAAAATAGAATATGACCAAAAATGTGAAACATATTCCCTTAACTTTAGTACTGTACTTTCACAGAAATGTGGTAGGTGAAATCAACAGGGGTCGTATATAATATCCATAGCAAGGCCGGATTAAGGGGAATTTAGGGGTCTTATAGCCTCTGGCCTCCAGGTGGACAGAGGCCTCCATTCTGATCAAAATCTCAACTGGCTATCTAAAAAAGAATCATGAAGATACAATCATCATCATAAAATAAAATATGAGCAAAAATAGGAAACATATTCCCTTAACTTCCCTACTGTACTTTCATAGATGCAGAGGCCGCGGTGGCTCAGTGGTAGAGCGTTCACCTCTGGTGCTTGGGATCCCGGGTTCGATCTCAGCCCCCGCCAAGTGAACTTTGTGGTGGTCAAACACCGTGTGCGTGGGATTCCTCGGAATTCTCCCGTTTTCTCCCACTTTCTTCATTCCACTATTTTATTCATTACTCATCGTCACCGTCTCCTTTAGCCTAACCGGCATAACCGTGGGACGTAAAACTCAAAGATTTTTCATAGATGCAGGGGTAAAAATGAGGGAGAACATGGGTTGACGCCGTTCCCCCACTTCTAAAAAATGTTTATGGCGTCCCTCCACTTCCTTAAACATTATAATGGAGAAAGATAGTCACGGGGAATGGTGTGATGTCATGCGTTCCCCTATCTTTTATGATCTACTTTTACCCCTGATTAGGTGGAGTCAGCAGAGGCCACATACTTTTTCTAGCCCTGGGTCTCCAGATGGGTTAATCCAGCCCTGCCCATAAATAGCACTTATTTCCTTGAAAACTTCAAAATTCAAGAGTATTTGTAAGGCTAGTTTTAGACGGAAGCATTTATCGTAGCAGATGTGCTGCCAAAAATTTCATATAATATTTTATGGCATCAAAAGTATATGGTGCTTTTAAACGATAGAATTTTGATAAGCATCTGTCGTGACGTAGCAAACAAATCACTGGAGAAGAGCGCAATTATGGCTCCGAAATTAAGCGTGAGGTAGCTAAAGCTATAGTAATTGTAACAACAGTTCTCGTCGGTCATATTAAAAAACGAAAATCACAAAGAAGTATGTGGACAAAGAGCATCCCTACTCCAACTCATTTTTCTTTACTACAATTCAATTTCCCACACATAACAAAGAGCATGGATATTTGGCACAAAATCTTTCGCTTCTTTTTAACACACCACGGCGCTGAAATCGAACCAGAAATACTGGGGAAAATGCTACGAAATAGAGCAGGTTCTATCGACAAGAAATGCCATAGGATATGCCATGGCATGGGAAATGCTATAGCATTTGCTACTTTACACGGTAGGATATCGATGATACGATTTTTGCTACGAGAAATGCTACGATAAATGCTTCCATCTAAAACTAGCCTAAGTCCAAAAATGCCATCACAAATGATTAACGTTACAGGATAAACGAATTGCTAACAGCGAGGTATTGTTATATTGAGACAAACTCTCAAACTAATGCATAAACCCAATAAAAAGCAAATAGTGGTATTAAATGATCATAAGCTATCCATTAAGAAATATATCAATTCTTACCTTGATAGAGAAGTCCCAGGTGTCGCTCGAGGCTCCAAGCACCATATAACAAACAAAGCTTCGTTAGCACAGATTGCAAAGACTCATCCAAGTCACTGGTAGCGATTGACCTCCAGGAAGAGTCGATGATGAAATGCTATAAATAGAGAGCAAAACTTGTTAATTACTTTGATCATAAAATCAGAGGCGCATCCAGGACGGACTTCTGGAGGGAGGGGCGGTGGATTGTAATACTGCTACTTAGAGCTACTTTTAAGAGCTCCAAACTCTGGGATGGGTTTAATTTATATATAAAATTTAAAAAAAAAAAAACTTTCCTCTTGTGGGGGGATTGCCCCCCTGCATAAAATTAATGTTCAATATTTTACAATCAAATTGAAGGGCTAATTATTATTAATAATAAAAGTAAATATTTACCTCAAGAAACACTACTGAGAGATCCCTTGCGTAATAGACTTGAGAGTTGTTTTTGGCAGAGAAAATGTTTCCTTCTTGTTGCATTTCAGATTTCACTCTTCGCGCTGTTGCTTGCAATAACCAGCAGACCATCCATTTGTACGCATCCAATATGACTGTTGAATAGAATAATAAAGTAACTGTTAATACAATTTGTATTTTTCGTAGATTTTTCGCAAATAATTTTCCTTGCTAAATCTTGTTGCTTATACTAACAAATGATGCAATATATCTTCATTATTTTCTCGTCTTTAAATATTTAGTTATCTTTGTTGTTAGTATTGACTGCCTAGTACATATCCTTCAAATACCGTGGGAGTGACTCTTCTTGAATTTCACTTTAATTTGCACGTACAACCCACGTTGTGTCTGCTTAAGAGGGGATTTATGTTCTACTGCAATTAATTGGGAAGTTTTTATGTTGCGTGTTGTCTATGTAGTGAAATTTGTATGTTGCATGTTGAAATGACTCTTTATTCATTTGTAAGAATCTCATGCAACCCGTAGCATCATGTAGTTAGAGGAGTTACGTTAATTAATCATATTCTTCTTTGTTAATAAAACTGAATCCAAACCTCTTAGAATCCAATTATAAACAAACGATTTCTATAAGATAATAGATAACTCCGAGAAGACTCAAGCTATTGCTGCCCTAGTAGGACTAAAGAATGCCTATGATACATTCTAAACATTGAAATTTGAGCATTTACTCTTTGGCTTTGAACCGAAAATATGCAAATAGAAGCATTAGGAAAATACTAGCATAATCAGATGTTACGTAAATTCCATTGTGGTATCTCTTGCGGATCATTGAAATCATCCAAAAATCAAGTACAACATTCTGTAATAAAAACTTGCACAAAATAACTGCAATATACGTAATTATTTTGATAAAATAATATAAGAGTTTACTAGAATACAGAAGTATTATGACAAGAGATTGTAAGGTAATATGTGGGATCAAAAGAATCTGCCATTATGGTCAGTGGTCTCTCAGGCACACTTTGGATCTTTTCGTTAAATCTGTCAACTATGTTATGTATACCAGAGGGGGACTACCAAACAGATAAGGAAAATGAGGATTTAGATGAAACAAGGAAATTTAGGGTAAGTAAACAAAACTAAACACAAGTAAATGATATAGTGTTATAGTAGGGGTGATACTCTGAAGCCATGAACTTTCAAGAAAATTAAATTCATTCCTTAAAAAAGAATAGGAGGGAATAGACATTTCTGATCTTTGCGTAATGTTTCAAATAACTTCTACTCTTCCTTCTGGCTCGTAACTAATTGCTGGTTGCAGAGGCGGCCCGTAATAAGGGGCCCTGCCATCGTTTTTATATTAACATAGAAAAATATATGTATCTTAAGTTATGCTGCTATACTCTTGTTGCTATAATTTCGCTCTGAAACAAAAACTGTAGTTCTGACTCCTTCAAATCAGATTTCCATGTACTACTTGCGCTTATGGGCACGCTATTCATGCGGTCAGTAGAAAATAAAGGCAAAAAGGGCCTGAGATGGACTTAGTATCGTCTCGCATTGACTCCTGTGCCGAACAACGTAAAAACCCAGCTTAAATGTCGGTGGCATGGGCCAAGAATCGTAGGCCCTCATCACACTTTTGCACCCGACCCCTTCCGAACGAAAAGGTTTGAAGCTTGCTTGTTGCCAAAATTCGTTTTGTTTGTAGAGGTTGTTGATTCCGCACTTTCAGTTGTTTTGTCCCTTGACCTTGCTCTCTTCTGTTACTTCTGCTGAAGGGATTCCAAAATCAACCGCGAGTCCACCCTTCAGTTTAGACGTGCATCTTCTCAGTGTCTTTTGTGCTATTTTTCCCCTTGTGTTTTCGTGTGGTTGTGTGAAAATGAATAAAGTACGCGTGTGAGAAAGTATTACGTGCGTTTCCAATAGGTGAACCCTCAAAACTTCACTTTTAAACATTCCTTCCTGGAAAATGACTTAACAGTTGTATCTTGTTTCTATCCGATGCTGAACAGAGAAAAGCTCAAATCCGAACTACCGGTCGCATAGAGCAATGATATTCTTTGCGCAATTAATAGCAAAAGTGATTTATTACTATTTCTGCGTGACAATGACTTAACAGATACATTTTTTGAGGTGTCAAAACTGTTGGACATAGTGTTGTTGCCCTATAGCTATACTTAATGTGTTAGTATGAAAAGTTTTCCTCACTGCAATTTCGAGTTTTTAAGCAATTCACTTAATAATAACAATAATAATACATTAGTAGTAGTAATAGTAGTAACCATAAAGTATTTGTCTTGAGGCTTGGTCCACCCTATCTTTTATTCTAGGAGCCGCCACTGGCTGGTTGGCAATTTATGAGAGAACTGCAAACGTAAATTAATTATTACGCATACTTGGTATGCGCGTAGACGAACTTCTACTACTCGACTCAATATACAACTGTATTCTGTCTTTTCTAAGAAAACTTTTGTAAAATTTATTCGATTTTAATTAAACTTGGCGAATACTTATCTTTGAAGTTTAAAACAATTATGCTTATTGTTTCGTATTAAAATTGGTGAAGAAAAATGGAATAGAAACTACCCCAAATTGAAAATTTCCATATACAGGGTGATTCACGAGGAAGTGAAAATATTTTGGGTGCTGATACTATGGGTGATTATAAGCAAGAAAGTTTCCATGAACTTAGGTCCAAATTCTCTATGGTTTGCGAGCCACAGGTTATTGACTATTTTAGATTCCTCCCTACAGAAAAGTATTTTTTACTCATCTATTGCCGTTCTGGAAAGTGCTATAGCGCGTTGGAAAGGTAAGGGGGGGGGGGGGAGTGACCTTTCGAATGATGTATAGTATGAAAGTCTAATGTATATGATAGGGATTTCTAAAATTTTCTTGACTATATCCCTTTTTCGAATTATTTGTGGAAATTGGACGGCAACACTGTCGTCGAGGCAGACAAAAAATAGCACATTTAACCCGTTGTACGACAAACATCGATGACTCGGGCTCTTGAGATACTCAATTTCTCGCATAAATTATGATCCCCGCTCCCCTCTTAAGATATGCAATTTAATAAAAATAAAATGACAAAAACTCAGTTCTAGGCAATTGATAACTAAATTCAAAAATTCATTTCAAATGGTTCAGCCGTTTCTCCGTGATCAGATCGCAAAAAAGTTTCTTTTTTTATATATAGTAGTAAATAATATTTTTCGTTATTAATATATTATATTAAACATCATATCATGAGTTCAATTATGATGATATTAAATGAAAAACTATGTTGAAGTACAAAATAATAATAATAAATCACACACTACACCCACACAATCTTGTAGCTTCGAACTCCATAATATACTGTACCAGTGCAGGCATCACAAACCGCAAAGATAAAATTTATTACCTTCTATTTGCAGAATATCTTCGACTGAATGAACTGTCAGCTGCGACTGTAATATCCTGGTAGCGTCTGAGAGGAAATTAGCTGATGTTAAGGGCGTATTTACGGGTTGTCTCCTGCTCTTTGCCAAGAGAAGTAGCAACCAATTGCTTGTCTGCTGCATAAGAACGTTGTTGTCGCCTTCGTAAGTACAATTGGCATCATGGTCATTGCGGAGGTCAACTAACCCAGACACTGGAGAAAAAATCCAAGAAAGTAAACACATTGTTGTGGAATTAGTTATGAAGTACTTACATATAACATATATATATATATATATATATATATATATATAGCCATTTGTTTTCTACACAATTAATGTCAGCCGTTCACTTAGCACGTGTCACACTTCAGTCCTTCACACTTTGAGTTTCTCACGGTGCAATCATTAAGAAACACAATTACCAGCAAGTGATATTGTTCTTTTTTTAAAATTTATTTTTTCCTTTAAATCACGAACTTCTTGAAACGTTACTTACGTAAATAAAATTGACATCGTTTAGAAGATCATTAATTGTATCAAAACACCAGACTGAAGTACATTCAAACGATTTTTTAAAAGAAATTGCTCACTTTTATAGGCCTACACAGTAAAACGTTTATAAAGAATATATTTTTTGGATTATTTGTTTCTATGTTAGTTGAAGTTTAGCGTGTCTTTCCAACGCTGAGGCTATTTAAGCGTGGACCTATACTTTAACATGGAACCAAACCGTTGTAATGTGTTTAATGATCTCCCACCAGCAGTGGAGTATACAGAAGTTCATCAAGGGGGCTTCAAGCTTCCAAGCTCATACAATTACAGGTGTTTGTATACTAATATATATATATATATATATATATATATATATATATATATATATATATATATATATATATATATATATATATATATATATATATATATATATATATATATATATATATATATTAATACAGTAAATGTTTACTTTTCTCATGTCTTCATAAAGTGGGTTTGGTAACTGTTTAGTAATGGGGGGCCAAAACTGGCAAAAAAAAAATACAGGAGAAATGAGTTGATTCTGGTGTGCAAGTAGTCAAAAAAAGTATTGTACACACATTTTTGAAGGCAGTAGGAGACCTGTACAAACCATAAAGGTAAGTGGAAGTAATTGGAACCATAAAGGTAAGTGGAATACAATCCAACGAACCCCTGCGGGGCTTCTAACCCGTTCCTACTACTACTAAATCTTCAAAATATGCTACTTCTTTATTTTCATATATAAAATTACAAAATATTATGTTTTGAATAATATATTGAAAGTTTTGTTTGTTGAATATTTCTACTCGCAGGGAACAATAAAACAAAAAGTAACTTGTTATATATTCGTTCAATTCTTGTCTTAATACTTCTTAATCTTAAGATCTGGGAGCACTGAAGACTATTGTTGTCTTGAATTCACACTACAAATCTGTTTGTTAATTTCCCGGCGGGAAGATAGAGTATGTATGTACGTATAGTGTGTGTGGACAGCGAAATATCGGGAGTGTTATGCCGTATGAATGATTTTTGAGTATTTACACGTTCTATGTACTGTAGCAGTGGCGTTAACTTGAAGCTTCAGCCTACTTTCTATATATTTTGCGCTCCTGGAGTTCGTGCACTCCTCCATCGCCGCAAGGGTTGTGGGGATGCTATTTACGCCAATGCCATATAAGTTAACTGCAGGTATATACGCCAGTGGAGCTAAATAAGCCAAGTGTTCAGTGGTGAGACGTTTCCGACGAAATCCGCTAGAATGCGCCTGCAATATGTGCCACGGCCTTGAAGAAGTCCGATTTGACGAATACCCCGGGAGACAGCGCTGAGACCACCACATCATGCAGTGTTGTTTGCTTCGGTAATTTTCAGTGGAAGGACGTTATTATTTTAATAGAGGTAAGAATCCGTTATTAGTACCGCACTAACTCAAACCATTGCCGATTGTTTACAATGTACGCCTTATCTCGTGTCCGTCTAGGAGCACTTTATTTTGTGAGTGTAACTACAGATTTGTGATTTCATGGCTACTAAATCAAACCAAGCATCTTGCAGCGAAATACGTCAGGGCTTGTGCAGGAGTGACTGCAGAAAACAAAGATGTTTTCATTTATCCCACATCTTCCATGTAATATCGGTGTAGTTTTTTAAGTCACAGTACAATGACACTCTTTGTTTATCTTCTTATGGACTAAAACTTTTAAATGAATAAAGTTAAACTATACATTCATTAAACACTATTGCTAGCAAGATATAAAATACTGTACAGAATAGCTGCAGCGAAGAAAATACTTGAAGAAAGGGGAAAAAAAAAACACAGAAGCTTTTAACTGCAAACATCGAAACAGAACTGAAGAAACTCCTGATGAAAGCATATGTATAGAGTGATACATTATACGGATGTGAAGATGGACTCTAGGAGAAAAAAAAAACAAAAAAAAAAAAAAAAAACAGAGGATTCTAGACGGAAATCGACATCGAATTGAAGAATACCGGTGTGTGGTGTTGAAAAACATAAAATGGTAGTCCTCGAAAGATAGTGCTTTAGAAGGCTGTAGAAAATTAGATAGGTGAATCGAATCGATATCGAATGAAAGAGAATTAGAATAGGAGTATGAGATAATAGGAGTACGCTGAAAAATATTTCGAAAAGAAGAGACTGGATGATTGGATCCATTATGAGACATGAACGAATCTAGCTTTGGCTCAGAGGGGATGGCAGAACGAAAAATGCTTAGAGGGAGAACACGATTGAAGTAGGTGTATACGGGCCAAATAAGGCAGGGAAGAAACAGTCGATGGAAGGGAAAAGTAAGTGACGAAAGCTATGTCAAACTAAACCAAAGATTGCTAGCTTGAGAGGAAGAAGGAGGGTTTATAAAACTTTAAAATTAAGTACTTAGATCGATTTATCATTGAAATTTTCCATTAAGTTTTAAATATGGGTGGGTGCGCCATATATGGAATACGTTCCTAATATCAAATACCAGTCTATTTTGTCTGCTATGTGCTGCCACCGAATAGACTTTACGTAAACTTATACACAGTGACACCCTCAGTCTGCGCATGAGTGGTTTGCTGCCGAACAATAACATAACATTTCCTTTCGTTGCAGAATACTTTTTAGAAGAACTTGAGTTTTTCGGACGAACATTTGCAGGCTGCTGAATATACGCAAAGAGGCATATATTATTGTTGAGTTTGTGATATTTAGATTACATATATAATGTACCATAAGGGCATAAAGATTCAGTACACAGAGAATCACGTAAGGGTGTGTAGAAAGATAACTATCCAAAATGGCGATTTTCCTAATATGGAATACCACCAAGATCCTAATATGGAACATTCCTAAATAGGTTCATACGTATGTGAACTAGAAGTGATGAGGAATAACTGAATTGTAAGTTATAATAGACCTGACATTGTTTTAGACCGAGCATCAGGGAAGTCTCCTAGTTGAAACGTTTGGCATTTGTGTTGCAGGGTGTCCATAAAGTCTGGATACATGGGGAAAAGCACAATTTAGTCAATTTAATGTTAATGAATAATATTTTCTATATTATTTCCGTGATGTTCAATGCATAATTTGATGTGCTTTGCAAGATTAATGTGAACTCGATGGAATAGGTGTGAATTGCCGTCGATTTCAGCAACCGACTGGTAATGCGTTCTGTCAGGTGATTTAAATTTCTAATCTTCATCGAATAAACTTTCTCTTTCAGCATATCTCAGAAAAAGAAAACAAGTGGAGAAAGGTCTGGCGAACGAGGGGACCACTTCACATGACCTCTTCTCCCAATCCAGTGAGGGAAATTATCATTCAACCAATCTCTAACAGTTGCGGCAAAATCGGCAGGGGTCCCATCCTGCTGAGACCAGTCTGGAAGTCCCTCACTCAAACGCTCTATTTGAGGCATCAGTTTGTCTCTCATCATGTTTAGACAAGTCTCACTAGTTATATGATCATCAACGAAGAAAGGTCCTAGCACGGAACGGGGTTTGTCCAACATACAGCCTGTTTCTTTAATCTTGGTGATTAATTTCCCGACGGCAGTAAAACAAATAGGTTGACAATGAGGGTGTCGAAGGTTAAATTCTTGCGCAATTTTGCGATACCGTCATCCTTTTCGTCCATTTTAGAGTACCAACTCGACTCGTTCTTCTTTAGTCAGTCATTATTCAATCTGGAAAAATAAAAACAAATTACTAGGATTCCTATTTGCCCAGACTTTATGGACACTCTGTATGTGGGTATCTGTTTGTGTGTATCTGTTTGTCTCGCGATAAATCGTGAACGCATGAACCAATTCGAATAAAACTTTCACAGAATAATTATTGGTTTAAATGTCCCAACTGTAGTGTCGTCTACAGTGCTAAGTGAAGAGAATAGCACGACAGTACCGATTGAAGTAGTGAGTCCGCCATCACAACTACAGCCACAGCATCGCAGCACACGTAGTCGAAAGCAAGGTGGGCAAAAGTACTTACGAGTACTCCGCACAAAAACGATTTAAAAACTGCCTCTACTTCAACACAACGGGCCTTTACCTCATCATTGCAAGTAATTAAAAAGATGTTTAGCTTTCTAAGCCCCACCCAACAAAATTCAATCGAAACAGCCAAAGAAAAGGACTTCACACTACTACAAATTAGATAGTTAATCCGAAGAGTCAGTGAGAAACTTGAACGAAAGTAGTGACAGTTTAAGTGATCCTACTGATGATGTTGACGATGATGAGAAAAGCGGACATTGTGGTAAATTGTAGTCACTCAGTGCAGAGGAGATAGATTGGTTAAAATGCCCAGTTTGTAAAAGATAATCCCACGATGTCTCCTGTGAAAAGTGGAGAAAAATATGTTTGTGGCCATTGTTCTGCAAAATAAAACTTGAAATAAAATTTAGACGCCTTAAGACACGCTAATCCAGTATGTTTGAACTTTTTCTTGTATATATATATATATATATATATATATATATATATATATATATATATATATATATATATATATATATATATATATATATATATATATATATATATATACAAGAAAAAGTTCAAACATACTGGATTAGCGTGTCTTAAGGCGTCTAAATTTTGATTCAAGTTTTATTTTGCAGTTCTATATATATGTCTTTGTACTACGTAAAATTCTGGTATTTCTGCTGTTTTATATTTTCATTATCTTAAGAATGTTATGTAACTTTTTGTGTACTTGTCGTATAGACCTACCAAATATGATATATAGGCTATAATACCTACAACGCAACATTTGGATAATTCAAGCATGGGCACGATCCCTGCTCAGACCACCCATTCTGAGTTTTTCTGGTTTTCCTCAGTCCTTTCAGGTGTATACTGGGATGGTTCTTTTCCCGAGACCTTTCCAATTCCTAGACTTAAGGGCCGATGTGATCTCGGTGTTAGAGGCTCGAACACTAACTTTGCTCCTTTCCTTGACCTAATAAATAAATTTATTTCTTAAATAAGCAAATAAATTGCTCGAATGCATTCTCCATGCTCCAATTATCCAAATGTCGCATTGTAGGCAGACGCGCATATTTTGTTCTAGTATTCCATTTTAAGAACAGGTAGTGTTCCATATTAGGAGCGGGGTGTGCCTAATATGGGAAATTGATTTCTTTCAATTTCGTAATATTGTAAAAAATTAATAATGTGAAACAAACTTTCATACCTGTATTTTGTTTTACAAAGGTACCACAAGTATTATGATGTATAATATTTTTATTCTGGAATACACGTTTCTGAGAAATAAAGAGGAAACAAATAGTATTCCATATTCGGTACCTTTACCCTACTATACAGAAGGCAGACCATTTACAACTAAAATAAATAAAATAACACAATACCTTTAAGATAGCCATGACCTCCACAAGCTTCACGGCACTCTTGGATGGCGTCTCTTGCAGTCCATGAGACAATCGCTTTTCCTACACAAGACAAAGCATGGATCTCTGCGCCTAAGTTTGACTGAAATAGTACAAAATAGAATAAGATCAGCTACAGTGTATGATTTTTTAATTATTAAGTCAGTATATAAATTTCCCTACTTTGATAGTTTCTGGGGTAATTCCAAGGATGTTATAAATAGAGGATCTGCCCATATGTATCTTCGTCCTATTAAATCGATGAAGCCAAAAAACAACCGAGCATCGGCACGTTTGATTGGCTACTCTCGTTTCTGCCATCGTCTGATTGGCTACTTTCGTTTCCGCCATGATCGTTGGTTCAAAACATTGCGATCCTATTAGGCGGAGGGGGCAGAGTAGGGGTGGCGAAACTGTCACGTATGGCTTCAAGATTTTGTTGTTAAGGGCAGATCCTCTATTTTAAAAGATCCTTGGGTAATTCCAATATCATGCATTAAATTCATTCATTTATGAAGTTTTAGAGCGAGATTTTTACTGTTGTGTAAAGGGAAAAGAAATACGACACACTAAAACTATTAAAGGTACTGAAAATGTTATAGGCATTGAGGTACAACGGAAGCAAAGGAAGAGTTAATGCTTGTATAACTTGTTGATATTTTCTGTGTATATCCAGTTTTGTCGATTTCGAGTGGACATCTAAACCTCTAGGGGAAAACCATATTCATCCACTACATGGTACACCTAATCATCAAAATGGGGGAATTTTAAAACTTTGGAGGGAAATTTCCTTACCTCTTAACATCTCTGAATAAAATACTGTATTATCTCTTTCATGATTTACTGTCACGGAAATATCTTTATACTTATGGAACGCGAACGAAATCATTATTGCGTTGCTGAAAATCGGTTAAAAAATAATGGTTACTCACAACATTTAGGTACGTGGATGTGCTAATTTACCTAAGTTTGACATTGAACCAAAACTTTTTATTGTAGCTTGCTACCCTTCTCGTCAACAAAGACATTTCCTATGCCTTGTTTGAGACTTATCAATGGGATATAAATTCTTTTCGCTTATGTCAGTCCGGGTAAGAACTTGTTTTATCGTAACTTCCATGAAAATAAATACATTAGTACATCTGATTTTCGTTAAATAAGGTATGTGTTATTTTAAAAAAGAAGACGTATTCAGAGTCATTCTGACGTGTGATTAGCGTCATACTAAAGAGTTCGACTAGCATGTTTCATGCGGTAGTCAAGTCTTTAGTATGACTCTCATCACACGTTAAGAGGCCCTATCACTGCGAAATTAAAATACCTCTAATTTTACAGTAATTGTGTAATATCTTCCAATAGATTAAAGATAATCAGAAAGTGGAACAAGACCTTCCTAGATTTTACGTGAGATACCGTTATCACGACTCACTTATTTGCTTTCAATTTCCAACCATTTAGAAAATCGGCATTTATTTTCGCGTTTCTAAATAACTGCAAACGGTAAGTTATTAGGTGACTCGTGATAACGGTAACTCATGCAAAATAACATTGTCTAGGGAGTTCTTGTTCCACTTTTCAAGTATTTTTAATCTATGTGAAGATATCACGTAATTACTGTAAAATTAGTGGTATTTTAATTTCGCAGCGATAGAGCCTTTTAAACCGATTCTGAATACGGTCCAGAAAGTTTAGTTTGATTCTAAAATGTAGAGCATTATTAATCTAAACATGAAAAAATTTACTCACGCCTGCAGAGTATTAGAGATGCTACCCTAGAATAAATGTAAAAGTAATTGTCTTTCAGGGGGTATGGGAATGAGTCCTTAACTATGTGGAAAAAGTCACCATTGATTTCAGGTACATTATTTTAAAATGTAATGCGATAAATATTATAACTCACAGCATCAACTGTTTGATCGTTGGATGTGATTGCTGCTTGGAAGGTGAAGAAACCCTGTACAAATTGTTTGTAGAACAACTTGAATGCTACGGCTGCCGCAGTGTACGGAAGGAGCCTCCATTGCTAGAGAAGATAAACAAGAAACATTAATTAATCAAATTCTGTAAACATAAGTTATGTATATACAATGTTATTAAAAACAACTGGCAACTACAAATTAAAAAAAAAACTACATCCTTACCTATATATAGAATTAATTTCTGAAAATGTGAATCTTTGGCAGTCGAGAGCTACATTTTAAAACAAAATATTAAAATTTTCTACGAATAGTTAAAAGAATATACCTTATATAGAAAAGTGAGTGACCATTTTTTTAAAGCAATTTGCAACTAGACTACAATTTGCAACTAGAAAGTGGGAATACTGCGTAGTAATCACATTTCTTCTCTACAAGAATTTAATTTCTCTCTTCAAGTTACGTCTGTTTTATTTGGTTATATTAAAAAAAAGGAGAAATTAAATGCTTAAGTTTTGACGTACTACGATTATGCCGGCTAGGCTAAAGGAGACGGTAATGGTGAGAAATGAATGAAAATAGTGGAATGAAGAAAGTGGGAGAACGCCGAGAAAACCCCCGCACATGGTGTTTGTCCATCACAAAGTTCACTTGGGAGCTGGGATCGAGTTGAGTTGATTTTGAGTTTAACGTCCCGTTCAACAGCGAGGCTATATGAGACGTGGACCTACTGATTAACGTGGAATCCGAATCACATGAGCTCCCGCCGGGAAAGAGAGCTGGGATCGAACCAGGAACCCTATGCACGAGAGGTGAACGCTCTACCACCGAGCCACTGTGGCCCCCTTGGTTACATTTTGTTAACATCATTAAACAAACATAAAAATGTAACACTTTAATGTAAACTATATTTTTTAAACAAAAGATTATTATTTTTTTATATAATCAATATTTGACTGAATTTCATATCTTCATTGTTTCAGTTTAGACAAACTATTCAGAATGGTAATTCTCTGAAGCATTGATTAAGGGAGTACATAAATTTGGCGATTAATATTATTATTTAATGGAGTGATTGAACTACAAATATCTTTATTTCCTCCTTTAGTGCTTTGAAGAATATCGCCCTAGAGTTTGACTCGAAATACATTTCGTGGCCCTGAGTAGCGTAGTCGCTCACGCTCTGGTCTTCGGGGCGAGCGGCCCCGGGTTCGATTCCCGGTGGGGTCACTCGTTTGAAAAAGTGTAAAACGCTTTTTCAGACCAACCACCCTGAATAAGGTGATTTCCTCATTGACACCAGGCAAATGCCGGGGTGGTACCTAACTTATAGGTCCCAGGACGCTTCCTTCCTTCCCCAATCCTTTCTTCCTTCCTTTTCCCCGGATTTTGTGTCATCCCTCAAATCGTGAAGTGCTAAATGGCCTTAGATGCCTAAGCCCAGAAATCTAAATCCTAATCAAAATACATTTTATGGACTCATATCTTGTATAATATCCCTCTTTCAATCGTATTATTCCCAAGAATTCCTTAAATAAGAACTTACGTTACCCGTCTATTGAGCTTATGCCATAAAATTTACTTGGTTAGGCTACTAAATGAAAAAATAATACTTAACGAATATTCCATTAGTAAATATCATTTACCTGGAGTTGATATTCCAATATGGGTACTTCCTTATCCTTGGTGGGACCAAACTGCCTCCGTAGGGCTGAATAGCGAACACCAATTGATACAGCTTTCCATAAGTTTGTAATACTAATACCTATGACTGATACTCGGCCGTACGACAAACTTCCCAACACCACACCTGTAATAATAACAAAACTGTCTTAGCTTATTTTCACAATCTTGCAAGAGTCCGTGGACAGACAGAAGATTATTTGTAAGTATTTATGCACTAATTCCTTCAAGTTATACTAGTTAAGAAGTTCCAATATCGATTGCCTTTCTATTAAAAAAAAAAAAAAAAAAAAAACGGAAAATTTAGATATTCTGAATATAGATCCATGTTGCATTGGTAGTTGGAGGAGGTAAAACAAGGGACTACTTATAGGTATCAAACTACAGGGTGACCCAGAAAAAAGGCATTTTAAAAAGGAGTACACTGAGAAAAATCCGTTCTCCGGACAGCGGTATATTGCACAAATATACGGTATCCTCTTGCTTACTATATATATATCCTCGCCCTCCCTGATGTGCCGTCAAAGTAAAATTATAAAAACCATCCCAGGTCCGAACCCATCTATGTAGAAAATTTGATCGAGATCGTTCGGGTGGTTCAAGAGTTATTAAGTCACAAACATAGTCACTTTCAGTTTTATACATAAAAGTTGGCAGTAACGCAAAATTTACGACTTTCAAAGGTGATTTTTCTTCAAAACCAAGATTTTGCACATTCGCCGATTCGTGATGCATAACAAATGGGATATTCGACAGTTAGCAGTGGTCGAAGTGAGACCGCTCTGGTCATACCGCCTCTGGTTTTTCAATGATGATGACGTACCGTCACTGGAAAGTAGATGCTAAATACCTTTAACGAATCCATTTTTACACACAATAATTGACGAATAACTTTGCACGTAAAGAGATTTTATTTCTTATGTAGAAATAATGTCTAAGTTGACTACATCGACATTTTTCTTACATTTTTCCTATCTTTTATTTTCAAAATTAGGTGTCTTCAAAGAAGTTCACCTAGTTTATATTTTGATGTGCTATATTGACTGGTTTCTTTGTAATATATGTGTGTATCTTCTTGTCTTAATGCATAGGATAAATGTTGTGTTTTGAGCATGGGCGGATTTAGGGGTTGTCTGTTGTGCGGGTGGGCCTTCTGGGTGTTTGGAATTACCCACAGTCGAGTGGGGGGACTAGGAGTTTTTCCACAGGAAATTGTTGATATCATTATTCGGTTTTTGAACAATTTCGTGTATAATTCTCTATAATACAACATAAAGGGACTTTTTTCTGATAGTTGTTGAAGGGGGTGAAAGTCTCGATATCCCCTCCTCCCGCGTTACTAAAGAGAAGGTCTTCAATAATTTTCAGTCATTATATAAATAGAAATGCAATCTTTTAGGCAACATACCCAAGTGCGCCCATCAGGGGGGGCAAGGTGGGGCGCTCGCCCCCCCTAAGAGGAAATTTTACTTGGGAATATCGAAAACCCAATAGAATTTTCACATTAGTTACAGCAAAATTTGAAACTATATTTGAAACGTTGCTTATACTTGTCCCCCCTTGGAAACCACAACATAGGCGCCCTTGAACATACCCTCATTGCATTTCAGCATTTAGATAGCCGGTATGTCGAGTCAAAATATTAAAAAAACATACCGCCTCTGCTTTTCTTCCACTTCGAACACTGACAGTTAAAATATTGACGGTATTCAAGATTATCAATTTACGGCAAGTGACCTGTCACTGACAACCGAATACTTATTTTGACGATAGTAATGATAGCAATGTAGCAGTGGAACAAATATCTCCAAACTACTTCGTTCTAATTTGAGATCCAGAAAGAGCAGAGTACGCTATACCATGTTCGACAAAGCGAATCCCACAGCAGCAAAGAAAAGAGACATAGATCTATTGCCTGAAACTATATTTAAAATTTAACTATTATAAGACTGATAAAATCATTTGAAAATTTCACTCACCAAACCTTTTGCTGGAATCTTTCATGGCACTGACGTATTTTCCTTCTGGTGTTACGTCACCAGTTTTGTTTAAGAGATTCTCGCGTGGTATCCTATAGTTTTCGAACATCACAAACCTAAAAACGAATAAAATTATAAATTCTGTGTTTTAATAGCTACATAGCAGTTGGTTTCCTTTTAGAAAGGAAACTAATGTTGATATACGTATGCAAAACATTAGCTATCATTTACCGGTAGTAAGAAATTAACTAGTTTATGTGGTGACAGGAAAAAACTATATACAAGCAACTATTAACTCCACTAAGGAACTACCTGCATCTTGGTTCATACATTATTAACAAAGTTAATTTATTTCAAGCATCTGCACAAAAAAGTACACCTTAGCAATAAGTTTAAAGCTGTTGAATACCGGCATTATTTTGGTTTCTCAGCTAATTGGTTGACATGAAGAAGTATTGTCTTTTATCTTCCGATTGGATTGGATAGGATTTTCACTTTAACGTCCCTTTCAACAGCGAGGCTATATGAGACGTGGACCTACAGCTTAACGTGGGATCCGAACCACACGAGTTTCCGTCGGGAATTGAACCGGGGTCTTGCACGTCAAAGGTACATACGCTAACCGCTTACTCTTTTATCTTTCGAAACGAACCACCATTTTAATACAAGGTTTGATAGTAAAGTTCCAGGACTGATGCTAGCACCTACGTTGTAAATATTAATGCAACAAAATAGTTTATAATGTGAGATTAATGCTATCATATTCTTCTTTTGTAGGGCATGTGGAGATTTGGTAAATAATAATATGTACACATCTGAACTCGGTCATCAAAGACAGCTTGGTTCCCATCGCCATGGATTCTTATGTTGATAATTGCAGGATGTGATCCAGAAGTGAGCAATGATTAACTTTACAGATTTAATCAATTTTGTGCACCTGACTGAGTTTTTCGCGCTTCAGTCAAAGAATTACGCACAAACTTCTCACAAAATCTTATTGTTTTAGAGATCTTTCAGTATCTGCTGGATCGTTTCGCGATTGATGTGAAGCGCATTCTGCATCAAGCGGTCGGTTATGCGACGGTCTGTCTGTAAAAGGTTGTGAACACATTCCACATTATACTCTAAACGACTGGTTGACAGTCGTTCACTTCTGGAATTATCAGAAACACCTTCACATTCATCACGAAATTGGGCATAATGGTATGGTCATGAGAGAGATGGTTGTCGTTTGGTAAATAGTTCTGATCATCTTGTATATCTCTGTTGTTGATTCGGGCCGCGGTGGCTCAGTGGTACAGCGTGCATTTCTGGTGCATAGGGTCCTTGGTTCGATCCCAGTTCTTGCCAAGTAAGGTTTGTGGTGAATAAACACCATGTGCATGGGTTTTCTCGGGGTTCTCCCGTTTCCTCTCACTTTCCTCACTCCACCATTTCCTTCATATCTCATTATCATCGTCTCCTTTAGCAATGCCGCAGGCACGTAGCCAGAATTTCGTGAAGGGGGGGTCCGTCACATGAAATACTGTGGTCATCACACCAGGGGCTCGATCATTGTAAACTATTTTACTGGAACATATATTAGTTCGTTTAGCCAGGATTTCGTAACGGGGAGTGGGGGGATGACATGAAATTCTGAAGGCCCAGGAGTTCGACCAATCTAAACTACTTTACTATCAGCATATATTGGTTTGTTAAGACAATAGAATAAGGATATGTTGGTAAGAACAGTAGGACGTCAACAATCCGAACGCGGTCCCTAGAAGCTTTTTACATTTTGTCTTAGCGCTAGCGATAAACAAACAATAGGGTTGTTCGTCGGCGTTGTGTGAAGTCAGTATTTTTACAAAAGCTTATTCATATGTAGGTAATTGTTTGTCATACATATTTTAATTTTTATTTTCCCTTATGCCTATTCAAGTTAAGTTTTAAATGTGAGTTACAAAAAACAGTGTAATTTAGTATACGAGCAGTTTTTTTGAGAAACATAAAATGTAAGTAGCCTTACGTACGGTATTGTAATTACTGTATGTACTGTATAACCACTGTATCAATAAAAGAGCATTGAGAGACCGTACAGTATATTTAAGCCTAAATGGCATTTTCTTAGTCATTTCCGAAAATCCGAATGATTTGAAAATCCGAACTACCTATGGTCCCAATTAGTTCGGATTTTCGACTTCCTACTGTATTTTAATAACAAACTATGAAGACATCTCGAGCAAAATAATAAAAAAAAGTATTGAAAAAGATTATACAATGTTTACGTCCTTCCTCTGTTTATTCAAATACAGTATAACAATTTTCCTTTCATTATGACCTCGATTATTATAAAAAGTACATATTCACTATTATAAAAAGTACTTACTCAATAATGTCTTGTAAAATATTTTACAATATCTGCATTCCTTTCTCTGTTGAATCAAATGTTAACAGAACTTTCTTTCCACGTAAATTTTTGTTTTTATTATTCCGTCAACTACTGTCTGTTCCAAATGACAGGTTAAAGGAGCAGTAGAAAATTGTTTTTAAATAACATGTTTGATACTGAAAATTATGATAAAAAATGTCCACGCTGTTACGCAACGGCACAATGCTTTCGGAAGCTTGAAATCTCCCTGACTAGTAGCAGAAATTCTGAGAATTCAGTAACTTTTCTAGAAATTTCAAATTCCCTGGTTCTTCCAGGATATTTTGCTCACCTCGCCACCATGTATTGCAAGTAATACAAATTTCCTAATAAGAAAGAGTAACCAAAAGCTTCCTGTAGTTTATTTTTAACGATGATCGTTCTTTTTCTCATTTCATTTTGTATCATCTTTCCTTAATTTTTTTTTCATTTCTGGTCTCGAAGGGGGGGTCCGCCCCCCCCTTGGCTACGTGCCTGATTGCCGGGATAACGTGGGACGTAAAACTTAAATATTTCATTTCAATTAATTTTTTTTTCTGTTATTAATTTCCCTAACTTACAGGAAAACTTAATGTTCACCCTTTGTTTTACATAGGAACCCATCACAATAGAAACCAGATATCAGATTGGCTTCGGTAAGCGATATTTAGAAGGCAAAGATACTCTCTTTACCAAATGTCCGTGTCTTCCGAAATAAGAAAAGCGTAACATTAACCTCACATGTTAAACAATTTTCCGTCATTATCAATTACAGACTACGAGCGTCGATCCTGGAACTTCATTGTCAAACTTCTGGTTTTATTTTACTGATTTCATCTTCAAACACACTCCAATGTCTCTTCTATTGTAAAATTAAATATTATAATGAGTATCATTTTAATATTTACAAATCAAATTTATGTAATACTTGTACTAAATTTGTACATAATAATTTCACATTGCTTTGAGAAAATCTTACCCATTGTCCACTCCGTTGCATCCAGCCTTTTCTCCGATGTCCCCAGCAGTGACTCCAGGATACCTGAGAAGAGTTTTTCCATCTCGTATGGGAACTATGAATGCATGGAGGCCGTGATTGGATCCGTCGGGAGTTATAAGCTGTGCGTATACAATTGCATGTGTACAGCACTTTCCTGTGCAAATAACAAATAATGACTTTTTGTCATATGCTCATCTATATACACTAAATCGTGTTTTTAAAAGTGATATATTTGAGAATGCAACGAAATAAAAATTATATCAATTATCAGACATAGAAAATATAATAATGTACAAACATTATATAAAAACTACATATAATTTTAACAACTCTACATAATTCGGTGGTCAAATTGTCTGAAATGGCAATTTCAAACAATTTTAAAAACAGAGTTTTTTGATTGCCATATTTTACAATGTATACTTGTAGAAAGTAATTTCGGTTTCGTGCATGTGCCATTACTATTTAACACAATTGTTGATTTTATAACAAACTTAGTAATATGGTCGATTTGGCTGCTAAGCTGCGACTTTTTATCTTAAAAACCTTAATTTTTAAAGTAGTAGTAGTAGTAGTTAAATCTTTACATACGTAGCTATGATTTAAAGCTAATTTCTATCATTTCTTTAATTGCATTCTTAGCACACAAGAATGAGTTTGGTGCACCCGAAGAACACTAGTAATAGTGAAGAAGACAAGAGACAGAGCTAAACCCAAGGATGTTATAAAATAGAGGATCTTCCCTTACAACAAAATCTTGAAGCCATACGTCACAGTTTCACCGCCCCTACTCTGCCCACTCTGGCCAATAAGATCGTATGTTTTGAGCTAACAATCATGGCGGAAACGAAAGTAGCCAATCAGACGATGGCGTAAATGAGAGAAGCCAATCAGACGTGTCGATGCTCGGTTGTTTTTTGGCTTCATTGATTTAATAAGCTGAAGATACATATGAACAGATTCTCTGTTTTATAACATCCTTGGCTAAACCAAGAACATTCTCCCTGCATGACTGACGAAAAACAGATAACTTTCAGATTGGTAACAATCAACAGTTGGAGAAGTTGAAAGATGTTCCTTATCCACCATAATACGTATATATAATAGGCCAAGTTTTCATAACAGGCTAGAGATAGGAGTAGATTATATTATTCCCACATAGATATAATTTATATTTAAAGTTCATCACAAATAACGTAAGTGCTCGAAATTACATTATACTCTTAACCAACCTAATAATAAAAAAAGATTTCATCAGTAATTAACTAATTTTAATGATCTAACTTCATATAGACCAATAACTATGTTTTCAATGATCTAATGCTTCCTATTGACTATTAACTTTGTTTTCAATGATTTAGCGTTCCTAATTACTATTGACTTTGTTTTCAATGATCTGACGCTTTCTGTTAACTATTAACTCTATTTTCAATGATCTAACGCTTCCTATTGACTAATAACTTTATTTTCAATGATCTAAGACCATTAACTTTATTGTCAGTGATCTAGCGTTCCTTTTGTTTTCAATGATTTAGCGTTCCTAATGACTATTAACTTTGTTTTCAATGATCTAACGCCTTCTGTTAACTATTAACTCTATTTTCAATGATCTAACGCTTCCTATGGACTATTAACTTTATTTTCAATGATCTAGCGTTCCTAATGACTATTAACTTTGTTTTCAATGATCTAAGACTTCCTATTGACCATTAACTTTATTGTCAGTGATCTAGCATTCCTTTTGTTTTCAATGATCTAGCGTTCCTAATGACTATTAACTTTGTTTTCAATGATCTAACGCCTTCTGTTAACTATTAACTCTATTTTCAATGATCTAACGCTTCCTATGGACTATTAACTTTATTTTCAATGATCTAGCGTTCCTAATGACTATTAACTTTGTTTTCAATGATCTAACATTTCCTACTGACTAAATAAAAAGACGTTAAACAAAGTAAATAAGTATGTGTGAATAAAAATATTACACTATACTATAGGTTAAAATGCACCCTGTATTTTTCAGATTTAATATACCTTAAAAATTGAGAAAAAAAAAAAAACAGTATTGACTGATCACTAGTCACGCATACGCTGATTCTTACTCGACTCTCGTTCAAAAATATTTTTGAATCCAGCGCTGCTATATGACAATAAATACAAAAGAGGAAAGTCACGTTTGGTCAGCAGAGTAATTCTAAATCATTTTAAGTCATAAACTAATTAATTAAATAAATAAACAGTAAGACAGAATCAAAATCTAAAATTTTGCTCTCTAGTCCTGAGTTTCAATTCCGTTCTGTTTACAAGCAAAATTTAATTTAATTATTAATAAAGGCATAAAACTGTGTGTTCCTACCTAAATTTCCGATCCAGCACTTGGCGGCCTCAAAGTCTGGAGTGTTGAGGATGAATTCTTGGTGAGAGGGATCGTATGTGGCTGTCGTCCTCATTCCTTTAGTGTTTGTGCCATGTGCAACCTCAGTCAGAGCAAAACAACCAGTAGACTGCAATTATTATTATTATATTATTATTATTATTATTATTATTATTATTATTATTATTATTATTATTATTATTATTATTATTATGTACTTATTTGTTTTTCTACCCTAATATATTTTTGTCACTAATCGTATGAAAATTACAATATTCTACTATTTCAGTAAAGTGCGGCAACTTTCTGTCAACCAAAAATAATAATAATAATAAATAAAAATAATAGATAAATAAATAAATAAATAAATAATGGATCAAAAGATTCCTATCTTGGCCCATAAGTAATTTTTGGATCAGATGCCACAACATTTTTGAATAGCCCCTAAATCGAGTTTTCGTATTTTTTACGGAATAAGCACATCATACTGAGTTAAGTGATAGTTCGGATTTGGCTACACTATATGTAGTTCTCCAGATATAAGACCTAAAAGAAAATTTTTGATTGAAATATACTGTTTCTTTTGATCTAAAAAGTCAGATGTGATACAACGATATCTCGTATCCATTACCAAACACGATATAGCTAAAACCGATGAATATTGTCGATTGCACCAGACTTCATTTTTAACTAACTAAATCTATGGCCTATGGAACCCGGAGGTTCAATGCCGCGTTTACAAAAGCTCTCCACTGACTTCTATCTTTAGCCAATTGGATCCAATTTCTACTTTGTATTCCTATTTCTGTGAGATCCATCTTAATACTGTCCTCCCATCTGCGCCTAGGTCTTCCTAATGGTCGTTTTCCGATTGGTCTTCCAGTCAAGACTTTGAAAGCGTTTCTACTTTCTTCCATTCTAGCTACATGACTTGCCCACCTAAGCCTCCTAGACTTCACGACCCTAACAATGTTGGGTAAACCATATAAATTATGTAGTTCCTCGTTATGAAGTTTCCGCCATTCCCCATTCCCGTTCCTCTTGAGCCCGAATATTCGTCTCAGGATCTTGTTCTCAAATACTTTCAGTCTATGTTCTTCCCTCAAAGTAAGAGACCATGTTTCGCAACCATACAGAACAACAGGCATGATTATCGTTTTATGTATTTTAAGCTTCAAATTCCTCGATAGAATTCGCGACAAGAGATTTTGAAGTGAATAATAACACGAATTCCCTGCTTTTAATCGACATTCAATTTTTTCGTGAATATGGTTTTTGTCTCTTAATATTGATCCTAGATATTTGAAAATATCCACTTTATCAAAAGTATTATTTAATATTTTAACGCATCCATAATTTCCCGTATTACGGTCTCGACGCACTTCCATGTATTTAGTTTTCTCTGCATTTACTTCTAAACCCATGTCCCTTCAAGCGTTTAATAAGATCTCTGCATTTCTTTCTATTGTTCTCCTATCATCCCCATACATGATCAGCATACGCCATAACCTGGTGAATACCATTGAACTTTAGGCCCTAGTTGTTATCTTTGATTTTCCTTATAGCATATTCCAGGACAAAGTTTAATAATAATGGCGACAACGTATCTCCTTGTTCCAGACTTCAGTTTTACTGGATAATATGAAAATCACATAGGATTCATTTCTTGTCATAATCCACCACATCTCTCGAAACCTAGAAATCACTTAATCCATAAATTTAATTCATTTAAAACAAATCCTTCACTCTGATCCACTTCGGTTGGGGAGCATCACACTTGTGTAGGCTTATTGATCCTTCCACGCCTTCGATTTCAGAAGAGACGTGTTTGAGTTTCCAGTACATTGTACGTTTGAACTTTGAACTAAATTAATATTTTGTAGTCTGTCTCTGTTCAGAGAACCTTAATTGAACTTAGCCTAAAAACTCAAGTCTGAACTTAGCTAGAAAAAAATATATATCTTGTGGTCACTATGTCAATATTGACGAAACGGGTGTATGATGGAAGATGCATTGTAGAAGACTTTAGTTCGAGTCAAATCTACACAGGTTAATATTTTATTTTTACCTACATTATTGTGATATTATTGTCTAATCGTGTATCTAGACTTCAACTTTGGGATAATAGTGCTCCGTTGTAATAAAATATTATAAAGACAATCTTGTGACAAGAATTTGTAAGTAGGATAATGGAAATATTCACATATGCAATATGCATGATAATAAACGTATACACTATTTGTTTGGGTAAATATTTGCTTTTATTACTATCAATTCTAAAACATTTCTGATGTATTATTTCATTTTAATCTTATTATATTATTTATTTGTTGAGTTATATCAAATAGGTATGTTCTTTAGGCCACAGCAAAGTAGAAAATTGATCATGAAATTAATAATGGTAGGATAATACATGATATGGCTTAAGCAGGATTCAAACTCACGACAAATATGTCTTGTGGTCAACAGTCTACAGCCTGTTTATCTCAGGTGTACCCTAGGAAAATATGCGAAACATACTTCAGCCCCACCCGCACCGCCCTCTGATGGAGGAAACCCTCCCTTTGTTTAGGGAAAAAAAGTGAATGACCTCCGGTGTGTTGCCAATTTGTTATTCAGTCGTTTGGTCTTGACGAGTGAAGATCGTAGGCTACTTAGGATGGCTAACAAGGCAGTGCATAGCGAAGTCCGTGAAATAATTCATTGTGACAATGCTTCGCTTCCTCATCCAGAAACAATTGAAAGATCTCCCTCGCAGCAACTTGTCCTTCCTCTTTGAACAAAGGTACAGGAAAACACACAACGACAGCAGCGCCAGAAGGGGCACAGTTGAAATAGAAAAGCTGTAGTGCCCTAGACCCAGGGGCGGATCCACGGGGGGCGATCGGGGCGACCGCTCGAGTATGACAACCAACAGTAGAGTCCCGATTAACCGAATTTCCGGTTTTACAGAATTGCTAAAAAAATCTTTACTTGTTCGGGACTTTCATTTAAAAACACAAATAAAGAATACAATTTTTGTTTCCGTCTCACAGCTATTTATCAAAGAGTATGATGTTTTGTCTGAATTCACCCATTCCCTGTCCCCGTCGTATTTTTAGCACACGTACTCTGCTGTATTATAAAGGTCAAGAGACACCTGCCAGTTAAGATTTGTATTCAATCCAGTGCAGCTATCTTATTGTTACAGTACTGCAGGATCAGCTCTATTATTTAAAATAAATATGTCTTGTTGGAAACAGACTTCATGATTATGGCAGTTAATTTTACTAAGCTGATCTATTTGAATACTACATTTATAAAGATTGTTTATATCGCAAGGGCACATGGACAGTGCTCTAAAGCAAATGGTGAAACAAATCCCAGCATGAATCGCTTGATTATCGTCAAATACAAGAACTCAGTTCTCGAACAGTAGCGAACACCTGTTTCATTTAGTTTATCACAGTTTTGACATGAAAACTAGTTCTTACTTTGTCACAAACAAGTTCCTTATCATTGAATGTAGGATAAGTTTTTTTTTTCAATTTTCTTAACAGTTTAAAAGGAAAATCAAGAAATAAAGATAAAAGAGCTAGTTGCACTCTGATTGCAAACTAATATATTAAGATGGAACTCGATGTTGAATTCTATAAAAAAGGATTACCATCTTTCTTCTGCTGGTGTGTTTATTTATCTCTCACTAACATAATAGATTATTGTTTAAAGAAAAACAGACAGACACGTGATTGTATTTGTACTGTTTTGGCCTTTCTGAGTGCGAGTGCACTTTCCTTTCCCTTCGTTGTTCGTGATGAGGTAGCATACTTAAAATCGTGGCTTTTAAGATTTGTTCTTTCTGGAGAAAGAAGGAGAGGCCGCAAATGATGCCATTGTACGGGGCAGCAAATTGCCTAGGGCCAGCCCTGCAGTACTGTATACAAAAAAAAAAAAAAAAAAAAAGCCTTCATTCAAGTTTAACAAAGTTTTTATCAACCGACGTACCACCGGTCTCATCGAATTCGGTTAAACAGGACTCTAGGGTAGTGTTTAATAGTAATCTTTATTCAATTAATACAATCTATAAATAAATGTAAATAAACTTTAAGAAGCCTTTATTATATAATAATTACCTCGAGATTTTCCATTTTGTCTATAAAAGGCCGATGCCTCTTAGTTCCCAAGGTCTCGATGGCTCTCTGGTAGAAATTGTAGGCAAAAGTATCTTTTATAGCGAGAGACACATCATATTGTACGATTGCACTACTGTATGCAAAACCCTGAAAAATAAAATAGTAATTATTTTAATAATATTGAAATAAATATTCATTTAGTAACTTCGTAGCTGAGATTAAGTAGGTTAAAATGGGTGTCCGGAAGGGACTAACAGCTTCTATATATTTATTTATACGTATTTCTGGTACTTAAACGGGTCACGTATGAAAGATCACATCTCTCAATGAACACAATATCCAGGGAAGGAAGGAAGCAACCTGGAACTTCTATGTTACGTACCATCCTGGAATTTGTCTACTGTGAAGGAGGAAAACCCATAAAAAACTCTCAGGATGGTTCACCTGGAAAAGTTGACACCTTTTCGACCGAATATTCCTCACTAGCGGTTTGTATAATTGTGTAGTTTAATATCGTAATTGATAAGGAAAAAAGAAAACTTGCATTTTGAAGGACAACTCAAACAGTATTTTCCAGCAACTTTTCTTATTATTTTGTACGACTACCGGTGGCGGCACTAGTATCACTGAAACGTAAAATGGCATCGGCATTCGAAAAAGTGTAATGCGCGTGATGATTGGCAGAGACTAAGAGTTGTTCACGTGTATTGATACCACAAAAATCCTCCATCACGCAACCGCAACGGCATCCGCCATGGAAGAAACATTTTTTTATTAACAGCGAGTGTAGTCAAACATCACAGTGCTGATAAATTGTATGTGTCAGACACACAGGTAGAGACAATAAGAGAGTGTTTCACATGTAGTCCCAAGAAGTTAATTTGCGCTGCGATCAGACAACTGGTAATTCCAAGGTAATTGTGCACTGTATGGTACATAACCGATTACGTTTGCGCTCATATAAGGTGGAATTCTTGCAAGAAATTAATTCTAACAACAAAGCAAAAAGAATTGTATTTGGCAATGAAATTCTCCACAAGATTCTAGTGACCTTAATTTTCTATCGGACATTGTTTTTTTCAGGTAAAGAAACTTTTTTTACTTGTTTGACTGTGCTAACATACACAGTGTTAGGATATGGAGATCTGAGAATGTGCATGTGTATGTGAAACTTCCCCAAGACAGTTCCAATGTGAATGATTGGTACGCTTAAACATATAGTGAAGTTATAAGCTTTTTCTTTATCATGGAGTAAACCATAAAAGGAAATGTGTTCCTAGACATGCTTCAAAACTTTGCAGTTTTCCAATTATATCATTTGCAACTCCAGGTGATATTCTAATTGGAGAGCAGGTAGCTCACCACATTGAAGCCTACGAATAAGGGAGTGTCTTGATACGGAACTTCTTTGACGTTGGATAAGCTGTAGTGGGCCCATGGGCGGTGATTGGGGGGGCCAAGAGGGGCAGTTGCCCCCACTTTTTGAAATAGTACATTAATGTATACAGTTTCATTTGGAAATGTAAAGTTTTCGTATCTATTACAGGTTCATAGAAAAATTGTGCTATATAATATTTGCCGTTGCGTTAGTACGTATTGTTGTCTTCCCGTGGAGTTAAGAAAGCTTCGGGAATTGCGTATTAATTGACACGGAAAATGACCCAAAATTAACCTATTGTAGCACAATTCCAGCATACTTTCACTTCTTCTTACAAGGGCTCGATGTGTTAATCAGCCACTTTGAAACTAATTGAGAGCACATTTCGCACAAAAAGAAGTCTTTCACAAGTTATTCTTTAATTGCACAAAAATTCAAAGTTCCTAATATGTCTCTTCTTCTTTCCAATAGTAAGAAATATTGATTAAAAAGAGAGTAATAGGAAACAACTTCTACTTTTTCCATTGTTTTGCAGTGTAATATACGATTGAAGTGGTGCGTTTAGGGGTATACGAGTGTATATGCAATTAAATTTAGTGAATTAAACATAATTCTAGGTTTATGATTATTTTGTACAACTGGAGTGTGGAGTGATTCTAGTAAGTATTATTGTGTTTTGATGTGTTCCAAGAAAGTGGAAACTGTACCTAATGGCAACGAACATGTTTCGGGAAGGTGCAAAAGCAAATATATATTTCTTTAAATGTCGTAACATATACTTGTAGTATTTACTGTCTTTCATTTTCTAAGAGTAGTAACATACATTTAATAGCATGTGTGGAATTAAAAATATAAGTTGTTCATTAACCCTCAGTTTCAATATAACTTCTACAATACAAACCTCATCATTCATTACTATGATTAATATTATCCTTTCTATTTATTTGTTTGGCAAATTTGTTATTAAATAATCTGATCACACAATTTTCCAGCCAGAATTTTTAAGATGTTCATGAGTAAGGAATCAAATCTCTTCTTACACTTTCGTTGTTTAAGAGTACAAAGGGCTAATACCTACTTGCGTTGCTCTTGTCAATTTACTTAATCGATAAAGATAATATCCTTTTAGTTATACAACCAGGGAAACCGATTGATATACAAATATTCAGATCATGTCTTGCCCCCCACTTTTAACGTCCAATCGCCGCCACTGAGTGAGCCAATGGATGAGTGACGTAATTTCGTCACTTCCGTTGTCAACTTAACTGGAAGGTTCCAAAACTCACATTTTAGGTTCCAAACAATACGTCTGGTAGGTAAACAAAGCATTAGCTTATAGTGTTTCATTTTGTTTTCATGTAAATAAGTTTCTTTACCTACCTTATATTTGATTCATTTACTCTTGAAAGTACGTTTTTTAAAACAGAAATTGCAATTGTTTCTTCCATTATAATGCTTGTAAGTCAGTACAAAACATAATGCCTATAATTTTATATGTAGCTTATGTGTTTGGAATCCACCAGAAGTACTGAGGGAAATATGCCATGCTTGATCCATCCATTCCATGGTCACCACGTTCATCTGATTTAAACCCGTTTGGGCGTTTTCCTGTGAAAATATGTGAAACGCACTATGTATTCTGGTTAAAAAAAAGAAAAAAAAAGCTCGTAACTTTGATGAACTGATCAACCGTATACGCAATCGCTTGTGTCACACTTTGCAAAATGTGTGGAGAGAGAAATTGAATTCAGGCTGGATATTGTCCAAGTCACAGAGTTACTGAGTTACAATGACTTGTAAGTAATGCCAAAAAGCTTTTAGAGATTCCTTTGAAAATTCATATTTTCTTTTTTCGCCATTTCTTACCATTTTAAAAGCACGCACTTTTAAAAACTGTCAGCCCCATTCCGAATACCCTGTATTTTAACATCCTTTTGCACGCCATAGAAGCAGTGTTGAATTCAGACATTTTCAACCGGGGGGGAATGTGAACTCCTCGGGGGGGGGGGGTTGTTTTTCTGTATTTTTTCAAGAAAGCAGCATATTTAACAATTCCATTCACATGCACATCTTAGCTAATATTGAGACTAATTGCTGATAAATATTCAATGTGAGATTATAATTTTTTTTAAATCCTTTAATTTTATCTAAAACATTAAATAAAGACTAGCAAATATATTTTTAGACTAAACTTTAACTGCTATTTACAGTAGCTATTTTGGTTATTTTTTCCCTATATTCAGTAGTTACTGTTTGTTACTAATGTAGAAGTTTTTAAAAAGATTTAAAGTAACTCAAATATTTTTTGTCCTAAAACAAACATACATAGGAATATCTTAACAAAAAGTAATCATTTTTTTCTCGCACTTCTGATTCTAAATCAAGTATATTAGCCTTGCTTTCTTCACTGCACACACATCAATAGTTTAGTTTACGAAATCTTCAGTAGGATTAGTGCCGTGTAGTGGAAAATCAGCGCTTGGAGCGAGAGTATACGACGGCACCTCCGTACATATGAGTGAGGTCGAGAGACCAGCTGCGAAAGGTGAGAAAATTTTAAAAAGTAAACCCTGCCTTTCCTTGATTTTGAGCACTTTTTATTACTTTTTTTCCTTTTATTTTATATATGTGCACATGTGTTTCATTCCTCTCTTTTTTCTTTCCTTCTTTTCTTTTCTTTTTCCCTCCCGAATCGTGCGCCCCTTACTTCGGTGCCTGGGGCCGTCGCCCCGCTTGCCCCTCCTTCGTCACCTTCAATAGTAATCTTTCACTTATATATTACTATTATATTGATAAACTTATATAAATCTCTAACCCAGTAGGGATAACTGTTCTTCCCCGATCCCTCTAAATGACACCCTCTGAATCTCACCCTTTAACTGACTTATTTTTACTTAAGAGTCTTCATCCCGGCGAAATTAAAATACCGCTAATTTTACAGCAATTATGTGATATCTTCAAATAGATAAAAGATAATCGAAATGTGGAACAAGAGCGCCCTAAACAATATTATTTTACATGAGAAACCGTTATCACGACTCACTTATCTGCTTTCGATTTCGAGCCATTTTGAAAATCGGCATTTCTTTTTGCGTTTCTAAACAGCTGAAAACAGAAAGTTACTAGGTGACTTGTGATAACGGTACCTCACGCAAAATAATATTGTCTAGGGCGCTCTTGTTTCAAATTTCAATTATCTTTTATCTATTTGAAGATATCACATAATTACTGTAAAATTAGCGGAATTTTAATTTCGCCGGGATTAAGACTCTTAAAGAAAGGTGTGTTTACTTTAAAAATCGTAAAACACATTTACGTCTGTTACTTCCGATGTGAGAAATGGGATTTAGGCGCTCTATTTCAAATAATGCAAGAGCTGTACATTTTCAAGAAATGAAGTCTGCTGACATCAGAGATCATATAGAATGATCGAAAGATCTTCCCTATCTTTCCTTTCCTATCTCAATCTGTGCTAGTGCTACCTACTAATATATAATATAGGACGAGGGTATAGTACCTACTAAAATACAAACATTTCTTCAACAGTTGACAATTTCATGTTCTGCCAAACTCGGTCATAGAGTTAAGAAATACAGGTTTTATTGACTATTTGGTATTCTACTTTAGATGTTGCATGTTTAATATTTATATAGAATGAGTCTGCGTCATTTATATATATATCGAGAGATCGGATTTCGTCTGCACGTGCACGGAAAGAAAAACAAATAATTGGGTGAAATAATTTCTACATTTTGTGACTGAAATTTTGGGAGTTTCTCCGGAGGGGAATGAATTTTCTTCGGGGGGGGGGAGATTCCCCCCGGGCTACCCCCTGAATTCATCCCTGCATAGAAGTTCCACATAAACAATTAAGTGAAACCTTACAAGTTCAATTAATTTAAAATTGAAAGCAAACTCCTTGCTATCTATAGAATTGCCTGGACACTTGACTACAGAAAACATTATGTACTGTATATAATACAATTAACTAGAGTACTCTAAATATTTAAAAATAGATTTTGAAACAAATAGATGAAAAAAATCAATCCACAGGTCTCTTTGGGCTAAACAAAATGATATCGTACATAAAATCCTCATGCGTATTTTTCGAGAAAGTCTAGAAAAACGAATGCTAAAAGTATGTCGTTCGCCGCCTATTATTGTTGATAATTATTCTGTGGAAATAGTTTACTTATTTATTTTTGTAGCGTAGGTCTATATGTAAAAGCTACACACCTGTATCTCCTCTCCTAACGGTGACACCCAGAGTTCTAACAGTAACGCCTATACTACTCGAAAACCTTTTGTGGTAATGAAATTTACTTACTTTAGTTACGTTGGCTTTGTACTCTTCGTTTGGTACGATGTTTAACCTTTTCAATCGAAAATATCTCAACATTGTAAGACGCTTCTGTTCCTCTGCAGAAGGAGTCGTCAGTGAGCGACTAAACAAAGGATCATTTTCCAGGATCTTCCATACTTTCATCTGGAATTGTGGATAACAAATATGATAAGCAACACTTCAGTTATTATACACCAGTGATCGCGAAACCGTCGATCGTGAGCTACTAGTACGCTTTTCGGTAGATAGCGTTAAGAGTCTTCATCCCGGCGAAATTAAAATACCGCTAATTTTACAGTAATTATGTGATATTTTCATATAGATAAAAGATGGAACAAGAGCGCCCTAGACAATATTATTTTACATGAGAAACCGTTATCACGACTCACTTATCTGCTTTCGATTTCGAGCCATTTTGAAAATCGGCATTTATTTTCGCGTTTCTAAACAGTTGAGAACGGAAAGTCACTAGGTGACTTGTGATAACGGTACTTCACGCAAAATAATATTGTCTAGGGTGCTCTTGTTCCACGTTTCAATTATCTTTGATCTATTTGCAGATATCACATAATTACTGTAAAATTAGCGGTATTTTAATTTCGCCGGGATGAAGACTCTTAATGCTCAGGTTGGCTAACCTTGATCAGTGTTGCCAATTCGGGATAAAAGTCGCTACATCTAGGGAATTCGATTTCGCTTCCTTGTCATTAAAAGTTAAAAAGTCTAATTTAAAAATCTCTTACTACATTTGTTATTTATTACTAATTACATTTTAATTTGTTTCTTATGTACAATTCAATTTAATTTTTATTTTTGTTATATACAGTTTAATTAAAATTGATTTTATATTTACTAAAAATGTAAGTTTATAAGTAATAAACAAATGTAAGATTTTTTTTTTTATTTTAAAAAAAGGTTGGTAGTTCTTTTGGTTGGTAGCTCAGAGTAGAATTTAAAACGGTACAGTAGCTCAGAAACGTCATAAGTTTGGCGACCACTGTTATACACCATAATCACAAATCAAAAGAGAAATTTCTATACTGAAACTAGCAGCGACTTCAGAATTTTCAAACAAGTGTGCCAATTATTTTCAGTGAATGAAGATTTACAACAGTAGAGAAATCAAAACCATCTACGGAAGACTTAAATAATAATAATAATAATAATAATAATAATATATATATATATATGTCACTAATGGAAAGAAAAAATGAAATTAAATCTTTAAGTCTTACGTCCCACGGTTATGCCGGTAAGGCTAAGGAGACGGTGATGATGAGAGATGACTGAAATGGTTGAATAAAGAAAGTGGGAGGAAACGGGAGAACCCCGAGAAAACCCACGAGCACGGGCTTCGTCCACCACAAAGTCCACACGGCGCGAGCTGAGATCGAACCAGGGACCCCAAGCACCGGAGGTGAACGCTCTACCACTGAGCCACCGCGCCCCCCACTAATGGAAAATTTTGTACCTATCAAAGTTACCAGAAGGTACTGAAAATGTTCTTCTCATGTATCAATGCACTTTTGTGCACGCTTTAATACATTATGCAGCTTTGTTACGTAAATGTTTCCCATTTCACTACGGATATTGTCTTTTAAATCTTCTAATGTTCTAGGTCTATTTGAGTATATTTTACCCTTTAGACTGCCCAAAGATAAAAATCACGAATAGACAGATCTGGTAATAGCGGCGGCCACAATCCTTTCCTATCTAAATTAGTGTGAGGGATGCACGGGAAGTGTAACAGATTATTCCATCCTGTTGAAAGATGGCATAATTGCGTTCCAAGTGTTTCAATTGTTCATAAAATTCTTCAAAAAAATTGCAATATACACCTCAGTGTTTATTATTGAGTCAAACAATATAGGACTCACAATCCTACTGGCAGACATATCAAACCAGACTCCGATCTTTTGGTCACGTAGAGGACATTCATGTGATGATTTTCCATGGACTAATATTTGGTGTTCTGCGAGCTTACATACCCTGACAAAGAAAATCATGCTTCGTCATTCATGAAAAACAGTATCGAATCCATCAAAACACTTGCAACTTTTACAAAAAGCCACGCCCAGTAATCGACACGTTTGACCTTGCCTATTTTGTTTATTACAAACTAAATACAGCTATTATTTAAAAAGTAGTTTACAGAATTTCAAAATAACACGATACGTAGTCAAATACAGTTGCGTTCTCTCCTCTAGTCGCTGCCTTAACTTAGATTTTGGAGAAATGTTATTCTGGCAACACTTTAATTTCTATGGATGGCAACACTTAAAATTCTTCATATTTTCTGCTGTAGAATAACATTATCTATGATTGTGGTAAGTTGCATTTCGTTATCTTCTTTCACTTATGGAAAATAAGCAAAAGAAAACGGTAAACTTTGTATTATTTTTAGTATGTCAGGCTTTTAAGGGGCAGACTACTAAAGATGTTTAAAAAAAGAAGCTAACCATTTTTCTTTTGCCCGTTTTTCGTAAGTGAAAAGAGATAATGAAATGTAACTTATCACAATAATAGATAAAGTTATTTTACCTCTTCTTTTGAAAATACGAATCAAAAGAATTTTCAGTGTTGCCATCCATATAAATTACACTGTGACCAGAATTTGAATTACCCAAAAATCTAGGTTAAGGCAGTGACTAGAAAAATGAACTCAACGATAATTGATGACTTATTTTTTTTTCTTAACTACATTTTAAATACTATTTGTATTTATTTTGTACTGTTTATTACAAAATCATTTATTTTGTACTATTTATTACAAACCTTCTCCTTTAGCCTGGCCGGCATAAACGTGGAACGTAAAACTCAAAAATTTCATTTCATTTCATTTTTGTTGATTACAAAATACCTACAAATATCATATACTACACATTAATCTACGGATTCGTCTTACCTTCATTTTCAAAGATTCTTCGCCTTCAAGGAATATCTTCAACTTTCTCCAGTCGAAAGATGCTTGCCTTCTGTACAAATCCAAAGGCCCAGGGGCAAAATCCGGAAGCAGCTCTGATATTTCGTCTGACATTTCTGTGCTTGGTTCGTCTGGAGGCCAACTGCATAAAATACAATTACGTGTTGTATCCCGTCTTTAAATAATTAGTTTTTATGGGATTAAATGGTAGACTTTGATATATAGACGTGAGATTATTCGCTTGATAAAAAATTTCATTCACAGATAAGGATTAATTATAGATTTTTCTGTTTTAAAGTTTCAGTAAATGTCGCAACCAAAACAATAACGCTATATTTATTTTGAAATCGTATTGATGTGAGTTTTGTAAAGGGAAGCTTCAGTCGTATTTTTAATGAAGCTGACAATTCTCCAAATGAAAGTAAAGATTAAACGAACTTTGTTAAACCATTTTTTTGTAGGTGACTCAACGTAATGATGGAGCCCAATTCCTGATGTGTAACATCATGACATATCATGAAAGACCCAAGTACAAGAGAGGCCGGAGCAAGATTGATAAGTATTGTTTGTGTACAAGTATTCATCAGTAGTATAGCCTATGTGAAAGACTGCCGACACCGCCATCAAATTTATTGTTGAGTTGATTTTAGTTTAGCGTCCCTTTCAGCAGCGAGGCTATGTGAGACGTGGACCTACTGATGAACGTGGAATCCGATGCACATGAGTTTCTGCTGGAAATCGAACTCGGGTCTCTCACGCCAAAGGCGCGTATGCTAACCGCTTAGCCACGAGGGAGCTCCATCAAATTTATTGTGTTCCTACCAACACTGTTTCGACTATGTTACTTTGCTCCATATATTACAAAATGAAATGAAATGAAATCTTTGAGTTTTACGTCCCACGGTTATGCCGGTTAGGCTAAAGGAGACGGTGATGATGGGTAATGAATGAAATAGTGGAATGAAGAAAGTGGGAAGAAACGGGGGAACCCCGAGGAAATCCACGCACACGGTGTTTGTCCACCACAAAGTTCGCTTGGCGGGAGCTGGGATCGAACCCGGGACCCCAAGCACCAGAGGTGAACGCTCTACCACTTTTTTAAAAAGTTAACTGACTTACCGAACGTGTCTCGGTAACTTACTTGAACTATTTATTACTTAATTTTACTTGTGACTTTTTTCTAATCACCTAGAACGACAGGGACACGAACACAGAAACATCGAGGACAGTTAAAATCACAAAGGCTCTCCCACCGGGAATCGAACCCGGGACCCCGTACACCAAAGAACACTGAGCCACCGCGGTCCCCTCCATATATTACAGCGTGGCCCATAACTAAGTATATTATCCAGCGAAGTTTATTTATTGCTGTATTTTTCTAACGTTGACACACTCCTAAGAGTGACACACGTATTACTTGTAACAGTAACCAATCCAAAGGTTTCTTTCATCACTACAGAATTAGAGGCATGGAAGAGGATGTTGTATCCCATTTCACATATCTCTTTGTTGACTGCCTAGCGAAAGGTATCTTTTACACACATTCTCAACTTCAATTTTATTCAATCCAGCGCCAATTTAAATATAATTTGTCGTGATGGAGATGTAAATCGCAAAAGAATAGTATCAAAATTATTTTATAAACTTCGCATGCATATGAAATGTATACCTCATGCTCAAGTTCTTAGACGTATGATCGTCAATGAAGATACATACTCATCCTTACAAAGATTATTTTAAGAACCTTGGATTAAATTAATCTATTTCATTATGGTTTTATTATGTACAAATTACATACTGTATCTTCACAGAGATATTATTATGTAATTTCAGCAAAGTTGTTTCCTTAGTTCGACCAAGTGAATGCCAAGAAGGAATCTTTATATCCTCCCACATTTCCGTTGTTGTTCTTAATGCTTTAGATTGTTAGTGATCCCAATAAAAATTGGGCCCTACTATGCATCGTTAACAAAATAATAAATAAATAAATAAGCATGCTTCAGTTTTGAGTTATCTTCGAATTCATTACTGTTAAGATAGGCGTAACTAAAGCAGTGGTGCCCACCCCCCTTATGTCCATGACGCATTCCCCCAATTGTCTATCCGTAGGTGTTCTTCCATGAAAAAAAATCTTCTTTTCGATTAATTTTACCCCCCCCCCATCAAACATATTTATATGGATTTTTAACCCCCCCACAATATTTCAATGACGCAGTTTGCGTCATAGCCCCCCCTTGTGGGCACCCCTGACTAAAGGGTCGCCAGACCCCTTCTTAGAACGCACTTGCCCTGTCCTAGAATACTAGATACTCTATCCATCACGACTCTGGAACTCACTAAAGAAATAATAAACACTTCTGACCAGAGTATATACACTTGTTTATTAAAAACTAAATTCCAGTGTAACAGTTTCAACAACGTAACGTTGTCTTCATCAGACACTAACATCAGGAGTTAGTGTCTGATGAAGACAACGTTACGTTGTTGAAACTGTTACACTGGAATTTAGTTTTTAATAAACAAGTGTATATACTCTGGTCAGAAGTGTTTATTATTTCACTAGATACTCGTTAAAATGTTTTGCTAAACAAGAGTAGGGAACAGGGACGGCGTCAGGAACGCTTGATGGGGTGGGCGGAAAGAGGTGGACCTAGTTGCTGGGTGGGCGGACAATGAAAATGAGAACTGGGCAACGTAGACTTTTTTGACAATGATTAAATTTCAATTTTTATACTCTTCAGTTAGCTAAGGCTTAGAGAAACAAGAATGTGGAAAACAGTTGTCTTGGCCTTATAGAAAGTGCAATTCCAGCATAATGCTATAATGATGAGGGTTTTTTCAAATCTGTTTAATGCCACACGGGTAAGACATGCGGTACATTGCTGTAAACAATTGCAAGTTGCAACCCTTTTATAAGAAGCTATAGCGCCAACGCAAAGCACTACTCCCCTCGCTTTCTTTCTGAAATGAGACAATAGATAATACTGACCAGTCCTGTCCATTATTTAGTCAGCTTTTTAAAAAGCACTTCCTTTCTTCTTTTCAGTGCAGCACATACAAACGCTCACGTTTCAATAGCACGATTGTGTGTGTGTGTGTATGTGTTAAACTTTAATTCATTAATCACGACTTTTGCCATCATTATATTACAAGTATCTGTCTTAAAAGCATTGTTCATTGCACAGTTAAACAGAGTCCTAGAACCTATTATATTACAATCGAAAGTAATACCTATTGCTTTTGAAGTACAGAATGTCACCTTCAGTGTCGGATTTACGTATAAGCTAAACAAGCTATAGCTTAGGGTCCCACTCTCTTGGGGGCCCGAAAAAATTAAAGAAAAAATGGCTGTAATGTCATTTCCAAATAATAAGAAAAAGCAAATAAGATAAAATGCACATACAACAACGGTGTTCTGTACTGTTATGTATTAAACTCTCATGAAGCAAGTAATAGGGCTCTATTTTCCAACCCGCCTGCAATGGGATTTCCGTTGCCCAGCCCCGCTTATAATGGAACCCTCGTTTTCCAGCTCCGCTTGTAATGGGGATCTTGTTTCAGAGCCCCATTTCTAATGGGGACCCTGTTTTACAGTCATTACACTTAGCTACTTTAATAAGACTTCACAGCATAAGTGATACAGTATCTTGTATGCGGATAGAACTCTAGTGCTACCCTTTCACGTACTATTTGGAATTCGACAAGAAATTGAGTCTGGTAACAGTGGATGCATAAAGAAGAATGCATGAAACGACAATAATAGTAAAATAATAGTAAAATATGAAGGAATTACAGCCCTAAGCGGCAATAATCTTTATATCGCGAAATTATAGATATTTCGCTGTACGTAAGTATGAAAAATAGTGTTCAGAAGTATTTTCATAACTTTCAGACCTTGGCACTGATTTTCATAGTGATCTATAGAGTTGAGTTTATTTTGAGTTTAACTTCCCTTTCAGCAGCGAGGCTATATGAGACGGGATCTACTGATAAACGTGGAATCCAAACCACATTAGCTCCGGCCGGGTATCGAACCTGGGTCTCCCACGCCAAAGGTGCGTACGCTAACCGCTTAGTCACGGAGGAGCTCATATAGTGATCTATAGAATGCAATAATGGATCACTAAAGGCAGGGGCGGATCCAGGGGGCGATTGCCTCCCAGAATTGAATATTTTTTTTTTATTTTAAAAATAAAACCTAGCCTAAGAATTTTCACCTTTGTATTATAAACGTAAAATAAAACCTTTTGACTTCGAAAGACTGCCCCCCCCCCAACATTCAGAATGGATCCGCCCCTGACTAAAGGAAAGAATAGGAGCACGAATCATAGTGATTTCATCCATTCGTTCTAGGCATATGAGTGGTTCGTTTGTATATATTAACATTATTTTATGTATTGTTACGTTCAGAACTGCCCGAATTTACCCTGTGTAAGTTAGTATGCAGCAGGCTGAATGCATTAAATTATCGGCACTAGTTACCACATAGCAAGGCAAAATACCAACATCTTTTCACGTCGCAGTAATAAGATGCTACCTACATTTCTAGGTCTTATAATAATTTTATTGCAACGGTTAGGTTTCTCAACGATATTTTTATGATTTTCAGCCAGAGACGTATCTAACCAGGGGCCGGAGAGGTCCAAGCCCCCAGTTTTTTGAATGACAAAAATAATTGAAGCCATTACTTACATATTTTTGGAAATTTATAGTAAACTCACGATATATCTATCATAATCTGGATTTTAGTTGCCCCTCCTCCAGTTTTAGCCTTCTAGATTCGCCTCTGCGTCCAGCGAATTTGTGTCTATTACACCTTGTGTAATCTTCGAGGGTTGCTTGCATTCCATTTTGAGTTACTTTTCCATTTTGAGTTACTCTAGTAACTTGACCTGGAAAAAGCTCACACGATTAGTTGAGCTTCAGGCAGTAATTACCAACCGTGGATGATATTCAGACTGTATTTACTTACATCGGATCCCTGGAAACATTTCAAACTTTACCCAACTGAATAGAAAGAACTTGAAATGAGAAATGATGCGGCCTTCACATAGAGTAAAGGGGGGGGGGGCGAATCCGGACAATTCAGATACTTTGTATTGTAGCCATATTAATTCAGCGGAGAGAGCCACTATGCTCTGGTCAAATATTCTTTGGAGTTTAGTCTACACATAACACATGATAATAAAGTGCTAGCCTGTTGCTCTTAATAAAGGCAATCAGCAGAAGAGGAGATGCCATTTTGCTGGAGATTGCGAAAGAGGTGGGTGAATCCGGACACTAGGGGAGGCGAATCCGGACGAAGTAGAAAATATTCTTAAAATCAAAATATGGTTACAGAATCATCAGACACATTAAATGCGATATCAACACTTACCTTATGTGTGTTTTCTTAATACAAATGACTTATAAGTAAGGATAAGAAATATTATATAGGTTCATTTCCAAGTCTGAACATAGGGGTCTATACAAAATCTCAACAGAATGTGTATCTTACCTGATTCTGAATGAAAAAGTCAACATTAGAACTTTTCTGAGTAAAGACCTTAAACACTACAGTTCTAATAGTCTAACCAAAAGATGGGACAGAAGATGGAATACAGTAACCAAAAGATGAGAAGTGAAGAGTCATACCGAGAAGTGAAAGAGTCATATCAATTTTATTACCGTTGAAGCATAACTAAATAAAATATGTATTTCTCTACTAAAAAAAGATTCCTTGCTGAATATAGAGCAATCCTTTACGAGTCATGAAGAAGTATAAGACAGATTAGCATTGTTTATTGCACATTTATTCTGAAAGGACAACGTGGGGATTTCCAATTGAAGAAACCTTCGTGTAACTAGTTTTTATTGACTAGAGTGCCATTTACTTATCGAATAAAATTTACGTATTTTTCCCAGTAGAATCCGAATCTGATATAAAAAATCGGGTCCCTATTTAAATTTTCAAAGTGGCTCCATATCCCACCCCAGGAAGATCGGGGTGGGCTAATTTTATAACAGGTAATTTTCCTCTCCAAAATAATATTTTATTTCGAAGATTTTTTTCGTTTTCTCTAGAAATATTTTGCAGTGTATATGTGCTTATGTATATGTGAACTCATCTTCTACAAAAAAATATAGTCTAAACTAGTTTTATTTTGATCTCATAGATTTCATATGGAAATAGCCCCAATGGAAAATAGGTGTCCGGATTCACCTCACATTTATTGTCCGGATTCCCCCCGCCTGCGCACCGTTAACTTTATTCATCACCAGAAGTGGCGTCGAGAAGTAACTGGGCTCTGACCTTGAAGTAAATGATTAGCATAAGTGACTCTTTACTCACACGAAACTGGACTTCGAAAAACTCAATTATTATAAACTTCTTCTCGGGCAATCAGCCAGGTGAAAACTGGTGGATAGGCCAACGTTTCGAGAGCTGTCATCGTTCTCGTCATCAGGGCAATTATGTAGAGATCAGCGGATATAAGTAATATATACTCTGGGCTGGAGAAAATGCTGGTTCCTGATTGGCTGAAAATGCTGGTTCCTGATTGGCTGGTTCAATCTGAAAAACTGGAGCTGTGATTGGCTGGCTAAGTTCCGCAGTCCGTGCTATTGATTGGCTGAGGGTTATCTGAATGTTTGTGTGTCGTTTTCTTTGCTGTGGTACTGATGACCGGGTTCCACAGGACCTTTTCTGAACAGAGGAAATCCAAAGAAGAAACTGAAGAACCATTGAGTATAGCAGTTTTACCATACACTGGACAACTTTCTGGAAAGATCTCCCGGATTCTGAAAAAACACAACATTAAGACCATACACAAGCCGCCACCAAAAATCAGGAACTTACTTCGCCCGATCAAAGATGACTTGGGCTTAAAGACACCAGGCGTGTATCGTATACCCTGTGAATGCGGAAAGGCTTATATAGGACAAACAGGACGCACCATTGAACAACGTTGCAGAGAACATGAAAATTACATTAGATTATTCCATCCAGAAAAATCAGGTTTAGCTGAACACAGTTTATCAGAAGGCCATAAAGTTTTATTTAAGGACACATCCATCATTACCAAGAGCACCAGTTACTGGACCAGGATAGTAGCCGAATCTCTCGCCATAGTTCATGAACCGAACAACGTTAATAGAGACACTGGATTTCAACTCAGCCCCCTGTGGAACCCGGTCATCAGTACCACAGCAAAGAAAACGACACACAAACATTCAGATAACCCTCAGCCAATCAATAGCACGGACTGCGGAACTTAGCCAGCCAATCACAGCTCCAGCCAATCAGGAACCAGCATTTTCAGCCAATCAGGAACCAGCATTTTCTCCAGCCCAGAGTATATATTACTTATATCCGCTGATCTCTACATAATTGCCCTGATGACGAGAACGATGACAGCTCTCGAAACGTTGGCCTATCCACCAGTTTTCACCTGGCTGATTGCCCGAGAAGAACTTTATAATATACGCCGCCAGGAAAGTTTCAAATCTTAACTCAATTATGTTTTAATAATACCTTAAGTAAGACTGTTCAGAAATTAGAAGAAGCAAATTTTATGGTGTTACTTACCTTCAGACTTGTTTTCCACACCCAACTGCTGCGTCACTCTGTCTTCCATGAAGTTCAAATCTACATTGAACGTGAAAGGAGGTACAGTGCTTCAACTGGCAAATTCATGTTGCGCTCCGTATTTTACTTTCCAAGAAAATATTCAAAAACCTTAGAATGTCCGGATTCGCCCCCCTTTACTCTATTGTAGAAGCATGGCCCGGAGCGTGGATCATAGTTAGTGCAAAAAGAAAACAGAGAAGATCGGCAAGGGGCTTTATTGGGACCAAATTAAACTATCGCTAATTTTACAAATTTTACAGTTTTTCTATAATGTCTTCAAAACAGTAAGTTAAGTTAACGAAATATATACGAAAACGTATTTAGATATGTATTAGGTCCATAAATTACCATATAGCATATATTCAAACAAAAAAGGCGACATTTTGTCGCTGAAAAAGAAAGCTAGAAATACAAAGAGCCCCATTATCTTCAATAGCTTAGGGCCCCATCAAACATAAATCCGGCATTGGTCACCTTCATTATTCTACTTCTGTTGGGGGGGGCGAGGACATCCATCGGGTGGGCGGTCGCCCACCCCCGCCCACGCTTAACGCCGTCCCTGGTAGGGAAATCAGCAACCTTAAAACAGAGGTCGAAAAAGAATTCCCCACGATCTATACAGGGTGTTTCAAAACAATACCGATAACGTTTGGGAGGCGATTCCTGACACCAAAATAAGACGAAAAGCATAGACCAACCTGGGTGCCCAAATGCTTCCTTTCGGAGTTATATGCTGCCGAAAACATGAAAAAATGAACTTTAAAAGTCCATAGCTCCAAAATTATGTGACCTACCGTAGTCGGGTCAAAACTTAACTTAGGAACTAATATGCACCCTATCCAAATATCCAAGTTTTAGAACCCTACGCTACTTCCGCAACAATTTTTTTGAGGTAGTTCTTGTAACAATCTATTCAGTACTTCAAATTATATGCCCGGAGCCAAATTGCCTCTATAAAAATCGTTATATGAATACTTTAGGATCCTCAAACATGGATTTTTGGAAAGTGCATACAGATCTATTAGTTCCTAAATGAAGTCTTGAGCCGACTAATTTAGGTCCCATAGTTTTGGAGCTATGGACCTTTCAAATTCATTTTTTCATGTTTTCGACAGCCTATAATTTCGAAAGGAAGCATTTGTGTACCCAGGTTGGTCTATGCTGAAATACCCTGAAATACCCTATTTTGAAATACCCTGTATAAATTATTTGCAGTTGATATAGAACTCCTTGTGCTTAACTGATTGTGAAAGGGGTCTTTTTGTGGTATGTGACGCATCAAAACATAGCTAAGAACTACAATGATAAAATATTAACTTCCGAATTTGGCTGTGGTTAACACTGAAAGTCAACGTTGTAATGGGTACTTGATGCATTTTCTTTTTTAAAAAAAATCGAAAAAGGTTGTGATCTTTTATCCAGAATACACGCTTTCTCTTTCCCAGCAAATGTATCGTAACTTCAATCCTGTGAAATTTGTATGAAACAATGTAGGGTGACCAGACCCTGACAAATGAAAAGTAGGACATAAGTGTAATAATATACGATAGCCTACTGCGTCGACAATACGCGTTATTTCATTTAACGACAATACGCGTTATTTCAGTTAACGTTAACACTAAGTTAATCATTTAGTTTTTTTTTTCTTTAATACTTTCATGAATGACAAACACAAGATTGATGAAACAATTAAAAACAATTCGATGGTTTAACATAAAGGAATCACTTGAACGAAAAACAAAACTTAAGTACAGCATATTGAAGAATAAAATTTTAATTAAACACAAAAATGCTGTTTGCCTTAACGGTTACTTTTCCATTACCTTGCAAACTTTTTCTAAAAATGTTAACAAATTATTTTCATTAATGTGTGACATCTATGACATATAATTTTCGTTTGAATGTATAGCGCGCAATAACTTGCTGTTTTGCAGAAATTATGTCATGGAATTCACTATAATTACAGTTACATTTGATTATTTGAGGTGTTTAAGAGTTTCAGTTTTGAACTGAAATTTCTCATCAGTTCACAAATTATAAAAAAATATCTTCTCAGTCGGAGTAGTTGAAGCAGGAAGACACACATTGAACTCCACAATATCGCATATTTGGGAATATGGAGTGGAATTTTCATTTAAATGCTTGACTAATTCACTCCGTCTTAAATCTACCCTCATTTTTAGGAGTGTTCCATTCCTTAATTTTTTAAAGAAATATCCTTTTTTCCCGTATCCAGTATAGAAGTATCCAAACAGCTAAGAATCGTTTGTTTCTTCTCCTGATTTATTAATGTAGTTGAAGCTGCTCTGTACATTATCTCATTCAGTTACTGAGTTACGTTTTGTCCAGTTCGAAATGTCAATATCTGCGAAAAGTGTGAACCACTATTTAATACATTGAATAGAAGTTGAATAAAACGAACATATCAATACCCATACTACCCCATTTTTTTTTCAAGCGATCAATTTCACTTTGAGTTCAGTGACCAATGCTGAACCTTTAACCCTCCTGATATCGCTGCCAACACCCAGTATGCTTCGCGATTCTGCGGGCCATTTAAATGATTTTTAATAGTCTATAGTGTATGAAACAAAAACGTATAGTATCACTTCTATTGTGCATAGAGACATGAAGTAAAAAGTATTTTTTTGTCTATGGTCTCTAGTTTAATTTTTTGTGGTCGCATTCATGATATTTTTTTTAAATTCAGGGGGGCCACGAGGGCAAAAGCCGAAAATTCTAGAAAAAAGGATAAGTTTTGGATTCAACCACCACCAAAACACCCCCGTTTTCAATTTGGTTTAAAATTAATTTTATTTGAAATGTATACAACCTTCCCAATGCGAAATCTGTTTGGTTTAGGTATTAGGACGAAATAAAATTTTACTATATTTTTTATTACTATTAGTTACTAATAGTAATAATACTAATACTAATACTATTAGTATTATTAGTATAAACTTTTATTACTATGTGTGAAGAGATATTTGACACCCAAACGAACCAAAAACTCCATTTTCCAACCGGCCAGCCGCATGTCACATCGGGCCTTCTGCATACGCCAATATAATGGCGTACGGTATCAAAGGACGTACTATTTTTCAATGTAGTGGCGGGCGCTAACAGGAAGGGTAACCAACAAAACATTACAATAGCTTCAGATTTTATTCTTGTACACGAATACTGGGATTTCAAGCATTTCTTGATGAGCTTAGAACTACAGACTGTTATAAACGAAATGACTGATTATGCATCACTACGTACGTGAAACACAAAACATGTTACTGCCGCGAACATTTCTTACTTCTGTTCGAAATCCTTATTTTGAAAAATAAAAGAAAAGAAAAAAGAAACCATTGCAGTGATCGCCGATTTATGTTTTCTTCGGTTTTAAACTGACACACAATCATAGTCAACGTCTTGCGAATAAAATCAGAAAAATAAACACACTACTGAACAAGACTGCACTTATTTAATATAAAAACACATTTACACGTGACGTTTCGATCTTCTAGCCAAGATCCTCAGCAGTGTACGTCTGATGAGGATCTTGGATAGAAGATCGAAACGTCACGTGTAAATGTGTTTTTATATTAAATAAGTGCAGTCTTGTTCAGCAGTGTGTTTATTTTTCGGTTTTAAATTACATTCTGTTTCAGATTTTCCACTGTTGGCAACGAAAAACAGAACTGAACTTGTTTCACAATGTCCCTCACTATCTGTCTTCCCTCTCTTAATAAAAGGGTAGCGAGATTGTAGTTCTGAATTTAGAACACATTTTCGTCTTTGAGGTCATCTCGATTAAAAAATACAGTTACAATTAAACTATAGAGAATTTTCGCATGTTGTACCACGTCCTTCCTGTCTGTTCACACCAATATACTTAGACTCTTAACTAGGGATGCGTACGAGTCGAGTCGAGACAGAATTTTCCTGACGAAATTCGAGTCGAGACACGGCTCTTTCAATAGAAAAATATACATTTTTCGAGTCGAGACATCACTTTTACAGCACATTTTCGAGACGAAACAGCCCCAAATCTTGTCTCGTGCGCATCCCTACTCTGAACACTACTGAAGGAGACGAAAATACTCCGCACTGCAAGTCGCAAATGGGTGAATCAAATTCATTTATATTATAATCAAATTATATCATTTGTACTATAAATAATTAGACACGTAATTAATATTTGTGCTTGTGGTCTATTTTTATGAGTGTACAGTAAAAATTCGTGTAGGGCTATTTTTTTTTTAAATCGACTTTCGAAGTGTGGGATAATTTTAAGGAATGGGGGAAAATTTAGACCGACACGAAGGATAACATAAAGGGAGGGGAGGACAAAGTAATAACCAATGACTAAAAAAGCACTTTGTATTTTTTTTTTTTTTTAGAAGAGGCAATGTAATGTAAATTCAACTCATCAATGTATATTAAAAACTTTTAAAATTAAAAATAAAAGAAACAAACACGCTGACGTTCCGTAAACACACTTTCAAAAAAGTAAAATTTAAAAATAAAACTAAAAATGTCAAAACACAAAAACAAAATAAAAAACTAATACAAATAAACAGCCAAAAACAAAATATATAAACTAAAAAAAATGGTAAACGAGGGGTCAATTATTTAGTCAGTGATTTTGACAATCGGTCCGTCAGTCAAGACCACATAGTTAGTCAACCACTAAAATTAAAACCTTGGCAGTATGGATCTCAGCCTATACCATCAAACCTTCCTGTAAGTAGTTCATTTATTATGCTAAAAAGCAACACATAAAAAGCATGGAGATCTTCCTCCATAACAAGCGTAAATTGTTAAAATTTATAATTTCTATATTTATTATTTTGTAACCTTTCTCTATGTAACTTGTTTCAATAATAATCAAAATGCATCTAAACTAATATTGTCTTTCTACCAAAAATAAACAATAAGTAATATCCTATAAATCATTATTCAAATTAGCAACAATCTCTATATTTTAAAGTTAAGAAACAGCATCGATAGTAACCTGAAACAAAAAATCTTTTCTGCCTTAAGACATCTCAAGAACACTGTCAGTAAAAACAATGTATTACAAAAACAATGGTTTGTTGATTGTTTTCTTTTCCTAACAATAATCTTATTTGAGGAGTGTTGAAAAACACCACGATTTACCATTCAAAATAAGAGTGCCTGTGATTCATAATGTGAATAAAGAATGAAACATCGAAGTATTGCAAATAAGTTAAATCAGGACTTTCGTAGGACATTTTTAAAAAAGAATTATATTTCTCGGTTTTCTACATGTCTCTGAAAGAAGCAGGACAGCTCTTTGGAAAAGACTACTGTATTGCGAAAATCAGTGCCTGGTCAATCTAAGCTAACTGCAATTTATGTAATTATACAGAATATTAATATATAAAACTGTTCAATTAAGTTACAATATGCTTTTCCATGTATATACAGGAAAGGGTTTTCCTGTACATAGGGTTACCATATTACCCGATTTTAGCGTGTCCCACCCGATTTTCAGGTCCTATACTTTTTCCCCGCTTAATCATCTCTTAATCAATAAAAAAAAACGCTTTTTTTTGGATTATAGAAAAATCTAAGACGACTTTGTTGATAAAGTGTTGTTATATTCAACATAAACCGCTACATCTTTATGTCAATCTCAATCGCGATTGAGAATTACGGTATCCTTAGCATTTAGTTTAGATTAGATTCATTATTAATATTTTTTTCTTTCAAAATGTTTATACTGTATTTCATATATTGTGAAACCGTGGTAATTTTGTACCGGCATGTTAGTACGATTTTAAGTAGTAATCTTTAAAAATGATTCAAAATTTTATAAGAGATGGACCAAGATTCCTAAATATGTTTTACTTTTCTTATGATAAAAATTTAGAAATTATTGAGTGTTTCTTAGAGAGAAAACCGTATGAACAATATTTGCCATATACTGCTTGCTTTTTTTCTTTGGAAAAATTGTCTTACAGATATTCTTACAATTACATATATCTTACCGTAATACTTACTTAATACTTACTTTCCAATTTGAGAAGACTCACATTTGTTGAACTTAATAAAACATTAAAGGTAAAAACTAAATTTGCTTTACTTTAGTTTCGTTACAAAAGTATATTGAAACTGTCACTCAACAAATAAATCACCTAAAAAAAAAGTCCGAAGGATCCCAAGTCAGTATTTGTAATACACAATTTCATATCAGTGCTTACGGTTTAGAATACCCCGCTTTTCTAATTTTAAAATATGACAACCCTAGATGTATAGTACATCTGTTTGTGTTTCTAAGATATGAAACAGTAAACTGAGTACCGTAATGAGATAGTTGAATGTAACAATATCTTCTTATTCGCTCAGATTATTAAGAGTAAATTTTTACGTAAAACTTTAATAGAGAAATTATAGGATTTTGTAATTACGATAGAATAAATTTTTCAGGCACTTGCTTAGTGTCAAAAGAACAATGTGCACCTTTGATCCGCAGGACAGCAGCAATTTGGTTTGGCACGAAAACAATGAGATCTTGGTAGGTGGCTTGAGACATGGCGCACCATATCTGCACACACAACACACTTAATACCTATAAATTCTATGGAGGGGATCGACGAGCTCGGATTTGATGTTCAATGACATCTTCAAGTTAATTTGGGACGCATTGAAGCAATTGAAATTCATCATTGTGCTCCTCGAGCCACTGCATCACAACGTTAGCTTTGTGACAAGGAATTTTGTACTGTTGAAAGAAGCCATTCTCTGCTCAATATATGACTGACATGACCCGCTGATAGCTAGAATACATCGTGGTGCACACCACATACACTACCGGGCCCATGGAAGATCATATGACGAGTCTCCAAATCATAATCCACAACCGTCGGACCAAGCAACACTACCATTGCTCTGCGGCCTAATGATGTGCTCATTCCAGTCATTATCGATGATGAGGTGTGGTTAACATTTGTATAGTGCTCTCAACGGGTCGGGTTGAAGACCGACCCGTGACCCGAAATGACTGACCCGACAACCTGATCCGAGCTGACCCGATTGACCCAACCCGACCCGAATAACCCGAGCCGAGTTGACCCGACCCGTTTGAGAGCACTAGTACACATGTAGGAGATTGGCTGCGGAATTCCATATTTAACAGTGTACGGGGAACTGTTATCAGACACACTCGTGCTTTGTCCACTGTAGAGTCTGTCTTTAATTCTGCCAGAGTTTGTGCCCTATCTTCTACCAACTTCGACAGTCTACGACAGGGGCTTATCCAGGACAGACTTCTGGGGGGGCGGTGGGTTGTAATACTGCTACTTAGAGCTACTTTTAAGAGCTCCAGACTTTATGATGGGTTTTATTTATATGTAAAATAAAAAAAAGTTTCCTCTTCTGGGAAGGGGGGAGATCGCAACGATCGCCCCCCTGGATCCGCCACTACGACATCCGACATATTTAATAAGGTTTAATAAGGTGTGGCTGCCCAACGGTTTCTCGTTCGTTTCTCGGTCTCTCTTCACCGTCTTTTGCAATCTTTAGAAGACACTAATCATGACAATAAGTTCTTTCCGAGATGCTCGTTCCCACCCGTCTGACCACCACAATTTGGCCGCTATCAAATTTTGATATATCGCTGGCCTTCCCCATTCTATGCACAAGCATCACACTCACTAACTGACAATGAGATCCATGTCACCATCTGGCGAGCAGTTCTCCCGTGCTCCATGGCTTTTATGTCAGCCAAACGATTTTGTTCAAAAAGTAGAGGTGGACATAATGTTTTAGATGGTCAGTGTATATAATACTAAAGAAATTTATAAATTTTCACTGTTCTGACATGACAGTGTAGAATTAAAGGACATGCAAGTATTTGTGTTTTAGAAAATAAAAGAAAAGATGTATACAAATGAAAAAAAATCAATAAACAAAACAAGCCCTAAAGGAGACACCATAGAACTACAGGGAAGAGAAAAAAGAATCTGATGACAGGTAAGAATTATAATAGGGGAAGACGCAATTGCTTATAAATTGGTGATAGGGGGTCAGGGTCTGCTCTACCATATGTGCAACACGTGCATTTGCACGGGGTGGCAAAATATGTCATCTATATTATTTAAAATAAATATTTCTTGTTGGAAACAGACTTCATGATGATGGTAGTTAAATTTACTAAGCTGACCTTCTATTTGAATATCACATTCATGAATTATGTTTAGGTCACATGGACACTGCTAAAGCAAATGGTCAAACAAAGCCCAGCATAAATAGCTTGATTGTTGTTAAATGCAAGAACTCAATTCTCGAGCAGTAGCGAACACCCGTTCCTTAGCGAACACCCGTTCCTTACCACGGCTTTGATATGAAAACTAGTCTTGTCTTTGTCACAAACAAGTTCCTTATCATTGAAGGTGGAAACAAGATTTTTTTAAAAAAAATAGGAATGGGAGGGAAATCAAAAAATTGTAGAAGGGAAATTAAGAAATAAAGATAAAAGAACTAGTCACACTGGAATTGCAAACTGATATATTAAGATTGAAGCTCGATATTGAATTGAATTCTATAAAAATGATTACCATCTTTAGATGTGGTAATCTCTGCAGGTGTGTTTCCTTTATCTTGCACTATTAAAGAAAAAAACCACAAGTAGTGTTGCCACGAGACGATACGAGACTTCACGTTGTCTCGTCTCGTCTCGTTCAAAGCATGTCTCGTCTCGAAAAGATGTGTTTGGGCGTCTCGTATCTCGTCTCGTCTGGTTCTGTCTCGTCTTGTTTACGACACGAGACGAGCCACGAGAAATGTCTCGTGGGAACATTAGAGCGGCTGAGGTCCACAAAAAGAACTGTTATGCCAAGTGGTTAAAATTACAACTTTTAACCAACTTTAGTTTGGTTAACAGAGCACAACACACAACACGACTACAATCTTCCAACAACGACTGCTTAGTTTCGACTGAACCAGTAATGAATTACTACGGCAGGAATATTTGTCAATACCGTCGGTACAATCGAAAGATAAGCCTTCCCCACTCATCCTGAAATCCTTTTTTCAGAACCTTTGGCGCCACTTCAACAAATAAGGAGGCCTATATGACTTTCCGATTTCAAAAGTGGCTTAAGTTCGAATAACATCATAAAACGATAAAAGAAAACTAAAGTTTATTGTCAAACCAGCATCTTTTAAAACTCAGTACCGAGAAAGGTTGACACGTTTCTGGCTGCCGAGAAATACCATGAAAAAAAAAAATGATTAGTTACTGATATAACTGCTATTAAGAGAATTTGTACTTCTATCACAGGATTTTTATACATACATATTCCCACTAGTACCCGGAATGGAATCTTCCGAAACACTAATCTCGATTAATACTTTAAAAGTGTACTTGAATCTGGAGCACTATCACAAGATAATTAAAGTTGAATCGATTTAAATATGGAAATGAAAGTTGTTTGTAAGAATCATTTTAAAAAATAACTCTAGGTATTCCCTGTTCTTTGTAGGATAGTCCTCATTTCTAATAATATACGCTGGAATACATTTCGAAGCCAAATAATTTATTCCGAGTTAATAAATTTTTAAACAAATTCAAAAACTGTTTGCATTTTCGAGACACGAGACGAGATTTTACGAGACGTCTCGTGTCTCGTCTCGAAAACGAGACGAGGCAAGTAGTCTGTCTTGTCTCGTGTCTCACATCTAAGTGTTCTGTCTCGTCTCGTGGCAACACTACACACAATATTGTATTTGTAGTGTTTAGACCATTCTTAGTGCGAGTGTACTTCCCCCTCCACTTCGTTCATGATGTGGTAGCATACTTAAAATCGAGGCTTAAGATTTGTTCTTTCTGGAAAAGAAAGCAGCAAATTGCCTAGGGCAAGCCTTGATAGGGGTTGTGGAAAGAATCCAACAATGTAATGTAAAAATCAAATTAACATATATTTTGAAAATCTTGCAATTTATTGGAGCTCATTCGTGGCTAAGCGGTTAGCGTACGCGCCTTTGGCGTGGGAGACCCGGGTTCGATTCCCGGCGGGAGCTCATGTCTCATATAGCTTCGCTGCTGAACGGGACGCTAAACTAAAAACAACTTAACTCAACTCTTGCAATTTTTCCAAGTTACAGTAATGCCTGTTGCCAGTAGTAAAATTAGCTGTTAAAGTAAATTAAAACGAAAGTTTAGAGATTCAATGAACCTGAATGTGATTTAATTAATAATATCTTACACCAATTAAAGAACTTTTACTTACGTCTTCAGTAACCTTTGTTTCCAGTAGAGAGTAAGTTTTCCTTGTTTCTTATCACATATCGAACAACATGCTAACAACTGAGATGCTAAGTCATGTAAGCATTTCGCTTTCTTTTCTTAGTATTGCTTCTGTATACATTGACGTAATTCACAATCTTCATAACCTTTCGTTGGAAATTATCTGCGGAAGCGTGGCATTGACTTCTACTTCAGAGTTGCCAGCACAATAACGCTTCAAAACTTGAATGATTTTCTTTTTACGATATCTGAGTTGCTAAGTGAAGCTGTCTTCTTAGTGGGTTTTGTATTGAGATTCCAGTTTGATTCCCGCTAGAAACTCACGTTGTTCAAATTCAGTGGAAAGGGATCCGTGGCGGACCTTGAGGGAAGTCACATCGGCAAGATTTTAAACTTTATTGCTTCGAGCTCAGGGAAATTAGTAATTCTTATATAGAACTTCCTGAAGCTATATGAAGCCTTCCTTTAGTTTGTAGTTGTAAAATTATTATCCCCATTTCAGCGATGATTTGATTTATCTCAAGAGGCGTAAAAAAAAAAAAAAAAAAAAGAACATCTAGTAAACAAACAAACAAAGCTTCTGACTCTTTCAAAGTTACCACAATCTACTACAACATAATTGGCCACGATTTGACAGCTGTGAAGGATGATGCAGCTACGGTCAGTGTAAACATAAATGATGCAGAGTTGCACCGTACGGTGTCGTTACTGTCACTAGTAAAGCGTATCCCAACCCAAAAACATTTCGGGTCAAAAAGAAGCAAAGTTCCGAACAAGTGCAAAAAAAGTAACCTTATATAGTCAAATTCTTCAATCAAAGTAAGTTGTAATATCGATTCTGCCAAGTTCTTTGAAATAAATTTCCTTATTTTGAAAGTATTTGAAGAAGTTGGCTTACTGGTTAGAACAGATCATAATTTGACAGAATCTTTTAGCTGGCATTTCTAAGAGATTTCCCCAGGTTTTTCTCGGTTTCAGCAGGCGGATGCTGAGACACAATTTTTAAATACACGCCCTACTCGATTATTTCCCCTTCTTTACTATGGTTAATGTTATTCATATTGGTTGGTAATCATTCCAGTATAAATTGGCCTCGTAGATTGTTGTAGACTCGTAGACTAAACTACCTACATACTGTTCTGTGGTCAGATCCCAACCGGTTCCATATTATAATACAATTTCAGCGGAAGAAGCTCTTACCATTATGTTTGCCCGAACTGCTCAAATCACCACCAAACAGTACCAAAAAAGAAAAAATATTACTATCTTGCAGATGATCTTAAAATACGTGATTTCCTGTAAAAACATTAAGCGACTTTAGACTGCATTAAGAGCACTTAAATGTAGTATTTTAGTGGTTAGCAGAAATGAATATATTAGAATATCAGCGTGTGCAACACAATGACCTTCATAAATGATAAAATGCCAATTCACTTTCCGCATAAAAGTGAATACCATTATTCTTCTATGTCCGGAAGCCATTAAAGATTTAGGAATAGTAGGACCTATATGGTACAAAATGAAACGAAACACAATAGTTTTACGTCCAACGGTAACGCCTTTAGGATGAAAGAGGCGTTGATTATGAAGTAATTGGTGAAATGAAAAGGTAGATGGAAACAGGAGAACTCACGGACACGATGTTGTCCACCACAAACTTGCGTGCTCAGGGATCGAACCAGGAACGTCTTAATATTCGAATTTGATTCAATTCCATCTATGCATTAGGTCAGAGAGTATTTCAAAAGTAGATAGATGGTACACAACATGTGAATTATATAAGGTGTGATCAAAAAGTACAGTGAATGTAGTTGCACCCACAGTGCCATCTATCGACGTTGTATACATTTTAACTATAAGCCCGGTAGCCTAAACCTTTTTGACACAATCGTTGTTGAGTTTGAACGAGTTGTGACATGTTAGTTGGCTTCCAAAGGCAGAAGAGTGAGGACGTGTTAACAGTGTCTGCCAACATTGTTTTATTCTTTAAAAAAAAAAAGTGCCAAAGAAGCTCATGAAATGTTAAAATCAGTGTATGGCGATGAAGCGGAGGCATTGAAGAGTGTTTACAAGTGGTGTGAGCGATTCAAAAGCGGTAGGGAGTCGGTTGAAAACAAGCAACGATAGAGACATTCTTCGAAGTCAAAAACAGATGAAAACGTGTGAAAAGTGGCACAAATGATTTGTTCAAACAGGTGAATGGCTATTCGAAAGCTTTCTGAAGGACTAAGGATCTCGTATGGGTCCGTAAAAAGCATTTTAACTTCCAATTAAAGGGCAAGTGGCTCCCTTCTTCACTACAAAAATGCGCTGTGCCACATCTTGCTTTTGGTCCGCGAGTTTTTTTTCGAAAAAATATTTCTGTCTATTCACGTTCGCTGTATTCTTCAGATATAGCACCATGTGACTCCTGGCTCTTCCCAAAAGTTAAAACCATGCTTAAAGGAAAACGTTTTGACACCATTCTTGACATCACGATGGAGCACCTGAACGCCGTTCCAAAAGAAACCTTCCAAAAATGCTTCCGGTCATGGATTCAACGATGGAATAAGTGCATTCCTAGCCGAGGACAGTACTTTGAAGGAGATTAAATCAAATTCCATGTAAGCTTATTACTTTGTTTCTAATAAAATTATTCACCTGAAGGAGATTAAATCAAATTCCATCTAAGCTTATTACTTTGTTTCTAATAAAATTATTCACCTGAAGGAGATTAAATCAAATTCCATGGAAGCTTATTACTTTGTTTCTAATAAAATTATTCACCTGAAGGAGATTAAATCAAATTCCATCTAAGCTTATTACTTTGTTTCTAATAAAATTATTCACCTGAAGGAGATTAAATCAAATTCCATGGAAGCTTATTACTTTGTTTCTAATAAAATTATTCACCTGAAGGAGATTAAATCAAATTCCATGGAAGCTTATTACTTTGTTTCTAATAAAATTATTCACCTGAAGGAGATTAAATCAAATTCCATGTAAGCTTATTACTTTGTTTCTAATAAAATTATTCACCTGAAGGAGATTAAATCAAATTCCATGGAAGCTTATTACTTTGTTTCTAATAAAATTAATCACCTGAAGGAGATTAAATCAAATTCCATGGAAGCTTATTACTTTGTTTCTAATAAAATTATTCACCTGAAGGAGATTAAACCAAATTCCATGGAAGCTTATTACTTTGTTTCTAATAAAATTATTCACCTGAAGGAGATTAAATCAAATTCCATGTAAGCTTATTACTTTGTTTCTAATAAAATTAATCACCTGAAGGAGATTAAATCAAATTCCATCTAAGCTTATTACTTTGTTTCTAATAAAATTATTCACCTGAAGGAGATTAAATCAAATTCCATCTAAGCTTATTACTTTGTTTCTAATAAAATTATTCACCTGAAGGAGATTAAATCAAATTCCATGGAAGCTTATTACTTTGTTTCTAATAAAATTATTCACCTGAAGGAGATTAAATCAAATTCCATGTAAGCTTATTACTTTGTTTCTAATAAAATTATTCACCTGAAGGAGATTAAATCAAATTCCATCTAAGCTTATTACTTTGTTTCTAATAAAATTATTCACCTGAAGGAGATTAAATCAAATTCCATGGAAGCTTATTACTTTGTTTCTAATAAAATTATTCACCTGAAGGGGATTAAATCAAATTCCATGGAAGCTTATTACTTTGTTTCTAATAAAATTATTCACCTGAAGGGGATTAAATCAAATTCCATCTAAGCTTATTACTTTGTTTCTAATAAAATTATTCACCTGAAGGAGATTAAATCAAATTCCATGTAAGCTTATTACTTTGTTTCTAATAAAATTATTCACCTGAAGGAGATTAAATCAAATTCCATCTAAGCTTATTACTTTGTTTCTAATAAAATTATTCACCTGAAGGAGATTAAATCAAATTCCATGGAAGCTTATTACTTTGTTTCTAATAAAATTATTCACCTGAAGGGGATTAAATCAAATTCCATGGAAGCTTATTACTTTGTTTCTAATAAAATTATTCACCTGAAGGGGATTAAATCAAATTCCATGTAAGCTTATTACTTTGTTTCTAATAATATTATTCACCTGAAGGAGATTAAATCAAATTCCATCTAAGCTTATTACTTTGTTTCTAATAAAATTATTCACCTGAAGGAGATTAAATCAAATTCCATGGAAGCTTATTACTTTGTTTCTAATAAAATTAATCACCTGAAGGAGATTAAATCAAATTCCATGGAAGCTTATTACTTTGTTTCTAATAAAATTATTCACTGTATTTTTGGTCACACCTCGTACATAGAGTAAAGGACCCAAATATGAGACACTTTTTGCCAAACTTATATTACGCTTTTATTTGTGAGTGGATACAGACAAAAATTACGGGTCTACCACAAAAAAGATGTAGAATTACTATAATCATAATAATATTAAGAAATTGAAATATTTAAAGCCTCTAGAATATTTTGAACAAAAGAATGAAAAACTCACTTTTAAAAAATGGGTTCCTATTATGAGATAGTATGTCTACAATAAAAAGCAATGAAATAAAAGTTACATATTACTCAAAAAGAGTGCCCTTGACACAGTGACTGCAAAGAAAAGCCGCTCCTTTGTTTTCACCACATTCCTCGTGTCCCCATGAGAAGCACATCACACACTGGGCCCACTTTTCTCCGCGAGTATCTTCCAGAAACGCCCGTTACAAAATTGGCACTGAACGTCTTGGTAAACACTAATGTCACTGTCTTCATCAACACTAATGTCAACGTCCGATGAATCCGTTAGTTGGAAATCAGGAACATCCGAGTCACTGCTTGATTCTTCTCTCTTCCTTCTCTTCGAATTCTTGCGTGTAGTCGCTGATTGGCTTCTCTTAGTAGATTTAGGGTTACATCTTTTCTGTTTCAGTAGTAATGACTGTTTATAAGAGGAGGAAATTATGTTTAGCACTGCTCTACCTGGAAGATCTCCGCCCGGTAAACATTGACGTATGCTGAGGGATTGGCGTGATATCATTTGGTGTTACAGTAGCTAGTGTGTCTGTGGGGGTTAGAATTTCATGATAAGCCGAAGATCGATTATCTGCACTAAAAAGGGACTGGTGATTAATAAACAGAGTTGCAGAAGAAGTGCTTGGTTGGTCGATCATTTCCATTTAGTTCATAGTTTTAGAATCCTTACCGCTGTCTGAGCTTGAAATTGTGGGCTGGTGGACTGGTGCAGAAGGAATTCTTGTTTGATCGATCATTTCCGTCGAGTTTCGAGCTTCAGAATTCGTTGCGTCGTCGGAGCTTGAAGTTGTGGGCTGATGGACTGTTGCAGAAGTACTTGGTTGATTGATTAGTTCCATGGAATTTTGAACTTCAGAACTCCTTTTTCTGTCTGAACTCGAAGCTATCGGCTGATGAAGCACATACTGATTATCCCGAAAAGCATACCTGTTACAAGGATAGAGTCCACTCCTTTGAAATCCACTGGCAGATATCTCCAAGCTAGCAGCACGATTGTAAGCTTTACCGAATAACTTTGCCACAACGTAGTGGGTTACAACACGGCCTGGATTGTTTCTTAGGAATGTTTTAATTTCTTGTGCATAGTATGTCTTCAGCGGACCCATATAAGAAATGTCTAATGGTTGCATGGCATGTGTTGAGTGAGGAGGGAGACATACGATTCTTACATGATTTTCTCGTGCCTTATCGATTACGGCAAGATTTCTAGTGTGAGAAAAGTGTCCGTCTAGCACTAGTAAAATCGGATCTTCTTGGGTGGGTTTTGTGAAATCTATGAAATGTTGCATGCATTTCGTAAATAATTCACTCTGAATCCAGCCGGATTTGTGGCAACGTACTGAGAAGAGGGTTCTCAATATGAGACACGTCTCGTATTAGAACCCCTTTGGTATCTCATAATAGGCAACTTCAAAAGAAAATAATGCGAGTTTTCTGCAAAGTTGTACGACGTCATATGTTGAAAACAAAAGCATGCAAAAAATATCTTTGGAATTTCCACTTTATAACTATAATAAACATCAGCCTAGCTTAATAACTTTTATACCACATACTTACCTGCAAATGAAGCTCTGCGAAATATTTCACCACAGCGAGTTGTGACTTGCTTGTCCTATAGCCACATGCACAATGACGCACCATTTTTGAATAGGTCACTGTACTAGGGTAGCCAACCCCTATTGCCTCAAAAATTCCCATTCACGTTAGACCAAGGGAAAACGGTATTTTCATGGTATCTCATATTAGGAACCATCTCATATTAGGCTCCTTTACTCTACTCAAATACATTGTAATGAAAATTGTAGTTGCGTTCCGCATGTTTTTTAAGTAATAAATACGCACAATAATCTTCTTCCCCTTGCTTTTACCGTCTACCACGCTTCACTTCAATCACTATTAAGACAATTTATTTTTAAATAATGTTCTGATCATCTCTCTCTTTTTCTTTTCTTTTTTTTTTAAAACTATCTATGGTGCTACTCTTGTCTTACAAACTTTCCATAATTCTTAACCCGAGACTTCGGTGGTTCAGTGGTAGAGTGTTCACCTCTGGTGAGTGGGTTCCCTAGTTTTATCCAGCTCGCTAGAAGTGAACTTTGTGCTGGACAAACAGAGTGTATATTAGGGATGGCCAGACGGATCCGGATCTCGGATATCCGGATCCTATAAGATCCGGATCCGGATCCTAGAAGATCCGGATCTCGGATCCGGATCCGAAATTTCGGATCTTGGATCCGGATCCGGATATCCGGATCTTGGATCCGGATCCGAAGTTTCGGATCTTGGATCCGGATCCGAAGTTTCGAATCTTGGATCCGGATCCGGAATTTCGGATCTTGGATCCGGATCCGAAGTTTTGTATCTTGGATCCGGATCCGAAGTTTTGTATCTTGGATCCGGATCCGAAGTTTTGTATCTTGGATCCGGATCCGAAGTTTCGAAGTTCAGATTCGGACTCCTGTTTTGAATATTTTAGACCTTAGATTGAGACACAGAACTAAAATATCCATATGTATAAAATTTACTAGGTGAATTTTATCTAACTCAGTGGGAAGACAATTCAATTTAAATGACAAAAGATTACATCAAAATTTCATTTTCACATTTTTCGGGGTGTAGACCATTGTTGCGCACACGCCATCATTTAGTCTTTAGTATATCTTTAAACGTACTACAAGTATGCCACTTTCATCTCAAGTCAGTAGTTGTATAGATCTGCCTTTTGTTATATATTAATCGAGTTAGGATTAAAATTCGATTGTTTGTGAGACCTATGATAATATTTTCAGAATGAGTTATAACGTTGAAAAACTGCATAGTAATGCTGCATATTTTCTTTGTGCCACATTGGAATTTAATGTAGTCTACCTTATACAGTCGGCTCTTATGATTAATTCAATGATCTGAACTCCTGCAGCATTACGCTAAAATCATGGATGTCTTTGAATTTTCGTCATCATTTCTAATTTTTTTATTACGAGCAAAATAAATATCATAAGCGGTATTTTACATAATACATATAGACGCAGATCAGTCAGTTGATTGCTTAAAGTTTATAGCAAAGCTATTACATTTCTAAGACACTGGCGGCCTTAGAACAAAATCCATGGTTTTCCCATAAAATCTTAAATCTCTCTATATAAAAAGGGCAAAGTCCTGAGTGACTGAGTGAGTGAGTGACAGATCACCGTACAGGCCAAATCGCTTAAGCTACAAACTTGAAATTTGGACAGTTTATAGGCTTTGTGACGTAGGATACCACTAAGGAAGGACTTTGGGAAATTCGACGAGGAAGGGAGGAAATGGGGTGGAAAATATTGATGATTCTTGACGTTAGATACTTCAAATTTGATATTTGGGTTTCTCATTGAAAATAATTTGATACTTGTTTAAGTGCTTTTTGATATTTAAATTAGAAGGAGCAGGGAAGATATAGGAAGTAAAAGGGCGGGTGGTAATTGCAATTATTGCAACTAGTATAATAATATGCCTATATCTCGGAAACTTAAAGGGTTAGAAACATGGAATTTGGTATTTGGACTTCTCACTTAAAATAATTAGATACGTATTTCAACGTTTTATATATATATGCAGAGTTATATATATTATGGCCCAGAAGGGAAGAAAAAGGACGTGAAGAAAATTAAGTGGGGATTACAATTACTGTATTAATATGTTATATCCTTTAAGGTTAGAGACTTGAAATTTGGTATTTGCATTTCTCATTGAAAATAATTTGACATGTGTTTCAGTGTTTTTTGACGTTTTAGTAAAAAGGAAAAGAAAAGAGATAGAAAGGAAAGAGAGTGGGGATTGTAGTTATTATAATAACATGTCGATTTCTGGGAACCTCTGAAGGTTAGGAGCATAGAATTTGGTATTTGGACTTTACATTTGAAATAATTAGGTATGCACTTAAGCGTTTTTTGATGTATGTCTTAGAGGAGAAGAAAAGGGGCGGGGAGAAAAGACTTTTATATCTCGGAATCCTGGAATGTTAGAGAAATGAAACTTGTTATTTGAACAAAAATTCGTTATGAAATGAAATCCTTGAGTTTTACGTCCCACGTTTATGCCGGTTAGGCTAAAGGAGACGGTGATTATGAGAAATAAATGAAATGAAGAAAGTGGGAGGAAACGGGAAAACCCCGAGAAAACCCACGAGCACGGTGTTTGTCCACCACAAAGTCCACACGGCGCGATCTGGGATAGAACCAGGGACCCCAAGCTCCGGAGGTGAACGCTTTACCACTGAGCCACCGCGGCCCCTTAAAAATTCGTTATGTTTGCAGGCGTATGATGTGCGAGGCCGTAGACCGAGCAAATGTGTGGGCTGGGGGGAAAGCCCCCATGTACTCGCACTGAAATTCGGTATGTCTTGGGATACCAGATTGTTATTACATACAATTTGATATTTGAACTGAGATTCGGTATGGTTGTAGGTTTACGAGGTACGAGGTCATAGGCCGATCAAATGAGATATCAGAGGGTCTAAGGGCAAATCCCCAGACATTTCTTTTTAAATTGATTATGATTAGAGGCTTTTGTGGTGCGAGGCCCTAGTAACGGGGTCTAGTGGCGAAGCCCCCAACTAGCCGAGGTCTATTAAGTATATAAATGTATTTGCGTAATGACTGGAAATTGCATGTATGCCTGTGGACAAAATTGCATAAGTAGCCACGAGAAATGACAATCCTTTAAGATAAAAATTTTAAAAAGCTACCAAAATGTACTCTTGAATGAGTTGTATATTATGTTTGCGCAGGGGCGAATCCAGAACGGACTCCTGGAGGGGGCGGTTGGGGATGCTAGCAGTGAAAAATTACTTAGATGATCTGAAATTGCCACAAATTACTACTAAAGTACACTGTTAATGGTGGCGCTGGGTAGGGGCGAACGACTTTTCGCCCTCCCCCTGCATCCGCCTATGTGTTTACATGAATGATATAGCTCCTTATACAACCTATGCAGAGTTAAAGTAGTGGATTACTAATTACAAAGATACGTGTTACTGCTCGTGCCTCCATATGGTATTTTGTATACACATACAGTACATTAATACACTGATTTTGATACATTAATTGCCATTTAGAACTTCATCTCTATTACAATTCTTAATTCTAACTGGAGTGGTACGGTCACAGAGAAACGTATTTTTAAAGAAAGAAAAAAAGCTCATCAAAAGCAAGAAAAGGAAGTAGCTCCTTAATTTGATTTGATCTATATTTTATGGGCTGTTCCATTAGCAATGGCCTAGCCCATCACGACTAGGAAATGGCCTCATTCAGTGACCACAATAACTCAGAAAAGAATTAGAAAAGTAAGCAGCCTGAGTCTAATGAAGAAGCTTGGGCTTGAGACTAAGGTTTCATCCAAGCATTTGACTAGTGTTACAGAAAACAAAGGACAAATTTCCATCAGGACGATCGCTTTAAAAAAGATTTACTACCTTTTCGGTCAAGTATTTCCACTAGAATCGAATCTGACAATGAGATTGCTCTCACCTAAGTCGACAGTTTTACTCAATCAAATTTGGAATGAAGAGAACGCAAGGCTGTCACACGATCAGATACCAAAAGTGCCTTAGGAATGAAAATCACTTTGTCAATAATTTCCAAAATTTTGCTGATTCGGACACCCGAATTTTCTGACACGGAGTTTCGAATCCGAAATTTCGGATCCGGATCCAAGATTCGGTTTCTCGAATCCGGATCCAAGATCCGGTTTTTCGGATCCGGATCCAAGATCCGAAATTTCGGATCCGGATCCAAGATCCGGTTTTTCGGATCCGGATCCAAGATCCGGTTTTTCGGATCCGGATCCAAGATCCGTTTTTTCGGATCCGGATCCAAGATCCGAAATTACGGATCCGGATCCAAGATCCGAAATTACGGATCCGGATCCAAGATCCGAAATTTCGGATCCGGATCCAAGATCCGTTTTTTCGGATCCGGATCCAAGATCCGTTTTTTCGGCTCCGGATCCAAGATCCGAAATTTCGGATCCGGATCCAAGATCCGGTTTTTCGGATCCGGATCCAAGATCCGAAATCTCGGATCCGGATCCAGTGTCCGGATATCCGGATCCAAAAATATCCGGATCTGGCCATCCCTAGTGTATATGGTTTTCTCGGGAATTTCCTATTTATTCCCACTTACTTCATTCCACAGTTACCATCACCATTTCCTTTAATCTTCGTGCACAATCATAGGATATTTTTAAAAATTCTTTACCTAACTAATTATCTCCATTCTTTCCTATACCCACATTTCAGATCTTTCCAGTCCTTTCTGTAGGCCTAATGGTAACAGTTATTTGGTTTCGGATCACGATGTGCAATCCATCCTAGCTGTTTTCGAAGTTTGAGTGCTTGTACTATCGTAGCGAATTAAGTAACATATTAAATAAAGATTAACCAGCAGACCATAGCGACATATGTCTCGCGATTGGGAATAGATATTGCGCGTGCCTTTGGTGGACGTGGTCCTGGGGTCGATTTACGTTACGAGAGCATTGAAATTTATGAAAGTCTTAACTGGATATCAAATCGAAAAATGACAATTAGGAAGACCTAGGTTCAGATGAGACGATAATATAAAGATGGATCTCGCAGAAATAGGAATACAAAGTACAAACTGGATCCAGTAGGCTAAGAACAGAAGTCAATGTAGAGCTTTTGTAAATGCGGCACTGTACCTTCACGTTCTATAGGCCATGCAGTTAGTTAGTATTGTATTCTACGTCAGAAGAGCATGCTCCCAATGAAACATTAATGAAAAATGACCAAAAGTGTTTAAATAGGGGAGAATGGGGGAATGGCGGTCACCTAAGCATAAATCGTTATAATCTAGCTTATAAAGCACGAAAAGTTTCCGCGATAAGTCGATCCTATAGGTAATTCTGTCTAATTTATTGTGACGAATTTCAAAATACATCTCTTATTTTATTGTCAAGCTAAAAACGAAAAGATGAACATACTCAATTGACCGTTATTTCCCACACGGTTGGTAATGGCAGTCAGGAATTTCCCGATGCTTTACATATGAAAAAAACAAAACTTCGACATCATTAAGATTTCAAATTTATTCATTAACTTTTGAATAGTTGGATATCTACAGGGACAGATAACAAACCGCAGTTTCGTGTAAAGAAGATTTAAAAAAACTAATTATTCATTGAAGTTGCATATATTTTTCGTCAACACCTTAATATATTTGAAATATATGTAAATCTATTGGTATTGGCAAAAAATCATCAAATAAGAAAATACATCTGGATTCAGTGGAAGTTCTTTGTTCAACTTCATCATCTCTGGCCTCTGAGTTAGATTACACTTGAAGAGCTTTGTTTGGGGGTTGACTGTCAAGACGTATTTATTTATTATTTAAGACTTATTTATTTTAATGTCTGGGAGACCCGATCGCTGACTGCCATTACTCCATCCGTTTGACCAGGGCTACCCAAAACGCGTGTTTTGAGTAAAACACAGTCAACACCAACGTACAAACAGATGAATACATTAATTTATTGATTGCTTTAGAGCTGTATAAGCATAGTGTCTACCTAAGAAGTCACTTAATAAAAATAGCAAATGGAATAGTACTTACAGTGTCGAATATTTTGCCTAATATTACGTCAAACGCAGGGAAGAAAACAACACGCCTTCATTTAATACCTATCACTCCTACAATGGCGTCGCCCTCAAAATTACTTTATCTGACAGCTGCCAATAAGGCACCATCAACTGCTTCTATTTACGACAAGTTTTTCACGCTATATCGAACTGACTGGGGAAACCTCCTGTCCGGGGCTACCCATCTCTCCCCTACTCACTTTCGAGACAAGAAAAAAATGCAGGATTCAGAAAGTAATTCTTTGCCTTGTACTTGAAACTAATGTAACCCGTGAGATGAGAACGTTTTCCCTGTCATATCAAAAACAAGACAAGATTCATTTTGAAACTCGAGACGAGCCACGAAACAATAACATTCTTGTTTTGTTTCCGAGACGAGACCGAAATCTTCATAAGTCTCTTGCGCAACACTGGTTCATCCAAGTCTTAGAACTCCAACATTGTGTTACCTGATTCATAATGTAAAAAGTATAAATAAATAAACTGACTGTACGAACACAGTACGAAGATGATTTATAAACGTTTAAAAATAAGGAAGTTATTACTCGATATATTGCAATAATAAATATGGTTTATAGGTTATGTCATATCCTTCATTTAACTCTTGTGACGCGGAGGGATTCTGATAACTTCTACATGAAATTGAGAAACAAAAATTTTAGGAAAACCAAAAATGGATCAAAACATTGCGATCTTGGCGAATAACTACTTTTTGATCAGGGGCCATAACATTTTTGGACGGTCCCTAAAGTAAGTTTTCGTATTTTCTACGGAACAAGCACATCATCTGAGTTAAGTGATAGTTGGGTTCGGCTATACTGTATGTAGTTCTTCAGATATAAGGCCTACAAGGGAATTTTTGTTTGAAATATGTTGAATCTTTTGATCCAAAAATCGGGGCATAAATTTTAAACAGAAATTTACAAAACGACGAGAAAACTTTGAGAGAATCGAAAAGACATGCAAAGACAATATTTCTAGCCTCGCCTCGTCTTGCGAGCAACATTCCGGGGCTTTTCTAAACGTTTCCAACACACCATCTCTTAAATCCCTGAAAAACAAAGACGAAGAATTTACGCATACGTATGAATGTGCCTTATTTTTTGTTGCGAAGTGTGATTCTATAAAAGATCAGAAAAAAATAAAGATAATAGAAATTATTGTTTACAATAGAAATCTTGAAAGAATAGAAACCTGATAAGGTTGCTTATGTGAAGGTGAAAGTATTAATAGAATACGCAATAAGTGGATTGAAGGAAGATCAACTAAATGCTGATAATGAATTATTTAGCTAACTCATTCATAAGAAATTACTCACAAACTAAATATAACTTTCTTACAAGGCTGTCTATAATGTTTATTATAAATTAATTAGAAATGTTACATGATTATAAATTGTAAGAAAGTTGTATTTGGTTTGTGTTTAAGATGGACACAAGGCCTTTTTATCATAAAAATTACTATTGTTACGCAATAGTTTTAAGAGAAAAAAAAAGAATTATTGTTGGTTATTTGATTTATAATGCTTAATTTGACTTTCTTACATCCCACACCACTTGTTTAACTTTAAGACAATAAAGATGGGTAGAAAGTGAGACGTATAGTATCTAGAAAGGTTATACATGAACTAGTAATTATAAATGGGGCCATGGTGGCTCAGTGGAGAGCGTTCACCTCTGGTGCTTGTGGTCCCGGGTTCGATCCCAGCCCTCGCCAAGTGAACTTTGTGGTGGACAAACATCGTGCTCGTGGGTTTTCTCGGGGTTCTCCCGTTTCCTCCCACTTTCTTCATTCCACCATTTCACTCATCTCTCATCATCACCGTCTCCTTTAGCCTAACCGGCATAACCGTGGGACGTAAAACTTTAAGATTTCATTTCATTTAGTAATTATAAATTTAGATCTTCTACTGTTCCTAACAGCACAAGATGTGATAGGCATGTGCCATTTAGGTGTCCCAGCTACTTTTAGGTACCCGACACTTAGTACATATGATATCCATGTGCTAAGTATGTACTTCAGCTACCTACAGTTTTAGGTACTTGTTACACTTAATTGATATTTGCAACTATGTACCACAAATATAGCATTTATATACCTGGCTCAGTTTCGCACTCTAACAGTCATTTGTTTTTATGTCGTCACTTGGGACATATATCTGCGATGTTCTTGGTATGTCCTTTAGGTACATACTGTTTCAGATACCCTAACAGCACAAGATGTGCTAAGCATGCTACATTTAGGTGTTCTAAATTCATCTACATTTAATGCATTTCTTGCTTCCTTATCTAAGCGATTGTGTACTAGAAGCAACAAACGCATCAACTTTATTAGATGGCAACTGTCGCCGATCATATGAAAGTGAATATGGAAGAACCATGAAATCCCTCCGTGGCCAAGCCGGAAGAGCACGCGGCTAGTAATCGAAAGGTTGGTGGTTCGCGTCCACCCCGCCCTACCCTGGCGTTAATGTTTTCACTTGTTTAAAGTGTTTTTTATACTCACCTTACTGTAAACACATTGCGCATATAGGCGATTTAACATATTTTGGGGAGTAATTTTGTGGTTCATTGACCCTTACGGCATGAAGAACATACTAGGCACGTTCCGCAGGAACATGTCAGGCATGTGCCTAAGGGCGGACTTAGACTGTGACTATCACTTACCATCCATGTGATTTCTCTCTCAGAGGCACATAAGACACATACTGGACACATTACCATGTATCTGAGGGAACATGATAGGCATATGCCTGCTATGTCCAAAATTATTGCCGCATGTCTATAAATTGTTGGTGTAGGAACATAATTTGATAACGAATTCTCCCGGTATTTCTTACAATGTTAGTATATGTATAATCGGCAAAGACATGTATGTGGCAAATTTCATGTCAAAACAGCAGTAAATAAGAACAATAAAACGAAATTAAATCTTTCGTGTCCATTCAGCAACGTTTTGTTTTACTCATTCTAATTTTCGTATTTACAATTCTTTTCCTATGAAATTTATCACAAATATATATTTCCCGATTATACACATAGTACCACTATTGAAAGTACCCTGCAAAATCGTTATCAAATTATATTCTTACAAGAAGATAGTTATAGATATGCGACAATCATTTTGGACATGAGTGCACTTGTGCTATTAGGGGTAGAGCAATAAAAGTGTGGTGACGTAGAGTGCATGTACAGTGGGCCAATGTTCACAAGGACTGGAGTCAAGCACTTAGTTCTGCCTGTACTGTTGAAACCGCGGGGGATGTTGTCCTTTCAGTGAGGTCGGTATAATTCACATTTCGGATAATGCTGTTAATGCACGAACATACAAAATGATTATCCAGACTAAAATGATACTCTCGAGAAGAGATTTATTCAACCCTTTATTTTTCAAGACGATTCTGTCCCTTGCCACCGTGCCAGAGATATAAAAGATTATATTCTGTCCTTATGGCATGTTACATCACTTCCTTTATCCAGTAATTTGCCGGGCTTAAACCTTTTTGAAAATTTATGGCGTGATTTGAAGGTTATGGTTCGTGCAAGAACCTCACAACAAGAAATCAAATAATTCAAGCAATAATCGACATCTGGCAACATTGCATTCAAGTAGAGATACTGCGAAACTTATAGTGAACTCCATGCCAAAGCTGTGCAGTCTAGTTATTAAATTGCATGGATATACAATTCAGGGGCGTCATTTCAGACTTCGCTTTTGGGGGGGGGCAAGAGTACCACCGACATAAGACTTTCACGTTTTGTACTAGTATATTAGTAGGCAATAGATTAAAGTATATGTATTCCTCAAACTCTCGGCAGGGGGGGACAATTGTCCCCTCCTGCTCTCCCTAAATCACACCCCTGATACAATTAAGTAGTAGTTCAAGTGAAAGCCATTTTTGTACAAACTTAAAATTAACTTCCGTTAACAATATCTGGCAGTCATATTTTGTAAAATATCAGCCATTGCTGTAGATATAGGTAACTTCTATAGCTTAATTTGGATTCTGCATAAAATGTTCTTTAAATTGGTGTAGCCCCATATTTTATTGTATGTTCATGCTTACTTATGTAGAAATTTCTTATTAAACCTAGTAAACGCATACACTTACACGAAGTTGCTATTAATTATTGCATTACGGAGGACTGATTTTTTTTCTTTTCTTTTTACAGACTGACGGCTGTTACTCCACCTGTTGTTGGTTGAGGTGGGTCTAAGGAAAGACAGGAAGCAGCACCAGTCGGCTACCAGCCATAGCAGGGTAAAGATCGCTCGTCATCGTAACCTCTGCGAGTGACCCTCGTCACGCTGCGTCATGGCCAATCTTTTGGAACAGCGTTACGCCATCAAATTTTGCGTGAAGCTCGGTAAAACTGAGAAAGAGACTCATGAAATGATCAAGATGGCGTACGGTGATAACGCCATTGGAAGATCGAGTGTGTTTGAGTGGCACAAGCTGTTTAGGGAGGGGAGAGAAGAAGTTGAAGACGCTGCACGGTCAGTACGACCTTGGAGCTCCAAAACGGAGGAAAATGTTGCAAGAGTGAAGAATTTGTTGGACAGTGACCGAAGATTAACTGTTCGCATGATTGCCGATGAACTTGGCATTGCTAGAACCCAAGTTCACAAAATTGTGCACGAACAATTGCAAATGAGGAAAATTTGTGCAAAGTTGGTGCCGCGAGTTTGACAGGCGAGCAAAATGACGTTCGCAAACGGATCTGCCAGGATCTTCTCGAAGAAGTGAGTGAAAATCCAAACTTGTTAGACAATGTGGTGACTGGGGAGGAGACGGGGACGTTTGAGTATGATCCTGCGACCAAACGTCAAAGCGCGGAATGGCACACCCGAAATTCCCTACGCCCCAAAAAGGCGCGCATGACGAAATCAAAAGTGAAAAGCATGCTCATTTGCTTTTTCGATTCACAGGGAGTGATCCACAGGGAATTTGTTCCACATGGCAGACTGTCAATGCAGTTTTTTTTTATCTTCAGGTCCTGGAACGGCTGAGGAAACGCATCGTCCGCGTCCGCCCAGCCATCGTCACCTCCTGGCGACTGCATAATGACAATGCGCCGAGCCACACAGCCTTCCGAGTGATGGCGTATCTGGCCCAACATAACATTGCAACCTTGCCTCAGCCATCCTACAGTCCCGACATTGCCCCACCAGACTGTTTCCTCTTCCCCCGCCTCAAAACCACCCTCAAAGGGCATCATCACGGCTCGGTGGAAGCATTACAACAGGACGTGACGAGGCAGCTGAACAGCATTCCAATTTCCGCCTTCCAGGAAGCGTATGAAAACTGGAAATCCCGCTGACAGCGGTGTGTGGATAAGCGTAAGTGTTATTTCTGTCAATATCTTATTTTTAATTGACTCAGTCCTACTACTTTAAGGACTGACCCTGTATATATGCTAACCTGGTACAAAGTGTTAGGTTTTCAAATAGCAATAAACGTCCACACGTTAGCATATGATTGCTGACATGAAAATGTTCCTATATATGGGCAGATTCCACTTCGTTTTCGAAAGACAAGTGTCCGAGTGTGAAGTCAATTGACGGCTTACAATTGTAAACAACGGTTCATACATAGATCACATTGCATGTTTCCAAAGAGACGTAATTAAGAAGAGAAATGTATTCGATAGGGGCCACAGCGTTCGTTTATACCACACATAAACTTCGAAAGACAGTATCCCATGTTTAGGAACGTTCTGATGTCAGGAATCATATGCTAACGTGTGGACGTCTAGTGTTATTTGAAAACATAACACTTTGTACCAGGTTAGCAACACTGATAACCCAATAATCTCAAATGTTGATTAGTTTCATTCTCTATATTAGTGTAAATGTATTTGCTCAGGTATAATTCTACTTGATTGTATTATTCCTGTAATATTAAACATTTCCATTCACTTTCCCATATTAAACCATTGGAGGAACTCGATATTTAAACACCCTGTATCTCGGAAAGAAAGCAGCATCCGACCCATGTTTATAGGAAGATTTTTAGTTCTTTGGATGTCCGCAATCACATAATATATATATATATATATATATATATATATATATATATATATATATATATATATATATATATATATATAGTTTCATTTTTATTGTGAGGACTGCCTTTGGCTAGGTAAGAGACAGGCAAGAAAGAGGGGAGTGTGTTACTTGGTTGCCTTTGCACAAGCATATTTGAAACATGTTTTAGAGGTTAGAAATTTTATCTTCCATGTCATTTTTTAATTGCTTATTATTTTTTGATCATGGCAAGTGAGAAATATTTATTTTATTTTCTCTCTATCAAACTAAAAGTCTTGTGGGTGCTGGAGCCGCGGAGCGCGCATGTATGTATGAGGCATTGGATGGAAAGTGGCGTAACTATTTCTTTTTTTTTAAATAATAAGATTAAGTCATTTCCGTGAACTTGAAACCATAACCTGTTGGATGGCAACGTTGCGTATCTCAGAGTTACAAGACCAGGCCATAAGCCAAAAGATGGCAGCACAAAGAACCGATTTTGTCCGCTTTTTCTGTATCGATTCTAATAAAAGTTTCAATATCTCATAATGTCTCAAAACTGACTTACGCCACTTTGCCATCCAATGCCTCATATATACATGCGAGCTCCGGGGCTCCAACACCAACAAGACTTTTAGTTTGAAAGAGAGAAAATAAAATAAATATTTCTCACTTGCCATGATCAAAAAATAATAATCAATTAAAAAATTGACATGGAAGATAAAATTTCTAACCTCTAAAACATGTTTCAAATATGTTTGTGTAAAGGCAACCAAGTAACACACTCCCCTCTTCCTTGCCTGTCTCTGGCCTAGAGGGTTTCATGGAGTCGCGAAGATAACCGGAAGAGATAATTTTAATTAGAATCTAATACCGGAAAATATTTTTAAATATTGTTTAGAATCTTGTTCTGATAGGCATATTTTTATTTTTATACATGCTGTGAAGAACAACAAAAAATAGGTCTACTAAATATTCTCAACGGGTGCAGAGTTGTTTAGAAACCAATTTAAATGAAAGAGGTACGATGTTAAACTAATGAGAACTCCATATTGAAATAACAGAGATGTACAAATACTAAACCTGCATATTGAAATATAATTAAAATTGAAAGCTAATGAGATACCTAAGCATAGTGTGATTTCACTAGTGCGGCAATATCCGGTTCAATCTTCGTGACGCACATTATCAAGTCATTTGAAATACTCAATAACTTTTTAACAACTGTCCAGGTTTTTTAAAGCAAAACTAGAAATCATCTTATTTTTTATCATATGACCCAAAATTAAGGGAGTTATGAAGTTTAAAAATTTTCAAACGGCCTCCATTTTGAAACAGTATGACGGATCGGATTCGATATTTGGAATATGAAAGAACTGACCAAATTTGGTTTTAATCCATTCGTTTTTAGGGAAGTTACTGTATCCACTATATACCAGAAATTGATTCTATTATTATAGAAAATAAGTGGATATCGTGAGATCTCCGTAATAGGTCATTAAAAAAAAAAACATACAACCTTATTACAAACCAGAAATTATAAAGGGGTCGCTAGCAAGTGGAAGTGATAAAATGGTGTCGTGATTAAGAGTTAAGTTGAGAACCACTCAAATATACCATAATAATCTAATCATTCGCCTAAAAATTTTCAAATGTCGATTTGATATACTTGCCTTCCATTTCTGCTAACGGGATCGGTAAATGTTTCTTCTAATATGTAAGGCATGTTGCTGAAGAAAATTTAGCTTCCAGCTGTGTTCTCTGATGTTACTTTGTACCAACACACAAAACGATAGTTGTCTGATTCGTAAAGTTTCTTGGTTTGTCCTAACAGTGAACTAGAGTGCTTCGTGAATGGAATGACAGTTATAAGAGCTTTGGCCGTGTGACGCAGGTCGATTACAACCAACAGTTGATTGAGGAGGCTACTTGACTGATTACAACACCTTTAAATTTCTTTGAAAAAAGTCATGATCTTGTTATTATATAGATGGACTCTTGTCCCCACTCGAAAGAACAAAAAGAAGTATATATGTATTTTTTTTTTACTTTTATTTATATCTTTCTTCCTACTTTATAAAATGTCAAATTAATTAAAAAGACGTTAAGTTACGACATCTATATTATCAATTAATAAGAACCACTTGCTAAATTTTAATATACCTACAGAATATACAGAAAACAGCTCTTCAAGTATTGTTTTGCCATATTTTCCCTTTGATCAGGAACAATTGTGTAATCTATTTTGGCGACAAATTCGATTAATTGTTGTTCTGGGCACTCTCATAAGCTTTGTTTATTGAAGTTTAGCGCCCCCTTTCAGTACCGAGACTGTATGAGATGAGCCGGAACCACCGTAATTCATTCAAAAATACCCTCCTGTTGGGAATCAAACCCATGACCCCGTGAACTTAAGAGGCTTGGGCTAACCATCAGACCAGCGGTAAAGAGACTCCTATACTTCTGGAAAGAATTCATTTTTAGTTTTCTTTGTACTGCTTAGCTAACGATGTTGAGCTATTCTGAAATGCTGTTTATATATGAGGTAGGGCGTCTAGTTCAACGCCCCGGCCAAGTAAGTTTGCGGTGGACAACATGCTGATGGCAATGGACGTGAAGCAGCATGACTCTATCAGGAGCGTTTTTCTAACAGATGCCAACCATCATACAGGATGTTTGCTGCAATTTATCGGCCTGTGTATGAAACAAGGACCGTACTATCTCTCATGTGGATCAGGCCTGTAGCCAGCCCAAAAATGTATTGAGCCCGGTAGAAGTTAGGATGGGGTCCGATCCAACCATATTATGGTTCATTTGCAAGCCTATCGTGAAAATTTTAGGAGGCCAGCAAAAGTTTAGGTGGGAGCTCCCCCTAGTCCCCCGTGGATACGGGCCTGATGTGGATACTGGTCGACTCCACGGTATACGAACACCTCTTATGGACCAACATTTGTTAGAAGTTGTGGACAATGAGTCAGGGAACTTTGCCGTGAAATTCATGTTAGTCAGATGACTGTGTAGCGTGCGTTACATGAAAATTTCTTGTGCCTATAACACCATCAAAGGGTACAAGAACTGACAAAAGCAAATTTCCAATCAATTAAAGTATTCCGCCAGTGGTTCATTTAACAAACCACTACCATCATGCTGTTTCAGGCTTTAGTACTGTTCATTGACGAGGCCACGTTTCGAAGTAATGGCATCGTTAGCATGCATAACATATACGTGGGCAGATGCATATCCCCATGGTACGGTTGTCACTCATCACCAACACCAATTTGGACTCAATGTATGATGTGGTATTATCCATGATATCCGAAGACTGAATGGAGCACAATATTTGACCTTTCTGCAGGATGCATTGCCCGATGGAAAATGTCCCTCTAGCGATTTTTGCAGCATGTGGTATATGCATAATGGTGGTACAACAATTTCCCAAAACGTTAGATCGGGCGAGCCGCAGAAAGTAACGCCTTCTTTGGGGCCATGAACATTCACTTGTTGGTAGTTTCATTGAGATATGAGTATAAGGATTTATTTATTTACTGATAAATTTATCTGATTAGGCATACAGAACAGGGTGAACTGAGTATGATATGTAATATACAGCAATGAAATGAAGTGCAGGTATCAGAACACAAGGATATACGATGTTAGTTGTGACGATGGAGTTACGTAATCTTCCGCTCTTGGGCTACTCAAAGCGGGTTTAGACACTTGGAGCCCTGTTAATGAAATTGTGTGCAATGGATGATTGATCGGGTTTTGAATTGGATTGAAATTTCAACTCAGCTGGACCCTAGTGCTATTTTCTAAAATTCAACTCAAACCTTACAACCGTTAATAACATCAATATCATTTTTATACATTTAGAAAAATATAGAAATTGAAGGGGTCAGTGCAATAAATGTGGTCTAATCCCAAAAAAATGAAAATGAGGTTTGCTTACATCTTTTGTCATTTAAGTTGAGTTGTCTTCCCAGTATTTAGGTTAGTCAAAATTCAGATCGTAAAGGTATGTTTGGAGTTGCTAATTTCTTTCCTGAAACGAAATTCCTTTTTATATAATCGCAATAATGATCTAACCACCAAACAACCAATGAGGCATCAGCATCAGTGTCATGTGTTACAAGAGAAAAACCCAGAACCAAATGTTGATGGTGATGCAAGTGTTGAAACAGAGGAAAGAAACTTAATAAGAACAAGAAATTGTAGAACGGAAAAAGATTACTAGGGTATTTCCATATTAGTCTTCGCAAAATTCTGAATATAGCAACACAACACAAAACATAACAAAAGTTATTATAAGTGCTATGCCGATAATTGTATATTTTACGTTGCGTTGACGTACACCGTGACGGAATGAGACCCAAAAGTGTTGATTAGGGTTACTTTAACAGGAAAGAAATATCGACTACAAAAATATGTCTATCTCCTGCTGAGAAAGTAAAATTGATAAGCTGTACTAAAACCGGAAAGAAAAACAAAAATTAATCTAACTGAAATGCAACCGGCTGATTTTGTAAGTGCAAAATCTTTAACTGCAAAGATAACTAATGGCAAATGCACTGGAGATAAAAATCTCCTGATTGACTCGCACTATAGTGATAAGTTTTGTTTCTCATGAACATTCATGGAAGAATAGGACAAAGCATTCCTCAAAATGAACTCATTATATGAATCTTGTTAAATATCAGATTAAGCGTTCCGAGAATATATTATCATCTCTCTGTATTAAAACCAAAAGTGATTAAAATCCACTGCAACTTCTGGCTTCAATATTAATTGAAAAAATATCACGACTTAGAAACCAAACCCCTTCACGTGGTATACACACGGCACTGTTACTTGTATTTTTCTGCGCTAATAACATTGTATCTATACTAAATACTGCTAAATATTGCTTAAGTAGCTATTATTTCTCTTTGTTTTTACGTTTAAATAGTGATTACAACACATTCGTTCTAAATGAATGTCTTCAATTCGATTATGATTTCATTGGTTTAGATGACGGACTAAGAACGGACGTAGATAGTCTAAACCATTGGTTAGTTTACGAGTATTAATTAGTGTTTTGTGTACTCTAGAAAATTACACAAAAAATGTAATACAGTATTTTTCTTTTATTTCTGAACTATTAGGTGCTTGAATTAATTCTCGCTGTTGATGAACAGAGGGCAGTAGTTGTGTTATTGCAGCATAAGTTATGACAGGATAAATATTTGGAAGTGCAATCCGTGGGCTATCAGAGCATTTTTTGGTCTTCGAGTGAAGTGGAAAGAACATTTGTTTTCAGTGTCTTAAACATGACGGGCTTTGTGCCTGAAAAACAACATTTGCGGGAAGCGCTACTCTTCTGCTTTCATCTTAAGAAATCTGCTGCAGAAAGTTATCGTTTGCTAGTGGAGGCGTATGGAGACCATGCTCTATCGGAAACAACGGCTAGAGAGTGGTTTCGACGATTCAAGAACAATGATTTCGACTTGAGCAACAAAGTGCGTCCTGGTCAGCCGAAAAAGTTTGAAGATGTAGACTTAGAGGCACTACTGAAAGAAGATTCATCCCAGACGTTTAAACAGTTGTCTCAAACTCTAAGGGCGGTATTTAGAGACAATTCGTTAATGAAGGGCTAGACACGGACTAGTTAGTGGCATGCTAGCTTTATACTAAGAAATGTGTACTTTTTGGTATTCAGAGTCTACTTTGAATACAACTAAAAAGTTAATTTGGGTATGATTAACTAATATAACATGAATGCATCGGGTAAGAAAAATAAATGCGCCAACTACGGAAAACAAGATGTGCGCATGCGTAGTCTGTAAACATGAAAATACATGAATCCGAAATCTGAAATGTGTTGCACAGGCTAAACCGTGGCTAAAAGGGTACTCTCTGCTCTAGATTAATTAGTCACATGTGATTAACTTCGTCAACTACTACGTCCTAATCAGAGACTCTGAATACACTTTTGATAACCATCCTTTAGTCAAACTCGTAGTAGATCATTAATCAGACTTCAAATCGACTCTGCATAAGGCCCTAAATGTTGATGAATCAACTGTTAGTAAGTATTTAAAATCCATCTGAATGAGCCAGAAAGTGGGAAACTGGGTGCTACATGAATTACCGGAAAGAGATATTGCGAAACGTTTAACCATTTGTGAAGTGCTGCTTCAAAGACATAAACGGAAGTCGTTTTTGCATCGCATTGTAACCGGTGACGAAAAATGGATTCGTTACGACAATCCCAAGCGCAGAAAATCATGGGTGAGGCCAGGAGAACCATCAACATTCAACGCCAAAACAGGACATTCGTGGAAAGAAAATCATGCTATGCATTTGGTGGGATCAAGTTGGTGTGGTTTATTATGAGCTGCTTCCACCGGGTCAAACGATGAATGTTGATCGTTACCGAATACAATTACTGCATCTGAATCAAGCACTTAAAGAAAAACAACCGGAATATGCCCAGAGACACGACAAAGTAATTCTGCTCCATGACAATGCTAGACCACGTGTTGCAAATGTAGTGAAAGAAACCTTAGAGGGATTGCGATGGGATGTCTTACCCCACTCGCCATATTCACCAGACGTAGCCCCTTACGACTACCATTTGTTTCGATCCATGCAGCATGACCTTTTTGACCAACACTTCGGAACTGTCGAAGATATCCAAAACTGGCTCTATGGGTGGATTGCCTCAAAGGAACCCGCATTTTTCTATCTTTGAATACATTTCTTACACGGAAAGTGGGAAAATTTTGTAGCTGCCGAGGGACAGTACTTCCACTAGAAGATATTGTTCTGTTCTTGTGGAATGACATTTTATCATTCGTATATATATATATATATATATATATATATATATATATATATATATATATATATATATAAACCGCGGGAATTAATTCTAGCACCCAATAGTTTGAAAGCAAAAATAGATATGGGACTGACAAACACTTAAGGCACAAATCTGCAAGTCTTAAGTTACGACAAACATGCTAATGTCAGATTGTTTTACATAAATAATTTGAAAGCAACTGAGCTTAGTATGTAAAAAGTAGGTGTCCCCAGCTTTTGCACTATCGTACACAATCAGCCTGCACCCAGAAATGTTTCCTGGGAGAACTGCAAAGTATTTTTTGATCTAGGTCCAGTATGACTTTGTAATATTAAACATGTTTTATTGTGCACCCGAAAGGACGATGAATAATAGGTCTAGGGTCTATAATTACTGCCACCTATATTTCAAAAAAAAAAAATAGAACTAGAATATTTTTTCAACTAAAGGGAGTACAGATTTTTCGTACAATCAAATCTTTAGCCCACATCAATCATTTCTCTGTTAAACAAATATAGTTCTGTTAAGAAAGTCTACATTAGTCATGTTACGAAATTTTGGAGGAAGGGTTCCCGTGGGTATGCCCCTGTATATAATCATCACACTTGGTGAGTTGTGATGCTCTACATTCAATGTCAAAACATAGCTATCTCATGGCTATATGGTTAGCATAAGACCGAAGTTCGATTCCCGGCGTTAGCTCATAGAGCTCGGATTCCACATTAAGCTGTAGACTCATGCCTTACACAGTGACGGTAATGAGAGGATGTTAAACTGAAAACTAACCAATTAATATCTCGTGTAAACGAAACTTCTAGTCTACCTAGGTATATACCTGGCACTGCATACCAATGGCGTACACAGAATTTCAGCAAGAGTGTGTTAAAACGTCCGAGTTTATATTGCATATATTACTAACAGAATACCCTCTCTTCACATGGAGAGAATACTTTTCATTTTGAACATAAAGGGGCACCAAAATTGTCACCAATCAACTCAGGGACCCCAAAAGCTATGAATTCCATACTAATATTGTAATGTAAAAAATCGTTATGTTATTTCAAAGACATGCCTATGTGTGAACACGATTGTGTTAAAATATAACACAAACAAGTGGTTAGAACAACTCACTGTCCACTTGGAGTTGTGTGTCAAATGCCGGTAGTTGAAATGACACACAACCTGTGTGTTAAATTAACACAAGTGTAGAATCTTCGGTGTTGTTTTCTGCGTGATTGCCAAATATGTTGGGCATATAATTATAAAGGCTTATGAATTGAAGATACAGACAAACACAGTAGAAAGAAATACTTAAACAAATCCAGGTATACGCAAAATTTCATCTCCCACATTTGATGCATTTATTGCTTCTTTTTCTAAGCGATTGTGTACTAGAAGTAACAAACACATCAACTTTATTAAATGGCAACTGTCGCCGATCATTTGAAAGTCAATATGGAAGAACTATAAAATAAAGTAAATAGACAGTCGTCATTTTGTTATAAAATTAGGTCTACATGGCGAGCAGATTTTATCTCGTCGAATATACGCGGCTTAAAGGAGCACTCTGATTAGCCAAATTCAAAGACCTCAACAATTTACCCCTCTACAAGCGACGTTTTCTTCATCGCCTCCGTGGCCAGGTCGGAAGAGCACGCGGCTAGTGATCGAAAGGTTGGTGTTTCGTATCCTCCCCGCCAGTGGAGTATTTTTTTTTTTTTACGTGTTTAAAGTTTTTTTAGACTCAGCATAATGTAAACACATTACGCATAGAGGTTATTTAACATATTTTGAGGGAGTAATTTTGTGGTTCATTAACGCTTACGGCACGGCTCAACACCGGTTGTGTGTTAAAGACGTAGCACACTCCCTGAGTTAAACGCCAACACCGCGGGGTATGTGTTGAAGTAACACCGCATAGTGGTAGTCACGTTGGAACCACTGCCCTGTGTTAAAATTGAGTTGAATTAACACAACCACTTTTTACTGTGCGGTCATTTTCAATTATTTTTACATGTCAGTATGCCCTGTTAGGAGTACTAATAGTGGCTGAATTTGAATTTAAAAGGCATCGAAAGTGCGACTGTTCATCTCAGCGACTGCGAAAACTATGGATTGAATACTAATTTCGGTCATTTTCGATCCCCCTCCCCCACGTAGCAGCGTCAAGGTGAAATGATAAAAACCACCCCAGGCTCGAACCTCATCTATGTTGAAAATTTGATCGAGATCGGTCGGGTAGTTCAAAAGTTATTAAGCTACAAACATAATTTTCATTTATATATATAGCTGCCTAAAAGTGTGTTATTACTTATGTATCTTAAATAATGCATCCACACGTCAGTATTTTTTTTTTATAACTAATAAAGCTTGACTTCGAAAGGTTAAGTACCCAGCTCGTCTTTCTTCTCAGAAGTTCGAGACGAAATATTTACTTGAACTGTTTCATCTTGAATTTCACAAAGCGTATCTCGTCTCGAAAACGAGACGAGACTAGAGACATGTCTCGTCTCGTTTGCATCAATAGTTCCGATCGATATACGAAATTTGGTTGAGATCAATTAAATTGTTTGGAAGAATATGGAAAACCGAAAAGTACTTTTCGAGGAAGATTGAAGCTGCAATAATTGTTGCGATGTATCTAAGAAACATTAGATGGTCACTTGTATGTACAAACAGGGTAGAAGAACCTGTATTAGGGCGGATTTTCATGCAAGAGTCCGTTGCTTGCGATTTCTATGTGTAGCTAACAGAAAGTTGTGTTATAGACGTAAGTACTGTTCTATACGTAGAACAGTACTTAAACAACTTTCTCAATTGGTATTCAGCCACATCGCAATCAAAGAACGTAACAGACGCTTGCATGAAAATTCATCTTTAGTGAATGAAAGTTAAATGTATTACGTAGATGACGAGACTATTTTTTTCTTGATTATCCTTGTTATTCTGTCTGGGAAATCAATCATCTCCGAGAACTTATGACCGTATATTAATTTATCATCTAGAAGATAATTCATATTCGCTTGTAAATAGAATACTTATCATATATTGCAACACGAAAATAGCATAATATATAATAATAATCAATATCTAAGTACGTGCAGGCATGTTGCAATCATTCACAATAAACATTAAAGTACTTGTCGTCCAAAGGTGTAAAAGCAATCCTTCCAAGTACTACCCATACATCATACGCAGACAGTTTTATTACCACTGAATCCATCCAATTCATATATTTATTAACTTATTTAATTTTTACTTAGCAAGGGAAATCCAACTTTAGGTTATTTACCCATAGAATCCTTGTTTGCGTGAAATATACTAAAAAAAAGGTACAAGACATTACAAATTCTGTAATACTTTAGCGTTTAACGAAAAAAAAAATGTTCAAAGATCAGCCATATGCTAATCATAAGATCTTACTGAACAGAGGAAAATGATATACGTCACTGTGAAAGTTCATGCGTAGGTTTCAAAAAGATTCAGAAAAATTAATAATTTTGGAAAGCTAAAAATTGAAATGAAATCTTTGAGTTTTACGTTCCACAGTTATGACGGTTAGGTTAAAGGAGACGGTGACTATGAGAAATGAATGAAATGGTGGAATGAAGAAAGTAGGAGGAAACGGGAGAACCCCGAGAAAACCCACGAGCACGGTGTTTGTCCACCACAAAGTCCACATGGGATCGAACCAGGAACTCCAAGCACCGGAGGTGAACGCTCTACCACTGAGCCACCGCGCCCCCCAAGCTAAAAATTGATGCTGAACGAGAAGTATGCAATGTATTAAGAACACTGATGCATACTGTTATGAAGCTCTTCATTATGAAGCAGCAAAAACAAAGCATGTGGTATGGTCAACGAGATAAACCTCAAAATCATGATTTGGGTTATACTTTTGCTCTATAGATAGTCCTGAGTATATATCGAGTCTTGAGAGCACAAAATGTCATATATTCAGTTGGCTATTTTTTTTTTTTTTTTTCAGGAGATTGTTTCGAAGTTTCAAAATATTGGCAAAAATCAGGATCGTGACTGAAATAGTTGAATATTGGGGATTAAATTAAACATGTTATTGGCTTTTTGATACATGCTAGCATATATCAAGCTATCTAAATAGTTGACAAAGTTAATATTGAGAAAATTTGGACATTATGGCATTTGTGATCTCAAGACTCGATATATCTTTAAGCTCGGAAGCACTACCCATCACAGCACAATGCTCACTCTATAAAGAGAAAACATGAAAAAGTAGATTTTATTTTTAGCTTAAAAAGCGTACTAACAATTACAATTGGAAAAATTATGCGCTGCTATATCGTACTTAATATATAATAATGGAACTGGATTTTAGGTATCAGTGCAAGGAAGAAAAAGGAAAGAGACAAAACTTGAGGTGGTGATTTCTCTTTTCGAAATGGTTGATGCTATGCCAGATCAAAAAGAGTTACCTCTCACAAGAGGATGCTCCCTTCAGAAGAACAGAACTCATCTGCACCCCAGTTACCCTAGCAGACATCTGCTACGTGAAATACAAATTGTTAACAGGGTTGCCAGCAACATCTGAAATTAAATACCATACAGAGTTCTACACATTATTCGAGAAATCGAAATCCAGCTTATGCAATAATGATCTACATCGATCCCACTATATTTTATACACACCTAGAATCTAGAGACGGTACAACAAAAGACTGAAAATACGAGGTGTTTTAAAAATAATTTTGTACTTTTAAGTCCAGCTCCCATACCAATTAGGACACAAAAACCGGAAGTGACCTTAGAGAAATCGAAATCAAAGTTATGCAATAATGATCTACATCAACCCCACTATAATTTATACCCACCTAGAATCTAGGGACGGTACTACAAAAGACCGAAAATACGAGGTGTTTTAAAAATAATTTTGTACTTTTAAGTCCAGCTCCCATACCAATTAGGACACAAAAACCGGAAGTGACCTTATAGAAAACGAAATCAAATTTATGCAATAATGATCTACATCGATCCCGCTGCAATTGACACTCACTCAGAATCTAGGGACGGTACTACAAAAGACCGAAAATACGAGGTGTTTTAAAAATAATTTTGTACTTTTAAGTCCAGCTCCCATACCAATTAGGACACAAAAACCGGAAGTGACCTTAGAGAAATCGAAATCCAAGTTATGCAATAATGATCAACATCAATCCCACTATAATTTATACCCACCTAGAATCTAGGGACGGTACAACAAAAGACCGAAAATACGAGGTGTTTTAAAAAATAATTTTGTACTTTTAGCTCCAGCTCCCATACCAATTAGGACACAAAAACCGGAAGTGACCTTAGAGAAATCGAAATCCAAGTTATGCAATAATGATCAACATCAATCCCACTATAATTTATACCCACCTAGAATCTAGGGACGGTACAACAAAAGACCGAAAATACGAGGTGTTTTAAAAAATAATTTTGTACTTTTAGCTCCAGCTCTCATACCAATTAGGACACAAAAACCGGAAATGACCTTATACAAATCGAAATCAAATTTATGCAATAATGATCTACATCGATCCCGCTGCAATTGACACTCACTCAGAATCTAGGGACGGTACTACAAAAGACCGAAAATACGAGGTGTTTTAAAAAATAATTTTGTACTTTTAAGTCCAGCTCCCATTCCAATTAGGACACAAAAACCGGAAGTGACCTTATACAAATCGAAATTAAAGTTAGCCAATAATGATCTACATCGATCCCACTATAATTTATACCCACCGGGAATCTAGGGACGGTACTACAAAAGACCGAAAATACGAGGTGTTTTAAAAAATAATTTTGTACTTTTAGCTCCAGCTCCCATACCAATTAGGACACAAAAACCGGAAGTGACCTTATAGAAAACGAAATCAAAGCTCTGCAATAATGATCTACATCAACCCCACTATAATTTATACCCACCGGGAATCTAGGGACGGTACTACAAAAGACCGAAAATATGAGGTGTTTTAAAAATAATTTTGTACTTTTAAGTCCAGCTCCCATACCAATTAGGACACAAAAACCGGAAGTGACCTTATAGAAATCGAAATCAAATTTATGCAATAATGATCTACATCGATCCCGCTGCAATTGACACGCACTCAGAATCTAGGGACGGTACTACAAAAGACCGAAAATACGAGGTGTTTTAAAAATAATTTTGTACTTTTAAGTCCAGCTCCCATACCAATTAGGACACAAAAACCGGAAGTGACCTTAGAGAAATCGAAATCAAATTTATGCAAAAATGATCTACATCGATCCCGCTGCAATTGACACTCACTCAGAATCTAGGGACGGTACTACAAAAGACCCTAAAATACGAGGTGTTTTAAAAATAATTTTGTACTTTTAAGTCCAGCTCCCATACCAATTAGGACACAAAAACCGGAAGTGACCTTACAGAAATCGAAATCCAAGTTATGCAATAATGATCAACATCAATCCCACTATAATTTATACCCACCTAGAATCTAGGGACGGTACAACAAAAGACCGAAAATACGAGGTGTTTTAAAAAATAATTTTGTACTTTTAGCTCCAGCTCTCATACCAATTAGGACACAAAAACCGGAAGTGACCTTATACAAATCGAAATCAAATTTATGCAATAATGGTCTACATCGATCCCGCTGCAATTGACACTCACTCAGAATCTAGGGACGGTACTACAAAAGACCGAAAATACGAGGTGTTTTAAAAAATAATTTTGTACTTTTAAGTCCAGCTCCCATTCCAATTAGGACACAAAAACCGGAAGTGACCTTATACAAATCGAAATTAAAGTTAGCCAATAATGATCTACATCGATCCCACTATAATTTATACCCACCGGGAATCTAGGGACGGTACTACAAAAGACCGAAAATACGAGGTGTTTTAAAAATAATTTTGTACTTTTAAGTCCAGCTCCCATACCAATTAGGACACAAAAACCGGAAGTGACCTTATACAAATCGAAATCCAAGTTATGCAATAATGATCAACATCAATCCCACTATAATTTATACCCACCTAGAATCTAGGGACGGTACAACAAAAGACCGAAAATACGAGGTGTTTTAAAAAATAATTTTGTACTTTTAGCTCCAGCTCCCATACCAATTAGGACACAAAAACCGGAAGTGACCTTATAGAAAACGAAATCCAAGCTATGCAATAATGATCTACATCAACCCCACTATAATTTATACCCACCTAGAATCTAGGGACGGTACAACAAAAGACCGAAAATACGAGGTGTTTTAAAAATAATTTTGTACTTTTAAGTCCAGCTCCCATACCAATTAGGACACAAAAACCGGAAGTGACCTTAGAGAAATCGAAATCAAATTTATGCAATAATGATCTACATCGATCCCGCTGCAATCGACACTCACTCAGAATCTAGGGACGGTACTACAAAAGACCGAAAATACGAGGTGTTTTAAAAAATAATTTTGTACTTTTAAGTCCAGCTCCCATTCCAATTAGGACACAAAAACCGGAAGTGACCTTATACAAATCGAAATTAAAGTTAGCCAATAATGATCTACATCGATCCCACTATAATTTATACCCACCGGGAATCTAGGGACGGTACTACAAAAGACCGAAAATACGAGGTGTTTTAAAAAATAATTTTGTACTTTTAGCTCCAGCTCCCATACCAATTAGGACACAAAAACCGGAAGTGACCTTATAGAAATCGAAATCAAATTTATGCAATAATGATCTACATCGATCCCGCTGCAATTGACACGCACTCAGAATGTAGGGACGGTACTACAAAAGACCGAAAATACGACGTGTTTTAAAAATAATTTTGTACTTTTAAGTCCAGCTCCCATACCAATTAGGACACAAAAACCGGAAGTGACCTTAGAGAAATCGAAATCAAATTTATGCAATAATGATCTACATCGATCCCGCTGCAATTGACACTCACTCAGAATCTAGGGACGGTACTACAAAAGACCCTAAAATACGAGGTGTTTTAAAAATAATTTTGTACTTTTAAGTCCAGCTCCCATACCAATTAGGACACAAAAACCGGAAGTGACCTTAGAGAAATCGAAATCCAAGTTATGCAATAATGATCAACATCAATCCCACTAAAATTTATACCCACCTAGAATCTTGGGACGGTACAACAAAGACCGAAAATACGAGGTGTTTTAAAAAATAATTTTGTACTTTTAGCTCCAGCTCCCATACCAATTAGGACACAAAAACCGTATGTGTCCTTACAGAAATCGAAATCCAAGTTATGCAATAATGATCAACATCAATCCCACTATAATTTATACCCACCTAGAATCTAGGGACGGTACAATAAAAGACCGAAAATACGAGGTGTTTTAAAAAATAATTTTGTACTTTTAGCTCCAGCTCCCATACCAATTAGGACACAAAAACCGGAAGTGACCTTACAGAAATCGAAATCAAATTTATGCAATAATGATCTACATCGATCCCGCTGCAATTGACACTCACTCAGAATCTAGGGACGGTACTACAAAAGACCGAAAATACGAGGTGTTTTAAAAAATAATTTTGTACTTTTAAGTCCAGCTCCCATTCCAATTAGGACACAAAAACCGGAAGTGACCTTATACAAATCGAAATTAAAGTTAGCCAATAATGATCTACATCGATCCCACTATAATTTTTACCCACCGGGAATCTAGGGACGGTACTACAAAAGACCGAAAATACGAGGTGTTTTAAAAAATAATTTTGTACTTTTAAGTCCAGCTCCCATACCAATTAGGACACAAAAACCGGAAGTGACCTTATAGAAAACGAAATCAAATCTCTGCAATAATGATCTACATCGATCCCGCTGCAATTGACACTCACTCAGAATCTAGGGACGGTACTACAAAAGACCGAAAATACGAGGTGTTTTAAAAATAATTTTGTACTTTTAAGTCCAGCTCCCATACCAATTAGGACTCAAAAACCGGAAGTGACCTTAGAGAAATCGAAATCCAAGTTATGCAATAATGATCAACATCAATCCCACTATAATTTATACCCACCTAGAATCTAGGGACGGTACAACAAAAGACCGAAAATACGAGGTGTTTTAAAAAATAATTTTGTACTTTTAGCTCCTGCTCCCATACCAATTAGGACACAAAAACCGGAAGTGACCTTACAGAAATCGAAATCAAATTTATGCAATAATGATCTACATCGATCCCGCTGCAATTGACACTCACTCAGAATCTAGGGACGGTACTACAAAAGACCGAAAATACGAGGTGTTTTAAAAAATAATTTTGTACTTTTAAGTCCAGCTCCCATTCCAATTAGGACACAAAAACCGGAAGTGACCTTATACAAATCGAAATTAAAGTTAGCCAATAATGATCTACATCGATCCCACTATAATTTATACCCACCGGGAATCTAGGGACGGTACTACAAAAGACCGAAAATACGAGGTGTTTTAAAAATAATTTTGTACTTTTAAGTCCAGCTCCCATACCAATTAGGACACAAAAACCGGAAGTGACCTTATAGAAATCGAAATCAAATTTATGCAATAATGATCTACATCGATCCCGCTGCAATTGACACGCACTCGGAATCTAGGGACGGTACTACAAAAGACCGAAAATACGAGGTGTTTTAAAAATAATTTTGTACTTTTAAGTCCAGCTCCCATACCAATTAGGACACAAAAACCGGAAGTGACCTTAGAGAAATTGAAATCCAAGTTATGCAATAATGATCAACATCAATCCCACTATAATTTATACCCACCTAGAATCTAGGGACGGTACAACAAAAGACCGAAAATACGAGGTGTTTTAAAAAATAATTTTGTACTTTTAGCTCCAGCTCCCATACCAATTAGGACAGAAAAACCGGAAGTGACCTTAGAGAAATCGAAATCCAAGTTATGCAATAATGATCAACATCAATCCCACTATAATTTATACCCACCTAGAATCTAGGGACGGTACTACAAAAGACCGGAAATCCAAGGTGTTTTAAAAAATTATTTTGTACTTTTAAGTCCAGCTCCCATTCCAATTAGAACACAAAAACCGGAAGTGACCTTAGAGAAATCGAAATTAAAGTTAGCCAATAATGATCTACATCGATCCCACTATAATTTATACCCACCGGGAATCTAGGGACGGTACTACAAAAGACTGAAAATACGAGGTGTTTTAAAAATAATTTTGTACTTTTAGGTCCAGCTCCCATACCAATTAGGACACAAAAACCGGAAGTGACCTTATAGAAATCGAAATCAAAGTTATGCAATCCTGCTTCCATACCAATTAAGACACAAACACTGGAAGTTACCTTATAGAAATGGAAATCGAAATTATGCAGTAATGACCTACAGAGACTCCACTTACAGAGTTGGCGTGGGTCAATGAAAACTTGACCCACGACCCAGTGAACCACCACCCATCGTGACCCACTCTGACCCACCACCCGCCATCAACCACTCTCATCCACTGTGACCTACTCTGACTCACCAAAATCTCGTCATCAACTTTTACATACAGTATAATCCACGGCCCTTCTACTGACTAAAGAGTTTACACTTGTAACAAAAGAAGACTGAAATTGTCACTAATCGGAGTTTGAATTTTTACGGTCAATCGCTCAAGCACCACTCTGTTACAATAAAGGTGGATCTGACCTTTACGATATAAAATGGTAAAGTGTTTGTCAATGAGGAAATTGAAGCACTTCGAGGAGGGGGGAAATTAGTGTGTGCCTACTTGTACTAAGATAGTATTCTTGCGAGTGTTAATTTCTAAATGCATTGCGAAAGAAACTTCTATTCGCAGAAAAATACTTCTGTACAATATGGAAAAGGTTATGATTTCTCAGTTCACAGTATTTTTCTCCAAAAGACTTGAAATATCAGTTTTCCATAGCGTATAAAGATGCTCGGGTACTGTCTGTAATAGCATCTCCATAAAGTATGCTCATAATTGTAATTTGTGTAATCACTAAAACATCACGTTAAATTTAAGTTACAAATATGCATTATTGCAATTATTATGAATATTTATTCAAAGTAGTTTACCTTCTAGTTTATGAAAAGGAAAGAAGAGACTTATTAAAAATTAGGTACAAAGTTAAAAAAATACTAGGGATGGGTACGAGCGAGTTCGAGCGAGTTTTCTTTGAAACTCGACTCGACTCGAAACATACATCTTTCAGCTCGACTCGAAAACTTTCCTCCAACTCGACTCGAATTTGTTTCGAGTCGAGTCGAGCCAAAACGAGCCAATTCGAACCAGTTCCTGTGTGTAGTTCTAAATACTCTTTTCAAGTATCCTACATAGACAATAATTATTATCAATGATACTACTACAACACATTATTATTATTATTATTATTATTATTATTATTATTATTATTATTATTATTATTATTATTATTATTATTATTATTATTATTATTATTATTATTATTATTATTATTATTATAACATCATGTAAAAATATGAAGTGGTTTGTATCTGAATACTAAAAACTAGTTGACTGCCAATCTCGGTAGTCGTGATGTCTAAGAGGCAAGGACTTCGTTCACAAGGTTCCGGTTTTATATTTCGTAGGAGGGTGATGGTAGGCATGGGGTCATACGTTTATAGGACCTTCCAAATTAATTGCCCTAAGACATAAAGTACATTCCCAGGAAAAGTGGATTCCTTGGCATCTCTACCAGAAGCTGGTAGACCTCGGATTAGCTTAATTTCCTGCGTAATGATTGAAAACAGTATAGTATTACACAATGAAAATTCTCTTCGGTGCTAGCGGTTCCGGTTTTGCTTCCCGCTTGGTGCACTCGGTCGAAAATGTGTAAGAAGCTTTTTTAGGCCAATCATCCTGAATTAGGTTTTTCTCATTTACAGCAGCCCAATGCCGGGGTGGTACTTAACTTATAGGTCCCAGGCCGCTTCCTTCCTTCCTTCCCCAATCCTTTCTTTCTTCCCTTTCCCCGGATACTGTGCTCGTCGAGGCATGTGATCCCTCAAACGTGATGGGCTAAATGGCCATAGATGGCGAAAGCGCAGAAATTTAAAATCCATCCACAGTGAAAATTATAGCACCTTTTCTGTTCCTAACTGTTCCCTCTCCCTTATCCTAAAAGCTTAGATAGCAGAACACACTTTCAATAAAAGAACGTTTTATTGTTTAAAGAGACCTAATGTCATGTGGACTGTTGTTCTGCGCTCCCCTCCCTACTTCCACAACACGCACTGATTGAAATTTCATCGAGAAGCATTCAAAAGGCTGATAGGTCTAGATCATGACAAATCTATTAGACGAGATTTCTTTGCGTAAGACAATTGGAAGTTACCTTCTAATTTCAGAACTATAATTTGTGATGCTTATGATCTTCACTTAAAACTTCAATGGTATCTCCCTCGAAAAAACTGGGGATGCGAAGAGTCACCTAGGGCAACCACTATTTCGGGGCAAAATTTGGGAAACTGAAATGAAATACACTTCTAGTGTCCTTTTGTGTCATATAGAATAGTTTTTTCTCATATTATTCTAGATATTCTTACATCCTTAGTCCTGAAAAAGATTAGCTCACGCATTCCACAGGATCTATTGAAATATTCAATATTTTAATGTTCGTGGCAAACGCAACGTATTATTACCACAAAAATATTATAGGCATGTCCTTTGGACAAATCACCTAGGTGGATCGCAGTGGCTCAGTGGCAGAGCGTTCACCTCTGGTGCATGGGGTCCTTCGATCGATCCCAGCTCGTGCCAAGTGAACTTTGTGGTGGACAAACACTGTGTGCGTGAATTTTTTTGGTGTTCTCCCGTTTCCTCCCACTTTCTTCATTCCACGATTTCTTTCATTCCTCATTAACACCGTCTTCTTTAGCCTAGTTGGCATAATCGAGGAACGTAAAACTTAAATATTTAATTTCATTTTCTTTCAAATCAGCTAGGCCGCTACTTAGACAAGCTTATATAAGTATTTTCTTCCGCATCTTTCTGTTGACTTTTTGTGGCCCAAGTCTCTCACTATCTAGAAGTTTGGAGGTTTTACCGCTTCAAACAAACGTACAGGACACAAAAAAGAAAGAACATTTTGTTCGATTTGCCGACGGTAGATTCACAAAATACGAAACATGAGTAAATACATTGTTCCAAACAGCATGTTGTAAATCATAACCAGTCGGTCTCCAGAGAAAATGTTTATTTTTTCCCTCCCAACTGGAAAAGACTCAGAAACACAGATGAAGTATAACCGCTATTTGCAGATGCGGATATAACAGGTTGCAGGTAGTAATCTACACCCCCAACACCCCCCTAACACCCCTCCAAATTTCTTTACACACACCCCTGGATGGAAAAGGAATGCTCCTCCAAATCCAATTGTATCAATCAGTATCACATATCTTATTTATTACATCAAGTTAAAAAAGGTTTAGCATTTAGGAAAGAAGGCAATATTCTTATTTATTTATTTCATTTCAAAATACGAAGCGACCTCGTTCTCCTGTACGGCTTCGAGAACCACATGACTTCATTGTTTCGGGCAGTGTTTCGATCGAAACAATTGACAAAACAGACCGCTGATATCTACCCTTCTGAGCTCCGCGGTCGTTTCCGAGAAAAGAGATTGATGGACAGATGCAGATGACTGAAATTGGCAACGTCTTGAGGGGTCACTCACCTACCTCCTCCTCAATAAGGGAAAATGTGACAATATAGTAATAAGCCTACACCAGAATCAGTTGGTAAGTGCTACTCTGCAACAGATCGCAATCAGAGGGGGGCTAGAGAGGGCCTGGCCCTCCCTAAATTTTTCATGTCCCATCCAGACCGCAATACAAAATGCACAATTTAGATATCTGTAAGAGAATTTTTAATGACTTGGACCCTCCTAACATATTCATGGCCCCCCAAAGATGTGTGGCTGGTTTCGAGCCTGCTCTGCAAGTGGTGTATCAACGGACGGACGTTAGAAGGCTGTAGTCTGAGAAGGCTGTTATATATATTTAGACTGAGTCTAGTGTTATGCAGGAACGCATTTGGCGCTAGCTTAATGTTTTGTAAAGTATATTTTTATTCACGTAAATTCATTGAGTGGATTAGGCCTCATAGCAAGCCAAGAAATTCGGAAATAGGCCAGAACCGGTTTCACTTGCTCAGAAGCTTTTTACATCTGCTAAGTCTGCTTAACGTAACTACAAAGCATACTTTGAAAACCTAAGAAAGGAGGAAGCTCTAAAAGAAATAGTAAAGAAACAAAACAACAAACAAAGAGAGAGGTGACGGAGAAATTGACAAAGGAAAAAAGGGTCATGATGAGATTTTGGTCACTTTTTCGTGTGTTTTTTGGCCATTTTTGATCACTTTTCAACTATTTACAAGAGACCAGACCACTATGAGCTCTGGGATTATTAAAATTAGGGTATATTAAAGAAGAAAAAACAGAAAGATACAAAATATTTGTAAGTTGAAAACCTGTATTTCTGGAAAACAACTAAATCAATTAATAATTTTCTTATGAAAGATATTCAGAGCGAAAAACGTAGCCAGGAAGGGGCAGGAACGGAGATTAAGAGGTCAAATAATATTAAGAGGTTAACAATTAACGTTAACAACAGGGTTAGAATATTAAAATAATGAAATTGGAACTATGTACAGTATTAATTACTACACAAATGTGATTTCAGCATGGGACGAGGGAATTTTTTCCCAATTAATATTTTGGAATAAATCACCCACTAAAACTTACTGAGAGTGAATAAATTGAATTAATAGCAGAACTTTGCAAAATAATTACAATAATTCGTATGTAATCAATTCACATGTAATTACTGGGTAAAATAGTGCAGTATAATTCCTACAGTGAAACCTCTCTTAACGGGCATCTTTCAGTAGTGTATGTCTTCATAAGAGGACAAACTTTCTTATTCTTCCATGCCATAAATATGTGTGGTGTGGTGTTATGAGAGACAACCCTTCCTTTTAGGGACACCTCTCATATACGGACAAATAATCGGTTCCACTGATGTCCGTTTTGAGAGGTTACATTGTATTACTTAGTTTAATAATAATAATAAATGCCCAAATGTGTGAACTTACTTTATTGAACCTACCACTGCGAAGAGCTGATATTATTATTATTATTATTATTATTATTATTATTATTATTATTATTATTATTATTATTAGTAGTAGTAGTAGTAGTAGTAGTAGTAGTATAGTTGTAGTATTGCAATAATTGCGTAACAAAATATACTGTTTTCTTGTTTGAGTTTGTTTAAAAATTATATCACTATCTGAGAGCACACCCCCCTTTTATTTTGAACACCACCCCCAAGTAAAAATTTCTGGCGTACTTACTGACAGGTTGCCAGATCTACCTATTTATTTTTAGATCTAACGTATGTTATATACGTCCATTTGTATGTGAGATCCTGGCCGCCTATATTGTTTCATACGAAAAGTACGTATAGATGGACCGTTTTCAGTTATAAGTCTGGTGTAAGTTAGGTTCAAAAACTACAGGAATTACGCATGTAACCTACCTTTTTAAGTACGCTACCTACATTTTCTTCTTAGTGTAGCTAACAAGAAATTTATTGAGTTGGAAATTTACACCTGATTGTACAAGAACTTAGTTTGTAATAGTCTTTCTCATATCCGAACCAAGAATTTCTTTAAACTAGGGCCCAGATACAAGATCCATTGATCCAGATATACAGTCAATTCAATAAAAGCGACATCTGACTTCTAGTGAACAAACTCGATCCATATGATCATGTTGAATCATCTATGCCGACTCTAATAGTGCAATTGGTTTAAATGGGTCGGCTCACGACTCGTTCACCACAGAGCCGATCTCAAAAAAATCGTTTGCATGTCATTTCTACTGAGCCGATGTCTCACCTCAAGCGATCCGGCTCGAGCTGATCTCTCACCAGAGCCGAACCAAACCGAGCTGATGGCTCATCCCAACCGAGCCATCGGCTCACTTGAGCCAAGTTGGTGGCTCACCCCAACCAAGTCGGCTCGAGCCTTCGCTCAATTGAGCCGAGTCGATGGCTCATCCCAACCAAACCGGCTTAAGCTATCGGTTCAATTGAGCCGTACCGATAGATCATCCCAACCGAGCCTGGATTGAGTTGTTCTCTCAGTTGAAACGATAGGCTGGACTTGAAATTGAAAAATTATTTCTTAAGACATCTTGTATTTTCGGTCTGTTGTAGTACCGTCCCTAGATTCTAGGTGGGTACAAATTATAGTTGGATCGATGTAGATTATTATTACATAACTTGGATTTCGATTTTTATAAGGTCACTTTCGGTTTTTTGTATCTTCATTGGTATGGGAGCTGGACTTGAAATTGAAAAAATATTTTTTAAGACACCTCGTATTTTCGGTACGTTGTAGTACCGTCCCTAGATTCTAGGTGGGTATAAATTATAGTCGGATCGATGTAGATTATTATTGCATAACTTGGATTTCGATTTCTATAAGGTCACTTCCGGTTTTTTGTGTCTTCATTGGTATGGGAGCTGGACTTGTAATTGAAAAAAATATTTTTTAAGACACCTCGTATTTTCGGTACGTTGTAGTACCGTCCCTAGATTCTAGGTGGGTATAAATTATAGTCGGATCAATGTAGAATATTATTGCATAACTTGAATTTCGATTTCTATAAGGTCACTTCCGGTTTTTTGTGTCTTCATTGGTATGGGAGCTGGACTTGAATTTGAAAAATATTCTTTTAAAACACCTCGTATTTTCGGTCTGTTGTAGTACCGTCCCTAGATTCTAGGTGGGTATAAATTATAGTTGGGTCAATGTATATTATTATTGCATAACTTGCATATCGATTTTTCTAAGGTCACTTCCGGTTTTTGTGTCTTAATTGGTATGGGAGCTGGACTTGAAAGTACAAAATTATTTTTTTAAAATACCTCGTATTTTTGGTCTTTTGTAGTACTGTCCCTAGATTCTAGGTGGGTATAAATTATAGTTGAGTCAATGTAAATTATTATTGCATAACTTGCATTTCGATTTTTCTAAGGTCACTTCCGGTTTTTGTGTCTTAATTGGTATGGGAGCTGGACCTAAATCTACTAAATTAATTTTTAGAACACCTCGTATTTTCGGTCTTTTGTTGTACCGTCCCTAGATTCTAGGTGGGTATGAATTATAGTTGGATCGATGTAGATTATTATTGCATAACTTGGATTTCGAATTTTATAAGGTCACTTCCGGTTTTTTTGCCTTCATTGGTATGAAGCTGAACATGAAAGTGAAAAATATATTTTTTTAAGACACCTCGTATTTTCGGTCTATTGTAGTACCGTCCCTAGATTCTGGTTGGGTATAAATTATAGTAGGATCGATGTCGATCATTACTGCATAACTTCGATTTCGATTTCTGTAAGGTCACTTCCGGTTTTTATGCCTTGATTGGTATGGGAGCTATACTTGAAAGTTAAAAATTCTTCTTTAAAACACCTCGTATTTTCGGTCTTTTGTAGTACCGTCCCTAGATTCTAGGTGGGTATAAATTATAGTTGAGTCAATGTAGACTATTATTGCATAACTTGCATATCGATTTTTCTAAGGTCACTTCCGGTTTTTGTGTCTTAATTTGTATGGGAGCTGGACTTGAAAGTTAAAAATTATTTTTTTAAATACCTCGTATTTTCGGTCTTTTGTAGTACTGTCCCTAGATTCTAGGTGGGTATAAATTATAGTTGGGTCGATGTAGATTATTATTGCATAACTTGGATTTCGAATTTTATAAGGTCACTTCCGGTTTTTTTGCCTTCACTGGTATGGAGCTGGACATGAAAATGAAAAATATATTTTTTTAAGACACCTCGTACTTTCGGTATATTGTAGTCCTGTCCCTAGATTCTGGTTGGGTATAAATTATAGTTGGATCGATGTAGATCATTACTGCATAACTTGGATTTCGATTTCTGTAAGGTCACTTCCGGTTTTTATGCCTTGATTGGTATGGGAGCTATACTTGAATGTTAAAAATTATTCTTTAAAACACCTCGTATTTTCGGTCTGTTGTAGTACCGTCCCTAGATTCTAGGTGGGTATAAATTATAGTTGGATCGATGTAGATGATTATTGCATTACTTGGATTTCGAATTTTATAAGGTCACTTCCGGTTTTTTTGCCTTCATTGGTATGAAGGTGAACATGAAAGTGAAAAATATATTTTTTTAAGACACCTCGTATTTTCGGTCTATATTAGTACCGTCCCTAGATTCTGGTTGGGTATAAATTATATTAGGATCGATGTAGATCATTACTGCATAACTTCGATTTCGATTTCTGTAAGGTCACTTCCGGTTTTTATGCCTTGATTGGTATGGGAGCTATACTTGAAAGTTAAAAATTATTCTTTAAAACACCTCGTATTTTCGGTCTTTTGTAGTACCGTCCCTAGATTCTAGGTGGGTATAAATTATAGTTGAGTCAATGTAGACTATTATTGCATAACTTGCATATCGATTTTTCTAAGGTCACTTCCGGTTTTTGTGTCTTAATTTGTATGGGAGCTGGACTTGAAAGTTAAAAATTATTTTTTTAAATACCTCGTATTTTCGGTCTTTTGTAGTACTGTCCCTAGATTCTAGGTGGGTATAAATTATAGTGGGGTTGATGTAGATCATTATTGCATAACTTTGATTTCGATTTCTGTAAGGTCACTTCCGGTTTTTGTGTCCTAATTGGTATGGGAGCTGGACCTAAAAGTACAAAATTATTTTTAAAACACCTCGTATTTTCGGTCTTTTGTATTACCGTCCCTAGATTCTAGATGGGTATAATATATAGTTGGATCGATGTAGATTATGATTGCATTACTTGGATTTCGAATTTTATAAGGTCACTTCCGGTTTTTGTGTCTTAATTTGTATGGGAGCTGGACTTGAAAGTTAAAGATTATTTTTTAAAACACCTCGTGATTTCGATCTGTTGTAGTACCGTCCCTAGTTTCTAGGTGGGTATAAATTATAGTTGGATCGATGTAGATTATTATTGCATAACTTGGATTTCGATTTTTATAAGGTCACTTCCGGGTTTTGTACAGTATCTTCATTGGTATGGGAGCTGAACTTGAAATTGAAAAATTATTTTTTAAGACACCTCGTATTTTCGGTCTTTTGTAGTACCGTCCCTAGATTCTAGGTGGGTATAAATTATAGTTGGGTCGATGTAGATTATTATTGCATAACTTGGATTTCGAATTTTATAAGGTCACTTCCGGTTTTTTTGCCTTCACTGGTATGGAGCTGGACATGAAAATGAAAAATATATTTTTTTAAGACACCTCGTATTTTCGGTCTATTGTAGTCCCGTCCCTAGATTCTGGTTGGGTATAAATTATAGTTGGATCGATGTAGATCATTACTGCATAACTTGGATTTCGATTTCTGTAAGGTCACTTCCGGTTTTTATGCCTTGATTGGTATGGGAGCTATACTTGAATGTTAAAAATTATTCTTTAAAACACCTCGTATTTTCGGTCTTTTGTAGTACCGTCCCTAGATTCTAGGTGGGTATAAATTATAGTTGGATTGATGTAGATGATTATTGCATTACTTGGATTTCGATTTCTGTAAGGTCACTTTCGCTTTTTGTGTTTTAATTGGAATGGGGACTGGACTTGAAAGTGCAAAATTATTATTTAAAACACCTCGTATTTTCGGTCTTTTGTATTACCGTCCCTAGATTCTACATGGGTATAATATATAGTTGGATCGATGTAGATTATTATTGCATTACTTGGATTTTGATTTCTGTAAGGTAACTTCCGGTTTTTGTGTCTTAATTTGTATGGGAGCTGGACTTGAAAGTTAAAGATTATTTTTTAAAACACCTCGTGATTTCGGTCTGTTGTAGTACCGTCCCTAGTTTCTAGGTGGGTATAAATTATAGTTGGATCGATGTAGATTATTATTGCATAACTTGGATTTCGATTTTTATAAGGTCACTTCCGGGTTTTGTACAGTATCTTCATTGGTATGAGAGCTGGACTTGAAATTGAAAAATTATTTTTTAAGACACCTCGTATTTTCGGTCTTTTGTAGTACCGTCCCTAGATTCTAGGTGGGTATAAATTATAGTGGGGTTGATGTAGATCATTATTGCATAACTTTGATTTCGATTTCTGTAAGGTCACTTCCGGTTTTTGTGTCCTAATTGGTATGGGAGCTGGACCTAAAAGTACAAAATTATTTTTAAAACACCTCGTATTTTCGGTCTTTTGTATTACCGTCCCTAGATTCTAGGTGGGTATAAATTATAGTTGGATCGATGTAGATTATTATTGCATAACTTGCATTTCGATTTTTCTAAGGTCACTTCTGGTTTTTGTGTCTTAATTTGTATGGGAGCTGGACTTTAAAGTTAAAAATTATTTTTTTAAATACCTCGTATTTTCGGTCTTTTGTATTACCGTCCCTAGATTCTAGGTGGGTATAAATTATAGTTGAGTCAATGTAGACTATTATTGCATAACTTGGATTTCGAATTTTCTAAGGTCACTTCCGGTTTTTGTGTCTTAATTTGTATGGGAGCTGGACTTGAAAGTAAAAAAATATTTTTTTAAATACCTCGTATTTTCGGTCTTTTGTAGTACCGTCCCTAGATTCTAGGTTGGTATAAATTATAGTTGAGTCGATGTAGATTATTATTGCATAACTCGGATTTCGAATTTTCTAAGGTCACTTCGGGTTTTTGTGTTTTAATTGGTATGGGAGCTGGACTTGAAAGTGCAAAATTATTCTTTAAAACACCTCGTATTTTCGGTCTGTTGTAGTACCGTCCCTAGATTCTGGGTGGGTATAAATTATAGTTGGATCGATGTAAATTATTATGTATGTATGGTATGAAACTGAGCAATGTATGGTATGAAATTTCGTATGTTGCTGGCAACCCTGTTAACATTTTGTATTTAAGGTAGCATATGTCTGCTAGGGTAACCAGGGTCTCATCTGCTGCCATGAAGGACCGGATCATGAAAGTATCCAGACCATTATAAAATGGCCAGTTTCTGTTCTCCCCATGGTTACAAACCCTGCATACCAATAGTAACTTACATAAGCCATCCACAAAACATCACAACACTCTCTCTAGAATAGACTCAATACTCATATCAGTACACAAGGCGACATGTATAGCACATACACCAAATTACATCCAACAGTAAAAACAATGCAAAAGAAGAAAACTAAAATAAAACAAAAGAACATAACCGCAACGATCAAGAAGAAAAATAAATCCCAATACACAGACATAACAAACTAACCGTTACCACAATCAGCAATCTTCATTAGAAGAATATTCTTCCATGGACACATGACAACCAGTGGTGTCATTCAAATTATTTTTATGATTAATATAGTAAGTTAAATGAATGTAATTATTTGTTGTAGAAATGACTCGTTATTTTATTAACGGAAAAGTCGTTGTGATTTTATATTAGATCATGTATGTTGTGTATTCTGCGTAATCATATATGAATGTTTGTTATCATATGGTGAAGAGAGTCGTTTGGTAACAACTAGGGATATGTCAGTATGTTTGCAGATATTTTATAAAAGAATATGTTTGAATGAAGCCTGCGAATGTATTTGTATATTTGTATTGGCAGGTTAAACAGTAGTATTTGTTGAATAACAGATTGAAAATTACTATTGAAGTGGGTGGTTCATTTAAGACTACTGGATCCATTGTGATAGGTTTAGTGGACTATATGTATAAAGGCATAAACACTTCAGTTTTTCTGTGGAAGTCTAGTTGGGTTGTTCCCAAGGGTGCCCCGGCCCGGGCCCCCCGATAGCTCATGTGGGCCTCCCTATTGTATTTATGAATATACAATATTTGGCATAATTTGAATGCAATTTGTCTTAAAATCCTTACATATATACCTTCTACATCTGAATGCCCCCCCAAAAAAATTTACAGAGAAATCGCCCCCCTTGGTTGTTCCTGAATTTCTTTCGGTGAGACAACCACAATAAATATACTAATAAAATTTGTTATAACACTATTATTAATGTTATAATATAATATTAATGACGAGTATAATAATAATAATAATAATAATAATAATAATAATAATAATAATAATAATAATAATAATAATAATAATATGATTTTATCAGCTTTTAATTTTGTCTGCTAGATTACTATTTATTTAATTTATTTATTTATTTATTTATTTATTTATTTATTTATTTATTTATACAAATGGTACTATAGTGCGTCCAATAAGAGAAGGTCTCTGACAGCTAGCAATGACATTGCCACTACTCGCGTGTCAAGGTTTTTTTCGGTGCAACTGTAGTGGCAATTTAATTAATGGTATATGACAAAGTGATCGTGGTTGGTAACACTGGTATCAAAGTAGGGGCTGCAATGTCCCACCGCATGTGCTAAGAAACGTCAGAGACCACCTCTTGTTGACCGTGCTATAGTATGATTGCCAGGATTAACTATATTGACACTTTGTTGAAAAAACTCACCAAATGTTGAAAAAATCTAAATTAAAGACGGAAGCACCAATGTAGTTATTGTTTAGAATACTCGGAAGGTTTCTTTCTTCTTAGCGCGACATGATGCATCCGCACAGAGTATATTCGCTTTTCTGTCAGGAAACTAAACACTTGTGACATAAAGAACAGTACGTGTACAATGACACAATGATATTTTCATTAATGAAATGCTGAAGAAACTTAGTGTTATCTCTGAATAGCGGTATGCCTTAAATTGCCTCTTTAGAGGGTGGAGAGGGAAAATATATATACTGGATACTAAAGAAAATAATAGAAAATTAAATATTAACACCCGTTCAGCCGGTTTTCAAAGAACCTCAATAATTTTGAAAACCGGCTGAATGGCTCCATGACAATGTCTATGCTCAAACATACAACACCAAGTAAAATTGACGGAACATCACACCACTGCGAGCAACCACACGAAGAGAAAAGAAAGCTAATCGCAAGACATCAAAACCATGAAGAAAATAGGACCAAAGGTTAACTAACGACGTCTCGCATCAATCATCTCCTCCATGCAGTAAGTAGACTAAAGTATATGTCTCTCTGTGTGTGTCGTGCTTTCTATTTATATGGAAATATATTTACACAGAGATGTGTAATTGTGTAGATAGAAGAGGAAAAAGGGTAAATTAGAGGATAGGAAAGAACGAGAAGAGTTTAGCTATGGAAACGGAAATATCGTTATATTCGTTGAAAAATTGTATGAGATTTTTGTTTATTTTTCTCATTCATCTTTTCGTAAAATACTCCACAAAATCTTTCATTTCTTTGGAAACCATGTTTTCACTGTCCTTCCACACATCCAATTCTACAGTGTGTCCGTAAAGTTGCGCAACCCAAATTTTGATTGTGTATATCTTTTGATCTAAGAATGATAAAGACCTGAAACTTGAAACAAAATATAAGCATGTTCTATGTAGATATTTTCGAGATCATGACCAATGCTGGAACTTGTAACGTTTTTGTGTAGTAATGAAAGAAACTAGCGAAAGTGTGAAAATACAACTGTACAAAATTAAGAAAATCAATATCAGTTGCAGAAAACTGGTTTCCTGCTGGTAAATTCCTTTTTATATGTACAGTATGCATCAACATTTATCCATTGATGCGAAACTGTGAAAAGGTTGTTGCAGTGTTGATATATAAAAAGGTTATTTAATGAAAGTCCGTAAAGTGGGTGTTTTTTGACAGAAACGCGGCCCCTGGCAACACTGTTGTCGTATAATTACTGCAATAAGTGTGTTTTAGGTTATTAATGATAAGCAATGAGAATTTGCACATAATTGATAACATGATTTTTTATTTAAAAATTTGCGATATCATTAATTAATGCGATAAATTTGTATTTTGCAAAACGACCTAACATGAGTATTATATGCAAAACGACATTGTCCTAACATGAGTATTTTGTTTTAGGACCACTTCCTAAAGCAAGAATAGGATTTAAGTACAAACTAGTAATATTTCAAGTATTTTTTTCCTGTTTCTTTTTCCTTTTCTTTTTTCTTCCCGACTTTTGTTCCCCTTACTTCGGCTCCCGGAGCCATCGCCCCGCTCGCCTCCCCCCACAGCATGGCATTGTTTACTTCCTCCAACAGAGAAGTATTTCTCCAATTACTGGAGGTTAATTAATTAATAGTATCCATTAAGTTATATTATTTTATAATCAAAACCTACTAGGAATAGTGGAACGTACAGTAATTTCCTTTTCTATTCTACAAATAGTATAATTCAACATCTCATTTTTTTACACCATGTTTACATGGTAGATATACCTCCATACATATAGGAGCCCGGGGTTCTATTTCCGGTGAGAGAACCCTGAAATTTGAATGCGTTGTGGTGGTTAGGATTCCACTTTAAACTCTAGGTCTATTTCTTATAGTCTCGGTGTTGAAAACAGGACGGTATACTCCAACAAGCAGACAATAAATGTTATTGCTTCCGAAAAAAAAAAAAAAAAAAAAAACATATGAAGTGCACTGAGGAAATATTCCTTTAGAGAGGTACTTGGGTACTACGCTGTCTCCTTGAGTGCTCTTCTCTGCGAAGAAAGGTGAAGGCAAAGGGTGAAAGTAACTGCGTACACTGTTATAGCTATTCATTTTCCTTGTCTTAAGAATATTGATTCCACACTTACTTAAATATTATCTTTGGAGTCTTCAAGGAAATTGCAATGAAAATACACGTGTAAACAGTCCATAAATAACAATTGTATAAGTACTTAAGTCCTTATCTTTCAAGGAATAATTTCTAAGACTGTTATCTGAGCGTTTCTTTTAAATATATTTCTTTTATTTATTTACAAATTTATTGATGTTCGGCTGATAAGAGGTTCAACTTGTTATGTTTATCCTACTTTGTATGACACCTTTTTAAACATAAGTTGGATTCTAATAATTGATTCTATTCTCTTATCTTAATTTGTATCCAATAGCACAGCATAACAGTGGTGTAGGAAATAGTGCCTGGAATTCTCTTCCCCCGCCATACACACAACTACAATATGAGGTATTTTAGCTAACGCTTTTGTAACTATATACCTAGGTATATGAACCAGATTTTATTTGCTTATTTAATTCTTTGATATATACCGCCCCATCGCGCCCGACGCTTGTAGACCCAAATCAGTCGCAGGTAAGAGTAGAGCAAATTGAGGGAATAGGGGCACCTAAGAATGACAGAAGATTTTAAAGCTATTTTGCGATCTATGTAGCTCAAACTTTCAGAAAATACTATGAAGTCCCTCCTGTTCATACAAAGAGTGAGAAAAATTTCGTAATTGCACTAGGACAAAATAATAGACAAACCAGTCGCGAATGTACTGTGTCCTGTGATCGTTTAGAATGTTTAAAACAATTGCTGAACCCGCCGACTGTGAGATTTCTTCTCTTATCCTGTTTTTGGATTCAAGGAACGTTACACCGGCCGAAATTTATGGTCAAATTGTAGACTTACGTTGAAAATGCAATGAGTGATGAAATAGTGCGAAAGTGGGTGAGGCAATTAAATGAAGGTCGGACAATTGTCCATAATGAACCACGAAGTGGGCTGCCTTATTTTGTGGAAGTGGATGAGAAAATTCCTGAGAATAGACGGTGCACAATGACAATGCTTTCACATGAATTTCCTCAAGTTTCCAGAACAGTTTTTCACGAGATTTTTACCGACCGCTTAGGTTATGGTTGTCTTCACTGGCAGGATGTTTCTTTAAGGAAGGTTCGCACAAGTTGGTCACTCGCTGACAAGTGTTTGAACATTGTCGAAATTATGCCGAAAAGTAGTTTGTCTGCTCTTTCATGTAAAAATAAATTTGGTGTGAACAAACCTATTTTAGTGTATTTCTTTTCAAAACGGCATTTACATTTCATATTATTGCTTAGGTGCTTATATTTATTAATTTTTATATAAAATTTAGTGTCTTTTCATATGATTTTTAAAAACATTTCATATTATTGCTTAGGTGCTTATATTTATTAATTTTTATATAAAATTTAGTGTCTTTTCATATGATTTTTAAAAATATTTTTACCTCCAATTTAACTAGATAGTAACATTACTTCTAGAAGCGGCTTTCAATGCTTTGTTTGGAGAAACTCTTTCCCATTTTTTTCTGAACTTTTCTTCGAGCGGATTTTCATGCAAGCGTTCATTGCTTCCGATTTCTATGTGTTGTCAACAGAAAGTCGTGTTACACGTAGAACTATACTTAACCTCTTCACAGATATGGCATCAAATGATGCCACATATTTATCGGGAAAATAATCCATTTTTTTTTCACGAAGAGTGCGAACTGAAGATAAGTAAAAATAATATTCTAAAGCACTTGTTTTTACTTACCTTCAGTTCGCACTCAGCTTCGTGAAAAAAAGAAAATTCGGATTATTTTCCCGATAAATATGAGGCATCATTTGATGCCATATCCGTGAAGAGGTTAAACAACTTTCTCAATTGGATATTCATCCACATCACAAACAAAGAACGCAACGAATGCTAGTATTAAAATCTGTGTTTCTTCTCTCTCATCCGTATATTCATATATTAGCGCCAGTCATTTTAGCTCCAGAGGATATTTTCAAGGAGACTTACTTGGACTAAGTTAGGTCCTGTAAGAGAAGGGATTTGTTTTCGGCGTCTTGCGTAAACTAAGTTAGGTCCTCCGAGGGAAGATAGATTGGAGAAATCTTCTTTTGAGAGTTAAAAAATGCACATAGTCAGTGCTGAGTACTAGATAGGGAATTAGACTCTCTTTTAGACGAGGGAAATTGGATATATTAAGTCCGGAAGTGCTACATTCCTTATGTACTTGAATATGGCACGCAGCTTTAGTAATGTTTACACTAGGTATCCTTTGGTTCATCATATTTTGTTAAATTGACATTTCCTACTTGGTGAGGGCTCAGTTGCCCACTTTTGTTAGATTCCTAGCCATTCCTGGTGATGAGCAGGCGTATACTGTGACAAAAGAGGTAGCTCTTCATGGTGTTGCACTCGTGACACCCATCCCTTGCACTGATCTTTACCCGATGTTCACTTCTCGTTTCCTCCAACAATTGCAGTCGGAATGGGATCTTGCACATGCCAACAAATTGCATGCCATTAAACACGCCTCGGAGTCTGAACCTCTAGTTCCCGACAGTTAAGTCGAAAAGAAATAGTTTTAACTCGACTGCGTATTGGTCACAGTCATTTAAAGCATGAAAATATTTTACGTGGAATTTCCATAGAATGTGTTTTTTTGTATGTGGGGGACCTCAGACCCTCCTATCTATTTGTTATCTTCTTGTCGCTTGCACCCTCTGGGTTGGCATCGACAACGTTATAAGCTTCCGGAAGACCTACACTTGCTGCTTGGTGACGACACACGTTTTCTTCACGAACTGGTACTAGAAAATATTTTTTTTTAAGAGCACAAGGTTTTGCATGCCATTTAATTTTAACTCGTGTGTAGATGTTTTTTCTTGTATTTTAGTTAACTTATTCCTAATTTTAGTATTGTAGCTTTAGTCTTTGGTTTATTTTTATGATTAAGTCAGGCCTTAGTATGGGTGCAAAAAAGATCCCGACATCAACTCTCAGTAATAGTAATTCCCTAAATGATAGGAAATTTTAGAGTAACGCAAAGTTAATCTAGGCTGTTTATAACCGGATGGAATTAAGATTCAATTGTTCCAATAGTGATGAACACAATAGGAATTTTATATAGTTTCAATTCACAGTACTGGGTTCAGTCCCCTGACGTAGATTCTTTGTGGGCTACTGACAGATCATACCAAAGTACAAACATAAATGCATATTCGGAAACATAATATAAAGTGCTTTCATATATGACATTACATCCATATATAAATGAAATACGTAAGTATTTTAATGAGATGTACCTTAATAATGTCCTGCCATCTGCTCTTATAAGTCTTCCTAATGATCTTTTTCCTTTGGGTTTCCACTTAAAACTTTGAAAGTGTTTCTACTTTCTTCCATTCTGGCTACATGATCTACCCACGTGAGTGTCCTAGATTTAATGACCCTAACAATTGTTGTAAGTCTTTTCGGGCTATCTCCAGTTGAAGATATTGAGATCCGACTTTTCGAATGCAGACATCGTTTTCGAAACGTCGGATGTCAACACCTTAACCGGGCTGGTAGCCCAAGACTTACTAAAATCACGTCACCAGAAAAAATTCAATTCTTTCGACCCTAACAATATAAACAGTATAAATTGCGCAGTTCCACGTTATGTAGTTTTCCTCATTCCCAATTCCCGTCTCTCTTGGTCCAAATATTGGCCTCAGAATTTTATTATTTTTAGATAGCTTCGTTCAACATTCTTCCCTCAAAGTAAGCGACCATGTTTCATAATTATATAGGAACCAAGACCAGTTTTCTCTTTTAAATAATAACTAAATTAATCCATTCCTGACTTCAACTAAACTTGAATTTTTAAAATGATTTTATCTACCAAGACACGGGGATTTTGAGGTTAAATATGAATATACTTAATTTAGGCAAGTGAATGTATTTTATGAAATATGGTGATTAAAGTTTGGATACATGCGTTCTTTCTGAGTTAGGCGTACTATTAACAGTATTGAGATCTACAGCTAGTTACTTGGTACAAGTATGACATAATATCTGCATAGTGATCTGGCAGTAATTTCAGATATCACATTTCCTTCTATTGTACATTATAGAGATAAGTGTATCATTGAGGCACATCAGGGCATCACACTATCATTTAATGTATACTCATGACCAAAATTATTGTCGCATGTCTATAAATACGCATGTCTATAAATAATTTGATAACAAATTCGCCCGGTATTTCTTACAATGTTAGTTAGTGTATAATAAGCAAAGACATGTATGTGGCAAATTTCATGTCAAAAGTGCAGTAACTAAGAACAATAAAAAGAAAATAAAACTTTCTTGTCAATTTAGCAACATTTTGTTTTATTTATTCTAATTTTCGTATTTATAATACAGTACTTATACTATGAAATTTACCACTCATATACATTTCTCGATTATATACACAGAGTATTAAAAGTACCCTGTAAAATCATTACCTAATTATATTCTTACAAGAAGACAGTTAGAGATATGCGACAATCATTTTGGACATGAGTGTACTTCGCCCTCCCTGTATTTATAATGCGATCCAACATCTATAACTGTTACTTCATTAGGTATCGAAAATTCAGATTTTGAAATCTTCATTTACAGAAGAAAGACTATGAAACTTGTGAGACATGTATTATAAAATATTTTCCGTTATAAAATTAAACATTTCTACACTTCTTGTTTCCCTGTATGCAACGAAACAGAATGCATTAGAGTTTGGATCGAGCAGCCTGCACCACTTCTCTCCACCAAGATGGCCTCTGAGTGACAGTCGGATCCTCCATAATGACAGTTTCCAGATTTTTGTACACCTAAAAGTAAAAAGGGAAACACACTGTATATGATTCACATCTAAAATGTTCAGTTCCGTTGATAAACTGGTATTGTACTGTAGATTGTAGCATTGTTTTGGATACTTGTCGATTAGGCATGACATGACATTACAACTGAAATACGAAAAATATTCTTCATAAGGAAAAATTAAACTTAAAATAAATTATGAACATTAATAGTGTTTAACTTTTCACTCTATTCGTAGTTAATCCATACACTGTACTTAGTTAAATTGTTCGAAATTAATTCACACATCGCAGTTGCATTCGAAACAACAGAAAGAACATTTTTTAGTTTAACGTCCCACAATTACCCACCGAGGCTAAGGGAGACGGTGATGATGAGATGAATGATGATGGTAGAATGGTGAAAGTGAGAGGAAATGGAAGAATTCCGAGAAAACACATGTAGACACTGTTTGTCCACCATAAAACACACTTGGTGCGAGCTGCAATCAAACTAGCAACCTCACGAGTCGGAGTTTATCGCCCTACCACTGAGCCACCGCAGCTCTCAGAAACAACATATGAATGGCGAAGAAGCATATCCTTATCTTCAGTGGTGTATGCAGAAGTTAATCAAGTAAGTTCGTGATTCCAAGTACATATAACTTCAGGTGTTTATATGGATATCTTAATACGGTTTATATTTGCATAATATCTTGCTCAAGGGGGGCATTGAAACTACGAAGCTTCGCCCTTGCGTAAGCCGCTGATTATTTCACACTACATAGTTTAATCAGGAGTTGGGAGTGTGGCCTTTGTCAAATTATTACACGTTATTTGTAACACTGCTCGATAATAACATTGGTAGATGGGTGACACTATCGGACAATAGCAAGAAAAGATATAAGAATTTTGATTCTTGTTTAGTTTCAATTATAAAAAAAAATCCGTTACATTTCTATTACTATTATTATTATTATTATTATTTATGTATTCCAGTTCCAGTGAGAAATATTATTTAAAAATGTTGTAAGAGTAAGGAAAAACAGAAATGTTAAACGATATTTATTTTCAACGGTCCCAAATTGGGTTAGTGGCCAAGTGTCATATCATTAGTCGATGCTTAAGGGGCGCATTATGAATGTTCAATTTTCTTATCGAGTATCCTGTTTATGTTTCACGTTTATGATCCGTGGCCTGCGATGACGATAATGAACAAACAGAGAATTGAAGAAAGTGGAAACAAAATGGAGAACCTGAAAATATACCCACGGACATAGTGTTTGTTCACCACAAAGCCCACAGGCGCGAGGTGGAATTGAACCAGGTACCACACACACCAGAACTGAGTAGTTTGCCACTGAGCCATCATGCCCCTATTTTATTTTGTTTTATTATTTAATGGTTCTTAGCTTTATTCTTAATTTTAACTTCTTCAATTTCTGCTGAGGGGCAAGTTTATGCTAATGACCTTAATGGTGACGGTAACAAATAAACGCTCTGCTCACGTACCCATTTTATCCTAATCAACCAATCAATCAAGGAAGCTTTTAAAGGAAAGAATGATTATTCAGAGGTGCCGCGGTGCCTCAGTGCTGGAGCGTTTACCTCTGGTGCATGGGGTCTTTGGTTCGATCCCAGCTTGCGCCAAGTGAACTTTGTGGTGGACAAACATCGTGTGCGTGGGTTTCCTGGGGTTCTCCCGTTTCCTCCCACTTTCTTTATTCCACTATTTTCATTAATTTACCGTCTCCTTTAGCCTAGCCGGCATAAACGTCGGACGTAAAACGTAAAGATTTCATTTCACTAAAAGCTATGGGAAAGACGCTCACAAAATGCATTAATTCCTGTATACAGTGTTATGAAGCTGCCTTCCCTTAGTTTGTAGCGAAAAATTTAAGTTTTTACTGACGCAACTTCCCTCAAGAGCCGCCACTTCTTAGTATTAAAATCATAAAAATAAGATGCGAAAGGCTAATAGAGAGGACATCTTGAGAGGATTTGCTGCTCTTGGAAATTTATCCTGAACGGAACTTCGGTTAATCTTTATTTATTCTTCAAGTCATTAGGAGAATATAAAACTAATCCTTAGACCCACCTGTCCATTAGAATGTCCCAATGGGGAGTTGAGGAGGAAGTCTGGAGGAGCAATGGAGTCGACGACGGCCACAGCTTCTGGCTTCAACTGGGAACATAGCTGCAAAATCCCTTCTTTTAAGAGTTCTCCAGCTTCAGTGCCTGTTGCATAACCTCCTTCAAAGAAACAATTATAAAAAATATATATTTAATGTCTACGGGAGAACTAAATGACTGTAAGAAAAAGTTGTTTATTATGTAGTAGAAGAATACACTAGAATACTGCCTATTGGTTATTACACCATTCTTTACTCCAGTGATGGCCAATTTCTAACGCACTGCACGCCAGAACGAAATAAGAAACAAACTTGGGAACAATTTTTCGCTTTCCTTCCCGCCTCTCCTTTGCTGAATGTGCGTAAGCCATACATTTTCTGAATCTTTGTTACATTATCCAATCTGATTCTTGTTCCATATGTTTAGGACAATTAGAGCCTTAAGTATGATCATTAGGAAGTAACTATATGAAATTTGCATTTTTCTACATGGATTTATGATACACAGAAAGGGAAAAATCCGAAAACTGGGAATTATCCCCTTCAAAAAGAAGAATTAGACGGAAAGGACAAAATTAGTCTAGTTTTAGACGGAAGCATTTATCGTAGCATCTCTCGTTTCAGATGTCCTGCCAAAAATCTCGTATAATATTCTATGGCATCAAAAGTATATGGTTCCTTTACACGGTAGGATTTTGATAAGCATCTTGTCGTGATGTAGCAAACAAATCATTGAAGAAGAGTGCAATTATGACTCCGAAACTAATAACAGAGATTTCAGTCGTTATTTCTTCTAAAGCCCTTTGTCGCATATGCTTATTATGATACAAAGGACTTTTAACTTTGTACAAACAAGGATGCTCCTCATAATTTTCAATCAACATAATAATAGTATCCCTAGTCCAATTTATTTTTCTCCACTGCAATTCAATTTCCTACACAAAACAAAGAGCATGGATATTTGGCACAAAACCATTCGCTTCCTTTTAACACACCACGGCGCAGCAATCGGACCAAAAATGCTGAGGAAAATGCTACGAAATAGAGCAGGTTCTATCGACAAGAAATGCTATGGGATATGTCATGTCATGGGAGATGCTATAGTATTTGCTACTTTTCATGGTAGGATATCGATGATACGATTTTTGCTACGATAAATGCTTCCGTCTAAAACTAGCCTTACGTCACTTATAACAACGATTCAAAATCTATAGGCTATTTCTTGTAAACATGGACGTTTGAAATTTGGCACAAGGTAGGATTTGTAGTAGAAAGAAAGGGGAAAATTCGAAAACTCGAAATTTCCCTCTCCATGGAGAAAACTTAGGGAAGAAACGCAAAACGTACATATTGTCACATCACTTAAACAACGATTGAAAATTGAGACGAATGTACGGATTTTTTTGTACAAGTAAAGGGGAGAGCTTGAAAATTCGAAATTTCCCCTCCATGGAGAAAATATAGGGGAAAAATGTAAAAAAAAAATACATATTGTTACGTCACTTCTGGAAACGATTTAAAACCTACAGAGTACTTATAAACATGCAAACTGACAGAAATGAAAGGAAGTAAAGTGAAAAAAAAAATCCAAAGGTGAAGCATGAAGAAGCACGAAATAAATCACATAAAGGATTGTTATTGCTTTGCGAGGACGATTATAAACTTCTAGTAGGCAAACATGAAAAGGTTCATATGTGAGTCGCTCAGAAATACTAACCAAAACATATACAGTAGGATATTTCCTTGAAACAAAAAATTTGAAACTCCACACAAATGTAAGTATTTAGTATAAGAACAGATAAAACCTATAAAGAAAACGTCAAATTTATCAGTTTGTGAAGAATATTAGAAGTGCAGTTACGTTAGAATTGTATATTGGATCGCTGAGCTACTGTTACTGAAAACCAATAAAAACTTTTGAGGTACTTGCTAGAAAGAAGAGAATCTGGAATTTGACAGGGAAAAATAAGGATTGAATATTCAACACTGTTTGAGGACCATCTTTTGCTTCTACAGAAAATATTGTATTTACCATAAAGGCTGATTGAATAATAAGGGAATAAAGCTATGTTGAAATTTGTATTTAAACTGCACTTAATTCCAAGTATTTTCACCACTTCTACAAATACTCACTGCTATACTAATATACTGCTGTACAATAACTTCTGCTTCTGAAATATTCACAAATAAATACACCATATATATAAACACGGATAAAACTACATCAGGTAAAGTTCCACAAGACTAACAACACTACTTTCTATCCCAACAAAAATAACAATTCTGCGATGATGTAGGCAAAAACAAAAGTAAATAATAAAACAATAAAAAATGAAACATAAAAAAACATTAAAAGGAAATTATTAAAACGATTATCGAACAATCACAATCACTATTGATAATGTGAAAGAGGACTACTTAATTCACTAACTGCCGCTTTAGGTACTGGGAAAACCATTTTAAATGTTTTCAAAAAATAGTGATATCGTACCAAAAAACATAAATGTAAAAAAGAAACGGAGCCAATTGTCGTACCGTAATCAGTTTATTCGTCTAGGAAAAGAATTGAGATTTGAAAGGATGCAAAGTTCTATTGAAATTTGAAAATCGGAAAATGGAATATTCAATTTACAGTTAGTGATATGAACAAATTGCCAGGCGGAAACCTCTCGAGGCGATTCCGTATCGAACTTGTTTTCACCATTCAAACTGCCAAATTATATTTTCCAGTTTCTGGATTTCAACATAATATTGTAACAATTTTATGTTACTATCTTCAATTATTCTGGACAGTTAGTTACATATTTGCCTAAGTTCGTCAGAATATCTGATTATTGAACACCTTAAGAAGTAATTCACTCAATAAATGAGCAATGATAGAACATTAGAGATTTAAATTTATGTATTTTCCGAAGACTTTTCCACATTTTCCTTACATTTTTTCAATATTTCTTTCATTTAAATTGAGCATACATGCATTTACAATAACGTCTTTTTGGATTATCTCAACTGCCTAGAAATATGTCTGGTCACAAAAGCTAACAACATAAATGTACAGGTAACGATAACTGTAAAAGAAAACGATATCTTCCGTACCAGACCATTGTCCATAACAACATTTACATATTTATACAGATTGTCGTTATTATTATTTACATTTTACATTTTGGGATCGTTTCAGAATACTAACAAAGAAGCTTTCAATTCTGTTAAAGATAATGTTAAAAAGGACTGGAACCAATGAAACCTTCAAACTAGGAGTTTGGAAATCTGAAACGATGCCAAGGTCTATTAAAATCTGAAAATTAGAAAATTAAACTCGCAACTTTAGTGCTGAGAACAATTTCTATACAAAATTGCCCGGCAATGTGTTCTCAGCATTGAATTTGCAAATTTTATTTTCCGATTTCAACAGAATCGAATTCATCATTTCAGATCTCTATTCTTTTCCTGTGCAAACAAAGTAATAAAATAAGAGAATTTGGCTGCGTCTTTTCACATTTATATTTTTAGTGGGGTACTCTTTTTCTTCCGGATACCAGAGGTCGTAATTTGCGCTTAATTGAGAAACGGAGTCAAATTTTTTGTGTATAAAATTTGGTAATTCTGCATTTTCACAAAAAGTTACAAATCATAAATATTTCGACAGAATATTTTCAATTTTGCATGTACCGTAAGACGGGGTTACTTTGCACATCAGGTGTTACTTTGCACATCAGGTGTTACTTTGCATATCAGGTGTTACTTTGCACAAAGTATGAAAAGAGTTTCACATTCCTCTGTCGTTAAAAGCATGAACTATACAGAGAAAGTTTCAAGTTGGCGGTTAACATCAGTTCTGATTACCTGGAGGATTTGTTCTTGTAGAGGTATGGAAAGTAGTCACTGCAAAGGCCGATAAAATTTGAAAGATATCACCTACAAGAATTTCCGTCAAAGTTAAGTCAGTTTCGTAGAATACTACTGTGTATAATAGGACTTTGAAGCAATAGTTGAAATTGAAGTGTAAAACGTTTTAAAGTCATAAAAAAAAATAAAACTGGGAGAAGGTGGTTTCAGCCTCTAATCCGGATAACTTTGCACCGGTCCAAAGTAATCCCTTAGATAGGAAATTACTACTGCTGGTACCTCCTGGCTTGTAATTTTAGGTTAATTTCCTATTTAGGTAGATGCCGGAATGGATTTCTTGTTGGAAAATATAATACGAACAGTGGCGGATCCAGAAAATTAGTTTGAGAGAGGCTTCACTGAGATTTTTTTAAAGAAATCACTAGACTTCTTTTGAGGGGGGGGGATTGAAGCTTACTAACATTAGATTTTTTAAAAAAAAGAAATCATGCAATTGGTTGGGCTTCAGCCTGAAAATCCCACACCCCGTAAATATTCCACTGATTACAGCAGGGATGATATTCTTGGACATAAAGAGCAATGAAGGCAAATCACTTCACGGGGATTTTTTCTTGTTCCTGAGTCGACATTTTTGTCGGGCACATGCTTGACTATTAGAATGTGGTTCCTGTGCCGGTACCAGAGAATACATAATTTTCTTTACAAATATTGATAATTCATACTAAATACTGGTACCAGTAACATATATTCTAATATCAATATTTGTAGACTGCATGCAGTTTTGTGAAGAAAGTAAAATGTTTAAGTATTGAAGGGAAAGCATCCCACAGAAACTTTATGTTCGCATGTTGCACATACTTTTTGTATGTTCTGGAAAGTATCCTCACTCATGGGGTTACTTTGCACCAAGTTTGTATTTCAATAACTATGGTCATACTAAATGTTTTCTAATGCATATATCTAGCTATTATATATTATTATCTAGCTATTATATGTTTAACATATAGCGTTCTAAACCATTACGTTTGAAAGTTACATGCGATTTCCTTTAAAATTCCTTAATTCTTGTGGAAAGTAACCCCGTCTTAAGGTATATTTGATAGTTGCAGATTCCGTAATAGGTGAAGTAAAGAAAATTCCACTTTCAAAGCGAATATACATGGAGTAAAGTGGTTTAAGGAGATCTACGAGGTTTGATCATTTCTTTCCTGGATTTGGCTATAAAAATAACAGTTTGTTTCTCTGTTCTCTAGCGCTTGCCGCTAGCTTAAAAGTAATTTTCTTGCAAAGCAAAGACTTTGCTAGATGACAGTGCTATTGTAGGAACTTGCTACTGCTCGAACTCGATTTCGAGACGTTACGCAATATATTTTCTGTGGCTCTTTAGATGTCCGTAATGTCAATGAATCTATGTCCTTTTAAAGAAATGTTTAAGTTTGGAAACAGCCAAAAGTCGATGGTACTAAATCAGGGGGATAAAGTGATTGATAACCTTTTTGAAATGGATTTAACTCTTGTAAAGTATATTACGCCATTAGTGTTAACCCTGGAACCACGAAATTTTACAAAGTCTTAACAAGTTGCAAAAAGAAGTGTCCAGGTGAGAACATATTTCCCCATATCAACAGATTTAAAACCCAAACCCTCTTGCAGTATTAAATATAAGCATATGCGAAGTATTTACAAAGCTTACCTTGGTAAAGAAGTCCCAAATGGCGCTCCAGGCTCCAAGCACCGTACAAGGAACACAACTTCGTAAGAACTGAACGTACAGATTCATCCAAATTACTTGTGGTGATTGCTGCCCAACTCCTATCGATCACAAAGTACTAGAGAAGAAAATTGAAATACGAAATGATTTTTACAAAACTCAACGCACATGTTACATTAAACGCAATTATTTAGACTTAAGTTTTGTTATTACGTCCACAATGAGTACTATATAACCAGCATCAGGAATAGCTGACAATTGACGCTTAAAGGGTTGTCGGAAAAGTGATAATCACTTCTTTCTGTTTTTCAAAAGTCATTTGTTTGCATAAAGAACAACGATCAATGATATATATTGCCTGTTTTGTTCGATGACTTTCTGCCATTTTATAATGAGATTCATAACTCCTTGTTCATAAACTTGTCTTTATAGGAGAAAACTTTGTAAGATGCTGATTTATACCCTTAACTGAGTTGAACGCTATATCACGCAAGGGATTTTGAAGTAATCAAAACAAGTGTAACTCTGACAGTACAACAGGCCAGTATGGTGGGTGTTGGCAACACATTTAATCAAAAGCTCCAATAATTTTTAGCGGTCTAGGACTGGTGTGACGGAACACAACTTCTTTACGATTAAGAACTTGTAAACATTTCCGGATGATGGAATCGTTCAAACGTCCAATTATCGACAGTACACATTCGAGATGATTATTTGATTTCTTATCAGAAGCTCGAAAAACATGACATCTTTAAAATCCCACCAGACTGGGGACATAACACTTCTCAGATGAATGCCTTCTTTCGAAGTCATTTAAGGCGAATCATTACATGAAAATAGACAGTATGAGCACCATATTGCTATAAGCAATCCACTTTTCGTCACCAGCAATCAGTCGCTTCAGAAAAGAATTGCCCTCCTCATGTTTGACAAGAATATTGCAGAATCAACTTTATACGTGACGCCAAATGAACTTTCAGTTAATTACGAATCCAAACATCCAGTTTGCTTATGTATCCCAGCTTTTTCATGCAGATGTGAATGTATAAATCATGGGTTAAGTTCCAAAATTGGTCGCCCGTTTTTAGCAAAATTTTGAAAATTTACCTAATAGAAATGGATAATTTGCTCGTTTATGTGCTTGATAATATGTAACGAGAGCGGAAGTTGTGCTAGTTTTCTCTATAAGCGGTTATAAACATGGAACTATTTGGCAAACAGAGGGAACTACTTCGCGCAAAGTTGCCGCGTTGTTGGATTGTGAGAAGATAACGAGCATTTGTATTCTGAACATGGCTGCAGGTGTACAGAGACGCTCCATTTGGTATCCATACACAGAAACGAGAAATTACACACTATATTTAAAAAAAAAAAAAATGGGTCAAAACTTCCCTAACCCTAAGCTAATCCGATCCTATCCTGCCCTACTTATCCCTACCTTATTCTACTTTACACTACCCTACTCTATTATACCCTCTTAAAGCAGTTCTAAAAATTTTTGAAGGTATCATTTCGCTTTTTGTCAAAAACCAGGTGAACTACCAACTTCGGAATAAATGCCTAAATCATTAATATTCAGTGTTTGTGCAATCTCTCGTGTCGTGTAATATAGGTTTGACTCAATCAGTATCTTTATTTTGTAGTCATGAACCTCGCTGGGCCTCCCTGAGCAAGGAACGTTGTTGAGATTAAAAGCATTGTAAAGCATTGTTACCGTAAACTTCACGTGACTTTTCAGAAGTGTGACGGGTGTCCTTCATTTTACAGAAATAAAACTATAAGATATGTGGAAAATGCAGTGGTTGGTTTTCTAACTTCAAATTGTAAATTCTGCAAAACTCAAGGAAATCGTTTATTTTCTTTTACTATGAAGCTCCAATTCTCAGCCGTCAAATTACGAGACCAATAATACAGATGCGAATGACTCTTGTACTTTCGAAAATTAACTAGCGTCATCTGTTTCTAATGGAGTCATGACTTTTCCGACAACTCAATATAATTATATATTATGTTTTATTTCAACCCAGAAATTATGAAAACGTAATTTAGATAATAGTTTTTATTATTCCCTTAAGCTATTTGGTTCAGAAGTAAATTGACACGATAGGTTATCCACATATTTCTTATATTTCACTCGAAGGAGATATTTCGAATGACGTCTAATATTAGATAAAGATCTATACGTGTGTTCACTCGGAAACTACTTCTATAGTGTTCAAGCGCGCTGTTTATTTCGAAGAACAAAGTGGGCTTCTGCATCGATCTACTGCGGTAACTGACGCGATCGTTTCAGTTTACGAGGAACTAAGTCATTAACGACCACAGAGATAATATCCGTAAACAGTGAGATAGCATCATTGATGTTAGCATCATTCAGTATAAACCAGGGAATTAAGTCTAGGACACGATTTATACTGTGCCACGGCGCCTTCTTCCATAACCAGATATATTGTTTGGACTCAAAGTTGCTGTTATTTGATAACAGCTTAAGTAAAAGTATATCAATGTGTAAAGGTCCGTGATAAGATGAAAACAGATTTCTACTTGGAGTGATGAGAATATCATTTAGAGAGGAGCCCACATAATCCAGGATATTCTCACGACGTGTCGGAAATAAGTTAAATTGACTGAGCCCTAATCCTTGTATAAACGTATCTAAAAACCAGTGGTCACTAGGGCAGTTTCCCACCCCCGTCCTAGGGTCAATCCAATCTATTGATAGATTAAAATTACCAAAAAATGACAGCATCAGTTTCATTAAGAGCTGCAAGCACAGAATCTCTACAAAACTCAAGCACAGAAACAGGAGAGTTTTTGTGTGGTCTATAATAACAACCAATCAAAAGTATTTTTTTTTTTTTACTTTTTGCAACTTCAACTTCAACCCATATTATTTCACACTTAGTAGCGAGATCATTACATATTATACATTCCCACTTAATATTCACACAAATGATCATGCCTCCACCACAACTTCCTCGGTCATTCGTATAAATGTTAAAATATGAGGCTATGGGGAGTTCACTGTTTTCAACACTTTCATTTAACCAGGTTTCAGTAAAAACCAAGCAGTCGTAACGTGTTAATTCATCGATATGTATTACACAATCAAACCCTTTGTAAACTCTGGTAGTATGCAGAAAATACAGAAGCACTTGCTGAAGGGCCAGGATTTAACCGAATGTCACCAGTGAGAAACACTATTATTAACAGATGAGTAAAGGGATGTAATGATTTCAAGGATTCCATTGCTATATGCGGTTTTGAAGCTTTACTTCTTCTCATTGAGTGAGTAATCAGCTACAGTACCAAAGATTGGAATTAAGAGTTTTCTATGTCCAAACTCCCAAAATTCAACTGAAACTTCAATATATTCTTCCGTATGCACTTTTTGTCTTAACATTAGGACTAAGGAGAAATATATAAATAACATAATCAAGCTTAATGACAGTGATTTATAAACTCTGAAGTTTAGTCTGGTGAATTCTGGAGTATTGACGAGCAACACTTTCATGTCTGGCAACACTTTACCCATACTGCACCAACAAGAAGGATCAATGGCGGCGCTATTGTTAAGTAGGCTTTTATTGTCTTTAGCACTGTCAATGTAATCTTAAACTAATGCGACCTAAACATGGTTTATGAATATAATATTCAAATAGAAGGTCAACTTAGTAAGTTTCACTACGATATGATGAACTGTTTCCATCAAGAAATATTCGTTTTAAACAATATAGTTCTGACAGATTTGGCTCCCCTCGAAACTTGCTGTCCCGTACAAATGCACGTGTTGCATATATGTAGAGCCGACCCTGATTACGAAAAGGAATTTAGTGGAGAAAATCAATCATTAACTTTGTCAATAGAAACAACAGTACTTGATTTACTTACCTCGATAAATACGAGAGATAATTTCCGTGCGAAGTGCACTTGAGAGTTATTTCTGGCTGAGAATATATCTTGACCGTTTCTTAAATGTGAATCAATCCTTTTCGCCGTCCGTTGCAACAACCAGCAGATCAACCATTTGTACGCTGACAAGAGTGCTGAAGGAGAATAACAATATTAAATAAATGGATAATTAACATATTCGTTGTACTTTTAGTTAAGGTAAGTACTTAAATTAAAAACAATGAAACAAACTTTAAAATATATATATATATATATATATATATATATATATATATATATATATATATATATATATATTAACTGACTTTTCTTTAAAACATTCGCTGAAAAGCAGAACATAATAAACTTTAGAAACCTATATGAATTAATCCCTTGCGTTTCAGGTGTCATTTTCATATGTGCGTACTGTCATACTAGGTTTTCATTTGCTCTTAAAAGACTGTCTACACCGTTATATATGGTATACTTATTGTGCAAGCACGAGGATAGCATTCACATTACTGATTTAAAAATATATGCATTGTGCAACATTTGGACTGAAAAAGGGAAATTTTGATGTTCTGAAGGGATTTTATGCTGCTTCAGGTTTGCAACACTGAACAGAGATCAAAGACTTTTTTTTCTTTTTTCCGATCTCGAAATACGATATTGAAATTGCCAGTTGTTTATCGTCAAACACATGCCTCCCTTAGGACTGCTATCTTCTGACACAAAACTTATTTTTCTTTTTTGTCAGCGAGATGTTGTCACCTAAGGAAAAATAGAACTAAGTCTTGCCTTGCTTCCACTAACAAATTTCATCATCTCCAGGACTGATACAACCCTTAATAAAGGATACGTTTTCATGACATCCCTATGCATGTGACTGGAATGCAAGGGGTTAACTGACTATTAAAATGCTGGAAAATCAGAAAATTATTCACGTATTGTAATAAGATAATTACTTATTTAGTGTAATGTTTCAAATAATAACTTTACGGACGTACTTACTCATATCATAATGTTATTGTTACCTATATAAAATTGATTAAGTTTTATTACTGTTATTTACATGTACTTTTAAAAAAATTGTCTGTGCAAAGCCAAACAAATTAATATCTAATATAAAATTATATTTTCAGCAGTAATTATCTGACGTATTAATTTGTTTGGCTTGTATAAACTTCATTTTTTTAAAAATATACAAGGGATGATCAGAAAATGGTTACAAAACCTATAACTTTTTTGTTTATCATTTGTAACGTAACGAGAATTTATTTGTAAATTAATAACATGCTTGTCTTGTTACAGTTTTGAGGACTTTCGATTGTGACAATCCACTAACCATCATCATGATCATTATACCCAAAAAGCGGTCATCTAAATTGGTGATTCGCCTGGGAAATTGGTCAAGAGTATAGGTGAGGTCAGTGGTGTGGTTCCTGTGGGCCAAAAACACTACATCTACTGACATTCATAAGCAGATTGTAGCGCTATATGGGGAGGACTCAGTTTCAAGACAACATGTGCCGAAGTGATGTTCCTTCAGAAAAGAACGAACCGGTATTGTTAATGACAACCCTGAACACAGTGATATCAGTACCACCAGTACCGGCGGAAGGGCCGGGCAAGCCGGGCAACCGCCCGGGGCGCCAAATTTTAGGGGAGTTTGGGGGGCGCCAAAATCCTTGCTAAATTTATATTATTGTAAACGGTGAACTAAAAATTAACTTTTTCATAAATTGCGTAGCAACATTTGTTACTACCTCATGCCATAGGCCTCACTCTTTATAACAACCCCGGTTTCTTCTTGAATCTCCTATAAAGGAAATACCTTCATCTCTTCACCTTATTTGTCTATAAAAAGATCTCCGCTGACAAAGCTAAAGGCTATTGTTGAGAGTTGGGAGTTTTGAGCAACAATAACACGCTCTGACACTTACAACCGCCGCGGTGCCGACAATTGCACTCCTTGCGACAAAGCTATGTCGGCCGCTCTAACAATACACACAAACAATATTGAGTTATCGGCAACCAAAAAGAAATTAGTCCTGTTTGTACTGTCAAATGTCTCGTGAAAGAAAATTATAAATCAGAAGTCATGTACATGTAGTGCAGGCTTCATGCTGTGCGTGTTCTTCTTTTGTCTCCTGAATTTCGACTCTTAGTAGTAGAATCATGGCGTTAATGTGTTCTTTATCAACATGTCGAAAAAAAAAAAAGCCTTCTGGAAATGTATACAGAAAAAGAAGAGCACAATTAGCGGCTGAAAATGAGAAACAGGCAGCAGCATTAAATAAATTCTTTCATACTCCTGAAACAGCCATTAATGAAAGTGAAAACGTAGAACCAGAGAATGAGGAAACCAGCAACAAATCGACAAATATTCCAGAAGATAACAACACAGTACAGCAAGGTGACCAGACGTCCCGTTTTAGCCGGGACAGTCCCTTTTATCCAACCGTTGTCCCGTTTTTATCTGATTCTCAAACGGGACGCTTAAATATCCCGTTTTTAAACAAAAATGACCCAGGTGTCCCGTAATAATTATTCAAAATATAAATGGTCAATGCAAATTCTATACTCTTCCATACCAACACTCATTGGGAAGGTTGAGCCGTGTCTGGAACTTCTGAATGTTCAAATGAGAATTGAGTGTTCTGTGGTTGAAGTGGGAATTGAGTTCGATTTCTGAGTGTTCAAGTAGGTAAAAGTATTGTTGGGTAGTATTTAAGTTAAAGACGCTGTGTTATCATTCTTACTTGTGTATTTTGTAAATTGAAAACACTGTTAAGTCCAAAATACAATCTGGAAGTTACATATTTATCCCTCCCCCCCCCCCGGCGTCGCCGATTCGTATGTGTCCCGTTTTTACAAGTAAAAATTCTGGTCACCTTGCAGTACAGGTAAGTAGGCCTACATTAAGTAACGTATTTTCGTTTTATTACGTTTAATAGAGAAGAGGTGTTTACACACGTAGCGTCTTAGCAGGCTGGGGTGGGTAGGGTGGCGGCCTCTCAGATAGGCGGCGTACTTCAGGCTCAAAGAAAGTTCGTTCCCCATTGATATAACTAGCAATAATTACATTCTATACCAACACTGATGCTTGATACATGTACCAAAGCGATAAGACTTTTACTCGTTAGATGTGTATTAAAACCAACTTTAGCTGTATTTCAACCATTCATCTATTAATTAAGTAGAGGGCCTCAATAGTCTAGAGGTTAAAGCGTTGGACTGATGTCTACGTGCTCCTGGGTTCAATCCCCGGACTTTCCGCTTTTCAACGGCAGGAAAACTGGGGAGTCACATGAATAAAGATATGACGGTCACTTGGCCTTCTCTTTGGCAGTTAACAAGGTTGTTTATGTATATATGTGTAAATAAATGCTGTATCGCATCATCAATCTTAATTTTATATAAATCGTTGTTTCTGGAATCGTTCTGTAAAATTCTAATCAGTGACGTAGAATATTTTGCATGCTCATGTGTAAATAATTGTTTCGTATATCGTTTACCAAAACTTACTCTGTGTATTTAACTGACAAAAGTTAAGATCTTACTCAGTTTGATAATTGATTCTTATAGTTATAGTTATAGAGTTCAAGGAGTTATCCTTTAAAAGCAGCTATCTGTAAGGTAGCATAGCAAATTTAAACTCAGTAATACCAATGGGTTGTAGGGGGCGCCATATGGATTCTTTGCCCGGGTGATATTTTCCCCTTCCGCCGGCCCTGAGTACCACCGACTACAACCCACAACAACTAGCGTGAAATGTCTTCATGAGTACAGAAGAACATTAGCTGAGCTTGGACTACTATATGGTGTTATGCAGAAAATGTCGATTAATGTCCTTAAGTGTAAGAAATTGTGCGAGAAATGGGTGCGACGGGCACTATCCAAAAACCATAAGTCAACGAGAATGGCCACTTTGCTGAATATTCTGCAGCGTTACGCAGCAGAAGGGAACAAATTTCTTCATCGGGTAGTGACTGGTGATGAAACAATATTGCATCTGTTCGCACCATCAAGAAAGCAAGCATCTGTGACTACGAAAATTTACAGGGATTTCTGTGCAATCAGTATGAAAACTCTCATGTACCGTTGACAAGTGCTTGAACAAAATAATAATAATAATAATAATAATAATAATAATAATAATAATAATAATAATAATAATAATAAAATGATTTAGTCGAGAACTGGTGTTGAGTGTCATCTTCCATCAAGAGTGCTGATTACCCAGTTATGTGTCACAAATATTGAAAATAGCTATATCTCTCTGTTATAGTTTTTTTTCGATCATTCCTCGTAGATAATAGAAATAAAACTTAATTAATCTTAAATAAGTAGATTTCGTAAAATAATTATTTAACAAATTTAATTAACCCTTTATTGCACGAATTAATTTTGGTCGTGTTGAAATTATTGTTCTTCTTTCTTTCTTTACGAATGTAAATAATATCCAATAATATGATTTTTTATGTTTTTACTTCTGTGGTATCAAGTTACATGATAGGTGTCATGGTTGTATTACACTAGTGAAAACAGAGTTTAGTGTCAATATGAGCAGAAACCATGTGATATGGAAGATTGTGAAACAATTATTTTTTTAAAATTTTAAGTGAACAAGGAAAAAAGGTTTTGTGAAAAAAATACAGTAAAAAAAAATGTGCACGTTATGTGCTTTCTATATGCTTTTTGACGCTCTCAGACACTCACTGTCCGACCTATGCCACTAGACGAAAATTGTGTGGTAGAAAGCTTAACTCCATTGGTGCCACATGGCCTGCGCTATTCGCTAATGTACATATTTTAAGAATATCATTATTATCGTTATTGTTTCACTATGATTCCAAATGGCATCAAAATGCATTTTAAGTTTAAATAAGTATTTATCTTATTTGGATACGTGAATTATTTTATGCTTTTTAGCGCTTTTTATTAAACAGGTAAATAATTTTTTGACTGTAAGATTTGAGGTGTGATATCTTTGCTAGCACTTGAGACTTACTGTCTGGTTTGACACAGTCTTCAACTGTGTAGGCATTAAATCCCGTTTGTAGAATTTTGGAAGCGTCAGAGAGGAAGTTGGCTGAACCTAAAGGAGTGGCGATGGGCTTCGATCGGCTTTTACTCCATAGATTGAGCAGCCAGTTGCTAGTTTGTTGAATCAGGACGTTGTTGTCTCCTTCGAACGTACAAGTGGCATCGTTGTCGTTGCGAACGTCTCCAAAACCAGCAGCTATAACAAAAGAAGTTTTTTTTTTTTTTGTTATCAAATCAAAATCATTACACCTCAAAAACATATGAAACTCATATCAATTGTTTGGTTAGTGTTACAAGCACAAATAGGGTTGCCAACTCTGAAAAATTAAAGAAAAAGGCACCCCTTCAAACTTCCCTATGATACAGGTCTAAGTGTGAGGTATCTCTGTTCGGACCCATCCATGGGAAGGAAATATATTATCGTGAACGAAAGTGCATTAGCACCTGTATTCTGCATATCCTTAGTCCATTCACTAATAAGCTTAATAGATACATTGTGCTATAAATGAAAAACTAAAATCGGCATTGATTATTTTATTGTATTTGTCAGTAACTGCCACTTCTTTAAAAAAAATATGGAAACAGATGAACAAAAGTATATTAATCTTTACGTGACAATTTTGGATTTAAAAAATGAAATTTATTCTTTAAATACTTCAACTACAAGTATTTATTTATACTTGTATAAATACTACTTCAAGTATTTATTTATACTTCAACTACAGGAAATTGCTTTAAGAAGTTCGTTTCCACTCTCAATAAATGTATAAAATTCCTTACAAGTAAATTTCAAATTTTTCCTGATACAGTACCCATCATCTCTTTAATATTATGTAAACAGATGAACAAAATACATTAATTGTTGACAGATGGTGAAAGGTGATAGTTTTGGATTTACAGAACGAAAGTTTCTTTTTAAATCGATACTTCGAACTACAAAAAAAAAAAAGTCGACGAGAACTATCTTGGCAGTGACGTCAACGCTCTCAGTTGCAAGGCTACCAACTTACGCTATTCACAAATAGTGCTTAGATGGCGCATTGAACGCTTCGCACGTCACGTTCGTAACTACAGTTTAAAATAATGCTGGTAGCGAACTAGAGAGAATTTAGATAACAATGTATTTGAATAATACTAGCATATATATGTGCATTGTTACGACAAAGAAAGAAAAAATAAGATTAGACCCTATATTTATGTCGTCAAAGGACAATATATTTCCTTTCAAGAAGCAGAATTCTCCAATAGATTTTCTATTTCCAATAGATTTTTTTTAAACCTAAATCCCAACTTGTGCAGTATATGTTATAATGCCCACTCAGAACCTTTGAAGTCAATGTTTTTTTTTAAGTTCGCACAATAATTTATTTAAGGTGGCGACAATGCCTTCAGCATAGAGATTGTGAATTGTTCTACGAACTACTACTTTATCGAAAGAATCTAAATTTGTTTGTCTTTTCTGTGTATTTGGCATTGCTTTACAGGGTGTTACGACGGGTTGTCCAACTTTACTCCTTCTCTTTCACAATTCGTCACATGGATCTCTCACTGACACATGTTGCTCGGGAGGTCTCATGAACACTGTCAGATTTATTATTGTTTGCTGCAAGAAAAGTTGTAAACATTAAAAACAATGTCTCCTGCATCACAATGCAACGGCTTGCCTTTCTTTAAGGCACTATCACCCATTCTTATAAACAAAATTTCGAGAACGAGAATAAAACAAAGGATTGACAACTTTCACCAGTCACCACAGACTGTACAGCCCTACAGAAAGAAAACACGCGCTTTTTAGTTCATTTCATTTCGCTTTTGTTTTTTAATTTGTTTGTGTGTTTTTCCTGGAAGTGTTGTTCTTATGTCCTATTGGTAAATGTTATATTTTTCGAAGCTACATTCACTAACCCCCACGCTCTGTTTCCGCGACCAGAAAACACGTTCACATATCATCCTCTAACTCAAGGGCCGTGATAGGTAAAGACATGGGGGTTTCTTTAAAATAAACTTTGGGCTTCCGTTCCCATTTCGTCCACTGCATATTTGTGTCTATCTTTAATAGAACGAAAGTTTGTAGCATGTTGAAATCTGATTGTTGTTAGAACAGAATAAACATAAATGGCTATCATTTAAAATTATTTTCCACATACTTATAATATAAAATTCATATATAAAATAAACCATATTCTTCATGAAAGTTATATAAATATAAAAGCAAAAAAAATGTAGCATTTATGTCTCCTCGAACTCCAGTTATCGTTATACAAAGATGAGAAGTATATTTATTAAAAACGAATCTCCCATTTCGGTTCATTTCCTTTTGCTTTCCTGTTGTAGAGAACGGAGCGTGCTTTTAAGTTGGTATTTGTGTTCGCGCATTTTCTCTTTCCTGGGATTGGACGTTGAATTGAACGAAGCGTCTGCTATAACCAGTAGGATGGCATTTGAGCAAGAGCGAAGTCTACGTCACTGCCAGGATAATTCTCGGGCACTGTGGATGAAATTGTTTCGAACTAGGTACAAATTTGAAAAGAAAAACCGGTCATAAAGTGGCTAGTAAGAAGTTTGTACCGGTCACCAACTTTAATCAAAATTACAGCAATATTTCTGGCCAGGCCGGTGAAAAACCGGCCAGTTGGCAACTCTAAGCCCAACATTAGTGGTACTACGGATGGAAAGTTATTAGCAAATGAAAGTGCCAATTCTCGCTTGACGTGAAGCTAAAATCGCCACTTTTACAAGTAAGTTTTGCAGAAAACCAAACGGGTGTCAATCGTTAATGTTATGGCAGTGCTGGTTAGTGCTGCAATCACGACGTCAGTGTTTCTACGTACGTACAGTTATTAACAAATTAAAATTATGTACGTACAGTTATTAACAAATTAAAGTCGGAATTCTGGCTTGCTATCAAGCCAAAATCGTCCATTTTACAAATAACGTTAGGGGGCAAAAAATTTCAACCATCAAGCTGGAATTGGACTTCAATTTCTTTATAACTTTACACACGTAGGAGCACTAACGGTGTACTTGTACCACTTATCAGCACTAACAAAGCACTAACAATTGACAACTCATTTGTTCTTCCCAAAATCTATTTGTAAAATTCGGAATTTTTGCTTGATGTCAAACTAAAATGGCCAATTAAATTTGATAATCTCCTGTTCGTAGGAGCACTAACTTTGTGGTTGTAGCACTAGCCAGCACTAACGTAGAATTAACGATTGATACCTGTTTCATTTTCGGCAAAGATTATTTGTAACACTGATTTGTTAACAAGTTTTCTAACGTGAAAGCACTAATATGCTTGTAGAGCTTACCAGCACTAACATAACAGAAACAATTGAAACCTGTTTCGTTTTTGGTAAAGTTTATTTGTAAAACTGGCGATTTTGGTTTGACATGAAGCCAGAAATGCTACACTCACGTTGTGATTGTAACGCTTACCAGTATTAAGAGTCTCCATCCCGGCGAAATTAAAATACCGCTAATTTTACAGTAATTATGTGATATCTTCAAATAGATAAAAGATAATCGAAATGTGGAACAAGAGCGCCCTAGACAATATTATTTTACATGAGAAACCGTTATCACGACTCACTTATCTGCTTTCGATTTCGAGCCATTTTGAAAATCGGCATTTATTTTCGCGTTTCGAAACAGCTGAAAACGGAAAGCAACTAGGTGACTTGTGATAACGGTACCTCACGCAAAATAATATTGTCTAGGGCGCTCTTGTTCCATATTTCAATTATCTTTTATCTATGTGAAGATATCACATAATTACTGTTAATTTCGCTGGGATGAAGACTCTTAACGTAGTGCTACCGATTGACACCTCGTTTTTCCTTCCCAAGGCCTATTTGCAAAAGTTGCGATTTTGGCTTGGCGTCAAATCAGATTCTCCACTTACATTTGGTAATAATTTCTTGTTTGAACAGTACTTATTTGGATGAGGAGTGTTAGTCCGCAGCGACTGCTTATGACAAATGGTTGACAGGGACTGCAGCAGGGTTAAAAAATATTTTTCGCGGCAGTCGCGAATAAATGGGCCTTTATTGTACTTTGATTGTGGAGCATAACCCGTGAGGGGTAGAACTTATCGTTACATATTCATTGAAATGCGTATCCAGGGGGGCGACGGGGTTCAAATATTTTACATAAGTCTATTCTCGGCATGCGAAGAACAGAGATTTCAGTTAATTATGTATGAAGAAAAATTAAATTACCTCGTACATTGTTCTGAATAATACGCTAAACATTCTTACCTTTCAAGTATCCATGCCCACCACAAGCTTCCCGGCATTCTTGGATGGCATCTCTTGTAGTCCAGGAGCTGATAGGTTTCGCCGATGAAAGTATCGCGTGGAATTCAGTGATAAGGGCAACCTCCAAACAATAGAAGTATATGATAATTACAACGTATTAAAATAATATTTAACAATCAAAGTTGATAGATTACCGTCTAGTTTATAGAGTTCTTGTTTCCAATTTTAGGAAGACTGAGTATCGAAAAGGATGGCCATCAGTCACACTCACAACTAAGGTAAATTCAACAGTTTTTTCAAGTTCACCAGGCAAATTCCGGAATCGTACCTTGAATTATAGGTTCTGGCAGACGTACTTCTATTTTTTTATTGCTGTTGATTGTTAATTGTTGAAGGTGGTGGTAATGATGAATAAATGTAACATCAAGACCAAGACCCAAACCTGGGTAGTCTCGGTGTTGGTGTTGGTCTTGCATTGGGGCCTTTGGACCAGTGGCGGATCTAGCCTGGCGCCGGGGAGGCCTAGGCCCCCCAGTTTCTTGAGTGACAAAGATAATCGAACCTATTATTTATATACTTTTGAAACTTTGTAGTAAACTCATGATATACCTATCATAGTCTAGATTCTGACTGGGCCGCCCAGTTTTTACCATCTAGATCCGCCACTGCTTTGGACATGGTCTCGATCTTCGCACATCCAGTCTTGGTCTTGGTCCTGCTTGCAAGAATCCTGAAAGTCTTACTTTTATATATTTATGTTTTCCTTCTTTCTCTCCGTCTTTTCCCACGTATGTTGAATCAACATTTCTGATAAGTCTTCTCCATAAAGCCCTGTCTGGAATTCTGTCCCTTTTAGACCTTTCTTTCTGAAGTTGTTCTCAACCATATCAATCTATTCTTTTTGGGTATTCTACCTCTCTTCCTATCTACTTCTTTTGCCATCACTCTTCTGACCACGTACTCGTTTGTTCAAGAAATCCTGTTTCTGATAGATAAATTTTACACTGGATATAAGATAATAAAAGCTACATCTATCTCTGCCTATCTGAACGCGTCAATAGTAACGGAAATATGTTTTCCAGATGTAATATTGTTATAAGATATGTTTATGTAGGGCTGAATTAACCCGTGTGGAGGCTCAGAGCTAGAAAAAATATGCAATCCTGGCTAACCTCGAATAATACACTACTGTGAATGTACAGTAGGAAAGTTAAGGGAATTTGTTTCATACTTTTGGTCATATTTTATCTTATGATGATGATTGTATCTTGTATGATTCTTTTTAGATAGCAAGTTGAGATTTTGATCAGAGTGGAGGCTTCTGTGCTTCAGGAGGCCCGGGTCTACAGTCTCACTAAGCCTTCTTAATCGGTTACAGAATTACCGAAGTTCAATATTACATTTCGCTTTAGTTTTAGAACAACTTCACTAACATGTTTTGGTAGTTTACTTTCAGTTTACCTGCTGTCTTAGACACTGAATTCAATCAAGGGCTTCATAAATGAATCAAATGATAGCCAAAGTAAACCAGACACTAACGTTCTTTCCTTGTAACAATTCATAGAGGTGCACACTCTGTCGTCTCCTACCAAGGATATTGTAAAATAGAGAATCTACGTATACAATAAAATCATGAAGCCACAGTTTTGCCACGCCCACTCCGTCCGTTTCGTCCACTGATATCGCAATGTATTGAGTCAACATTCATGGCGGAAACGAATATATCCAATCAGACGTGCCGATGCTCGGTTGTTTTTTGGGGCTTCATCAGTTCATAGTATGAAGATACATATGGAAAGATCCTCTATTTTATAACATCCTTGTCTTCTACTTACTGCTTTAAGTGATTTCCATTCTCCGTGCTCAGGTAACTTTCAAAGGAAAACCAAATATACACGAAGATTGTATTTGACTAACATTTACTCTGACTTATGTGGCTTGCTTTTATTAAGGACTCGTGCCCACAACCACAGACAACTAACGATAATGGGTCTTGTCATGGCTCAAGAGAGATCTGGCAGGCAGAAGTGAGTGAGCGAAAGTAAAATAACTTTCCAAATTGTGGAGCAATACTTTGCTGTGGAACGAATATATCAATATAAACCTTCTGTATTTGAAAACTTTAAGTGGCCCATAAGCCCATCCACTATATCTTACTCTAAAGGTACTTTCGTTTCTATTGTAAGTTTTATGTAAATGTCCAGAAAACAACAATATAAAACAAGCAGCTATGAATTTTACAGAGTTGTATTGAACGGAGGTGAAAGTGTATAAAATAACAATTGCGCAAAAAAGTTTGGAGAATTGCATGAAATCTGTATTTTTTATTTCCTTTGATTGCTACATTATATAAATTTTAATATCATACTTTTTTATGGATTTTCTGAAGTACATACAAATCAAAGAATTATGTATATTTAAATGCTAACTACTAACAGCAATAAACACATATACATTTCCTTTAACAAAAGTAAAATTAGAAAGGTAACTAAACCTCTGAAATCGGAGAAAAATATCACTTCCGTATACCAGTCTTTTCCTTTCAGAGCAGTAAGTATAGGTCATGAGTAGACGTCGGATTTTTATGCACTTAAAATCCATTAAATATGCATGCAACTATGCCGTTAACTGTGTTAAAATATGCACTAACAATACAATAAAAGAAAGTATTTTCAAACATGCAGCACAGTTGTGACAAAACTTTGTAGGTGAAATACGTATAACATCGAAAGTGTACAGCTCACAGATGACGAAAAGAACCCTAGCAGAAGTAGTATGACGTAGGTATGGGCTCGCCCACTTTTCACACGGGAGTTTCGAATGGCACCACGGAATAGCACACATATAACTTTACCGAGAGTGGCAGACGACATCTAAGTATAGACCACACCTCAGAAACCGAAAATGGACTTGACCGTGTCGTTGACCTTTCCCCGCTACCCCTGTTATAGGGTTCTTCTCGTCATCTGTGAGCTGTACTTTACCTTTCAGGGATTTCTCTTCAGAATTTATTTTAATGGTAGTTACAGTTTATATATTCCTAACTTTTTAAAACACAAACAAATTGTGGGATTAAAATAAACAGCGATATTTGTATGAGAACACTATCTCTAGTTTTTCCTTGCATTTGTATTTTAGAGTGTATTTTCTTTATATAAAATAATACGAGACTCTCTTTTTACATGCTTCCACTGGATAAAAAAAAAGTTTTCGTTTTTAAGGATTTACTCCTTCCTGTAATTAGCCTTACAGTATATCACGAGATGCTTGTCTACATTTTTCGGTGTAGGCTTTTCACACTTATAGCCAGAAAATCAGCTCTGAACATCAAAAGACGTTACTTATATAGAGAGGCAAATTTAGTATTTATATTTTCTGGCAAGTTGAAATTTACCCTTGAAGATATTTTCCCACGGCTTCAATTTTTTTTGTGAAGGAGTTTCTGAAGAGAATATCCATCAATTTCTTTTCCACAGAGCGCCCGAATTTGCCAGGAACTAACTGGACCTCGTGTCGAACTCCATTAACTAGAGCAAAGCATTCACTGTGTAACATTCCTTGTATCTTGTTCCTCAATTGATGTAGACACGAATCACAATGAGTCTTTATCATAATCAGATGTCTCTTAACATCTTGGCATTTGTAAGCGTCTTTGCTCTGCTGATCGGTTGCTAACGTTATTCGTTCACCATAAACTAGGAATTCTTTCAACCTCACATGCAAAAAGTCATTCTTTTGCATAGACATTAAAATGCATTGAAAATACAATCTGAAATTGGATTTATTGTATGCTATCAGCATATATCTGAAATAAAAACTTATACAATGTACTGCATATGCTCTTAACCACTAACATATGTTTAAACTTTGAAATATGCATTTATAACTTCAAATTCGAGCTGTATTATTGTTGTTAGAAATTCCTACCAAGTTTAACAGAGACGCATATAAGCAAATAAAGTATGCATTTGCATAAAAATCCATGTCCAAATGCTAAATATGCATTTGCATGTCTAGTCATCAGAAATCGAAAAAGGCTGGAATACAGATTTTTTCTGGCTGATAGCCGTTTTCTAAGATGGCCGCCCTATAAAGCTATTTGTAGATGTAAGGCAGGTAAAAAGTATCACACAGGAGACGATGTCGTCCAAGATAAATATACATGGTTCCCGGCTTGAGATCATGTAGTTCGAATACCACGTGACCGAGAGACAATAGAGGCTACTGGCTACAGCGAGGTTCCAATTAGTGTTGTCAACTGCTCGAGTGGCTCAGCTCACCGCTCAGTACCACCGAATCGAACCAACAGCTCACAAAACCGAGCCGGCTCAGTTGGCCGGGCCGAACCGATTCCAGCCAATGCCCTAATGGCACAAGATGTGCTAGGCATGTGCCATTTAGATGTCCCAGCTACATTTTAGGTGCCCGACACTTGGCACATATGATATTCATGTGCTATTAAGAATGTACTTTAGCTACCTACAGTTTTAAGTACTTGTTACACCTAATTGATATTTGCAACTATGTACCACAAATATAGCATTTATATACCTGGCTCAGTTTCGCACTTAACAGTCATTTGTTTTTATGTCGTCACTTGGAACATATATCTGTCATGTTCTAGGTACGTCCTTTAGGTACACACTGTTTCAGATACTCTAACAGCACAAAATGTGCTAAGCATGCGACATTTGGTTGTTCTAAATTCATCTCCTACATTTGATGCAATTATTGCTTCTTTTTCTGAGCGATTGTGTACTAGTAGCAACAAACGCATCAACTTTATTAAATGGCAACTGTCGCCGATCATTTGAAAGTGAATATGGAAGAACCATGAAATAAAGTAAATAAACAATCGTCATTTTGTTATAAAATTACATAAGGAGCAGATTTTACTGATCCCAAACGGTTATCATCGAATATCCGCGGTTAAAGTAACACTCTGATTAGCCAAATTCAAAAGACCTCAACAATTTATCCCTCTACAAGCGAAGGTCTCTTCATCGCCTCCGTGGCCAACTCGGAAGAGCACGAGACTAGTAATTCAAAGGTTGGTGATTTGCTCCTACCCTAGGGTACGGTTTTTTAAACTTGTTTAGTGTTGTTTAGATTCATCTTAATGTAAACACATTACGTATATAGGCGATTTAACATATTTAGGGGAGTAATTTTGTGGTTCATTGACGCTTACGACATGGGAAACATACCTAGAACATACTAGGCACGTTCCCCAGGTACATATCAGGCTTAGGGGCGGAAATAGACTGTGATTATCACTTGCCATCCATGTGATTTCTCTCTGAGAGGTACATAAGGCACATGCTGGACACATTCCCATGTACCTGAGGGAACATGATAGGCATATGCCTGCTATGTAATTGTGCTGTTAGGGTGGCTCACCCAAGCTAAGCCGAAATGAGCTGATGGTTCATCTCAATCGAGCCGGCTCGAGCCGATGGTTCACCTGAGCCGAATCGAACCGAGCCGATGGATCATCACAACCGAGCTGGCTCGAGCCGGTAACTCATCCCAACCGAGCCGATGGCAAATTCCAACTTAGCCGACTCGAACCAATGGCTCACCCGAGCTGTTGGCTCATCTCAATCGAGCCGATGGCTCACCTGAGCCGAACCGAGCCGAACCGGAGGCCGAGCTGAGCAGGTGGCTCAGGGATCGAGCCAAGCCGGTTGACATCACTAGTTTTAATGGGGAGTATCAACAGTGGTTCAGATCTTACTTTAACCTGTAAATCTTTTCCTATAAACTCACTGCTGACAAAGGCGTCAACACAAATCAAACAATCATTTTTTACTTGCGCCTAAGCGTATCAATTTCTGTAAGATACATTTTATTTACTTATTTTTTAAGTGTAGAAAAAGTTTATAAAACGTAATACATACCAAATCGGCGCTGGTGTCATTGATCATGTGAGAGATGAAGACACTAATAACAACTTGCCTCAAATATTTGTAAAATAAGCTCATAACAACTGTAGCTGCCATGTATGGAAAAAGCCTCCATTGCTAGAAATAAATAGAAATTACAATAAATATGGTGTATATAAAAGAGAGCATAAATTAGTGCTAACTAACTCTGTGTCCCGGAGATTCAATGCCGCGTTCACAAAAGCTCTCCACCGACTTCTGTTCTTAGCCAGCTGGAGTTCCTACGTTGTATTCCTATTTCAACGAGATCCATCTTAATATTGCCCTCTCATCTATTCCTAGGTCTTCCCAATGGTCGTTTTCCGATTGGTCTTCCAGTTAAGACTTTGAAAGCGTTTCTACTTTCTTTCATTCTGCTGCATGACCTGCCCACCTTGCTTTGTAGATCGAGAATCGAAAAATGCTGAAACACACGCTTAATTATTTTATTGAAAAGCTTAAATAACATGTGTGTAAGCTCAAGAGATACTGAAATATGGACACCTCATTATAACAGTTGCAACTCATTTTACTTCCTTCCATGTGAAAACTTTTTTTAGTGGTGCCTTATGTCAAAAATTCTATGTAGTCTACTGTAGAAATTACAAGTTTCTATCTTATTGGTCTAGGCGTTGATTAGTCAGGCGCGCACACATACAGAGTGTAACGAAAGCTTCACAACGCTTGGAAAGTGGATCTCACTTTCGCCTTCCATATGCAGCATCACCAGTTAATTCTTGCATGCGAGTTCCCACTTTTGGTGTGTTACAGCATTTTGCAATACTGTGTGACTCTCTTTACCTCTTTGCCTACCTAATCAGTGTCTTATTCTTATTCTTTGTATTGGAACGGTAGTACTCAGCTGCAACTCATCTGGTACGCGTACTAACCCCTGTATCTCTTTCGGGTCCTCTACTGTCAACGGTACATCACCTCCCTAGTAGCGTTTTTTCATTACACCCTCTGAGGATCCTATACATAAAGCGCTGCACATCTCTATCCCACTTCCGGCCTTCCGTTTCTGCTTTGTTGCAAACATGCGTTACGTCAACCTGTAGCCTTTGTACACAGGAGAGCTTTCATGCACGGTTATGCAACCACGCACTTCTCCCGCCATCTTAAATGCGCTTGTGATATTTCATTCCCACTTCAGATCAGGGGCATCATTTCCGACTTCGCTTGAGGGGAGCAAGAGCACCACCGACATAAGGCTTTCACTTTTGTACTAGTATATTAGTAGACAATATATTAAAGTATGTGTATTCCTCAAACTCTTGGGGAAGGGCAATTGCCCCCTCCTGCACCCCCCAAATGACGCCCCTGCTTCAGATATTCGATTATGTGTACGTGCACACTCCGCACACATCCTCTCACCCCACTTTGCCCTAGTGACGTCCGAAATGCTTCGCGACCTTTACGAAATCCCTTGCGCTTGCATTGTCCATATCTCATTGTTGTATCTTTGGACAATCCATGTTCTTTCTTTGTTGGCCACCCAACACCACACTTCTATGTCTTGTCGTTTCAAAACCATTCGCCTCCAAAGTTCATTATCCCACGATTTCGGGCGTACGCAACTGGGGTAGGAGACCGCGCTGGACTTTTCACTACACAGTTCTTTCTCTTTGTTTTCATGTGTAGAATCACCTCGCAAGCGTTGTAAACAACCTATCGTTACACCCTGTATATAGTGCAAGTAAGAGAAACAAATTACCAGAACACCTTCACTAACAAGGAAGCTTTTATTTTCAAAACTTACCTGAAGCTCATATTCCAAAATAGGGAGTTCCTCATCATTATCTTTGGGCCCAAACTGCTTTCTGACAGCAGAATATCGAATGGCGATCGTAACCACTTTCTGCAAAAGTTGCACATTCGTCAAGAATACGGAGACGCGGGCATGCATTAAGCTTGCCAATGAAGCAGCTGAAATAACATTAAGCTCATTAGAAAATTCCAGCCTGTTTGATATTACAGTCTTTAATACTCAATCTCAAGAATTTGAGAAGTAACCTGAAGAGCTAACACAAGGCAATTACAAAGCACTATTAAATGAACTAATAGGACAATAACTATTGGATTTTTTTTCTATATTGGAAACCAGAAATAAAATTACGCCATATTCCATCCAACGTGAAAAATGCCATATTTATGCAGCAGAATCATTTGGGTTTCGGCAGTTTTCAACAGGGGCTTAACAAAATTAATTTACTGAATCCAGGAGCATGTCTGGAAATTATTTCCTATAGGAAATCCCTTGCACACACACATTATACATTGCTGACATACGCATCTTTAAGTGGAATGTGTGTGACTTCCTTTAAGCTGATAAGGGCCGCCACTCCATGGTTTCTCTTGGATGATATGGAGAAACGTTCGTTCCACTTAAAATCTCGCCTTCCACTTTGTTCATAATCGTGCCTTGTATACAGGGCTATTATAATGTCCTTGCTATAAAACAAATGCTTATAACCTTTTTCTAAAAATAATTATGTTGCAGTGAAATACATTTTAAATTATGCGATGATGTGTAAATTTTTGGTTGACAACACTATCACAACGATGAGGAATGTGTGGTATGACGTATGAATAGACTACCTCGTAGGCCAGTTTTTCTTCGACGAAATCACTGTGACACGGGAGACATTCCTTTAAATGCTTACAAATTTCCTGATGTCCGAATTGCTAGGTTGGGAATCAAGGATCACGTCCACTAACAGCAAGATGGAACCCCAACCACATTTTGCACAAGTCGTCAGGGACTACCTTGACCGTGAGCTACCTAGTAGGTGGATTGGGCGCAGAGGCCCCATCACTTGGCCCCGCAGGTCCCCCGATTTAGCACCCTGTGATTTTTGCTTATGGGGTCACGTTAAGACAGAGGTATATGCGAGAAAAAAAAAGCACTTGTATGACGTGAAAGCTAAGATTACTGAAGTGATCCATGACATTTTTGATGACGCCAGACGGAATAGCATTCACAGATTTCGAAGGAGGTTACAGAAACGTATGAATGTCGAAGGAGCCCAGCTGAAGGTGTGGCTATGATTTTGGCGGTGGATCTATGGGTGATGATACAAAACATAAGTGCCAATAAAGATCTCAGCATTTATTTCACTGGAATATCATTATTTTTTATAAAAGTTATAATTATTTGTTTTATAGGAAGGACTTTATAACAGCCAGTGGTGTATTTACGATTTTGTTTCGGGGGGCTTTGCTAACTTTCGGGGGGGGGGGGGGGGAATTTGCCTTAAAATGTGAAAATTCTACAAGATATTTCATATACTTTACTATAGTAAGTAAGATTTCGGGGGGGGGGCTTAAGCCCGGAAGCCCCCTAAATACACCACTGATAACAGCACTGTATTTTGATAATAATTACATATGCTTATAGAGATAAAAGGAAACATTCAGTAAGTATTGAAAGATTTAAATAAAACTAATTCGTTTAAATAAAAGATATTTCAATAAAAGATTTAAATTGTAAAAGATTTTAAAAGGTTGAAAGATTTAAATAAAATATAAATACGTAAAATAATTAAAATCTTTTTGTCAATAGTGTGATTAAAAAAAGTAAATGCTAACAATTTCTAATGTCATTCTTGAAATGAGAATCAAAAATAACTATAACTATAAAAATACTTTTCCAACAAAAATGTTACAAAATTACTTACGGTGGAAATAAAGTATCACAGACAGTGGCGTATTTACGAGTTTGTTTCGGGGGGGCTTTACTAACTTTCGGGGGGGCTTTACCTGGAAATGTGAAAATTTTGCAAGATATTTCATATACTTTACTATAGTAAGATTTCGGGGGGGGAGAGCTTAAGCCCGGAAGCCTCCCCCTAAATACGCCCTGATCACAGCTAAAGTAAATGAAGTTCAACTTAACTCTTAAAACTAAAATATTCGGAGCATATGTAAAGCCACCAACGAATTTAAGAAAGATAATCAACCTGGCGTTTATATATTCAAGGAAGCGGACGGAATAATTTTCGCGGACACGGATAGTGGTTTGAATAGGTGGAAAGATTTATTTGACAATTTGCTAAGTGAAATGTGTACGGAAGAACCGTATATTGCAAAGCCTAACCGAACAGAGATACGAATTACTATAAAGAAATTAAAGGAATACAAATCTTCGATTGAAAACGAAATTCCCACTGAGTTAATTTTAACTGGTGGGAAATATTGTGGAACGATATACGAAAACACTCTTGTTATATGAATAAGGAGCAATAACCAGAATAGAAGAAGGAAAAAATTCTTTCCAAAAACGTTACAAATCTGATTGTAATAACACTAGCCAACGAAAATACAAGATTAGCTCTCGTTTTGAAGTTATAATAACTTTACGTTATTGCCCATATAAGCTTATGCTTTACCTTGTTGTTATTTCTCGGAGGAATGTCACTGAAGGCGCAACCGCTTTGCCTGGTGTTTCTAATTTTCTGCTGGTGATTCTCTGATTAGCGTCCAGCAGTAATCCACTAACATTGAAGCACTCCACTTTCCTTGGCATCTCATTTCCATGTACGAAATTTGCTGGCAGAAACGTTCCTCGTACTCGTCGCTTACAGCACCACAGTTGCCAGGTAGGAAGTCAGGATATGTCAAGGAAGACTTTTTCTTCTTGGAAATACCATGTAAAAATGGAGTTGTCATACAAAAATAACGATCATCCACATGGTTTGATGGTTCTCGCCAGATCACGGGTATAGCAAAGTTCATGGAAGATCTTTTACGATTGAACCACGAATGAAGACTCGAGACAAGATATGCAACACGCATGAGGAGTCCAGGGCTTGTCCTTGTCCCCGATTTCACAGCCAAAGTACAGTCTATACGCCTTAATAATATATGGCATATGGCGTTATTGGCCTCCTTTGCGATTTCAATGTAGCCTGTCCTCAATATAGCAAAAATTGTCAGCATTGTTTGCGCATTTGCGAGGCATATTGATACAGGAATTACAATGACCATACGCACTAACTATAGTTCAGTAACACGTTCTTCCAGCACACGAACAGACCGCAGCTTGTAACAGACTGAAACTACGCTTACATGAAACATGCTCCGCTCCTCCCCTGCTATTTCCCCTTTTCCTCCCCTTATTGCTACTAGCCCGGGTTAAACATAGCGACAAAATACACACAGCTATTGTTGAACAAACTCCATGGCTCTGGATAAGTAGAGTAACAAATAAAACACAGTTCTGACCAGAGCAGAATGAAATATATTAAAAACTATACTTACAATGTGTTACAGTTTCAAGGACCTAACGTTCTCTTCATCAGACACAAACACGTAATAATAAGAATATACTTACCGAACCGTTTGTTCGGGTCCTTAATTGGACTTACATATTTTCCATCAGGAGTTACATCCCCAGATCTGTTCAGTAGATTTTCCCTTGGAATTCTGTAGTTGTCAAACATTACAAAACTGTAGAAATGATAATATTGTAATTTAATTTAATTACAGTGCTAAGTGCTAAGTGTTAATTTATTTAAAGTGCTAAGAACACACCAACTTGATATACTAGGCAATTAAATGTGTTTGTGTTCAATATTAGTATAAAGTGGAAATTCTTGTGTTAAGTACATACAATAGTAAAAAACATAGTAAAAACTTTGTCATATAAAGTAAAGAATAATAGAATAGAAAGCACTGGTCATTACGATTAGTATGGATTTATCTAATAATTTTGATCGTTCGATTTGAGCGTTTCTTTCAGCAACGAGGCTATATGAGAGGTGGATCTACAGCTTAAGTAGGAACCGAACCACATGAGCTCACGCCGGGAATCAAGCCCAGCTCTCTCACGCTAACCGCTTAGCCACGAGGAGCTCTTATCTAATATTAAAATATAATTGTGGAAGTTTACTTTTGGTACACCACTCTAAATAATTGTTGAAAAAACATAATTCTTTCACTAGTTTCCTTCTTATTTTCTCCTAAAAGATTGCGCTGGGCAACATAAAAAATGTCACTTGGCATAGATGGGCCACCAGAAGTAGGCTAATTGTTGACAAATTACAATTGTTTTACAATTTGTGTATAAGTATAGCTTCCAGATGTATGGCATAAAAGCTGCAGTGTAAAAGGGGGCAGGGAGAGGCCCGATCCCCTCTGGCTCATGAAAACAAATTTCTTAAGATTTTCTTAATACAAATAAAAAAATACCGAACATAATATAGCAACGAAGGAGATGAGCCTCCTATAAATTTTTCTTCGGGCGCCCATGTACATTGGGCTACAGGCTATCTCATTAATCATACTATGTGGTGTCGCTTTGATAGTATCACAATGAAAAGGGTATATTTTGATGTCAACCTCCCTCAAAAGGTGTATTTCTCATTCAACATCAAGTTTTAGCTTTACAAAATATTTAGTTCAGCCAGTTTTCTCAAAAACTACGCATGACCTTTTATACTGACGAATATAATTTTGTTCTACTCATCATTTCTTTTCCGCTAAACGCTAAGAATATTGGAGATTTTTTGCTCTGTTTTGGAAGCGTATTGATTAAGTCTAGAGGTGTATAAAGTACCCGTATCCGTAATCAAATACGACAATTCCCAAACAAAGTCCGTATTAAATAGTTAAGGAAATATTGAGCATGGGAACACATGATAATACGGCATTACACATATTAAATTTGGAATGAACATCGCAGTTTATTTAGAGTTTCCTAATGACATTATCTCACCTTCCTAAATGTCACATTTTTTTTAGTATTTGGTCTAGGAATTAATTCGTGCGGTTGGTACGCACACATTGAAGCTGTAGTACAAACACAAAATACATAAATATCTTAAGAAAAATATTGTCCATCGCTAGCCACCACTTTCGCCCATCTGTCAGGCAATGTACGGATTCCGTGGCGAAAGAAGTCCTCATCCTTGGAAGCGATCCAGTCAGAGACCCATGTTTCGATATCTTCTGAAGAAGTAAACCGCTGTCCAATCAAATCGTTGTTCATGCAATCGAACAAGTAGTAGTCCGAAGAACAACGTCTGGTGAATACGGCGGGTGGGGTAAAACTTCCCATCCGACATTTTCTAAATAGGTTTTGACCGGTTTTGCGACATGTGGGCGAGCGTTATCATGTTGGACAATAAGTTTATCATGTCTGTTCTCCCATTCTGGTCGTGTTCTGGCCAGAGCTTGCTTCAAACGCATTAATTGTCGTCGATAACGTTCTCCATTCATAGTTTCACCCGGTTGCAGCAGCTCATAGTACACCACACCTTTCATATCCCACCATATGCACAGCATATCCTTTGCACAGAGAATATCTCGTTTTGGTTGTGATGGACCTGGTTCACCTGGTTTCACCCAGGCCTTTTTTCGTTTAGGGTTCTCGTAATGGATCCACTTCTCATCACCCGTAATAATTCGATGCAGAAACCCCTTTCTGCTCTGTCGTTGAAGCAGCAATTCGCAAATGGTTTTTCGTCTTTCAACGTCTCTGTCTTTCAATTCATGTGGAACCCAATGTGACATCTTTTGAATCATTCCCATGGCTTTCAAGCGTTTGGAGACTGTTGTTTGATCAACGCCTAATGCTGCTGCAAGTTGTTCCTGCGTTTGACACGAATCCTGCTCGAGCAATGCTGTCAATTCTTCGTCTTGAAATTTTTTTGGCTGTCCAGCTCGCTCTTGGTCTGCCAAGCCGAAATCACCACTTCTAAACCGTGCAAACCACTTCTGACACATTCGGTCAGCTAGAGCATGGTCACCATACACTTCCACCAAAATACGATGACTTTCAGTCACACTTTTCTGCATGTTAAAGTAATGCAGCAGGACACCCCACAAAAACACTTTATCAGGCACAAATTGCGCCATGTTCACTTAACTACAAACTGGTGTTGTTGACGCTTTAATCCACTGCCCTATACTACGAACGATACGCAATGACAGGGGTTTGCAACACATGTGTGGATACACGGAACTGTGGGACGCTCCGTTCGTTGCGCCATCTCTTGTCCAACCGCACGAATTAATTCCTAGACCAAATAATTAAATCATAGTTATTCTCTTGAACACAAATCATGTATGTATAGGCTATTTATTACCTTACCCATTATCAACGGCGTTTAATCCGATCTTCTCCCCGAGGTCTCCAGCCGTTACTCCTGGGTACGTCATCAGTGTCTCATTGTCTCTGATAGGAACTATAAAAGGGTGCAGGCCATGGTTTGATCCATCCGACGTTATAAGTTGTGCGTACACAATAGCATGGGTGCAACACTTTCCTAATGAAGTAACAAATAGGACATGTCAAAAAAAAATTTGAGAATAAATACGAGAGCTATTTTTTACAGTCTCCACTACACCAACAGAGAACCACATGACATAACGAAACAGGGATAAGACAAACATGTTCATCGGACGTCACTCCCTTTGGTGCTAGCGGGCCCGGGTTCGATTGATTCTCGGTGCAGATCCTCGGTCGGAAATGTGTAACAGATTGTTCAGGTCACTCATTCTGAGTGAGGGTTTTCATGACTTTACCTTCACTCCGAAGGTTGCTCACTTCTGTAATATGTTATGATTAGAAGTGTATTGCATTTCTACGTGTTCTGATGAAATTCCACGCCATCTCCGCTCTCTATAATGTGAAGATTTCATTCTTGTAACTATCCCAGGACTGCACGTGCCTAGGACGCAAAAAATTGAAGGAAGAAAGAAGAGAAAAAAATTAAAATATGCTGGTGCAGAAAACGTCATTTCCGTTGCGGTTGAGGTACACTCATGTCCAAAATGATTGTCGCATATCTATAACTGTCTTCTTGTAAGAATATAATTTGATAATTATTTTGCAGAGTACTTTTAATACTGATACTATATGTATAATCGGGAAATGTATATTTGTGGTGAATTTCATAGGGAAAAAAACTATAAATACGAAAATTAGAATGAGTAAAACAGAATGTTGCTAAATGGACAACAAAGTTTTATTTTCGTTTTATTGTTCTTATTTTCTGCTCTTTTGACATGAAATTTTCCACATGCACGTCTTTGCCGATTATACACATACTAACATTATATGAAATACCGGGCGAATTCATACAAAAACATATTTATAGACATACAACAATAATTTTGGTCATGAGTGTACCTGTAGATCTTGGCGGCTAATGTAAACGTGATACATATAATTTTACTTTTGTTTCTAGAAAATAGACATTTATATTACTTCATAAATAAGAATACTTAAGTACAGTTTTCTGAGCATGATTAAGGGGGGTGAAAACAAACTATTAACTGTAGTAATATTAGAGAAAATAGTGTTTTCTGCTATTAGCAGACAAGCCGAGACTGTGGAAATAATTCCTTCTGCACATTATAATTACAATAATTTACGAGAAACTTATAAATGCAACGTCCGTGAGTGTATTACAGGTGGGTGTGTGGGTGGTCCATGATACCGTAAGGTAAGAAATGAACAAGAGTGGCCAAACCATGTCACTATCTTTTTCTTACGGCTGCCGGTTGCCAGTCCGGGACGCGGCGGGTCCATAGGTGGTGGATAATGGAAAGACTCTCCAAAGACCAAACACAAATAAAGGGAAGAGTGTAAGAGTTAAGGGAAAATCCCTCCCGAACCAAAACTGGCAAGCTAATAACTGAAGGAGGGGATGTTCTGAAAATAGTGGGGTGCCGTAACAATTTGAACTGCCTAGGGGGCCGGGGAGGTTAAAAACGGCCCTGAACTATCTGCAAAACATTCTTGCCCAACTACGTAGCATTGATTTTCACATTGTTGGTAACGCGATGTAGCTTGTATCTTCCTCTGTTACAACTATGAAGCCGCGAGTATAACTCTCGGTTCACTATCGAATGAAACCCATCAACACTTCTGAACTTAATTCAACCAACCTTTCCACAATCGATCAGATAATATATCCACAATGAATATAAACTTCCTTAGGTTCCCACCAAGTAATACTTCTACAGCTTTCTCCAGTTGGTTTTCCGCTAGACAACATGGCTGACTTTCAGTGCACAAACACTCACCTTATAAATTATTTTGAGTATACGTAAATAATTTTGAATGGCATGTTGGAACGCGCGGAAGCGAGTGGCCGCAGTGGCCTTAATTCTGTGCAAGACCAAAGGTGTCGGTTTCACAGGAGTCCGTTTCGGACGTGATCTAATGGGTGACACAAATGCTGTAAGGAAACCTAATACAGAATTTTGGTGTTCATTTCCATCAATACAGAAGTAGTTTAATGGTTACACATATTCAATATTTTTGTTTCGTCTGTTTCTTTTATCAGACAGAAGGAAATATAGAATAACTCTGAACATATTGGGTCTTATGCAGAGTCGTTTTGACATATGCTTAGCATCATACTAAAGGCCTGACTACTACAGGAAACGTATGTTAGTTGAACTCTTTAGTATGGCACTAATCACGCGTCAGAACGACTCTGCAATAAGGCTCATTATACCTAAGATATATTGAAGAAGACTGCACTAAACTAGCAGAGTTCTTTCTTCATTTGTGTTTCCTATCTGTTTCTTACATAAATCATACGCGCATTATTAACCCTATGTGTCAGCGTCTGATTCAAACATTGAAAAAGTAGAAATGGAAATATCTGGACATTCCCAACTTGACGAATGTATTTGCTCTTGTTAACTACTCTCGAAGAAGTTTGTGATCAGTCTTCATTGATTAGAAGGTAAGTAAACAAACTCCGAGAGAAAAAGCCAGAATTGTGGAGAATTTACTCGAATTTTTCGTCAGAAGAGAAAGAGCGTGAAGAGTATATGTCAGAACTATGCTTTTTATTAAATAACGTTATGGATACTTTTTAATTTAAAAAAATATCAACACTGTTTGCATAAACTATGACTTTTTTTTAAAAAAAAGTATATTTTTCTTTGTTTTACGAGTACAGTAAGTGTATTCTTATACTCACCGTGTCTTTTGCCATTCCAATAACAATAAATGTAATAGTGAAATTGAAATCATACTTTTTGAACTAATTTAACTCTTGTTGAAGAGAATGAAAGTGGCATTACCTAAATTGGCAACCCAGCATTTGGCTGCTTCAAAATCCGGTGTGTTGAGAACAAATTGTTGCGTAGAAGCATCGTACGTGGCCGTTGTCCTCATACAACGAACGTTTGTCCCGTGAGAGATTTCAGTCAAAGCAAAGCAGCCGACAGTCTGCAAGAAAACAACAACCAGACAATTTGACATTTTTCAGGTTAATATTCAGAATCATTTCCCTTTTAAGGGTCACAGAATGGAAATGAAGGTAGATTTCATTTTTTACCCTTTATTGCTACACATAACATTTGTTCGAGCTACTCAGTACCCCATGCCGTAAATGTTGCCAACAGCTAGTGGACCACTTGCTGGTAAATGTTGATCGTCGATATAGTGACGCGTCGAAGGATTGTCGCTAGTGTGCCACTGTCAGCAGGGTTTCGTCGAGTCGAAACAGATATCTAGAATCGAGGTGTTGAAGTTAAAACCACGCAGCAGCGAGGACTTCATTTTGGTCCACGCTCTTTTGATTCGTCGCGGAGAATCGCGAAAGGATCAACGCTAACTATCGCTAGTCGTGTACATGTGGTTATTATTTTTTCCTGACGAATTGTTCCTAAAGTGAGCTCCGGGGGTCACGAGCAACCCCTGCCTCTACATCATGAAGTGAAAAATTTCGAGATGAGTGCGTATAATTGTACGAATTTAGATGGCAACTGACGCCGATCTTTAGAGAGTGAGTATGGGAGAACTATGAAATAAAGTAAATAGACGTACGTCATTTGGTTATAAAATTACATGGTAAAAGTATTTTATCTGATCCAAACGGTTGTCATCGAATATACACGGTTAAAGGAGCAGTCTGATTGGCCAAATTAAAAAGACGTCGACGATTTATCTCTCTACAAGCGAGGTTTTCTCCATCGTTTCCGTGGCGAAGTCTGAAGAACTCGCGCCTAGTAATTATAAAGTTGGTGGTTTGCGCCCACCCCGGGGTATTTTTTTTTAAATGCTTTTAGACTCACCTTAATGTAAGCAAATCAGGCATTACGCGATTTAACATATTTTGAGGGAGTAATTTTGTGCTTCATTGGCGTTTGTCGCGTCTCTGCCGCTGATAGTATAATTTTCAAAATTGAAGTGGGCCCACCGCCAACCGTCACTGTGGGGCCGCCAATTTTTGGCGAGATGTCGGCAGTTGCCCACCGGCTGTCGGCAGTTGCAGTGGCATATGATCCACCGACGCTTACGGCATGGGATATTTGCTCAAAATCAACAAAACATGAAAATTTGTGGAATAATGATTAGGTTAGGTTTCAAAGATTACTTAAGGCTCTGTATCCATACGTGATATAGTCTAGTTATTCCGGGTAATTTCTTCTCACTCCCGTTTGTACATGCAGCATGTAATCATTTTATAATATGAATCTCAAGCAACTACTTAAATAAAAATAAACGACAGACACACTACACGTCTACATATGAAGATCGTAATGTTTTGAGCCAATGTATATGGCGGAAACTAGAGTAGCCAATCAGATGTGCCAATGCTAGGTTTTTTTTTTTTTGGCATCATTCAGTTAATAGGATGAATATACATATTGACCTCTCTTCATATATAAGATCCTCTATTTTATAACACCCTTGGGTATCGCGAGGCACTGTTCAAGAGTGCAAGTGAAATACTGAATACGCAATTACGCTAGTTGGTATACTGTTTCAAAACAGGAAAAAGTCCCTCTACGTGACGTAACTGGACAGGGAGCCAATCAGAACGCTAAATGTGAACTGGGCCTACCTGTTATTTTATATAGCTTGACTTTAGTCTATCTCTGTTTTGTGTTGCTGAAGTGAGTTTCGCACGAGACGAGATCAGATATTTCATATTTCATTTACTTTATATATTTTCCATGAAATGGTAGGGTTTCTGGGTAAGTAAAACAGGCAGTAACATCGAAATATAATAAATATCTATTTGTATATTCTTGTTTTGAAAGTCAACTTGTTATCTTTTCCTTCATTTGAAATCATGATGTATGACAAAGAAACAGGAAGGTTGGCAACGTGAATATATATTCTTGAGAAATTGTGTCAAAGATTTCAATGATTTAATGTTCTGTATCCATACGTGATCCACACGTAATCTAGTTTTTTGTGAATATTTTAATTAAGAGGAAGAATTTTAACTCACCTCAAGATTGATGTTCTTCTCTAAGAAATGTGAATGCCTCTCTGTTCCTAAAGCTCGGATGGCCATCTCGTATAAGATAAAGCTGAAACTGTACTTGAGAGTAAGGCTCATGTCAAAGGGTATCGAAGCTTCACAAATTGTAAAAGCCTAAAAATATACGTATATACTTCTATAAGTTTTACAAATGAAGTCTTTTCTTCAACTTAAATAATTACGTCCACATACAGACAAAATATGTTTAAATTAGAGTGCACCCTTAATTATGAATATAGTCTGTCACTAGGGATGCGCACGAGACAAGATTTGCGACTGTCTCGTCTCGAAAATGTGCTGTAAAAGTGATGTCTCGACTCGAAAAACGTATATTTTTCTATTGAAAGTGCTGTGTCTCGACTCGAATTTTCTCAAGAAAATTTTGTCTCAACTCGACTCGTGCGCATCCCTATCTATCACGATATTTCTTACAGTGAAACACGCCGATTTTCTATATTCCTTGCACAATGCTAAACCACGTTTACATAAAGTTATAATTACTAATTCAGACGATTGACGAATGAAAAACGTTTATGAATTTTGTTATAATATCTTGCAAGACAAAGTTTCGTTTACAAATACCCAAAAAGCATGACTGAAGCGTCAAAAAAACACTTTCCGCTATCTCATGGGTAAAACAAAGTTCTTGGACAAGAAGAAATATTTGGTTGTACAACAAGAAGAATATTACCAGGTAATATTTGCATCTATTGAAAGAAGAGTGTTATCCGGTAAACTATTTAAACAATAATCATAATGAAACACAGCTAAAAAAAAAAATGTTTTAGTGTTTTTGGAAGTGGTTCAACGAACACATGTGTCTACTAGTGTGACAAAAAGACATGAATCCAATCTCGATGAAGAAATACCATCTATGCTAAATACTACATAAGTGAATGATGAAGAAAAATGAAACCAGTACAATAGAACACTACAGAAATGTTGGTGTATATAAACAACAAGCAGCTATTTCAATTATTTCGATGAAACATGATAAAGATGTTATGAAGAATGATACCAGTGATACCATAGATGTACCATAAAAAGTCGAATTACTATTTCAACGGTTAAAGCAAGGTAATGCAATCATATGAAATGGTAATAGGACAGTGTACAGCAATGACCATAAACTGGAAAGATCCAACATTGTAGATTTAATTTGTGACGTGACTCGAACAAATTTCCAAGGCTGGAATTATTTTTGTAATCATCTCATAACATGAAACATATCTCAAGAATTAACTGGTAATCTACAAAGACATATATATTCTGAATCCTTATACATTAATATCTGAACCAGTAGCTAAACCACTTCCAGAATTGTTTTCTTCAGGGGAAGATGTTGTAGAAGTGCAACAAGATAGAAAATGTGTTATTGCTCATTTTTCAACGTACATGTCATTTTAAAAAGTTGAAAAACATTTCTACAACATAATACATCCATTTTCTGCGAAAAATAGTGGTTTGCAACAGGAAAACAGGAAGTAAACGTCTAGATAAACAGTCTACGCGTCATGTATCCTTGTTTCACTAGAGATTTTTTATCTTCTGAACAATATGATCAGTGGGAATGTGACCTAAATGATTTACATTCACTTCAAAAATACAGGGTGTTTTAAAACAACGCCAACAAAATTTGGGAGGTGATTCCTGACACTAAGATAAGACAAAGAGTTTAGTTCAACCTATGTGTATAAATGCTTCCTTTCGGAGTTATAGGCGGCCGAAAACATGAAATAATGAACTTTAAAGATCCATAGCTCCAAATCTACGGGAGCTACCGTAGTCGGGTCAAGACTTCACTTTGGAAATAGTATGTGGCCTAGCCAAACACCCAAGTTTCAAAATCCTGCGATATCTTCGCAACAATTTTTATAAAGGTAGTTCGTGAGTACTTCAAATTATATGCCCGTAGTCAAACTCCCTTTATAAAAAATATTACGTAAGTACTTTAAGATTATGAAATATGTATTTTTGGATAGTGAACATATTAATTCCTGAGTGAAATCTTGACCTGAATACGCTAAGTCCCATAGTTTTGGAGCTATGAACCTTTAAAGTTCATTTTTTTTCATGTTTTCGGCAGCCTATAACTCCGAAAGGAAGCATTTGTGAACCCAGGTTGGTCTATACTCATTGTCTTTGTGGTGTCAGGAATCATCTCCCAAACATGGTCGGTGTTGTTTTGAAACACCCTGTATAATGATAATTATCACTATATACTTATAGTGGTTGATGTATTTAGTCGGATTGATTGGTCTGTATTACTAAATTCAAAAAGTGCTAATGATATTGTGAGAGCTTTTGATGTAATTTTCACAGGAAAAAACATTTGTTTTAATTAGTAATAAATAAAGTACATTCACCAATAAGACAGTGCAAAAGTGTCTAAAGTAAATTCACCTACAACATGATCCAGATTAAAGTCAATATAGCAGAAAAATTAATCAGACCTTGAAACATCACATGTGAAAGAAGTTTACTAAGCATCAAACGTACCTGTATGTCAAAGTATTACCATTGCTTGTGAAAACATAACATAGAAGTCGATATTCCAGTAATTAAATGGTATCAGCAGAAGTGTCTTACAACAATTTGTTGGAGGTGTGTCACAACCAAAACGACAAGAAATTTCAACATTCACAGCAAGACATAGATTTATCCTATGGTGACACCGTAGGTATTAGTAAAACAAACATATATTTGGCAAGAGCTCTTGAGAACAGGACGTGGAATTTTTGAATGTAAAAGCCATTTCCACAAAACTATTAGTCTATCTACGGAAAGATTTAAATCAACAACTCATTTATAGTGTTTTCTACAGGGAAGAATTACAGACTCTCTAGCATTGTTACTCATAATCAATAAAATAATGTATACAAGAAAGATTGTAGAAAGTAAGATCACATCCAGTGAAAAGTTATCCTTCCTCCTTTAATTAGTGAATACCAGCATCTTCATTAAAGAAATATAAGAATGGAAACTGATCAAGATCTTTATATCGCTCTTTCCAGTAAAAATTCCATTGACTATTTTCCAAAAAAGATGTTGGCTTCATCACATAACGAGATGCAACGTTGTATAGACTTTTGTCAGAAATGGAATGTTGCATTAGTGAAAATTCATTACGTATTCTATGAAGTACATTAATAGGGAAAATATTTTTTAAAAAAATATATTATAAACCATCAGAAAAACTGAGGCATGGCAGACTGAGATACGTTATTATGACATACATGAGCTTGTTAGTGCAATTAATCATACCATGAAACAACAAACTTCTACCTTTGTTACGATGCAAGGTGTTTGATATCTCTATAACATAATCAATGTGGCTGCAGCTCTCACCAAGAGTTGATTTAATACTAGGTTTTAAACGCAAAGGAGGCCTTATTTATTTTAAAAGAACAATATACACAAGATGTACATCTTGGTTTGCCAACTTCCAACAACCAGTTTTAGCTATTTGTCTGTCATTATGTATATATACTCCTGTACCGGGATTAAACTCATATTTGGTCTTAAATGGCCATAGAAAAGAGTAAAGTGCTCATCCATAGGACGATAAACATCCAATTCTAAAGGTTTGAAGAACACGAGAGAAAGCAGAGAATGCTATGAGCATCCTACGGTTACATTCTTTAGGGAAAAAAGCAGTCTGTGGTAGTCCGAAAGTGACTTTGTGATACACATACCATATAGACAGACTACGTTAGAGTTTAAAATAGGTAGAGATGCAGCGGATACAGTAATTCCAAACTACATCTATCGAAAAGAGTTCAAAAAAATTTAAATTGCAGCCCACAAATGGTACTATAATGACTATTGACTACCGAGGGATTCCTTCAACAAGACAGTTTAAAATAGCAATGGCACTAAAGTTGCTAAAGCGAAGCATCTAACAATGGTAATGGCTGAAGGATGTATTTCAAGGCTGATCTTGGGGTCGAATTTGGTTGGACGAGCTATACCTTCATTGAAGAATACCATTCGAATACTTGAGCCAGCACCTGAAGATTAATGTGAAAATTGAACTTTTAAGTGGGTGTATGAAGGACAAAGCGAAAGTGGTGTTTGGAAATTCAACCACGGAAAAATAAGACCAGGAGTCGAAAGTGAGATACGATGGGAAATTGGAGAGAATTCAAAACTCGAAATACTTAAAAGCAGAAAGCAAACGAAGATTTTTTTGGAATGTGGGTAGGGAAGAAAATTTCAACAGCTAAGAATTTTAAGAAGATGACGGTTAATAACTAAGACAAGCTATGGACGAAGTTGGAGACTTAAGTGTTACAGAAAAGCAGGGGGTTGGATAAGTGATAATTAGGTATTTTACTGTACCATTATTTTGTCATTAGAAGATGACGTTCAGTTATGTTGTTTAGATTAGTTAGTTTGTGAGTTTGTTTTATCGTATTTTTAAATTATGGATGTATGTGAAGTTTCTGGTGTATTTTCTTGAAGAGTATTTATAGTATTTGCTTGCCATGTGGTTGGCTTTTGTCCTAATTACGTTTTTGATGAAACTTTTTGGCATTATATATTCTTATGGATAGATATATGAGTTAATTCTTTTCTTAGAACATATGTGCTTTGATGCACACTCTTAAATTTAAGGAAGGGTGTGTGTTGGCCTATCTTAAATTTGGGAATTGCCAAAAAGTGAAAATTCGTAAATGTTCTCTAGAATCTAAATGCGTACATTTCTTAATTTGGTTGCCTCACTCGTATCCTTCTATTACAAAATGGCAAAAGTTACGTAACCAGCACTTAATATTTGGGCTGAAATTTATCACCGTGCACTTTCACGCAACAGCAAATATTATATATATATATCTAGGGGTTGTTCAGTTACACACAAATTATTTCCGCTTCAAATTTTCAAAAAATAACAAGAATCAATTTTTATTTTTGAAATGTTACGAAGGCCATATTTACTAACTTTTTACAGTTTAAAAGTAAAATTACAATAAAAGTGATATGTGAGAGTTGGACAATCATTCAAGTCAAGCAAAATCAACTATTGTAAAACTATTAAACAAAAGTGATTTATTGTAAACTCTAAGTAATAGTTGTAAATTATCATACCTATTAAAATCATAAATCTAATAGTTAACTTCGGTCTTATATACAGTATATACACTAGTAGTTATTGAAATAATTGAAACATCTTAAGGAAACATTTGTATTAATTCGGGGTTTGATCATTTTCAGTCTGTGGTACAGCTTCTATTCATCGTGAAATTGAGACTCATGAGAGTTTACACAGAAATAATGGATCAACCCCCAACTAAGCCAGCATTGATTCAGAAAGAATTCTGCACGAACTCATTCTTGTGATAATGACGGATCGCGTCGGATCGAGTGCTTTGGTATATTGTCATGTTTGGATAGTGTCCTTAGGCACTGACCACCTGCGCCACATGACTAGGGATGTGCAAGAGACAAGATTTATGGCTGTCTCGTCTCGAAAATGTGCTGTATAAGTTATGTCTCGACTCGAAAAATACATATTTCTCTATTGAAAGAGCCGTGTCTCGACTCGAATTTTGTCAGGAAAATCCTGTCTCGACTCGTCTCGTGCGCATCCCTACACACGACGCAACATATCACCTAAAATTGTCAATCACAGCAGTTCATTCTTTGAGTCTAATCATATGACTAACATATGATTCACTATCATATGACTAACATAGTCTAATCATATGACTAACATAGTCTAATCATATGACTAACATAATACCATGAAATTGCGGAACACACTATCACAGGACGGTCGTCACATTTAGGAAGTAGGCACACCGAAGCATCAATCTCTTTAGACGTCTACTATATGTGAAGGAGGAGGGCAAATTGAATACAAGAAGAAGAAGAAGAAGAAGAAGACTCATTAAATCACGCATTTTCCAACCATCAACGTTCCATGTTTTATGTTCTCGTTATCATCTTTCGCCTTCTTACAACGTTGATAAAAGGTTTGGAAATTGGAGCCTGATGACAAATGTTGAAGTTACATATCTCTTATTGGATTGTGATTGTAGTAACAGGTATTTTTGATGACGATTGACTTCTACAGTGAATTGTGATAAATTCGTTCTTAATAAAAATCTTCGATGCTACGCAACTTTCCTCACCTATGCCTGGATTTCGTTACCTATTCTTCTTCTTTCACGATGCGCTGCTACGAGTTCTATATTCCGTCACCACTTGCATACTGTTACTCTGGATAAATCTAATAAAGTGATATACTTGGATTCACTTGCTCCAACTAATCACGCACTCAGAGTATGTCCTCATTTAAAATCAGTGAGGTCTGCTACTTGGCACATTGCACATAAAAATCCGTAGTATAGTATATACCGCTTCAGGTGTTAACCAAATTTCCCATTGAGCGTTACTCAGTCATAATGGATTATGTATTTCGTGTTCATTAGGACATCTATACACTATGAGATAAATCCTAGGAAGTAACTTAAGATTTATCTTAGGAAAAATGTTAGACATATCTCGTAGGAAATCTTACCCTTTTGTGTCATACATGTGAAGCTTTTTTCTTGTTTGATCGAATGACGTTGCGAGATGTTGATCCATAGTGCATTGCGGTTAAAAAAAATGGCACCTACAGTTGAACAAGCAATTGGCAGTGTGGGATAAAATTAACAACACTATTAATTATGTTGACTGGCGGGGAGACAAGTTCGTTTTCACTTTCTGTTCACCTGTTACTTTCGTTTTCTGATGTCGCTTAAGTCGAAATCTTATGAATTTTCGTTCCGAAATAGAGCGTGCTCTAAACAAGAGAAAACTCATAAGATTGTTCAGAACATAGGAAATGACATGCGATCTGATGCCTTACACGTTGAGATTTTGACTCTAGGAAAAATCGTAAGATGTTTTCTGTATAGTGTATAGGTGACCTTATTTTTACCTGTTTATTTCCTACAATTGACTATTGAAACTGTCAGCACTCTTACAATCAACCTATGGATTCAATTAGCAAAGTGAACGTAATTTGGCATGTAATTCACTTAAGTTTATAATATAATGTACAAATACTGTATAGTTACAAGGAATATTTTTTTAAATAATAAGTTTGCTAAAAATCTCAAGCCCCTACTGTCTCTAATGACGGATTGTTATGACTGGCATAGCTATGTTCTCCCTATACCATAAAACAATCCTTTCTCCTTACCTTTCTTAAATCCTTTAAAAGTTCATCAAGCGGTAAAAAATTGGACTTTCTGAATTTGTACACTCTTAACACATTAAGTCGTCTCAATTCGTCCAAAGGTGGTGTGAAAGTCCCTCGCTGAAACAGGGGATCATTTTCCATCATTTTCCATATTTTTATCTGGAACAATAACAAGAAACAAATACTTAGTTCAATATTTAATCAATCCCATACGTATGATCTATCCTCTCTAATAAAATGCTTCTCAATCTCTTCTGATTAACGACACATTTCACTGAGCACCCACGGCACAGCGACACTTTAGGTTAGATTAGAATTAAGTCATTGCAGACGTTGCCTAATACAATCTGACTCAGTCTTATTATTGAAGGCTTCATGGTACAACAATGAATCATAAATGTTCCAATATTCTGGTGCATAACATACCTGTATTCATTACAGCACAATGAAAGTACGTAAACATTCAATGTATAGCGCCTCGTGTTGGACTCTCTGCAGCCACTTTTCTGTCAGTTCTACGATTGCACATCGATAAGACATCTTGTTCTTAGAAGCAAATAAGTCAGTCATCATTGCTGCTTCTACTTTATGGCATAACATTTATTTTTTAATTTTAAAATAATTCTTATTCCTTATTCTTGACTGATTTTGACCCCAATAAGTGAGGATTGTGAATAATCATCAAATTACATATTGTTCAAAAATCAAATAATGTTTATTTCATGTATGCTCCTACATCAAATGTGTCTTTCGTAGTGATGTGAGGTGGAAAATTTTCCATTCTAAAAAAATATCAGTAATCAAGTAACAACTCAGCAATCATAAAATTGGTTAAATTCATGTATAGAAATGTTAAAAATTGAAAGATCGCTTAAAGAATCTGAAAATTTTCATGGCTCAGATAATTTTCAGTACTATGTACTATGTAGAAACAAGTGAAACAATTTTTCATGAATCGAAATATTTTCTGTCTTATTTGAAAAAATTGAAGAACTTTTTATGATTCGGAAAATGTTCATCATTTTGAGGCAAAAAGTAAAACATTTGTGAATCGGAGAGTTTTATTGGTCTGTAGAAAAAGTGAAAGGAATTTTCATACATCGGAAAATTTTCATCACGATGTAGAAACAAGTGGGAAAAACTTTTCGTAAGCCGAATAATTTTGGATATTATGTATAGTGATGTTAGGTGGAAAATTTTCCATTATATTTAACTGCACATCAGTGTTGAAAATTTTCCGGAAAATTTCCCGATTCATACTCCACTTCTTCCTACATCGTTGTTTAGCCGTGATGTGAGGTGGTAAATTTTCTTCTATATTTTTCCAGAAAATTTTCCGTTCTTAACAAATATCAGTGATCAAGCAACAATTCGTCAGTATTCATAAAATTGATTGAATTCATATATAGAAATGTTAAAAAGTGAAAGATCATTTAAAGAATCTGAAAATTTTCATGGTTCAGACAATTTTCAGTACTATGTAGGAACAAGTGAAACAATTTTTCATGAATCGAAAAATTGTCTGTCCTATACAGTGATGAAAATTTTCCGGAAAGTTTTAAACGGAAACTTTTCCAAATCATAAGAACATACTGCACTTATGCCTACGTCGTTGTTTAGCTGTAAAATTTATTGGTAATAAATATTGTCTTAAAAAGTTTCATGAACTGAAAATCTAATGATTCTTCATTTCAAGATTTTTTCAAAAACTTCAATGCGTTCTTCTCTCAGAATCCACCTTTGATGTTACAATATTAGATTTCGTCGGTTTAATACGCATAAGATGGTTTTCTCATAGCTTTACTACTTTTATAGATTTACATACTGCAACATTTATAAATAAGTAGATATAATATAAACTGCCTACTGTAAATTTTTGATTACCCAAAATTCGAGTTTAATAACTCATGAAAGCAAATACTGACCATTTTCTGGAAATAAACATTTATTTATTCATATATTCATTCAGAAGAGAAAGTGAAATATAACTAATAAGGAAGCTGATTTATGTAGTTGTTCTTCCAATAAAATAATAAAATAAAAATAAAAAGCAGCACTATTAGCGCTGCATTCTAAAAGCAAGTAATTTCATTTTAATTTACAAAATAAAAAACATATTTCTTTTATATATATATATATATATATATATATATATATATATATATATATATATATATATATATATATATATATATATATATACTTGTTCTATCGAAGCGTCATTATTTCCAATACATTTTTATACATAATAATGGTAGTTTTACAATACAAATATCTGCTCTAAGATGTTGATTATACAAAATTCCAATATTGAAATTATGACAGGAGTGTTAAACACAATAAAATCTGAAGATTATGAAGATTATTTTCTGTTATAAAAATAATCTTCATAAGGAACTTCTATGTAGTTATTCATTACATAGACAGGCCTACATGTGAAAAAGTAGTGGAATTTTCTGTTTCTGAAATTGATAAATTCACAAAGGTCTCTTTTTCAATTTCTTGTTACATTTTAAATATTGGGATGGGATATTTGTTCTCTACGAACTCGGTGTATGTTCCTTGCACTTTACACACACACACACACACACACACGCACGCACAAACAAACAAACAAACACACACGCACAGAGAGAGAGAGAGAGAGAGAGAGAAACACTGTATGTTTTCACTTCCCAACTTAAAATATTAGAAAATTTTCTGGTTTTCGAAAACTAATTGGAAAATGATAAGTTGTTGCTGTCTAACTTTCCTCTACAGGAATTGAATTTTATTGCTGAATGTGCTGTTAAATATAGTGGAAAATTATCCACCAAACATCACTATATATAATATCCAAAATTGTTCGGATTATGAAAAGTTTTTCACTTATTTCTACATCGTGATGAAAATTTTCCGATTCATGAAAATTCCTTTCATTTGTTTCTACAGAGGAATAAAACTTTCCCTTTCACAAAAAGTTATTTTACTTTTTGCTTCAAAATGATGAAAATTTTTCGAATCATAAAAAGTTCTTCAATTTTTCCATATAAGACAGAAAATATTTCGATTCATGAAAAATTGTTTCACTTGTTTCTACATAGTACATAGTACTGAAAATTATCTGAGCCATGAACATTTTCAGATTCTTTAAACATATTTCAGTTTTTAACATTTCTATACATGATTTCAATTAATTTTATGAATACTGAGGAACTGTTACTTGATCACTGATATTTTTTTAGAACGGAAAATTTTCCGGAAAAATATACAAGAAAATTTTCCACCTCACATCACGGCTAAATAAGGATGTAGGAATATATGGATTATTTTTTTATGAATCGGAAAATTTTCCGTTTCAAAATTTTCCGGAAAATTTTCATCACTCTCAGGACAGACAATTTTTCGATTCATGAAAAATTGTTCTACTTGTTCCTACATAGTACTCAAAATTGTCTGTCATGAAAATTTTCAGATTCTTTAAACCATCTTTCAATTTTTAACATCTGTATACATGAATTCAATCAATTTTATAAATACTGGGGAATTGTTAAGAACGGAAAATTTTCCGGAAAAATATAGAAGAAAATTTTCTACCTCACATCACGGCTAAACAACGATGTAGGAATAAGCGGAGTATGTTTTTATGAATCGGAAAATTTTCATCACTGGTCTTTCGCTTCTAAAATTACTAACTAAAGTTTTAGTTTATGTATAAATTGTAAATGGTAATTTTCCACCATCAAATGCAACTATATTTTCAGAACAGTTAGGCCAGCTATACACTATAGGATAGATCCTAAGAGATCTCTTATGAATTATCTTCGGAAAAATGTTACAACATATCTTGTAGGAAATCCTACCTTTTTGTGCCATACACGTGCAGATTTTTTCCTGTCTGATATGATTACGTGCTTGAGAAGTTCAACGTGCATTTCTCATAAAATATTAAACTCACAGGTGGAGCGCCCACATATTTGGATTTCCTGTGTAATATTCTTTCAAAATTATATTACACTTCACAAATTTGCGAGATCTAAAATAGGATACACCAGGATAACTACGCCCATGTTTGTCAATTGTTAAATTGCATACCTCTAAAAAGCATTTTTTCTCTCACGTGATCTCACTTAAATCGAAATCTTACGAATTTTCTTTCCGAAATAGAGTGTGCTCTAAACAACAGAAATCTCATAGGATCGTTCAGAACATAGGAAATTACATTCGATCTGATGCCATATACGTTGAGATTTTAATTCTCGGGAAAATCGTAAGAGATTTCCTAGGATTTATCCCATACTGTATGGTAGACGAGGCCTTATTGTCCACACTATTAAACTTCTAATAAAATATTTTTTTATCATTGAATATTATCTATCGGTCCAACGAATCATTCGTTCGAATTAGAAAACCCACTGCGTCTACTGAACTGCCCTTTTCTTTCGTAACGAATGTCCGATATCCTTTGATTCATGATTTTTTTTAGGTATTCCCCCTCCCTCTCTCTCTTCAGAATACATTAATCAAATGCTTTCGCGTCTTATAGGGGAGGGGGAGAAAAAGTGAAAGGTACTGTTTCATCTTCATTAAAGTTGAGAGGTTTTATATTATTATTATTATTATTATTATTATTATTATTATTATTATTATTATTATTATTATTATTATTATTATTATTATTATTATTATTATTATTATTATTATTAACGGAGTTCGTTAAATTTCGTCTACTCGCTTCGTATCAGTACTCCGTGAGCCGACCGTGGCTGGAATAACCCCCATTGCTTGTAGTGAAATTCATAATCGTTTCATTTGCCATCTACTGGGACGTACGCAGGAATTTATTTTGGGGGATTCAAAGGATTTTGGGAGGTCCAGATTCAATATAAGGATAAATTATGTTAAAGTTTGTGAAATTGCCCCTAAAATTAGTCTACATTTACAGAAAAGTCGGGATTTCGGGGAGATCTAGGAGCTCAAGTCCCACCCCATGCGTACGCCCGTGCCTGTCAATTTTCCTATCTACACTGCCTAACCACTCGGAGTTGGAAAGGTCATCCTCAATGGCCACTTTGTCCTTTTCCAATGCACGAAATTTTGCTACCCACTTACACGCCGACTCCATATAAACGAGAATAAATTAAAGTACGATTCACTGTTTGCCCTGTTCAGTCAATGCGCGTTGCTGCAGACAAGTTGGTAAAGTGGGTTCACTTACCACATTTCTCATGTTACACACTTTAAACGAGTCAGGTAAATTCTAGCCACTTTCTCATATTTACGGTGTGGGTGAATGCAGTTATCAGTAGGTTTTGCTGTTTTGTTGTCATGTTACCTGAAGTTGTGTATTTTTTTCAGTTTACTGAAGAAGTCGTTTATGTATAGTTCAGTTTAAAAAAAAAAAAACAACACACATACCTTGAGCTTCAATAGATCTTCTTCTTCCATAAATATTCTCATCTTTTTCCAGTTGAACGATGCTTGCTTTCTGTAAACATCCAATGGTCCAGCGGGAAAATCGGGAATCAACTCATCCACACTTTCAGCCATTTTGTCACCCATTTTCGTGACCACTTCAAGTAAAATAAAGTAAACTATATATTCACAAATAAGCGATTATAGATAGATACATATATAAATATAGATATTCTAGAATTACATTACTAGGGATCAGATTTTTGGTGCTCCACCAAATCTCAGAAATTGGTGAATGAGGTTGCTGAAACAATGTTTTCAAATTAGTACATTACTTTTGGTGTTCCAAATTCGAAACTTACGTCCACCAAAAGGAACCTTCTTCACTCAATAAAGAAATTCTCACCACATTTTAAACTTTTATTTGTTGTCCGTATATATTGTATCGATGTAGGCCGCACGTTAGGGATGCGCTCGAGTCAAGTCGAGACAGAATTTTCCTGACAAAATTCGAGTTAAGACACAGCTCTTCCAATAGAAAAATATATATTTTTCGAGTCGAGACATCACTTTTAAAGCACATTTTCGAGACGAGACAGTCTCAAATCTTGTCTCGTGCGCATCCCTACCGCTCGTTCCCCGTCATTATTAATGTTGATTTATTGCATTCTTACATTATACAATCTCTGTCCAGAAAGTTCGGTGAATGTGTCTATGTTTCGAATGGATTGTTGTCTTACCTGAAACAGCAGTTACTGTCCTTCGAAGTAATCCACATTGATGGTAATGCACTTCTGGGAGCGGTTGTATAAGTCCTGGTAATTCATGGCGCACTTGTTTATAAGAATGACTTTCAGTTGGGTAGTAATATAACTTGAATGTCTGGAATGTCCAAAATCCTCTAGCCTTTCAGGGTTAATTTCAATTTGGGGAAGAAGAAAAAGTCAGAGGGAAACAAGTCTGGGAAGTATGGTGGGTGATTGAGTGACACAACTCGCTTGTTAGCCAGGAACTGCTCCACCAAAAAGGCAGAATATGGGTATACATAGTCGTGGAGCACTGTTCAGTCGCCTTGCTTGTCATACTAGGGCATATCCGCTTTCAGTATTTCCACGTACTTAGCGGCATTCAACATGGTGCCGTAAGGGAGGAATTATTTATAGATAAGATCTTCAGAGTCGAAGAACACAAAGAACATTGTCTTGATGCGGATCTCTGACTTTGCATTTTCTTGGTTTTCGTCAACCCTGGACCTCGCCACTTCATGCTTCGATGCTTGCCTTCGGGATCGTACCTTAGGCATCAGATCTCGTCGCCCTTGCCGATGGTTTTCAGGAAATTTCGGCCTCGATCTTCCATGTCAATCAGGTCTCCACAGGCATCAAGCCGTAGTTGCATTTGTCCGGTGTCTGTGTCAAAGTGTGTGGCGCGTGTCGAAAGAAAATCATACATTTACCTAAATGTTGCGTCACTATGAGATGGGCTCTCTCACAACCAATTCCCACTTCCTCCGCTATCATTCGCACTGTCACAGAACGACCCTGGGCTAGAAGTTCTTTCACTTTTCGTATGTTGTTTGGAGTGTGTGCAGTTGCAGACCAACCAGTTCGGGGGGCCTCTTCCACGGTGTCCTGCGTTTCTCGGAAACCCTTAAACCACTCATAAACACACTTCAGGGTGACAGCACATTCTTCGTAGACTGTTGTCAGTATTTCATAAGTCCCTTTCGCTAATTTTCTAAGTTTGAAACCGAACACCATATTCGCTCGCTGCTACATTTTGGTACCTATTTTTGGTTTCCATCTCGCCCACAACACCTTGAATCTACAATGTGCTGCTGTTTACATAGGGTTGCCATATTTTAAAATTAGAAAAGAAAAGCGGGGGATTCTAAACCGTAAATACTGATGTGAACTTCTATTTTACAGAGATCCTTCGGACTTTTTTTTTTTTTTTTTTTAGTGATTTCTTTAAGTGACACCTCCAATGTACTTTTCTAACGAAACTAAAGTAAAGCAAATTTAGTTTTGCCTTTAATGTTTTATTAAGTTCAACAATATGAGTTTCGAACTGTAAAGTAAATATTAAATAAGTATTATAGTAAGATGTCTGTAATTGTAAGGTTATCTGCACGCCAAGTTTTCCAAAAAAAAAAAAAAAAAAGCAAGCGATATATGGCAGATATTGTTTATACGATTTTCTTTCTAAGAAACACAAAATAATTTCTAAATTTTTATCATAAGAAAGGTAAAACAAGTATTTAGGAGTCTTGGTCCATCTCATAAAATTTCTAATCATTTTCAAAGATTGCTACCTGAAATCGTACTAACATACAAAACTAACACGGTTTCACAATATGAAATACAGCATAAACATTTTAAAAGAAACAAATGAGTGCGAGCACGACTCCAAATTTAACTCAATTGCTATTGAGATTGACACAGAGATGTAGCGGTTTACATTGAACATAACATTTTATCAACAAAATTGTCTTACATTTTTCTCCAATCAATAAAAGCGGGTGGTTTTTCGTGATTAAGAGGGGGCGAATATAAGACCTGAAAATCGGGTGGTACCCGCTAAAATCGGGTAATATGGCAACCCTACGTTTACACATGATAAACATACCCGCAGGGCCGCCCCTTGTTCAGTTGTGTCTTGACCTGTCCGGCACATAATGCAGCGGTGGCGCACTCTTACGACCGTGAGTAGTATGACGTCATTCACTGAAATTTTGGGACAGAGGTTGTATACAATACTCATAATTTGGTTTAAAATATAAGAATAAAGAGCCTATATTTTTTTAAGGAACAAGAAAATGATAGGAGAAATTTATTCTGATTGATATACAAGTATTGATATACAAACCTTGGCTATTTTTCTACGTAGTCCGTGAACCTAGTCAGACATTTCTGGTAGCATGGCACAAGCTTCCCTATACCTTCAGTGTAAAAATCTACTACCTGAGAGCAAAGTAGGTCCAGAAGTGATGTCTTGACCACTTCACTGTCGATGAAACGTTTCGATTCAAGCCACGTTTTCAGGTGAAGAAAAAGTAAGAAACCACTAAAGGTAATGTCCGGGCTGTAAGGAAGATAATTGAATAGTTTCCATCAAAATTTCTGAATTGTCTCAAAGTATGAGCAACTGTATGGGGACAGGCGTTGTCATGAAGCAGACTTCCACAGCATAGCATTTCTCACCGCCGAATTTGGATGGCACGTCGCAGATTATTCAGTGTTTGGCAATACTTTTGTCCTAGTTCTAAGAATTCCACAAAAAACACACTCGTTTCGTCCCAAAAGACGGATGTCATGATGTTGTGAACTGATGTTTGTTTGAATTTCTCCGCTTCAGGAAGACCAGAGTGCCGCCATTGAATTGACGGCTGTTTCGAGTCCCCAGTGGCGTATAATATCTAAGTTCCATCCCTCGTCTCACATAACAAAAGAGATCATCCCCATCCTCCCCCCAGCGGACCAAAACTAATCTGCAGATGTCATTCTTTGCCCTTTGTGAGAGTCTGTCAGCATTTTTGGCACCCATCTTGCATAAAGTTTGTGATAACTTACCGTCACAGGTTTCTCACTGTTTTCAGAGACACTTGTGAAAACTCTTTGGCGAGTTTAGTTATTGTGAATGGATGTTTGTCGTTAGCGCTTTCCGGCAGATCGTCCGTCTGAATACTTGGCCTTAATTTCATCGTTATAATATTTGAACGCCATTCACGAAATTCTCTCTCTGCATCATTGCCTGACCTTCCCTTCACTCATTCCTGTTGATCCCAAAATGACACACAATTCCCGATGGATGTCTTCCGCATTCTGTCCTTTGACGTTCACAAGTCGTATGACGAATTTTTCTTCACGTTTGGCAGTATTTTGTATTACGACAGGCATTTCACCTTATTGCTATTCGCACTAACGCAACTCCGCTCTAGCAAGTCTGTCTATGTTGCAAACACAGAATACTAGAGCATGCTCCTGCGCATGTTCAACTTCATCAGTGTTGCCAAGCCCTCGTAAAAAATATTGATTTTTTTTTTTTTTTAAATATGTTGTTGATGTTACAACATAGTAAAAAATATATCGATACTTAACCTTCGGAAGGCATGAGGTGAAGAATTGAAAATGATCCCCTGTCTGTTTTAGATTGTGGAGAATATACAGGGTGTTTCAAAACAACACCGACAACGTTTGGGAGGTGATTCCTGACGCCAAGATAAGACAAAAAGTATAGACCAACCTGTGTGCAGAAATTCTTACTTTCGGAGTTATAGGCTGCCGAAAACGTGAAAAAAAAAAGAACTTTAAAGATCCATAGCTCCAAAACTATGGGACCTACCGTAGTCGGGTCAAGAGTTTACTTAGGAACTAATATGTGTTCTATCCAAAAATGCATGCTTCATAGTCCTGCAGTACTTCCGCGAAATTTTTATAGAGGTAGTTGGTGAGTACATGAGTATATACTTCAGATTATATGCCCGTAACCAAACTGCCTGTACAATTTTTTTTTCCGTGAGTACCTTAGGATTCTGAAACATGTATTTTTGGATACAGCACATATTAGTTCCCATGTAAAGTCTTGACCCGGCTACTGTAGGTCCTATAGTTTTGTAGCTATGGACCTTTAAAGTTCATTTCTTCATGTTTTCAGTAGCCTATAACTACGAAAGGAAGCATTTGTGCACCCAAGTTGGTCTATACTTTTCGTCTTATTTTGGTGTTAGGAATCACCTCCCAAACGTTGTCGGTGTTGTTTTGAAACACCCTGTATAAACATGCCGAAATTATGAATTTTTGTTATTGCCAACTAAAGCGACTGAAACCACAAATAATCTTTGGTAAATGAAAGAGCTTGAATCAATGTTTGGCCTACAGAAGAAAAAAATGCTCCTTCTGTCAATCCAAGGGTCTGACGTTTTCCAACATTGAGATGATGAATGGTTGTTAAATTCAATTTATTTCCATTTCAATCTTCCACATCTTGAATTATCAACAAATCTTCGAAACTCAAAATGTATTTAGATTGTTTCGAGATTCCATTCAAAAACATTTTGGTGCGAAGTACTTTTTATCGCACCAAACATCCTAGCCCCTGTTATTACATATAAAGTGCGTTCCATGAATAACACTAAAGCCCGTCTCCTGACGAAACCAAGGCAGATAGAAACATGAAACCATTAGTAACCTTCAAGGGACATAAAAGACAACATTATGCTGATAAGGAGAATCCCCCATGAGGGAGCTCAAGGGGCTTACAGGGGGAACACTAAAATGTTAACCAACAATCCCCAGCTTATGGTACCTCATTTGAAAGGTAATCACGTGTAAAGACCAATTTTGGAAACCACATGTCACTAGCGAGTCCCTATCCAAACATGTTGTCTTTTATGTCCCTTGAAGGTTACAAAAGGTTTCTTGTTTCTATCTGCATTGTTTTCTTCAGGAGACGGACCTTAGTGCTATGCGTGGAACGTACTTCGACCCTACTTTACGGATGGTCGCCATATTGGATAGGGACACGCTAGCGACATGTAGTTTCCAAAATTGGTCTCTACACGTGATTACTTTTTAAACGAGATACGACACGGTGGGGGTTTCTATTTAAAATTTTCTAGTTGTCCCCCGTAGCCCCCGTGAGGGCACCTCATGTGGGGGGTTCTCCATATTAGCATAATGTTGTCTTTCATGTCCCTTGAAGGTTACAAAAGGTTTCATGTTTCTATCTTCATTGGTTTCTTCAGGAGACTGGCCTTAGTGTTATGCTTGGAACGCACTGTATACCTTATGCATTCAACCGAGGGCTCCTGTTAATCGCTCTCTCTTTATATGCGAGCGTCTCTATTAACGTTAGGGTTGCCAACCGTTAGGTATTTTACCGGACATTTCGGTTTTTGTCCTCCTTGTCCGGTGAACGGTGCGGCCACAAAACCGGACTTAAATGTGTGCTAATTTTTCCTCGTTCTAGTTCTATTCAGATTATTTTGGAGTGACGGAAGGAATCGTTTGTCAATGAACATGGTTAAAGCAGAGTTTATAATTTCGTTTGATATAGACCTAATGTGGGCAAAATTTGCTGAAGAGTTGAAGGCTAGAAAATTTACTGAACTTATCAAAACTGTTAAAGGTCAACAAAAATAAATTTTCAAGAGCGCAGCTATCACTGCTTCATCCTCAGCTACATCTTCCAATTAAATAATGCGCCTAGATCCAGTAAAATTATGTAGGTATTATGAAACATTACCAGCCCCAGCGAAGCTGGTAAGACTTATTTTTAAGGTATATTTTGTGCATACCCTAAATACAATATATTATTATTAATGGTAAGACTACAAAAATTATGGCGTCGCGGTGGCTCAGTGGTAGAGCGTACACCTCTGGTGCCTGGGGTCTCGGGTTCGATCCCAACCCCCGACAAGTGAACTTTGTGGAGGACAAACACCGTGTGCGTGGGTTTCCTCACGGTCCTCCCGTTTCCTCCCACTTTCTTCATTCCACCATTTCACTCATTACTCATCATCACCGTCTCCTTTAGCCTAACCGTGGGACTTAAAATTCAAAGATTTCATTTTTTTTTTTTTACTACAAAAATTATATGTGCCGACTCAAGCAAAACTGGAATAAATAAGTTTAATAAATGCTTCAAAAATAACTAAAGTTATTAAATTCGAACTCCGAATCGCTCAATTTTATGTGAAGTAACCACTTTCAGTTTTTTCGTATTTTTAAAGAGCAATGATGTAATTATCGTAAGAGTATACGTACTCCAGGAGGGTATCTGATATTTCCATTTTCTGTACGTACACCAGGAGGGTATCTGGTATTTCCATTTTCTATACGTACACCAGGAGGGTATCTGGTATTTCCATTTTCTATACGTACACCAGGAGGGTATCTGGTATTTCGATTTTCAAAAGTTGGTAACCCTCTCCACCTAATTACTTATAGTAGCATAATTAAATCAATATCCTTGAGTAACTTACCTAATAACACTGAATGCACTCTTCTTCTGTTCCTTGACGAGAATGAATACTTATGAACATAAGTGTTTGTTAACTGCAGGACGCCACTACAACTCTAACCAAACTCATTTCCGGAGGAATTATAGAGTCAAATAAATAGAAACTAGTATTTCAAGTATCGACATCGTAAATGGCTTGCCTGGTGAGAATTTTTAGTGTTAACGCAGGATGGGCGAAAACTTGCAGTTTTCAAACTTCCCAATCGGAAACAGCAGAAGTTGATTATTGCATGCATTTAACAATAGAATTAGCATATAAAGCAGAGGAACAATGGGAATAATATGCATTGCCTATGTTTCAGTCTATCGTAGTATAGAACAAAGCGAATTTGCTTATTCAACAAATTGCAGTCGGATAAGGCAATGACAATCTTGAGAAAATTACAACAAAATTAAATGAAATCTAAGTTTATTATCTCGCGGTTATGCCTTCTAGTCTAAAGAGAAATTTGGTAATTGCGAAAAGTGGTAATGGAAAAGTTTGTAGAACGGTGGTCGCAGTAGGATAAGAAATTACTGGCCTTCTAATTGACCTAGTAGCTGGTGTGCATATGGTCCCGGGTTCAACTCTCAAGAGTGGAAGAGCGTTAAACACATTACAATAACGGATTCTCCAATAAACTATAGGCAGAGTTATCATGAGTCTCATTTTGCATGGATAATGTCGTTTGGTAGGTTTCATCCTGGTGTCCAGACAGGTTATCTCCTGATTTCCAGTCGAGGTAATCTTTTCACGCGTAAGAGCGGTTCTAGGCAGGCACGTATCCACGGGGACCACAGGGGGCCGGGCCTCCCCAAAATTTTTACTGCCCTCTACAATGTTCACAGTAGGCTTGGAAATGAACTATAATACGGTGATTAACTATAATATGGTTGTCATGATGATTTGGAGTTTAACGTCCCGTTCAGCAGCGAGACTATATGAGACGTAGACTTACTGATTAACGTGGAATCCGAACCACATGAGCTGCCGTCGGGGATCGAACCCGGATCTGCCACACCAAAGGCGCGTACGCTAACCGCTTAGCCATGAAGGAGCTCTATATTATGGTTGTATCATCCCCCCTACATTTTGGGTGGGCTATGTTCCTGGTCCTGGGTTCGATTTCTGGTTGGGACACACAGTCGAAATTTGTAACAGCTTTTTCATGCCAGCCATTCTGAGTGTGTTATTATCCTGGCTTTTCCTCATTCACACCAGGCAAATGCCGGGATGGTACCTAACAATGTTCCCAAGTCGCTTCCTTCCTTCCCCATTCCTTTTTTTTTTTTCAATTCCTCGGGCAGTGAGCTCGCCGAGGGATGTCATCCTTCATATGTGTGACGGGTTAACATTCCCATAGATGCCAAAAACCCAGAACTCTAGTTCCTAATTCCCAAAACCCTAATTTTTTCAAGCCTTTTTGTGTGTGCCCTTTCCTCTCAACAGTATCCTAATTATTATGTTTATATTAGATATGTTTACATTAAAAGCTACACATGTAATTTTATTTACAATACGCTTGAATATTGGAAGCGTACACCACGTCACGGCACACAGTTCATATACTGTATGTATAATCTTTTAACCTACCATTATCCGACAGGAATGAAATAAAAATGGCTCTTGTGCTGATTAGGTACTTTCTATCAATAGAACCCCTAACAAAATGTCTGATTTGGAAGATTTACCTCCCACCGAACTGCACTAGTTTAGAATACTTTAAATATGATGACCGTAGTTATAGGTTCACGTCTCATATAGCCTCTGTGCTGAAAATGCCCGGTAAACTAAGTTTACGGACAGTTGTTATGGAGGAATGTGCTGTTAATCATACAATCACATAGCCTTGAATAAGATTACGGTCTTTTCGCTCCAACTGGACTATTTTTTAAAACTTAAAACCGTACATATTCATCCGTTTCCTATCTTTTGCCACGTTGTCCATTTTGCCTGTTACTCTTTTTTTCTTTTTTAATTCTTCTTCCTGCTCTGTTAGGTCCTGTACAGGGTGACCCATAAGTATGTATATGATGTTTGACTGTAGTATTTGTAATTATGGACAAACACTTTCGATATGGCAACACTGTTTAGCCTGAGAGTGAGGATAACGGTCACTGGACTTAGAACCGTTAGTGCATACCAGACAGGATGAACGATACATTGTTGAACCGCTGGTTCGGTTGATGTGGGTCTGTGGAGTGGCCAGCTCGATCTCCCAATTCCACACCACCAGGCTTTTTCTTATGGGGTGTTTTAAGGGATAAAGTGTATCAACATCACATACGTAATTTGGCCGAACTACGGGAAACTATCCCAGAAGAGCTCCACAGAGTACTAATATGGTTCTGTCAAGCTGGTTGTGACAATGTTACTCTTTGTCCCCAAGCATATATCGATTTGGATAGTGCATTGGTGTAGCATGCAATGAAGAACAGATATTAAAATTCTTCTAAGGAAACGTATGGGACTAATGTGTTTATGTTCAAGTTATGTTGCTAGTTTCTTTACCACAATCTTTGAAATATCATATATGGACAACTCTATATAAGGAAACTTCAAGGGCACTCAAGAATGCCCATTCCTAAAGTGCAACTTGAACCCAATACGGTTTTACGTACTTTGTAATCTTCGGCCTCTAATACTTCTGACGGCTAAAATAATTCCACCGGCAATAATTGGCAGTAGTACTTGAAAGCGTATATCTTACCGAGTCAACAAAACTTTTGGATGACCCAGATTCATTGACCTAGGAGTAGAGGACCAAGGGCGCCCATGTTGTGGTTTCCAAGAGGGGGCAAGTATAAGCAACGTTTCAAATATAGTTTCAAATTTGGCTGTACCTATTGTAAAAATTCTATTAGGTTTTCGATATTCCCAAGTACAATTTCCTCTTAGGGGGGGCAGCACCCCACCTTGCCCCCCTGATGGGCGCCCTTGAAGAGGGCCACTCCCTCTTGGCAGGTGCGTAACTACAATGGGAAGGGGTCCGATAATTCCAAGGGGGACCTTGGCTCCACAATGATCTGAAGGAAGAATCAATTAACCTGTGTGAAAAGTGAAATATTCAGCCATCATTTAGATGCAAACGATTCAAAAAGGTCAAACGTTATTTTGACTAATTGTTTGAAGATAGTTATCTCAGTGAAAGTGGATCAAACTTTAGTATTAACATCTATATTAAACTATTTGACATACTAAATTCACAGTTGCATTGTCGTTTCACTTACACCTTTGCGTGATACAGTATCCAAATATTCCTTTTTGTTTCCTGCAAGTATAATTCATCTCACTGATGATGAAATTCTAAGAAGGGCGCAGATACTTCAAACAACTTAAAGCTGTTATATTGGTTCTTCGTTTCCGCTTTATGAAGTAGCTAAAATTTTAAATAAGTGTTCAGACTTCTCTGTTTAACCTAACAAGGCTTTTAATTGTTAAAAAAAAAAAAAAAAGTCATTGGCGTCTAGCTTTTCAGAAATTATCTCGTAGTTCTGCGGAGAGGTCGTTCTCAAAATTGAAATTAATAATTAAAAGTATTTGAGAAGCACAATGGGCCAAAATAGATTAAGTAATCTAGCACTGCTCTCAATAAATGTAGTCTGAATATAAATTCGTGCTAAGTGCCAAAAAGAAAAAAAAATATTGAGTAAAGAGCTCAGATGTTACTTCAGAACTGATGGAACATATAGGCGAGCGCATTCTTCTGGCGATTATTTGAACTACTTCCACAGTCAATAGTAGATAGACAGCTTTTCACTGAGTAGGATTAGGCACATAGCCCACACCTAACTTTTCCATTTTTGGTACTTAGCACGATTTTCACTTTCAGTTTACAAATGCAGACGAAGTTGAAAAAATGGATGTACGAGAGTTGGTAAAGGATTTTGCTGACAGGTAACAAAGGAAGAAAATCATTCAAATTAATTCCTGCTACTCTTCATGAAGACTGACGTCACACTGACTGCAAGGAGGTAAGTCCATCTTCCATTCTGAAGCTTAATGAATAAATTAAATGTATAACAAAGTGGTTTTCATTTATGAATATTTAGGCCTAGTGGTTGCATGCATTTAACGCATTATTCACAGATACAAAGAAGATGGTTGTTTATTATGTTGTTTATCATTGCGTGGGGAGAGCATAAACCATAGTTACGCCACTGAATCTTGGTTTTGATAATGAGTACATTGGCCCATATGTATATTTTGTGAGGGGTACATAGGACCATCCCCTTAAATTTTAGAAACTGCAAAAACTAAAAATTTGTTGTGGTAATCGGGGTATGTAGTTCTCAAACTTTAGGTGGTCCTTCAAGTTCTTTTAATGGATTAAAAAATTGACACAATTGTAAATTTCTGAAGTTTTTTCCTCTTTGATGGTAGCTTATTACATTATATAGTTATATGGAGTTATATGGATGAGTATAGGGGGTCTATTGATGCGCTTATCTTAAATTAGGGGAGGGGTATATAGGACCACCACTTAAATTTGGGAATTCTAAAAAAATTGGTAAAATCAAGAAGGGAGGCCCTATGTACACTCATGTCCATAATTATTGTCGCATATATATATAACTGTCTTCTTGTAAGAATAGAATTTGATAATGGTTTAGCACGATACTTTTAATACTGTTTAGTGCTCTCAACGGGTCGGGTCGGGTCGGGTTGAAGACCGACCCGACCCGACCCGTGACCCGAATTGACTAAACCGACCCGAACCGTGATCCGACCTCATTGACCTGACCCGACAATCCGACCCGAGCTTACCCGATTGACCCGACCCGAATAACCGGACCCGACAACCCGGCCCGAGCTGACCCGATTGACCCGACCCGAGCTGACCCGACTGACCCGACCCGAATAGCCTGACCCGACAACCCGACCCGACCCGATCCATTTGAGAGCACTATGGTCATGACACAGGGTGACGCCAAAATGCACTCCCATTGGGAATTAAACCCGGACTACGTGTACCGAAGTCTTACACGTTAACCACTAGCTAGATCAAGCGGTGGATTTGTATATGCATCTTAATGAATATTTGACACTTTTGGGGTTTGGTTATTTCTTTTTATAACTGATACCAATGTCCGATGTGGGAGTTTATTTTTTTTTCTTGCTTTAGTTCTATGTGACGAAATTTTTATTCAAGGTCAGTGTTCTCACCTGCTTGGACGGCGGGGGGTCTTCTCGGAAGGCAATAGCAAGAGTCTCTTGGCGGAGACAAAAGGAAATCGTTTAACTACAATGATAAGGGTTGAGGAAACAGGAGAACACCTGAGATTTTTTCCAAGCCTTCAACTTTCATTCCAAAATAGGTTCTTATGATTCCGGGACCCGTGCCACTTTGATTTTTCTTTCTTGGTAATTAAAACGTATTTTACAGTATATATAGTTGCACGTAAGAAGATACATAATATGAATTTTGTAATTTAAAATTTAAAAATACAGTGTGATATTTAATTACAAAGTACTAATTTTATTTCATCACTTTCAGCCCAACAAATGAAATTCAAACAATTCGCACCCTGGGTCTTGGTCATCAATACTGCGTCTTATTCTTTGTCTTGCAGTCAAGTCTTGGTCCTGCATTTCGTAGTTTTGGTGGTCTTTCATGCTATACAAGAGCCAAGAATGCTCGCCTCATCGGTACAAATGAAGACCAAGTGTGATTTTGATTATGGTCTTTCATACTATACGGAAAGCAAGAAAATATGCTCATCGCTACTTGGTGATCACCAAAACAAGGCCCAGAGCAAGATTACTATGCAATTCGTCTTGCATATCCAATCTTTATCTTGTTCTTGTATCGATGTCCTTGGGCTTGGTAAAATAAAATGAAATATTCAGTTTAAGGTCCCTCGATTCTGCACCGAGGCTAAGGGATACGGTGACCATGAAAAATGAATGAAATGGTGGAATGAAGAAAGTGGGAGGAAACAGAACCCCGAGAAAACCCACTACACGGCGTTTCTCCACCACAAAGCCTACTTAGCACAAGCTGGGATCGAACCATGGACACCATGCAGCCACCGCAGCCATGCTTGGGCTTGGTCGTCCATATCCAATCTTTCTTTTAGCCTTGCTTAGCACGTTAGCTGCCATGTGGGTCCGATCGGACCTACTGGAGTGATCTAAGAAAATGTTCTTGTAGGTCCGATCGGACCCACAATTTCTAATTCGTCGAATTGATGTTAGAGTACTTGTATTGTTAAATCCTGTCTCTACTGTTATTGAACTGTAGTGTTTTTATTACACATGTAGGTTTTGGTCTTTGATATTGATTATTAACGCCGCTATGGGCGCTAAATACCAAGTAACAAGAATTTGTTGCTTTTGTAGACCCGATCGGACCTATGTTTTGCTTTTTCAGTGACACGTTAAAAAGTTTAACAATGGATTCATTATTTATTCTAATTTATTTTTAGAAGATGTCAGTGTCCCTGTCATTTGCTGAATTTTCAGAAAAGTCTAGATCACTACACTGCTATTACTAATGAGATCGAGTTCTGCGCATATTTCTTCGTTTTTCATTGCACAAAGATATTACTTATTAGCACTAAAATCAAGATGAATATATCCACACTTCTCACTTCTGCACATGTAGTAATAAACAAATAACTTTCTAACAGAGTTGCCAGTTCAACTGTAATTTACCCCTTGCCCATAAACAAAATATACACACGTAGGTCCGATCGGACCCCCAACTTTTATGCACGCGGATTCACTACCATGCCTTAGATTATGTTTCAATATTAATATTATGTTTAAAAAATATGAACAAAACAAGAATAATGTAAGTAAGTACGCTTGGCACTCTACCGGTGAACAACAAAATTCACCCTTGGCAGCAACGTGTTAAACAACTTCTAATTTTGTTCTAAATCTAGACTCCATATTGGCGTAGATATTAATATTACAGTCGATTGGTAAAATCAATCTTCCACATTTACAAATTAAAGTACACACAAGTACAAAAATAAGCATTTACCATAAAAACACTAGCTCCAAATAGTGTTGTAAATAAAAAAAAACGGTTCGTATTTTTTCAGAAATGTACGTTTTTTTAGAAAAAAACATTGCCTCTCGTTTTTTTCTAAATTTCGTTTTTTTTTAAATAGTCATTTGTAATGCATCTTACGTCTATGTAAGTATGAAATATTTTTATGTAGGTGTAATCACCGTAAAATGCAACATAAATTAAACGCTAGATACTGATACGCTACAAATATTTTACTATTTACATGAATACCATATCTATTAACAATTCGGGTTTCAGCAGTTTTCATCAATATCAACTAAGAAATAAAAGTAGAAATGAAATTTTGTTTTCTCGTGAAAGCAGGCCTTTAATAAGTACGAAAATAATGTCACGAACAGTATAAAATTCCAATAATTTGTCTAAAGGTAAAAACTAATACTAATTTGCCTAATAATATTTTTCTAAATGTCATATATAAATAATTTGTCGACTAGATATATATGATATGCAGAGCCGGCTCTACCATATATGCAACACGTGCATTTGCGTGGAGCGGCAAGCTTGGATGGTCTGGCAAAATCTGCCATAAATATATTATTTAAATTAAATATTTCTTGTTGGAAACAGACTTCATGATGATGGTAGTTACATTTACTAAGCAGACCTTCTATTTGAATACTACATTCATAAATTATGTTTAGGTTGCATTAGTTTAAGGCCACATGGACAATGCTAAAGCAAATGGTCAAATAAATCCGAGCACAAATTGCTTGATTGTTGTCAAATGCAAGAATTCAATTCTCGAATAGTAGGAATATCTGTTCCATTTAGTAAGTTATCACAGTTTTGATATGAAACTTAGTCTTGTTTTTGTCAGAAACAAGTTCCTTATCATTGAAGATAGAAACAAGTTTTTTTTAATGTTAGAAGATGTAGAAGAAAAATCAAGAAATAAAGATAAAATAGCTAGTTGCACTGGAATTGCAAACTGATACATTGAGATTACAGCTCGATAGTGAATTCCATAAAAAGGATTACCATCTTTCCTCTGCAGGTGTGTTTGCTTTATCTTTCACTAACATAATAGATTAATATTTAAAGAAAAACACATTTTTAATAAGTATTTAAGCCTTTCTGAGTGCGACTGCACTTACCCTCACCTTTGTTGTTCATGCTGGAGTAGTATACTTAAAATCATGACTTTTAAGATTTGTTCTTTCTGGAGAAAGGGGGAGGCGCCAAATTATGCCATTGCACGAGGCGACAAATTGACTAGGACCGGCCCTCATGATATGTATATAAAAGACATGAATATAGGATGACTCTATTTGAAGTAATGCAGGGTGTTTCAAAATTAATATTAGGGTTTTGAAACTTTGTAGTATCTATTACAATTAACTTACAATTATAAATATTATATCAAATGAAAGGGCAACTGAAACAGTTTTGTACGCACGCATGTGCATGCATTGTTTCTTCTGTCTGCCGTTAGAAAGATCAAGTAGCAAAAATGGAGACTAGAGAGCAGAAAGCTTTTTGTGTTTTAATAAAGACTGAATCTGTACAGTGCAACCGTCTGTGTGAAGAATATTAGGGAGACGCTTGCAACTACGTCTTTATCGTTTGCAGTTGCTACAGGTCTAAAGCCTACAGACTATGGTTTACGTGCCAATTTCGCAAGTGAAATATTGCTGCATAACAATGAATATTTTCTGGATCGTGTCGTCTTCAGTGATAAATCGACCTTTCACCTAAGAGCTAATGTGAACACTCATAATGTTTGCATCTGGCCGTCAGCAAATCCTCAGGAGATGGTACAGTTGAAACGAGACTCCCCTAAATTGAATGTGTTTTGTGCCATATGGCGGAAAGATTATGGGCCTTTCTCGCCTATCGACTAGATGTGTGCCGTGTGACAAATGAATCTCACATTGAACACTTGTAGCAAAGACTGTTTGAGGTGTTCTTTTACTTCATGCATTGCTTATAATTGTACGTAAAATGTAATAAATACTACGAAGACTTAAAACACCAAAATTTATTTTGGAACACCCTGCATTTCTCACCAACAGTGTTGGAACTAAGATGTAAAAGGGAGAGAAAATTTTCCTTATAAAGTTATTGTTTACAACGATATTATTATTAATCAAGACTATAACTACAACAACAACACGAGTTACTAGTCAAAAAATGTAATCAAATGTATACTCGGTGGCCCAGGTGGCCAAAGTGGCACACACGGGTGTTACTTGTTTAATCCGCTCCTGTGTTAACACTAATTAAGATATTGAGATATTATTCATGCAAAATATGGTTGGACTATAGTTTATCATATTCATTTCTTTTTCTTCTGGTGCTGAATTTCCTTCTCAAATTTCACCACAGTCAAAAATTCGAGAATTTTCTAATTTCGAATTTCCTTTACTTCTTTTTTCCCTGTAGCTTCCTTCGTTGTAGAAAGATATCCTTAAGACTTACCAGGTAGATATCTCGGATGGATACCTAACTGTTGACATCAATTGGACGGGCCTGCGCGCAGTGTTGCCAATTAGGGAAATTAAAATTCTCCTATATTTGGGGAAAAATTAGAAATTTTTGTTTATAAATCCGTACCTATCCGTCCGAGTGCAAGTCAACTTACGCCAATGGAACATCTGTCCTTACTTAACAAACGCAAGTACAGATCGTTACAATGGGGTAATTAGGGGGCGCACGTAAAATTCGTATTTAGGTTCTAACCCTTGATTGTTCTGGTTCTTCCTTACTTTTCTGTTTACCGTAATATATTTTTGGTAATTAGAATCTTTATTCCTTAAATATCACCATAATACTTGTAGGATATATTAGTGGAGTACCAATGTTTAATTTAAGATAGTTTGCGTCTGTCTGGTAGCAGTGTTGCCAGCTACAGAAAATTTTAATTCCAGATTTTAGGGGGAAATTTTGGAAAAATGATATGTTTTGTCTCTATTATTTCCCCCTTGTTGACTATATCGGAACAAACGTACTAGTATCTGCTCGTCTCGTCTTTGCTCTACACAACGCACTATAGAAAGTTTCAATAGGATAATTAGGGGAAGTACAGTTGAGGTTTACAGTAGACCTTGTTCTCTAATTGGAAAGATAACGGATTTTTTTAAAGGTAGAATGAGATATTTTTTATGGACATGCTTACTTTATTAGATATCGTCACAATACTTGTAGGATATATTAGAGGGATACCTAAGCTTATTTTAAGATAGTTTGTGTGTGTGTCTGATAGTAGTGTTGCCAGCTACAGAAAATTTTAATTCCAGATTTTAGGGGCAATTTTTGAAAAAAAAATCATTTTTATTGCTATTATTTCCTTCTTGTTGGCTACATTCAAACAAACGTACCAGGGTCTAACAGCCTCATCCTTAGCCTACACAGAGCACCATAAAAAGTTTCACTACAATAATTAGGGGAAGTACAGTTGAGGTTTATAATAAACCATGTTCTGGAAATGGTAAAAAATTGTGAATTTCTGAGGTAGAATGATACTTTTTTTTTTAAAATTTCATGCTTACTTTGTTATATATCGCCATGATACTTATAGGATATATTCTTGGAGTACTACGATTTATTTTCAGATAGTTTTCGTCTGTCTGGTGGCAGCGTTTCCAGCCAAAACAATTAATTCCCGCTATTAGGTGAAAAATTCGGAAAATTTCCCTTTTCCCCTCTATTATTACCCACTTACTGGCTACATTGAAACAAACGTACCACTACCTCAAAGCTTCCTCTTTGCCATTCAGAACGCACCATAAAAAGTTTCAATAGGATAATTAGAGAAGCTGTAGCCCCGGCATATTTGATTTTTGCTTCTTAGGCGTAAAAACTGTCAAAATTTCATGTGTATGAGAGAATTTTTTCTTTCTCTCTTTGAATGGAAGCCAGCGAGTTCAGGATTTCACTGTACATTGTCAACACACCACAGATTTGTTTAGGTGACTTGAACTCATATAGCAGCAGTGGTGCTAGATACAAAAAATTTTGAAATTCTGTTAGGGAATTTTTTGTAAATTTTTACCCCTACATTTCCTTCAATAATTTTCCACTCGTTGGTAACACTGCAATACAACTAACACCAGAAAAAAGCCACATCCATTTTCTAAAAAACAAGGCCTTAACCATATCAATCGAATGAATAGTTTTGAGCAATTAGTCACTAACTGGAAATGTAGGAAAACGCCAAAAATGACCTGGGGCCGAAAGGAATAATCACACAATTTTGCTCGTATACACCCTCCATTCCAAAAGAAACCGAACTTTTGAAAACAAATAGTACCACTAGTGCCATCTGTTGTAATATTTTACCGGTAGATGGCGTAGTCCCTCATTGACAACTGGTATAAATGTCATGACATTTGGATGCACGGCAACAAAGTTATTGCGTTTCAACTGTCAGTGTGTTGTGTACACCAGTCGGAAAATGAGTTTCAAACAACGAGCTGCAATTGAGTTTTGTGTTAAACTGGGTAAAACTTTTAGTGAAACGCACCAAATGCTACAAAATGCATATGGTGATGAGTGTCTATCCCGTACGCAAGTTTACGAGTGGTTCAGGCGATTCAAATCGGGTAGAGAGACGCTGGATGATGACGAAAGATCAGGCCGTCCCAGAACCGGATTATCGGAAGAAAACATCGGAAAAGTGCGTGAATTCATCAAACATAACAAAAAATCGTCGGTGAAAGTTATTGAAATGGAATTAGGCATTCCTCAAACAACCGCATACCGCATTTTGACCGAAGTTTTGGGCCTTAAGAAGGTTAATTCGCGGTTTGTACCACACAAACTCACCGAAGACCAAAAAGTTGATCGAATTGCGCATTGCAAAGATATCGTTAAAATTGCTCGGCAGGATCGAAACTTCTTGAAATCGATTGTAACTGGTGACGAGACGTGGTGTTTTGAATATGAGCCCGAAACAAAGCGGCAAAGTGCTGAATGGAGAGCGCCGGATGAAGGAACACCCAAAAAAAGTCGCTTGGTGAAGTCAAAAGTTAAGGTGATGCTGATTTGTTTTTACGATTCAAAAGGAATTATCCACAAAGAATTTGTTCAGCCCGGCCAGACAGTCACTGGAGAGTTTTACTTAGGCGTCATGAAGCGTTTGCTGGCAAGAATTCGTCGTATTCGGCCCGAATATCGCGAAATCGGCAGTTGGACTCTTTTGGACGATAATGCACCATCACATCGTTCGCGACTTGTAACTGAATTTTTGGTCAAAAAACATATTATTCGGTTGCATCATCCGCCCTATTCACCAGATCTAGCTCCGTGCGATTTCTATCTGTTCCCGAAACTGCATTTGGCGATGAAAGGAAAGTGGCACGCATCGATTGATGCCATTGAGAAGGCGACGACCGCCGTCCTAAAGACCATTCCAATAAAGGACATGGAGAAGTTGTTTGACAACTTGTTGGAGCGTGCAAATATGTGTATCGATGCAGAAGGGGAATACATTGATTCAGGGGTGCCCATCCCCCCCAAAGCTGATGGCGCACTCCCCCCCAAAACTAATAATCTCTTCCCTCCTCAAAACTCAAGTCCTCTAAAAACAATTGCCCAGTGTAGCAGTAGTTTTTATAGTACTAGTAATTGTTATTTTTGTTGTTGTTTTTATTTCCTGTAGTAGTATTATAGAATGTTTGTAGTAGTAGTAGGGGCAGTAGTAATTATAAAAATGGCATTACTTTTATTAGTAGTCTTGGTAGTGTACAATACTAAATATGTTTTGTAAGGATATTGAAGGGTATAAAAACTTCCACACACTGTGTATGACACAGATATTCTTTTTTTACAATTAGTAGTATTATTTTTTTCTTTACAAAATATTGATATAATTCCCTTGTACATGAAAAGTAAGACGCAAGTTACAAGTTATTGAGTTTGATACCAAAAGAAAATGTTATCATCGAAATTAGCCTACAAAAAGAAGTGATATCCAACAAAAAACATTCCTGTAAAAGAGCCAAGTACGAATGGCCTTAAAAAGAATTGAAATCACAAAAATAGGCGCCAAGTTCTGGTGGACAACAGTTACAAACACTCACTGACTCACTTCAAATTTAGATTTGAAACTTGGCTGTTGTCTGTATGGTTACCACTAGCTCACAATTATGTCAAACTACTTTATAATTTTCAACAGACAACATAGGCAAGTTTCAAATCTAAATTTGAAAGTGATTCCTTGAGTGTTTGTAACTAACTGTTGTTCACCAGAACTTGGCGCTCATTTTTGTGATTTGTGATTTCACTTCTTTTTAAGGTCGCTCATACTTTTTTTTTTTTTTTTTAACAGGAATGATTTTGTTGGATTAAATTATTACTGGTCGTGGTGGTGACATTAACCTACCCTTGATGTCCTTTATAGAGTAATATTTTTTTTCTTTGCTCACTCGACAAAGCAAATTTTTCTATAATATCGCTGTTGGGAATGCATTCTAAAATGTCTTTTTCGGAAGAAAAGACAAGCATGTCGGAGAGCCATACATTTTCCATGCTGCTTCTTAGTCTATTTTTTACAATCTTTACTTTACTCATAATCCTCTCTGCTGAGCAACTCGTTGCTGGTAATGACAGAAGTATCTGGTATAATAGGTATGGAAAACCAGGCATATTCAACAAACACTTGTGAGGCCTAATGAATCCTTTCTTCACCCACTGATCCAGACTGATCCAGATATATCCACAAAGCGATAAACCGACCAGCCCATCCTTTCATATAGCAACTTGCGCGGTACTTCATTCATAGAGTTTCTAAGCAGGGGGTAGGGGGATTCATTCTTGAGATTAAAAAAAAAAAAAATCGCATCGTGTTCCAATGTTATTCTGACGACAGCAAAATTACTTATTCGACATTAGAGTAAAATTCTTCCCCAATTTTTTTATTCCCCCCAATTTTTTTCTCGATGGCACAACTTGCGCCATTCATCCCTCCTGTGGGCGGCCCTTCTCTCTTAAAACGAACCAACCTTTCCTTTCATACGGCTACTTGCGCTGTACTTCATTCATCGAGTATCGAAGCAGGGGCTACGGGGGTTCACCCCGGAAAATTTTTGAAAATTAGCTTCTCAAAATCGTGTTTTAATGCTATTCCGACATTAAAATTGCTAGTTCGAAAGTAGAGTAAAATCCCCCCCAAAATTTTTCTCAATGGCGCAGCTTGCGCCATACATCCCCCCTGTGGGCGGCCCTGCATTGATTAATAAAAATGATTTGTTCCAAAATGTACATTGCTTTTTTGTTTTTTTTTAAAACGTTCGGTTTCTTTTGGAATGGAGGGTGTAGGTACAAAGAAACAAATGATTTGTAAGTTACGAGGGCTTCGACTCAAGTTCTGTTGATTATTTTAATAATCTGCAACATAAATCAATAAATAATAATTGCCAGAAAAAAAAACAGACATTTGAAAAAACATGAAAAAGAACAATGTTTTTTATTTTAAAAAATTTCACAGAAAAAAACCGTTTTTTTACAACACTAGCTGCAAGTGTTCAAAATAGATTTATGGCTTCTATAAAATCAATTGAAAATTGCTATTTTTAATTAGGCAGCTAGTGAAAAACAGCAGCTTTCGACTCCAGCCGAGTTTAAGCTCAACCTAAACTCAGTTGACCAAAGTGAGCTGACCCGACTGACCCGACCCGATAACGCGACCCGAGCTGACCCGATTGACCCGACCCGAGCTGACCCGACAACCCGACCCGAGTAGCCTGACCCGGCCCGACAACCCGACCTGAATAGCGTGACCCGACTGACCCGACCCGAGTTGACCTGACCCGACCCGACCGTAACCCGACCCGTTTGAGAGCACTAATACTGTTACTATGTGTATAACTGGGAAATGTATATTTATGGTAAATTTCATAGGAATAGAATTATAAATACGAAAATAAGAATGAGTGAAACAAAATGTTGGTAAATGGACAAGAAAGGTTTGTTTTTTCGTTATATTGTTTCTATTTACTGCTCTTTTGACTTGAAATTTACCACGAACATGTCTTTGCCGATTATACACATACTAACATCATAAGAAATACCGGACGAAATCGTTATTAAGTTATATTCCTACAACATATTTATAGACATGTGACAATCATTGTGGACATGACTGTACCACTAGGCCATTAACCCTGGACTAGACCCCTAGGTCAGTGACCCCGGGTCACCCAAAAAGTTTTGGTGCCTCGGCGAGATATGCGCCTTCCAGTACCACACACATAGCACAAGTACTTCCACGGGATGTCCGAGACTGAGCCCGCAACGGACGACGGGACATCCCGGGATATCCGAATGTGCTCCCGTGACATCCATAGGATTTCCGCGGGAGATCCAGATGTCCGCTAATATCCCGGGATACAGGATATTCGACGGGACCACGAAGGGATGTCTATTGGTTTTCCCTCGGACCTCCTGTCCCATCTGGGACGTCCCGTGTGCATCCTACATGGGAATCCTTCAGGACGTCCCATGCAGGACGTCCATGGGATGTCTTCTCATTGTCCCGATAATCCCGGGAACCGAATGGGATGATTGGGATCAAAATGGGACATCCCAGGGACGTAGTGTGCTATGTGGGCACTGTGTACGCAATAGTCTCTACTTTACGTAGTACGTCGAGTAAAAATAGAAAATGAAGATTACAGAAACATACAAGATCCATATGCTTTGCAACTAAATTGTGCTTCCACATGGTACATTCTAAGCAATCCACAGTAATAAGCTACACTGTTTTGTGCTGAGCTACTTGAGGAAAAAGGGTTTAGATTTCCTTTTTCTGCCGTAATAAAGATAGACTGCGTATTTATCAAACAAAGGATTTCGTTTGACAACGCAGTGCCAGTGAAATAGTTCGCCAATAAAGGCCATGATGCTGGCGGAATATCCAATGGCCAGCGCCACCAAACCACCGTATAATTTCTTTAGGTTCATCAGCGCTTTGATGTTCTCCTTTTTGGAATCCTGAGCAGTCAGAGTTGGTAGCATTACGTCGTTCAGCCATTTCTTGACAAGACCAGCCTCTACAACGCGACGAAGAAACAAATCGACGCGCGGTTTCAGTGGCGAATTCTTCTGCAGACCAATTGACATCGGCATATTGATTACACAGTCGCGCATGATGTGCAAACCACTGCCAGAGCCACCGTTTTCTTCTTTCTGTAATAAGAAATATAAATAAGTTCTTATCATCATTGTGGTTCATCACTCTAAAGAATAAAGATTTTTTACATAAAATAGTAATGAATTTTATCCATACATTTGCACAATCGACTCATAAATTACCATGACACACATTTGTGAGAGCATTTAATCATTAGAATGTTACTCTCTATTTCCTTTCATAGAAATAAAAATTTTCCAGTTATAGAAAATTTCTCAATTCAGTCCATCAATTCTCGAATTAGTGATTCCAGAAATCCTATCAGGAATGGGCATTTCTTGAATTGTATTCATACCATTGCTTTAGCTTAGACTTTGTCATACAAATTAGGAATATTTCCCTTTTCATCACTGGAAAGTCTTGATTTCCTAGAAGTCTTATTTTAGACTCGATGTGACAAAGTCTAAAAATATAATTCATTTCAAAGCATTGATTTTTCAATAATAGTTAGTGTAATTAAAAGAGTAATTGAAATATATTCATTTATATTTATGTGAAATTAATGCACTGTGTATAAAAAATGGTCTCACAAATACTGTATACGATTGAAAATATGGTTTTTATGTATGATAGTGTTTCTTTTAGTGCTGTTAGCTGATTTAGAACAAGAATAATACAATTATCGAGAAAACACTTTTTGAAAAAAATGAATAACTCGTCTTGTTACCGATATATACACTGGTGGAAACACTTTAAGAATGTAACAGCCCATGCTTACGGTTTTTTCTTATTGCGCAACAAATTCTTTTTTGATACAGTCCCGCGACGGACGACATGGCAGGCGTCGTGGAACTGTAGGCCCATGGTCGCCATTGAGGTATGTCCTCAAAACATATAACGCATTCCAAGTCCGTTGAATAATAGGCTGGCATGATGGAAACCACATAATCGCAACGCCCGGTCAGTTAATTGAGTATTGCCGTGACGTAATAGAGGAAATTATTCCAATACATAAATGCACTGTACGTGTATACGAGGAAATGAACATCATCATATCATCTGATACTTCAACATTGAATATATTAACTAGAGTATAATGCTATTTCAATTTTAATAATTGAGACTCTTTAAATATAATGTTCTATTTACAGTTCAAATACATCAACAGTAGTAACACCTGGAATATCAATGAAAATGCGAAATTTTATTAAGAAATGACGTTTCTTTCAGGAATAAAAATACTAGATTATAATGAACATGTTCCCTTTTTCCAACTGTATTAACAGAACGTAGGAATCACAGAAGGTAAGTATCCATTTCAATAATATTTATACATGCAATATTATCAAACTTCAGAAGCCACTACGTTTGCTTTACCACAGCACGTATCACATTAGTGTACCAGATATCGTCTTTGTATTAAGAATCAATTGTACTTTTAATACACTTAGGGAGATAAGTCGCATCGCCAATTTCGAAATTTGTATTTATTATTACATATTGTATTAACTTTAATTATACTTTATTTCTTTATATTATTAGTATTAACTTCTTTATATCAATAATTGTCTTATACTATTCAATTACGTAGAAATGCAATGACTTATCACCTATATCACTGTATTAAAAAAGTATTATTTTCCTTTTAGGTGCAAAATGTCGTAAGCTGGTATTTCAATGCTGAATTCCTAGTGGCAATGATGAATCAAGCTATTAGTAAAACGTTCATAATAACATGCATGTATTCTTTGTTATTTCTATGCTGGTACTCTCAATGATTCTACGCATGATAAATTGACTTTTGATTCGGCAGGCCAATAAGATGCAAATTTACCAAATTAGATGATCGAATTATTTCCAGAATCTGTTTTGTTAACTGTTGATTTTGATTATAATATGAAATTTACAATATTACTATGAATTTTGATGAATTAGCATTGTTCCTGGGGTTTTGAAGAAAAGGGGCAGAGCCCCTAAGCTTACCGTTTACAAATTCATGGTTTTTGAAAACATTTCTGCAATAAATATTTATACTTAGCTTCCCCTTTTAAATAAAATACTTAGAAATCACTGAGATTATTGTTCCACTTGGTGAGTTGTCAAATAATTTGTTTTAAAAATTAAACTTTATAGTAATTCCATACTTTTTCTTATATCGAAGTCACAAAACAATTTTCTTCTTCTTTATCTTCATTTTATTAAAATTGATACGGACCAAACTCCAAGTTCTCGTTATAATGTCACATAGTATGGATTGACATTAATCTCACTTACTATAACTAATAACAAAACAAATACTTTTAAAATTATACGACCAATGAACAAAACATTAACATATTTATGACGGTGCAGGATTGTAATACGTACACCAAATGGTGGAGCATTACAAGAACAGCCAAAAGAAATCCACGACTCTAGTCGAATGTTCTTACACAAAAAAGTAATGGTAGGTGGTAAATATCCTAACATCACTTGTATGATGTCCCCAAGATTTTATACAGGGTGTTGAGAAACACAGTGTTATCACCTAATTTATACATGTAACCACCTCAAACTGCCATGCAAGCAGCTCTGTAGGGAAGCAGGTCGTACAGGTACTGAATATCTGTCTGGGATATAGTACCTTACGTTTTCTGTAGATGGCGGTGAGGAACCGCTCTAGCATATCTCAAAGGCACTTGATAAACATTGAGTCCGGAGGGAGGTGCGAACATACGCTGCAGTTTCCCGTTTACCTACAAATACGCACACAGCCAACTTTGAACAAAGAAGAGCTTCTTATCCCTGAATACTGCCGCCACTGTAGTCTCTCCAAACACTATCTAAGACATTCTCAGCGATAAGCAAGTGTCAGGGATAAACTAAACTAAACTCTCTACGTAGAATGAAGCCCTGAAAGCCTTAAGGCGAGCACTCGATGATATTTTAGTTGAGTACTGTAGCGAGTACTTCGATATTCCTACCAACATTATTAGCTGTTTTCACCAGCAGTGCCCGTTATTTGTTTAATTCAAATAGCACAGCTTCATTAGGTTTATGTCAACTGGAAAATCCATTAATGCATCAAGAGATTTATAAAGTTCTTTCTTAAAAATATATAGTTTACAAAAACTTTTTTAACTCTCATTTCATTTTGCAATGTGCACTTACTAAATTATTAATATAATGATTATATTCTCTCAAACTATCATCATCATCATCATAGGTATTCTGTCTTTATTGGCAGGCCACTTGCCGCAGCTGAGAAGCTTCCATGCTCCACGGTCCTCCGCTAACCTTTTCGTCTTCGCGTATGATCTTTCTGTTTTAATATCATCCATTAATTGTAGTCTCCTTCGCCCCTCCCTCTCTTTCCCGACACCATACCCTCTAGGACGTCCCTCATGATACAATCTCTTCTTAGGCAATGTCCCAACCAGTTTCTCTTCCTCTTCCTAATAATATCTAAAAGTGTTGTTTTCTCACCCACCATTTCTAACACTCTCTCATTCGTTTTCCGCTCGACCCAACTATAGTGCGTCCAGTAAGAGAACGTCTCTGACAGCTCGCAGTGACATTGCCACTACTCGCGTGTCAAGGATTTTTTCGGTGCAACTGTAGTGGCAATTTAATTAATGGTATAAGACAGAGTGATCGTGGTTGGTAACACTGGTATCAAATTAGGGGCTGCAATGTCCCACCGCATGTGGTAAGAAACGTCACAGACCATCTCTTGTTGGCCGTGCTATAATTCTTTCCATTCTTCTCCATACCCACATTTCGAAGGCTTCAAGTCGATTTTCATCACCTTTACGTAATGTCCTTGTCTCCTATATTTTTGATGAATTCGATTGATATGTTATCTATTCCTGTTGCCTTTCCATTCCTAAACTCGGATATAGCCTTTTCAAACTCATCCCGAAGAATACTAAATCCTTTATCATCCTCGCCTACTTCATTTTCCACTTCAACATTTAGGCTACACGGTCTTTCCCTACTCTCATATAAGTCTTCAACGTATTCTTTCCACCTTCCTATGACCTCATTTCTCTCGCTGACTACCTTCCTATTCTTATTTTCTACTGCCATCATAATACTCCCTTGTTTCCTCCGAAATTCCATACAAACTCAAACTATAACTGTCGATAATCGTTAATGTATTCCCAGAATTCCCATAGCCTCACACCTTCATTCAAAGTCACTTATTTTGACTGAAAACGTTTATAATAAATAAATGGGATAGGAGAACGCAGAAGTTTTTTCGTAGATAAGGTGGTGTCATGGAAATTTTGGGGAATTTAAAGTGCATAAGTGACCTGTAGAAATATATATTTTCCTCAAGAAAGGGTCTTTCTGATGTACAATTCTGTTGTTGTGAAACCTGTTAGAGATATATAGTTCAATCACTCTTATAGGATAGTACGAATGTTAGTTAGTTAACCATGTCGGTCCCGGCGTCTTGCACAAGGTACATAAAATATGAAGACATTTTTTTACTTTACAATTTTAAACTCAGACTGGCAACATTAAAAACTGTACAAGTGATTATTATTCATCTATTATCATCCCCTGGCAGTTTTCAATGTTGCCAGTCTGAATTTAAAGTTGTAAAGAAATAAAAAATGTCGTGATATTTTATGTCCCCTGTGGGAGACGCCGGGACCGACATGGTTAAAACGAAGCCTACCTTTTTCGCAATGGAATGCTGCAAGAAGTAGATGTTCTCGTAGAAGGCGAAAGAACCTTCGGACACTCTTTTCACAGCTTCCTCCAAGTTGTAGGTGACTTCGAACTTGTTTCCGATTTTCTGTCCGTGAACATCAAGCGATGTCTGGAAAAACTCCTTGGTGTTTTCTCCCCACCCTCCACAGGAGATACGACTCTTGGCCAGCTGCTCCAACGTGTCGATAGTGATCTTTGGTGCTGGATTGGCGAGAATCGCAGTCATACTGGCTCTGTAGGCGACCACCACCAGCAAGCAGTAGAGCCACCACCAACCTGTGAGAAGACGGATGGACCACCCGGTGGGAATCCGTGGCAGTGATACCAGAAGAAGCATTCCGAATGTGTAAAGAATGCCATTGTCTAGCTCTCCAAATAAGTGCAACCCCTGACGGTCCTGATCCTCAACCTTTCTATAGAAGTGGGCCAGGATGAAGAAGATGAATCCACTGAAGAAGAGAGTGATGATGATGGCCACCCACATGAACATCTCAAACGGCAATATCAGAGTCATCCATGAGACGTCGGTGACGGATTCAGGCGTGAGGAAGGTTAAGCACTCTGTGTTGTAAGGGATGCTCAAGTCCATCTTCTCAATGTAGTAAGGGATATGGAAAAGGTTTGCCAGAGCCACTTCTGCGCGACCAGCAACGATCTGTGAAGAACAAAAGATGAAGTTATGCAGAAACTTTATGAAATCTTTTTCATTACACTACAATAGCTAACCTGTAGCACATTGTGTAAATAGTGTATTCTATTGCATATAGTTATATTGAATTCGTACGCTTTGTGCACTTGCATATTCCACAGTTACAATGATATTATTATTGTTATTAATGAACATTTCCTTTCTGACCACAAGTGTTAATAGAATGACTCCGCGCAGAACTAGTCTTCAATACAGCATATACTAACAATCTCAGAATATTATTTCTTAATTAGAGAGTTACAAAGCGTCAAACAATGGGAAAATGCGATGCTTACGTCACAGAAAGAGAAAAGACCTGTTTCGGAGTGAAATCACATTCCGGGGATTCTTTAAATGGTGGAATAGAAAGTTTCAGGCAATGATATTATATTGTTTTTATTTTTTTATTATTATTTTTTTTACTTTAGCTACAAATAAATTTAATAGGACAATAAAAGGAAAGTAAGAACGTAACAAGGATGTTATAAAATAGAGGATCTGCCAATACGTATCTTCATCATATGAGCTCAATGAAGCCAGAAAACAACCGAGCATCGTCTGAGCCGGCACGTCTGATTGGCTACTCTCGTTTCAGCTATGATTGTTGGCTCGAAACATTGCTATCTTAGTTGCGCAGAGTGGGCAGAGTAGGTGTGGCGAAGTTGTGACGTATGGCTTCACGATTTTGTTGTATGGGCAGATCCTCTATTTTATAACATCCTTGGAACGTAAATAAATTGCTTACTATAAACAAAAACGTGTAAATAAGATCTCTTAGATTAAAATACACAAAAGGCATATGTAATGTTTTGTCATTATCAATATAGTATTTTAAATATACCACCAAGATTATTTTATTATTAAACTAGGAACATTAAGAGTCTAGCTACTCTACTAATTCCAATAAAAAAATGCGCAGATTGAGAATATCCAGATCATCATATTACAGCTACAAATATAGCTTTCTTTTGTTTTCAAAACTCAGCTCCCATTGTCTTCAAAGTCAATGTTCTATTGGCACTGATACACTTTTCACACTCTTAATCACATACATTGGAAATTCGTCAGCATACATAATATACTTCATGCTATAAACTACCGCTAGTAATATAGCACTTTCTGCAGCAAGAAAGCCTTTAATACTTTAAAAATACGTTTCCTACTAGCGGCTTTACAATGAATCTATCATTTACTGCTGCAGTGCACTCTACATATTAGCAATTGGTCAATACACATCATTACCGCATATCGTTTTGTCTGTTTGGAATATTCGTATTTAATGTAATAAGAATTTGTATTATACTAGTAACTTTAAGGTTTTACTATGCTTTCATGAAAGAAATGTCTTCGTGGGTTGGAGCTAAAGAGAGCGATATCGAACGAAGATAGCTTGGTAGCATAGATGATTAGACTACCGGAAAAGTACAAGAAAGACAAACAGTAGCATAAATTTAGTGTCTACTGAATGTGTTATTATTTTGAATCTTGAATTTTTATTTTAACACACGAAAAAGCATTCTGCACATATGAACATATTCATAATTTTCTTCTCATTAGATCTAAATTACTTGTGTAATGTTTGGTATATGCTGGTCTCATCTGTCACACAAGAAAGTGCATGCTTTTGAGGGATAGTATTTTTTCCGCTTGAAGCAATGGAAATGAGAAAATCAGTTCGCTTAATAATGTAATTGATATTATTAAAACTTTTAAATCTATGGATCCTGCTAAAATAACAAAATATATTACTTTTGCAAATGCGGTTTACACAACACATGACACAAATAGTGTAACAAGCAAGGAAAACAGAAAAACTGTCATATGATAACTTCCACATAACAGAAATATAAAAATCACTGGCTTCTTTAAAGTTTATAGCAGAAATGCAGTACAGTAAAAGCTCTTTATTCGCGGGGTATATGTTCCATAAATATGCCGCGAATACAGAAACCGTGAATACGGAATGGTAATTTATATGGGATTATAGGGGATACGTTCCTAGGTGACAAAATAGAAAAACAAATACGTATATAAAAAAATTAATTTACTGTATTTGAAGTTTTTGACCATATTGATTAATTATTATCTTCAGGCTTAGGCAATGGTTTGAAGAATTTTGTAATTTTTTTCTTGCTTGACAGTTTTTAAAAGCTCCTTCAATTCAGACTGATATTCAGCAGTGGCATTAGCAATTTGCCTCTTAAAAATAAGACTTCGTTCCATAGACGGATCAATTTTCATAAAGAAATAACACAGCTCATTTGCCATTCTTAAACCTTCACTAAGATTTTTCAAATTAAATGTCACGTTTCCAGTGCTTGTTGAAGCCTCTTCTTCAATGGGCTGTGAATTTAACATTTCCTCCAAGTTGGTTTCAGTCAAGTCTTCATCTTGCGATCCAAGCAATTCCTGAATGTCACTTGATTCTATCTGTTCGAACCCATCTCGTCCTATTCCATTCGCAATTTCGGCTATGTTTGCAGTCAAAGTTTGAATTTGCACACATTCTTCGTCATTTTCCGCAGTCTGAGCAGGCCACAGTTTTTTCCAGCATGACTTCAATGTGTGTGGCTTCAGTTCTTCCAATGATTCTTTTATGTTTACGATGCATTTTGCTATGTCAAATTTCCTCCAGCAGTCCATAACATTCATATCAGGATTACATTACATATTATCCAATACGATTTTGAAGGTTCGTCTAATGTAATACAGCTTGAAGGCCTGGATTATTCCTTGGTCCATAGGTTGAAGCAAAGCGGTTGTGTTGGGAGGTAAAAATGTCACTTGTATATTTGGATGCATAGTTTCAAGTTCGCGAGGATGACCTGATGCATTGTCCAAAACTAGAACTGCTTTACAGTCTAAATTCTGTTTTTTTAATAAGTTTCAACTTTAGAAACAAAACAATTCCGGAACCAGTCACAAAATATAACGCTTGTAATCCACGCTTTCTTATTAGCACGCCAAAACACTGGCAGGTCGTCCTTGATTTGATTTTTTAAAGCACGAGGATTTAACGATCTGTAAAGCATCAATGGTTTAATGACACAATCTCCAGATGCATTAGAACATAGCAGCAGTGTAACTCTATCCTTTGCTACCTTAAATCCAGGAGCAGACTTTTCGCTTTTAGAAATGAATGTTTTGTTTGGCATTCTCTTCCAAAACAGTGCAGTTTCGTCTGCATTAAATACTTGCTCAGGTTTGTATCCTCCATCAGCTACTAAGTTTGCAGATTCTTCTGGATATTTTTCTGCTGCAGCAGTGTCTGCAGATGCAGCTTCTCCAACGATTTTAATGTTATGCAATGATTGTCTCACCTTAAATTTATTGAACCAACCTTCCGATACTTGAAATCCTCCATCTGTACATTCACCACTACAACTACTATCAGATTCTTTAAAATGAGCGTAAAGACGCTTTGACTTCCCCCGGACCATTGGACCACTCAGGATTACCCTTTTTTGGTTGCGGTCTTCGATCCATAATGACAACGCCACTTCCATTTTTTCTATTGCTGGATCACGAACAATTTTCGCTAACAGTGAAGTTGAAGCTACAGACGATCTTAATTTATCTTCGGATTTGTTTTATCGATCGTACAGTTGATTCGTTGACATTGAATGAGCGTGATATGGATGCAAACGACTCTCCAAGGCGTAAACGATCAAGCATTTTTATTTTCACTTTAAGCGGTAACAGATTTTTTTCGTGTCGAAACTCGTTTCTCATTTTTTTTTAAGTTGACATTACTGTATAAATTAGGAAGACAGCGGTAGAGACGTGTTACTCGATCACAATTTTTGTAACGAATGGAAAGACGAAACAATAAAACACGCAAAGCGGCTCTTACCAAAGGACGGAACGTCTAATAATATGGCGGCATTTAAAAATATACTTTATCCATTGAGTAATAAGGTTGCTTTCATTCTGTTTGTTTACATTCTCAAAAACACCGATCGCGGCGAAGGCGGCTTATGTCAAAGTCCGAACCAATACAGCGGCGATATCATTTAACAACATACTTTAAGCAAAGTTGTAATAAGGTCTATTTTACATTTTATTAGTCCATTTGACGACGTTTACAAAGGATATTGGGTTGGATACCTATTGGAATCCTTTTTATTATTATGTATGTACGTACTTATTAGATCCGCGAATATAGGAATTGGTCGCATTATTTTAATCCGCGAATAGTGAAAGCGCGAATAAGGAGCTTTTACTGTACGTGAGTATAGGGCCTAGTGACTACCGTTCTTACCTACCAATCAACTAATCCATATTCGAATCTTCATTAAGTACAGTTTTTTTATTATTATTATTATTATTCGTCGAAGGAATTCTTTTATGTAGTATTAGAGTTTTAGATATGATTTCATTCTGTTAGTTGTTTTCTTGATTTTCTCTGAGATAATAAATTAAGGCTACAAGTATGATTCTAGATCAAAAGTAAGGGTGTTCTAATTGTTTTTTCATTAATAAAATGCAGCAATAAGCTTTGATCCGAAACTAACTATACACATAATTGAAACGAAAATAGCAAATGTCTATCAAATGACTCAACCTACATCTGTTTCTCTGTTCGTTCATCTGTCTATTTCACCATAATTCTTCTAAAACATATTCGATTTTGATGAAAGTTGATCCTTCCTCCAACCCTTGAAAAAAATATACTGTTTGATCTTGCAAGAATCTATCAAAAATAAAGGAGTAAAAAAATCCTACAAATTTTCACATAAAGAAAATCATTTTCTGGCAAAACGTAGTGTATACTTTCTTTAAATTATACCAAAATCATCCCCAGTGATTGCGGTTCAAACTGAGCGAGGATAAGTCGATAAAAGATGTAACTTCCCAAAACTTCGAAGTTTCTTTGTTGAAAAAATATGATGCTAAGAAAATAATGTTCTTTGATAATTTTACAACAAAGACTCAATACAACAAAGACTCAATTTCGATGCAAAACAGCATATACTTCGTTTTAGATATGGTTTTCGAATCACCTCACTGCATGGGGTTAAAGTCTGTGAAGAATTTAAGGGCGAATCCCCAATTAAACATACGATTTGATTTTGTAGCAACATAACCGTATATTTCTTTGGAGGTGTTTTGATGATTTCCCCTCGATACAGTTAAAGTCACTAAAAATTCATTAATGGATTTACTTTACCGATCAAAAAAAAAAAAATCCATAACATTAGTAAACAAATATTTGGTTTTCGTGGAATGTCGGATACGTGTATCTGTGGCTTTCCAGTCATTTCCCTAGCGTAGCACTTGGGTATAAATCAATTGAGACTCAAGAAATTAATTTTACTCCTTCCCTTTAGCTTAGAATATATGTCCTACGATAGCTTTCGTAAAAATAATTAGGTTTTCAATGTATGTCTGAACTGCATGTGAGTCCGATTCGACGTGGATACCCCATGATTTTGTCTTTCCAAAATGCATTCTCTGAAGGAACGTTTTATTGTAGAAATGGTCTAAAATCGCATGGTACAAAGTCAGAGGAATAAGTTGAATGACTAAATTTTGAATTGAAATTTTTGGGCCAGAAACTTAGGGCTTTAAATTACTATAACTCGTAAGTTGCTATCCGGAGGATTGATTCCCTTATTATCAGTGTCCATTTTCCGATGTGTCTCTAAAAGTAAACTTTGTTTCCTTTTAAAGGATGTAAAAGTAATTGGAATCCACTAACCTCTCCAATCATCCCATCGAAAGAGCCGTTGACCAGCTTCTTCCCCCAGCGTTCGTTTGGCCTTGGCTCATAAATCTGCGGTACAAATTTCATCGCTTTGGCCAACGTCTGCAGCACCTCAATCTCCAGGCCATCAAACTCCATGTTCGTCTTCGATTTGTCCTCGTCAATTGCGTTTTGCCCTCCGCCATTTTCAGGTTCCTTCTTTATCTTCACAGCGGACGGAACGTGCTCGAACGTCACCACCTTCAGCGCCTGCCCTCGGAGGTCAGCAGTCTTATCATGGAAAAGTCTTTTATCTTTCTGGAATTTTCCTCGTTTCCAAATATTCAGTTGTCGAGTGGTGAGACCCTTCTCAATGGGAGATGGGAAAGGGACGGTCAGAAGCTCGAACCAGGGGAATACAAGACGACCTCGTCGTATGCGAGCTTTATTGTTGCGGATGAATACAACGTTTACCATTTTCTTCCACAAATAGTTCAGCTGAGGGCGAAAGAGTCTGTGGTCGTACAACAATACGAAGTTCGCTCTAGTGTCCAACAACCGATATCTGTAAAAGGTAATAAAAAAAACTGATAACCAAGTTGATTTTATGGATCATATTACTCAATTAATTCTATTTCTTTTATTATTTGTGTAATTTCAAAGTAATATAAGGTTAACTAAACTAACTTTCTGCTGTTCCATCCATGTTTTCTTTCAAATACACAAAGTGCGTTCATTGTCAGAGTTTTATGGGGAATTGTTGTAGAGTTGTAGTATTTCAAATTTTAACCAAATATTATTCTAATTCACGGTTTTATTCAATTTTATAATATAACAGTTTTCTTTATTATTTTAATTATACTGATATAAAAATAATAATAATTATATAATAAAAGATAATAAAAACATTGTAATATTATAAATTTGAAGAAACCACAGACTAGAATATATATTCTAGTCTGTGAATTAAACCGTGAATTATAACGATAGTCCTATTTGATGTAGCTAACAATCCACTATCTTCAACTGATGATGTTAGGCTTGACCCGCTGCGACTCATACCCTGATATTTGGAAACACTAGCGCCTTGTCTTACGCAAAAGGCTCTCTACTTTTTAAGGTACCAGATACTAACTGCTAACAACGATGTTAATACAATTTCCGGAGTTGTTAGTATTGCAAAGATGTTAGATCAGTCATTTGCAACTGTTCGATGTATGACGTTGAGGTACGGTTTGACGATTGGAGAAGGGACATTGATAACAGATACAGCAAGGAAGGAGAAAGGACGAGGTAGAGAAATGAAATAAACCAAGTGATGCCAGTGTACGAATAGTTATCAATCCAATAGTAGCTATCTCCAAAGCCATCGACGTTCTTCTTTTGCTGGCTTTTGTCGGCACATTTTCTGTCTGCTTCGTGTAAAAATGGAGCAGCCAACCGTGACATCACAGATCATTCAGTTCGGAATGACCGGGCTACATTATGGATTTGAAAGTTGATCGCTACGTTCCAGGGCAGAACAGGGTTCATGGCTTTTTCTAAAACGAAGTATCGAGATATATGTGAGTATATGAATAAATGGGTACCTCTTCTGGATGTTGATTTACTTTCAGTTGATTAAAGTAGACCCGTCATACACCGACGCTTTTGATAGGAAAAACTTAAGGTAAAACTTTTGTTGGCGTCTATGAAAAATATTGAGTTATAAGTAACTAGAGATGTAGTGGAGGATGTTTGGGTCTGTACGGAGTATACTCACCTAATATTTTTATAATTCAACGTATACTAGCCCTTAAATCAGGAATGTAATTGTGGGTATATTTTATATATATATATTTTAAACAGTCTAGCGTATTTCCCAAAAATTTAGCAATACAACACTGCAAGCCAAGAAAGGTACATTCATACGACAGCTACCAAAAAATTTGCCTTGTACACTCCGCATCAAAAAAATTGCGACAGCTAACGCCATGTAGTTAGGCCACCCAATATACACATTCTTATCCCATAATCATGTCAGGTAAAGAGACCCCCTCTCTCTCCTCCTTTCTTCTCTCCTATACTTAAATTAGCTAGAAACATGAGCGCAATTCTTATTTCAAACTACACATGTATTAGTTTCGATAAAATGAAATAATAAAACCGAGACGAAAAAGATTCATAGGTTGATGTAGAGAGAAACTGAAACACAATGAAAAATTGAAACCAATGGATGTCTATTACACAGAGATTCAAAACTGAGGCAGAGAGAGAAGAGGAATAAAAAGAAAAGGGAGAACAGATAAAAGTGTGGAATTCAAACGTAGTAAGAAAAGAACCTAATATTATAAAGTTCCGTTTCCAGAGATCCAACAGTAATATAGAAATAACATTTGTTTCTACATATTTTTTCAGAATTATTCGAATATATAGAGGATGCTTTAAACATTCATTATGTCACTTTCATAATGGATAGCATACTCAATTTCAAGTAGAACTGTAGATCTCAGAGACACAGCTGGGATGTCAAAAGTTTAACACACATGCTCTATTTAGTTGGCTCTGTTTAGCGTCTGGTCAGTTGTCTCCGAGCACACGGAGAGTCAGGACAGGCTTTTTCGCGCGACGTGTTTCTGTGACTGGTGCAAGCCGAAAATGCAGCATTCGTTAGAGCATAGGTACGCGATTAAATTCTGTGTTAAACTCGGTAAATCTGCGACAGAGACGTTTGATATGATCAAGCAGGCTTACCCAGATGATGCTTTAGCAAGAAGTGGTGTGTTTCGGTGGCACAAGTCCTTTTCGGAGGGCCGGGAAGAGGTCGCCGATGAAGACCGTGCTGGAAGACCTTCGACTTCAACAAACACCGACAATGTGACTCGTGTGCGCGAAGTTTTGAACTCAGACCGTCGACTAAGTATTCGTTTAATTGCCCAGATGTTAAATTTACCAAAAACTGTGGTTCATGAAATTGTGACGGAGCATTTGAACATGCGCAAGGTGTGCGCGAAGACTGTCCCAAAAGTGCTCACTGACGACCAGAAATTGCGGCGAGTGGAATTGTGACAAGAAAATTTGAACATGTGTGAAAGTGACCCCCAATTTTTGAATATCGTAATCACAGGTGACGAATCATGGATCTTTGAGTATGATCCCGAGACAAGGAGGCAATCTTCCGAGTGGCACACGCCGGCGTCTCCTCGCCCAAAAAAGGGAAGAATGAGCAAATCCAAAGTGAAAACGGTGCTCATTGTCTTTTTTGACATCAAAGGCATCGTCCACCATGAATTTGTTCCTCCTGGACAAACCGTCAACGTCAAGTTTTATGTGGAAGTGCTCAAGAGACTCAAACGAAGGGTCAATCGGAGCCGACCAGACATTGGAGCCGACTGGAAGCTGCACCACAACGCCCCGGCTCACACCGCCTTTCTTGTGAACAGCTACCTGACCAAGGCCGGCATCCCAACGCTTCCGCAGCCGCCCTACAGCCCAGATGTGGCCCCCCGGACTTCTTTTTGTTTCCTCGCCTGAAACGCCCGATGAAAGGCAAGCATTTTGAGATGACAGAGGGGATCCAAGCAGCTTGCACCGCGGCTCTCAAGGCTATTCCGTAGAATGACTTCCGTGACGCCTTCAATGCTTGGAAATCGCGCTGGCGAGAAGGAGCCTATTTTGAAAGTTTTTAAAGAATTGTAAGGATTGGCTCAATAATTTTTTTTAAATCGACTCAATCCTATTACTTTCAGGAAAAACCCTGTAATAATAATAATAATAATAATAATAATAATAATAATAATAATAATAATAATAATAATAATAATAATAATAATAATAATAATAATAATAATAATAACCTATATTTAATATTGAAAGTAACTATGGTTGTGACTTCTAATCTCTTGAACCACCCGACTGATCTCGATCAAATTTTCAACATTGATAAGGTTCGGGCCTGGGAAACTTTTTTATCATTTCATTTTATCGGTAAAACTTAGGGTTAGGAGCAGGGGAGGAAGGTTGGTATATAAAAATGAATAAAACGTAATAACTCTTGAACCACCAGACCGATCTCTATCAAACTTTCAACATTGATAAGGTTTGGATCTGTCACGACTTTTATCATTTCAGTTTGACGGTGCAACGTAGGGGCCGGAGAGAGGGAGATATACATATATGTAAAAAAAAAAAAAATGAAAATAAAATTGACACTGTCTTTGTGACTTCATCACTCTTGAACCACCCGACGGAACTCGATTATATTTTCAACATAGATGAAGTTAGGGCCTAAGACGGTATTTATCTATTTAATTTGACGATATAACTTAGGGTTTAAGGGGACGAAGGAGTTAAAAAGAATAAATAAAGCTTGATAACTCGTGAAACAAAAGATGAATCACGATCAATTTTTTAACATAGGTGAGGTTCGGGCCTGGGATGATTTCTATCATTTCATTTTCACGGGAGAGCTTGGGAAGGGCAATGGGAGAGGGAGATATATAAAAATAAAAACTTAATGACTCTTTAACCACCAAACAAATCTCGATCAAATTTTAACCTAGATGAAGTTCGAACCTGAGATGGTTTCTGTCATATTACTTTGACAGTGTAACTTAAGAGATGGGGAGGGGGAGCAACATTTAAAAAAGAACGAAAAGTTACCGGTATAAATCTATAATTTTCGGAGTCACTGAGATTAACACTGACACATCTGATGCTGTTTAAATCCAAATTCAGCTCCTCAATTTGGAGGAGGGGGATACAGGCCCGTAGCCAGCCCGAATATTTAGGGTGGGCCCGGTGGAAGTTAGGAGGTGCCCGACCAAAAATATTAGAACATGCCATATTATAGTTCATTTGCAAGCCTACCGGGAAATTTTAGAGGGGGCAACAAAAATTTACAGGGAACCGCTCCCTAGACCCCTCTGGATACGGGCCTGGGAGATACATATAAAAATGATCGAAATAACCAATATCATTGTCCAATTCATAGTATTTCGGCTCGCTGAGATCAACAATCACACTGCAGATGCCGTGCCACACAAAATAGGGTGGGGAGGGGATATATAAAACACATAAAAAATGACCGATATCAAAGAGCGCTTTAGTAATCCTAAACAGTGAGTGAGTAACGGAACATATTACTATTTATTCTCAATTTAACCCAACGAAGCACATAATTGACGTTAATAATAATAATAATAATAATAATAATAATAATAATAATAATAATAATAATAATAATAATAATAATAATAATAATAATAATAATAGACTACCATACTGTGAATGTGAACATTATTATTATTATTATTATTATTATTATTATTATTATTATTATTATTATTATTATTATTATTATTATTATTATTATTATTATTATTATTATTATTCACGTACTTTTGAACTTGCTCGACGAAATTACTGCAAAATATGTTTTATTTCTGTAATTTCTCCTGGATTGTATGTTTTTCCTCTATTAGTGAGCACAAATTTCTCTCTAGGCCGTCGAATAAGTCAATTTGGTGATGCACTTTGGTTCGTTCCAAAGATCAGGGCTAAAGTAAGTAATATTTGGCTTGTTATTTCAGACGGCATGTTAGTGTAGGGGTAACGTAATGGCCTTATAAATAATACAGCTATTGAACGTGGGTTCAAATCTTGTTGAAGCCGAAGTTAAACTTTTTACAAACTGGTTGTGAAGAATCGACTTATCATACTGAACAAGCAATATATAAGAATGTGGAAGCGAATGCCTGTATCATGATTGAGAGGATTTACGAATGCTGGTTGGGAAAGGGCAAGGGACATTCCAAGGCCATCATTGATCTGCAGTATACAGTTATCGTTCTCAGATAGAAACACTACACCATTTGTTAAACAAACTTTCGCTAAAGTAATCGATGGTGTAGTGCTAACGTGCCAGACTTCTAAATGGAAAATCTAGGTTCGATTCCCCATCAGGTAGATTGATTTTGTTCGCATAAAATAATGGCTGCAGAGATTTATCTTCTGAGGGAGAAATTACAAGGCATCACTGGCGATGATTCAAATAAACAGTGTGTGCGTTCTATATCATACACTGTAATGATAAGTATGTTTCATATTTATATTCGTCCCTCCCTCTGTGTGTGTGTCTTGATGTTTTCCTATCCTGTCTTTACATATTTCACTTCCCCCCTCTCTCCCTCTCTCACACAAACGCACTTCATGTTCCAAAGTTAAAACGGTACAACAGCCCGATATACCTGGTCTGGAGAATTTAATTAAGTGGGAACTTTGGCGTCGTGTTTTAAGTGTTCTGGGGATAACATCTCCACTCCTGGTCATCTCTGACAGAAATACTGTTTAAACGCAAGGGAATAAGTAAAATCTCTTTTTTATCCTCTGGGTTACCGAGTCTCAGTCGAATTACCGAGTCACTACGGATTTGAATCCTCGACCCAGTAGTGGTCTATAACCTAACAAACATCATCCGACTGACACGATGATCCGTTTGAGCTCTTAGCGTGTTCATTCTATCTGTGCAAATTACGTTATATCCGGAAGAGATTAAATCAATGCTGGATGTTCGGAACAGATAAATCTTCGGAAAAGACTAGAAAATGGTAACTCTTTGGTAATTTGAAAACAAAATTTTATTTATACTAGTTCGACGCAAAATTTGTTCCCATCCTGTAATCCAATGTGTGTGTGTGTTTTTTTTTTTTTTCACGTTGAAATTTGAAACATGCTACATCTATGAGGAATATAAACTTTTCCTTTCGAACATTTGTAACTTTTCGTTACGATACAGTTTGAACTTTTAATATAGGGTATTTCTGATAGATATTTAGCATTAAAATAGAAGTCTTAAATTTTATCTTTTTCTTTCTCTTTTCTTTTCGTTTCGCGTTTTTTTCTGTTTTGTTCAGATTGAATTAGTAGTCTGAAATGGAGGATATGACCAACGCTATCTACTGGGTATATTAGAATGTATTTTGGAACAGTACGTCCAATGAACACTATCGACTTTGCAACCGAACCACGCGTAAATAGAGCATGTGTGTTAAACTTTTGACATCCCAGCTGTGTCTCCGAGATCTACAGTTCTACTTGAAATTGAGTATGCTATCCATTATGAAAGTGACATAATGAATGTTTAAAGCATCCTCTATATATTCGAATAATTCTGAAAAATTATGTAGAAACAAACGTTATTTCTATATTACTGTTGGATCTCTGGAAATGGAACTTTATAATATTAGGTTCTTTTCTTACTACGTTTGAATTCCACACTTTTATCTGTTCTCCCTTTTCTTTTTATTCCTCTTCTCTCTCTGCCTCAGTTTTGAATCTCTGTGTAATAGACATCCATTGGTTTCAATTTTTCATTGTGTTTCAGTTTCTCCCTACATCAACCTATGAATCTTTTTCGTCTCGGTTTTATTATTTCATTTTATCGAAACTAATACATGTGTAGTTTGAAATAAGAATTGCGCTCATGTTTCTAGCTAATTTAAGTATAGGAGAGAAGAAAGGAGGAGAGAGAGGGGGTCTCTTTACCTGATATGATTATGGGATAAGAAGGTGTATATTGGGTGGCCTAATTGCAGGGCGTTAGCTGTCGCAATTTTTTGATGCGGAGTGTACAATGGACGTTATGGGTACAATTTAAGCGTTAGAACATGCTGACAGACTCTTCGAGCCCTCACCACACACACACACACATACATATAAAAAAATGTGTCAGTCATTTGCATGTTCCTACTTCTACAAAACAATTTTCCTCTTTTATCATAACCCAGACGCATGTTTTCATCTTGAAAACATAATATTTTATTATCTTAATTCTCTGTTGCAGGTTAGTTCAATAGCATTACTGTTCCCAAAGAATTATTTTCTTTCTCCAAGAATTTGAACTGACAGTGCGAATGATAAAAAATAAAAATGAATCTTCTTCCTTAGTGTTGCAACTGTATTGTAATAAGCTGTTAGTAGTTTATTGACAGCGCATAGGAACGGGGAAATGATATATATTAGGGTGTCTCTTATTTAAGGTAATTTCGTGTTACGACATGCACACCCGCGAAATGTATTCTATGTGACCGTAAACACGCATTACTGAAATTGCAACTCCCTACGAGAACGTAACCCGTGCCGACTTGAAGACAAAGTCACGAAATGACGTTTCCACATTATAATTTTGAATGTCCAGCCGTGATAACGGAGAAATTAAAAGAGACAGAGAAACGAAACTTTGCACGAACCAAATAGAGAAAGGAAGACACTTGTCCGTGTGTTGATGAACATCACCGGAAGAACAGTGTTGCCAATCCAAAAGAAAGCTATGTTTTTTGTAAATCGAATGACCTAAATTGGATATCACCATTGGAAGCAACAATGAAAATAAATACAAAAGAGATGGTAAACGCAGATCAGCGTTGCAAACTTTTCGAGAAATAACGTGAAACATGTTAAATGCAAACGCAGTTGGCGCACACAGGGAGTGAGGTACTAACGGTTTGTAGACCTTAAATTAAATTTTGACAAGAACTGTTTATGCTGACTCCAAGTCTAGAAGAAGCCATTGAACTGTGTTGGTGTTGCCATCAACAGAAGAGGAAAGTTGAGTTTGGAAAAGATGCAATAACTCCGAAAAGGTTACTAATGCAGTATAGTTTAATGCAAAGCGGTAGAGCATGACTAGCAGTGCTTGGTGGTTATGTGAGATCGATAAGTCACATATTGTCTGAGATATTCGGTATCTTGTTAAAGTTGAGAAGTATGTTTTGTAAAAGATGGCAACTTACTTGCGACAATGGCGTTTGCATTTAACACATGTTTCACATTATTTCTCGAAAAGTTTGCAACACTGATCTGCGTTTATCATCTCTTTTGTCTTTATTTTCATTGTTGATTTCCATGATTATATCCAATTTAGGTCATTCGATTTACAAAAACATAACTTACTCTTGGGCTGTCAACACTGTTCATTCGGTGATGTTCATCAATACATGGAGAGGTGTCTTCCTTTCTCGAGTTGCTTCGTGCAAAGTTTCGTTTCTCTGTCTCTTTTAGTTTCTCCGTTATCACGATTGACATTCCAAATTGTAATGTGGAAACGTCATTTCATGACCTAGTCAAGTTGGCACGAATTAACGTTCTCGTAGGAAGCTGCTATTTCACTAATGCGTGTTTACGTTCACATAGAATACATTTAGCAGATGTGCATATCATAACACGAATTACCTTATATAAGGGACACCCTAATATATAAGGAACACCCTAATATATATAAGAAGCGTGAAGGATACCTTGTTATTTTGTTCAGGGAAAGGAGGCTCAGTATAGCAATAATCTAAGTCCTGAAGATGTCTAAATCCACAGCTAATTAAAATCAGTTTCCACCAGCCAACGTTACGTCTAGCAATTTCCTTACTTCTGGGTCGTCTTATGGGCAATCCTAGAGTCACTCCCCTCTCCAGCACCTAATGTTTCATTCTCGTTGGCGCTTATGTGTACAATGCAGAGATTAGTCGACATTTACCGAGCGAAGTAGCTCAAGTGGTAGAACGTTGGCTTCGCATTCGCGAGGTCGAGGGTTCGATTCCCGCTACCGACTATGCTGACTGGGATTTTCCAGGATTTTCCTCAGTCCTACCAGGCAAATTCCGGGATGGTACCTGCTAAACAGGCCCTGACCGATATCTTCCCAAATTCTTTCCACTGTTATTGTTGTTGTTATATATCCAGTATAAAATGGCTTCTGAGCTGTATCTGGTGATGGTTAAATAAATAAATAAATAAATTTCACATTTTCCTCACACATAGAATGAAAACGTATCCTTACCGGTCACCAAACCTGAGAAGTCTCGATAGCTGGAACCCGTTGGCAATGAGGATGATGTACCCGTTGCATCCGTCCTTCCTTACTTGTTCAATGGCTGCCAACGTCGTGTAGTGAGGGTTGATGAGGTCTTCATTATCTTTTACAGCCACTTTGAAGAACGGCCGGTACTCCAGGGTGGCAAAGAAATTGGCATGAAGCAGGCTGCTATAAATCGAGTCGGTTATGATGCAGAGGCAACTGAACAAAAGAAAATAGTAAAGATTATACGTGGTTACAAATCCCTTTGTACCTGCTGTCAGGTGATGTGTGTGTGCACCTGACTATTTGCATCATAGATTACTTAAACAACTAGGAAGAACAGGCTGATGACAACCTTAAAGCTGTCCTGACATTTAGAAACAGAGTGTGGTTGTCCATAATGTTTCAACAAGGATGGTGAGCGGCAGGTGGCAGCACTGAGTTGGAACACTATATGAGAACAGAACAGTAATGTGAACAAGGATCTTATAAAATAGAGGATCTGTCCTTACAACAAAATCTTGAAGCCATACGTCACAGTTTCGCCACCCCTACTCTGCCCACTCCGCCCAATAGGATCGCAATGTTTTGAGCCAACAATCATGGTGAAAACGAAAGTAACCAATCAGACGATGATGGAAACGAGAGTAGCCAATCAGACGTGCCGATGCACGGTTGTTTTTTGGCTTCATCGATTTAATAGGATGACGATATATATGGGCAGATCCTCTATTTATAACATCCTTGAATGTGAAACTGTGGAATCAAACCGTATAGAATCCAAAAGAAGCAATCTTTCATAGAACAGACGCAGTGTCCATACTTCTGAGTCTACCTCTACATTGGCTCCATGAATGCATGTATAACCATATTTCATTTCTTTTAATTCTTGATGAATTCCGATGAGTTTGACCGATTCCCCAGAATATGAGTAACAGAATATTGTTCCTCTTTGTTGCACCTTACAACCAGTGCGGTTATTTCTACATTTCTGCTATTCTCGTATTATGTTCCAAGTTTAGAGTTATCTTTAAAATCTTCTTTCATAAAACTTTGAACCTAAACAGAAAACCTATCAAACAGAATTCCTCTACTTCTCTCAAGTCTTGATGTTGTGCGAAGTCATACTCAAAAGAACGTCTCATTTGCTTTATAGGATTAAACAAATATTTGATTGAGAGCACCATTGCATTATAGTAATAACACTGTTCTCTTCATATGTTTTGAGATTTCAAACTGGTCACCACTAGAGCTCAAGGGCTGTAGCAAGAAACATAGCTGTTTGTAACATCACTGTCGATACAGCTGATCGAATTTCTCACAGCAGAAAGTGTGTTCACCAGTGACAATCACCCTCGGAAATGGGGAGGACTACGCGGACATTAGAAACAAGCTGGGTTGTTAGAATTCGTGCAGAAAACTTAAGGAAGTAAACCTTGCCTTCTTTCACAAACAGCGAAGTGGAAAGCCACACAGTAGAGCGGTTGCACATTGCATTCGTGTTGAAAAGCTGATTCGAAAGAACTGGCCCACAGACAGAGGTTGCTATGAAGTGTGGCATATCTTGGAAGTGAGTGCAGGCAATAATTGCAAATGTGGAATATCAGAAACTTTGTGCGCAGCTTCTGTCGCAAAAGCTGACTCCTGGTATGAAACACAACAGAATGAACAATTGTAAACGGTTACTGCAGCGCTGCGAACATGAAAATGACATGTTCTTGAACAACATTGTCACAGGTGATGAAATTTGGGTTCACTATTTCGAACCTCAAAATAAGAGCATTTTCGTATAGTATTGGCACAAAGAATTGCCTACACCAAGAAAGGTTATGGCATTCGCAGACAAAATCATGCTGATAATCTTCTAGGACGTTCATGATATAATGCATAAGCAACTCCAGCCTAAAGACACGACCAGTGGTGCTATTCAGCCGATTCGCACCGCTTCTCTAGAACTGGTTGTTAAAATATTTCGAGTTCGCAGAACCGTTTGTTATAACCAGGCAACAGTAAATTTTACCAAGTTAAACCCAGGAGCACTAAATATTAGTTTAACTATCTTTGTTTTTAGAAATTTTTACAGCTATAGGCTTACAAATATGATCTCTCGGAACAAGGTATAAGGGTTTATTTCTTAATCTCAAATGCTCAGATATCAAGAATGAGAACTGGGATCACATGAGTGTAGTGGTGAGGGTTATTTACATTTGAAACACATACATACCATTATCAACAATTGTCGATCCTTTTCTGGATTAAGATCTTTCCAAGACATTTTGACAACCATTTATCTTGGATAATTCGTTTCCAAGATATTCGCAGTGCTACCTAATTTCGTCACATCACCTTGTATTAGGATGTTGTGTAGGTCTCTACTTGACACTTGTGGTATCCAGTAATAAATTTGCTTTTGTCTACCTCGTATGCTTTGTTTCCTAAGAGAGTTATATCTATCTATTTACTCTCTCTGTATATATATAAAACCGGTTGTTACAAAATTAGAATAACATCACTGGACACGACCGTCAATTCTGATCAACACCGTAACGCTCTCACACAACTGTAAGCACGGATTCGCGAAGTCCGTCCACAAATGGAGCTTGTTACTCATGCATACGTCTAGATTATCTGGAAAAACAGTTATTGTGCTCTGTAGATTAAAGTTTTAGTAATGTAGATGTTTATTTTAACTGATAACTTCAATTGTTTTCATATTTTAAAAAAGTGGAACCCTACCCTCTTATTTCTTATTAGACTCCATGCTCAAAATGTAAACGTGAATACAGAACGTGTTCAAGTAAGCTCCCCTGTGAGGAAAACAAAGTAGTCATGTAATTTAGCGGTTCAAAATTGAACGAAGTGGTACCAATGAATGTGCACAAGAGACACAGTGCGAATATGGTTCGTAGTTTAATGGCAATGAAATTCTAAAGCAAAGGGGGAGTTATATCCGTCGTTTGTTCTTTTGGACAAATGACAACGTTAGAGGGGGCAGGGGAACGAGCACCCCCCAGACATGATGTATTTTAAGTCAATTAATGTGAAGTTTTCCCTTTCTGTACACAAAAAAATAGGTCCCGCCAAAAATGTCTCTGAACCTTCGCCTGCCCCCTAAGAACTACATCTGGAGTAGACACTGCAGGCCGGTAGCCAGCCCAAAAATGTAGGGGGCCGGTAGTAGTTAGGAGGGCCAATCCAATCATATTATAGTTCATTTGCAAGACTATCGTGAACATTTTAGGGGCCAGTAATAATTTAGGGGGGGGGCTCTAGACACCCGCGGATTTGGTCATGAGACACTGTACCTACCACAGACATAGCTTGTCGCTCGTCCGGAAAGTATTAAATAAGAATATAGTCGTACATTCATTATTTGCATTATTTGCAAATTGATCTCAAAAGTGCAAAATCAATGCATAGATTAGTAAGTACTCGTTTGTGCTTCTCCACTGACCTTAACTTATCCATGAACCGAAGAATTTGTGTGAGAAGTTGTTCTAGAAGGCGATGTCTCATGGATTCATTGACAGCCACCTCAGGAAGACCAGAGTCCGTTTCATGAGGTGTCAGGGCCAGGATAAAGAAAACAATTACACTGAATTCCAGGCTGGGCATCATGCAAGCGGTGTATGCTTCATTCTTTTCAAAGATAAAAGATCTAAGGAGAGAGAAAATGTTTTTATCATAATCAAAGATCATAATATAACGAAAAATATATTTTATGACTTTTTTATTTTCAAACGACCATACAAATATTGGAAATATTATTAACTTCAAAACATAAAATTAAATATTGTAAGAGATTAACACATTTCAAACCATTACGTATGAAAAAAGAAGTTATTTTATACACAGCTGCTTATCAATTTAATGGAAAGATGTCTGATGTCGAGTTGGCAAGAGTCAGGCGGTGACATCAACGTCGGGCTATTGGTACTGGTGTGTTAGGGCGAATTCCGTACTACGTGAGGATCAATAGAACAATAGTGTGCTGTGAACTGAGCAGACGATGTTAGTGTAAAATAGGCGACTCCTGTGATTTCCAAAGAGGACAAATTGTTGACGCTCGGTTATGTAATCAAGAGCATGACGGGAGAATCAAGTGTGTTAGGTGCTTTGTCACGAGGGACAGTCTCCAAGATGAATATGACTACAAAACTCACACTTCAAGCACATCGGCGAAGACGGACAGAGGTCGGAAACAGTGGCGGCTATAAAGTTCTATAAGATTAATAGTGCCTCTTTGTGTGAATAACTGAAACCTATGTTATTTGTATAAAGTATAGTATATTGTAAGAAGAAAATAAACCAGTGCTGCACGTGCTTTTCTTTGTTAAATAAACGCATATTTGATCATCCACAAAACCTTCAGTAGCAATTTATCCGGATAAATAATGCTGTACTGTATTTCCGCCCTATATAATCGCAAATATGTGTCCCAAGACTAATAGCCATATCATCAAGTTAGAAAATCTCAGTATTCAATTGTTTATTCTATAGTATTTTGTAAACAGTTTATGTAACGATTAACAAGTAATGTAATGTACCGGTAACAATTGTACTCACCTCCCAGTGTACACAATTTTAGGACAGTAATGTCTTTGTTAAATACTAGCCTATATACCTAGAAAATTTATAAACTATTTATGTAATACGTATTTTCTTCTCCGTTGGCATACTTAAAAAGAAAAAAAGACAAACGATTTCTGCTCTCGTGTTTCTAAGCTTAATGAGAAAGTGAATATGTGATGAGTTAGATGTGCAAGTAATCAATATTTCACGTAGCAACGAATTCTAATCAGCTTTGTGGGAAACGCATGACCTGACATTCCCAGAATAAAACAAGTTTGAATAACTTTCGATAGTGCTAAAGATTTGTAGAATCATGCTTTTTGTACGCATCAATCAATGATAATGCTAGCAATTTCGTTTCAGGAAGCCAATTTTCAGTTTAGATAATCTGAAGATAATCTTACAATCAGTGGCGGCGTTTGGACGTTAAAAGTGGGGGGGGGGGCAAGATATGATCTGAATATTTGTATAGGCTATCAACGTTAGTTTTCCTGGTTGTTTCTAACACTTTGTTTGACGAAAGGTTGTATAACTAATAGGATACTATCTTTTTCAGTTAAAATACCGTATATCGTGTTTCATATTTGATTAAGTAAATTGACAAGAGCAACGCACATTAGGTACTAATCCTTGATTACTTGCTCATGAACATCTTAAAATTATGTCTGAAAAAATGTGTGATTAGATTATTTAATAACATATTTGCAAAACAAATAAATATAAAGGATATTATTAATCATACTAATGAATAATGAGGCTTGTTTTGTAGAAGTTATATTGAAACCGTGATATTAATAAACAACTTACATTTTTAATTCCACATTTGCCATTAATGTATTTTATTACACTTAGAAAATGAAAGACAGTAAATACTACAAGCATATGCTACCACGCAATTGTAATATTAATTCCTTGGAATTACAATTAAAACGCAATTCCTGTAGCTGTCTTAACTCCACGGGAAGACAAATAACCAATACCCACTTACGCAACGACAAATATTATGTGGTACCATTTTTTTTCTATGAACCAATAATATATGCAAAAACTTTACATTTCCAAATGAAACTATATACTTTAACCATTTTAAATTATGGCTTTTTAAATGTAAATTATTGAATTTCAGTCAATCAGCTACAGCATCATCCCTATTTATCCTAGGATCATGGTTAGAATCTCATTCTCTTCAGAATAGAACCACCTTTCAAACGCTCTCATTTCCTATTATGTCCCTAAGGCGGGAAACTTTGAGGAAAATTTGGATTTTTTCTGATTTTTTCAAGCTTTGATCCCCTTTGGGACCCCCTCTGGATGTTAACGCACAGATCTCAAAATCAACTGAAAAATACGATGGAATATACTAAATGTGTATTTTAAAAAAATTCAAGCTTCTATCTTGAAAACTAAGTGCGGGAAAATGTTTACCAATGAGCTAAGAACATTCCCAGAATGCCCCAAATGACCCAGATGTAATATGAAAGTTTCCCGAGACATCCCTATTCATCCTAGGATCATTGTTCGTACATCATTCCCTTCAGAATAGAACACACTTTCAAACGGTACCACTCACATGTCTCTATCTTGTACCTGAGGTGAGAAAATAATGAAAAAATAGATTATTTGTTTAAAAAATATTCCTTCTCTGTACTTTTTTCCTCTGTACCCCAATGTTTTAACGCAGAGATCTGAAACAAATCTGAAAAATACTAAGGGGTGTACTAAATGTGTGTGCAAAATTTCAATCTTCTAGGTGCAAAAGTAAGCCCACCAAAAATAATATCTCTACAATACTCCAGATTCCCGTATAAAAAAGGATCTCAGGTAAAAATTCCCTGAGAGATTCCTATCTATATTAGGATCATGGTTCGTACATCATTCTTTTAAGAACAAAACAGCCTTTCAAACGGTACTTGAACCCCCCTGTTTTGTCGCAGAAATCTGAAAAGAATCTGGACAATATTAAGGGGTGCACTGAATGTGTGTGCAAAATTTCAATCTTCTAGGTGCAAAAGTAAGCCCTGCAAAAAGTAATTTAAAAAAGTCATAACAAAAAAATATTTTTAGTTGTGACGTCATCACACTCTATGTCTCGACGCAGAAAGGCGTGAAAGGATATGTAACGTGTTCTAAAATGCCTCCAGGCTTGACAGAAAAAAAAGTAAAAAGCTTTTTGGTACTTTTTTAAATCGAACAATGAAGATTCTAGCCTATCACCGAAAAATAGATGATATAATTTAAAAGAGTAAAGGGGTCACTTCAAAAAAGTGGGGGGACAACTGCCCCCTCTTGCCCCCCCTAATCGCCGCCCATGCTTACAATTAAAATAAAAATTGAACAATCTTAAAGTTACAATAAAAATTAATTTAGTCCTTTTGGAAATCTATTTGAATGGGTCTTGTGAGGGCAATATTGGTTTGATGCTACAAGCATCCAATAAACTTGTAGCATCAATGTTTGCAGCTTCCATAGTCTCCTTTAAAAAAAAAAAAATCTACATCACGATTCGTGGAAATGATTTTCGCAAGAAAACCCTAAAAAAGACTATACAAATCCTTATTCAACACAATCAGAAGGATTATTTGTTTGTCCCTCCCCCTCGCTTTTTCTTTCTTTTCAGTGACGCATTAGACATTTGCGGTCCTCCGTAGAAATCGAGTTAGAACATCATTTATAACTATAATGCATAATAATTATTATTTTGCATTATAACATGAAAAAATAAAATGAACTCTTTCAGTTTTACGTCCCACGGTTATGCCGGTTAAGCTAAAGGAGACGGTGATGATGAGAAATGAATGAAATGGTGGAATGAAGAAAGTGGGGAAACGTCGAGAAAACCCACGCACACGACCACAAAGTTCACTTGTCGCAAGCTGCGATCAAACCAGGGACCCCACGCACCAGAGGTTAACGCACTACCACTGAACCACCGTAGCCCCGCATATAATATGTAAGAAACTTTAATAATAATAATAATAATAATAATAATAATAATAATAATAATAATAATAATAATAATAATAATAACAATAATAATAATAATAAGGTTCGAACCTATTTTATTCCTGTACAGTGAATTCAAAAAATTCGTGTTTTCTTTACATTTCAAGTTGCTATAAGTAGAACTATATTAGTTTTATAGGACCTAAAATGTCCTAATTGGGGAGTTAGGACCTAAAAAATCCTAAATTAGTTTTTAGAACCTATAACGTCCTAAATGATTCTTTATCGTTATTTTTAACTTGAAAAATACTTTCAAACACGTAGTCAATCGTCAACGACATAATTTCATCTGTAAAGAAGGTTTTCTTGAAAGCTCCTAACAGAGTGGCTACCTTCAAGGATATGCTTCCAAACACACCACTGCCACCACAGCCCGTTGTGTCCCGTTGGGGAACGTGGCTTTCAGCAGCACTGTACTATGCAGATAATTTTGAAAGCATTGTTAAGGTCATCGATTCGCTCGACGAGATTGAAGCCGCTTCAATCACGTCTGCAAAAAAAAGCACTGAAGTCAGTTTGCTGTACAACAACTAAGTTACATTAAAGCCAACTTTTCTCATCTGCCTCAAGCCATCACTGAATTGGAGAAGTCTCTTCCACTAACAGAAGCTCTTCAAATTCTTCAAGAAGTGAAAGAGAAAAAAGTACCTGGGAAAGTTGGAACAAAAATTGCGGACAAGTTGGAGGCGGTTTTGAAACGCAGTCCTGATTTCACACAGATACAACTAGTGGGCCAAATTCTTCGTGGAGACAATGTCCAAGAAAATTTGCTATGGAATCCCGAGGAATTAGCCAGTATGAAATATGCGCTTCTTACTTCGTGTGATGTGGAACGCAGTTTTTCTGCATTCAAGAGAATTTTGTCAGACGACAGGAAAAAGTTCACAACAGAAAATCTTGCCAAATATTTTGTTGTTCAGTGCCATTACAGAGAGTGAAGTGACCATTTTTTGAGCTATAAAAAACATGAAAAGTGCCGGAAAAACAATATTTGAACATTCGTATTTCCTCAGTGTATCCTTAGAAAAGTGAAGTGATATTTGTGGTGTTGTATAAAATTTCGAATATAAGAAACCTGACAAAAACTACTACTACTACTACTACTACTACTACTATAGTACGACAGGCCATACATATGTTAAACTATATTTCAGCTATCAAAAAAAGTCCAAGGTAAGAAGAGTTTTATTATTTTTATTACGCAGAAGACTGGTTAGCATAAAGCTTACTAAATTAAGGTTACCATTTAAGTATGAAATAGCTAACAAAGTGTTTAAAGTGTAGTAATATTCCGTTTTCAGTAATATAACGCTAAAAATCCTAAACCGTGTTTTTAAAACCTATAAAATCCTAAAATGCACTTTTTAAAATCCTAATTTGAATTTTTTGGGACCTAAAAATCCGAAGCCTAATAATAATAATAATAATAATAATAATAATAATAATAATAATAATAATAATAATAATAATAATAATAATAATAATAATAATGCTTCAGATTCGATAATAATCCTATTTTAAAATGCAAGTATGTGAGTACCTAAAATTTTTGTGAGTTCTCTACTCCCGGGCTTTCGACATTGCGAAGATGGTCTCTTTGGCATTGTTTTTGTTTCAGTACATCAGTCTTTTATAAATCTATAGATATCCTCTTCATTCTTTTCCAGTCATCTAGCTTTCCTTTAGGAAAATAAATCTTTCTATTTTACATTCCACGCTTGTACCGGCTAGGCTAAAGGAAACGGTAATGATGAGACATGAATGGAATAGTGGAATGAAGAAAGTGGAAGAAACAGGAGAACCCCGAGGAAACTCAAGCACTTGGTGTTTGTCTACCACAATGTTCACTTAGCACGAGCTGGGACCGAACCAGGGACCACACACACCAGAGGTGAACTCTCTACCACTGAATCACCCGAGATTTCCTTTACGATAATGTTTAATACAAAATTATTGTTTATTTTATTGTGACATGCGAAACCTGCTGCAAGTAACAAGTTATTCTCAATGTAGCTGTGTCATCTTAACTGATTTTGAAAAGATTATTTCACCAAATTTTTTTTCCGGAAATTCTAATCCTGTAATATCACATCACATTATATTATATCATATGTCCCATTCCCATTTAAAAAATATGAAGTTTTTTTTGTTTGTTTTTAATGGAGATATCGATATAGCGGACAGGATTATGTCTGCACACCCATCTCCGAATTCATATAATTAACTTATGTACCACAATTAAATAAATGGTTTCTTTCTGATTTTTGAAACACCTTGGGCCTTATGCAGAGTCGTTTTGACGCGTGATTAATGCCATATTAAAGAGTTCGACTAACATATGTTTCCTGCAGTAGTCAGGTCTTTAGTATGACGCTAATCATACGTCAAAACTACTCTGCATAAGGGGGCTTGTGTATATCGTTACTTTGCCTACACCCACCCTAAGTTGCCAATTTCAGAATTTCTTAATCTAGCAGAAGGCGTCACCTCTCAAATTTTGTTCTAACCTTTTGAAACATCTCATATACATAGAGTATATTCAGAAATTATGGTGGGGAGAGTTTTTCCGACAAACTTCAGGGGATGACCGTCAAGACAAGGAACATATAAGATTCCATAAACATACGTTCGTAAGTATTCTGTTTGCGTGATAGATGGCATCCCTATTTATTCATTTTATCGTCGGCGGTTCTTCGAATACAGAAGTGCTTGCGGAGCGAGATAGCAAGCTTAGTACAGTGATGCCAACTTGTGGGGAAAATCCCATATCGTGGGAGTTTTTTACCTTATTTTCTCGGAAAGGGATAGAAAGCAGCATATATGGGATTTTTCGAGAAGATCGAAATTTTCGGCTCATTCATTTAGATATTGTAAAAAGTGACTAACACAAAGAAATTTAATTTTTAATATTACAGCGTACTTTTAATTAGTATAAGTGGAAAATTCACACGTAAAATGGGATTTTTTGCCTCTCGACATGGGATTTCATATTGTTTCATTTTGGCATCATTGGCTTAGTATGCGTTGGATGCTTTAAAAGTGAAAAATGACTCGTTATGGAAGCCGGGTGTTGAAGGATATGATTTTTCATACAAGAATCAGCTCATGAAAGGGATTGTACTACAAGACGACATTTGTGCAGATCAACAGCAGCAGAATCTCAAGACAATCTGGTCACAAATCGTTTCCTTTGTTATACTGTAAGAGGGGCGCGTCCACGAGAGGACCGGATCCCTCCAAATTTTCCTTATTCAATTTGTACACCTTCTCAATAAAACTACGTATGTTTGTTTAACAGGGAAACAGTGGCGTAGCACACTTTTGCGGGCCCCCCCTGCAAAGTATAGAGAAGGGGCCCTAGTTGTAAAGCCGATAGAAGTAAGGTTGAAGTTCTACTTCTTTAAATCTTTATTCATCGCAAGACTTCGGGGCCCCCTATACCTCGGGGCCCCCCCGCACTGCGGGGGTTGCGGGGGCAGCTGCTACGCCACTGCAGGGAAATGATATTATAGAAAAAAATAATTCTATCTTTTTTTCTGAAAATAGGCCTATAGGTGGAAATATTTTACAATTATTTATCGTCTTTTCGGGCGCAGGATAGTAAACGTTCAATACTACATAGATGTAATGGCTTTTAGTATTGGACCCCCAAACTTGAACCCATCCCCCCTCAAAAAAATTCTGGATGCACGGCGCCTGTGCTATAACATTTAATCCTGTGTATAGCGAATGTAGATGGCCGTGTGCTCACAAACTTTGTAGGTGGATGACCAGGGCTGTAGTCGAGGGTACACGGCGGTACACACTGTATACCCTGTGCTTAAGCGCTTTGAAGGTCGATGACTACGATATTTCAATTGCTTGAAACCTTGTTCTCTGCTGAAAAGAACCAAACTTGTTCGACATTTTTAAACTAAGGTATGAATATTTTCAATATCATGCCAATGTTAATACGTACCTTCGAGGTATCCAGAACCTATTAACTATTTAAAAAAAAAAAAAAAAAAGTACATGTCTTAATAATTTTATAGAGCTAAATTTGAGCACAATTTTCTTACTTCTGGCTGATCGGGCGCAATTTTTTTCTGTTTCTTCTCGGAGTGAGTTGGTTTCTTCTCCATACCTACACCTATTTATGTTATTAAAGGTATGATTTCAGTAATAGGTGTCATCAAGAAAATAAGATGAAATGCTTTTAGACTATAAAATAGTAATGTATAATTTATATTTTAATTTGCCTTTTACATTGTTCATTAAAAATGCCTTCTATGTCTTTAATGACAATCATAGATAATCACAAACAGCGTGTATCCTTTAAAAATTTTTGGAACTACAGCACTGTGGATGACTATATTTTACGCGCTGTAGAAAGTACTTCGCATTATTATGCACCAGAGAAATCATCCAGCAGATGAATGTAATGTCATGTGATTGTGAGTGTCGACCATGAGACAAGAAATAAGCCTTTCTCGTCTCTTAAATTTTGTAGCAATGTTATCCCGGTTCTCGAAGTTTTTTTTTTTCTAATCTCGACTCGATTCTCGAAAAAGTTTTCCTCGACTCATCTCGGAAAATATTTTGTAAATGTAAATATTAAATTCACGTCCTGATTACATTTCTTAATTTCATCCAGAAATCAGAATCCTTTCGTGTAACAAAAGCTCCGTAAAAGGTTGTGTTATAATAGGTCTAACATTTAAACCATATTTAGCATGGAAAATATTTTGTAATGATTTTCGTATGTTTAAAGTATGAATGCACAACATACGTGGAATTCGAAATGGGGCAATCCTTGCCTTGAATTTTCGAAATGAGACGGATCGTGAAATGTGTCCGACATTTCAAATGTATCGAAAAAAAAATTAGTAATTTTTGATACTATTCCAAAACAAGTGTTCATTCAGAAAGAGCTGTCTCGAAACAAATAATAGCATTTATCATTTTGTGAAAGTAGAAAGTGCCTAATTTTAACAATTAACCTCTCAAAATCAAGCTTAATGAATTATTATGTAAAAAATAGTGACGTGCGGATACATTATAGAAGATATATGCATAATAATACACTATTACTACTAGAATCCCTGATGAAGTCATTTTAACCCCTTTTCGGTAAACTTTTTACTACATTTTTCATTGTATGCAACTGGATAAGAAAAAAATGCTGAAATAAAACTCGAGAATTACGAAAAAGAAAAAATCTAGTCAGAAGAATTGAGAAATTGGTTTATATTATTAATATTGTTTACCGAAGTAATATTTTTGACTTTGTAAAATCAGCTACACTAGAAGAAAATAGGAAAACGCAAGAGACAAGATTTAGGTTGTCTAGTCTCGAAAATGTGCCGTAAAAATGGTCTCGACTCGAAAAATAATATATTTCACTATTGGAAAAGCTGTGTCACAACTCGAATTTTGTCAGGAAAATTCTGTCTCGTCTTGTCTCTTGCGAATCCCTAGAAGAAAATGAAAAAGTTATTAAGTTTTCATTTTAAATCATGAATACTACCTTTATTTCCCATTGACTTTCGGACATGAAAATTTATTATCCATTAAAAATAAACAAGTTAATTCAACAAGTAAGCATCTGACTAATCTAACATTCTAGACGAATACAATATGAACAGCAGACCTACCGTGGCTCAGTGATAGAACGCTCACTTCTGATGTGTGAGGGTTCTTCGTTTGATCTAGCTCGTGCCAACAGACTTTCTGGTGAACAAACATTGCATGCATGATATTTCTTCGATTTCCTCCTACATTCTTCATTCCAACATTTCGTTTATTGCTATAATCACCATCTCTTTTAACCTCGAATCGAGGAATGTTATATATACGATATACAATACCGTTTCTTCTTCTTCCCACCTTTTTATCCCCTTCAGCACAGATGTACTAAGGACACTTCTACCGATGATCGGCCGCCATTTTGTTTCCGACTGAATTTATATCTTGTTCAAATGTATGTGATGTGACCCTCATACCCACACATCCTTTTAGGGAGAGTGGTCATATATGTATATGGGAAAGAAGATATCCTTGGATTCGGCAGGAATAGCCGAATGCCAATATGCCTAAAGCTTAAAATTTTCATTAAATGTATTCTACGTGTTTTGGCATGTGGACACTAATAAAAATCAGCCATTCACCGTCTGCAGATTACAACGAATCATGGAGAGAGGTATATTGGAATCACCCGCAAAGATAGGAAAAGAATCGTGTGGATTAGAAAAATGGCAGGAGTGGCTGATATTGTTATGAAAATAAAGACATTGAAGCAGTGAGCTGGACTTACTACAAGAAGAAACGATGATTGACTGGATACTATAAGACAAAGAACGACCTAGGAAACGTCCTCATGCAAGGTGGTGTGATGAAATCAAGAAGCACTCTGGAGTAACGTAGAAAATAATTGCCTAAAATAGATAGTTTTGAAGAAGAGTTGGAAAGGCATTTATTTATCCAGCAGTGAAAGAATGACGTCCATCCGGAAGAGAACGATCAACTATTTAATATATTCACCCGTTGTAACTTATTTTCCTGTTTCACATCCTAATAATTTAATTCAAGCATCCTCTCAACAGTCTTTTCTCCGGTTGCCCCTGTTCCATTTCTTTAATAAAGCTGTATACGTTTAGGTAAGGCTTGAAGAACCTTGTGTTCCTGTTGAAATGCCACTCCAGTACATTGTTTTCATCCTGTCTTGTGTATTTTAAGATTCTGGTTGACTTCACGTAACTCTTACTAAACACAACTGTCTTGACTTGGCTACACTTCAAGTATCTGTGGCGCACATTTGTACTCCACAAGTCTTAAAGGCAAAATAGTGTGCCTGTTTTAATTTTGTTTTTTAATAATTCTGAGTGATGGTTGTGGACATGCCAACTACACTGTCTTCAAACTTCAGAGTAGTGATAAGTCTACAACTGAGGGATAAGGAGGGCCAACAAGACAAATGACATTTATAAGGTTTCCGCTGATGCTGTATTCACCTCGGACAGACTGTGGAAATGCCCATTCAACTTGATAAAAAGAGATTCCAGTGTTACTGAGAATCTTTTTTCCGCATTCAGTACCCCATTGTAACCCCATTTCCTCTTCTTTCATCCATAGTTCCTCGACAATAAACAAAGCAGAACACGCTGAAACAAAAATATTGAACTTTTCCCAACTTAGTAAAATGCACTTTATACAGTATAGTGAGAGGAAACGGGAGCACCCCGAGAAAACCCACGAGCATAATGTTGTCCACCACAAATTTACTTGGCCGGGGATCGAACAGGGACCCCACGCACCAGACGTAAGCGCTCTACCACTGGGCCACTGTGCTCCCTAATTTTCCAGTTGAAACTCATGATGTGTGCACGAGCCCGTTGAACTGCATATTGGTCGTGCGCTATCGTGCGGTAACAACACTCCCTCTCGTACTGCCTGTTTTCATTTCTGACATATGCTTGGTTTCAGTTTGTCTATGGTTTGGCAATATGTGTTCCCAGTAATGCTCGTACATTTTGCCTGAAATTGGACATGATTAACACCCTGACGGTCCAAATCATAATAGGCTAGACATTGTTTTCTTGGGAGATGTTGTGGTCTTCTTGACCGACAGTTATTATTCAGATGTCCATAGGAATATTGGGGCTTCATCAACCATTATGATGCGATGAAGGAAGGGATTTCCTTCATGGGAATATCATGTGAAGCAGATCAGGAAAATACCCATTCGAAGGTGTTTCTGGTCCTCTCTCAGATGTTTTAACACCCACCGCGCACACACTTTCTTGAAGTCCAATTGATCATGAACGATAGCTACTCCTCACTGAAGCGGATGAGATGTGCAATGCCATGCAACCTCACTCTTCTGTCTTCACGAATCATTGCATCCACATCACACACATTCTTGTTAGTGATAACGTTGCTGGTCTGATAACGTTGCTGCTCTGCTATCATTTGTGATAGTCCTCCTACCACTTGCGAATGTGTTGCACCACGTTTGTTTCTGCGACGTAACAATCTGTCCATAGACCTCCAACATTCCTCGATGAATGTCAGAGCGTTTCTGTTTCTTGGCCCATAAAAAACAAATAACACCGCACACTTCCTCTTAGAGTATAATGTTCAGGTCGGTGTGCCATCTTTAAATTGTTTCAGATACCAGACGGATTGAGGTAGAAGGTTGTAATTGTCGTCAGATTTCATATAGTTTGGTATCTGCAACGTACAAATAATTAATTAGCTGTAAAGAAAATCTGGGTTTAGCTACTAACTGAAATGCCCGTTCTTCGCACGGGCAGAAAACGCTTATGAAAGACATGTGAACCACATCCTCTTTAAAATAATACGGATATAGAAATCCAAAATACTATATTTTTGGCATACATTTTGAACTTGCCTACCCCTTTAGGATTCTCCCTTTTTTGAATATGAAGTGATAAAAACCTTAAAATATGAACTAATTATGTTCCAAGATTCATTTCAAACGGGTAATGCGATCACAAACAACAGACAACGTCTATTCCAATGTGGTGAGGTCCTCCACGCTGGTTTAGTGGCCAGAGAATGTGTCTTTGGTGACGGTTTTTCCGAGGTTTGATTCTCAGTTGGAAAGCACAAAGTTTATTTTTACAATCACTCATTTTCATTACTCGTCCGTCTCCTTCAGCTTAAAGAGTATACCATAGGATGTTATTTAAAAAAAAAAATCCGATGTGACAAAAAATATAGAGATTGCATTTTTCTCCATTTTCTCTCCGGAATTTTGAAAATTGCTGCCCGCTTATTTGTAATGAGAAGTTTATATACAGATTTTCATCTTCTTTGTTTGAAGAGCACATAAAATACTATATTTTTCGCATTTGTTTTCAACCCTATACTTCTTTGGAATATGCTCTTTAATCAAAGTGGTGATTGAAGCCTAGATCGAGGTGCATACTAATGGTTATCTTCCAAATTTCATTTCAAAGTTTCCCAGCCATTTTCCTTATGTTGTGATCAGAAACAACAGACAACATCACTTTCAACTCTGAGGGGAAAAAATAAAAAATGCCACTTTCCTCATAAAACGGGAATTAAAAAGAAAACACATCCACTTACTTTTAATAAGGAGTTTATATGCCAGGTTTTATCTCCCTAACTCAGGGGCTTACGCGGTACTCTATTCTGGGCAAAATACTTTGAATTCTCTTTATTTTCCTTAGCATATGCATTAAAAAAAATCTTTCTTATTCATTGCTCTCGTAACAAAAAGAGATTTCTGTCCAAATCTCACGTTTCTAGATAATCAGTGGCGTATTTAGGGGGGCTTTCGGGCTTAAGCCCCCCCGAAATCTTACTTACTATAGTAAAGTATATGAAATATCTTGAAGAATTTTCACATTTTCAGGCAAAGCTCCCCCCCCCCGAAAGAGGAAAAGCCCCTCCCGAAACAAAATCGTAAATACTATAGATAATATTAAGATGGCGTGGATTTTCAGCGAATGACTTTCACTTTCCAAATAATAGTATATATTGCCCCCTCTTCCCCTTCCAGGAAAGGAATTTTCGAAAACGCTGAAACAGTGTTTACCTTTTTTTTTAATTAAGAGTTTATGCAACGAATTTCACACTTTCAACTTAAGCGAATCCTTACATTAAAAATTCTCTGAATAAAATAGCTAATGGAAATCGTCCTCCTCTATCCCTTTCAGAAGCGCAATTTTCTCATACTGAAATACTTATTTAATTATTTTTATTTAAAAGTTTATGTAAGGATTTTTACATATTCAAGTTCCCCAAGATGGTGATTTTCTCAATAAAGATAGGGAAAATTTGGATATTATAGTAATGATCACCTTTCGCCTAAGAAAGGGACTTTTCCAAAATGCTGAAACACATATTCCATTATTCGAATTTCACATTTCTAACTTATATTAAGTGCATCTCCAACTTAAGTGCACTTTGTAAGAAATTTTATTAATACTACAGAAAGTAGCTCCTTTACACCCGCAGGAGCCGAATTTTCTCACGGATTGTCTTATTTTTACTTAGGGGTAGGCCTATATTCAAATTTTACATCTTCAAATTAAGCGAGTTCTTACATCAGGTACTTCGTGAATAAAGAGGAAAATTTCAGTATTTGTTAAAATTGCTCTTTTTTCTTCTTTGGAGAAAAATGATCAGGAACGCTCAAATACATGTTTTGTTATTTTTAATTAAATGCCTACATATCGAATTTAAGGTCTTCAACTTAAGTGAATCCTCACATTCGGCACTTTTTGATTAAACAAAGGGAAATTTCACTATTTTATAAATGTCTCCTTATTTGCCTTTGGAGCGGAGCTTTCGAAAACGCTGAAACAGGTGTACTCTCTTTCCATTGAAGAATTCATATGCCGAGTTTCAGCTCTATTATGCTAGGGATTCATGAGATGCGATGTTCTTGGGGGTAATTTAGAACCCCCTGTACACTCTTAGGACAGGTGCATCAAAAAATCCTTTCTTATCCCTTACTTTCCTGATAAAAGTATTCTTTTCAAATTAATCTTTAATTATTATCTACAGTATAGCCTAGGCGATGATGAGTCATATACTTCTAATCTTTTCTTTATATTTCCGCTGAAAATGTTCGTTCTTCGCAAGGGAAGAATAGGTTTTTGGATTTCAGTGAAAGTTCATTGATAAAAATCCATAAAATACTCTAATTTGGGATAAACATTCTTCCCGTCGAATATGCCCCTTCATCAAAATAGCATAACAAAAAATAACTTGAAGTGGGTAATTACTATGTTCCTAAAATTATTTCAAACGAGTCAGCAGTTTGACTGACTCCAAAAACTATGGATTCGACACTAATCTCAGTCATTTTGAGCATATTACTTTCCACCTTTTCTAACCCCCATGCCGACAGAAGTAAATCTATTATATAAATACTGTAAAATATTGGACTTTTCACAAGGAGAATGGTTTTACTCATACACCGATTCATGGTTCGCTCCCCAACGGAGAGCTGTCTTCATTAGTATGTACAGTGTTGAATTCAGACTTAAATATTTTGATTAAATAGGTATAATAAAATATAAAATCATTTGTATTATCCTCGTCTATCCTAAAATATGTTTTTTGTACTTTATTTAGACATATTTTTTCCCTGAACACTGCTTCTATAGGCATTTTTCGCGCTGAAAACAGTAACGTTATGAGTACAGACAACTTTCTATTTGCACAAGTTCGGATGATTAATCCCAGCATTTTGGGATGATTCACATTTCCAAATTTACGTCGATCTTCGCAATACAGTATGTATTATCAAGTACCGCAAGCTAAAGTGCGAAGTAACATTGACAAAACCATTACGAAATGAGGCCCCATAATAGTAATAATTGCATCGTCTTGCTTCTCAGACAATTTACTTTGTTAATGCCTCACGTAATAAAAAAAAAAAAGAAGATATTTCATATGCTGTGAATAAGGCTTAAGAATGGGAAGAATGTGGAAATCGTCAATGCAGTTTGTGTTCTAATGGTTAGTGTATTATTTGAAGTTTATGTTGTTCAGTACGTTTATTTATTTCTGTCAGGTATTCTCTCTACGTATTACCTATATTAGTTCATATGATACCGTTATATGGAACAATCTGTTGGAAATGAAGATTGGTGTACAAGGTCATTTCGTAGTGTCACGTTAAGTTTTAGCCCTTTGTGCATAAATAAATATTATATCCTAGTGGTACTAATAGACCGATGTGTCTGAATGAAGTAACAGTAGACTAACAATAGTGTTTCACTAATTAGTGTTGTAAAATTGAATCTACATAAGCGTTCCGAAGTTGAGCATTGGGTGAATATATAGCCTTTGTACCGTAGAGTGGATCCAGTACTATCAGGCTTTTAAAGGTTCAAGTTCCAATTAGCCCCGCTGAGCCAAACCTATGTACTAAATAAGTGAAAGAAATCAAACCAAATTTAACTAAAGTAATCCAACCTGACCTAATCTGATGCAGATTTACTGTACAAATCCACAGGTTTGTCAGATTTACAGAACAAATTTGTAATATTATTTTAATAGACCAGTGTGTAAATAATTTAAATATGTTGTATTTGTACCGGTAAGATGCGCAAAAATACATTAATAAAAGTCGAACCTGTTGTGCGCGGGAGTTCAATGTGCTGTCATGACGCGCAACTATAGAAGTGTCCGAGAGTTAATAGATCCACATAATTATGAAATTTACGTTGATAATGTAGTATATTACGTTGGAACACAAATATGCAAGGAATGTAATATATTGAGATATTATTTATAACATACAAATGCATAATTTAACACGTAAGGAAGTAATCTTATGTCATATAAAGTGTTTTGCGCTATCCTTATGTATATATCCATCTTCGTTGATGCTCCTGCTTCCTACGGACGCACCCCATGGTTCATCTAGGCCCCCCTGGTGTGCTCCTGCCCTGACTCGGTTAGGTAGCATTCATGCTTTTTAGTGGCCACGTAACAGAAGTTGGTGAGTGCCTTTTACTTAAAAGTTTTCATTGTTTATGTTCACGAAAGCCCCCCTAAAGTGAATCTGTACAGAAGAACGCAAGTCCACACCCCACAATGATTATTTAAGATACAGTAAGTCGATTTATGAAAAACAAGTATATATGCATTTGCAATGACTTTTATGTATGCACCCGTTCAATAAATCTGCACCTTTAAACTAACCTAATTTAACCTGTTCATAAATAATTATTGTTATATTTAGAACCTGGTGGGGGGATTAATAGAATAAATGCCCTTAAAAACGTTAAAATTTTGTCGTTTATCAGGAAATTCGCTTTTACTACATTACAAACTGTTTCTAAAGTTTCGAAATGTACATCATGATCATATTGATTATGTGATTTTATCTCATGTTTTCTGTTTCCAGTGTGGTGGAGGCAGCCGCCATGACAGATGCCGAGTTGCAGGAGGAGGAGAGGGAAGTGTTGCTTTCGATTTACGACGGAGACCCGGCCTTCAAGAATATTTCACCCGTATGCTACCAATACAAGGTGAGGAAGTTTTTTGGGTTTTTGGTAGCACGATTATTAGACCCTTCTTGTGTACTCTGGTAGATAATGTATTTTGTCTGTGATTATGTGGTTGGTAATGTGGAGTTGATATTTCTTTTTAGCGCCGAAGTTATACAAGGTTTGAACTTGTAGTTTAACCTGTAATCGTATTACAATGCGCCTCTGGTTGGAATCGAACCCGGATCTTATTCGCCGAAAGCGTAATACTAAGCATGCAGCTACTGGAGATTCTGCCTCTGTGGATTAATTTATAGTTAAGTAGGTTAAAGTTCGTTAATTGATATCCCGCTAAAATAAATGAAATTTCAAACTGTTATATGAATAGTGAAACAATAATAATTTAGTAGCTAAAATTAAAGTGAAAGGAAAAGAAAAAAAAAATAAAAATTCGAACTAATTCCAAATATCCCAACGCAGAAGGTCGTAGGTATATATGCAGAAGGTATATATGAGGATTTTAAGACAAATTGCATTCAAATTAAGCCAAATATTGTATGTTCATAAATACAATAGGGGGGTCCGGGCCCCCCAAGATCGGCGCTCTTGGAACACGGAGCATAATAGCTTGGCGCAAGGGTGGTGATGAAAGAACATAAACACGATAAACATAGCTGCGAGCATACGGTCTTTTATCAGGTTACTCCACGCTAAGAAGCTGTTGGTGTCAAGAGATCCACCGACAGTTGTGTGAAGTATATGGATCGGATGTCATGAATGAAGATATGGTCAAAAGCTAGTGCAGATAGTACATAGCAGGGCGTATCAATGTGCACGATAAACGCGGACCGTTTATGCTCACGCTATATGGTGTAAAATGTGCAGCAAGCAATTCTGGAGAACCGGCGATCCAGTGTCCTAGCTCTCATGTTACTTCCCGCAGATCTTTGCTCTTTGTTGCGAGAGGTCGTCACCAGTTCATGCTACAGTTACGCAAATGGAGTGCGTGATGAGTTCCAAAACAACTGACCCAGCGGAACACAAAAAGAAGCGCCTAGCTTCCGTCAGGAAGGTGACTAGGTCCTCAATGACATCGTCGCCAGGAAAGAAACAGGGGGTGTCTGCGTTACGAAAAGTACCTCAGCAAAGATGGTGCATATGTTGAAAAGTAGATTATGTATTACTAACTCCACAGTTTTGTTTGTTTGTTTGTTTGTTCCTCTTTCATTTTAGTCCATCGGAACTAACTTCCTGGATGCGCCTGGTATTTAAGTGCATTATATTTTCTGGTGACTGTGCATAAAGAATATACAAGTTGTGTATATATTTTCATTTAGTGTGTGTTTCAAATTGTATATCATTTATTTATTTTCAGTACGGTGAGGACAATGACCCGAGATCCTTTCTTTTGGAGATCTCGTGGGGATCCTCGTACCCCAGCGAGAAGCCCACAGTCAATATGGATACATTCTACAACAAACACATGTAAGTACGATGATAGAGTGTGATATTGCAATCACTGCATAGATATTAATGGAAAGGAGACTAATGACTGTTCGTTATTCATGTTGTTAGTACTAGTAGTAAGTAGACCCGGAAGGAGGGTATTTCCCTTCCCGTATAGTCAAGGATACTGGAGGCGTCCCCATATAGGTAAATAAGTTCAGATCTACGCAAAATAAAATTGGATACATTTGAAATGTAACTTTTATCACTGAAATATTTTAAAATTTAGAAAAGAAATAAGGACGAGGTCCCTGTTAACGCTTAAAGGATATAGTACTCCAGACACGAAGTTTCATGTACGAACTCCTCTTTAGTGAAATTAGTAATTTCAAGATGTTCCTCAACAGTTAGAAACAACCCTTAAATCAATTACGATAGTTAATGAATTGCTCAGCAGTAAAGAAATGTCATGTCACCGTTGTCATTCATCTCATTATCACTGTCTCCTTAATCTCGATGCATAATCTCGTGGAACATTAAACTTAAGACGAAAAATGTATTCTTATATCTTTATTTTTGTACATTTGGAGAGCTCCTTCGTGACTATGTGGATAGCTTAAACGCCGTTGGCGTAGGAGAGCCGAGTTCCATTCATGGCAGGAGCTTATGTTACTCCAGGGCTTATGGCGAGTCATTTTTTAAACTAAAAGTTACTTTTTTTGGGAGGTAGAGTGACTTTTCCTGTGATTTATGTTTTGCATTGGCAGTTTTCTAAGAAAAATATAAAAATAAATGGAAAAAAGGCATAAACTTGTTACTCATTACTCTTCTGAAAGCTTTAGTACTTGCTGCCACAAGTGAAACAGTTAGCTTTGTTCTCACTTCAGCTTTTATCCTTTCTAAAGCACTGTGGATGATTGGTGGATGCTTAAGCTTTCGAGGTGGGGTTGAGAACCATTCTGTGTCTATTCTTTCTTCTATCATAATAGTCTTTTAATTTTCTCTCGTAATAGTTACCGCTTCGCTCAACGTTGTGTGTGTGTCTGTGTGGTTCATCATGTGCGTCGTGTGTTATGCTTCTTGTTTGTTCTTCTTAAGACTACGTGATGAATTTGAATATTTCATGGCTTTGAGAACTCCCAATGCTAAGTTAAATATAATGTCTTGTATGAAGAAATTCGGAAATAGGCCAGAACTGGTTCCACTTACTCAGAAGCTTCTTACATCTGCTAAGTCTGCTTACTTACCGTAACGGCAAAGCATACTTAGAAAAGCTAAGAACTTTGAACTTCAACATCTCATGTAAACTACACCAAGAGAATGTCACTCAGCAGCAGGATTAGGAAATAAACTTCATAATTATGTTTTTGCGTGCAATATCATAAAAATACTAATTTTTCGTGAGATACTGAACTTCAGGAAAAGTTCTCTTCTGAAAATTTTCCATTTTGGAGTTACACCTTTAGCGGTAACCAAGCGGTCCATTTACGGAGTGTCATACCTTTTTGTGTGTCGTTTGCTGATTTCAAACAATCCATCGTTCAAGTTCGTTCAGTGTCGCAATTGAAAGATTATCAGGATTTCTAAGTATTACAATTTAATGTTAGCAAGTTGAATAACAAATATGAACAAATTGTATTAATTTTAAACAGATTTCACTCAAAATATTCTTATTATAGTTAAGTTCGAATTGAGTGCGTATTTGAGGTACCGGATTCGTAGTTTTATGATCATTTTAGGAATGAATTCTTTACAGAATCAGTAGTTACTAATGCAAACTGCCCAAGGAAGTGATAACTTCGAGGTTCTTTGTCAGTGTCTAGGCCATGATCCATGGGTATCACTGAAAGCCTGAGTTTATATATATAGGGTGTTCAAAGGAAAAGATATATATATATATATATAAAAACTGGGTATAATGGAAGTCTGTATTCAAGAGTAATCACCAGAGGCCTCAGCACAGCTATCCCACTATGTCACGAGCCGAAGGATTCCCTGTTCCCAGAATTCCTGTGGCTGTGACAGCTGACAGTTCTTTATTTCGTCGTACGAGTTGAAGTGCTTCCCTTTGAGATGTTTTTTTAGCGGACCAAACAGATAGAAGTCACAGGGACATGTCTGGGCTGTAGGACGGATGTTCAAGATGCTCCCACTTGAACTTGTCCAGTACACTTTGTGTGAGCTTGGAGACGTGTGAATGAGTGTTATCGTAGAGCAAAATCACTCCCTCCCTGAGCAACCCAGGCCGTTTGCTCTTAATGTACTTGCGTAGGCTATGAAGTGTCTCAATACACGTCACTGTTAGTGGTTTTTCCGTGCTCGAGGATTTGATGAGTATAGGACCTCGGACATCTAAAACGACGGTGAGTATCTCCTTGCATACTGTCTCGCTTTGTCTCTGGCTCGAAGTTATGGCACCAGCTCTCGTCACTGGCGAGGATCCGTTCCAGGAATGCGGGGTCTTCATGATACCGGAACAGGTGTTGCAGTGCTATCCCCATACCCAGTTCTTTTTGCATTTCGCTTAGCATCTTCGGAACCCACTGCGCGCACATCTTCCGGTAATCCAACTTGTCGTACACAGTTGTCCACACTGTTCTAACGCTAGCCCCCACAATCACTGGCAACATTCGCATTGTGACATCCGATTACTTCTCACCAGGTCGTTCACCTTGTCGATGAGTTCGGCCGTGATTACTGTGTTTGCCTCAAACTCTTCCGGTCTGTGTTTGCCTCGAAACTCTTCCTCGGGTCATCGCTCAAACTCTTCCGGTCTTCACGTAAACGGGCACTCCACTTTCTCACTGACTTGTTGGATACACAGTGTCCCCCGTATACGGCAACCATCCGGCAATGAATATCGGCCGGTTTAACCCCTTCCGCTGTCAGAAAAGTGATAATACCTCGCTGTTCCTCAGTCATCGAATTTTTCAATGTGAACGCCATGATTTGCTCACACGCACTGCGGAGTGAATTGAACGGAACACAACTGTCTGATTCTCTCCTCCGCCGTGTGAGAGACGCCCACGCATACGCACAACCACGCCGGACACTACGTTCCCCCAAAGCGGCATATTGCTGTTTCAGCCGGTTTTGTTTGTACGACGTTTCGTGCCTTTTCATTTGAACACTTCTGTATTTATATTATATTGTATTCAACAATAATAATAATATACTAGTGAAAAACTTGGAACTGCTTGTATCGGATAGTTCCCCCTTCCACCTTACCAAGCAAAATCAGAAAATAACACTAGACTAGTGCCATAGAGTATTTCCAAAAAATTATAATAACTAGTTTTTGTTGTAGTGAATTTACAATGAAGAGGAACATATTTACCTAATTACCGATAGGATATATAACCGTTCATGAACCAGTAATCTTCACTGTTCTCTCGAAGAATACAACAGCCAAGTTAATGAAACAATTGAGATAAAAGTAATGTCAGAATAAGGATTATCAAGGCTGTTATTAATTTAGATATAGAAATGTACTCCTTGCGATGCTTTCACATCACACTACGTTGTCTGAAACATCTTGATACTGCCAAGGATTCAGTAGAGGGTCCCCTTGTGGCTAAATAGGTAGTATTTTTAGTTTGGTTGCTGACAATCGGTTCGATTTCTAGTGAGAAGTCATGAGGTCTGATTGCGTTTTGCTCCTTTTTGTTCGTAGATGTCAGACATGATATGCTTTGCTCTTTTATTGTTATCAGTTTTCATTCGATTACTTCTTGTATTTTTTGCTTCTAGATTACCTGAAGTGAAGGAGACCGTCGTAGCGAAGGTGTGTGAGGAAGCCGAACACTACATCGGGACAGCGATGACCTACACGCTGTTTGAGTGGGTGAAAGAGAAGGCAGCTGAGTTCATGGAGATCCAGCCGGATAACCCAATTACTGATGCTGTAGCGTCTCTCGAAAAAGTATCCATTATTGAAACTCAGGTTGGTGCACTATATATATATATATAACTGTAACTGTAGTTGGTCGGTTCACGACCGTGTGATTTCCCGATGCCATTTACTTTAGTTGTCTGAGACAGTATTTGATTGGAGAGAATATGTATCTATCCCGTTTCCATAGATAACCTTTATTAAAGTCTCAGCTATGTTGGGAAAAACATCGGTTAGAATCTAGCACTCAACATTGATCTCAATAGGTCTGACTAACTTAGGCTTGCTCGTGCTCGTCAACTAGTACTAGAGGTGTTATATTACTTGTCTGGAATAGTAACACATAAAAGTATAGATATCCATAATATCCTACTGCACAGCGCGTGACCTCCCATCAGACTCCCACCAGAGGTCGGGAGAGTGTCGTATCAATATGTAACCTTATGCCATGGACATACGATATGTGCCTTATAACTGAGTACTTACGGGAAGCACACTATACACAAATCACTGGATTTAAATAATAAAAATGAAAACAATAACTTCGTACAACACTTGACATTTTTCTTATTTTCGTGGCCCCGCGTAGCGTAGTCGCTAACGCTCTCGCCTTCGGTGCGAGCGGTCCCAGGTTCGATTCCCGGTGGATTCACCCGGTCGAAAAAGTGTAACACGCTTTTTCAGGCCAGCCACCCTGAATGAGGTTTTCCTGGGTTTTCCCCATTCACACCAGGCAAATGCCGGGGTGGTACCTAACTTATAGGTCCCAGGCCGCTTCCTTCCTTCACTTTCCCCGGATTGTGTGCTCGCCGAGGGACGTCCCCTCAAATCGTGAAGGGCTAAATGGCCTTAGATGCCGAAATCCCAGCAATCTAAATCCTAAATCCCCTAATTTTTTTTCTTATTTTCGTTTTTGAATTTAATCCTTTGCCCCTGTTTCTTGGCGACGCGCGGAAACGGCGGAACGCGGATATTCTATGCAAATGTGTAATGTTGTTCAGCACAAAGATATATATATATAATGTTACTAGGAACTTTTGACAGTTGTTTCTTCGCTTAGCACTTAAATGCGAAAACAATAAGTTTTGGCAATAAGACATGTCGACTACTTTCCTCTTGCAGGACCAAGAAGGGCACATTCTCCTCTAATTATAGCGTAGTTAGTACGGCACAAATCTTTCCCGAAGTTTCGAACATATTAAGTTTGTTTACTTCGTAAAAACATGATTTTAGCGCATGTAAAATAGCCTCATTACACTAAGACAGTCATCAAGCAACAGTCTTTTACTTATTAATTTTACATGCTAAAAATTTTGCACATAGTTGTGTTTGAGATTATTCCACATCGTATATATCCGTATTTAGTCACCTATTTCTTCTCTCAACATTTACCAACACATAGGTACCACTTCAGAGCTTTACGTTTTGTTTTGCACACGCCAGACTATACTTCTAGTCAAACTTGCAAATCATCGTCTCCTATGGTACCAGATCTGGAGAGAAGTGATAGGGTTACCAAATAGCTGTAGAGTTTAGTATTCTGATAAGGGTTGAAAAATTAGAGTGCCACAATACAAATATATGTATATATCGGGTATTCCAATAATGGTGCAAAATATTAAATGTGCTCAGTTTTCGTTCTGTTCTTCAGGCATCGTTGAGAACTTCCCAGTTATAAACATAAGGATTGCTACTTGAATGACCAATGAGTACATTAATGTTAAAGTTTCTTGCCAACGTATTAAAATTTTGAGTTTACAGAAAGAGAATGAGTAATACGTGGTCGAAATGACCCCAGTGTTTGTGTGATTTCACCAATGCGTTGACAGTAGTTCGCTTACAACTCAAGATAAGCGAATGAAATTACGTATATAGAGCTTATGGAAATCATGCTCTAAGTAAAATATTCAATTCCAGCAACATTGATGTTCTTATCGGAGAACCGCGTTTCGTGAGGGGACTGCTGATCAGTTTCTCAAGCATGTAAAACGTTGCTAACTTACTACATAAAAATGTAAAGAAGAAACACTAAATTCATAAACACCGTACATACAAGAATGTTCGATAAGAATAAATTTCGATTAGTAATATTGGCGATCGACTGGTGCCTATGCGTCCTGACTACACCTGGTGCAATGAAAATAAAATTACAATGAGAAAATGTTTTGTTCTGTTGGCTACGGCGACTAAAGGGAATTGGTTTGTCATCAGTGTTCATCCACTTTTTTTTTTGTAGCCCTTTGGACATAGAAAATATACATTTTACAATGATTTTTTCGTTACGTTGCGTTGTATAGTCGGGACAAAAGAATGCAGGGTTAGCTTAAATGATTAATTTCGTTTCGAAAAGGCTATATTCTCAAAAGTATTATATGTACACACATCAAAGATATATGAAAAGAACCACAAACTCACCAAGTTTGTAGTGTGTAGCAGCACGAGTCCATTATCTTTCCGATCGGGAGCGGCAGTACGATGTTAGTACCTGTCGAAAACGGAGGGAAAACAAGAAAAGAGAAGTTCAGTATCGTCTGGACATGTGTCGTGTCACTAAAGGGGCACATATTGGTGAACATTTGTAGAGGGTGTATAAAATTAGTGAGTTTGTGGTTCTTTCCATCTCGTATCTTTCATGTGTCTACGTGTAATATTTTTGAAAATATAGCCTTTTCAAACCGAATCACATATGCTAACCCTGTATATGGAACCACGAAACGGTTACAAATTTTTGTCTTTTATTTAAATTTATCATTTCTAATTTAGTCTCTAATGAGATGTTAATCAACTTGTTTGCATTTGTTGTGAGCAGGACGATGCCAGCAGAGCGGTGTCCCAGAAGGCCCCAAAAAAGGAGCAGTTGACAAAGGCTCAGAAGCGAAAGCAGTGGGACCGAATGGACGCCAAAGGGGAGAAGCCCCGAGGCTGGGACTGGGTCGATATCATCAAACACCTCTCGCAGACGGGGTCACGACAACCAACAGACTCACAGCAACAATCATCCACATCGTAACAATTGCAGTGCTTAAGGACAAAAAAATGATTCACCTTAATTAATGAATTAGGAATTCACTGTCCATAATCCTTGTGAAGGATGGCGTGAGAATGTACTTCCCTCTAATTGTTGTTAACTTTGCAATGAAATGTAAAAGGTCTCGTATTTTATATCTCCATCTTTTGTAGATCGTGTGGTTGAAATGACTGAAACGTGTATAACCCACGGAGAACTCTATAAGCCTTTTGAGATGAAATCGTGCTACTGTTAACGTAAGTAATGTACACGTATAATTTTATCTTGTATGCAAACAGCGGCAATATAAATAATGTTGATAAACAAATTCGAAAATAAAATATTTATATAATTGTTTTTGTACTTGAGTCTTTGCTACAGCTTCATTTTGTTACCTTAATATTCTGTTAAGTATGGTGTAACAAAGCTATTCTTGCTAAATTAGTGTAAATTTTTGTAGCAACACTTAACACTTTATACCTGGAAAAGGTTACGAGAGTTACTTCAAAAGTGCTTCTTAATCCTTTGAACTACATGAACGCACTATGAGTAATACAAATACCGTGTAAACCTTTTGGGATTTTTGGTACGAATTTGTACCCTGGAGTGGTGGTGTATTTAAACGTTAATTAAGCTCATATAACACGTATTGAGCCCGGTATTCTTATTGGTCAAGTCAAGCATGGACCAAAGAACACTCCAGATGCGTTTTGGAACTGGATGGTCAACGTGGCGGCGGGGGAGGAGCCTGACTTCTTTTTTTCTTAAGGTAGAATTCAAAAATTTTTCTTGCCCTTAGTTTTCAGAATATCAGGTATATGATACGGACATGTGACTGGTATCGTTGGAAAGGGCGATACATATATAGAAGAAAACTGCGTTTGAACCATGACGCAGCAAATTTTTAGAATATACACCCTGTTTCAAAAAGAATATACGTATTACAAAGAATTATTTTGTCCAAACTATCGATCGCTGCGCCTCGCTCGACCATTGGAGAAACGAATACATAGTCTAGTTTATATTAATAGCCGCTAGATGCCAGTTGTCTTCTGTTTTGCTTGGTAACCGTCATATGTTTAAAATGGTACTCCGCAGCAGAAATCATTTTATGTTCTCGAGTTTGCGAAGTGCAATTCCGTGATTACAGTGCAAAGACGTTTCAGGTTGAGGTACCAAATTGATCCTCCGAATGGGTGGAACATTCGGTAAAGGAAAGAGTCTTGGCCGCCCTCGTGTTCCTGAAGAAAATGTTGCACGAATTCAAACTGCTTTCCAACGTAGTCCTTCAAAATCAACTCGTCGTGCCAGTCAGGAGTTACAAGTGTCGACAACAACAATTTGGCGTGTTTCGAGACGTCGGTTGGCCTGATGATAAACGCAAACGTGTGGCATTTTGTAACGAGATTCTGGATGCGATTGACAATGATAACACTTTTGCACAACGCATCATGTTCAGTGATGAAGCGACTTTCCGTGTTAGTGGCCAGGTAAACAAACAAAATGTTTGAATTTGGGTCCTACAGACCCACATGCAGTCACTGAACATGTACGAGATTCGCCCAAAGTCAATATGTTTTGTGCGATATCCCGATCATCTGTTTACGACCCATTCGTCTTTAATGGAAACACGGTTAACAGTCAGCAGTACCTCGCTATGTTACAAAACTGATTGTTTCCGAGGCTGCACGAAGACAACTTCATTTTTCCACAAGACGGGGCACCCCCTCACTGGCGTGAATATCTGAATGAAACTCAACGAACCGTTGGATTAGTCGTCAAGGAGCTGGCGACTTTAGCATGTCTCAGCTGGCCTCCACGATCACCGGATTTTACACCCTGAGACTTTTTCCTGTGGGGTTTCGTTAAAGACAACGTTTATGTACCGCTACTCCCACAGAACCTGGAAGAGTTGAAGAGCCGGGTCCGTACTACCATAACATCAGTAACGCAGGACATGCTTGCCCGAGTATGGGAGGAATTTGAGTATCGATGTGATATTGTTCGTGTCGCTGATGGAGGACATATTGAACATCTGTAATTTGAACTTGAGAGGTTCGTAAATGTGTGTGTAAAATTTCATATTCGTATGTCTTAAAGTTTAATAAATATATGCATTCGAAATACGTATATATATATATTTTGGTGGAAACAGAGTATATAAAATGGATCACCTTCAGACTTTCAAAACTTCTTTCCGCCCTTTGTTTTCAAAATACAAGATTGAAATTTTGCACATGCATTGTGTACATGACTACATATTTTTCAAGAAATTTTCAGGTCCCTACATGAACCCAGGTCCGAACCAAAGGGGTGAAAACTCTTTTTTTGAAAAACCCAGTTTTTCGCGATTTTTCCGTCTCTGATGTATAATACGGACAGGCGAAGAAAGAAGTCATTGGAAAAGATACTCTATTCTGAAAGAAACGAGGTATGAACCATGATCCTACGATAAATAGTAAGGAAGCAGTAGCTGTTTGAGTCTAAAATTTACCTGGAAAAGTGGAAATCCTAAGAGTTAAAAGAAGATCGTTAAAATTAGTAATGATTTCGTTGCCGGATCCCTCTTCGTAAAGCTGTGATTTGATTCTGTAAAACCACTGTGTGCTCCAAAGAGTTAAGTATATTCGACATGAAAAGTACATATTTCGTGTAATAGAGGTTCTGTTTTTTTTTCTAAAAGAGATATGTGCTTTAACATTTGCTAACTAGAAAGAAAATGTCAATCTGGTGATCTTTCAAAGTATCCGCTATTCTCGTACACACAGGTATAACAGGGTTCCCACCGACCTGCAAAAATCAAGAGAATTCCATAAAATGCTCAAAAAACCTAGAAAAGTCAGGGAATTTTAAGTACAGATATTTATTTATTAGAATCCATTTTTTTCTCCTTACCCAGCTATTGGTAGGGGATATTTTATAAAATAATTAGTTTTGCAAAATTTCTCTACCTACTTATACTATGTACAGTCGGCAACAAAAGTTATTTCCGTTTGGTAAAATTTATTTTGGGAATAACGGTGGTACGGTGGCTCGAACATACAGAAAACTACATTCTTTTTAATTTACTGAAAACTGCAATCAAATTGTCCTTCCATTCTGAAGTTATTTAAGAAACTTATTTTATCAAACGGAAAGAGCTTTTGTCGCTGACTGTACATGCATAGTAGATGAAGGATCCCTTAGTTGGCAAAAATATAGTTGCTTTTTTACATTATTCATAGGCCTGGGAAAGTCAGGGAATTCGTATTTACCAAATAAATGTGAACCCAGATATATGATTCTTACCGAACATGAAAGATATGTCTTACTTGTTACTCTCAAATCTTAGAAATATGTACAAAGGAACAATGTTCCCAGAGATGAAAGTAATAAGTGATTTAAAGTCATATGAGTAATACCATTATTATCTAAAAATGAACGTATCTACAGAGAATCATCGCCTTTCACTTAAAAAATGGTAATTTGAGACGAGAACTTATTAATTGATATCTCGACCATGTGTGTTGCAGTATCTTTTGATTAATTGATATCTTGACCATGTGTGTTGCAGTATCTTTTGGAATACATGCGAAAGATGAGACATATATATTATATATATAAAACACAGCTTACGTTTCTTTGTGTTTCTGCAGTTCAATTTGGTGGCGACAGGTATCCCCGCTACGGACGTCCCTTTCAATAATCAGTTCGTTTTGTTCTTTTGAGGTCAGTGGCAATTGGTAATTCTAATGTATCCATTTAAGTTTTGTGGAGAATAACATTGTGCCCTCAGGCTTTGCAATGCTCCTATTTTTCCTATATATTTGCGTCTCTTCCTATAAACTCCTATATTTTAACGAAATCTATATTTTTGTGGCATTGCTACTTCCACTTGTGAAAATAACGTAAGGAAATAAGTTGTGTATGGTTGGAGAGCCTTTCGTCTCCACAGTAGAATTGAGACTCTTCTGTGTTTCGTTCTTTCCTGCTTATTCTGTAAAGATAATTACAGCAAACAACATACAGATAGCACCAGAAGTATTCATGTTCCCACAAAATGGAACAAAAAATAAACTAGTTTCGTCATATTCATTAAAAAGTTCTATGGAGTAGTGATTTTAAAGACTTATAAATTTATTTAGATGTATCTATATTTTTGCACTAACTGTCGGCGAAGAATTATAGAATATGTTACAAGTGATGGAATTATTCTCATCTTGGAGATGTATACTTACAAACACTGATTTTCTGATGCAAATCCTTACACTTTCCTTATGGTCGTTGCTTAGTACTGGTGAGCTACGTACGAAAACATTAAAAAAAACTCGTATAAAACTTTGCAACGAGATAATTACGCATTTAGTTATATTTAGAGTAGAATGTATGTTAGTGTAATTTCCATTATATATATATATATATATATATATAATTTCTACCTATTGGATAATTGAAATGTTCCTTTCAATAAATAGAAATATTGTTATACAAGTTTCTTTGTTCTTTCAAAATGTTCCAGGAAATAATTGAAATGTTCCTTTTACACAGCTTCACAAAACCTCCTATATTTTTCGTCGTGATTTTCTATATTTGTTTTTCATTAGTATTGGAAAGCACGTGTCCTGAATTTCCTCCCACATTTCACTCCACCAATTCCTTCCTGATCATTCTCTCTCATGAGTCATCCATCTCTCTCAGGTGACAGCATAATTGTATGAGTTTATTTTATTTTTTTTAAAGTGGTAAGAAAGAGCGAAATCTTTAAAAGAAACTAGAGTTGTAACGTTCATCATAATTGTTGACATGCTTTATAGATATATATATATACGAAGTGTGTTCAAAAAGTATCGAATCATGTTTTTCCCCGCGGGCGACTTTCTTCAGTGTAGATGTAGAGGACACTCATGCGCAGTTGTGAATTTTTTTCCCCGCCTGCAGAAAGGGTCAGTCGCTGGCGGTCGGCCAACGAGTGAAGAGGTGTAGTGAGCACTTGTCGAATTTCAATTTTTTGTAAAATGACAGAAAAACTTGAGCAGCGATATTGCATCAAATTTTGCCAAAAGTTTGGTGATACCTAAGTGGAAACCGTTCAATCGAATCGGTACATTGAGTTTTGAACGACAATTTGAGCATGAGGAGAGTGTTTGCGAAATTTGATTCCGGTTTTCCTCGTCAAGCACAACATTCCTGTGTGTAGTCGTGAGGCTCTCTACTCACCTGATATGGCTCCATGTGACTTTTGATTATTTTCCAAGCAGAAAATGTCACTAAAAGGGACCAGATTTGAGTCAGAAGACATCATGTAGAATGCGACAGCAGGGTTGCTCACAATTTCAAAAATTGCATTCCAGAATGCTTCCAACAATGGCGAGGGCCCTGGAAGAAGTGTGCGCATTACCAAGGAGATTACTTTGAATGGGATTAGTGTTTCGGATTTTCAAATCAATAAATGTATTTTTGCCAACCAAAAGTTCTATACTTTATGAACACACCTCGTATATAGGGTGTTAGTGAACTACACCGACAAATTATGAGAGATGATTGTCACATCAAAATAAGAGAAAAAGTTGATATGGGCCTGTGGAGAAAATTGCACAGTTTCAATGCTACCGAAAATCGTATAAAAGCTAAATTTCAACACGCGCTATTTCGAATTTGAGAAAACGTGGAGTGGCGGTCCATATCAGCGTTAAAGAAGTCATACACATGTAATCCAAAGCTATACATTTCATCAATGTGCAATGAGTATGCAAGGGATTCCTTACAGACTATTATTCCCAGCCATTCTCCCAACTGAATTCTCACATATGCTCTTATTTCATGGTGATTCCAAAGAAGACACAAGCCTTGACAGATGTGAACACGGAATACTCCAGCTGGAAGTCGGATGTATTATGAACTGCCAGCACTACGGTTCGTCTTGTTTAGAAAAAGCTGCTGGAATGTATTGTTTCACGCTGTCAGGTGAAAGAATATGAAATATACGTGTCAAAATAAATGCCAGCACGCGTTATTCCAAACAGGAGGAACCGGAGAGCTGGCGGTACCTAACACTTCTCGCTAAAGCATTCCGTGTCCACTGTTGTCAAGGCTTAACTTTTGCCTAATTTGGACCTCCGTTGAAACCAGAGCATGCCCGGGAATTATTCACTGTAATGAATCCCGTGCATACCTATTACACATTGATAAAATAATTATTTTCGGATTGCGTATGTATAACTTCCTTTACGGTCATATGGACCCCCACTCAACGTTTTATCGAATTCGAAATAGTGTGTGTTGAAATTCAGATTTTTCAGTGATTTCTGGACAGCCCTAGCTCTGAAACTATGCACTTTTCCCCACAGGTCCATATAAACTTTTATTTTAATGTGAGGTTTGCCGATAGTTAACCATTACTCTTACAGTTTGCCGATATACTTTATTAACATCCTGTGTATATATATTTATTCACGTTGGCCTTATATTGTCTTTCCTAGCTGTCGAGTTGATCAAGCTTTACCGCATATATCAGTGAGCTATCAGAGAATTGTTTCTAGCAAGTGATAGCAACCATGTGACAGAATTGAAATAGACAGCCTGTTTGCACTAGGGATGGGCAAAACCGGTCAGTTTTCTCCAAAAACCCGTTAGGTTTTTCACCGAAACCGGTTCGGTTTTCACTGAACACAAAATTATTTCTGTGGAAACGGAATCGGTTTCCGGAGAACAATGAAACACTATTCTGGTCAGTAGAACCAGTTTTGGAAAAAACCGGAACCGGTCTTGAAGAAAACTGGTTTTCACACCACTAGTTTGCACCAAAAATACTCTCAATATCTAATGCAGAATGAATTTCAAAAGAGCAGACTGCGTGCATATTAATTTACACTATGCATACAGCATCGAAGCAGGGCTTTATTTATTTATTTATTTTATGCATGAACTCTCCGGTTCTTATCATGATAGCTGCAGGAGTTTAACAGAAAGGTACTTAGGCTGAATTGTCAGTAACGTAAATATTGATGCTTCCTAATATGTTATCAATCATTTGCTTAACTGTTCGACATGAACGAACCATCCCTTTTGAACACCTAAGGCTATGTAAAGCATCATCGATCCACAGCTTAACGTGAGATCCGAATAACACTATAGCCACAGATGAATTCTTTGATGTTTTTGAAGCACTTTCTCTCGTCGTAGTAACAAAACATTCTGGACTTTAATATTGATTTAACCTCCTTTAGAAACGAAAAAATATGGACATCCTAAAAGCCATGCAAGTCAATGATTGGGTATTAACCCGCGATCAGTCGCGCCTTCTGAAGTAACGCCATCGGTCGTGTGTAATGCACATTTTCAGCATTTCTGAAATGTTGCAGAGATGCCTTGTTTTTCACCAGGGCTCTATTTTTTGCTTTTAGTAAGAAAATGAGTAATGAAGTACACTATATGTACTCTTTGGATAATATCAAATCCTATTTCTTTTGGCAGTATCTAAAAAAAATGAAACTGGTCCGGGCTGCTATTTTTTTTTTATTATTATTATTATTATTTTATTTTATATTTTCCACGCTCAATGAGTGACAAGAGAATATAGCTCGGGTGAAGAACAATAAAAAGTTGAGGTAATTTAACAAACTGGGAGACATTTGTTAACAAGAAATCCATTCATGTTTATCTACCCCACCCGTACCTATCGCACCGAAACAATAATGTAGAAGTAGGGGAGATATTTTAAAAATAACTTCAGTGAAAAAAAAAAGAAGAAAAAGTTTCAGCTAAAAATGTATTATGGTTAGATTTTTTTTCTGACGGCGGGACCGATCGCGGGTTAAATGTCTTGACAAAAACGCAAATGAGGCTTACAAACCACATTCGTCCTTTCTGTCCAGATTTTGTGTTTATAGACTGACCATCCTCAATGGGACGATCGAATGGGTGTTTATATGTCACGCCCGTCTGAAGAGTTAATGATCAAATATGAAAGATTGAAAATACAGTGAAACCTGTCTTTAACGGACCCTTTACTAAACGGAAAACTGCCTTAAACGGAAATATTTCACGGTCTCTTGAATTTTGGATTACAAAACATGTAAAAGTCCCTTCATTAAACGGAAACTGTGTTATGCGGACAACGGAAAGCAAAATAAACCTTTAACGGAAAATTCTGAGTTCAGGACTACAGCGTTCAGAAAATGTTTAGACATTCTGTGAGATTGTAAACATATACATTACACTGTCTGCAATAAAGTGTTCGTTCTCTTAAGTCTTTCCGGACAGTGTTGACCTTCCCCAACCACTATTCATATTCACCCCTGCACAATCTGTCCTTAATCCCCGTTACTTAATCAAGAATCATACGGAAAGTCGGAAAGGGGAAGACGAGGTGGTGGAATACAGTTCGAAGAACAGTGTAGAATAAAGACGTATCAAGATGCTCTCCGAACGTCAGAAGTTTAAAGGAACTGCAACAATTTGCCTTACGAAAATTGATTTTCATTTACTTAGTATAGTTTCTCAGGTTAAAGGATGTACGGAAAGTCAAGCAGCCAAACAGTAACATATACAGAAAACCCTGCTTGACTAATGGGAAAAATTAAAGAAAACGTGTGCATATCATATTTTGCATTTATTTTATTTTATCTCTTCTGTGTATTATCTCGTAGAACAAAGAAGTACTGTAATTGAACACGGTACGTACTGCAATATATTTTGCATGCTTTGTCCCCTGTAAGCATGTATTTTTTAAAAGGAAAGGTCTACCTACCTCTATTAAGCGGAAACCTGGCTTTAACGGAAATTTTGGTGAGTCCCGCTCGATTCCGCTGAACACAGGTTTCACTGTATTAATAAATCGAACTCGTGTCCTCTGAGCAATGGAATATTAAAGAAAATCCAGCATCGAGTTGGGAAGAATCAGCTAACCACCTTAGTTTGGTTCCTCCTGACCAGACAGTAGAAAAGCACTGCAGCAGAGGGTTTGTGTCATGGATGTCTTGCAGAAGAAGCATATTTTTAATTATTGAATTTACGTAAATACAAATAAACCTCGAACTATTTAAAAACTTCCTGCAATAGGTGCTGAATATGAAGCCTATTCCAAAATTCTATACCCAGCACCAGCTAGTGCCTGATGCCAGCAGCCGAATTGACGTTTGGCGTGAACTAATGAGACCACAACATGTTACAGCGAACATTGTGTCATATAGACAAAATTTCTCGTGACACTAAGAACGTAGAACACCTGTGTCTAAGCGGACTACATCACAGTATTTACTACGTTGTAATAAGAGGACTGGTTGAGGTCAAAGCAACTCAAGATCAAACATCAATTTGGCCACGCACAAGTGTGTAATTTGGTTTCTATTGTTAATTCGTGCGGAATTTTAGTATAAATGAAGGGGATGAATAGGAGATATGACTACACAATTAATTAAATAAAACTACTACTAAAAACCAACAATTCAGTTGTAATTGACACCAATGAAACATTGCACTATTTGCATTCAATAATTATTACAGTGATACAATACAAATAAACAAACCATGTACATTTGTATTTTTCAGTTCTTCTTTCTTTTCAATAAAAGAAATCGTTTCGGGAAGCTTCATACGATTAACATAATCGTCACCACCATAAACCAAGCTCGTATTATGCCTGGTTTGTTAAAACATTAAGACTGGGTATATGAATGATTTGATCCGTTACGAAATTATAAATTCATTTGGAATGTTGTATCTGCCATTCGCCTCGCCATTCGTCAGGATGAAGAAGATGGCAATCCGTTGTCCAGCCTGAAAGAGACAATAGTTTGTTGTATACTTAGTTCTTTACTCCAGGCATCCTACGGTAAAATGATCCATCAATTCATACATGGCTATTAATATAAAGATATTTTCTTTTATCGCCATCTTCATAACTTCCGTGTGTTTTGCAAACTATAATTCGATAATGTACAGGGTGATTTAAAAAAGCGGGAAATTTTGAAAATTAATTTCATGAAAACATTTTTTAAAAATTATTTCTCTCATTTAATAGTTAAAAATATATTTATCTCATTTAATAGTAAAAATAATGCCATTTCAGAATACATACAGATGCAGTCCAATTTATTTATTTATTTATTTATTTATTTTTTTTTTAAGATGACATCTTGCAGGCGAACTCCTTCTCTATGCAAAAATTCCTGCAGTCTCTTCGTTACATTGTTCGGTTCGCACACGGCCTGGAGATTTCTTTTTCATTGCCGAACCAGTTGACTCGAAATTACATATCCATGGTTTAATTACATGTGCTGATAGAACACATCTCATGGCGTCCTAAATTAAAGTGACTACAGAATTCTCTTCATGCCCCCTCCACACTATCATTATTCTTTTAAAACGCTTTGATCGCGAAAGCACGTTGGCCACCATTCCAAGCATTTATGATAACTAAATGGCAGGGTGTAGCTGACTCCCTGACGTACGTTATTTAGTGTTTCCAAACGCCCACTGTTGCCACCTCAACTTTCAAAATTCCCCGTTTCTTTTAATCACCCTGTACTAGTTACTGAACGAGTATATGGGTGAATTAACCTTCTTCGGTTCGTAACCAAGCAGTAGTTTTTATTAAAAATCAGGCTTCTAAATAAATTAAATTTCTCAGCAAATGTGTATAAGTTACAAACCAACAACCTCTGAAAGTTAAACTTGGATAAAACAATTAAGATGCTAGTAGAATATGGGGAGTACACACTTGCAATATATTATAACCACGATGTTTCCAATGAACTACTACGATATATCTGTTCACTCTTTATTGACTTTGGGGCCGCGGTGGCTCAATGGTAGAGGTTCACCTCTGGTGCATGGGGTCCCTCGCGCCAAGTGATCTTTGTGGTGGACAAACACCGTGTGCATGGGTTTCCTCGGAGTTCTCCCGTTTCTTCCCACTTTCTTCATTCCCTATTTTCATTCATTTCCTTTAGACTAGCCGGCATAACCACGGGACGTAAAACTTAAAGATTTCATTTCATTTTTTTTTTCTTTCTTTATTGACTTGACTGTTGTTCTTTTAAACTAACTTACAATTCTCAGAAATGGACACAGTCCCACCCGATACATATATTTTACAACTTCTCTATATCCACCGAAGGATAATATAAGCTACTCTAATCTTCAAGTTTCCAAAACTATCCAACATTATGTTACTTCACTTTTCTAGTGTGTTTTTCCCCCCTCACAGGTTAATTCCACAACTGTCACATCTATACATGTGATTAACGTTGAAACACTTTCCGCCCATATTCTACATCCAACTAACTAAACTAACTAACTTTATGACCTATGGAACCCGGAGGTTCAATGCTGCATTCACAAAAGCTCTCCATTGACTTTTGTTCTTAGCCACCTGGATCCACTTTCTACTTTATATTCCTATTTCTGCGAGATCCATGTTAATATTGTTCTCCCATCTGCGCCTAGGTTTTCCTAACGGTCGTTTTCCGATTGGAATTCTACTTAAAACTTTGAAAGCGTTCCTACTTTCTTCCATCCTGGTTACATGACCTGTCCATCTGAGCCTCCTAGACTTGATGATCCTAACAAGGTTTGGTAAACGGTACAAATTATGCAGTTCTTCGTTATGAAGTTCCCTCCATTCCCCAATCCCGTTCCTCTTGGGTCCGAATTCGTCTTAGGAGCTTGTTTTCAAATACTTTCAGTTTATATTCTTCCCTAAGAGTAAGCGACCATGTTTCTCAACCATATAGAACAACAGGCATGATTATCGTTTTATATATTTTAAGCTTCAAATTTGTTGATAGGATTCGCAACGATTCTATATCCAACAGTAACATAAATACCTACAACAGACTGTATAGGTTTAAGAAACACAAACATAAAATTCAATCTAGTCCAGTTATCCACCCAACCTTGCATAATTTTCTTGATTATATTCGCATCTCCCTTATTGATCTATTACACACTCATCTGTATAAATTGTCCTGCCACATTCTTTCTGGCCTACTCTGAATTAAAATTCTATCCTATATATTCTGCGGGTAACATGTTCTGCTACCTTACAATTCCTATTTAAGTAAAATCGTAATTTATTCAATTACTGCATATTGTAAAATTCTGTATTGCATTCATTTCATCCGCTTGTTCCATTTTTTGTCTAAATGCTTCCTCCAAATTTTGTTTTCGGTTCATCCTTGCAAGGAAGTGTTCTATTTTTATATTTACAGTACAAGAGACAGAATTATATTTTCACAAGATAACCAAAAAAGTTCTTGCCGTTTTTGACATTCGATTTGATGAAGCGTTCAGTAAGAGAAAACGAAGTGACTTACCGGAAAAGTGATCGGGGGTTAGTATAACTATCAACTTGGACTAATACAAGCACGACCTGGCACACACAGCAATCACAGCTCGTTCAGTGTCGAAGAGAAATGGAGGTATTGAAGCAGGTCGTCTGCGATTGTTTACTGTATACCCTTACAGTAGGCATGTTGGCAACTCCATCAAATTGTCCAATACGTCAAAGATTTAGGGAGAGTGCCGTGAATAAACGCACCGCTAGGCATTGGTTCCAGAAGTTCAGGTCGGGAAATCTGAGCCTTTGTGATGAATCCTACAGCGGGTGACCACAAGTGTTGGACCATGAGCCCCTAAAAGCAGTCACAGAGGAAGACAGAAGGCAAACGTGTGGTGAACTTGCCGAATGCCTCCAGGTTTCCAAAGAAACAGTCAGACTTCACCTGCACAGCATAGGGGAGTGTACAAGTTGGACAAGTGGGGACCCTACACATTGTCGGCACGCAACAAGGAACAAGTGACAGCCTGTTTGTGGTTGCTGTCTCGGCTCACGAGTGACGAAAAGTGGATCCAATACGACACTTCTAAGGGTACCAAATATTGTTACTATGTGACCCTGTGCATCATACTCTCAAGACCACCTTGAACGCACTCTCTGTGTCTGGTAGACTAGTCGCTAAGTGGTGCATTACGACTCCAACCACCAGACAACACCATCAGTGCGGACCTATCATCTCAACACTTGCAACGGGTACGACATACATTGCAGCAGAAGGAGCCAGCGTTGGTTAATCACAAGGACGTGCTGTATCTCCACGACAACGAGAGACTATACGTGACGATGACGACTAAGGTTACCACTCAGCGTCTTGGCTGAGACGCTACCATCCACCATACTCGCCGGACTTCGTGACATCAGATTACCACATGTTCCATTTTCCGGACAACGACCTCCGAAGAGAATGACGCAGATATCCAAGACCCTCGAGTTTATCGCCAGAGTATTGCGCAGCTGCAAGTACGTTAGCAAGGGGTACTACATGCTGGAAGAGATTACTTTTAAGACCTAACACTGAGTACCACGCCCTGTATATCTCTCTCTTTCTGACGATCACGAACAACAAGAACTTTCTGACTACCGTGAATATACTTTTCACTTATTAGTTCTTTCATATGCGTTGCAAAACCAAGTACTGTACAGAGTAATAGCATGCGTTTGCACAATGTCCAATTGGGCATTTACCATGGCCTATACAGTTTAGTCTGTCAGATGCCACTGCAACTAAGATTACTGACTCAGTCAACCTTGCTAAGACTATATGATCAGCCTATGGACTGGCATACGTCATGCTCTGTCAGCTGCTATAGCAGCGACCACACTATGACTCTACTGACACAGCCAACTATATTCAATAAACTGTAATACTATTTCTAGTTTAACGCCCTTTACGTTTAAGGAGATGAGTGATTAATGAGAAAATTGGTGCTTGTTAAAGAATTAGTGAAATGAAAATGTGGGAAGCAATGGAAGAACCTCGAGAAAACCCACGGAAACTACGTTGTCCACCGCAAACTCACATACCCTAGTATCGAACCAGGGACCCCTTGCCCCAGAGATGAGTGCTCCACCACTAAGCTACCGTGCACCCTTAACTATATTGAGATTATATAATTAACTTATGAGAATGTTGAAGTCATACATCACCCATGACAGCGAAATGCAGACTCATTCCAACGATATTTAACATTTTAATTAGAAAGATAACACATAATAAAGCATTGATTGAAAATTTAAGCAATGAAAAGGTCTGAGGGAGCCTCTCTCCTTTCCTTCCACTGCAACCTCATTAGCTGTGCTATTCTACGTGATTTAAGCATACATTAGAACATAATTTCATTTAAAAACTAAGAAAAAATAAAATAAAAGGTATGGACCACCGCTCTAAATGTTCTCGCTTCAATTTCTTGTTATGCTGCAGTTACGGGGGTAAGTCAACTCAAACCATAAAAGTAGAAATAAAAATACGCATATGGCGCCAGTGAGCTGTAAGTTGGCATGCCTGTTTACGATAGTATGCCGGATGTTTCCTAGGTGGCAGCAGCCGGCAGATGCACAAAACAAACACCGGCGCAACAACAGTTCCAAAATGGCAGCCCCACTAGCCACATGCACCAGCGAGGAGCAGCGTTCTGTGATTCGGTTTTTGCGAAGTGAAGGTGTGAAACCGATTGACATTTTTAGGCGAATGAAGGTTCAGTATGGAGATGCGTGTTTGTCACAGCCACAAATCTATGAATGGTGCCGGAAATTTGCAAATGGTGTTACGTCTGTGGCCGATGCTCCACGCCCCGGCCAGGCTCGGTGCGTAGTGACTCCAGAGACCATTGCAGCCGTTGAAGCCATCGTTTTGGAAAACCGCCGTGTGACAATAGACGAAATTGCAGCATGTGTACACATGAGTCATGGATCGGCACATCATATTGTGAATGATGTTCTCCAGTTTCATAAGGTGTCTGCAAAATGGGTGCCCCGACAACTGACGCCTGAACTGAAACAGCGACGTGTTGATGCGTGCGAAGACCTTTTGTGGCGTGCTGAACACGAATCGTCACTGGTGACGAAACATGGGTGCATTACCATCAGCCTGAAACAAAGCGAGCGAGCAAGGAGTGGCGCCACTCCTCATCACCGAAACCCAAAAAGTTTCGGACACAGCCGTCTGCAGGGAAGGTTATGCTGACCCTCTTTTGGGACGAAAAGGGCATCATCTTGAAACACTACACGCCACGAGGAACCTCTGTGACGAGTGCTACGTGCTCGGACCTCCTAAAAAATCATCTCCGGCCTGCCATCAAAACAAAACGACGTGGATTGCTGTCAGACGGTGTGCTGCTGCAACACGACAATGCACGGCCCCATACGGCGCGTGCAACGGTTGCGACCATCACAGACCTGAAATTTGAATGCTTCCCACATCCCCCTTACTCGCCAGACCTCGCACCGAGCGATTTCCATCTGTTTGGTCCGCTCAAAGAAGCAATGGGCGGCAGGAAGTTTCACTCCGATGAAGAGGTACGCAACGCGGTGGACGAGTGGTTGCGCCGTCGCCCAAAAGACTTTTTTTCTGCAGGTATTCAGGCTCTTCCGAAGCGCTGGCGGACTTGCATTGAACGAGGAGGGGACTATGTTGAAAAGTGATTTACTTCTGTACCCTGTGTGACCAATAAATAATATTTAAAAAAATATTTATGGTTTTCATTTGACTCCCCCTCGTATTACTGAAAAAAATATCGCTGTGGATTCTTTTTATGAGAAATGAGTTACGCCATATTATTAGGATTATCAATGAGATATTTGTTTATGAAATATCACCAAAATCGCATGAGTCGTATTTGAGGAAATTATTTAAAAAAAAAAAAACTTATTCCCAAGAGTAAACTACCCCTTGCGAATACTTTCATAAGAAATTATTTACGCAACATTATAGGATTATTAATGAAATATTTACTTATGAAAGAATAAAATCACCTGAGCCATTTTTGAGAAAATAGTCCGGCAAAGCCCAGTCCTAAGAGTAAACAACTCTTTATGGATCTTACGGAAGGTACTGTGGCTCAGTGGTAAAGCGCTTACTTCTTGTGCGTGGGGTCCCTACTTCGATCCTCAGCCAAGTAAGTTTGTGGTGAACAACATCGTGCCCATGGGTTTCCTCGCGGTACTCCAGTTTCCTCCCACATTCTGATTCCACTAACTCTTCCATTATCATTTCAGTTGCCTTCATTGTCGTCTCCCTTAGCCTAAAGGGCAGAATAGTGAAACGTTAAACTCAAAGATTTCATTTTTCCTTATGGACTTTTTTCGTGACAAATGAGTTATGCCATACTATCAGGTTATTAATGAAACATTTATTCATGAAATATGAACACAATCGTTTGAGTCGTTTCTGAGAAAATTGTCCGCAAAAATGTCCCCAAAAGTCCAAACTGCCTCTTCTGGATTTTTCCCAGAAAAGTGACTTATATCACGATGTAGTATTGTTAATCTAATATTGATGTATGAAATGTAAACAAAATCTTTACTGCCGATTACAAGAAAATAGCAATTTTTGATTTCCACCCTTTAGTAAAACTACCCTTACATCTAGGGATAGGAAGAAAATTAGCTCCCTCCCCCCTTCCCGGAGGATCTTTTTAAAAAAATAAGTTTATAATTTGGTGTGGATAACTTGAATGATATGGCCTCTGGGCGGCGAGTGTATATACATCAGGACAGGGATAGATATCCCAAAACCCGTTTTTCGACAAGCAAGCATGAAACGCGTGAATCCATTGAATTTCAATTCGATTTTACTCTACGATCACCATACTCTGTTCTTTCTTATTGTTGCTCTAAAGTAAAAGTATGGAGAATTTATACGTCTAGATATTGATATTTTTGGAGGGCGCGGTGGCTCAGTGGTAGAGCGTTCGCCTCCGGTGCTTGGGGTCCCTGGTTCGATCCCAGCTCGCGCCGTGTGGACTTTGTGGTGGAAAAACACCGTGCTCGTGGGTTTTCTCGGAATCTCCCGTTTCGTCCCACTTCTACATTTCATTCATTTGTCATTATCAACGTCTCCTTTAGCCTAACCGGCATAAGCGTGGACGTAAAACTTATTCGCCCTGCCCATGTCTACATCATATTCCTTATCCTAAAGTTTCTTCCTTACTTGATACCTTTACACAATATACATCTTATCATATATCAGATATACTTTGTCATGCTACTTTATTGAGTCAATATTTTGATATTGACTAACATAAAGATTTCATTTCATTTTTCGATATTCTATTTCTATTGCTACAAAATTTGAATAGCAGTCAGCAATGATGTTGGAAATTTGTTTCATACTACTCTATAAATACTAGATGCCTGTGAAGTCACATTTGAGAGAATGTAATATATTTTCCTTGTGTTAAAAAAAAAAAAAACTCCGAATTATGTCAAACTGTCAAGATTCAATCCAAAACCTTTCCATGTTTCCCTTATGTCCGATTGAACGTCAATTTCTTATTCTAATAGATACATGATTCTTATATGTTAAAAATGTTTAACTGCATGCAGTGTTACCTTGCTTTTTAAGTGAGAAGCTGAATTGCGAATACTCCTTCGAAGCAACGTCACTGGCCGCCATCATCGCTTCCAAAGGAATTCTTACTTCTTTCGACTTGGAAGAGGGGAATTGGGCAAGAGATTGCTGCAGACGAGTGAAGGGGGAAGACCAAGCATTTGTAAGAGGGATATTTCCATTGTTCAGAGACGGCTGCAATAAACACAACACACCTTAACATTTAAAAAATATGCTATGTTTCTATGTCATTTCTTTAGGAAATATTTTAAATAATTAGAATTTCCCAATTCATCTTAGTCAAAATATGTAGAAAATCGTAGTTTAACAAAAAGAAACTACCGGTGTAATGTTTATTATATACCAGTGAATTAATTCTTCATTCCATATATTTCAGATGATTTCTAATATACTTCGTATTTTTAAAAAAAAACATCTTCACAAGAATCTTCTTTCTATTTAATATTATTATCAGTACTATTTAAAATTGCTGTGTGCGTTTAGTTTTACAACCTGCCATTGTATACTGCAGACTAATGAACAATGGTCTTATTAGAGATCCAAACTCCCTCGTGGCTGCATGGTTAGCGGGGAAGACCCAGGTTCGATTCCCAGTTGGAACCCCAAGGGGAAATGGATCTATTACATTTTCATAACATAGATATCCTATACTCACCAAAGGTTCGTTATTATGCGTGACTAAATGCGTAGCGATTCCCAAAAGCAACGCATGGAAGTACGCTTCGATTTGATCAGCAGCAGTTGACGTCGCATGAAGAGGCACCAAAATTATTTTATTTTTCATGTCGACAATCAACAGATAGGACTTCCCTCTGTAGATGTTGAGTAACAATTTAATATCGTCCGCTGTCATCATCCCAGAGCTCACTACATGGTTTAAAGAAGCGCCTAACTGGATTCGAAATCCACACAGTTGAGGCTCTGCAACATAAAACAACGACCATAGAATAACAGAATAAAATTTATTACGTCTTCTTATAATATATAATAACAAACATTAATAACAACATTTTTAAGAAGTTCTCGTATTATAGCTTATAAAATTCAATAATTTGGCTAGGGTCGTCAGACTTGGTCAAAGTTAAAGTAAATATAAGAATTGAAAATGGAAGTGCCGGTGGGTATCATATTTGCATTTTATATATATACAACAAATTCATCTTCCATTTCTACTATATATATATATATATATATATATATATATATATATATATATATATATATATATAGAAATTACAATGTTGCACATGTTAAGATTTTACACCACACAAATCAGGGAACACATCTAAGAAAAAAACATTCAAATCTATTTGTATTAAAAAAAAATCAACTTCTGACTGACGGAAATCAGACAGAGCATGATTTCCGTTATTACATTATCACAATGCACAGAAAATAATAATAATAATAAAATTTTAAGAAAAATGCACCGAAAACTCACCACCAGTCATCCCTCAAGACCAACGATTTGATATTAGTGAAAACGATTTAAATCTTTTACATGATATATACGTTGTCACTGAATTCCGTGTCATAATTATAGAAGGTGATTTCCTATATTAAATGAAAGAGGGAAGTTCTAATGAACATTAGGCCAGAAAACGCTTTGTTTCAATTATAAACCACCAAAAAATACGAAACAACATTTTAAAACGCATCCTGGCTTTAAAAATATGAAACATCTCTCAAGCAGTTCAAGGAATTACACAGGAAATAGTATGCGCTCTAAATATTGTAATGTACCGTAATTGCGGCCTGATTGGACCCTTAAGGGGCTACTTGGAGCCATACCAAAAACTCGTTTAAAGTCCCATATGCAATGCAATATTGAGTGAGTTCAGAGTTAGATCCATTAGATGGGATCATAATGCAGGCGTACACACATTGAAAGTAGTTCTGTGGTAGGCTACGAAGGAGCAGTGTTGGGGAGAAAGGTCGTTGACGAAGAGAGTGTTTTTATTGACCGCCAAACTTTTATATGTGGACACTATTTGCAAGAAAGTGGAACCAATGCTAAGTAAACACATAAGTAGTTATAAATAGGTTAATGAAACTGACATGGTAAACTTTCTCATATACAGTAAGATGTGTGCGTAATTGCATTATTTATGAAGTATGTACACATGACCTGGAAAACATGGATATTTTGTCCCATCCAATCCTTTGTTATCTTTATCAATGAAAAATATAGGTTTGTTATCACGTGTCACACAAGTAAGGACTTTTTATTGTTTCCTTAACGATACCAGTACAAAATGGTACATCAATATAAAAGATTGCTTGGAGGTCGAAAATATGTTGATTTTTCATAACAGCTTGAAGAGTGTTTAGCAGCAATTCAGTCGGGGAATATGTCGCATAAAGAAACAGAAGCTCACTTCAAGATAAGTCGTTCCACCATAGAAAGAAAATTAAAGAACAGATCAAGGCAGAATCCGGGCCGTCTGAAAGTGTTCACTGAAGAAGAAGAATTAGCCTTCGCTAGTCATCTTGATAAAGTTTGTGATTTCGGATTCCTCGTTGATTAACTTGATTTCAGATTTATTGTGATGTCCTATTTAGCCATGCATGGGAGAACTGTCATTGCTTTCTAAGACAATCTTCCCAGTCGAGATTCGGTGAAGTTATTTTAGAACTGCACTTCCAGTCAACGACTAGATTCGCTGCTAAGATAGATAGGGCTCGTGCAGCTGTAGAAGAAAACGTAATCAGCTATTACAGTCATTATATTTGATAGTACCTCTTAACATGTTCTCTTTGTGGTTTGCAGTAAATAAAAAGTGTTGCTCTTGGAACACCTACGTCGTACTTAGTCTCAGAGCAGATTTCAATGCTTTCTGTAGGAAAATATGAGGGTGGGTTCAAGTAGCCCGAACAAGAGTCTTACTTGGACCCATTTTTTACAATAATCGCCTATGCTTTGTTTTCAATATATGTAACTAAAACTGTCCTCAATATGTACAATAAAGCCTGTAGTTCCACTTAATATGGGCTATGACAATAACTTTCAAGTTTTCGTGGATGAAAACAGGCCGAAAGAACGAATTTATTGCAAAATTGGGTCCAAGTAGCCCTCATCTACGGTACCACGTGCCTGTGTTTATAAACATTACACGTGCTCCTGTTGGTAAACAACAAACACGTGTATTTACGAGGGAGTACTACACCCCACGTTGGATTACTACAGAAGCAGACGACGGACCACGTAAGAATCACATGACGACAACAGCAGCAGCGCCACCGTCGCCCGGAGCGTCCATACAACGAAGAGGAGTCCAGTCTGCGATTGGCCACCCCTCCTTTAGCTTGCCTGGAGCTCTAGGAAAAACCCTAACTAAAAGCCTTTAGTTTGCTGCGGAACTCTAGTCTTCCCTTCCTCCCGCTTTAGCTTGCACGGAGCTCTGTCGTGTGCCTACTCTCTTCTGTTCCCCATGTACACGAAGGCCGAAGGATCTAGATTACAGGTTCGTAACTAAGACGGTGTGCCCTCGGAAGAAAGTGACTAATTGGATGTAGCTAATAAATTTGATGAATATCGTGGACATAGTTACGCTGATCTAAATACCAATAAAGGAAAACTTGGATATTCAGTCGTGAGTGAATCTTACATCCAATGTATTTTCGTACAGCTAATGTTACCTGTAGATCCCGGAGAACGTTTGTTTACATATACATCATTTTTTTCTTCTTTCTTTTAAACTTCCTGGCAACAAACCCCTTTCACAAAATATAGAAAGCAGAAGAATAAATAATTGTAGTTTATATCTTTAGGTGATTATTTTGTGGTTTAAAAATACACAATATTATTTTTCAAACTTATTTAGTTTTTTTTTAAGACAATACGCTACATATTACACACTTCCTTCTTTTTCAAACTTAATTACAAATAAAAAATCAAAGATTATTTATATGTCAGAGAGACATTTTTACAACATAAACATAAGGTAATTAACAAGTAATAAACATAAACCCAATAGTGAAGATAGACATAACGTCGGCATATATATAAAAATGAATAAACATAAACCAAACACTGAAACATTAAAACTGAAATAAAATGAACAAATCTGTAACGGTCTATTACAGTCGGAATCCCAACCTCAGTTTCTTGGCCTGCTTCGGCTCTGTGGCTCTTAACCCCTTCACTGCTTGCTTCGGAGCATTAAGGTTTCCTACTCCATCTACTTAGCTTACTCGGAGGTCTGTAGAGATCCTGCCTCAAGGCTGCAAGGTTTTAGGCTACCTTTTGCTACTTCGCGTTAGAGAAAGTTATATTGTAGTGCTTCTGTAAATACTGTTGTATTTTATTAGAAGATTTTTATAATAAAAAGCGGTAGTGGAAGTCGATTCCGGAGTCTAATTTACTCTACATAGCTCTACTTACACCCACAAGGGAAAGATCTTTACAATATCTATGTTTCACATCTTTCTGTACCAGCATAATGAATTGTATAGTTGAGGTACGAGGATACACTTCTAAGTACTAACTGAATAATCGTTGCGTGGGTACAAAGGACTGTGAAACACGGATATATAGATAGAATGCATACTAATTCTTGTGTAATTCCTTCAACTGCTTGCAAGAGATCCCATAATCCTCAAGCCAGGGCATTTTAAAACGTGATGTTTCGCATTGTCAGCAGATTATTAACTATGAAACGAGGTGTTTTCTGACCCACGTTTATTAGCATAGGCGCAAATCTGTCTTCAACATTGGGGGGGACGGGTAAGACCTTTTCCATATTATATATATATATATATATATATATATATATATATATATATATATATATAAGCGATGCTCAACATATTTATGAAGTTGAAAAACAATGCTGTGGAGGACCATGGTAACAGAATTGTCTTCAGTGGCGTATTTAGGGGCTGTCGGGCTCAAGTTCCCCCGAAATAAATTTATTTGTTTTTCGCATTCCACGTACAACAATAATCTTTCTTACCATTTCTAAGAAGGTCATTGACTTTCATTCTCTTATGTTCTTTGTTCAGAAATAATACTGTATTTGTCAAATTTCATTCTATATAAGAACTACGTCCGTTTGTTCTTTCTTTCGTCCTTTCTACTTTTCTGTTTTTGTTTCTTGACGTTACTTTCTTTCGCTTCGCCTGTCATAGTTTATCGACCGTTGTCAGTTGTGATTTAAGTTGGCCGTCATCAGTAACACCAAAACTAAGAGGAGTTGATAAGCGAAACTGGTGTTCCACACAAACTTGCGCGGATATCAACATGACGAAACTTTAATTATAACAAAGGAGAAATTATATTATTTAGTTATTTTTAAAATAAGGAAATGTTTGAATTAAAGAAAATCAAAATGGGGGAATAAATAGGCCGTGAAATTAGGTAGGCAAAGAGGATGCTTGCTTTTTCTTGTATGAATAGGATAAAGTGTTAGATTCACTCCTAAATTTTTATATCATATCATATATAGGATTTATCGGTCTGCAATTCTTACCATTATAACTTCAATTTATGCATAAATTAAAATATATTTTATTCTCAAACTCAGGTGGGCAATTGCCCACTTCCTTCCTTGTATTGGGCATAGCCCCTCGAAACAAATTCCTAAATACGCCATTGGTTGTCTTCAACATTGGGAGGTGGGCAGATTTGTGGCTTATTCTAGGGAAGGGAGATGAATCTCATATTACGGTAGATGATTCTGATTTCTTAGGTGAACCTGTTGTAGAGAATATTATATATCAGGCGATGTAGATGAAGTAGTAGTACATATCAGTATTACAAATCACTGCCGTGAACACATTCTGAAATCTGAAAACATGCATATTTATAATTGCTGTTTCTAATTAGGCATCCACATAGATACACGTTTAAATTGTTTTATAATAATATAAATAATGACTTCTCCAAAACTATCAAGGTAGAATATCAATGATGTATGACGCAACAATACTCTTATTTGAGCAAAATTATGATAATCTCAATAGCATTACAGAAATCATTATAGAAATCTGTCATATACTCTTTAATTAACAGATGAAACCTTAAAATTATGGAGAAAAATATTCCAGCAATTGAATTCTTTTCTTTGCTTACGAAACATCCTCTCTCAAAAGAAAAATTGGATGGTTCGATCAGGAATGCGTTAAACTAGCAGAGAAGAGAAAACAGGCAAAATTACGTTGGCTACAAAATCCGAATGAAATAACTACACAAAATTTCGTAGACATCAGGCGGGAAACTCCCAAAACTTTTAGAACAAAGAAACGTGATTTTTTGGAACGCTAACATTAAGGAACTTCAAGATAATAGTAAAATAAAAACATTCGGGACATGTATAAGGATAAACGAATTTAAGAAACGCTATCAACCTCGTGCTTATATATTAAAGAAAGCTGACGGAACAGTTCTCATTGATACAGATAGCATTTTAAATAGATGGAAAGATTTCTTTGACGATTTGTTTAACACGCAGCCAAAAACTAATGTGTGTGAAGAAAAGGAGACACACGCCGCAGAACCGTATATTCCAGAACCCAACCATATAGAAGTAGAAATCGCTATAAAGAAATTAAAGAAACACAAATCTCCGGGTGTAGATGAAATTCCGGCTGAGTTAATTTTAGCTGAAGGCGAAAAATTGTGGAACAAGATACACAAACTCATCCTCCTTATCTGGAACAAGGAAGAATTGCCACAAGAGTGGAAAGAATCAATCATTGTTCCAATCCACAAGAAAGGCGACAAAACTGACTGCAATAATTATCGAGGCATGTCTCTTCTGTCAACATGCTATAAAATTCTTTCAAACATTCTATTAGCAAGATTGACTTCATAGGAAGATGAAATTATTGGGGATTATTAGTGCGGATTTAGACCAAATCGATCAACTATCGATATTTACCATTGCCAAATACTCGAAAAGAAGTGGGAATGCAATACCCCGGTACATCAACTATTGATTTTAGAAAGGCTTACGAGTCGGTTAGGAGTGAAACATTGTACAACGTTCTTACAGAATTTGGAATACCGAACAAGCTAATTAGATTAATGACGGCATGTTTAAATGAATCCCAAAGTAAAGTCCAGGTAGGAAATATTTTGTCCACGAGCTTTCACGTCGAGAATGGCCTGAAACAAGGAGATGCGTTGTCGCCCATATTATTCAACTTTGTCCTGGAATACGCTATATGGAAAATCAGATAGTAACCAGGGCCTAGAGTTGAACTGTGTTCACCAGGTTATGGCGTACGCTAATGAAGTAAATTTAATAGGAGATGATAGGAAAACAATAGAAAGAAATGCACAGGTCTTATTAAATGCTAGCAGGGACATGGGTTTAGAAGTAAATGCAGAGAAAACTAAACACATGGAAGTGCGTCCGGACCGTAATACAGCAAATTATGGATGCGTTAAAATTTTAAATGATACTTTTGATAAAGTGGATACTTTCAAATATCTAGGATCAATATTAACAAACGAAAATCATATTAACGAAGAAATTAAATGTTGACTAAAAACAGGGAATTCGTGTTATTATTCAGTTCAAAATCTCTTGTCGTCGCGAATTCTGTCGATGAATTTGAAGCTTAAAATATATAAAACGATAATCATGCCTGTTGTTCTGTATGGTTTCGAAACACGGTCGCTTAGTCTGAGGGAAGAACCTAGACTGAAAGTGTTTGAGAACAAGATCCTGAGACGAATATTCGAACCCAAGAGGAACGGGAATGGGGAATGGCTGAAACTTCATAACGAGGAACTACATAATTTATACGGTTTACCCAACATTGTTAGGGTCATCAAGTCTAGGAGGCTTAGGTGGGCAGGTCATGTACCTAGGATGGAAGAAAGTAAAAACGCTTTGAAAATGTTAGCGGTAAGACCAATCGGAAAACAACCATTAGGAAGACCAAGGCGTAGATGGGAGAACAATATTAAGATGGATCTCGCAGAGATAGGAATATAAAGTAAAAACTAGATCCACTTGGCTACGGATAAAAGTCAGTGGAGAGCTTTTGTGAACGCGGCATTGAACATCCGTGTTTCATAGGCCATAGAGTTAGCTTACGAAGCATGAGTAGATGCCTAGGCTGATACTACAAATAGATGAAATGCGCATTTACTGAAAAGATGGGTTCTACTGACATTGGATACTGTATATACTCTTCGTATGTTAGGGCCTAGGTGAGATAAGATTTCACATCAGGTTACGTCACGCACAGTCGCACGCCTTCATTTTCATTAAAAGTGGAAAAGCCAAGAGAAACCAACCTTATCTCACTTTCCTTTGTGGCAGACGGACACAAATCATCACACATATATGCAAAAAGCAGTTCTCAAATCGAATTATTGGGAGAGCCTCCAGTTCCAATGTTGGGGGGGGACATGTCTGCCCATTTCTCCGAAATTTGTCCCCGTATCTACAGCTGAAACAACTTTCCAGAATGAGGAGAGGGCCATATCCTCTTCTGGCATTTATTGCAATTTGTGCCCAAGTAGCGGAAGTGGAATTAATACATATTGATGAGACTACTAAAGGCACTACAGCACGAAGTTCAGTCTGAAATACTACAGAATACGATTCTCTCTTTAAAAAATGGAAAAGCCAAGAGAAATCAATTCCATCTTACATTCCTTTGTGGCAGTAGGACACAAGTAATCACACTTATCCCAAAAAGCACTTTTCACGTCAGATTATTGGGGGGGATAGTCCCCCCAGGTCCAAGATTGGGGGGTACATGTCCCCCTCGTCCCCCCGGGATTTGCGCCAGTGTTTATTAGAACTCTTTTTCTTTCATTTGATCTAAGGATAACCTGATAAATTTATGGCACGGAGTTCATTAACACTCTGTATAACAATACCCCACAACCATATTTCTACTAAAGTCTTTTGATACCCACTTCTTGACCATGTAGACAGCTAGCAGCGAAAATTCGACGTTTAGCATCATTTTTCTGAATATTCAATAACCTAACACACAAAGAGTGAAAAAGTGACTGACTAGACGGGGGATGGAACCCGAGACCTCCAGCATACCATGCCGATGCGTTAATCACTACGCCACTCAATCCGCTTTCCAGACTGTCTCTTTGTGTGTTATAGAATTCACACTTATAAAGGATCTGGTGTTCGTCCCTTCATTAGTATATATGAAATCACAGCCGTCATAAGGTGCTCGGTATATGGACACAGGATTATCCAATCATAGCAGGGGTCTGTGGTACAACCCACGTCGTCCAACCGACCTCGTGAGTGAGTGGCTGTTCTGGAAAACAAACTGAGTGGCGTAATGGTTAACGCATCGGCACGGTATGCCGGAGGTCCCGGGTTCGAGTCTTGGTTTAGTTACTTTTACGCAACTTTGTGTTATAGAATTCGCACCTATAGAGGATCCATCGGTTTTTTGCCTCCTTTCATTAGTATGTATCAATCTATAACCGTTTAGAGTTTAGTGATAAGATTCTCTTCAAACGGTTTACATTGTAAAGCTTATAGCGTACCTTTTTTAATGTTTATGAAGTTTTTAATGTTAAGTTTTCACTATTTTCTAGTAAGTCAAAATAAGTCTTATATATGTGCTACAGTTTCTATCTTACCATCCAATCCGCATCCAAGGATGACTGACTCCTGCGAGTTGGTATGTTTGGGCGGAGGCACAGCTTGCGTTGTAAGGTAAGTGTTAAATAACAGAAGAAATCGCCCACGGTTTAAGGAATCCATTTTTAAAGTCTTGACAGCTTTATAATTGGAAAATAAATGCAAACAAGTGAACACAACAAATAGCATCCAAATAAGCCTGTAGAGAAAAATACGCAACATATTAATAGAGAAAGGTTAATTTACTTGAAACATTATTATCCCATCTACAGCTATAGGATATTCAAGCACTATCTAATTGTATCGATTTTCTGAATAAAGTTACTTCGTAGGTCAAACGAATTTTGTGTATTTCTGCTACCCCAAATTTAGTTTATTTCTCCGGGACAAATCAAAAAAATGCCTTTTAATACGAGGGCAGGTCAGAAGCTAAAGTTACAAGGCCGTATATTTCTAGAGTTCCGTCTGTCATAATGGAATAAGAAGTGTGCGATAATTTGAATACACGGAGTTGGCAATGGTGCAAAACTTCAGCCACCCGCCCGTAGAGTGCTAGTTGTAGATAAACAAAAATGGCGACTCGTTTGCAAAACTTGTCTCGCGAAGAAGTCTGCTCAGTTATTCGATTTCTGTGGGCGAAACGTACAACCACTGCTGAAATTCACCGGCAGCTGGTAGAGGTTTACGGAGAGACTAATGTCGCGTCAGCATGTCGCAGAATGGTTTCGAAAGTTTGAGGCTGGCAAAGAAGACGTCACCACGCTATTGAACCAGTTTCGCTGGGACATCATCAACCACCCTTCCTACAGTCTGGACCTCACTCCAAGTGATTTTTACCTGTTCCCGCAGTTGAAGGAGCACCTAGGAGACCGTCGCTTCTCTTTAGGTGAGGAGGTGACACACTTCGTGACAACGTGGCTAAACACGCACGGACGGATTTTTACCAGGAGGGAATCTTCAAACTCATCCCACGTTGCGACAAGTGCCTCAACCAATATGGAGACTACGTCGAAAAATAACTTAATGTATGTGCTATCTGTTGGCTGTATTGGTTGTATGAAATAATACATACACGTTTCACTGCAGGCTTGGTAACCTTACTTTCTGATCACCCTCGTACTGTCTTTCAAGTTACAGACTTCCCTTAGTCTTTTCCCCAAAATTTTTGAATTGAATGTTAGAAGTTACATTAAAAAAAAAAAAAAAAAAAAAAAAAAAAAAAAAAAAAAAACTATGGCCTATGGAACCCGGAGGTTCAATGCCGCGTTCACAAAAGCTCTCCACTGACTTCTATCCTTAGCTAACTGCATCCAGTTTCTACTTAGCTAACTGCATCCAGTCCTCAGCTAACTGCATCTTAATACTGTCCTCCCATCTGCGCCTAGGTCTTCCTAATAGTCGTCTTCCGATTGGTCTTCCAGTCAAGACTTTGAAAGCATTTCTACTTTCTTCCATTCTAGCTACATGACCCGCCCACTTAAGCCTCCTAGACTTGACGACTCTAACAATGTTTGGTAAACCGTATAAATTATGTAGTTCCTCGTTATGAAGTTTCTGCCATTCCCCATTCCCGTTCCTCTTGGGTCCGAATATTCGCCTCAGGATCTTGTTCTCAAATACTTTCAGTAGAAGTTACATTCCTGATATTTTAATTCTACTTAATGCTAGAGATTAGAATTTCCGACTTACGATTGATTTTCGCTAACAACCGGAAGAATAATGATACTGGCAATCAAAGCAGAAAGATTGACTAGCGTCTCTTGACTTCCGTCCTTCGCTGATACATCTGCCATATTCCCTCTGCAAGCCTAGAATTATATTAACATTTTCATTAGAAAATTAACACATCTATAAACAAAATAATTAACTATTTATGCTGCAATCCCCTCAAGCATCCCAATAAAAAAAGTTCAGCCCTTGATTATTCATTGATCTGCTTATTTAGTGTATGTACACTTAGCTGATGAATTATCTTAACCTTTAAATAAAGCTCTCTCAATATGTCGGCTAAAATATCATGAAATATCCTACGTTTTCATATAACTAATTAGTTAAAAAATGTACATTAATAACGCATATTAATACTGACATGTAATGCAAGTTTTGGCCACTCTAAAGTACACTGCAATAATAATATAATCATACTGCCTGAATTTCCAACAGATTAAAAATGTTATGGTAATTACGAGACGTTAAAAAAAGCATCTACTATTTGACACATTGTATATATGTTAGCCTATTATAGGTAACGTCCGTATCGTTTTCGACTTTGATACAAATCTGAAGTGTTTGAGAATGGCTGATGCGTTAACCACTACGCCACCCAGTCCACTTCCCAGAACAGCCATACACCCTCTCATTCTTGAAGTTAGTGTTTTCTGCTAAGACCAGATGCCTTGTACCACTGTGATTGGACAATCCAGTGTTTATATATTGCGAACACCTCTAACGGTTGTATTATTATTGTATATTAATGAAAAAGAGGAAACAATCGGATTTTCTACACATCAAATCCTCTGTAAATGCGAAGTCAATGATGCACAAAGAGTAAAAAAGTGAATGACTGCACCGTCCGTACTTACAGAAGACTCGGCGTGTAAAAAATCCTGTTGTTCCTTCCTTTCGTTAATATACAATGACAATACAGCCGTAAGAGGTTTTCTTAATACAGGGACACTGGACTGTTCAAGCACAGCAGCTAGGTTGTGGTACAAGCCATGAGATCAAAGTGAAAAGCAATGACTTCAAGAGTGAAAGAGTGTATGGCTGTTCTGGGAAGCGGATTGGACTGGGTGGTGCAGTGGTTAACGCTTCGGCACGGTACACCAAAGGTTCCGGGTTCGAGTCCTGGTCCAGTCACTCACTTTCTCACTCTTTGTGTATCACTAAGGATTTGGTGTGAAAAACCCTTTGTTTCTTCCTTTCCAGGGTTGGCAAAAACCATGGTTTTTGAAAAAATCAAAAAAACCGTTTTTTTTGGTTTAAGCCAGGTTCTTTTGGTTTATTTATTTATTTATTTATTTTATTTTATTTTATTTTATTTTATTTTATTTTATTTTATTTATTTATTTTTTTTTTTTTTTTTTGATTAAATAATTTTCTCTATGCATTTGTATCACATATGGACAGAAATAAGTTTGTTTCGCCTTGGTTATTATGCAACAATCGGGTTATGCAGGAAGAGGTCACATAAGCTTAAAGCGGAATCCAAACCGCTTCTCGGCTTACATCCGAGAGAAATTGTCCTGCATTTGAACTCGAAACCGGGACTAATTGGCCACAAATGCGATACGTCTGCCGACTCACTCACGAAGGACTTCTGATAAAAAAAAAAAATACGTTTTACCGATCCTTACATACTTGTTAATATAGCTGTCAAGAGTCATTTCAGAAGGACAAAAAGATAAGTGAAACCATTATACAGAATTATATGGACAATTTCAAAGTAGTGCAGAGTACAGAAGAACTATTTCAATCCAAATTAATTCACTACGACTATTATTAGTCCAAGTTAAAGAAATACGACGACTTAATTTGCACATCAGTAAGAAAAGTGAATAAAGATAAGAATTGTTTGAGTCCACTTTGGCTCTGACCCATTTATACATAAATAGATACCAAAAATACTTCTGATTTTAATAAATGCCTCTCGTGGGGTTTGTATGACCCCCCCCCCCCAAAAAAAAAAACAAGTACGGTATTTCGATGTATTTTATCAATAGTAAACATTATTAAAATGAAATAATATTTAGAGTTTTTCTTTGATTGCAATTGCATAACAATAATAATAAACTATAAAAGATCACAAAACAGAAACATTCATACTTATATAAATATAAAAAAAATGCTTTTGTAGTATAATCTCTTTGAGTAATGAATGGGGAATTTAGATCTGAATATAATACGAATAATATACGTGAGTGAATCGTGATAACCCACAAGTGTGTGTTCATCGAGATTTTACGAACACTTACAATTTTACGAACATGTTTCGTTTTTTGGTTTAAACCTTTTTTTTTTTTTTTTTTTTTTTTTTTTTTTTTTTTTTAACAGCTGGTTTAAACCACCTTAGTTTAAACCAGCCAACCCTGTTCCTTTCATTAATATAGAATCTGTTGCTGTTTTAGTTAGCTATGTGTTGCCATTAGAGCCCAGTCCAGTCCAGTCCCATCCGAACCATAGATGCGTGTAATGCTCAACACGAAATATCAAATAACATAGAAAGAGAGATTACCTGATGCTGTGTGACAGCCGCTCTAGTGGCTCCCCCTGCAACTCCGACAATAGCTTTCAATACAGTGGATCCACACATAACGAGCCGAAAGTGTGACGTCAGAGGAGCTATTAGCTCCACGAACATTGCAGCATCGTTTATGAAATCAGCCATCAGACGCCATTTCTTGCAGTCAGAATCTAAGTAACTCCTACAGGACAGAAAACAAAGTTATATCAAACAACAAAATTTGGAACGTTACCTATTAGAGAGAGAGGAACAAGTTCGGAGAAAACTGCGATGGAAAAACTTCTTTTAACATGACTTGAGCTAAAATATAATTTGGAGCGCATCTGTTACATCTACAGTAACTAAATAGAGGACTTGCGAATGTTGTGCCTGTAGATTTCATCTACGGAATAGTTTTAGAAGTTTATTGCTCTCTTTGCGTTCAATCTGAAGTGTTCGTGGTTAGATGTGAATGCGATGGAACATATATTGGTATGACGAAGAAAAATATCGAAACAAGGTTAAAGGAACATCTTATAGATTCTACAGATTACGAAGGAAAGTTGTTAAAACACCTAGGAATTTTACAACTTCTAAATTTCGGAAGTCAAAATCACATGTAAACCTATATCTCAATTTGTAAAAATCGTTTCTAAGTCCTATATAAGAACAAAAAAAAGCCTCCATTAAATCGTGATCAAGGCCACATAGACAAATATTGAGATTTTTAACATTAAAAACCTTATTTAAAAATAGATTTACATTAATTAATTCTTATCTTGTTATAAACTGCAGTCAAGTTGAGTTGTTTGCTCAGAGGAATCCTGTAAGAGCAACAAATTGCATATACGTTAGATATGGCAACAACAAATCCAATACCATTTCATGCATATTTAATACAAAATGTGAATTTTCAAGTGAATTTGTACATTTGTAACTTTTTATACTACGTTTTCTGATTAATCCATATATATAAAAGTAACCAAGGAAGTTCTGTCGCTTTCTGTGAAAGTCTGTGTTCAATTGGCCCTCACATCGTGAGTGAATGCGAATGGAGATAAGGCGAAGGTCAGTTCTTGGCGTGGGTATATCCAACATACTACCTGGTTGTGGTACTTCAGTTACACCATGAACTTGCGTAAGGACAGAGTGAACATGGGACCACCACAGAGTTTCGTAAGGGCATGTATGCTCTACGAGTTCAAACTAGGGTCTCAAACGCTGCTGTAGCGGTGCGGAAGATATGCCAGGCCTAGGGTGTTGCGACTACGCGAACAGTGATGCGGTGGTTTAACAAGTTTAACGACGGTGACGAAACACTCGAAGACGCACCACGTGTTGGAAGACCAACACATGTACAAAATGAAAATCTTCAGGTTGCAATTGAGGAGAACAGTGGCCAGATATGTGAGGAACTAGAACTACAATTCAGTGTGTGAATGAAGAAACCATTTGGCAAAAACTCCATCAACTTGGGAAGCACTACAAGTTGGTCGATGGGTCCCACATGATTTGATTCCAGGCCAGGAGGCAACGAGCCGACATCTGGTTTTCTTTGCTGAATGAGGAAGGAGCCATTTTTGGACATGGTGTTGATATATGATGAGAAGTGGGTCCTGTACGAAGCTCCACGGCGCTGTCATCATTTGTTAGCATCCTATGAACCTCTTCCAAAACAGCCAAAAGCAGCACTGCACCAGAAGAAGGCCCTCCTTTGTGTTCGGTGGACTGCTTGCGGCATTATGCATCGAGAACTGTTACTAACTAGTCAGAGCATCAATGAAAATGTGTACTGTCAGCAGTTGAGCCGTGTTCAAGAAAAACTCAAAACTCTGGAACCAGTATTCTGAATCGCAAAGGGGTCCTCCGGTTACAGGACAACGCTAAGCCCCACATGGGTAGGATGACCCGGGACACCATTCTTGCCTTGGATGGGAAACACTTTTGCATCCGCCATAATCCCCAAACATTGCACCGTCCGATTATCACCTGTTCCATTCCTTGGACAATAATCTTAGAGGACGCTAGTTCAAATCTATAGGAGAGGTGCAAAATGCACTTGATACCTTCTTCGCTTTCCGGCCCATCAAGTTCTAACGCGATGGAATCCACAGCCTTCCAGAACGTTGGCAGAAGGTCATCGAAGCTGACGGGGACTATTTTTGATCTTCCAGGTACGTCTTAGGTGACATATCGATATTCGAAGGTGGTGAGTGAAAAAGCGACAGAACTTTCTTGGTTACCTTTATATATACCTCAGATCGAACCAGGGACCCTATGCACGAGAGGTGAAGTTCACCTGGTGAACACTCTACCACTGAGCCACAGCGGTCCCTCCACCGTTTACAAGAGATTCCTTATATTTGCTGGATCAGTGGTAGAGGGATCCTGGTGCAGAGATCCCTGTTTCGATCTCATCTCGCACCAAATGAGCTTTCTGGTGGACAAACACCGTGTGTGGGGGGGGGGGCGTCGGGGTTATCCTGTTTCCTCCTACTTTATTCATTTCAACAATTCATTCATTTCTCATCAATACCGTCTCCTTTAGTCTACCCGGCATAACCGTGGGCCGTAAAACTCAAAGATTTTATTTTCGTTTTCTTGTTAACTATTTCTGTATGTGATAGTAACAGCCAGCTGAAATGTTTTACACTATATTCAACTCAACAATATCTTAGTTGATTTCAGGTTTGGCGTTCCTTTCCGTAGTGAGACTCTATTAGATGTGGACTCCAGCTTAACGTCGGATCCGAACCACATTAACTCCAGTCGGAAATCAAACTTGTGTCGCCCGCGTTGAAGTCGCATACGCTAGCCATATAGCAAAGAGGAACCTCTCAAGAAGTTACTGTTAATGGAAGATGTTAATACATCGAATAAACTTTTGTTCTCCTACATAAACTGATGGAGAGAAGCGTGATTCCGCAAATTACATCGAAAACAATATTGGTAATTACAGTAGAACATTTCTATTTCAAGTGTGCCCCCGGAAAATATGTGAAAACAATATCTACTGTTTTGCGGTGGCTCAGTGGTAGAGCGTTCACCTCCGGTGCTTGGGGTCCCTGGTTCGATCCCAGCTCGCGCCGTGTGGACTTTGTGGTGGACAAACACCGTGCTCGTGGGTTTTTTCGGGGTTCTCCCGTTTCCTCCCACTTTCTTCATTCCACCACTTCACTCATCTCTCATCATCACAGTCTCCTTTAGCCTAACCGGCATAACCGTTGGACGTAAAACTTAAAGATTTCATTTCAATTAACAATTCTTGTAATATATCTATCCATTTATAATTTCCTTCAGTATTAAACTTTTTCCACATGTTGTTTAAGAGTTCTGTTAATACGTTCTATGATGTGTTTTACGAAGACATATGCTCAAAATTGAAAAATTCGCAAAATATCATCTCTCTATGAGTTACGGTTTCCGAAATATGGCTCCTTAAATCTGCTGCTTTTTTTTTTTTTTTTTTTTTTTTTTTTTTTTTTTTTTTTTTTTTTTTTTTTTTTTTTTTTAAAGAATATCTTGGGAATGGTAAGTGTGACGCGAAATATTCCATCACTTCTTTCAGATAGTTTCTGATGATCTAGCGAATGAAGGATTCAAAATTGAAAAATTCGCAAATAACAATCATACACACACACACACACAGCTATAGACAATTCAGTAACAAACTTTTGTTCGCTGAAAACAGACACTATGTTGCCCAATAAATTCACCACGAAGTCACACTGGTTCTTTCTTTATGTTTTCTTGTCTAAATTATTTAGCTTAGTTAATGTTACATATTAACCTCATTATCACAAATATCCGGTGACGTAATAAACTAGCAGGTAACGAAGAACCAGGATTGGCAAAAACCATGGTTTTTATTGGAAAAAAAAACGTTTTTTTTGGTTTAAACCAAGTTTGTTGGTTTAAATAATTTGCTCTATATATTCATATCATATATGGACAGAAATAAGATTGTTTCGCCTTGATGTTATTATGCAACAACCGGGTTATGCTGGAAGGAGTCACATAAGCTTAAAGCGGAATTAAAAACCGCTTCACGAGTTACATCCAAGAGAAATTGTCCTCCATTTGAACTCGGAACCAGGACTAATTGGCCACAAATGCGATACGTCTGCCGACTCACTCACGAAGGAATCCTGATAAAAATACGTTGTACTGATCTTTACATGCTTCTTAATATAACTGTCAAGAGTCATTTCAGAAGGACAAAAAGATAAACAGTTGCACAAGTGAAACCATTATCCAGAATTACATATGGAAAATTTCAAAGTACTACGGAGTACAGAAGAACTAATTTAGTTCAAGTTAGTTAACAACGACTTGTATTGGTCCAAATTAAAGAAATACGACGACTTAATTTGCATGTCAGTAAGAAAAGTGAATAAAGATACGAAATATTTGAGTTCACTTTGGCTCAGTCTCATTTATACATAAATAGATACCAAAGATACTTCTCATTTCACTAAATACCTCTCGTGGGGTCTGTATGACCCCCCCCCTCCCCCACACACACAAAGTACGGCATTTCGATGTCTTTTATCAACAGTAAACATTGAAACGAAACAATATTTAGAATTTTTCTATGATTGCAATTACATAACAATAATAATAACTGCAAAAAAATCACAAAACAATAAACTTATATAAAAAAGTTGCTTTTGTATTATAATCTTTTTGAGTAATGAATGGGGAATTTAGGTGTGAATATAACACGAATAATATACGGGAGTGAAACGTGATAACCCACAAATGTGTGTTCATCAAGATTTTACAAACACTTACACTTTTATGAACATTTTTCGTTTTTTGGTTTAAACCAGTTGGTTTTTTTGAAAAAAGCAGCTGGTTTAAACCAGCCAACCCTGCGAAGAACCACGAGAAACCCAGAGTCTGTATACTGTAAAGCCAATTCTCGCAACCTGCGCTCGAAAACGCGCTTCAGTTAACTTTTTACCATTGAACCAACGTGACAAGCTATTTTTAATGACGACTGTAAACTCTTTAGAGTTATTAATACCGTAGATGATGTCACTTCAAGCTGACATTGATATGTTAAGTAACTGGTGCTCTAACTGGAATCTGTCTTTAAACCCCAACAAATATTCTTCTCCTTAACCTGAGACAGCCCAAGGGGTGCCTCGGAGGCAACCTGGTCAACTTTTAATGACATTATTCTTAATGTCCTGCGCTCTAGAATTCTTCTATCTCTTTGAAATACACACTTTGATTGCGTTTCCTAAGCATTTTTTTTTACTTTACCTCAGAAAAAAATAGTTATATATATATATATATATATATATATATATATATATAGATAGATAGATAGATAGATAGATAGATATAGATACATACTAATGAAAAGGCCCAAGGGGTGCCTCTGAGACTCTTATTGAAGTATGTACTTTTCTAATTATTGAATACTGTTCATTGTTTATTACCATTGACAAATGATTTCATAGCAAAGTAGTGACTAGCCTTTCCTATTAATGATGGAAAACACAAATGGTCGCGGTGGGTTCAGGTAGATTGTATATGCAGCAGGGAGTGTCAGAGGCACCCTTGGACCTTTTAGGGTAAAATTAGCATAGGCTTTCTCGGGTTAAAAAAGAATGTACTTCGACAGACATATGATGTCAACAATAGGTTTCATCTCTAAAAGATCTATGGGTTGTCTTTGATGACGAAAAACTCGCCTTTGCAGATCACATCATATCGGCCTCATCCAGAGCCATGAAACTACTTGGTCTATTTCTTTAGATTTCCTGAAATACAAAGTCTGCCTGCCCTTACGATGTTTTATAAGACTTTCATCTAACCGATCATTCAATATTGTTCGCCTGTATGAAAAAAAGTATGGCTGTACCTATTAATCTTTCTTGCATTAACATGGTTTTAAACTTATTCCTTGCTATAGTTAGATTTAGAATTCCTGAGTTACGTGATCACTGATCACTCGAGACAGGAACTAATATCTTTAATGAACTTATGTACCCGTAATAAACGACGTCGCGCAGCTGTTTTAATTTAACTATGTAAAATCATCAATGGTAAAGTTGATTCTGAACTCTTTATTATCGCAGATTAAATTTCGTGTTCCTCCGCGCCGAACTCGCTCTTTAAATTTATTAACTTACAAGACTCCTAGGTTATCAACTGTTAAGCGCTCCTTGCTTTACAGACAAGCGTATGATTACAACACAAGTTTCTACAGGTTTCAACATCTTTACTTGTGAATGAAACTTCAGAACTTAACTGACGAAAATACTGTAAATTTAGAAAAGTCTTCTTTTCCTATTTTTATTTTCATTTTATTCATTATTTTTTGTTTATCTTTCTTCATGTTGTTGTTCAGTTTCATCCAAATGGCCTTGTGCTGTATGAAACTTACTGTATAAGTAAATAATTAGATATTTTCGAGTATAAAATCTTGATTTAGACATTCCGTCTACCAGTAATGACCAAGTTTCTTGCCATTAATTGAATAATAGGACTTCTATCTGTCATCCGATATAACCATTCGTATGACATGCAAAGGCTTAATCTAGATCAAGAAAAAAGATCTTTGGAAACCTGCCCTTTCCACCAGGCGAAGACAATTCTTCCAACCATGCCTGTTCCATCCTTGTAAATCCACGTGAGAGTGGCAGCTAACGGAGTAGCCGAGAGATCACCAACACCTACGCCCTTCATCACAGATTGAGTCGCCAGAGTTCCCGTAATGCTGCTACAAAATGCCTGAAAAATACATTGGTATTATTATTATTATTATTAGTAGTAGTAGTAGTAGTAGTAGTAGTAGTAGTAGTAGTAGTAGTAGTAGTAGTAGTAGTAGTAGTAGTAGTAGTAGTAGTAGTAGTAGTAGTAGTAGTAGTAGTAGTAGTAGTAGTAGTAGTAGTAGTAGTAGTAGTAGTAGTAGTAGTAGTAGTAGTAGTAGTAGTAGTAGTAGTAGTAGTAGTAGTAGTAGTAGTAGTAGTAGTAGTAGTAGTAGTAGTAGTAGTAGTAGTAGTAGTAGTAGTAGTAGTAGTAGTAGTAGTAGTAGTAGTAGTAGTAGTAGTAGTAGTAGTAGTAGTAGTAGTTGTTGTTGTTGTTGTTGTTGTTGTTGTTGTTGTTGTTGTTGTTGTTGTTGTTGTTGTTGTTGTTGTTGTTGTTGTTGTTGTTGTTGTTGTTGTTGAAGTAATAATAATAATAATAATAATAATAATAATAATAATAACTTCATTTATTAATGTATAACGTGCACCCTAACGACACGGTTAATATAACAAGAACTGAGGAAGAAGTTATTATGGAGGAAGAACTAAAGGAGATGATGAACAGAATAGTTGACAATGGGGAACTATATGGAATGGAAATAAACATCGAAAAGTCGAAAGGAGAGAATATCTCGTTGAAACACGCCCGTTGTAGTTAGGTAGTTACAACTTGGTTCGTTAGTCAAATACATGTAAAATGAATATCTTTTACTAAAAAACTAGAAATGTAAGTTTAATAAGCAATCTACTGTAAACATTAACCAAAAACACCAGGCAGTTACCTAATCTATTCTAAAACAGCAAAAATTATATTTCACCACTGCTGTTGTTTTGAAATATTGCGTATTCCATTTTGGCAATTGGAGATCTGATACTTTGTTCACTCACTTCACCTGATGACTGGTTTAATCTTCAAGAGCGTGAAGGAGAAAACATGCTACAGGTAGTGCTGAAATAGCTTTTGACTCTTTGGAACAAACTCAGTACGCACCTAGCATTACAACATTGCGTTCCATGCACTCTATCTCTAATTAATGAAAGAGATTTCAGAGTGAGTTCTGGATTTAAAATATTCTACAAATACCATTAAAATGTTAAATTTAAAAGACAAAAAATTCTATTAAACAATACCAGAAATGGGCCACACTCAAGTTGCTGTTCTCTCTGGTGCCACAGACTGTGTTTCGACATGCAGAAATTGTTCAACTTATTCTTCCCGTTCAGCAGTTACTTACAGCCTTAATTCTCGACTGCGCGGGGAAAACAGTATAAGTTAGAAATTGGCCAAAATGAGATAAGTCCAAATTGGAGATCTATGTATCATGCTCCACCTCCGGTTAACTTGGTATAAGGCAATTCTAAACGTGAGTTGAATAGTCGTATCTTGGTACTGTTAGTATAAGTCATTCATACTTATGCTTGGTAAAATAAAAAAATTGCCGCCTGAAAACCTGCGGTTTTTGACTTTTCCCGTGCAATCTAGAATTAATTAATGATTATACATAATTTTACTCTTTCTAAGTAATAATAATAATAATACATACCGTATAAGAAATAAATTGTACCTGAATAGTATCCCATATTTGGTAATCAAGATAATCTTCGCTCACACTTTCAGGATAACCTTCCGGTAAAAATATCTTCTGAAAAATGCGTCGAATATGATCAAACACAGACCAATGTGATGTCATTAACGAGTTAATTCTCACAATTTTACTTTGATCTGAAAAGGAAGATAGACATGATGTATAAACAACCAAATTCTAAGAACTTCAACAGTTTTTTTAAACCCACCGATCAAACATGCACTTTTCTCTTAGATCAATTGTTATCACATGTGTATTTTATTTTTGTGGTACCAACGAAAGATTAGTTAAGTGCCTAAATGTCCTATCCGATTTGCCATAAGGACCAGACTATGTCACGTGATGAGGTCAAAAGTCACGTTACGTGTTAAATTGAGTCTGGAGATTCCAAATCCAGATGTGAGGTATTTCAAGCACGTAACCTACGTGTGGGACGCCCTGGGTAATTTGAAGAAGATACATATACTTTATCATTATTATTTTCACTCAAACAACTTGACTTTTGACAATGTTCTATCCATATTTACCTTACGTACTATACATCGTTTTTAAACTCTTCATTATGTCTTTGCAATAAGCTTTTAATTAGCCATATTCTTATTACAGTTTTTGAAATATGTGGACAACTTCATTTTTTTCACTGATTTTCCATTAACTTTAATGCTCATATTTTGTGCTTTTTGCCTATGTTCCATCCACGTTAGGATAATTTACTTTTGAAATATACAATCTACATAATCTCTTCTACATTTGACCTGAATTTCAGCCATCTTCCTAAAGTCTGTTCACATCATAACAACAGGATAGGCCCTTCAACCTGCATAACGACATTGTTAGTGGATCTTTACATATATATATATTTCTTTTTCAGATTGTGGTTGCAACAAATTGCATAATCACTTTGCATATCATGATATTGTTGTTTATCAAGCATAAATTAGTATTCGTTCATTCCATATGGGAAGCAAAAGTTTAACCTTTTTTCATGTACTATAAATGAAAGGAAAAGTGAATTGTAACCTATTAACTAACTCTATGGTCTATGGAAGCCCGAGGTTCAATCCCACGTTCCACGAAGCTCTCCACGGACTTCTATCCTTAGCCAACTGGATCAAATTTCCACTTTGTATTTCTAATTCTACGACATTCATCTTAATATTGTCCTAGATCTTTCTAATAGTCGTTTTCCAGTTAAGACTTTGAAAGCGTTTCTACTTTCTTCCATCCTGGCTACATAACCTGCCCACTTGAACCTCCTAGATTTAATGGCCCTAACAATGTTCGGTAAACCGTATAAATTATGTAGTTCCTCGTTATAAAAACTGAAATATATATATTTCAGTTTTAACAGAAGACTGTTTGTTCTTTAACTGCACATATGTGCAAAAGGAAAGAAGTCTCCAGAATCGTTTGGTTTTTACTTCTCTCTCTCTCACGATTCCAACACAAAGATAACATTCATATTCGTAGCAGCCAAGTGCAAACAAAGTTCCTCGATTCTGACGCTTATCTCAGCTTCAGGAGCATTTGGAGACAACTACCTATATTCCAGATGTTATTGCTAACCAACATGTTATGCACTCAGAACATTTTGTATGTACTGCATTTAAAAAAATAAATAAATAAATAAATACTAAATTTAAAAGAGGGTATACATCAATAAACTTGAAAGGAAAAATGCCACAAACCATGTGAACTTCATGGTAACGGATAGCAGGTTATTTTTAAATGGGACGTATTTTTCCGCCCCGTATTTTTCAACATTTTTGGGATTTAAAATGTAGATTTTCATCAGCTGTGTCCAATGGCATCACTTTTGATTTCTGGAACCGACCGCTTCAACATCAAATTAGGGGTCAAAAATAAAAAAGTGGGACGATTTGGGCAATGCAGACGAGTGACTGACTGGAATGAAATGGTGCCATTCGATTCACATTTCACGTACATGAATAACTAATATTCCATTTTATCGAAATTTCTACTTTGACCTCGAAAATTAACGAAAATCTAGAATTTTGGATCTTGGATTTTCGTTATTTTCCGAATCAAAATTAAATTTTCGGGAAAATGCCATACAATTATTAATATAAGTGTGAATATGAATCGAGTAATACCCATTTCGTGCCAGTCGGTCATTGGTCCGCATTGCCCAAATGGACCCACTTTTTATTTTTTACCCCTAATTTGACCCTGAAGCGATCGGTTCCAGAAATCAGAAATCATCGAAAGCTACATTTTAAACTCAAAAAAAAAGTTGAAAAATACGGGGCCACGGTAACTCCCTTTTAATCTCTATATTCTTCAGACATTATGAAATATGGAAACTTTACTATAATAACTGCCACCTCCATCTCACCCCTTTCCCCGTCCGATTTCCGAAAATTCTTCCTTAGTGGTAGGCCTATCTTATGTTACAAGTCCTATGTGTTCAAAATTTCAAATTTCTAGCTTAAACGGTTTAGCCTGGGCGTTGATCAAATCAGTCAGTCAGGCGACTTCCTGTTATATATATAGGCATTTTCTAATGCTTCAAAGTGGCCGCAGTGGTAGAGCGTTCACCTCTGGTGCAAGGGGTCACTGGTTCGATCCCAGCTTGCGCCAAGTGAACTTTGAGGTGGACAAACACCGTATGCCTGGGTTTCCTCGGGGCTCTCCCGTTTCCTCCCTCTTTCTTCATTCCACCATTTCATTCATTTCTCATCATCACTGTCTCCTTTAGCCTAGCCAGCATAACCATGCGACGAAAACTCAAATATTTCATTTTTTTCTAATGCCTTGAAACCTCGTATTCAATTACAAACATCTTAGGTGTGCTTGCGCAAATTACTTCGTCCGTATTGTTAAGACGATATGGGTACTGATTAAGAATAGTCCGTCCAAAAATGGTAATATTACGGTTAAAATCAGTGAATGCATATGAAAAAGGATTGTGTAGTATATTAAATTCCACGGTCAGAGGAATTTTTCAAAATGTAGGATACCAGTATCTCATGTTTACAAGTGTAATGTTAGAAGTGTGAAACCATTACAATTACTATACTAGATTTAAATTAAATGAGTCAATAACAAACACGACTGTGTAACATACTAATTTCCACCACGGAGTTTTTTCCACACTAGGTAGGAAAATTACCTTTATGTTTACGGTATAGTGTTGCAAGTGCATCGCTGACGCGCCCCCACGCGAACCACCCAGCTGCGTTCCTCTCTGACTAGGTTAGATGGCATTCTCAATTTTAGTTGCCGCCTATCATAAGTTGGCTTTTGTTTTGGGGTTAACTTCCGCGAATGGCGCCCCGAAATACAAAACGTACATGAAAATGAACAGAATCAGACGAAATCTCAGCACAAAATAAGAAAAAAGTGAAGGACGGCATTAAGAATCTTCCCCAACTCGTTTCATGGCTCCAGAATCTTGTACCTTGTTTCCGACTAGATCGTGATACAGGAGAAAACAATGAGCCCTGCGAGGCTTCTAACCCCTTTCGCTCGCTCAACTATATTTTGTGAAGTAAATAACACTGGTAAATAAATATGTACAAGATTGGGGAAAAAATTAAAAGATAGCCGAAGTGAATGGTCATCATTGAAGAAAGAACAAATAAGTATTAATCTAACGTTGAAAAGACGCTCATGTGGGATTTATCCGGGGACGCCATTTGCGGCATTTAGCCTTGTTTTGCAGTTGTTTTATGCTATTACGTTCGAACGCGTATTTATACCCGTAAGAAGTTACAGTAAACTAAATTTACACAAGGGTGTCTACTGGAATACCAGAAAGTAAATTCATGACTTTTCATGACCTTTTTGTTCAAATTTTCATGACCATGGCGATAAAAAGTAAAAAGGCAATAGCGATGCCTTGGTCTGTACAGGAAAACCCAAATCACCCGACTCCATGAATGAATTTAAAATTCCGTGGGGCCGGGTGAAAACTTCAAACCTAACAAAGTCGCTTAAAATTAATGATATAAGTAGAAATGTAACTGTTAATAAACGATCAAATGTACAAGGTAATATGAGTCATGGAGTAGAATCGATTTCAGTCAATGCTGTCCACTTAGCCCAACTATCTAATAAAGCTGACGATACACACTCAGTGACCAGCAATGCTCTTAAACTATGCTTTCTTAATGTACAAGGGTTGAAGGACAAATCATTCCTTATTTCAGATTTTGCCTACGAAAATGATTTACATATTTTCTGTGTGAGTGAACATTGGAGTGCAGACAGTGAACTCCAATACAACAATATAGATGGTTTTTCTATCGCAAATAGTTACAGTAGGAGTATATACATACATGGTGGGGTCGCTATCTATGTTAATAGCCAAATAGAATATCGTCAATTAGATATAACTTTTCTTAATACTGAACGTGAATTTGAATCAACTGCAATGTTTCTGGATCAGTACAAGTTAATAATTGTATCTGTTTATAGAACTCCTGATAGTAATCCAAGTATTTTTTTAGAAAAATTGGAGAAGTTATTGGTCTTTCTCAGCAACTGGCATAATTATGAGATAGTAATAGGGGGCGATGTAAATGCACATTTTGATGTGACTACTGACAAACGAACTGTCCATGAGTTACTTAATCTACTCAGACAACATAATCTTCAAGTGGTTAATCGTAAACCGACTAGAGGCAAAGCGTGCTTAGATAATGCATTTACCAATGTAAAAACGGAATATTTAACCAGTAATGTATGTCAATTTCCTTTCTCAGATCATGATGCCCTGCTAGTCAATCTAAGTATAACAAAAGTAGAATCCTGCAACTTTAGTTTTCCCACCACCGAACTTATAGCAACTAGGCCCATCACAGAAACTAATTTGCAAAGTTTCATTCAACAATTATCGTGTATAAACTGGGAAGTAAACATTAAGTATGATAATTTAAATGCCAGCGATACATTTGATCTTTTTTTAACAAAGTTTCTAAATATTTTTGATATGTGTGTGCCTAAAAGGGTGGTCCGATATAATTCATCAAAGAAAACAAAGTTAGGTAAAAGAACGTGGTATACCCCAGAACTCTCTGCCATGAAAGCTAAAGTAATGCAGTATTATAATATATATAAGAATAAAATGACTAGTGAATCCAGTGATATTTATAAGTCTCAAAGGAGTAAATATAAATCTGCAATAAAGGTAGCGAAAGCAACATACAATGAAAATTGCATTGAATTAGCATCAAATAAATGCAAAACTGCATGGAAGATAATCAACAAGGTAAACTATAGTAATAATAATAACAACAATAATGTTACGCTGTCGCCTGATACTCTTAACACGTATTTTGTTACTTCCGTAGAGGAAATCAAGAAAAACAATGCAGATACTAATGTAAATGTGTATCAGTATTTAAGTCAACATAGTCCATTTAATAGTTCTTTTGTTATTAACCATGTTAGCCCTGATGATGTCATAAAAGTAGTTAAAAAAATGAAAACTTCGGACAGTAAGGATATATTTGACATATCGAACAACCTTATAAAAGCTATCATTAATCAAATTGCGCACCCCCTTGCAATATGCTTCAATAAATGCTTCTCTCAAGGTATTTTTCCTAAAGCACTTAAAATAGCAAAAGTTATTCCTATATACAAAACGGGAGATCGATCGTGTTCATCTAATTACCGTCCAATATCCCTTATTCCAGTTTTTTCTAAAATTATGGAAACTATTGTTAAAGATCAGCTATATAAATATATGACTGAGCAAAACATAATTCTTGAAGCTCAATTTGGATTCAGATCTGGGAAATCCACAATTGATGCAGTAGAATCACTAACGAAAAAAATACATGAAGTTTTTGAAAATAAGGGTTTTGCTCTAGCTACATTCTGCGATTTAAGTAAAGCATTTGATTGTGTAGATCATAAAATTCTATGTGATAAGTTAGCGTATTACGGATTCCACAGTAGCAGTTTAAACTTTGTAAAATCCTATTTAAAGGAACGTAAACAGATAGTCAGTGTTAACAACATGTATTCAAACATCTTAGAAGTGAAATATGGGGTACCGCAGGGTTCTGTTCTGGGTCCGGTACTATTTTTAATAATGATAAATGATTTGCCTCTAAATACTAATACCACATCAATTCTATACGCGGATGACACTACGCTACTTAACATAAATACAAGCTTTGAAGAAGTGTATATAGAAGCTCAAGCTGCATTAAGAGAGGCGGCGACCTGGTTTAAAAGAAATGGTTTTGTGCTAAATCAAGATAAAACAAAAAAAGTAACCTTTAGTCTCAATCACTGCAATGATAGAGGAAACTATGATGTATCTGAGGTTAAATTTCTTGGTATACGTATAGACAGCCAACTAACCTGGGAACAACATGTCAAATATGTATGTACAAAGCTCTCCCGAGAGCTCTTTCTGTTAAGAAAATTGAAAGATACAGTTTCTTATGAGTATCTGAGGAATTCATATTTTGCATTTTTCCGCAGCATAATTGGATATGGGATTTTGCTTTGGGGTAACAGTAGCCAAGCACATGATGTTCTAGTTTTGCAAAAGAAAGCCATCAGGATTATTGTTGGAACACATGATAAAGAACACTGCAAACCACTATTTATCAGGCTTAAGATAATGACAGTAGTTAATGTATATATTTATCAAGTGCTACTTTACACTAAGCAAAACCTGGCAAATATGACACTCAGAGATGAAGTACATACATATAATACTAGATTGTGTAAGAAAATTGATATACCCTTCACTAGATTATCGAAGATCAAAAATAGTTATTTAGTTATAGGACCAAAGCTATTTAATAAACTAACATCCTCCATACAACAGCTGCCATTTAAGGTTTTTAAGAAAAAGTTATATGACTGGTTAATAACGAATCCATTTTACTCGATTCAAGAGTTTATTGAATGTCAAGACATTGTGTCCTAGTTTGCAGTATCACTTTATTTCAAATATTATTAGATTGTTCATAATAATATTAACCAATAACTGATTGTCTGTATGTAATGATTATTTTATATATATATGGGTGATTCCACGAAAAAGGGAAATTTTCACTTGGAAAATTTTTGTTCCATTGATGGTCGCCTATTTCGATAAAAATACCACATACACTTACTACTACTAAGTACATGTTAATTAGGTGTTCAGCAGAGCTGAATCGTTATTGGTGTAGTAAATAAAAAATAATAAACTTTTCAGCACCCACGGAGTTGAGACCATAGGCCACGGAGTTGAGATTAGTTAACACGGAGTTGAAAATTGCTGTGGAGTTGAGAAACGAGATACATCTGGGTGATAAGTTTTGGTTTATAAGTGATTAAGCTTATAATTTACATAAAAATTGAAATAATTTTCCAATAGTTTTTGTAAGTTAGAATTATTCTCCTTATGTTGAATAAAATTCTAACAAACTAGATGACACGTAATTTGTTATACAAAAATACTCCAGAAAATACTGCAAGCATATGAAAATATATCTAATGAAGGTTCCAAAATTGAGTATATATATATATATATATATATATATGAATATGTGACGTAAATAAGAAAAAAAGAAATACACATACACTTATCGAATATTGAAAAATTATTGCGCTTTCAATATGTTGACTATCATATGGAGAGGACAAACTTTTTACATAAGCTTACGAAACAGACGAAGTAGTCACTAAACCTGTCTATTGTCTACTTCATTTATTTTCTGAGCTTATGTAAACCGTTTGTCTTCTCTGTGTGATCAAGTCCACACGTCGAAAGTGCAATACTTTTTCAACATTTGGTAAGTGTATTTGTACCGTATATTTGGTATATATACAAGGTGTTTCAAAACAATACACACATCGTTTGGGAGCTGATTTCTGACACCAAGATAAGACGAAAAGTATAGACAACTGGGTGCACAAATGCTTCCTTTCGGAGTTATAGGCTGCCGAAAACATGAAAAAAAAAATGAACTTTAATGGTCCATAGCTCCAAAACTATGAGATCTGCCGTAGTCGGGTCACGACTTCACTTAGGAACTAATATGTGCACTATCCAAAAATATGTTTCAGAATCCTGAGGTACTCACGAAGCAATTTTTATAGAGGGAGTTTGGTTACGGGCGTATAATCTGAAGCACTCACCAACTACTTCTATAACAGTTGTTGTGGAAGTACCGCAAGATTCTGAAACATGGATATTTGGATAGCGCACATACTAATTCCTAAGTGAAGTCTGACCCGACTACGGTAAGTCCCATAGTTTTATGCTATGGACCTTCACCTTCAAAGTTAATTTTTTTTTCATGTTTTCGGCAGCCTATAACTGCGAAAGGAAGCATTTGTGCACCCAGATTGGTCTATACTTTTTATCTTATCTTGGTGTTAGGAATCACCTCCCAAACGTTGTCGGTATTGTTTGAAACGCCCTGTACAATACACACTAAATGACCGTGTAAGGCACTCATCATTTCTGTTTTCTTTGGATAATTCGATGTTCTTTGTTAAGTAGCCTTCATTTTCCACTCCAATGAAGGAAATGTCTTGAGGAAACAGGGAAGGGCTGTTCTAGTCTACACAGAATGACAACTGCCAACGCTTTTTAAACGTCAGGTTTAGTAGGCCAGGAGAAATTCCTCCCGATCCGCGTCATAAAATTGACTGTCCGCATATTGCCCTCAGACTCTTCGACAATCTCTGAAAAGAAAACAATTAGTTGATCATAAGATTCAGACGTCAATAGGTTAAAAACAGATACCATCCATCTTGACTTGACTGAAGTTTTACCTCCGGCTACCTGACAGCCCCAAATCTGAACGTCCGCGAAACACTCCTTAAATGGGCTAGGACCTTCCAGCCGGTCTTTGAGTGTGAATGAATGACACGTGGTCAGCGTGTCGGCTCCTACGACCGTTGCGATGGTCTGCGCGATCAGGTTTCAGTACATCTCTACTCAAATGAGTTTTTTAATTGTCTTACTGTGCGAAGTAAACACCATTAATTTTTGAGCTTCCACCGGGAAACAAACCCAGAACCACGCACGAAAGGCGAGCATACCAGTCACTAGACCATAAACGAGCTTTATTTCTATCAATATATTGAAAGAACAAATATTTGGAAGAGCATGAGCATAACAAACACTACAGGATTATCAACTCCGTGACTTGTCTCAACACCGTGGATTCCTTAGTTTTCAGATGGACATGGAGTTGAGAACCATGGAGTTGAGAAAATCGAATATAATTTATTTTTACCGGCCCACTTTTTAACCAGTACATGTGAATAATTGTGTACGAATTGTCTACGTTAAGGCGTAGGTTCCTCAAGGGAAAGAAGGTATATACCATACAAATACATTCAGTAATAAATACCATGGTGTTGAGAATCAATTAATATACGCACCTGCTTTCCACACACAAAAATATTTTTCCTATAGCTTTTAACACATGCACACAACTTTTTCTGTTCTTCAGTCAAACATGTCTGCCTTGTCTTCTTGTGGGTGTTGCCAATGTGGACGACCATGCTATCTGTTGAGAGCAATGATAATTTTTTCTATTGCCATGGAGTTGAGACGAAATAGAGGTGACAGAAACGAAGCATAGTCAAGCTTTCCAAAATAATCGTTATAAAGATTTACTTTCCACAAAACCGAAACATTGAAGTGTTCTCTTCCATTTAATTACCATTAAATGATGTTTGATTTGCGACTTCAGTTGTAATTTATTGATTAAAATCAGTCAACTGTAGTCTGTGACAGCCCACGGTGTTGAGAAATTGGGTAATAATTAATTTTTTTACGTATGTTTCGTGTTATATTTGCAAACTGTTATACATGGCATACCTACTTTGTGACGGTTACTACCAAACAAAATAAAAATGAGGTGATTCTTTCTAGTAGTAGTTTGAAGAAATGCCCGTGACAGAAAATTTCCCTTTTTCGTGGAATCACCCATATATATCTGTATCTATAGCTATGTATATTTCATTCGGACGTTGTCTATTGCTTGTAAAGCTCAATGACAATAAAATATTCTATTCTATTCTAAAAAATTTACCATTAGTAATAATAAACCCCTACCATCAGTGGTGCATCGGAACTATGCGAGTTGCTAGTCTTAAATATCACTTATTGTGAATCTTAAAGAAAGAATCTAAAATTCTGCCGCCTTGTGCTCGAGCACAGAATAGCACTTACCTAAATACGGGCCTGCTCTTACCAGTGAATCACTCTATACTGTATTTGAAGTTTTAATTCTAAGTATAATTATTCATCTAGCAGAAATTTGTCTGAAATTAAGCACTCTGAAAACTGCCCAAAGACAAAACAAATTATAAAAGAAATTCGTTTTAAAAAAATAGATCATCAAATTTAAAATCTGCAAACTCAAACGAATAATATTATTTGCATAAGTCTAAAGGCCCAAAAATACACAATTTACATTTCTTAGAAGTAAAGAAATAGCAGATCAGAAAGTTGGACAGTAAAAAGTTGTTACTATATTACAGAGACTAGAAGATGAAATGGGGAGCAGCTAGGAAGACAGTAAAGTACCAGTTAGCCAGCACTAACTGGTGGGGGAAATTCTCACAATTACTGACCTGATACAACTGTTTCAGTGCATGCAGTATGAGGTATAAAAGTATGAAGTATAAAAATATACTCTGAGATTTCAGGTTTTCATGACCAGTTGGGTAAATAAAGGACTTTTTCATGGCTTTCATGACCACTAAGCAAAATATATGACTTTTTCATGACTTTCATGACCAGTAGACACCCTGTACACAAATGAGTGCAACTCCTACCCTAAGAAATCTTCTGAGACACTGCGAGTAAATTTCGTGATGAAATAACTGTATGTAATAGGATGGAAGTTCTACGATAACACTTAGTAATTTTCAGTGCACATCAGTTTGCATGTCTATTATTAATCTGCGCACACTTCATGGTAGAGCCTGTCTAATCCACCTGTGCCCTCGGAAAGTATGCGAACTCTACTTCGGCCTCACACCACAAACCTCTGACGGAGGAAACCCTCCCTTTGCTTAGGAAAAAAAAAAGTGAATGACCCCAGGTGTGTTTCCAATCTGTCCTTTAGTCGTTTGGCCTTGACGAGTGAAGATCGTAAGCTACTTAATAGAGCAAAGCGGTCCGTGAAATAATTTATTGTAGCAACGCTTCCGCATCCGACAATAGATCTCGGCCGCAGCACCTCGTCTGGGGAAGGTTCTAAAACACAGGTCCCCCATATAGGTTAGTAGCAAGGCTGGTTCCTTTCTATACCAAAGGTTAATATTTAATTGTCATAGTATTGCCGAGCGAGCATTAGCGAGTGAAGGCGGGTTAGAGCCCCACAGGGCACGTTGTTTTCTGTCTTTATTACAGCTGAATGGGAAGGGAGACCTGTGTTCTAGAACCTTGCCCCTTGTCTGTCCTCTTTCGAGGAAGGTACGGGAAATCACATATCAACAGCAGCGCCAGCAAGAGCACAGCTGAAATAGAGAATCTAACAGCAGTTCGGAGTACCTTACAAAATTGAAAGCAAGTAGCGAATTTATTTTAATTTCACGAATTATTTTTAACCTACACCTCACTGGGTAGCCACAATGTGGTGGCCTGGATATTGATCTCAATCACATACAATTTACTTTTATTTATTTATTTTAATATTAATTCAACCGCTTCATATTTTCCTTTACCTGGTAACTTGACATACAATATTGGCGCTCCTTGTTGTCCATAGCGCTCACGAAATACAATTTCATGCGGCATTTTATAAAAATTGATATCACATTACTATTGGTAATTGTAGAGCATTCTACTTCTCTATGAAATCCTCTAATGCCACTCAGTATTTACTAATTATGTTCATGGCAACACATATCAAAATATACCATTATACACTACGTCAACATTCTGAAAACGTAAACACAAAACAATTGAGTATCGCGTGAGCGTACTTTCTTCTTCTTCTTCTTTACGAAAATAAATTGGAAAGCATTAAGAACTTGTAAATGGTGTGAGGCAGCTCTAGTAATCAACTCCTCTATTACACTGAAAATATTGCTAGAAGATGAGTAAATTGTACTAAATTTTAAAATTTTTACCACTAGATAGAAAACGTGGACATGACAGCATGACCAAGTTGGCGAAGGTTGGAATCCCGAATTCGCCCGTATTAATGGAAATTGTCATAAAGTAAAACCATTGTAGAAAAACGACGACGCCAGGGATGTTCACACACTGGAAATATTGAAGCCAACACAAAAGAAAGAAAGGGAAAAAACTTGTATCAAAAAAGTGTACTAAAACTGGAGCTACTGGAAAAGTGTACTAAAATTATAATTTGTAATTTTAAAAGGAAAAGATGAATGAACAAGATAAATCTTTAACGAGTTGGTTATAAGATGCAAAATAAAGCAGATTGTTGTAAATATAGATAGTAAGCTCGAAGAATAAATGAAGATAAGAAACAATAATGGGGCGTTTACACTTAGACGATTTGCGTTCGATTCAGTTGAATTGACGTCACTTTCAACTTAATCGACCGTGTAAGCGGGACTTCAACTTAATCGCTTGTTGATCGAAGGCGACTAATCGACTGGCAACTGAATTGAAAGACGTTCTATTTTCTTCTGCTATAACACCGCAAATTGTACCAATTACTGCTTGCTTGGACATCTTTAAAATTGCCAGTCGATTTCGAATCGACCAGAGGAGAGCGAGTCGACAAGCAGCATCCAATTTCGGTTGAAACAATTGAACACATCCATCGATCTGATTCGGCCTAGTTGCTTCGATTTAGTCGCAAATGCAACGAGTCGATTTAGCCGTGCGACTAAATCGACCAAGTGTAAACGCCCCATAAGAGAACTCACATTAAAAGAGCCAGAACTAATATAAAGTGCGTTCCACGAATAACACTAAGACTTCTCTCCTGAAGAAACCAAGGCAGATAGAAACATGAAAACTTTTGTAATTTTCAAGCGACATAAGAGACAACATTATGCTGGCCAGTCCTACAATATCCTGATATTCTTTCTGATTACTATCAGTCAGAATTAGATATCAGGAAGTTGTCAGCTACTTTAATCCGTGGATCGTTCTACAATGTAGCCCTACTGTACCTGATATATACTCTCTCAGATAGTTAACCCGAAGCAAGGTTATAACGGACCATTTGATTGGTTTTCTGTTGCTGATACTGAAAACAACTGAAACGACAAGTGTGTTTTCAGTATGCTTGTTTAAATTGTCCTATTGAAAACATGGGAAACAGAAATGAGTACTGGTATTTTTTGTTATGCACATTATAGTCTAGGGGCACACTATCGTAAAGGTAAACACAAACTTAAGTAATAAACACTTTTTAGGCTACACTTACATATGCATTGGTACCATATACATAGAAATGTTGCTATTCGTCCTTACAACCTACGAAGCAATACTGAAATTGGCATATATTTGAACTAAAACTTACCTATCAGTTTGAGTTCTTATCTCGTCAGCAATTTCCTCATGCAGCTGACGACAACTGTCTTTTGTCAATCGAAATCGAACAAAAAAAAAATTCTGCAGTCCTTTTATCAAAGTGATCGTTTCGTTGTCTGATGATTTTTGGTCTTCTAGGCCTCGCTATATATTGAACAATCTCCTCATCGTCATCTGAGAGCATCAACAATTCTTCGATTTTGTCCATGATTCAGTACACGACAACTAACAAGTAGCTGATAGCTGTTAACAGGCAATTGAACTTCCTGTCAAAGTAACAACCAGCTGATAGCGTTTATCAGCCACCTGATTGATAACAGGACATTGTAGAACTCTTATCGGAAAGATGTCAGGAGAATATTTATATCAGACAGATATCAAAAGATAGTGGGATTGGCCCTATGCTGATAAGGAGAATCCCCCAAGAGGGGGACTTAATAGAGTTACGGAGGTAACTATAAAATTTTAAATAGCAACCCCCATCGTGTGGTACCTCGCTCGAAATCTAATGACGTGTAGAGACTAGTTCTGAAAACTGCTTGTCGCCATCATGTCTCTATACATCATGGCGGCCATCCGTAAGTACGGTCGAAGTACTCGTAGTTACCGCTCGTAACCCCCATAGGCGTCCCTCATAGAGGATTTTCCTTATCAGTATAATGTCTTTTATGTCTCTTCAAGGATACAAAAGGTTTCATGTTGCTATTTGCCTTGGTTTCTTCAGGAGACGGGCCTTAGTGTTATGCGTGGAATGTACTTCGGCCCTACTTTACGGATGGCCGCCATGTTGAATAAGGACACGCTAGCGACATGTTATTTCCAAATTTGGTCTCTACACGTGATTACCTTTCAAACGAGATACAACATGGGGGGGGGCTATTAATTTTTTTTTTAGTTAGCCCCGTAAACCCTTTAAGCGCACCTCATGGGAGGTTCTCCATATCAGCATAATGTCTTTTATGTCTCTTGAAGGTTACAAAAGGTTTCATGTCTCCATCTGCCTCGGTTTCTTCAGTAGATGGGTCTTAGTGTTATTTCGGTAGAATTGTGGGTTTAAGAGGTGCGTGGCCGTAGATCGAGCAAAGGCGAGAATGTGGGGGCAAATTGAGAAAATATGAAGAGCAAATGCACGAAATTCAGTATTAGTGCAAAGATTGATACGTAAGAGATGCGAGGCCGTAGGCCGAGTAAACGCGGGGTTCTGAGAAACGGAGCCCTGAGCTAGTCAAAGACTAGTATACTAGTATAAAATGTAACGTATCTTGTAATTTTTGTTATTGGTTTAGTTCCTCGTAATATTTTTGTTCAGGTATTCCTGTGAGGCCGGGTGTGACACATAGAGATCACCTTCGTTAGAGACGAGAACGTTTTGTTTAACTCGGAAGATTTTTCTTCGGAGGCAGTCTTGATTGCCCGTTTGAGTGATGTGGTTTGCTTCGGTTTTACTACTAACACCAAGATTAACCAACACTTGTCCAAACTTCCAAATGTGTTTTAATTAAGTCATTGAGTTGATTGATGGCGATTATGGAAGAATACGTTCATTAACAATTATGAGAAAAGAATATTTAACGTTAGGAAAGAAAGAGCATTGTTGTAACAATATTCCTCTATAACCATAGCAACATTTCATTCATTTCTGTCTATTTTCTTAATTCATCACATAGAACACTTTCTTCAAAATGTCCTTCTTTCGTCATCATCACAATTTCTCTATACACACATTAGCATCCTCTATTTCACCTCCTCTATCCTTCTCTTTCTATTTTTAACCCTCGCAGCACCAAGGCTAGCGAGTTACGTTAAACACCAAGGAGGGGTGCAGGTGCACCCAATATGGAAATATTTTATTACTTATGTAACACTGAGTTTTTCTTTATAATTACGCTTGAAATTAACAAACAAATGCATTAAATGTATAAATTTCTGTACGAAACATACAGGAACAGTGCATAAAAAATTGAAGTTGGGGTGCATGTGGACTCCCTTGCTGCTACGAGGGTTAATAACAAATATTTGGTAGAGAATCTTAGCAAAACCTTTTGAATTGAAAGAATACCAACGGGTTTGCGTCGTGAAATGCCAAGGAATTTGTTAGAATTCTTCCCACTCTTCATCTCATCATCACCCACTACCAAGTTACTTGATAAAGTATCGCAGCAAAATCTTTAGCATTAAAGGAATTCCAAAGGGTTTGCTAAGTGAAATATTAAGGAATTTGCTAGAATGTGGTTCTCCGGCGTAAGATTGTATGGTGCATATAATCTTACGTCCCTCTCCAGTCAAAAGTAGGCCCTCACAGACGATGGAGACCTTGACGAGGTTGTGGGGCCTTTTTAAAACCAACATCTGCCTGCACCGAACTTCTAAATTTATTTCGAACAATAAATAATAATTTGTCGTTTTTCTTTCAGGTTTCCAAGGTGTCTAGAGACGTTGTAACCACATCATGAATTATGGATATTACAAGAATTGAAGACGACAAACTTATATTGAAAAGTGGAAGTATATGCTAACTTGGAAGTTAGGAGATGACATCAGAATTTCCTGAGAAGTGTCCTGAGCAAGGCAAATACGCTAATATCTACTCCAAATTTTTGAAAGAAAGAGAATATTAAAAATCAACCCAGAAACACAAATCAGAAGACACTCACTTATTCTAAACATTTAAAAGGTCCTCCAACATATTTATCTAGAAGTCACAGTACTCTTAACTGCATAGAATGAAATATTTTCAGTCTTAACTTTCGGAATGGAGAAAAATTTAACTTCAGGCATTCTCTTTAAATATAAAAAGAGTAGTCCGAAAGTGTGGCAATACATAAATTTAAAATAATAATAATAAAGAAACGCAATTGAGCAAATCTGACAGTATATGGGACATGCATCAAAGATTTCACCTGACCTACTTGTACTTATTGTAGAATAATGTAATTTTACAGTTATATTGGTACAAATCTCTCTAAGTTATGAGGAATAATTCATTTTTAACTCCCAATATCTTCTGTGTTACAGGCACCAAATTGAACGATAGTGTGAAGATGGGTCCAATTGAATCCCGAGCGGTGATCAAGTTTTTGAAATTGAGAGGCCGCACATCAAAGGAAACATTTGAGGAGATAAAAGAACCTTACGGAAAGAAAGCCCCATCATATGATGTGAATCACTGGCATCTTCAAGTTCGTCAGGTTTCCGTAGAAATGGCTCCCATTACAGGCGACCTCAGTCCATCATTAATGAAAACACCATTGGACAAGAGGAAGATACCATTGAGCAAAAGGAAGTTGCCATCCTGAAGGATAGCCGCTTAAACATTTGCCAACTAGCTGAAGATGACAAGATAGCTGTGGGGTATGTGGAAAAAATAATCCATGCGCATTTACAAATCTCTGTCTGCCCAATGAGTTCTCTGGCTACTGACACTTTTTCAAAATCACAAACGAGTCACTTTCACTCAAGAACTTTTGATTCTGTACTACGAAAACCAGGAGGACTTTTTTTTGACAGATTAAAAACTCAGGATGAAGCGTGGGACTATCATTATGACCCAGAGACTAAGACTTAGTCAAAGCAATGGAACCAACCGATTGTAGCTTACCAAAACTAACCGACAGGAAAGGTGATAAAAATGAATATTTTTAATTTTTAGCGAGTCTAAAGGGGGATGAAGAATTTCTTCATGTTATTGAAATGGGTCTATAATCACATGTCTTAGGTACTTGGAATTATAATAAAAACTTGAAATTCGGCAGGATTGTACGTTTTCGTTAGCATTACCGAAATAAACCAGTGAAAATAAAAATTTCAAACTTGATAGTGGCTTTATGGGGAAGTGAAAAATCTTTCCAATGTTATTTATATGGAACGTCTTCTACACTCCGAAATGTTTAATCACTTCCAGCAGAATAAGAATGATGAACCTTGGCATGATTGTAGCCTTCCGGAACTGACCTACAGGAAAATTCTCATAACTGAATATTTTTAATTTTAATGGATATAAAGGGAGATGAAGAATGGTACAAATCTCCCTAAGTTATTTAAATATTTAAATAGGCGTTTCTTTGGGATACAGAATCTTACCTTTTAGATAGTTGAAATAGGAAAAGAAGCTTGAAATTCGGTAGAATTGTGAGTTTAAGAGGTGCGAGGCCGTAGACCGAACAAAGGCGGAGGTCACTGTTGATGTAAAGGTTGATACGTAAAAGATGCGAGACCGTAAGCCGAGCAAACATTGGTGTCTGGGGGCGGAGCCCCCAGCTAGCCAAAGCCTAGTTTGTTAATATAAAATTCTAAAGTTGGATAATCATATTTCAATCCATTATGTTGAATAGACAATCCATCCTTAATTATTTTGAATGAAAATGAAATGAGATCTTTGAGTTTTACGTCCCATGCTTATGCCGGTTAGGCTAAAGGAGACGGTGATGATGAGTAATGAATGAAATTGTGGATGAAGAAAGTGGGAGGAAACGGGAGAACCCCGAGGAAACCCACACACACAGTGTTTGCCTACCACAAAGTTCACTTGGCGGGGGCTGGGTCGAACCCGGGACCCCAAGCACCAAAGGTGAACGCTCTACCACTGAGCCACCGCGGCCCCCTTAATTATTTTATCTATCATTTTTTCTGTCATACATTTAGTAGCTCGAGGACAAAGAAACATTTGATTAAAATACTTTTCTCAAACTTAGTTTTCATCTTCTCCATTTTCGAAATTTTATATTTATTTATTTCTAGTTCTTAAAAACAATCACAAATTTTTATTTAATATTTCCAATTTTATTTAGGAATCAATGTTTTGTCATTATTATAGAAAATCTACATTTCAGACTTTTATGGAACACATTACAACATAATTAAAATTCTTCAATCACTTTCTTATTCTTTGCAATATATGTAAAGTTCTTCTGGCAGTCTAAAATCGCATAACAAGTCCTATTATCAGCTATATATAAGTTCTGCAAAATCTACATTTTTTTTTTTTTTTTTTTACAATTGTTCTTACATTTACAGATACACTCTTTCTTCTACTAATATTAATCACATATATCGGTGTTTTTAATTACTTCAACTGAATCATAATGAATTTCCGTATTTCTATATGTTATTCCATTAAAGGTATATAATCTTCTTAATATAATTATTATTAACAATATCTAGATTTGTTTTCTATGGGAAAACCCGAACTCCGAATTTTTTCAAATAAATGATTTCACTTTACAATGATTGAATTTACTAGCATCATTATTCTTGATCGTGATTTTTTTCTCTTCGGAGAGTTATAATTACAAAATCAGACATGGAATTGTCTTGAGTTAAATTGCGTAGTTACATCAAACTCAAAGAATGAGCCTGTTATTACCGTTTGAGTAAATTAACCCATTTTAAATAAATACACAATTTTCGGTTCTTTTAATATTTCTAACTAACTTGCTCTCATTATTAGGCTCATATTCAAGCAGTTGCACTTGCACCTGTTCTAGTCCATTTATACAAAACATCACTGTTGCTACTAACTGTCATCATGTTACACTCAATCCTACTTTTCACATTATATCATTAAAAAGTCGGGTATCAGTCCTAAAGAAAACAACACTAAAATCCATTCTCAATATTAACTGATTATCTGTTTCGAAACCTGCTTATTTTAAATATGAAACTTCAGATTTAGAAATATTTAAGTTCCAATTACAGTTGAAGTTATTCCAGGCAATACAATTTTATCTACAAAAAGTTGTTCCCTTTATATCTGACCATTTTTGATGAGTTCTCATCTTAAGAGATACCGCACGGTCACCACTGATCATATTCTATTGGATCTCCAGCATTGTGGACTATCATACCGCATAGCAGGTTCCATTGCAGCAAACTCCGGCACAGGACAGGCATGGGAATTGTCCCACTCCTCCCTGCACACTTTAACATAGACCATCCAGAATACGAGAGCGGCGATGTTGGAGTCGTTGTTTAAACAGTCCGAATACGCAAAAAATCGATTGGACTGGCATCTGGGCTTTTCACAGGAATGTCTTCAAACGGAATGACACAAATTCCTAATTCCTCTGCCATTTCCTGATTAAAAAAAAAAAAAAATAAAATAAAAATAGTAATATTCTGATGGTATAACTCGAAGCCCTGTCCATTCCATACAATTATGGGATGTTTCTCCGATAGATAGGTCAAAATGGACTTTTGGAAGTATCTTGCATTACTTCATGTTTTTGGCCACCTCTTTATACGCCACTGCTGAATTTCTTCTAGCGCAACAGGATGAATTGTTGGATTGAACATAATATCACACTGTTATTGTTCAGAACCTTCATTATCATTGCTTCAAGACCATATTGATCTTGTAAGGTCTATCGAGTTGTCATGATGTGATCGTGATGTGATAATGAGCTTCCGTGCAGTTAAGACGTTTGCGAGGTTTGTAGAGGTAGCGAATGTATGATTTTCTGAGATTTCTTGAGTTCTCTTTTCTTCTTTTGGTAAAGTGGGTTTTCGTGGATTTCGGTATCTAAACATGGCACTAGTCTCCAAATCAATCTTGGTAATTAAGGGCCTCAGGCAGTGCCGTTCTGACGCGTCATTAGTGCCATACTAAAAAGTTCCACCATCATGTTTCCCGCAGTAGTCAGGCCTTTAGTATGACGCTAATCAAACGTCAAAACGACTTTGCATAAGGCGGTAAGTTTTAACAGTTTCTCCCGAAAATCGGATGGAAGTCGTACTGTTCAAGGATTCTGAACTATTTAGAAAAAACGGTGTTGTCAAATTTAAACTTCATGAAATCTATATATTTCCAATTGATCGTCTTATTCGAGATTCCTTTGACATCACTGACAAAAGATATTAATTCATAGTTTGCTGGTAAATATATTTTTCATACAGTGACATGGACGAAACAGAGGTCAATTATTACTGGTAATGCATTCGAATGCACTTTGATATTCATAAGCATTTTATTTTCCTCAGTTTTTAAATTCGTAACTTCTCTTCGTTCATTAGATGTTATTCTGCCGGAAGGTATGTCATGTGTTTGAGAAAAAACTTTTGGCATGTCAGATGGTAATTCATTGGCTTGTTGGCTGTCTATAGCTTGATGTCCATTGTCCTGTAATCTATGATCCGCGGGATTTGGTATTCCGGGGCGAGGTTACACGTTTCCCCAACCAGAATTTTGCTAGCATTGTCTGGATCCGTGACCAGTCTTATAACAAATGACAGATGCTGATATTTTTTGGTTTCTTATAATTTCTATTGCTCTCGTTATTGTTGTTTCTCCCCTTCTTGTGATAACTTCTTCCTTTATATCTGTCCCTCTTTTGGTTATTGCTCCGTACACCGCTATTGTCTTGACTGAAGAGTTGTCATTGCGTTTTGAGCCACAAGCAACGATAACTCGGCCATTTGATTGGCAATTTTGGTTACGTCTGTTGAAGTGCTGATTTGTTGAGAGGGTAGTTTTTGACTTGTGTTAGGATTGGGGGATTTGATGTTTTAGAGCCTCTGGTTGCTTGTAGGGGGCAAGTAGTGGGTGGTTTTTGAGAAATACTCGGTAGAGGTAGTGCCGACGGTAAAAGATCTACAAATTGTAATTATACATTTGATATAGGTTGAGGATTTTGCAAATTATTATGTGCGTATGTGCATGGATAAAGAAGAGTTAAGGGTGGTAGAATTGTGAATGTCATTCGTAGGTACGGATAGTGTACTTGGAGGTTGGCCTATTAAAGGATAAATTGCTTGTCATAATTCTACGTAGTCCATCTTCATTAAAACCTGAGCTGCTTTGAGAGAGTTTGAGCCGTTTCGAAAGTATCTAGACCATTTTTTTTTTCTCTTCATTCCCAGTAAGAAAAAATGTATCTTCTGTGGTCTGCGGCATAAATTATGTATAGTTCCAAGTTTATGAAGAAAATGTAAGTCTGAAGTTTCATTTTCCCTTGAATGTGAGATTTGTAACTCCGCCTTGTATGGTTGTAATTTTGGTCGACTTAAGGATATTAACTTTTCCTTTAGTTGCTCATAGTTAAGTGTATCTAATAGGTTATTTTTAATTGGATTACTACATCCTGCAGATACATAGAAAGTATTTCCTTTTTGTTTCTAGAGTCCATGTTTAGAAAAGTGCCAAATGGCCAAAAAGCATAAAAAAGATGTTCCGGGTCTTCTGTAATCCTGCCAGAGTATTTTATTAACTGTGGTAAATTAAAAGATAAATTAGGAAATCCCTTAAGTTTGATATCAAATAACAGGCATATACGGTTCAGATCCAACACAGAAAACTAATGTTTTATATATAAAACTGTCTTATATACCATTGAAGTTAAAAGGGAAGATAAACGTACATAAAGTTTGCCTATAGCAACAAGGAATTACTGTATTCCTTTCATTTTAATTTGATCATATCTAAAGAGATTTATTACCTACTGGAAAAATATCCCAATATTAGGAAAATTGTATACAACAGTTATTGTGAAAATTCCCCCGCTGGATTTCTCTCAGTTAGCAGTATTTACTAACGCTTTCCTGTCAATATAAAAACAATATTTGAGAAACCATCTTCTTCCGTACTTCACCCTCTCTGTTACGGTCAACCATTCATATACTGTTTCAAATTCTTTTTCTCTCTCTCTCCCTACATCATCAGCAACTCTCAGCAACAGGTTGCATTTAAAACCAATCTTTCCACTCCGCTTCTAAGCAGCAAAGATAAGAATGCAGTGAAAATATAGCTCTTGTGTTTGTAAAATACAGACCCAAAACAAGATAGTCAATGTTCTGCATTTGCAATACAAAAAAACAACGTTGCAAACATTATAAGTAAAAATAAAACTGTCAGTATTAATATCACCATAATTGTAAAAGAAATAATCAGTGAAATAAAACACGTACTAAAAGAAAATATTTTATTTTATTTAAAATTCAATATACCTGAGTTGTTTCTTTCCTTCACTTTACAATATTTTCTTTCTTAATTTGAACGGTTCCATATCTTTGACTTTATTAAGTGCTATGGATAATGTTCCAATCACCATGTAACGGCTGTTCATATCTCTGCTCCACGAACTTAGTCCGTACGTTTTCTTTTTCTACCGTTTTTTTTCTTTCTCTCACTGTTATCCGAAGTCTATACTGTTCTACGTCGCTATCCATTTTCTCCATCTTTTTTGTCTTCCTTGCAGCCTCCTTAGCTTTTTCCCCTTCTTTTCGCCCTCTTCAACTGCTGTAAGGAGTTCAAGTAATCTTTGGGACCAGCAGTTATCATTATAAGAGGCTGACGGCGATTCATCATCTTCAATCGTTCTGAAATAAAAAGAAAAAAATGTCTTCCATTCTATTTTAATATTGCTAGAACAGTTTTAATTATAGCATTTTACATATTAGGAATATTGTTAGTAATCTGCATAGTGGCTTACTACTAGCACGCTCATATTTGATGCACAGTAACCATTGTTGAAGCACTTCACAACAAACAGATATTACAAAATAAACAGTGAACTCTGACGCAAAAAGAAGAAGCTTAAATCAACATTTATTCCACCGATTTATACGCATGAATCTATATATATATATATATATATATATATATATATATAATAAAAATGACTATGTTTGTGACTCAATGACTCTTGAACCACCCGACCCATCTCGATCAAATTTTCAACATATATGAGGTTGAGGCCTGAGATAGCTTTTATCATTTCACTTTGACGGTGCATCTTAGGGGAGAGGGAGGTGTAGATTTAAAAATGATCGAAAATGACATATATCAGTGTTGAATCTATAGTTTTTGGGATCGCTGAAATGAAGTAGGGACACTTCCGATGTCGTTTAAACCCAAATTCTGCCCTTTATGTACAAAATGAACCGGAGGGTTCTCCCCGTGCGAGGAACGGGTATTCTGCTAGTATCTTATATGTCCGACGTAACGTAGTAAAACTAATACTTTCAAACTATAGTGGTAAATGCCTGAAGGTAGTAAAATATCTCATGTGAATGTATACCCAGTATTTTCCTTTTCTAGTGAAAATAATAACAACAGCTAGAGCTTGTGTCTTTACTGCTAGGGCTGTGTCTGATTAAGTTCCCAGTGAGGCTGTTATACGTACATAATATCTATTATTAAAAATATCTTAAAATAGGTACACATCTTATCTGGCCCCAGTGCTAAAGGAACGCTGAACACAAAGCAACAAACTAAGCAATATACACATTGGCTTCAACGTAGGTTTAGTGGTTAGCTAGCACTTTTAGTGTGTAGGTTTTTGGTTTGATTCCCCTGTACAGGTCAGCGGATTATAAAAACCATAATGTTGGGAAGTGATCCAACTGGCCAAAGTATACAACTAAATTTTGCATAAATCAAATCTTAGTGTTTACTTTGTAATATCTGATTAGCCTAGGAGTTTCAACTTCAGTTTTCATGTCACAAATTATTATGGTTACACTGAAGAGTGTGTGTTTATTAATGTATTAAAAGTATTGCGTAAATGTTCACGAAACTAAAAATATAATCATGAAATGTTAACAAATACATATCATTGTTCAACAAACTAGATATCAGTTCTCAGCACAATATCATGTAACAAACAGATTAGTAATGTGAATCATTCACTTGTTTAAAAAAAATAAATCCTGTTAGAATACTGTATGCCTCTTAAATTAGTCGATAATACAGTATTGAAATACACGGTATTTTTTTGAAACATCTACAAAAGGTACGCTCATATACTATTGTGTGATTTACTAATAGTTCAAATTCCGTGATGGTACGCGTGCATATAATCGCGGTATTAAAAAGGAGGCGCTAAAGTTTAATGCACGAACAATCCTAACCGTTGGACTATTGACTAGCGCTTACACCTTTGGTGCGAGCGATCTTGTATTCGATTCCCGGTAGGACTTCATAAAACTATGAATTAAATAATCAGGATCTTGAAGAAAGTATTCGACTCCCACCGAACTACCTAGTATATTAATGTCTAACACCTACATCTATGAAAAAAAAAAAAAAAAAGATTTAATCATGTCTTCATTGTTAAAAAATGTAATTATTTTGTTCTGAATATTTTCTGTTAGTTTCAGAGACATATGAGTTTCCAGTTCTAATTAATCTATACAATATACACACTTGCCAATAGCCTACGGGCTAACGCGGGTTCGAATCCTGTTAAGGGTACTTGACTCAGATACAAACCGAAGTAGCAGCAATGGTTCTAATCCGAACTTAAATTAAGGTCTATGTGCTGAAGAAATAAACTAATTCTCTAAATGTGCAACGCTTATCCTTTGAATGTTTCAGCAATCAATCCGTGGACTTCAAAAATTTTAATGTTACTATTGCTAATTAAAATGGGTGCGCAACATTTCCGTAATTTTAAATTAAGTATACAGGGTGTTTCAAAAGTCCCTTACCACCCCTTTTAAAATCCGTACGGATGTATTTATATTGAACTTGATGCAGGAAATATACAATAGTGCTACGGACGCACCTTTTGGATGATGGTTCGCTGACGGTCGCCATGTTGAATTTCAATTTTTTATTTCAAACGATATGTGGGTCATATGATACATGACCTTAGGCTAGAATTTGATCAGGATGTCAAATCTGAGATCAGATTTCATGTATCTTTATTTGGTGAGAAGTTATTCCTCTTTATTTAGTGATTATTCCTCTTTTTGCAGGTAGTGAACCATGCCAATAACAACTGAGGAACGCACCCAGATCGTCAAATTGCGGGGTGGGAAAAGTGCCCGTACAATAGCAGCCGATTTTAGCGTCATCCACAACGCCACCCTGTGTCACATGTCGCAGTGGCACAGTTATTCACCCAATTTGAGGAGACAGGTACCGTCGCGGACAGACCGCGTAGTGGACGACCGTGGACAGCAACGGACGACGCAACAGCTGCGGCAGTGCTGGCCTCCTTCTCGATGTCACCATAGCGGAGCATACGTCGTCCCTCCATGCAATGTGAGGTAAGTCCCAGTTCAGTATACAGAGTGCTACAGAGGCACAAGAGGCATCCGCATGACTGCCTGTGTGCTGTGCGAGGCATCCCAGCTACCCTGCTCCGTGTTCATAGCAATTGGGAGTGGCGTCTGCACACATGCAATACCCAGCACGGAGCACATGTGGAGCACACTGTGTAACAGGTACATATCAATTGTCGTTGTCCATAACTTCTCACCAAATAAAGATACATGAAATCTGATTTCAGATTTGACATCCTGAGCAAATTTTAGCCTAAGGTTATAAAAAATTGAATTCAACATGGCGGCATTCGGGATGGCGGCCGTCGGCGAACCATCATCCAAAGGTTTGTCCCTAGACCTATTGTATATTTCGTACATCAAGTTCAATATAAATACATGGATATGGATTTTAAAAGGGGTGGTAAGGGACTTTTGAAACACTCTGTATATATACAACCCATTCCATCGCACCCAGAGTATGATTAAAGAAACCAATTCGTAGTAATCTAGTAAATCACACATCTTCATATATGACATATTTTAATGAAAAAAATAAAAATAAAAAATGTGTACCTTCGATTAATGCAGAGAGAACATTTATTAGGTCCAGTCCACAGGATTCTTGGTTCTCTACCCTTGATTGCTGTAAACAAAAATAAAGAAATCATTGTTATATAAAAAATATAAAATTCTAATACTACGAAGCGAAAGCATACTGCAATAATCAACTCATCACGCAAATCGTTAAGTTTTAAGATCCCAATATAATATTACAGTTTGGTAAAAATTTGTGGTATTAAATTCAAATTTAATTTTGTTGTTATTAACGAAATACTCTTCTATGCAATTTAATTAATTTGATATTAATGCCAAAGTATGAAATTAAATATTCCAAAAATATGAATAAACTGCTAACCCAATTGAAATTACTCATTTTAAATTTAATTTTGTTGCATACCAACATAATGTTGTATCAACAGTAATATTACATTTTTTTAGGTGATTACATCAAACAAATAATTATAAGTAAATACTTCTCAAAGTTTATTATCAGAAAAAGTATCAAATCTTTAAAAATTATCAAATCTTTAAAAATTATCAAATCTTTAAGTTTTAGGTTCCACAGTTATGCCGGTTAGGCTAAATGAGATGGTGAAGATGAAAAATGAATGAAATGGTGGAATGAAGAAAGTGGGAAGAAACGGGAGAAGCCCGAGAAAACCCATGCACACAGTGTTTGTCCACGACAAAGCTCAGACCCCATGCAAGTGAATGCTCTACCACTGAGCCGTCGCGGCCACAAATTTTATTATCAAAGTGGGTATTTACAAAAACCGGGGATCATAACACAGGTGCGTAATACAAACAGTAATAACGAAGAAATCATAGCTGAAATTAACTGATACAGTGAACATGTCGATTCTCTTTTTTTATATCACATTTCATTATGATATTTTTTAATCTAAGATTTCATTCTGGACACGTCTCCTCTACTTCAGCAACAGTATTTTCTTTTTATACCAATTTCACAAAATCTAAATGTACTTCATCATTAGTTCTAAATAAATGAACTCAAAATTCTTCTTCCTATGGGCCCCGAGGAAAGAATACAGAACATGTCTATTAATTACAAGTATTTGGACTTAAAAAAAATCGTTCAGACTACTTGTCCAGATTAGAACGGCACAGTGTATCTGTCTACACATGCAAGGTGACCATTTGTTTAGCCGTACATACGTCTATTTGTCTCTGCATTGGTAACTATTTAAAGTTGGTAACAAAGTTCACCCTACTCTGAAGACGAGACAAGAAAACATACAAAGAATAGAAGGTAAAAATTAATTTTTTAAAAATATATTATCAACACTTATGCAATACGGTTCTGATGTGCGGTGTCACAGTTCAATCCACGCTTATGTGACATCGTACACATGTATTTTCTCCCCCCACCCCTCCCTATAAATCTGCGCTAAAGCTACCACTTCTGCTGTGGAGATTTCTGGTTCGATAACGGTGCATTTTCTGGTAGACAAGATTGAGAACTTGAATATCTGCGTGGGGCTGCGGTGGCTCAGTGATAGAGCGTTCACCTCTGGTGTTTGGGGTCCCGGGTTCGATCCCAGCCTCCGCCAAATTAACTTTGTGGTGGACAAACACCGTGTGCGTAGGTTTTCTCGGGGTTCTCCCGTTTCCTCCCACTTTCTTCATTCCACCATTTCATTCATTATTCATCATCACCGTCTCCTTTAGCCTCATCGGCATAGCCGTGGGACGTAAAACTCAAAGATTTCATTTCATTTTCATTTTTGAATATCTGCTACAAAATGTATAACTTTTAGAATAAAAACTTATAGGAGATCATGGATAGTAGATAATTGTGCAGTTAATATAAATGGAGAAGGTATTGCTAACTTGGAAGTAAATAAAGAGTTTGGATATCTTGGTTGCTAATACACATTACAGAAAGAAGTAGTTACAAGGTGATGGAAAAATACTTTTAAAACCTAGACAGAGAATTATGTTGTTACAAGCGTATTTAATTCCTAATTTTTATATATATACGGATAGGAAGCTTCGCCACAAAGGGATTTCTTCATTCTGTGGATGAACTAATACCAACACATTTGAAACAGTGGTTACACCTGTATGGGTCAACTACTGGTACATACCACCAGTAATGTAATTACTGGTGCAAGTTACATATATGCAACTCGCTAGTCGCTATTCATCCGTTCAATATTCTTGTTTCTCTTTCACACCATATACTTCCTCATAGCTAAATGGTGAGCGTACGTGTCTTTGGCGTGGGAGGTTCACGTTCGATTCCCAGGGGGAGTTTGTGTGCTTCGGATCCCACTTTAAACTGCATGTCATTTTATATAACCTCACTGCTGAAAGGGACATCTTAATCAATCAATCTTTTTCTCTACCACGACCATCACCTATCTTCTATTCTTTAACACTTCTTTCTTTTTCTAAAAGTTTCTTTTGACACAATTTCTGTGCATTTATTACTCAAATATTACGTATTATTTATTTATTGCCTTCTTTTTTCTACAGCAGCAAGGTTAGGGTCATAAGGCCCTCTCTTACACCTAACTTATTAACAAAAAGTTGAAAACTATTTGATACAAAACAAAACAAAACAAAAAAAAAAAAAAAACCGCTACATTGGTTCACACTACACACAAATATACATAAACACACACACGCACTCCCACACACACATACACACATGTTTACTAAGAACACAATATGTTTACTAAGGATAACTAATATAATGCAAAACTATATAAATATGTCAGTTATAAAGAACCTTACGAAAGTTTTGTGTTATGTTTATCAGAGAATGGCTGTGTTAAGTGGACAGGTTCTGCTTTAACAAGTTTTTTTGTTTCTAGGGCAAATTTTGATTTTAAGTTCCTCACATTGGGGTGTAAACTGTTCCAGAGACGGATGATTTGCCCGAATGTAGTCCCGAATGTAAAATAGTAGGCCCGAATGATTTGCCATATGTCCCTGTGTGATATAGATTTAATCCAGGAAGATGAAGCATTTTCGCAAGAAATGCGCAGCTGGCGTCCTTTAAGGAAGGAGGAAATCCACTGGATTGTAATTGGTGGAAAGTTGTAAGAATGCATTTTAGCCAATAGGGTATTAATATGCAGGGAATCGAAGGCGCGACTTGCGTCAATTAATGTTAATGCAGTAGCTTTTCCTTTATCCATTGCGTGCTTAATATCGTCTGTGATCTTCAGAAACACAATCATTATCACAACAACTTTTACTTAATGTATGAGCATCTCGATAAACTATAAACATTACATCAACTTGATTTACGCACCCATTTTGAGCCTGTAACTTCGAATCAGTCTTGTAACGAGATAAGGGTAATTCTCTATCCAACTGTAGGTAGTCTCCGTGTGCTTCCCGTAGTTCACGGTCGAAAAATTCCATTTCTCTTCCTGCCGTCCTGTCCTCTAAACGCCTAAAAAATAAAGAAATTTTTATTATTCATGAGTATCACAATGTATTTGATTCTTATGTGCATATATCTACAGGGATCAAGATAATTATTAGGTTGGTACAAATGAAATGTTCGCTTTGATGTCTGCTGGGAAACTCACCTCACCAACATAACACAGGGATCACGTATCTAATCTCACAAATTTTGTACGCGTTCAGCAAGCAGGCTGGGGTACGCACATAGTCAAGAGGCGCTGTTGTGTTGTTGAACAGGATCATATGAAAATGCACCATGAACACACAATTGCGCGTGGTTGTTCTTTGCAAATTCAAATTGGGACATTCTGCACACAAGCCGCAAAAATTAATAACAGTGCATTTAGACTAGGAATGGCAACTAAATGCATCATTTGCAGCTGGTTTGTCAAATTTCATTCCGGTGATACAGCGCTGCAAAATGAGCCCCGTGAGCAACGACCAACATCATATTCGGATAAGTTCAAAGGAACATCATGGAAGCAGACCCTCGGAAAAGTGTACGTGTCAATGCAGATGAGTTAGGCGTACACCATAGCACTATTGTTCGGTAAGGTGAAAAAGTTGAGGTTACGGGTACCATTTGACTTTGCACCGGCCAACAAGAATCGGTATCTCGAGATGTGCAGTTCTCTTAAGCAAGGAATAACCGAAAAATTTCCTGCATCCGATTGTCACTTTTAATGAGAAATGGATTTCCTAAAACAATCATAAACGGCCAGGACAGTGGATGGATTTTGATCAAAGTGCAGGACGAAAATGAAATGAAATCTTTAAGTTTTAGGTCCCATGGTTATGCCGATTAGGCTAAAGGAGACGGTGATGATGAGTGATGAATGAAAATGATGGAATGAAGAAAGTGGGAGGAAACAGATAACCCCGAGAAAACCCCGCACACGGTGTTTGTCCATCACAATGTTCACTTGGCGGGGGCTCGGATCGAACTCGGGACCCAAAGCACCAGAGGTGAACGCTCTACCACTGAGCCACCGCGACCCCTAAAATGCAGGACGATGCTCTAAAACCTTTAAATGATGTTGATAATATGATCTATGGTGGGGTTGACCTCTTATGTCTTTCTTTATTGAGGCGAAACCATCACTTGGATCGTTACAATGGGATTGATCCACCATGTCTTTCTACGTCGAGGTAAAACCATCACTATATATCATTACAGTGCTCAACTCCATGAAATCCATCGCAATCTTACCAGGAACAAGCCACAAAAGTTCATGGTATCCCCAAGTTGCACGACAATACACGTCGTCACTCAAATGACGTTGCAAACTTTCCATGAGTTTCAGTATGGAACACTTCTTCATCCACTGTATTCACCTGACGTCTCTCCCACTGACTGCCATCTCTTCCGGCATTTCGAGGTAACTCTTGGGAGGGAAGACCTTGCTTGGTAATCAGGTAATGCAACGTGCAGCTGAGAACTTCTTTGCATCGCAGATCCCAGATTTCTTTCGGTACGGAATCCATGCGTTGGCTGAGCGATACCAAAAGCTAGTGGTTGCAGACAGCGACTATCTGATTAACTAAGTATTACAGTTTTAATCTTTTTGGCTTTTGGAAATGACGCACCTGGGGCGAAGATTTCATTCGCTCTAACGTAATATAAAAATAAATCAGTCGTTTTTGGAACGTGAAGCTGAAATTTATTACTCTAATAATTATTTCATGTTCATCTCGTATCTTTCTTCCTGCCTTCAAGCCCTTTCAAAGAATAATAATGTGACATGTACAACCATTACATTCAAAAGCAGAAACATTTATGAAAGTTACGTTACGTTATTTTAAATTGGGTAAGTTACTCAATAAATTTACAATAACTAGCAGAAAACACTGTAACACAAGTGTTTTACGTTCTTTCGATGAATATTCTCCTTGAATAAAACTATATTATTCTATTTCAGCGCCTTCTTATTACGTATGCGTCTTTCACGTAGACGGCCAGTGTTCGATTCCCGGCGAAAGCTCACGTGGCTTCGATCCTACGTTAAGCTGTAGGTCTACGCCTCATATAACATCGCTCTGAAAGAGACGCTAAACTCAAATCTAATTTATCATTCGGATTTAAATTGAAAAATAAGCTTAAAGTACACTGGAAAAGACGTAACGAAATTTTTTAAGTTTTACGTTCCGCGGTTATGCGGCTAGGCTAAAGGAGACGGTGATGATGAGAGATGAATGCAGTGGTGGAATGGAGAAAGTGGGAGGAAACAGAAGAACTCCGAGAAAACCCATGCACACGGTGTTTGTCTACCACAAAGTTCCCTTGACGTGAGCTGGGATCGAACCAGGGACCCCATGCACCAGAGGTGAACGCTCTACCACTGAGCCACCGCGGACCCCTAAAAGTCAACTGACACACACAGAAACACATATATGACAAGTTTATTGCGTGAACTGATAAATGTAATTCTTTTAGTATAACAAAGTCTTTTTAAAATTAGTTCATGAACTATTCACCTTAAAAAAAAAAAAAAAAAAAAAAAAAAAAAAAAAAAAAAACTGTACTTACAGAACACGTTTTAAAAAAGAATACATGAAGGCTCCCCCGCTGGTCTAGTAGCTAATGTGTACACCTTTCGTGCACGGGATTTCGGGTTCGATTCTCGGTGAAAGAGCCTTGGAACATGAACCCAGTACGGTGATTCGGATTCTACTTCAAAATGTAGGTCCACATCTCATCTAGTCTCGGTGCTGAAAGGGTCATTAAACTCCAATTCAACCAAACAACCAAAGAAAGGCTAGGTATAAACAATTTTTGAGACAATTCTATGAATGATCCTGGCAATTTGTATCATTTTATGCAATCCAATTTCATTTTATCTTTTTTCTCTCTTTCTTCATACCAGTTATTTCATACATATTGGTAGAGATTTGACCATGCTCGGTATAAGTAAGTGCTCGAGCAGGTAAATTTGTGGTGGACAACATCGTGTCCGTGGCTTTTCTCGAGATACTACCGTTGCCTCCCACTTTCTCATTCCACTAATTCTTCCATTATCATTCACTTGCTTTAATCATTATCTCCCTTAGCCTAATGAACATAAACATGGGATGTTAAACTGAAAGATTTCATTTTACTTTCATTTCACAAGCGAATGCTACCTCTGAGTATCATGGGCGAAGTGGATCCCTGAGTTGTTAATTCCACAGTGAGATGTGTGGCAGTGGGAATGTGTAACGATGGAGTGGAGCGACTACGAGAAACGTGTTGTAGTCATAGCGCTACACAAAGTTGAATGTCGCCACTACGGGTCTTCGCAAAACCCTGAAAATCAGTGAACGACTTGTCTACTGCATTATCCAGCGTTATAATGAAACGGGAAGTGCTAATGACTAGGGACAGACTGCGGACAGTGATGACAACAGTCAGTCAAAGCCGTAGCTGCAAGCATTAGGCGAAATTTCGTCCGGACTCGATCAGCGATGTCTCGAAAGATGTCCACTTCGACACCAATCATGTCACGAATGCTCAATGAGGACTTGGAATTCAGAGCCGACAAACCAAATACAAGACACTTCCTAACTGATGCGTTATGCCAGCTGAGAGTTATGAAAGGCGAATATTTCCTCAAGAGTTACGCAAGAAATTGTCACTGAACAATTTGAGCAGTTATTTAATGCAAAAAATGACCATGTGTACGCATCATCATCGATGCAAGCTGCTGAACATGTTTCCAGGGTGCAAAGATCGCATCATCCAGCATCAGTCATGGTGGGGTGGGGTGTGAGCTTCAATGAAATAACACGGCTCCATTTTTCTGAACAAGAGGCAAAGGCATCCACTACCGTGTACCCAACCACATGTTGAAGCCCATTATGAAACCACTGAATACCACTGCATTCTCCAATCAACAGTGGACTTTCCAACAGGATTCTGCTCCCGTGCACAAGGTACATGAGTGACTACGGGCCAACGTCCCAGACTTCATCTCCACATCAAGCTGGCCCTCTAGCAGTCCGGATCTGAACCTGCTCGACTACAAACTGTTGTCAGTGCTTCAACCAATGGTCTGAAGAAGAGACACCCTAATGTGAACTCCTTGAACTACGCCCTGGTCAAGAAAGTCCACCACTTTCCCATCGACTGTAATTCCATTGACAAGAGCCAGCCAAACTCCGAGCCTGCATTTAGGCTCAAGATGGACATTTTGAAAACTGATTAGTGCTCTTCATGCTCCAAACTTCCATGTATCATCTTCCAAAAGGATATCAATATATCGTCAACACTGTGACTGTGTTTGGTATTTATTTCTTAATGTCACGAAGAAACAAACAAGTTAAACTTTGACGTCTAAAATTATTTCCTTATAACATTATAGCAAACTAGAAGCATGGTTTATAAAAGTTTTGTCAGAAACGAAATCTGTCAGTTTTACGTCCCACAATTATGCCGGCTAGGCTAAAGGAGACACGAAATAAATGCAATGGTGAAATGAATAAAGTAGGAGGAAACGGGAGAACGCCGAGAAAATCCACGGTAGCGGTGTTTGTCTACCATAAAGTCCACTTGGCGCGAGCTCGGATCGAACCAGGGACCCCGCGCACCAGAGGTGAATGTTCTACCACTAAACCATCGTGGCCCTGTAAACGTTTTGTGCATATTAAAGCATACTGTATCTACTAGAGAACTGAGAACATTTCTATAAGTAAAGAACTTTCAAAGCTATAGTTTTCATTGGAAAGAAACTACTTTTGCGTGACTCGTCACAATATAGAAAATGTACCTTCAACTAAGTTTATACATGTATCTATCAAATATTCTGTAAAATAAAGATACAATCTACTTACCTTTCAATAATGCTTCTCTCGAGACTATTTGGACCAAGTTTTTTAACGACACATGTTTCACCATTCATTTTGAATGTAAGATATATTTCATTTTCATTACTTTCCAGTTCGTTTACTATTTCTTCAGCGAATACATTCCCTAGCAATACGAAGTCTCCTACCTAAAAAATAAATAATTACTTATAGAACGTAAGAAACACATATATATAATTACTAATACTGTATACGTAATGTCATTTCAACCTCGATATTTCGGACACTTCAGTCGAGTCACCCTCGTCAGGATCAAACACAGGTCTAAGTCACATTTTGACGGAAATTTTTCACATGCTTAGTTGCAATAACAATGTGCAAATTACAGAAATTATATGACAAATTATATCAATATGAAGTAGTATTTAAAGACCCCCATTTAACATGGACACATCATTCTCTTTATTGAAATATACAAAATTATCTACTTTGTATTGATACAATTTGTTATATAATTTCAATATTTTCTACCATGCTGTTGCAACTAGAACTATGAAGAACTTAGGGCAAAATATGAGATAAGCTGGTGTTTGGCTCTGACTGGGGAGACTCAATTGAAGTATCCAAAATATCGAGGCTGAAATGACATTGGCTTACACAGGAATACTAAGAATGTTAGTCTTTTTCTATCTAAAGATAAATCAGTAACGTACTATGATCATCTATATATTAAAATGCTAAATTATATGTTTGTGATCAAGAAAAGTTTATGTTTGTGCCCAATTTTTTTCGACAATGAGATCTCGGGAAACCACAAGCTCTAGAAACGTGCTGTTTTCACTGGTCTGTTTCAAATTTTGTGTAGACCTGCCAGTTGTCATTGAAATTTTCAAAAATCGTGCCGTTATTTTTCTATTCAACATTTTAGGGGCCGTTTTGAGCCCATAAGATTAATATTGTAGCTAGGGCGAAGATAAGGTTAATATCGTAATTAGGCAACCAGTAGAAGAGTTACGTACAGCGGGTTGACGGACATTGCAGGCGCTTGCTTAAATCTGAATGGTAAAACCTACTTCAAAGGCCTCAAGAGCAACAATGAGGAGTACATTGATGGATATGGACTTATAAGAAAAAAATATTTTCATTCGATATCATGCCACTTCTACCAATCGGGCACAAACTCACTCCAACATATATATATTGTCACCCATAGGGAATTTTAGGTGATTATTTTAAGTTTATTGTTTAAATTATATCAAAATTGTATTGTATTAAAATTCAAACTTTACATCTGTTAACTTGATGAAACATGAAGAAATTGTGTAGACAGAAAAACATTTCAAAAACTCATTACGCGATGGTTTGTTTACATTTATGTAATAATTGGATAACATAAACGAGACAAGATTCTGCAAAATTAAGTAACTGATGTATTGAGAAAAGAAATGTAAACTTTAATTAAGAAAATTCGTTGTAAGAAGAGATTGTAACATCTTGTAAACACAGACACAATTTCGGGTATGGCATAACAGTCAGATTTGCAGACACAGGCTGTCCGAGGATTTCGGTCATCGCGTGACAATGAAGAAATTGAAGTTTCTTCAAACAGATGGGACAACAGAGAGATTTCCAGACATGAGGCTGCAGATTCCACCGTCTGGAACACGAAATAAAAACCTTGTGAAGGATGGAACCAGATCAGTTGAGATTGGTGGATCAGTGGAGATTAGTCGACCAGTCGAAATTAGTCTTAGTTGAGAAACAGCTCATTGTACCTAAGTCTTGAGGTCAATGAGTAGATCGAAAAAGAAGCTACAGTAACTTACCACATAGACAGCACAGTTATGGCCTGTCTCTTCTTCTCACTTCAGTAATTAAAACCAAAGAGAATTATAACGTTTAGATTGTCAACTACAATCTACGGAGAACTCATCATTGAATCTGTGGGCACGTGACTTCCAGGATAGATCCAGAAGGTGGAACGTCCCAGTCATAGTCATCCAGGAGCACAGAACATCAACAGATATGTGTTCCCAGTCTGTATTGTTGCCTGTGATTAAATCATCAGATATGCCGGTCCGCGTATGACATACTTATTAGTCTATACAAACGCTACACTACACCTGATTTAAAGAATGGAAATACACGAATATCCTAGTGAAATTGGAGTTATTGATTTAACAGTTTAACCTCTCGCAAAACAAGATTACAATTAGATGTAAATTCCCATCCATTTCAGATAATGGATGGAAGGTACTTTCTTGCGTCATAAAGCTTCCATCCCCATAACTAAGGCACGACGCAGGGAAGTTCTCAATATTAAATACTATGTTTGTATGTTTGTCTACTATAACAATTCACTTTCTTTGTGAGTCGTCCTGTCCTGTCCATTTGTGTGCGTAAGGAGACATGCACAGTGGGAAAAAGATTCATGATTATAACAGGACGATGCGCTGAGTAGATAGTGCAGGTTCAGCTAGTTTAATTATAATAATGTACTTACTGAACGAGCATGGGTGAGATCGGAAGTTCATTCATTTTATACATTACTAGCTGAAACACCCATTCTTCGCATGGGAGCTGTATTTGGAAGTCAACGTCTGTGGAAGTATCACCATTCATCTCAGCGACCGCGAAAACTATGGATTCCGACACTAATATCGGCCATTTTCTACTAGTTTTACATGTCCCGGTAAACGCTCCCCAGAGAACCCCCTGGTTCGAAATTAATTTAAAAAAAAAACGCTTTGTCTTGGTCTGGGACCAGGACCAAGGTACCCGTGGCCCAAATTTGGTAACGATCGGTTCACTTGTTTGGTTTCCAGGCCGTACACAGACACAAAAAACAAATAAACTCTTTATTTTACTTATATTCCATTACAACAATCAAATATGTTTCAACGTAATGAAACCTTAGTGCTATATAAGGAGAAACTTTTGGATTATGCCATTACAGTATGGAAAATGAAATGATTTTTTTGAATTTGATTTTAACGTCCCACGTTTTTTGGGCTTTAGGCTAAAAGAGATAAAGAATTAATGACAATGAATGATTGTGATTTTTTTCTTGGTGCTCTCCCACTGGGAATCGAATCCGGCACCACGTGCACCAAAGACACACTCGCCGCCATTCGCTAGACCAGTATGGAAAGCTCACAACACTGAAAATGCTAGACAAGTTTTATGAAGATTTCCTCAGTTATACAACATGATCTACTTATAATAAATAGTGATTGTAATACTAAATAGTGATTATAATAGTGATAGTAATTAATTTTAAACATATTAATATTAATATACATACAATTATATACAAGAGTAAATGAGAAAAATGAACTAAATGTGAAAAACACAAACTCAAAATACAAATGAGGCCTGAAATACCAATTTATTTTATGATTCACTAATAATAGTAATGGACACATATAGAAGTTAAATAGTTAGACGACAATAATTGAACATTTACTAAATAAAAGTATAATATATCCCGTCACAGAAGCACCAACAATAACAAATAATAATAAACACAAGTTATACAGCAAATAACAATTTTCGTACAAGTGGTCACAAGGACTAAGGCCAATTTTAAAAGCTTTTCCTTTCAGGGAAAAGAATGAAATATGAAATGAAATTATATCTTTTAGTTTAACATCCCATGATTATGCCCGTTAGGCTAAGGGAGACGATGATTAAATCAAGTGAATGATGATAGAAATATTGGTGGAATGACTAAGTGGGAGGAAACGGGAGTATTCCAAGAAAGCCCACGAACACGATGTTGTCCACCACAAACTTACTTGGCCAGGGATAAAACCAAGGATTCCACGTACCACAGATAAGCGCTCTACCACTGAGCTAGCCTGTCCCCGAAAGAAACGTGCACCAATAGAAAAGTTTTTCCTTGTAGGAAAAGTGATGAAACAGATAAGATTATGCTAATGGAAGAAAACATTATAAACATTGCTACTGTTTATTTCAAATGCACTAAGTAAGAGTGGACACACAACAAAAATGGAATAGAAGAAAAATCTGATCGTTGGACTGGCAGAAACTCGAACAACTTCCTTCCACCTGTCATGCGGTGCCCTACAAATTAAGCTAGCATCAGTTTTCTTCCCGTTTAGTCGTAATATTCCTAAAACAGTACTGATGAGATCAGGAATGGAACCAGGCGGACTTCTGGAAGGGGGGGGGGGGGTTGAATTACTGCCACTTAGAGCTACTTTTAAGAGTTCCAAACTCTGGGATGGGTTCCGTTTATATATAAAATAAGAAAAAGTTTCCTCTTCTGGGGGAGGAGGCGATCTCACACACCCCCCCCCCTGGATCTGACTCTGGACGAGATCTTCTAACAGGTAAGTGAATATGATATAATTTAAACAACTGTATATACACAGAGCATCACAGCTTCACCCAACTGAATTACCTATCGTTGTTAGATTACTTCTATTAATTGCCTGGAGAAGATTGATCTGCGGAGGCGTGAGGATAGTTGCATATTTTGACTTGCCTCAACTGGTTTGTCGTGTGAGTAGTTGCCGTTCTGACTCAATGAATTCTTAGTGGTAAAATCATCATGCTAGATATTCAAGAAACAAAAGAAATTTACCAGAGTGATGACGATCTTTCCAGCATACATTTGTTACTGTGTACTGAAAATTATTCTAAATTACAATATATTCAATATTACTCGTATCTTTTGCACTGCCCTGCATTTGAATAGTTTATACGAAGAAAAGAAAGATCTGCGGTTGCGCAGTCGGTAAGGCATCTATTTCCCAATTGGAAGATTCAAGTACGAAATTAATTACGTACCCGAGCTCCTTCCGCCAATGCCGCAGCGCTCTCTCCAGCGCGGTTCAGGGGTTCACCCAATCTACGGGGTAATTAATGGCGGCCAAAGGGTTGAGCTGACTACATCACCTCCTTCCTCTACGAGCTGATGTCCAAAAAGTGTAGAACTTACCTCCCCCTCAGTCCCTGGGCCTCTTATGGCCCGTCCTGAATGTTACATGCTCTTTAGCTTTTTAGGGAATCATCTATTTGATATATGCAGGAAACAGTAATAAAACATACCAACCTGTAAAGCCTTAATTTCACGTGAAGCATTTTCAACGAGGATATTTAGGAAGTCATTTCCTGAGATTAAGGTTACATTCAGATCTTCACGGATTAAATCCTCATAATTCTCAATTTGGAAACAGGTAGGATCGAGAACAGTACCATCCTGTACTTGTAGAACACTCTTTGTTGGGTCAGTCAAAATCCTGTATCCTGTAACCTTGTATTAGAAAAAGAAGATGCATTAAGTTCATGATACATGTACAGGAACTACGAAAAGTTACTTACTATAATATAAAAGTACCTGTGGAAAGTTAATTCAAGCTTACATCTAAAATATTATTTAGTGCAGGACACGAAACTTCAAATCTAAAAATAAAATGAAATATGTAAGTTTTAACAAATAAAACACAGTTCTGACCAGAGCAGAATGAAATATATTAAAAACTATACTTACAATGTGTTACAGTTTCAAGGACCTAACGTCCTCTTCATCAGACACAAACACTCTTTCATATATTTCATTCTGCTCTGGTCAGAACTGTGTTTTATTTGTTACTCTACTTATCCAGAACAATGGAGTTTGTTCATGTAAGTTTTACGTCCAACGTTTATACCGGCTAGGTAAAGGAGACGGTGATGATGACAAATGAATGAAATGGTGAAATGAAGAAAGTGGAAGGAAATGGGAGAACCCCGAAAAAACCCACGCACACGATGTTTGTCCATCACAAAGTTCCCTTGGCGCGAGGTGGGATCGAATCAAGGACCCCATACACCAGAGGTGAACGCTCTACCACTGAGCCACCGCGGTTCCAAATTTTAGATCTAAATCCAGTGGTCAAATCAGAGAGTTTGGCCGCCATTTTTTCTCGCACAGATCGCAAAAAGCGTTAAGTGCCTATCGCCAAACTAAAATATTAAGTCTTCATTAGAGACATGGCGACTGGAAATTTGGTGCCATGGTTTATTATGTGGCAGAGGAAAAGGTTTTAAGATAACAGAAAAACTACAATGAAAAATTGAGAGGTTCGAGTAAATTGATTCCATTTCTTCATTCAGTGACTGCTTCGAATCAACCTTGAGATAAATTATGGTAAACTCGCGCAAAGAATAATCCACATAACACTCAATCTGAAGTTATTTTATATTATGAACGTAACTCTCGGATTTTACAGCGTTAACTACACGTTTTAATGGACTGTGATATATGTAAAGATTGGCAAGGTTTGTTAGTAAACATGTTAAATGTACAGAATTTGCTAACTTTGGGCTAGATACGTGAATTCCTACTGATAGATATGACATTCATGGCAGAATCCTTTCCTTCCTAGATTCTTATCTTTCAGAGAGAGAGCGTGTTACTCTACCTGGATCCCTGTTTCCGTTTAGTCCCGTTTTATCCGGAGTGCCTCAAGGGAGTGTGATGGGCCCAATCTTGTTTTTAATGTATATTGACTACTTACCTAGTATTTTCTCAACCTCTTCTTGAAATATTTTGCTTTTCGCTGATGATTGTAAACTGTTTAGAGTTATTAACACCGTATATGATGCTACTTCACTGCTATCTGACATAGATATGTTAAGTAATTCGTATTCAAACTGGAATCTATCTTTAAACCCCAACAAATGTCCACTCTCTTTATCTCCTTGAGAAAGAATGTACTTCATCAGACATATAATGTCAACAATGTACCCATCAAACGAGTTTCTTTTCAAAAAAGATCTAGGCGTTATCTTTGATGAAAAACTCTCCTTTGCGGATCACATCATATCGACCTTATCCAGAGCAATGAAACTACTTGGTCTACCTTTTAGGTTTCCGGAAATACAAAGTCTTCCTGCGCTTATGATGTTTTATAGGCTTTCATCTCCCTGATCGTTGAATATTGTTAATCTGTATGGAATATGGCAGTACCTACTAATTTATCTCGCATTGACTTGGTTTTAAACTTCTTTCTTGCTATTGTTAGATTTAGAATACCCGAGTTACGTGATCATTCGAGACAGAAACTAATGTCTTTAATGAACTTAAGTACTCCTGTCAAACGACGTCGCGCTGCTGATTTACTTTATCTATATAAGGTTATCAATGGTAAAATTGATTCTAAATTCTCATTATCGCAATTTAACCTTCGTGTTCTTCCGAGGCGAAGTTCTTCTCTAAATTTACTAACTTATGAGACTCCTAGGTTATCAATTGTTCAGCGCTCCTTGTTTTACAGACTAGCGCATGATTAGAATACAGTTTCAACAGATGTCAACATTTTTACTTCTGAACGAAACTTCAGAATTCAGTTGAAGAGAATATTGTATATTGAAAAATAACCCTCTTTATTGTATTTTTGTATTTGTTACTTTTTTCTTTCTTATGTTGTTCAGCTTCAGCCAAATGGCCTTGTGCTGTATGAAACTTAGTGAATAAATAAATAAATAAATAATTAATAAATAAATAAATACATAAATGCGTTTCCATCAGTGTATATTTTACTAAATCTTTCTATACGTACCTGACAATACAAATTGAAATTCATGGGTCTGGTTATATTTTTTATTAGGACTGTGATGGCATCGCCTCTTCTGTCGTGGTAAACATTATTTTCCTTCTGACTTTTCTCCCAGAACGACTTTGCCCATTTTCGAAGCTCCTGGACTCGGGCCCTGTCACTATCTGCAAATGTATACATCTTACGCTCACCTTCACTACACAACAGATATTGTTTATCTACTAATGCTAACCAACCATTGGCATTTACTTCATTAACACTTACTACCACATTTGTTCTTGACTACAAACTCTTCGTCCCAGTTCTTTCTGGGGTTCCCCAAGGCAGTGTTCTAGGTCTCCTGCTACTTCTTCTTTACATGGGTGATATCCCTTCCTTCCTTTCTTTATCATCTTCAATCATCCTATTCGAGCTGACGATTCAAAAATGTCCATAAAATCGTTTCTATAGACGATGCTCTATGACTTCAACAAATTCTCACTAAACTTACTGACTGCGACTTGGAAGTTAGAACTGAACCCTCAAAAATGTTTCACTCTTAGTACTTCCTTGAAGAAAAAATAAAATTTATCACAGATATTGCATTAATAACTGCCTTATCGAAAGAGCTGCGACACATAAAGATCTCGGAATAGTATTTGATGAGAAACTTACATTCGCTAATCACATTTCTGTTATTGTGAAGAGGCTATGTGAAAACTGGGTATTCTTTACAGATTTAGTGAAATTCGCGATCTCAAATCACTCAGTATTTTCTTCAAAGCTTTTGTATCTCCTAAAATCGAATATTGCTCATCAATATGGAATATGGCCTGTGTTTCAAACTTATCCCATTTTGATTCTACTCTTAACTTTTTTTCTTGCCAGTGTCAAACAAAGAAAAAATGAAATAAAATCTTTGAGTTTTACGTCCCACGGGTATGCCGGTTAGGCTAAAGGAGACGGTGATTGTGAGAAATGAATGAAATGGTGGAATGAAGAAAGTGGGTGGAAACGGGAGAACCCCGAGAAAACCCACGAGCACGGTGTTTGTCCACCACAAAGTCCACACGGCGCGAGCTGGAATCGAACCCGGGACCCCAAGCACCGGAGGTGAACGCTCTACCACTGAGCCACTGAACCCCCCCCTTCCTTCCTGTCAAACAAAGAGTTTCTACAGTTCGCAGTCTTAGTAAAACATAGCTCCTAAACAAACTTAATGTTCAGACTCCACTTACTCGACGCATAGTGGCAGACCTGTTGTTTCTCCATTAAATTATCAATGGGAAAATTAACTCCGATTTAAAGGTTTCTGTTCTCAATTTTCGTATACCTTCTCGCCTTACTCGCAGTCGTACGTTGCTAACATACAGGTATGTAACATCCAGACTTTCAGTTATTCAACGTTCCTTATACTTCAGGCTGGCATCACTGTATAATAGTTTATCGTGTAACGTTTATTTTTTTTCCATAATGTTAATTTAATGTAGATATTTTATTTTACATTTATATCTAGTACGAATCATAAAATTTTAAATAAATTTTGGAGAAAGAAAAAAAAATCCTATTCATGATGTTTTCCTTTTAGGACATAATTACTGGTTCGTCTATACCCCACTGAACAGATGCCCGAAGAGTAGTGTGGCCACCACCACCATTCGCGCGCCAATCCAATGCAGTACAGAACAACCACAATGGCCTAAAAGGATTAACTCAAATTCTGACCAGACAAGTTTTGTTTCTAAAATTAACGAACGTTTATTGCATCTGACTATTTAAAAAAAAAAGTCGTGTCATTAATTCCAAGATCTTGCTGAAGCGACACCCAGCATCGAAATCTTTAAGCTTTACTTAAACGAAGACTATCATTAATCTTATTTATAGTACTTCAACTTGAGGACAATATTAATCAATCAACTGTATGTACAAATATGTACTGTTCTCGATTTGACCAAATAAAATTTTAAATATTTGTATATATTTTATTGCAATTTCATATTCTTTAAATAGCTACAATACTCCTTCATCTCTTAAGGAGTCATTTTCAAGAACGGATAACAAAATTCCTTTAAGAAATTGGAAAAGGAAAATAACTCATTGCTACCACTAAACATAGTATAGTTTACAGTTGAGGTTAACTCCATATCTCACCAGGCGTGCCCATACTTATAATTTCCAATCAATAAACACACGACAAAAAAAAAAAAAAAAAAAAAAAAATTGTTACTATTATTTTCCCTATAATTCAGCATATTTGAAATACTGAATACACTCCCTTTTACGGAGGGCAAAAGCTTGATATTTATATCTCATTTCATTTAACGATATTCATTTAGTTATCCGCAAGACCGTGCATGACATTAATATCAAAGCAATATAACACACAATAAGAAAGAAATCTACCTAACTAATCTAATCTAACCTAACCTATAGCTATCCTACTTCTACCTCATTTAGTACAAATATTGAAACCACATTTCATATTTAAGAGGGCGGATAACTTGCACATTATATATATTTATATATTCACATCATACGAAATTCACACAATAATAAAAGAAATCAGACACAAATAAATTGCACGCTGGAGTTGCCTCAACATCTATTTACGCTATCAGGAATAACAAATTTGTTTTTCAATAGTTTCTCGAAAGTATGCAAATGAGGTTTTGATTATACAGCATAATTCAATTTCTGTGGAATTTTGAATTTATGTTAACCGTATCACAACAACAACGCTCATGCAAGGAAAAAAAAACTAACTTAAAGTGATTATGGAATCAGTACCGTCAACAGTATCAATATATATTTATCAAATAACATGCTTTTAAGATGTCAACATCAAAACGATGTGCAGAGCTTTCACTATCTGGTCTCATAGCAGCAGCTAATTATAAGACTCGAAGTTCGTGACTATTAGATTTTGTCATTACTCATTTCCTTCCCCTCTAAAGACTGTCTGAAATTGTGTGACTTAGCGATACGCTTAACAACTCTTCATCATAATCACATACATAACGGAGAATTGACTATTGTCCCTGATTAAAAATTTTGAATTCAGTCATCAAAACAATGTCACTGATACCCCAAAGTCACTAATACTTCAAGTGGTTTAAAGAGGAGTTCTCATGCAACTTCTAGAAGTCAACAAAATGGAGGATAAAGTCACTGACCTGTATTCTGAGATGCTCACACAGTACCAAAATTTTACCACCTGGTTGACTGTCTGGTTGGTTCCAACATTACCTGAGCATCCTTCTTGTTCCCAAAATCTTGGACGGCTTCTCTTCATTTTGATTAACCTCCGTTTGAATTGCCATGTTAAAGATAGGCCGTCTCCAAACGAAACACTACTCGTTATTATTATTATTTCCCAAGAGCCCCATTCTGCCTAATTGTGTGCCAGGTTAGTCAAATTTCTGGTTTTGACAGGGTTTACGGTCCAAAATTTCCTTTTAGATGCACATTTTCCTTTTATATTTTAGAAGGGCTCTTGGGCTCTTTCACTATTATGTTATTTATAGGATCTTCTGTACACCTTACACACCCCCTCTTGACAACACTAGATTTAACTATAATAAGTATTGATATTTAATTTTTATGACTCTTAATATATAAAATCAGTTTTAACAAAAGAAAAGAGAATTTATTTATTTATTTCCGCATATTTCATTATTCTTTTTCTTCTATATTAATTATTTAATTTGGCTATTCCCACTTTGAGACATACCAACATGGCGAACGTTTGTTTACATTTCGAAAAGACGCACAATTCATGCAAGGTCAGACTTCAAAACCCCAGACCAGGTAAGCTTGTCACGGAACACATTAAGGTGTTCGTACTTTTATGAGAATCATGGCAGTTATGCTAAATATAATTTGAATCTCTATAAAGATAAACAATAAATTCTATCTTTCTTCCGGTCAAACATTAGGCCTAAAATTATGTAAACAAAATTAACCTATAACGTTCTTTCGTACATTAATGCCGAATAACTTTTGGATTTAAAACGATTTCATGGTTATTGAATACAATCGCATTAATAAACAATCTATCTCATTTTATCGTAGTACAATTCCGTAGTATTAACAAGATAATTATAGTGACTTAAATATAGTGACTGCAAAGCACACCATCTGAGCCGTCATGCTACATCACTTACGTTATGTAGCTATCAATGTTATATTGTCGGTACTGATTTACAATATGCTAGTCAGCAGTGATACATATTATTATAAAAATAACCTACCGATAAAATGTACAAGGAATACTGTAATATAGAATTTTATCTAATGTTACCGGTAGTGAAAAACATACCGTAACATTTTTCCCCGGCCGTTAAGAAAAAAAAAATATGAAGCATGTTTAAAGCTGAATAATTTTTTTTTTATTTGTAATCCTTTAATAAATCTACTCTCTTCTCCGCCGAACAATCAAAGTTTTACATTACTTAAATTTTGTTTCGGTACTTCTCTCCCTTTCAAATCTTTCAAAAACACAGAATTATGATGAATTCGAACCACTACATAAGGACCAGTGTATACGGGCATATATTTATGAGTGATTCTTTTATATGCATCTGAAAGAAAGTGGGTCTTAACCATTACTAAATTACCCTCCTGTATAACTACAGGTTGCGCCGATTTAGCACATAATTTCCGCTTACGTTTGGTTAACATTCCAGGAAACGCCTGTAGATATCGCCTTGATTCCTCTACCCCCTGCAATTCCAATGGCCAAGGGAAACTTTCTTTAAATCTATCAATAGCTGAATATGAAATGAAAAGTTCAGCTGGAGTACCATTTATTGCGCTGTTGTACGAATAATTTAACAAATCTTGAGCATCTTTTAATACATTTTTCCATTTAGTGTGATTCTCGTAACACATTAATCAAATAATTCGGTTTAATTCCCGATGGGAACGTTCCACGATTCCGTTGGCCTTAGGATTATAGGGTGTAGTAAGAATATGATGCATCTTATGCTCCAAACAATATTTTTTTTTAACGATTAGAAACAAACTGTATTCTTAAGATGTTTATAAGTCAAATTAAATCTCTGTAATTTCAATGATTTTTTTTTTTTTTGGAGAGAGAGAGAAGTTCCGGAAAACAGACGCCTTACCCTTGAGGGCGACTGTATATTGTATTTTCCGGTCCAGTATAAAAACTATTATTCGAATTACCGGATTGGAAAACGTTAGAATTACTTGGATACACTCCTAATGCAGAATATGGGGGAGTCAGAGTAGATGTCACTGTAGTAATTCCCGGAACCGGTAGAGAGGTATTCGGTGTAAACAACGTGACCGGAGGAAATGCGCCAAATGGTGGCTTCGCTCCATATATATTGGTCACATATGGTGGGGGAATATTCCCATAATTTATTCCTGGAACAAAAGAATTACTGTTATTCGTTCCGGAACGCCAACCTTGGTTAAAGGAACCGAATCCTCTATTAGCACGTTCATTTCTACGTTGAGTATTATAATTTTTATTTCTGGAAAAATTCTTTCTATTTCCAGTCGAGTGATTTTTTTCAGATTTAGGTTCCATGTTTATAGGTTCCGTTTGAGCCGAATTGTCAGTTCTCAAAAGCTTATGGTGACCTATACTAGCTTGTCTAATATTGGGTCTCTTTAATTGAATCTTCAAATTTGACGCATTTCCGGAATTACCAGTAGATTCACCCTCCAATTCTGTTAATCTCATCATTAAATCGTGAACAGAATTTACAGAACCCAATTTTAATATTTTTTTCTCGTCAGCAGGTAGACAATCAAGAATTAAGTCCTTTAATTCCGAATCTGACGGTGAACTTACGACCAAGTGATATGAATCAATTATCGACCAGGCAAAGTCAGATAAAGAAAACTTAGATTTGTCATATCTCATCGAATAGAGATGGCGTTTCTGCGCCCTCTCCATCCGAGGAGATATATACTGATTCCTGAAGAGGTTGACGAAATCCCGGAAAGTTCTTATTTTGTGCGAAATACTACGATACCAGGATTTCGCAGAGTCTTCCAGACACCTAGCTATAATGTATCTTCGATCTTTTTCTCTTAATTGATACATACTCATGGTTTGGAGTAAATCCTCCAGGAATATTCTACCCGACGTAGTCATTTTACCATCAAATTTTGGAAAATTGTGCATTTCCCGAAGATACGCACCAATTGGCCTAGGTGGTGGAGAATCATCAGATTCGTCACTCTCTTCAAGAGTTGTTTTTGCCGGTACATCAACTATTTCTAACTTATCATACATATCCATATCAGAATCTAAATTAACATCATGCGGTTTAACCCGGTCACACCGATTTGCATAAATTTCTCGTTGATTTTTACATCTTCGACGGATATATTTCTTTCGCCTATTCGCGGAGGAATTTTCTGAGTTTCTCGGCATATTATGCTCATCAACCGTATCCTTCCCTTGGTCGGATTCGGATGTTGAGCAATCATTTGAGGCTCCTATCCCATTACTGGTATTCTCTCTATTCGTCTCTGTCACCGCGAACTCTTTCAATAATGTTTCTAAAGGACCTTCAGAAATTGGTTCCTCTACTTTATCACGAGTGGAATGAACTTCTACCCGTGTCCTTCGACCCTTACGAGAAAGAGAGTTCTCCCGGATTACCCGCTCGCACCTAGCTTCCTGATTATCGAGTCGACGTGACAACTTTTCTATCTTTTTCTCAAATTTATTAATATTTTCAGTAATGAGACCTTCGCATCTAGTTTCTGCCATAAGAAACCTTTCGTTTACTGTCTTTTCAATACTTTCCCTAGTTTCACGGCATTTTTCTAAACTGTGTTTAAACGCAGCTACTGTGTCACGTTCTAAAATTTTCACATTGTTAGCTGTTTTCTCATTTGCATCTTTCAGGTCTCTATACTCTTTAATTTGTTGTTCCTTTACATGATTGTAATTTACATTACAATTCTCTTGACAATTCTCTATGTCAAGTCTTAATTTTCCTAAATCACTATTCACATCGTCAATTTTGGAATTGATTTCTTGGGATACTACCTCTCGATTCTTCTCAACATCATTTGCTAATTTTTCTAAATCAGATTTGACTTTATTTACATCACTCACTGCAGAAGCTATCTCACCCGAAAGTTCTAATCTAACCTGGTTTAAGTTTTGCATTAACTGTGATTTTACTGACTGAATTTCAGAGTTTACCGTCGACAATTGAGCCTCAACAGAAGACAACTTTTTGTCCAGCTTTGTTTCCAAACTCTCAACAGAAGACAACTTTTTGTCCAGTTTTGTTTCCAAACTTCCTATTATACCTTTCAGACTTTCCAATAGCGGCCCTCCTGCTATTTCAATTTGAGGGACCGATTTACGTGACACTACCGTGTGTTCTCTGTCAATTTCACTGGGGTTATCACTCGTCTTGTTCATGGCTGAGCACCTTTGACAAATCCATTTACCTTCATTTTCTTTAATATTTGTCACATCAGCCTGGCTTAACTTAATACATGTTGTGTGGAATAGTTGTCCACAACTATCACATCCTACAGATTCCACACAATCGGAAATTCGAGTCTTTCCACAACACGCATGAGTATCTGGCTCACACCTCTCTTCGTCAAAATTAATGAACATTATAATATCATATTTCGCTTGTCACACAATCTCAAACAGATCAAAAGGGGGAAGAAAAGAAACTAACTTAACCTCATTTGCTTTTCGCTTACTTACCCTAAAGGTTTCGTGCCAGTAAATGTACACTCCCGCTTTTATTTTATTCCCATATATCCGTAGCTAAAGGTCGCCATTTTTGTAACGTTTATTTTTTTTCCATAATGTTAATTTAATGTAGATATTTTATTTTACATTTATATCTAGTACGAATCATAAAATTTTAAATAAATTTTGGAGAAAGAAAAAAAAATCCTATTCATGATGTTTTCCTTTTAGGACATAATTACTGGTTCGTCTATACCCCACTGAACAGATGCCCGAAGAGTAGTGTGGCCACCACCACCATTCGCGCGCCAATCCAATGCAGTACAGAACAACCACAATGGCCTAAAAGGATTAACTCAAATTCTGACCAGACAAGTTTTGTTTCTAAAATTAACGAACGTTTATTGCATCTGACTATTTAAAAAAAAAGTCGTGTCATTAATTCCAAGATCTTGCTGAAGCGACACCCAGCATCGAAATCTTTAAGCTTTACTTAAACGAAGACTATCATTAATCTTATTTATAGTACTTCAACTTGAAGACAATATTAATCAATCAACTGTATGTACAAATATGTACTGTTCTCGATTTGACCAAATAAAATTTTAAATATTTGTATATATTTTATTGCAATTTCATATTCTTTAAATAGCTACAATACTCCTTCATCTCTTAAGGAGTCATTTTCAAGAACGGATAACAAAATTCCTTCAAGAAATTGGAAAAGGAAAATAACTCATTGCTACCACTAAACATAGTATAGTTTACAGTTGAGGTTAACTCCATATCTCACCAGGCGTGCCCATACTTATAATCTCCAATCAATAAACACACGACAAAAAAAAAAAAAAATAATAATTTGTTACTATTATTTTCCCTATAATTCAGCATATTTGAAATACTGAATACACTCCCTTTTACAGAGGGCAAAAGCTTGATATTTATATCTCATTTCATTTAACGATATTCATTTAGTTATCCGCAAGACCGTGCATGACATTAATATCAAAGCAATATAACACACAATAAGAAAGAAATCTACCTAACTAATCTAATCTAACCTAACCTATAGCTATCCTACTTCTACCTCATTTAGTACAAATATTGAAACCACATTTCATATTTAAGAGGGCGGATAACTTGCACATTATATATATTTATATATTCACATCATACGAAATTCAAACAATAATAAAAGAAATCAGACACATAAATAAATTGCACGCTGGAGTTGCCTCAACATCTATTTACGCTATCAGGAATAACAAATTTGTTTTTCAATAGTTTCTCGAAAGTATGCAAATGAGGTTTTGATTATACAGCATAATTCAATTTCTGTGGAATTTTGAATTTATGTTAACCGTATCACAACAACAACGCTCATGCAAGGAAAAAAAAAACTAACTTAAAGTGATTATGGAATCAGTACCGTCAACAGTATCAATATATATTTATCAAATAACATGCTTTTAAGATGTCAACATCAAAACGATGTGCAGAGCTTTCACTATCTGGTCTCATAGCAGCAGCTAATTATAAGACTCGAAGTTCGTGACTATTAGATTTTGTCATTACTCATTTCCTTCCCCTCTAAAGACTGTCTGAAATTGTGTGACTTAGCGATACGCTTAACAACTCTTCATCATAATCACATACATAACGGAGAATTGACTATTGTCCCTGATTAAAAATTTTGAATTCAGTCATCAAAACAATGTCACTGATACCCCAAAGTCACTAATACTTCAAGTGGTTTAAAGAGGAGTTCTCATGCAACTTCTAGAAGTCAACAAAATGGAGGATAAAGTCACTGACCTGTATTCTGAGATGCTCACACAGTACCAAAATTTTACCACCTGGTTGACTGTCTGGTTGGTTCCAACATTACCTGAGCATCCTTCTTGTTCCCAAAATCTTGGACGGCTTCTCTTCATTTTGATTAACCTCCGTTTGAATTGCCATGTTAAAGATAGGCCGTCTCCAAACGAAACACTACTCGTTATTATTATTATTTCCCAAGAGCCCCATTCTGCCTAATTGTGTGCCAGGTTAGTCAAATTTCTGGTTTTGACAGGGTTTACGGTCCAAAATTTCCTTTTAGATGCACATTTTCCTTTTATATTTTAGAAGGGCTCTTGGGCTCTTTCACTATTATGTTATTTATAGGATCTTCTGTACACCTTACACACCCCCTCTTGACAACACTAGATTTAACTATAATAAGTATTGATATTTAATTTTTATGACTCTTAATATATAAAATCAGTTTTAACAAAAGAAAAGAGAATTTATTTATTTATTTCCGCATATTTCATTATTCTTTTTCTTCTATATTAATTATTTAATTTGGCTATTCCCACTTTGAGACATACCAACATGGCGAACGTTTGTTTACATTTCGAAAAGACGCACAATTCATGCAAGGTCAGACTTCAAAACCCCAGACCAGGTAAGCTTGTCACGGAACACATTAAGGTGTTCGTACTTTTATGAGAATCATGGCAGTTATGCTAAATATAATTTGAATCTCTATAAAGATAAACAATAAATTCTATCTTTCTTCCGGTCAAACATTAGGCCTAAAATTATGTAAACAAAATTAACCTATAACGTTCTTTCGTACATTAATGCCGAATAACTTTTGGATTTAAAACGATTTCATGGTTATTGAATACAATCGCATTAATAAACAATCTATCTCATTTTATCGTAGTACAATTCCGTAGTATTAACAAGATAATTATAGTGACTTAAATATAGTGACTGCAAAGCACACCATCTGAGCCGTCATGCTACATCACTTACGTTATGTAGCTATCAATGTTATATTGTCGGTACTGATTTACAATATGCTAGTCAGCAGTGATACATATTATTATAAAAATAACCTACCGATAAAATGTACAAGGAATACTGTAATATAGAATTTTATCTAATGTTACCGGTAGTGAAAAACATACCGTAACATTTTTCCCCGGCCGTTAAGAAAAAAAAATATGAAGCATGTTTAAAGCTGAATAATTTTTTTTTTATTTGTAATCCTTTAATAAATCTACTCTCTTCTCCGCCGAACAATCAAAAAGTTTTACATTACTTAAATTTTGTTTCGGTACTTCTCTCCCTTTCAAATCTTTCAAAAACACAGAATTATGATGAATTCGAACCACTACATAAGGACCAGTGTATACGGGCATATATTTATGAGTGATTCTTTTATATGCATCTGAAAGAAAGTGGGTCTTAACCATTACTAAATTACCCTCCTGTATAACTACAGGTTGCGCCGATTTAGCACATAATTTCCGCTTACGTTTGGTTAACATTCGAGGAAACGGCTGTAGATATCGCCTTGATTCCTCTACCCCCTGCAATTCCAATGGCCAAGGGAAACTTTCTTTAAATCTATCAATAGCTGAATATGAAATGAAAAGTTCAGCTGGAGTACCATTTATCGCGCTGTTGTACGAATAATTTAACAAATCTTGAGCATCTTTTAATACATTTTTCCATTTAGTGTGATTCTCGTAACACATTAATCGAATAATTCGGTTTAATTCCCGATGGGAACGTTCCACGATTCCGTTGGCCTTAGGATTATAGGGTGTAGTAAGAATATGATGCATCTTATGCTCCAAACAATATTTTTTTTTTAACGATTAGAAACAAACTGTATTCTTAAGATGTTTATAAGTCAAATTAAATCTCTGTAATTTCAATGATTTTTTTTTTTTTTTGGAGAGAGAGAGAAGTTCCGGAAAACAGACGCCTTACCCTTGAGGGCGACTGTATATTGTATTTTCCGGTCCAGTATAAAAACTATTATTCGAATTACCGGATTGGAAAACGTTAGAATTACTTGGATACACTCCTAATGCAGAATATGGGGGAGTCAGAGTAGATGTCACTGTAGTAATTCCCGGAACCGGTAGAGAGGTATTCGGTGTAAACAACGTGACCGGAGGAAATGCGCCAAATGGTGGCTTCGCTCCATATATATTGGTCACATATGGTGGGGGAATATTCCCATAATTTATTCCTGGAACAAAAGAATTACTGTTATTCGTTCCGGAACGCCAACCTTGGTTAAAGGAACCGAATCCTCTATTAGCACGTTCATTTCTACGTTGAGTATTATAATTTTTATTTCTGGAAAAATTCTTTCTATTTCCAGTCGAGTGATTTTTTTCAGATTTAGGTTCCATGTTTATAGGTTCCGTTTGAGCCGAATTGTCAGTTCTCAAAAGCTTATGGTGACCTATACTAGCTTGTCTAATATTGGGTCTCTTTAATTGAATCTTCAAATTTGACGCATTTCCGGAATTACCAGTAGATTCACCCTCCAATTCTGTTAATCTCATCATTAAATCGTGAACAGAATTTACAGAACCCAATTTTAATATTTTTTTCTCGTCAGCAGGTAGACAATCAAGAATTAAGTCCTTTAATTCCGAATCTGACGGTGAACTTACGACCAAGTGATATGAATCAATTATCGACCAGGCAAAGTCAGATAAAGAAAACTTAGATTTGTCATATCTCATCGAATAGAGATGGCGTTTCTGCGCCCTCTCCATCCGAGGAGATATATACTGATTCCTGAAGAGGTTGACGAAATCCCGGAAAGTTCTTATTTTGTGCGAAATACTACGATACCAGGATTTCGCAGAGTCTTCCAGACACCTAGCTATAATGTATCTTCGATCTTTTTCTCTTAATTGATACATACTCATGGTTTGGAGTAAATCCTCCAGGAATATTCTACCCGAAGTAGTCATTTTACCATCAAATTTTGGAAAATTGTGCATTTCCCGAAGATACGCACCAATTGGCCTAGGTGGTGGAGAATCATCAGATTCGTCACTCTCTTCAAGAGTTGTTTTTGCCGGTACATCAACTATTTCTAACTTATCATACATATCCATATCAGAATCTAAATTAACATCATGCGGTTTAACCCGGTCACACCGATTTGCATAAATTTCTCGTTGATTTTTACATCTTCGACGGATATATTTCTTTCGCCTATTCGCGGAGGAATTTTCTGAGTTTCTCGGCATATTATGCTCATCAACCGTATCCTTCCCTTGGTCGGATTCGGATGTTGAGCAATCATTTGAGGCTCCTATCCCATTACTGGTATTCTCTCTATTCGTCTCTGTCACCGCGAACTCTTTCAATAATGTTTCTAAAGGACCTTCAGAAATTGGTTCCTCTACTTTATCACGAGTGGAATGAACTTCTACCCGTGTCCTTCGACCCTTACGAGAAAGAGAGTTCTCCCGGATTACCCGCTCGCACCTAGCTTCCTGATTATCGAGTCGACGTGACAACTTTTCTATCTTTTTCTCAAATTTATTAATATTTTCAGTAATGAGACCTTCGCATCTAGTTTCTGCCATAAGAAACCTTTCGTTTACTGTCTTTTCAATACTTTCCCTAGTTTCACGGCATTTTTCTAAACTGTGTTTAAACGCAGCTACTGTGTCACGTTCTAAAATTTTCACATTGTTAGCTGTTTTCTCATTTGCATCTTTCAGGTCTCTATACTCTTTAATTTGTTGTTCCTTTACATGATTGTAATTTACATTACAATTCTCTTGACAATTCTCTATGTCAAGTCTTAATTTTCCTAAATCACTATTCACATCGTCAATTTTGGAATTGATTTCTTGGGATACTACCTCTCGATTCTTCTCAACATCATTTGCTAATTTTTCTAAATCAGATTTGACTTTATTTACATCACTCACTGCAGAAGCTATCTCACCCGAAAGTTCTAATCTAACCTGGTTTAAGTTTTGCATTAACTGTGATTTTACTGACTGAATTTCAGAGTTTACCGTCGACAATTGAGCCTCAACAGAAGACAACTTTTTGTCCAGCTTTGTTTCCAAACTCTCAACAGAAGACAACTTTTTGTCCAGTTTTGTTTCCAAACTTCCTATTATACCTTTCAGACTTTCCAATAGCGGCCCTCCTGCTATTTCAATTTGAGGGACCGATTTACGTGACACTACCGTGTGTTCTCTGTCAATTTCACTGGGGTTATCACTCGTCTTGTTCATGGCTGAGCACCTTTGACAAATCCATTTACCTTCATTTTCTTTAATATTTGTCACATCAGCCTGGCTTAACTTAATACATGTTGTGTGGAATAGTTGTCCACAACTATCACATCCTACAGATTCCACACAATCGGAAATTCGAGTCTTTCCACAACACGCATGAGTATCTGGCTCACACCTCTCTTCGTCAAAATTAATGAACATTATAATATCATATTTCGCTTGTCACACAATCTCAAACAGATCAAAAGGGGGAAGAAAAGAAACTAACTTAACCTCATTTGCTTTTCGCTTACTTACCCTAAAGGTTTCGTGCCAGTAAATGTACACTCCCGCTTTTATTTTATTCCCATATATCCGTAGCTAAAGGTCGCCATTTTTGTAACGTTTATTTTTTTTCCATAATGTTAATTTAATGTAGATATTTTATTTTACATTTATATCTAGTACGAATCATAAAATTTTAAATAAATTTTGGAGAAAGAAAAAAAAATCCTATTCATGATGTTTTCCTTTTAGGACATAATTACTGGTTCGTCTATACCCCACTGAACAGATGCCCGAAGAGTAGTGTGGCCACCACCACCATTCGCGCGCCAATCCAATGCAGTACAGAACAACCACAATGGCCTAAAAGGATTAACTCAAATTCTGACCAGACAAGTTTTGTTTCTAAAATTAACGAACGTTTATTGCATCTGACTATTTAAAAAAAAAGTCGTGTCATTAATTCCAAGATCTTGCTGAAGCGACACCCAGCATCGAAATCTTTAAGCTTTACTTAAACGAAGACTATCATTAATCTTATTTATAGTACTTCAACTTGAAGACAATATTAATCAATCAACTGTATGTACAAATATGTACTGTTCTCGATTTGACCAAATAAAATTTTAAATATTTGTATATATTTTATTGCAATTTCATATTCTTTAAATAGCTACAATACTCCTTCATCTCTTAAGGAGTCGTTTTCAAGAACGGATAACAAAATTCCTTCAAGAAATTGGAAAAGGAAAATAACTCATTGCTACCACTAAACATAGTATAGTTTACAGTTGAGGTTAACTCCATATCTCACCAGGCGTGCCCATACTTATAATCTCCAATCAATAAACACACGACAAAAAAAAAAAAATAATTTGTTACTATTATTTTCCCTATAATTCAGCATATTTGAAATACTGAATACACTCCCTTTTACAGAGGGCAAAAGCTTGATATTTATATCTCATTTCATTTAACGATATTCATTTAGTTATCCGCAAGACCGTGCATGACATTAATATCAAAGCAATATAACACACAATAAGAAAGAAATCTACCTAACTAATCTAATCTAACCTAACCTATAGCTATCCTACTTCTACCTCATTTAGTACAAATATTGAAACCACATTTCATATTTAAGAGGGCGGATAACTTGCACATTATATATATTTATATATTCACATCATACGAAATTCACACAATAATAAAAGAAATCAGACACATAAATAAATTGCACGCTGGAGTTGCCTCAACATCTATTTACGCTATCAGGAATAACAAATTTGTTTTTCAATAGTTTCTCGAAAGTATGCAAATGAGGTTTTGATTATACAGCATAATTCAATTTCTGTGGAATTTTGAATTTATGTTAACCGTATCACAACAACAACGCTCATGCAAGGAAAAAAAAACTAACTTAAAGTGATTATGGAATCAGTACCGTCAACAGTATCAATATATATTTATCAAATAACATGCTTTTAAGATGTCAACATCAAAACGATGTGCAGAGCTTTCACTATCTGGTCTCATAGCAGCAGCTAATTATAAGACTCGAAGTTCGTGACTATTAGATTTTGTCATTACTCATTTCCTTCCCCTCTAAAGACTGTCTGAAATTGTGTGACTTAGCGATACGCTTAACAACTCTTCATCATAATCACATACATAACGGAGAATTGACTATTGTCCCTGATTAAAAATTTTGAATTCAGTCATCAAAACAATGTCACTGATACCCCAAAGTCACTAATACTTCAAGTGGTTTAAAGAGGAGTTCTCATGCAACTTCTAGAAGTCAACAAAATGGAGGATAAAGTCACTGACCTGTATTCTGAGATGCTCACACAGTACCAAAATTTTACCACCTGGTTGACTGTCTGGTTGGTTCCAACATTACCTGAGCATCCTTCTTGTTCCCAAAATCTTGGATGGCTTCTCTTCATTTTGATTAACCTCCGTTTGAATTGCCATGTTAAAGATAGGCCGTCTCCAAACGAAACACTACTCGTTATTATTATTATTTCCCAAGAGCCCCATTCTGCCTAATTGTGTGCCAGGTTAGTCAAATTTCTGGTTTTGACAGGGTTTACGGTCCAAAATTTCCTTTTAGATGCACATTTTCCTTTTATATTTTAGAAGGGCTCTTGGGCTCTTTCACTATTATGTTATTTATAGGATCTTCTGTACACCTTACACACCCCCTCTTGACAACACTAGATTTAACTATAATAAGTATTGATATTTAATTTTTATGACTCTTAATATATAAAATCAGTTTTAACAAAAGAAAAGAGAATTTATTTATTTATTTCCGCATATTTCATTATTCTTTTTCTTCTATATTAATTATTTAATTTGGCTATTCCCACTTTGAGACATACCAACATGGCGAACGTTTGTTTACATTTCGAAAAGACGCACAATTCATGCAAGGTCAGACTTCAAAACCCCAGACCAGGTAAGCTTGTCACGGAACACATTAAGGTGTTCGTACTTTTATGAGAATCATGGCAGTTATGCTAAATATAATTTGAATCTCTATAAAGATAAACAATAAATTCTATCTTTCTTCCGGTCAAACATTAGGCCTAAAATTATGTAAACAAAATTAACCTATAACGTTCTTTCGTACATTAATGCCGAATAACTTTTGGATTTAAAACGATTTCATGGTTATTGAATACAATCGCATTAATAAACAATCTATCTCATTTTATCGTAGTACAATTCCGTAGTATTAACAAGATAATTATAGTGACTTAAATATAGTGACTGCAAAGCACACCATCTGAGCCGTCATGCTACATCACTTACGTTATGTAGCTATCAATGTTATATTGTCGGTACTGATTTACAATATGCTAGTCAGCAGTGATACATATTATTATAAAAATAACCTACCGATAAAATGTACAAGGAATACTGTAATATAGAATTTTATCTAATGTTACCGGTAGTGAAAAACATACCGTAACAATCGTCAGATGTTGATATTTTTGACTCCTAAAATCATTTTAGAAACAAACTAAAGTCTCTGTAAATGTTGTGCATACTTTATACATTTTATCTTTATTATTTTGTATATATATATTATTATTATTTATTTATTTTTATTTTATTTTATTTTTTTATTTATTTATTTATTTTTTTTTTTTGCTATTTCTTATACTTTGTTACATTGTTTGAATGTAAAATAGACTTAGATATGTATCTGAAACATTTATAAATAAACAAATAAATACAATAATAAACTCCTGGTCCTACCTATTGAAGAATATTTGGATTCTACCTTTTCAAACTTTACAACATAAAAATGTTTAGAAGAGTTATCGCTCCGTACACAAGTCACTATATAAATCTAGTCACTTTTTTTTTTCTTTTTGAAAAGGAATGTTTCGAGGAAGTTTCAAAACAATTGTTCTGTATATCATAGTTCAATAGATACACAGATATATATACATACGCATTAAATAAAACACTTCTCACCCTAAACCAGAATGAATTCGAGAAGTACTTCCTACCGAGCTCCTTCGTGGCTAAGCGGTTAACATACGCGCCTTTGGCGTAGAAAACCCGGTTCGATTTTCGGCGGAAGCTCATGTGGTTCGGATTCCACATTAATCAGTAGATCTTGTCTCATATAGCCTCGCTACTGAAAGGGACGTTAAAGTCAAAATCAACTCAAGTACTTCCTACTACATCGAGCAGCTGCCAATTTACAATATTGACTTTTAGAAACAAAAGCAACTTTAATCTGACAACTTGTTTTCCTTAATGTCAAATAATTATATTAGGTTATTGCAAGTAGATATATATATGGAAAGAAATTAAATCTTAGAGATTTACGTCCCACGATTATGCCGGGTAGGCTAAAGGAGACAGTGATGATGAAAAATGAATGAAATGGTGGAATGAAGAAAGTGAGAGGAAACGGGAGAACCCGCAGGAAACCCACGCACAGTGTATCTGTCCACGACAAAGTTCACTTGGCGCGAGCTGGAATCGAACCAGGAACCTCATGCACCAGAGGTGAACGCTGTACCACTGTACACGCTCTCAACAGTACAAGAAAGCATCCGAACAAATATCGAATGTAGTTGGCGTACAAAGAGCACCTTGAAAGTAACAAATTTCAACTATTCATCTCTTCAGAGCAGATAGAACGATTTTATTGTGCACCAAGGTAAGTAACTAACTGGAATCAATTATATATAATCCTTGCTCCTTAAACAACTAATTACCTGTGAATTCAAACGAATTTGATGCAGTCCTTGGTATTACTGAATCAGACTCCTGGCCAGATATTGTAATAAGATGATTTGTGTCCCATATACGGCCATCTACTTGACCCTTGTATACTTCTAACTGTAAAATATAGTTGTATATAAGAACAGAAAACAAAACTTTATTTGTATTACTAAGTGTGCCGCATATAAGAAATATCTTTAAAAATCACGTAAAAAAATGCACTAAAATGGCTTTTTTAAGATAACTGATGAAAAAGTTCGAGAGGCACAGGCGAAGATGAAATTTTTGGAAGGTTGTATTCAAGATACCATGCCGGGAAATACTAAGGAACTGAGAAGCTATGTTACCAATGTTACAGATCAGACGAGTCATGCTTAAAAAAAAGAAAAATAAAAACAAAAGAAATGGTCTCAGTTTAGTACCCGTTGCTTGCGATCTCAAAGATAATCATATTAATACTACAAAGCAAAACTTAAACTTGTATCGAAGAATATATTCGGGATGCTACTAAAAGCATTTTCTTCAGACCTTTACTACATCTAAAAGAAGAATATTTTTAAAATGAAAAAATTATCCCTTATAACCAGAAATTAACTTTGACAACACATTCGATTGCTGCTATTTAAGAATAACTGATATGTGTAACAAATTGATATTAACATGTTTCATGTCTGTCCTTAAACACGTATCTCATGCTTGTAGTCGCTTTTACACAGATATGAAAAAGCAAAAACCTTTATTCCAACAACTTCATATTAAATACCTTTCACATTTTCTAGTGTTAACGCAAATAAGTACGTGTACATTCAAAATCAAACGGTTCAGAATATGAAGACAACCGTTACACTGAAATTCAGATTACTGACAATTATAACCTGTCGATAAAAACTGTGGATGATTTGGAATAAGGATTCAAAAGTCTGTAAACTTACATTAAACTTTTTATCCATTCGTGTTCTACCTTTAGAAGTAGCAAATGAAAATAATTAATGTTATTTTTCCAATATGATTTATATATATCTCACTCAGTAAGTTCGTAGGATGACACATAGATGTCGCCACTATTCAGAAATCTACATGATGTTTAGGAAGTACTAACCGTCAACATTTGATAACAATCTGACGCTTACTTCACAAGCTACAGTGGATTTAGTGACGCTACTTTTGTAATTTTCAAAACAATGGAAAAGTCTGTTGATAAAATGATTTCATGTGTTAACAAAGCATTGCTTTTTAATCGGAAAAATTACCGTTCAAGCAAAGCAATGGCTTGACAAGTGTTATTCCGACTATGTCCATCGAGACAAATGGTACAGAAGTGGTTTGCTGATTTTAAAAGCAGCCATATGAACACCACCCATGATGCTGAACGCTCTTGCCACCCATAGTCGGCAGTTGTTCCAGAAAACATTTTAAAAAAGTCCACAAAGTAGTTTTGGTCGATCGTAAGTTGAAGTTGCTTGAGATAGCTGACACCTTATAGATATCAGAAAGCAGTGTGTTCAACATTTTTTATGAATATTTGTCCATCAGAAAGTTCTGTTCGAAGTGGGTACTGCGCTTGCTCACAGTCGACCAAAACACAACAACGCGTCGACGATTCAGAGCGATGTTTGAAGCAGTTTCAGCGAGAAAAAAAATCTTCTTGCGGTATGTCACAATGGATAAAACATGGACCCATCACTACACTCCAGAGTCAAATTGGCAGTTAGCTGTTACCAGTAACCAGAGAAAGCCTCCCAAACCGACCAAAAACCCAAATATCAGCTTGCTCCCGTATTTTGGGATGCGCAAGGTATTTTATTCATCTATTACGTTGAGAAAGGAAGAACTATCAATAGCGAACATTATATGGAGTTATTGGTGCGTTTGAATTTTGAAAGAAGAAATTGCGAAAAACGACCCCAAACGAAGAATAAAAAAGTGTTGTAGCATCAAAACAATGCACTGTGTCACAATTCAATTGCAACAATGGCAAAATTGCATGGAATGCACTTTAAATTGTTTCCCCATCTATCGTACTCTCTGGATCTGGCTCCCAGCGACTACCCTGTTTACAGATCTCAAAAGAATACGCCAGGGAAAGATTTGGCTCCAATAAAGAACTGAAGCCTATGTTGAGGCCAAAGATAAATCGCTCTACAAAAAAAGGCATCGAAAAGTTAGAGAAGCGTTGGAATGGACGCATCACTCTTGAAGGAGACTACGTTGATTAATAAAGTCGAATTTTGCCTAAAAGTTGTTTTATTACTCATCCTACGAACTTACTGAGTGATGTGTTAAGCATGTAAATGTGTAACTTAATATTAGAAGAAAGCTGAAACACTATAATACAAATCACTTGAAATAGCAATGATTTGCGAGTTAATTTAATGATATACTCACTTTTACCGCATGGGCTCTAACTATACCTCCCACTTCAAGAGGAGGGTAGTTTAATCTTTTAGAGAATATATGCAGAGAGAAGCTGTCGTGTTTGTCTTGCCTTGATTCGTCCGCCAACTCAATAATTGCATGATACTTGCTTGGACCAGTTTGTGTTGGAATCTGGAAATAGTAAATTTAATTTTATACTCAGAAATTATGGACGTATAAACAAGCAGAAAATAACTATCTTTATGGCCTATGGAACCCGGAGGTTCAATGTCATGTTCACAAAAGCTCTCCACTGACTTCTATCCTTAGCCAACTGGATCCAGTTTTTACTTTATATTCCTGTTTCTGAGAGATCCATCTTAATATTGTCCTTCCATCTGCACTTAGGTCTTCCTAATGGTTGTTTTCCGATTGGTTTTCCAGTTAAGACTTTGAAAGCGTTTCTACCTTTTTCCATTCTCGCTACACGACCTGCCCACCTCAGCCTCCTAGATTTGATGACCCTAGCAATGTTTGGTAAATGGTATAAATTATGTAGTTCCTCGTTATGAAGCTTCCGCCATTCCCTATTCCCGTTCATCTTGGGTCCGAATATTCGTCCCAGGAACTTATTCTCAAATACTTTCAGTCTACGTTCTTCCCTCAGAGTAAACGACCATGTTTTGCAACCATACAGAACAACAGGCATGGTTATCGCTTTATATATTTTAAGCTTCAAATTCCTCGACAGAATTCGCGACGACAAGAGATTTTGAACCGAATAGTAACACGAATTCCCTGCTTTTAGTCGACATTTAATTTCTTCGTGAATATGATTTTGGTCTGTTAATATTAATCCTAGACAAGGAAAAAAAGAATATTTATAATAACAAGAGTACTAATAGTACTACGAATAATAATACTAAGAATAGTACAACTGACTGAAACTGTTTCTAATACCTATTGGAGTGAGACCAAAGTCATTATTGTGCCGCATTTATGCCAATTTATTATTAAATATAAGAAATGGTATTCACCACTGCGCCTACAAATTTCTGTGTGGATCACGATTTTGACATAGTCTGATATCTTCTTCTGATACCATCTAGATAAATAGAAACTACGAAAGTATATTGTGTGCTTATCAAAGAACTTTCCATGCACTTGGAAGCTGAACTATCAAGTCCTCCTAAAGTAGCTATTATATACTACATCTATATTTTAACTACAGAAGTTTATTTTAAAAAAATAGATTATTGGGTTGGTGCGACTGAAATGTCCATATTTATGTCAGCTTGGAAGATACCCACCGCACCAATTTATGGAATAAATTTACAAATGTGAGGTCACAAGCTGAGTAACATTCCAAAAACAGGATAAAATTTGTACTAGCTTTTTTTTTTATTCCTAGTACCTAAAATAGCCAGCGATATTTCAAGATACTTTAGAGAGTATCCATTTTCAAGAACCACAGAGGTTTATATTATATTATACAATGGAATCTTCACATACGTTTAGCTTAAACATCAGTGGAAGTTTTAATTTATACACAAAGCAAAGTATTTTGAAACTTGTGATGTTTACTCCATTGGATGGTAATTCAAGTAGAGCAAACAGTAGATAGTCATTAATTGAATTTCTCACCCGAGCGTTAACGCTGAAACAAGTTATGACAAAAACAATAGCTTCTTCCACCGCTAACTACACATAGGCGAAAATTTAAATAACAACCTTACACTTATGAATAGGACAAAATTTCAGCATCATTAAATCTGAAAAACAACTTACAACAATAATTTGCTAGCGTTAATATATATTCGCACCATGCAAACAAAGCGAAGAACATAAGGCAGCACTTCTCGGGTTTGAATAACGTCAATGATACACACAAATCGGAGTTTATATTTAATATTCACGTTATACTTACATGTCTTTATAAGTAAATGGTAATATTATGACAACGAAAAATGTTGATGTTTCTACATTGTAAAAATACGAACGGATGCGATCAATATTAAATTTTAGGTAAGCTGTTTTAGTAGCGATGAGAAGGTGAGTCTCTTCCTATTAACTTTTGTGGCGCCGAATGATGGCTTCTTCTCGCGCTTTCTCCTTGTTCTCGCTGCTCACGTGAGTCCCACCTACCATAGTGACGTAAGCACAAGTACGACTGTGATTGGCTGCCATTGACTGCCAAGGCCACTAGCTGCTTCGTCTGCTCGTTGCTGATATACATCCGTTGCGAGAACGTACAACGATTATATACACTATTTGTTTAAAGGTAGCAGACTTTTACAATAAAAAGGATTAAATTGTCGGAGCCGGGTACACCAAAAATAATGCACAAATAAGTATATTACAAACTTCATACTCCTATACGTTACCCCATAAAATGTTAGTGTGATAGTTGTTCTCTGATGGATGTAGAAAACTGCGACGAAAGGTGTTTCACGTAGATATGAATACTGTGAAATGGCTACAAGAAAATATAATAATAACAAATTTAGAATTGGTAATAATTATAATATTAAACCCATTTTTCACATTAATATAATTTTCTAGAGGAACGTATGAGTGTGAAGTCCCCACACAATACGTCAAATACGTAACTTCATATACAAAGTTTTAAAAAAATCAAGTGATGTTAAAGCTAAAAGCATGTGAAGATCTTACTGCATAACATGATTTCTTACTGATTGTATTCCTGTGTGGCTCTTGAAACTGGATACTCGCTAAACTACCCGAAATATTGGAGATTATTTCAGCTACTAGGAATATAAAAAAGGTTAGCACAGCTTTTATCTTGTAAAAGTATCCCATACGTTCTATTGGTAAATTCAGAAAACAGGCTGCGTTACCCAATCGGTCGGGAGGAGGTACTGTTGTTGAGTCGTGTGAAAATGCACAACGAAGAACACATAATTCCAAGTCATCTTCCTTTACGAGTTTCAAATGCGATATCTACACATTAACAATTCGTATGTACCAGGATTGGTGAATAAACGCACCACACGCCGCTGTGTTACGAAATTTCGTGTCGATGCACATTGAAAAATGAGACCCGAGGCCGACTACCAATAGCAATATTCTGCTAAATTCCTTAGGAACATCAAAGATATAATCCTAGAAAAAGTTCTCGTGAAACTGCAGACGAGTTAGACTTGCATCAGCTAAGTGATACTGTAGGATGCATATATAACGAACTACTTAACTCTATGGCCTATGGAACCCGGATGTTCAATGCCGCGTTCACAAAACCTCTCCATCGACTTGCATCCTTAGCCAACTGGATCCAGTTTCTACTTTGTATTCCTATTTCGGCGAGATCTATCTTAATATTATTCTCCCATCTGCGCCTAGGTCTTCCTAATGGTCGGTTTCCGACTGGTCTTCCAGTTAAGACTTTAAAAGCGTTCCTACTTTCTTCCATCATGACCTGCCCACCTGAGCCACATAGATTTGACGACCCTAACAATGTTTGGTAAACCGTATACCTGTAACTAAGACAATCAGATATTATTATGTTCCGTTCCGTTTGGTATCAGAAGAATTTCATTTTGATGTGACCTATCGCAATTTCATCTTCAATTGATAATCGTTTAGATATATATTGTTGTGAAGAAAGAATACAAGTTTCTAAAATTGGATATTAACATGTTTCTATTTCTGATTTCTTTTTTAAAAAATCTTATTACATAGCAAGTATTTCTAGAGTATTTACTCTATCAAGTATATTAATGTACAGTGGCGTATTTACGGAGGAGAGGGCTATCGAGCTCAAGCTTCCCCCCAACCCGAAATAAATTTGTTAGTTTTTCGCATTCCACGTATAAAAATAATCCTTCTTACCATTTCTAAGAATTCCGTTGCCTTTTCATTTTCTTTGCTCTTTGTTCAGAAATAATACTGCATTTGTCTAATTTCATTCCATGTAAGAACTTCGTTGTTTTTTCTTGTTTCGTCTATTTTATTCTTCTGTTTCTTTTTCTTAGTTGTTACTTTCTTTCGTTTCTCTTATCATACTTTCGACTGTTGTTTGTTGTGATTCAAGTCGGCCGTCGTCAGTAACACCAAAACTATGAGGAGCTGATAAGCGAAACTGGTGTTCCACACCAACTTGCATGGATATCAGCATAACGGAACTTTATTTATTTATTTAACAAACACCAGATACAGCTCAGAGGCCATTTTATACTGGATATCTAACAACAACAACAACAACAATGGAAAGGATTTGGGAAGGTGTCGGCCAGGGCCTGCTTAGTAGGTACCATCCCGGCATTTGCCTGGTAGAACTGAGGAAAATCCTGGAAAACCCGTCAGGGTGGTCGGCAGCGGGATACGAACCCGCGACCTCCCGAATGCGAAGCCAACGCTCTACCACTTGAGCTACTTCGCTCGGTAAAGAAAGGACTTTAGTTATTATAGCAAAGGAATATTTAGAGTGTTTAGTTATAAAGAAAGGTAAATGTTTGAATTAAAGAAAATCAAGAGAGGGCAATAAGTAGCCCTGAAAATTAGGTAGGCCAAGAGGATGCTTCCTTTCCCTTCTATGAATAGAATAAAATATTAGTTTCACTGCTGAAGTTTTGTATCATATCACATAAAATTCACCAATCTGCAATTCTTGCCATTAAAACTGCAATCAGTATATTTCAGATTCAACTTGTCTCAACATTTTCTTTCAGGTAAAAACGCACACAGATAAAACTGAATAATTCCATTTTTTTTTTTTTTTTTCCTAAACTGAAATCAGTTAAGTTGAAAACGAGAATACAAAATATTCAACATGTGTTTGTAGGAGCGACATTTCAGATTTGCCTGGGGGGTAAAATCCTCCACCAACATACGAATTTTTCCTAGTATATTAGTGTATCAAGCATATATCAGTCATAAAAATAGCACCAACCCAATATTGAACTTCAATATAATTAGCCAGTAAAGAGAAAATGGCTGACTATATTCGTTCTCGAAAAACACTTTCGCTTAAATTGTTATCCAATAGCCTCTTACCTTTCGGATATCGACGATTACTCCGTAGATATTAGCTCTATCTGTCGTTACTACAGTTCTCAATTCCCCTAACTTGGAATAAGAGAAGATAGTCACAGTCTTCGTTGCAATTGACACACCAGCTTGATTTATTGGAGTATTCATCCCAGATTACTATTTTTGCCTTCAAGAGCTTTTAATGAACTGAAAAAATAAAATAAAATAAGTGAAAGAACTGTTCGTACAATGTAAATATACGTAATACAAACAGATTTGAACAGCTCACAAAACTAAAGTTTCTACAAAATCTTTAGAATTTGAGGTGTGCGAGTATGAACATTAGTAAAATTTCTTATATATACATTTTTATTCACTTTTGAGAGGACGTGAAAAACTAATCGAATTCGACATTTCAAAGAAGTTACACGGTTCACGGTCCCTCCATGCCGAGAAAGTTATTTTCGATTTCTTATAATAATCATAATTTATTGTATATTTAATATTTGTTTTAGTAAATTTGGTTTATTGGGACGGTTCTCTGTCCATTCAAATAATATTTTTATTTACTAAAGTGCTTTCTCTCAAGTTTATGGACAATAGTGCGTTCAACTATCATTGAGACCTGGAAAACTGTTTTGGACTAGCCGATTCCACGTCAGTTGCTCTCATCATTCGTTTCGAGTAGTTTCCAAAAATATGAGATACATATATTTGGGACTTACAACGATAATATTTTGCGTTTGACTTATAAATATTACAACGAAAGAGAGAATTACACCTTGTGCTAAAAATTCCTAAAGAAGAATGTCTATTGGGCGAATTGATAAAAAATCAGGAAGGTAAGGAAACGTATTTATCAGTTACATCAAAATAAAGTTGGATGGCATTTAGTATCCACCGATGGCTCCAGATCCGGTACTCTGACTTATAAACGACCCTGTATAGGCGTATATCCACCGGCGCCGACGCGCTTGCTCCCTACGGACGCACCACCTCGATGCTGTTCGGTTCCCCCTGCTGTACTCCTGCCCTGACTCGGTTAGATAGTGTTCGCGCTACTAGCCACAAAGCACAAGTTGGTTCGAGTATTATGCACTGTAGTTTTTTTTTTTTATGTCATATATCTAAAGTCCCAGCATACAATGAGTAACTCACAGTTACAAATAACGAACCGTAATCACTACCAAGTAATTTGGGGGAGAAACTAAATAATATCCATAAAGTTAAACAGACTGGAATTTACTTTCTTTACCTAGCAGATGTTTTGTTTCGGAAAAGTTCTAGATTACTAGTCCCCCTTTATTTGTCATTGTCTTTTACATATTTCATTAGGTTTCCGCACTTTTCACATTCGAAAGTTTGATTTTCACTCGGTATTAATCCTGTTTTGGAAGAACTCCATGCATTTGCTATCTGTTTCGAATGTTTTCCCTAAGTTCACAAATGTTAGATCTCCAATGTAATCCAATGTGTTATTAGTACTGACTATTTTGTGAATGAGTTGGGTATGTCTTGAGTTTTTGTGTGGGTAATTGTGTTTTAGGGGGGTTCGTAATATTGTTATTGATTGAGTATATGCTTGATCTTTCAAAAGTATTTTTGTTTGCTTTTTTTTAATGAATATTTTATTATTGTTGGGGGGTTATAGGGGACTTGCCTCCCTATATTTTTGAAGGATATTTTAACACCATTTTTGGAGAATATATTACGTTTTTAAAATAAGAATATGTCGGTTTTTTTTTTTTTTTGTTAGAGGGTTTTGCGCCATACGTGTGTAGAAATGTTTATTGTAGTGGGGGGTTAGTTTTTTTTTTTTTTATCCCCTATGCTTTGAAGTTTTGAACATTTTATAAAATAATAATACTTTAGGTTTTTTGAAATAGTCGAAAGCTGTGCTGCTATACTTTTATAGAAAATTGTGTTGTTGTCGGGGGGAGAGGGTGTTAGGGAGATGCGGGTCAGTGGTATAGGTGATCCGAAAAAGTGTATTATTTTCTTCTGGTCACCTAATAATAGCTTTTCGGCTCTTCTGGGTCATCTATATCACTGACCCGCATCCAGGGAAGGGGGACCAGTAACCTAAACCTTGCCTTTTGTCACGAATCGACAATATGAGTTTTAGAATCCTGCTCTTACGTTGACAGTGGAATGATGAAATTGCTTGACTTACTCATTATGTAACCCTGTACTACTCACATGCATCTCTATTCCCATACTTCCACTGGGTACTAAAAGAAATCCCTCGCGAAAGAATATGGCTTACCTTTACATTACATGCTTTAGTTAGTATTCATAGGGTTCGAAAAGTAGGAGCTTTAGAATTGTCTTTACAACAGACAGTCTTGAATCTTTCCAATAACGGATGCTCGGTGCCACTGTATAGAAAACGCCCACCAACCTGTGCTAGCTGGTAGAAATAAGGTAGTATTGCATCTAACCTGTGTCAGGGTAGCATGAAGGAAAACCCGCGCAATAGAGCATCCGTACAGAGCAGTCACTTTAGCAAAAGCGAATATGCGCATAAAAGTAGACTTGCTTGTTCCATTTCCTAATACAACTGTTTATTTTGTGTTGATAGTGGCATTATTGGTCTTTGTATATGGAATAAACTGGCGCGGGCAGTGTAAAGTTAAGCCATGAAAACAATTTATTTGTAATCATTACAAGGCTACCGATGTCTTTGGTTACGCGTGGAAAATTCGTACACTGTTAAGGCATATTTACTGCCATTATGTAGTGGTTCCATGTTATTAGTTGGAATGTTACTACACAGATTCTTTATCAATGCATGTTATGGGTAGTAAAATGGTAATGTTGCTAATACGAGAATAAATTGCTCGTAGAATGTCAAAATACAAGAGTTAGTTTATGAAACACACTACAATAATACTACTGGCATATGGCTATCTAAGTGTGGCTCTTCACTTTTTAAATGCCAGTCTATAGCATATTGGTTTAGTTCCGTAGACGGTGTTCATGTAGCAGAGGGATATGTTTGATTCATGTTTAATCGGGATGTAAGCATCAAGGGTAATTGTTCCGTCACGATCAACACAGGGGGTTATACTGACTTCGGTACACGATGATAGCCGGTATACGGCATTTGTGCCGTATCACCGGACCAGTTTGAAAACTGAAAAAGGCACCAAAATGTATTACATTCGGTTATATTTTGTTGGATTACATTAAGTAACGTTACATTAGGCGTGCAGTATTACTTTAATACGGATCCATAGTATAAGTATTAGTAGTAGGTGGAGCAGGAGTAAGAGTAGTAGTAGGAACTGCCTAGAAACCCGGCTGGGGTTGGTTGGGTTCTTTTCTCTACATGAAATGGGCAAATTAAAGATTTACCAATTTTTTTTTTTCTGTGCATTTTACAATTTATGGATCTGTATAGTAAAACAAGTGCACCTCTCCGGGAAGTAGTCCATCCGCCTCAACATACAGTGCCGCTAGCATCAAAAACAATCAACAAAAACAACCACTTTCTTAACTTTTACTGTTTGCCTTACCTGCCCTGTACTCATTCTTCCTCACAAACTTAAATAAATTCTCCAATTGACCCGGTAAATTCCCTAAAATTGGTCCGGCGATACGGCACTTAACCCGGTATACTGTTACAATGCCTTTAGATGTTGAAGTGAAGAAGTATTTCCCTTCAAATTAAAAAATAATTTCACGGTATACTTAACTTAATTCAGAAACAATACGAATACCTTAACTGTTGTATTACAATGATAAAATTTATCTTAAAATGAATAGCCTGTTTATTTCGAACATTCCAATTACAGAATTTTATAGCACTTCTTTAAGTAGGCCTATATTATGATTACAAATACAGAGCACTTGAACGTATTACCTCTGATTTTAACTAAAATTACCATTTTTTGTGACTGATTATTCTTGATAAGTATCAATTACTGAAGCCAATTATCATCAACCGATAATTTCGAATTCAGACGGATGTTCAATATACAAAAATTTCATGTGTCAAAATGCAAAATAAGCACCCCTATAATGCATTCTTTGTTTACAATCCTTGCACTATAAATTGGTGTGACAGACTTGCCAACGTCAGAAACAAAAGTATTGGTTTTTGTCTTGAAAATTATTGTATATTACAAAAAATGTACAGTACCTAGGATAGTCTTTATTATATAGGTCGTAAAACTAAAAATGATGTAATTTCTTCTTTTTGTACGAATTTTCCCATTGGTGTAGCGAGAACAATTTGCTAGGGGGTTAGCCGTGACTTCTTATCTGAAAATTGCAAGAATGTTTCAGAAGACGTATTTTTTGAATATAGATTTTGTATTGCATTCCGAGCTATATCTACCTCCCTTATTACCAATACACTTCATTCCCCTACTGGTGATGACATCCTGTTTTTAGTTGCCATCTCTTTGAATTCTTCGCTCTTCTTTACTTCGTAGGAAGGCTCGGTCGCTCGGTGGCTCTGGTAGAGTGCATTCCACCAATTCTTACATCATTCACTTGCCTTGATCATTCGTTTCTCCTAAACTAAAGGGCATAATCATGGAACGTTAAACTGCAAGATTTAATTTATTTTTTTCTTTTACTTCTGTGTCTCTCACTTCCAGAATGGGGCTTACAGAGGGGTCATTTGAATTGATTCACCTTATTGATTATTTTATTTCTGTTGTTTTTTTTTTCGTTAACTGATGAACATAACGGTGGGATGTTAAACTGAGAGATTTCAATTCATTTTTTCTTTATTTTCTAAACAAAAAGTATCTTTCTTTCCTTCTTATTTTTTTAAAAAAAACTTTCGTTTGTACCGTACACTTCAATTCGCCGTGAATAATTTACAAAAATTTAAAAAAGACGAAATGAAAAAACAAAAAGGTTATAAGAACCATTAATGTATATCTCCGCATCATTTACAACCTTCTGGTCCAACGTATCTTGTATCTTCGCCTCGGTTCCCAACTCTCTGAAGATCGCACCACTTCCCAAGGTCTTCCTCAAGGTTCTGTATTATCTCCTCTTTTGTTCAATCTCTTTCTGGCCCCGATTCTTCACCAAACCAGTAACACTGTCCGGGTTCTTTCCTATTGTGATGATTTAGCCTTCTATATTACTTCTCCCTCCCCACAACTAGCTATACCTCAACTCATTTCAGCTCTCACCACTTTCTCCACCTGGTGTTCTACACATGGCTTACGAATAAACTGGAACAAAACTTCCTTTCTAGTCTTTACTCGCAAACGCTCTCCCACCCTACCCTCCCTTACTTTCACCGGTATCACTCTTCCTCGCCGTCCTTCAGTTAAATACCTTGGAATCGTTTTAGACTCTTCTTTACGTTGGACCCCCCATTATCATCTTCTACATCAAAAAACATCATCCTTCTTACGTTTAATTCGTTCTATTTCTACTTCTACTTGGTCTACAGATTTTCGTGTTCTCCTCCTGTTATATAAACAGGTTTATTTACCTATTTTAACGTATGGTGGTTTCTTTCTCTCTCCATCTCCTTCTCGAGTCTTTCAAAAATTACAATTCCTTCAATATACTACTCTCTGCCGTACTCTTAGTCTCCCTACCACCACTGTTGCCACTGCGCTTTATTCTGAGACCCGAGTTCCACCTTTAGCAATTCACTTGAAACACCTCTCCGACAAATTCTGTCTTCAACGTTTCCAATTTACACGATCCTCTCTCCTCCCTAAACTCACTCTGCTTCGACACCTTCATACAGGCCGCAAACGTTCTCCATATCTCGCATCTCTCCCTTTCATATACTCCAGTTATCTCGATCTTGCACCACAACTATTACACATCCAGCGCATGTATACTCTCCCTTGCTACTTGCATGACTATCCAGTTCTTTCCCAATCTTTTTCTATAATTTTTCCCCAATACCCTTCTACCCAACTTTTCCCTCCCGAAACTTACCAACATTGCTTTTCCTCATCCATTCCTCCTCTCCCTCAGGACACTGTTCATTTGTACTGCGATGGTTCTGGCCAGGGCGTGCATTTGGGATCAGCCTTCTACGATTCCTCTCTTCAACAATGTTTCAGCTTTCAATTGCCCCATTATGTCTCTACCTTTCTCACTGAAGCTTATGCCTTGTTTGCGACTCTTCTTAATTCTCTTCAGCATCAGTATACATCTATCTGTATCGCCACTGATTCTAAATCTCTCCTCCAATCCTTACAATCTTCCCCTTGGACTTCAAAATCCTCCTGGATTCTTTATGAAATTCCGTTTTCTTTTATACCGCCGGACTTCCCTCAACTATACTACTTGCTTAATTTGGTCCAAAGGCCATGTCAACATCCTCGGGAATTCTCTTGCCGATGCCGCAGCCCGTTTCGGAGCCCTGCATGGCACTTCCATAGATCTTTCAGTCTCGCCTATTGACCTTTTTCCACGACTTATTACACTTCATTATCAACGCTGGACTGCTTATAATGCCTCCTGTACAAAGGCACGTTGGTACTGGCACCATCCTTGCTTTCTCCGCTCTCCATCTTGGTTTATTAAACATCCTTTCTCTCCCTTCTACCTCCATTTTCTGCTCCGTAACAGACTTCACATTCTGTATACTCCCCAACGCTTATATCTTCTCCGAAAACGTACCACTCCACTTTGTAATTGTGGTCTCGATACTGGCTCTATCGATCATCTCATTTTCTCTTGCCCTCTCTATCAACAATATCGCCCGCCATTTCTCTCTATTCTTCATAAATTTCACGGTTCTGGCCCTTTTAATGTAGATTCGTTCATTTTCACCTTATCCCCACCTGTTCTTACTGCCTATTATCTTTATTTACAAAGAACTAAGTTATTTAGCATCTTATAAGCATCACTAAAGATTCATCCCAATTCCTCATCTTTTTCTTTTCATCATACCGAATATAATTGCCGGGAGAGCGATCTTCGCCAAGGCAAGTAGCAACCGCACAAGAAGAAGAAGAACACAATCACTCTACGTCTAGACACTAGTTTTACTTTCGAAAACCCTCCATGTGATGTACACATAAAATAATTTTATATTTGTAGCCTATTGGAATAAGTGCCTGAGGCATGTGATTTTTATACCTATTAGAAGAAGAAGAAACAACACTATAATATGATTCTTCAGCAATTAGCATAAGGAAAAAACTGATGTTGAAATTTACTCTTTCCAGAAATATTGATTGATCTGTTGTTTTTTGAACGCCAAACAGTGAAAAACTGAAAGTGAGCCATAGATTGCAGAAGAAAGTGTGAAAACCCAATTAGGAGAATTCAGTAAGTATCAATTCAATAACAAAATAGATTGAATGTTGTGTACAAATAGCGCTTGTCATTATGGTATACTTATACGGTACAGATTCAGAGTATGGAGACCACGACCACTTCCCAAGTGTCAAATAAAATTGTAATTCATGGAGTTATAAAATTAAAAATATGGCTTGCAGATCAAGTTTAGACACAACATTCGAAATAATTGTTGAAAAATTATTTACTAATTTCATGTTTATTGTCCAAGAAAAAAAAAAACGATTGAGCTGCGCAACTTGACGATGTCTGACTTAACATAAATGAAATTCAAGAAAGCTACTAGAAGTATTTACAGAAAATTTAGACTTCTTATTCAGTTTGCATAAATACAACGTTCACACATGCACCATGGAAACTGCAGTGCGAAAAACGGGTTATAGTTAAGGAGCCGTACTTCCATGGTAATAGTTAAGAACAGCTACTTCTCATCTCCCGTGCACGAGGATACATCTTACTGTTGCACTACCTACAGAAATGATTCTATATCATGTATAAGTGGTAATAGAACACACAACCAACCCAGATCATGTTGTATTCACACTCCAACATGGAGTGAGAATACAGCGTGATCTCCGTTTCTTCTTTGTTCTATTACTACTTGTACACCAAATAGAATCATTTTTCTACGTAGTGCAACAGTAAGAAGTATCCACGTGCACGGGACATGCGATATGTGTTTTCAAATCCCCCCACATAGTCATACACTAAGTACAAGGGCACATTATTATTCCCATACGATATAAAAAAAACCCAGATATTCCTAGAAAAACACCCTAAGTACAAGGGCAAGAACTCAGTCTATTACCTACTTTTTAACATCCTAGATAGTCAGTGAATAATTCCTGAAAGTATGGCGTTTCTCGTCCTTCCCTAAATGAGAAGTACGGCTCCTTAACTATAACCCTTCCCATTTAGGGAAGGACGAGAAACGCCATACTTTCAGGAATTATTCATTGACTATCTAGGATGTTAAAAAGTAGGTAATAGACTGAGTTCTTGCCCTTGTACTTAGGTTGTTTAGGTAGTGCAACAGTAAGATGTATCCTCGTGCACGGGAGATGAGAAGTAGCTGTTCTTAACTATTACCCGAAAAACAATCCAACCTTTACTAGATGGGAACTTAAGAGCACGAATGCTATCTAGGCGGTTAAGAGTAGGGCGAAGCTGATGGGATTGCGTCCGCAGTGAGCAAGCGCGTCAGCGGCGCTGATAATACACGTCTGTGAGGACAACAGAAGCATGTGGGTTTTCGTAGTGAGCATGTATCAGTAACACTTTTAATTATTTCGCACTAGTAATGCTACACTTATAAACATAAAATGCAGCGTTTGACCTGCAGACATAATCCACATGCGGAAAAATAGGGCAAAAATAATAAGTTGGTCGTCCGCCTAGTTTCTTTTAGGTATAAGCTTAATAATTGGTTCCTTTCTGTACTAAAGTTTAATAATTAACTGCCGCTGATGGCGGCCCTGAAATACAAAATTTACGGAGAAGATGCAATATGAGGTGAGGTGACAGTGGGCCATAACCTGTCAATGTTTTAAACCCACTGTGTTATTAACCTGGGATATGTGTGCTGCTGTATTATCATGGGGGTGAAGGTGAACAAAACGAGGTCAGCGGGGCTTCTAACACTTTCGCTCGCTCAGCTGTGTTTCGTAACTTAAGTAATCCCCCCCCCCTTTTTTTTTAAAGCAATAAAGTTGTGTATGCGAAATGGACAAAATACCACGTGACATTACGTCACGCTTGGGTAGTACAACTTCAATATAAATTTAACCTCACCCTTTGGGAAGACATGATATTTAATAGGCCGCATTCTTTTAGTCATTAAAGAGTAGTGTGTAGTTTGCAACACTTAACAGTTCCAAGGCACTAATTTTGCGCAGTAATAGTATATTCATACATACTGATATTGGAAAGAGCAAAAGAAGCATAAAAATAAGAAATATTTATGATTAGTAGAGAATAGTGAAGGGTAGGAATGAAACAGGAGTAATTGTAGACAAGATAAATGAAAGTAAGACCAGGAAAGTTGTAATAGAAGGTTGCAAACAGGTTCTTGTGGCTTATTTCTGGGGACACCATCTGCGGCAGTTTAGCCAATTTTAATATTTTTAACTCTCACAGTATTGCCGAGCGAGAGTTAGCGAGGGAAGGTGGGTTAGAGCCGCTCAGGGCAGGTTGTTTTTTGTCTTTATTACAGCTAAATGGGAACCAAATCCAAAAATAGCATCTAATACAATCATCTTTCATATGCATTCACGTATTTTGACTGTCGTACAGCAGTTGTAATGATTTTACACTAGTAAATAAAATACGGGTACAGGTGTATAACTTAATTATAATCATCATGTCTTTACACATCTTGTTTTGTCTTAACTAATTATCTCCGAATGCCTGCTGGACTTCTGGCACGTGTCTTCCGACTAAATACAGATTTATAATATATAATCTAGACAAAATGCCTGTTCATGTAGTATGTGCCATGAATACTAATTTGTGATTTTTTTACATCTTATTGAATCCTCTTATTTTTAAAAATCTAGCAGATCCACACTATAGCAGTCAGAATTAAGATTATTTGTTCATACTGCAATACTAAAATGTGCTTGTTCTTTTAAGTTAATATAATTTAGACGTAGCTATGTATCTTTCACTTTTGATACTTTGAGTTCTTAGTATGGTACCGTACCCAATATCTTCAGATATACTGTTCCATTCTTTCAATTAATTATAATTTCCAATTAATTTGTAAAGTAAATTTGGTTGCTGGGACACGATCTTAAAATTTGTAATAGACATTTCGTTTATTTATTTTTCTCCGAGGTATTCTTGTTTTACAAATACATACGGCTTGTACAATCCAGTACTTTATCAAAGCTTCCCTTATCCAGATTGAATTTAGGTCATTTTGTCCTTCATTATATGAAGACATTTTATGGATTATATTTACGTGTTTAGTGTTATGTTTAGTGTTGTAAAATTTCAGGAAATTTTGAACCTGTTGGTAAAAAACAGTTTTTTTTCGAGTTTTTCTGGAAAATTGGGATAAGAAAAAAATATCTTTTTTGTATTAATTTTACTAATTTTACTTTTTTTTCGAACACGTAAAGAATTAAAGTTGATAAATTTCAATGTTGCGAATATTAAAAAAAAAAATCGCCCGAAAATAAAACTCTTGCAATGATTACTTTTGAAAATTAATAGTCTGCACACACTTCCTTTATGTGCTTTTTAGTTATTTATTTGTGGATGTGCATTAATCACAGAACAGAACTTCTACAGTTACATACAAATCTACCATCATGAAGCATTTTTGTTGCAACGAATAGGGCTCTTGAATGAAACAGAGTTCTCAATGTGCTCTATAATCTGAATCTACGTGTACAGGTGCAGCTGCTAGACAGATGGTAAGTCCCAGAATTCGAGACGAATGCAATTGCTGCCAGCTAGTAATAAAGAAAATCACGGCACGCCCAATTGACATGATGTGGGAATCTTGCTTTGGTTTTACTTGAGCAATTTTTGAGTTAACCCTATAAAAGTACTGGAAAGTCGTTTCGGATCTTTATGTTAAAGAAGGGCCCCATTGTGGTTGACAACATAAAAAGATATTGATAATGAAGTTCACAGCAGTACATCGATAACGCTCTCGCTTTTGATACAAGCGGTCCCGATGGGAACACTGTCTTTTGAGGCTACCAATTTTCAGTGACATTATTCCCGGGTTTTACGCATTCACATCAGGGGAATTCCGGGATAGTACCTAACAAGGATCCTAGGCTGTTTTCTTCCTTCCCCACTTTCTCGGGTTGTGTGATCGCCGAAGGGCGTCATTCCTCGTACTGGACGGGCTAAAATGGCCATAGATGCCGAAAGCGTAGAAATATAACTCCTAATTCCCCTAAATTTCACAGCAGTACGTGTTCAGCCATTCTTCCAGAAAATGTTAGGAAAATAAGTCAAAATGTGGGAGGGGAGCTGCACTAAAACAATTTGCTTTAAAACGTGCCCTGGATAAGAGTGTCATGTGATCGCAATTTATTTTTTTTAGCTGCGGGGGAGCAGAGCGATCCGTAAGTGTTCATGGAAGGAACACTGCATGTATTGTTCTGCAAGGAATTCGCTTTGTTTTTCATACCAGGTCCTAGCTACAAAGACAAAGAAGTTCTTGTTTTTCTGTGAGTGCTTTACTCCGTTTTGTTCTTTGTAAAGCCGGTCATATGCACTCTACTGAAAATTTTACTTGGTTCACTTGTCAGACGGAAACATTCTTTAAATTTAAGTAAATACACATCGTAGAAGCTGATTCTGTTTTAATAGACGTTTTGCAGAATGTTAAGGAGAGCTTCAGCCCAAAATCCCCTCCCCCCGTAAGTCCGCCATGCCCACGGGGTGTTAATAGCACAGCAATGCTACGAGACCCACAGGAGAAATAATTATAGCCTTTCTTAACATTTAGCATCACTAGTGTCGTTTTTCTTGCATGCTGCATTTACTTGGCGTTACTTTACTTCTGGTGGCAAAAATTGGAACAATTTTTTCTACACCAATTGCTTCTGTATGTACTCCTACCAAGTTTAGTTGCATTCTGTCAAGTAGTTACGTCTCTAGAGTTCTCTGAACAGCGATACTTATTTTATGATAACCTGGTACTTCATCACATAGGGAGAGGAAAAAAAAAAAAAAAGAAGAAAAGTGAAATGAAATGAAATGAAATCTTTAAGTTTTACGTCCCACGGTTATGCCGGTTAGGCTAAAGGAGACGGTGATTATGAGAGATGAGTGAAATGGTGGAATGAAGAAAGTGGGAGGAAACGGGAGAACCCCGAGAAAACCCACGAGCACGGTGTTTGTCCACCACAAAGTTCACTTGGCGGGGGCTGGGATCGAACCCGGGACCCCAAGCACCAGAGGTGAACGCTCTACCACTGAGCCACCGCGCCCCCAAGAAGAAAAGTGACTGTAAAACATTGAGATAAGTGCCATTTTGAAATGCATTCACGTAAAGTGTTACCAGGTTAAACATTTCCATTAGTTTTGATGGAGGAACACAGTATCGTGATCCCGTTGTTCACATTTTGTGTATATAAGGTACGAATTCACTTTAGGAATGACCAGTAAAATCAGAAGAAAAAATCGACGATGGTTTGGCAGGAACTTGAACCTGGATCTTCCACTTGCTACGCGGTTACTCCTCAAATTGATCTAAAAGTATCATTACCAGTTTTTCAATAGTTAGGCACTTTATTCTTTAAAACCCTGCACACCAGCTGTTCGCTGGAAATATGTATGGTGGTAGTAGTAATCTAATATCGAGGGATTGCTAGGATAGGATGCATTTGCAAATTGTATTTATGTATGTATTTATTTAATTTAAATGTACCAGTAGATATGGAACAGAGATTCAGTAACATACAAATGTGGATACTGGACTGAGTAGGATTCGAAACCAGATTTTGTACTTGTCGGGCAATTTATTACTTGAGCGTACATATGACAGCCAGTTTCCTACGTTTAAACCCTTTATTCACCAAATCCAACAGATTATCATAGCAGGTGCAAGTTGCAGCATCAGAGTCCAATTTTTCTATAGACTATTTACCATGTTGAAAATAATTGATAATTACTCGATTTTTTTGCTGACAATGAAGGTGAAGACGTATTTTCCCGTGCCCTTTTCTCCTTTATTAACCGCCTTTTCTTCTATCTCAGAAGCATCCTACTTTTTTCTTTGCTTTTTCTCTTCGCGTTAGTCTCGTTCCACCACCACGTTTCTTTTCGTGCAGGGGGACTCTTTCCTAAAGTCTTTCCTGCGGCCATTAATTTTTTTTTTTTTTAATTTTAGTTTTTTTTTTTTCACACGTTTACTCCTTTCATAACATTTTCTTTAATCAATCCCTTTAATTTCTCTCTTTTTTTTTTGGATCGAAAGATCCAATATATTTCAATCAAAGATTTTCTTGTATACTCTACGCCTTATATGTGGAGAACTACATATAGTGTAGCCAAACCCAAACTATCACTTAACTCAGTATGATGTACTTATTACGTAAAAGATACGAAAAGTCGATTTAGGGGCCATTCAAAAATTTTGTGGTCCCTGACCCAAAAACTAATTATTACCCAAGATCTCAATCTTTAAATCCATCTTCTATTGTATCTATCCCAATCTTTAGATCCCAATCTTTTTTCTTATTCCTTTTCTTCACCATCTAATTATCAGCTCTCCACTTCGCGACCTCCTATTGTATCTACCAGGGTGGAAAAAAATCATTTTTGTTGATTTTTTTTTTTTTTTTTTTTTTGGATTTAAATCGATTTTTTTTTATTTAAATCAAATCTTTCTCCTCGTATAATACAAGTCGCGAACTGAAGAAAAAGCATTAGGAATTAGTATTAAATGGTTATTATGCCATTTAAGTGAAAGTATTGGGGTTGAATTTTGAATTATCCCCAATCGTTAACCTATATCAATCCCAAACAATGTTTCTTAACCCTTTTAAATGATGGCTCTTTTTAAAGGTAAATTATACACTTTCAGTCAAGCAGCTACAGCATCATCCCTATTTATCTTAGGATCATGTTACATACATCACTCTCTTCAGAATAGAACAGCTTTTGAAACGGTAGCATTCACATTTCCGTATCATGTCCCTGAAGCAGGAAATTTTGAGAGTAATCGACATTTTTCTTTTACTTTAAAAAAAAAAAAAAAAAATGTTCCCCTCTGGACTTGCCTGTGTTAACGCACAGATCTCAAAATCAACTGGGAAATACAAAAGGGTGTACCAAATGTGTGTACAAAATTTCAAGTTTCTATCTTGAGTAGTAAGGGTGAGGAAACTATTTAACAATGAGCTAAGAACATTCCCACAATGCCCCAGATGACCCGGATGTAATATAAAAATTTCCTCAGACATCCCTATTGATCCTAGGATCACGATTTGTACATTATTTTCTTCACAATAAAACAAATTTTCAAACGGGGCCCTTCAAATGTCTCCATCATGTATCTGGGGCGGGTAAATCACGAAAAAAGGAATTTTCTGTTAAAATATCTTTTTTTTTTTCTTTTTTAATTACCTCTGTGGACTTCTCCCCCTGTTTTAAGGCAGAGATCTGATACAAATTTTGAAAAATACTGAAGGGTGCACTGAATAAATGTGAAAAATTTCAATCTTCTAGGTGCAGAAGTAAGCCCGCGAAATATAATATTCCCCAAATTTCCGTATAAAACAGGATCTCAGGTAACATTTTCCCGAGACATCCCTATTTATCCTAGGAGCATAGTACGTACATCATTTTCTTCAGAATAGAACAGCCTTTCAAACGGTACCATTCATATGTCTCCATCTGAGGCGGGAAAATCACGAAAAAAGCTATTTTTTGTTAAAAATATCCTTTTTTAAAAACATATTTGCCCCTTTGGACCCCGCTGTTTCCACGCAGAGATCTGAAAATATCTGAAAATTATTAAAAGGTGCACTGAACGAGTGTGCAAAGTTTCAGTCTTCAGAATGCAAAATGTAATCCGCCCCCCCCCCCCAAAAAAAAATAATGATAATACGCATAACAAAAAATATCTTAAATTTATCATCACACACTATCCTTCAACGCACAAAGTCGTGAAAGCATATGTAACGTGTTCTAAGATGCCTCAGTCTTGAAAACGAAGTAAAAAAACCTTATTGGTACGTTTTTAATCGAATAATGAAGATTCTACCCTATCGCCTAAAATACGTGATATAATTTAAAAGGTTAAGCATTAAGGAAAAAGTACAGCAACGTTATCAAAATGACACTTTTTTTTCACAAAAGTTACTGATATTTAGCAGGGGCCTATTTTTAAAAACTCAGAACTAGCTTGCGGCATGAAATACATACATTTCGCCTAAAGTTATAAAATTAACAATAAAAAAAAAAAAAAATGGAGAGGGGATAGGACCCCTCCAAATACGCCCTATTATCTGGAAACAAACAAACAGACACGCACAAAAAAGAATTTTCGTCTTAAATGTCGATGGTGATTTCCCCGTTGGAATAGTAAACGATTTTAAAACCCAAACCCAATGTTACGAAAAGAAGAAAGCAGGATTGCTCCGATACCTGTTCAAAACGGGATTTTCCCTAATCATCCTCTGCATGACACTTGTTTTCATACTATACTGTACATTTGAGTCTCATTGTATTATGATTATTAACTTCCATACTCGAAATAACAGCACGGAAACGGGATTTGACTTATTTTCACTTTAAATTAATTTATTTCGGAATTCGATTTAAATCAACGATTTTCATTTAAAAAATCAGACTGATTTAAATCGTGATTTAAATCAATCCACCCTGGTATCTACTCACCGGCTTCCAGACTACATCCATCATTCTATGCATGCATTACCGTGCAGTTCATTTCCCACACCCCGGCCACTGTGTATGTTCTCTCAACCCCTTCCCTTTCTTCTACCGACATACCTGTTTTAGTCTTCACCCACAATGACTCTTTCGTCTATCGGGGTGCTGCAAAGTTCGTGGTCCAAATCCCTCCAGAATTCTATCTTTTCTTCGGAGCCGCAATGGCTCAGTGATAGAGCGTTCACCTTTGGTGCGTGGAGTCCCTGGTTTGATCCCAGCTCGCGCCAAGTGAACTTTGTGGTGGACAAACAGTGTGTGTGGGCTTTTAGGGATTCTCCCGTTTCCCCTACTTTCTTCATTCCATCATTTCTTTCATTTCTCATCATCACAGTCTTCTTTAGCCTAATCGCCATAACCGTGGAACGTAAAACTCTAAGATTTCATTTTTCTATCTTTTCTTCCTTACTGTCTACTTGCGGAGCGTATGCGCACATTACATTGATTATTTATACCCTGCATATCCCAGTACTCATCACTTTATCGCTCCTTCTGTTCATACTTACCACACTATCTTTCAGATCACGAGAAAGAACAATCCCCACATCGTTTCTTACTTGTCGATTTTCTTCACTACTCAGCAACTTGTAGCTACCTCCTAGCTGCCTTGCCTTTTTTTATCTTTCTATCTCTGTTGCTTGCACGCACAGAATTCTCATATTTCTTCTTGGCATCAGATCTGCAATTTCCTACTCTTACCCTCACACAGAGCTCACCGTGGCTAAGCGGTTAGCGTACGTGCCTTATGCGTGGGAGACCCGGGTTCGATTCCCGGTGGGAGCTCATGTATTTCGGATTCCACGTTAATCAGTATGTCGACGTCTCATATAGCCTCGCTGCTGAAAGGGACGCTAAACTCAGATCAAATGTTACCCTCACAGCTTCTGTAACCGAACCTTTCGCTATTTGGTAGCCCTTGCCCATTTCTCACAGAAGCCGGGCGAGGTTTCTGCGCATCGCTTACGCGGTACTTCCTATCATTTTCCGAGATTTTCTTTAGAGAATCCGTCGTGATAGTTTTGGAATTCGGTAACTACTGCCCTTCGTGACGTCAATCCTCCTCATTTTCCCGGGTTTGGAACCAGCACCAAGTTGGAATGGATTCTACCCTAGTGACTGAGTAGTTCCGGCTTACTTTTGTAAAATAGTGATCACAGAGATAAAAGAAGGTATTGATGTGTGTGGAGAGAAAGTTTCTTATAACAGTAATTCACAGTCTACACATTCGTGCGATGAGAATGTCTTACTTTGTTTTCAGCTTATTGGAAAATTATCCTTTCTTATAATATTCGCTTCTTCCTTGAGATTTAGTTGAACTGGCTTCCATAGCAACCTGTTAAAAATTATATTTTTACCCTATTTGAGTGTGATGTTAATGCAGATAATGCCTAATTTTCTGTTTAGTTGAAGTGATCATTTGGAGATCTGATCTGTTATTGACATAATCGTGTATAGATAAATGTACAGTTCAGTTGATTGTTTCATCCCATATTCTTTTAGCTAACGAGGAGCTGAAGAAATGTTAGTAAATGGAAGATAATTTTTGGAAACAGCTGAAACATAGACTAAGTTGTAAATTACAGTTTGTGATGTGATGTGAGTGGAAATGTCACGTGCCTCCTCCTGATGAGTGTTTTCTTTCGTTTATTTGCAGTAGACGACTGGAATGGGACGGCTGGAATGTGTTCAGAGCTTGCTTGGCCACCAAGGTCGTGTATGGAATGTAGCATGGAATCCACAAGGAACAGTCCTGTCCTCTTGTGGTGAAGACAAGACAATTAGACTGTGGGGAAAAGACGGTGAGAAATGGGTAACCAAGACCATCCTAACGGACGGCCATCAGCGCACAATCCGCGCGACAGCTTGGTCTCCGTGTGGAACCTATCTAGCCTCTGCGAGTTTTGATTCCACGACTGCTATTTGGGATAAGAAGGTCGGAGAGTTTGAGTGTAACGCTACTTTAGAAGGCCACGAAAATGAAGTAAAGAGCGTGAGCTGGTCCAGATCAGGACAGTATCTGGCAACATGTAGTCGAGATAAAAGCGTTTGGGTTTGGGAGGTGGCAGATGACGATGAGTACGAATGTGCGGCAGTGTTAAATGCTCATACACATGATGTGAAGAAAGTTCTGTGGCACCCTCATCGCGACATCTTAGCATCTGCAAGTTACGATGACACTATTAAGATGTTCAAAGAAGATGTTGACGATTGGATTTGTTTTGCAACTCTGTCGTCCCACGATTCGACCGTGTGGAGCATAGCATTTGATCGCACAGGTACCAGACTAGCCTCGTGCAGCGATGATAAAACCGTGAAGATTTGGAAAGAATATTTACCAGGAAATGCAGAAGGAATAAGTACGCAAGGTGATGACCCGGTGTGGAAGTGTGTGTGCACTTTATCAGGCTACCACCCTAGAGTCGTGTATGACATAGCATGGTGCCATCAGACGGAACTACTGGCCACTGCATGTGGAGACGATGCTATCCGCATTTTTAAGGAAGGACCAGACTCAGATCCCAGTGCGCCAACATTTAACTTATTATATACTTGTTATAATGCCCATACGCAAGACGTCAATTCAGTTGCTTGGAACCCAAAAATTCCCGGATTGTTAGCTTCTGGAAGTGATGATAATGAAGTAAAATTATGGCATTTCAATGAGTAAAGAGATCGTCAAGTGCTAAGTGCTAAGTGCTAAGTAGTAGTGAGTGACCAATTGGTGCTGTGATAAGATACTGTGTTATTCACATCAGAAGCTTGAAAAGTTTATTTTAGCTACACATATCCAGATAAATACAAAAGTATTTAAAAAGGAAAGAAAAATGGTAACATGGATTCAGAAATTTAAAGTGAAGTGTGGTGTACTCTTCTTGTTGGTGCCAACTTGCTTAACATAGTACTTTTGTGATTATTTCATTAAAAAAAAAAAAAAAAAAATACATTTTATATTTTACATCTGTTGCAATTACAGAATCTTGTAAAAGCTTCTGTTATATTATCACAATGTTCTTGAGATCTCTTACATTAAGTATGCCGTGAGTAAACAAAGATTGAGTAATCTGCTTGTTAAATGTGGCGAGAGGCCGGGATAGCTACTTTAATTTTGAATTAAGGAAAGGAACAACAGGGCCCTTTCTTATTTGTTGACTGGACAAGGGAGAGATTTACGGTCGTTTACGTTTTAAGTACTCTGCTGCCTTGGAAGGCCTTTTGCAACAAATTGGGAAATTTTCATACATTATAATACTGTATTTTCTTCTTCCTTCATTTTCTGGTCATTTCTTCCAAACATCCCTCTTCTTCAAAATACCAGTTTCGCGTCAAGCGATTTCCTTTTCCTTATTTTAATTATTACGAGTTCTTCTTCTTCTTTTTTTTTTCTCTCTTCACGACGCATCGTTAGTCAGCAAGGAAATGCTCATAATGTTACATTTGTATAATAACCTTTCCTTTTTACTCGTAAGTGGATAACAAAAAAGATATTGATACGGTTAAAATTGAAGAATAAACGATTATATCTCGATATGACTAATCTTTTCAGTTGTACACAGAACATAACTTCGTCCATAAACTATTGCTATTGGGAGATCAATTGTGAAATAAGCACTCTCCATCTTATCGTCTCAGTCTAAATCTTGACTTCCAACAACAGTCTCAAATAACAATTGAGTAATATATTGTCTCATATGCAGTTAGTAATTCAAAAGATTATTAGAAGTGAGTACAGATGTAGCATTTTGTCCACTTTGCAGTTGTGTTTTGGTAAGGTAATGTTCACCCAGTTTGTGCAGAGTAGTAACAATTTGAGCTAATTCAGCGTTTCCCTAAAATTATGTTTAAGCTTAAAGATAATACTTATGTTTCATCTGTGGCCAAGTGCTAACGCACGTGCTATTGTGCGTGTGGTCCCTTCTTTGATTCGTATTTCGATTACTTGAAAGCCTGAGTGGTGGTTCGGATCCCTCTTTGTCCCGCCTCATATAGCCCCGGTACTAAACAAGAACATTAAGGTAGGAAACGCTCGATTATCGCCAATAAATGGGAGCACCTTTTGTTGGGCTTTGGAATGTATTTTATAAGGAGGAACAATATTCACGATAATTCAAATTCAAGAGATGAATTCAGACATTGCCCAGAGACAAGTTGAATAGATATTAAAAGGATAATTCGTATATATGTATATTTATTGTTGAGAGCATTTAATTTTGCTCTTCAGAAGCATCTACCCAATAATGGAACTATCTCAACAATGAACGAAACAATGTATCAAAAAATTGCACGGATTATTCTGTGATCATTGATTCAATATACAGTAAAAACATGGCGGCCGGATAAGACTCATATTTAATACAATGTTTATATTACAGACAATTTATATTTTGTTCTGAATTTTAAAACATAAAATCAACTGCAATATATCCGGTGAGAATATAACTAATTATTTATAACAAGTTAAATTCTTTAGAATTTCAACTTGGGACAGGTAAATCCGTGCTATTTTGGTTGCAGCATGTGCTGTAACTATTGTTACTTTTTAACACAATGTTTTCACCTATAGCAAATTTAGTGATATGGTCGACTTGGCCCTTGAGCTGCGACTTTAAATTTAATAACCCGTTAGGATTGAGAAAGATAGTTTATTGATTCAGTTTGTTTTGGGGCAAAGTATCGAAACACCTCTCTTGATTTTGATCGATTTTGGTAAGGGTGAATATTATCGCTCCTTACGAAAATACATTGAAGGTGCTGCCATTTGTTGGTGGTGAGCGCTTCTTTATATTCCAGTCAATCACCGTTTGATATATTCCAATCAATCACCGTTTGATGTGATCATTGAAAAACATTGTTCGAAGCTGGAAGAAAAGTAGAAGCGTTGTGACATGGGTGGGAGAGAGATATCCTGCTGTAATAGCCAATCATTGGACATTCATCCTTTGATGACTTCAACAAGATATCTCAACTATCATTAGTACTACCTATTTGAGTTAAAAAGTACCAATGTCAGTTGATGAATCCTACATCTGACATGCACTTCACTGTATTTTATACAGTGCACTTTGTAGCGCTCACAAAAAACATCTTGTCAACTGTATTTGCAGTCAAAAATACTTTTCAATATTATTTTATCTGTGTAAGTAATTTTATTCTGTCTTCTCCGTTCTAATTTTTGTACTCGAAATTACTTGTCCTTCTGTTTGGGGCCGCGTTGGCTCAGTGGTAGAGCGTTCACATCTGGTGTATGGGGTCCCTGGTTCGATCCCAGCTCGCGCCAAATGAACTTTATGGTGGACAAACACCGTGTGCGTGGGTTTTCTCGGGGTTCTGTCGCTTCCTCCCTCCTTCTTCATTCCACCATTTTCTTCATTTCTCATTATCACCGTCTCCTTTAGCCTAGTCGGCATAACCGTGGGGCGTAAAACTTAAAGATTTTTGTCCTTCTGTTCGCATTCGCCATTGATATTTCCGTAAATTGGGTTCTGATGTACAAGGTTCATGGGATCGATCACATTCTTAAGGCTATTCAATATTTGGACCATCTTGGCTTCTCTACCCATTAATAAATCTGGGGAACTATTATTATTATTATTATTCTTTGAAGTGGATGAGGATTTTCATTGTTTCATTTGATGATTGCTTCCTTAAATCTATCTACTTGTATAATGTTATTTCTGAGAATAAAATTCCCTTTAAAAATATGTAATTTTAACATGTAAAAATCACTTTTAATTTAACCAAATTTAGCTTCATCAATACGAATTCATTTTTAAGAATCAAAGGACATTTAAATAAACTTGCAAATAAAAGCATTGAAGTCAAACCAATTCAAAAATTGGAACAAAGTAAGATGAATAAAAGCCTGAATTAGAATTTCGATTCATCTTCCGTATAAATCATTGGGCTGTAAAATTAAAATGGCGTCGGTACTTAAAACTGTAAAGTAAAATAATTACAAATTATTAAGTTGCTGTTAAAAGCCTTTTAGTTCCGGTAGTGAAAGAATTGTAATTTAGAGTACATAACTAGAATTTCAATGTATTTCCTTTGTAATTACTCATAGAACATAAGGAGCACTTATTAAAATTACTTTCAATTTTACGTTACAACATATTCCTTTAAACATTCAATCAATCCTCTAAAATTTCGAGCAGTCCCATGGTCAATCATCCTCCGTAGGACAAAGCTGTTTTAATCTATAACATGAAGGAGACAGGTTACATTTTTGTTTCCGCTATAGATGGGTTTTATTTGATTTTGTAAATATATATAAATATATAAAAGCTAGCTAGGGATTTCACCCCCAGATCCTGCATTTCCCCGGCCTATGGCCTCGCAGTTCTCATATCCTTAGTGTATCTATAATATTAAGGGGTTTCAGCTATAGTCATCTTATAACAGCTGCGACGCCACTCTGTTTTTCTTCCCTTCTAAGAGAAGCATCAAAAACACTGAAACACGTCTTTAATTAATATGCCTACACTCTTAACGGATTTGGAGATATGCCAATCTTACTTTAACAATTGTAACCCGATTCCTTTTTTTTTTCTGTCTTTTTCTTCCCTTGTAGGGGAAATATTTAAAAAAAAAATGAAAAATCTAAATACCAAATTTCGTGTCTAATCTTAATGAATTTAAAGATATGACCATCCATTTATAACAATTGTAACCCCATCCGCCTTTTTTAGTTCGCTTCTTGGGCAAATGTCAAAAAAAAAAAAAAAAAAAGTGAAACACGAAAATGAGAAGTTCAAATACCGACTTTCATGTCTCTAATATTCACAGGTTCCGAGATAAATGTTACACCCCTCTTCACCGTCTAATTTCCAAAAAATCCTTCCTTAATGGGACCTTACATCACAAATCCAATGCCCTGTACTTATTTCAAATTTCTGCTCTGAACCGTTTGGTCTGGCCCTTGATCAATTAGTCAGAATTTCACCTTTTATATGTACAGGTGTAATATTAAGTTGCATACAAAACCAGGTACACCTTTTACGCAATAGATTAACTTTATCCTCGTTTTGACGAGTGATTACGGTTACAATACTAAAGAAACTTACACAGCAAAGTATTGTTTTATAAAATGAAATGAAATCCATGTGAAGTTGAAATAACAAAGATGAAACTTGTTTCCTTCATATTAATAAATAAAACATTCTTATCCTACAGGGAATGAATGACCGTATTATTATTTGAAATTTCAAGCAAATCAACTGTTTGGAAGTTGGAAGGAACATGATGGGAGCAATTCAAATGAAATCGACCAATTTCCAGGTCAAAGGTGACTGACAAAATTTATTTAATTTTTAATTTTTTACCTAAGATTGTACCACATTCAGGGAGTTAAAAACGGGTATTCATTTATTTTTTAGCCGTGCAGGTTTGTTTGTAGCGGCCAATTTGGATAGCCATTTCAAAATGGCCATTTCTAGGTTTCCAACCTCAGTGTTCAGAGCTTCTTATTTCGACGTTCTAGAGTACTTCTCAATATGCATAGAACACAGAAGGTTGTCCATTCCATTATCTTTCATATGGTTTTGGTTTGAATTCATTATCTTTAAAACCGAAAAAGTTACAGCATTTAACGGAATTGCACTAAAAAGTTCAAAATACGCTCAGGCGCCTATACAGAATGGCCGCTACGACAAAACCTGCGCGGCTAAAAAATAAATGAATACCCGTTTTCAATTCCCTGAATGTGATACGAACTTAATGTGATAAAAAAAAATGAATAAAAAACCCAATTTTGTCAGCAACCATCATTGGTCGATTTCATTTGGATTGTCCCGATGGTAAATACAGTCAGTATTCATCTTGTGTTTAGTTTATCAAGAAATAGTCTTAATAACGTAATGCTTAACAGTTTAATCACTTCACACGTTTCGATATGAGTATTCTGATTTTACCAGGTTACAGTGTTACCAATAAACAAATGCGGAATTTAGTTATGTCATATAAGTGTAAAATTAAATCTGTCTTTAGTATACAAGGTGGACACAAAGTCGCTTTTCCCGAAACAAGTATTTCTTCAGTATTGAGAAAAACTACTTTGTATCCATTCTGTAAAGTAGATCTTTTAAGTTTTCCCCTTTACTGACTTGGCTACATCCTTTACTTTTGACTCATACGTGCTGAACCATGTAAATACGAGGTATGTCAATTTAATTACCAGAATCAAATGTTTAAAAAAAGTAACATTTATAGTAGCGCTTGTTATCACTAGTTTCCTTGACTTGCAATTTACTAGACAACTGTGCTATTGCCGGAAGCATTTATCGAACTTTACACGTCACAGCGGAAGATCACCAAATCTGTCTTTAAGATATTTTTAAGTTCGGGGTCAGCCGAAAGTTACGGTGCTAAGACAGGTGAATAAGGTGGTCAAGTTTCGGAATGGATTTCAGGATCATGAACTTTCGAGCACTTAACGCTGCTTCGAAATTGTTCTGGCAACAACACAACTCTTACTTGTGCTGTTCCCGTGCTACTTCGTAAAAGACTGACGTAAGAGTTTTGTGTCTCGCTGTATCCTTCACTGTATGAGTCAGCTATCCGTAACCCAGAGGCTACCACGCCTCGTGCGTTTCGGGAATTAAGTTGTACCATACTTCGTATAGTTTTGTTTTGTTCAGTTAAGTTATCTCTGGATATGTAGCAAATTGTTTCTCCTTGTATGTATTGGTAGTAGAGACCTGCACGGGCCGAATTTTTCGGCCCGAGCCCAATCCAGCCCGAATGTACCTAGGCCCGGCCCAGCCCGGGCCCGAAAAGTTTTGGAGATTTTCGGCTCGGCTCGGCCCGATAAGTTTTTAAAATTCTTGCCCCAAGCCCGACCCCGGCCCGATAAATTTTTAAAAATAGCTCGAGCCCTAATCTTTCTCAAAATTTAGTATTAAACTTGACCTAACCCTCAGAAACATTTTCTAAACTCTGGTTCACAACCTGATGCTTGCCTCCCGAATGGTACCATTGCCTCCTAGAACATTGCCTGTCATCGAGAGAACAAAAACTCCATTTCCTGTAACAAAAATCTAACTTAATTGATTTTTAGCATAAAGTGAAGGTGTCAATATAGTTTAGCGACAGGTAAAACTTTCCCACCGTTCTTGTCATATTTTGGGTCCAGTGAAGGTCAAGGTCAGAGCTCAATTTACCGCGCAATGCCTGCAAACCTCTATAGTGAAAGTAGAGGCGCTAAGCAACACAAACTGTAAATAGCTGTTGCATTCTTTGTAACATTTTTAACGGGCACACTTCTTCAACGTTTGGCTTTATTCCAATTATCGTTTAACGAAAGTCAATAATTATTAAATATTTGCAATTAATCGGCCCCAGCCCCGCCCGATCTGAAGAGCAATCAGTGTCGGCCCGCCCAAGCCCGGCCCGGTCCAAAGAAATAACAGAGTCGGCCCGTGCAGGTCTCTAGTGGGTAGGCAAAATCATAATTGCAACATTTTTATTGTATTCTGGAGTCATTATGGTTCTTACTACGATTTGTCAGTTGCTGTGATTCAGTGGTTTACATTGGAGCTGATTTCTTGTATTTTTGTTCTTTTCATATCTACAGCTTATCAACATTATTCTATGAAATGTATTGAATACTGAGTGTAAATAAATGTAATTGAGAGGATTGCATTGTGTATTTTGTCTTTTGCCAGCGTAAAGATTAATTGTATTACTATTAAATTACAGTGGAGCTTGGGGTTACGAACAATATTTTAGGATGCGAACGTACATATACGTCTGTACCCACAATTCCACGCGCCCAGTAGTGCTTTTGCGCGTCTGCTGTAAATATATCTGTCAGAGTTTTATATTCAAAAGCTACTTTTTGTACTTTTTTTTCCATCTTTTGTGTCTTTTAGCCCTCATCGTTTTGGTTAATTTAGGGTTATTTATTTGCCTTTAAAAAGGGTAATTTAATGTCATTCTTTATTCTTATCATAGAAAAACACTTAAAATGTAAAAAAATAAAATAATAATAAATAAATATACACCACCATGTTTCAGTGGCTAGAACGTATTAAATGTATTTACATAATTTTAATGGAGAAAAATAATTCCAGTTTACAAACGTTTCGGTTTAAGGACAGTATTACAGAAGATTAAGTTCGTAACTCGAGTGTCCACTGTATCTCATTCGTAAATGATTATATAGAAACAGCTACGAAAGAAATAGTATATTGATTGTTTCCTGATTTTGTGTGTGAATTATAATGAAAGAGAATACCAACTTTTCTCTCAGAAATATTATTACGAGGGATGTTTCCAAAGTTCAGTAAATTTTGTTCTCAATTCTTAGTTTCATAATCTTTCGAGTAATTTAACTGTATTCACTTCTTCCAGCGCGAAAACAAATTTTTTCAGACCATTTTTAAAAGACTCTTTTGAAGACTTCCTTCTCATCTACAGCACCCTCTATACTGTATGTGTAAGTTCTCAAACGTATACCACGCAAAGTTTTCTGACAAGAGCTTATAATCACTGGACGCTAGAGCAGGTGAATAAGGTGGATTTGGGAGCAATTTCCGGTCTTTAAAACTTCCTTCTTTCGGTGTGCAGTATGATCTTGCGTTATCATGGTACAAGAATAATGTTTTATGGAACTTTCAAGGTCGTGTTTGATCAGCTCTTGTCACAATGGACCGGATAAAAGGTTAGAATAATCTACGTTATTTATAATCCCATGTAAAATTTAACCCACGTTATTTGTTGTTCAATTTAAAAGTTAACAACCTGCCTAATTTACTCCATTACAGTGTCAAAATAACGTTATCATTACCTTACCAAAAGAAGGAATAAAATGTGCTTGAAGTGATACTTCTTATGGTCTACAATACTATGGTCATTTTTCGTGACTTCTGGTTCAGTGTTTAAGAATACTTCAGTATTTGCACACTAATTTTTAGAGGGGTAGGTAGAGAGTGATCAAGTACTCCCAAACAGCCTCTCTAAAAATGATTATGCAAGTACCGGAGGTTCTGAAAGATTGATATTTGGATAATTCACATACTACTTCTTCAGTAATGTATTGACCCGACTACGATCGGTCCTATAGTAGTGGAACTATGGACCTTTGAAGTTCATTTTTTTTTTCACGTTTTCGGCACCCTATAAATACGAAACTATGCACTTCCGACCACAGGTCCATATGAAGTTTTTTTTTTCTTATTTTGATGTGAGGAATCTGTTCGCAAAATATTGTGATATATTTTTTGTAACACCCTGTATAATGGAAAGTGTTTAAGGTTATGCTAAATGGAAGTTGTTGATTCATACTACTTGTGTCCACGCCTGTTGTCTCTTAGCCTCCGTTATGAGTCAAGATAACTATTTATGGATGCGTTACTGATGCTGATTGGTGCAGCCATGTGACAAATCTTTCGCGATTCATAGCTATTAACATTCCTTTTCTCTCCTAAAATATTCGATTTCTATAACAAATAATTCCCACACACTCGGTGAGGAACCCTTTTGCCCATCAGTAAACCTTCAGACCAATATGTAGACATAGGATTTTCTGAATCAGTATATAGTAACTATTCTCCTAAGATTACTGGTTCTTAGTCTTTTCAAAGTCTGAAATTCGTGCCATTCCACTATTTCCAAATCAACTCTAATGGGGAAGATGATTGTAGGATCTGTGGGGGAAGACTACCTTTTGCATCTTGCGACTTGAAGTGGAAAGATTGTGGAGCAAGATAAATGTTTAAAACATTTCCTGAAACTGGAGATCTTGTTCTTTGAAATGACCTTGCCTTCTCCTGGAAACTTTCGTCTCTTATTTCACTTCGTATGGTAGCTATTGTTAAAAGGCTTAATGAAGTAGGTACATCATTTCTAGTAACATATTTAATTATCACATGAAGCCAAAAATAAAACTAAACATTGGAAAGTGAACATACAAGAAAAATATCAAATAATTTGCCTGGGGAAGGCTGTTAAACATATCCTTCTAAATAACAAATACTATAAGAATTTATTTACGTATGGAAATAATGAAGTATTCTAACAATATAAATAATAATAATTTCGATTTGGTAATTTTGTAGTCTATTCTGTGTAGATTCAAAGTTGATAGGGAAGTAAGGTACTTTTAGAAGTTATACACAGTAAGATACGTATAAATAAATCTCATGAACAGAATTTGATTATGCCCAATCGTTGAACATTACGTTTTATATATATTCTATTCACTTTTCGATTGTTCAGGTAATTTCTTGCTCCCCTATCAGCTTCACTAAAAAGCATGGTGGCGTACTTTATGAGATTTAACTTCTGTTGCGAGGGGTTCTAGCTCGACTTCATGCTTTGTGTGCTCTGTTGTGAGCAACAACCTGTCTGTAAGCCCTACTAAACCACATATATTAGAATCTTATAGTGCTATGTAGTTGTGCAGCATAAGTTAAAAAAAAAAAAAAAAAAAAAAAAAAAAAGTAAGCATTTTCAGATATTCAGTCTAAGTAACTGTTAGTGTGCAGTAAAATTGTATCCATAATTTATAAACAGGGCTTTCAGAAATGTATTTCGCATCGTATGTGTAGTTACGTGGTTTGTTAGAAAAATATCCGACATTTTTTTTTTTTTTTCGAAAACCTGAGTTGAACCAAACATGCTTGCGTAAGCCAATCTTAAACCTTCGTGCGCATGCGTGAATTTTTTCACCGCTTGTCGATAGCGTCAGTTGCTGGCAAATAGCATTTCTTGTGTGAGGTACTGTGCAGTGCTTGTGTCGGTTTTTCAGTGCAAGTGAAATGACGGAACGACTAAAGTAGCGCTACTGCATCAAATTTTACCAAAAACTGGGCGACAGCCAGGTGGAATCAACTAGGAAGATCCAGACGGCTTTCGGGGACGATGCTATGGACATCACACAGATTAAGGAGTGGTACAACCGGTTTATAGACTGCCGAACATCGGTGGAGAGCGAGCCACGCTTCGGTGGCCCATCAACATACCGAAATGACTAGGTCATTGCTAACGTGAACGCTGTGGTGATGCGGGACCGTCATGTGAATATCCGAGAAATAGCATAAGAGGTTGTCATAAACACTTTTGCGGCACATTCCATTTTGACTCAATATTTGTACATGAAGAGAGTGGCGGCGAAATTCATGCCGAAGCTGCTAACGGCGAAGCAGAAGCAACTTCGTGTTGAAGTCGCACTGGGCACACTAGACTCCGCAAACATTGACCCCGACTTCATGAACACAATCATCACTAGTGACGATTCTTGGGTGTACGGGTACGACTCGGAAACCAAATCGCAGTCGTCACAGTGGAAGCATTCCTCGTCACCAAGACCAAATAAGGTCCGTCAAGTGCGCAGCAACGTCAAAGTGATGCCGACTGCTTTCTTTGACTCCCGTGGTGTGGTACACCATGAGTACGCACCACATGGTCAAACAATCACCAAAGAACACTACAGGGATGTCCTCCGTCGCCTACGTGATGCTGTGCGGCGCAAGAGACGGGACTTGCGGTCAACAAATATTTGGCTCCTCCATCACGACAATGCTCCAGCACATTCCTCGCACTTGATTCAGACTTTTTTATTTTTTGGCGAAATACCAGACTCCTGTGCTTCGACAGGCTTCGTACTCTTCTGATATAGCCTTCTGCGACTTCTGGCTGTTTCCCAAACTCAAGAGGCCATTGAAAGGAATGCGATTTTAGACTAGAGAGAACATTATGGCAGCAACGACAGCAGAGCTTAACTCCATTCCGAAAGAGTTCTTTTCTGCATGCTTCCAACAATGGTGGCACCGCTGGGAGAAGTGTTTGGAGTTCCAAGGAACCTACTTTTCGGGTGATTAGGTGTCCAGCTCCAGGTATGCTAGTTTTTTTTTTTTTTTTTTCGGCCAAAAGTCGGATACTTTTCTAACAGGCCACGTATGCTGTAAAAAGTCCTGACCAGACACCTATGTTTTAAAGGTCTTCTATTCGTAACCCGAAACACACTATTTTAGTAACACGGCTTGTTAATCACCTACTGAAAGAGGTAAACAAAATAAGACTTGATTTGGTACAAATCTCTAAATGAGGGTGGAATGTTTCTCCAAGACAGATGTGTGATCAAGATGTATTGAAAATGATCGTAACATATTAAACACAAACTATAGTAAATATCCTGTGTAAGAAATCTTTGTCTCTTGACCTATACCAATACAATATTTTTAACTCCTATTACACTCTATGCTAGTTACTTCCGTTTATGCATTCAATCCCAGCAATATCTGTTGTTATAATTGTGTAAGGTTTTGAAGAAAGATCGCGTATACAGTATTCCACTAATGTTTATATAATTAACCATTTTCAATCTATTACTGGATGAAGATCTCTCAATGTCTACTCTGCAATCATCTGTATGAGCAGCTCTTTTCCGTGTTCTGGCATTTCCTCAACCAGCTTGTTTGCTTATTTATTTATTTCATTTTCCGCCTTAAGAACACTACGTTCATGGCTTCGTTAAGAGATACATTATTTCAATTAACACTCGCACAAACGGAGATCGGGTCATTTTTGACCCATAAATGTTTAAACTTTTTTCCTATTTCTTCTTCCTTTTTCCGGTCGTCGACCTAGGTATGCTTCTTTTAACCTACGTACCATGTAGTAACACTTCTATTACCCTAACATTCTTTATTTGTCAAGCACAAATGAACAATTCTTTGTCTGGGTCTTGAATGACCCAGTCTTCGCTGTTTACGTGAAAGATATTTTATTTCTCTTGTCTACCTCACACAGTCCCATTTGTTGCCATTTTATTCACTTTGCATGATCACTTCTACTCATGATCACTTGCTCATTCCCTTAGCGTGCTCCAACATGTCAGCAATGTTGCCAAGTGGCAAAAAAATTCTCAGAAAACGGGAAATTCATATCAGTGGCGGGATACGGAATATTTTATTCCAAATTTATAGGATATGAGATAATTTTCTTCAAAATATGTACCAATGGAAACGCATGGTAATATATATGCATATCTGGGTGTGTTTGTGTGCGTTATATATTTGCGGGAAACATTGAATCATATTGGAAAATGTCATGTCTATACGGACGGGAAGTTTCCTTTCATGAACTGGTAATACTGCATGTCAGAGTAAATATCAAACATTTTAGTCCAAATTGACTCATGCAGACGAAGAATGTAAATAAACTGTGCGCGTCTGTTCTCTGTGCGGTAATAATGTCCGAGCAAAAGCTTTTGAAAACTTCAGATGAGATATTTCGTGAACCGATTAGACAGCAACAAGAAAGTGCTGAAGCTATCATAGTCTGGGTTCTGGTTCCCTCTCCCTCCCCCCAATTTTTACCTTCTAGATCCGCCACTGAAGACCAATATGCTCACCACTAATATCAAACTTTAAATTAATTGGAAATCTGGTAATAATACTATGTTCTCTTAAAAAAAAAAAAAAAATTAAAATATTGATGGGTCAAAAGTAACCGTATGTTCGTCGGATACGTTATTTGTAGTATCTACGCTGGGCGAGTGTTAATAGTACAAATATACATTCAAAATATATACGTAACAATAATACTAAACTGAAAGTGTTTTTTTTTTTTTTTCTTTCTTTCTTTTAAATATGAATTGTACCTTGTTTTATATATATCAACATTCAAGTAAATCCTAATATTTATATTACAGAGAAAGATCAGATGAAGGTATTCATCTAAACTATAAAAAAGATGTTCATGTAACAGAAACTTGAGGTGTCTTTTAAACTACAAGTTTGGCATTTGTTTGACACAATCTGGCAATTTATTATATAATTTTATTCCTATGTAGTGTAACGAATTTTGAGTTTTTGTTAGACGGAAATTTTGCATATGAATATGATTGGTTGTTCTAGTGCTATGTGAATTGAGTTGGAAGTTTCTTTTATTCATATGTATGAATGATGGTTCGAGAATGTATAAACACGGCAATGGTAATATTTTCAGTTTCTGAAACAGTGGTCTACTTGGTGTGTAAATAACATTATTTGTAACACTTTCTTCTTCATTGTACAACGGTGTTTGTTAGGTTGCCTCTTTTCATTTCCTATCCAGTTAAAGATTACTTTTGTTCACCGATCGTCATTACATGCATTCCCTTTTACGTAATATTCAAAGAAAGGAATCGCAGATATTAGATCTAGTGAACATTACGAATATGTTGTAATTTGATACATAGTCCTCTGTAGCTAGACAAAGGGAAAGAGATGATTTCGCTAGGAAATAAACACATCATATTGTTGCAAAGTACGTCCGTCTCTTAGAATCACACGGTATATTTGTTTATTAGTAGTAGTACTTTTTTATATTCTTTCGTTTTAGGTTGTCTGGATGAGAGCAAAGCTCCAGGGAGAAGTCATATTTCGAAGGTAACAGTGTCCATCGTATGCTTGTTTCACTCGCCACGTTGTGTGTCTGTGAAATAGTGATCAGGCGTGCAATTCATTCGGGATCGAAACTCAAACCAAGGACTAGCTTCTTTATTCCTTCAAGCAGTGATAGGTTCCATTCGTATTGCACAATGAGCGAAAAAGGTGTTCCATTAAAGACTGTAGTAGCGAAGTTAAAGGACTATGCTCCTTTGCATCTGGCCGAATCCTGGGATAATGTAGGATTATTGGTGGAACCATCGAATTCAAACCTTGTTAAGAAAATCCTACTGACCAATGATCTAACGGAGGATGTGTTGGAAGAAGCGACTCAGATGAAGGCGGATCTAATAATTTCGTATCATCCACCAATATTTACACCGTTGAAGTCTGTGACCATGTCTTCGTGGAAGGTAAGTGAAAGGAGTAAATTAATTATTTTATTTTGGTCTAGAACAACAATAGAATGAATTGATTATAATAAATTTTGTGTCCTGATGTAATTTCTATATATATATGAATATGTACACCCATGTCCAAAATGATTGTCGCATATCTATAACTGTCTTCTTGTAAGAATATAATTTGTTAATGATTTTGCAGGATACTTTTAATACTGATACTATGTGTATAATCGGGAAATGTATATTTGTGGTGAATTTCATAGGAAAAGAGCTTATAAATACAAGAATTAGAATGAATAGAGCAAAATATTGCTAAATGGACAAGAAAGTTTTATTTTCGTTTTATTATTCTTATTTACTGTTCTTTTGACATGAAATTTGCCACATACATGTCTTTGCCGACTATACACATACTAATATTATAAGAAATACCGGGCGAATTCGTTATCAAATTATATTCCTACAACAACATATTTATAGACATGCGACAATAATTTTGGACATGAGTGTACATATATAAATGAAAGTGACAATGTGATTTAATAAGTCTTCAAGCACCCAACCAATCTCCATCAAATTTTCAATATAGATGAGGTTCAGGCCTGGGATATTTTATATCATTTCACTTTGACGGTGCAACTTGGAGGAGAGGGAGATATATAAAAATGATCGAAAATGGTCGATATTAGTGTCGAATTCATAGTTTTCGGGGTCACTGAGATGAACAGTGACACTTACGATGCCATTTAAGACCAAATTCAGCCCCGCAAATTGGGGGAGGGGGATATATATATATATATATATATATATATATATAGAAATGATGGAGAATGACCAACATCAGAGAGCGCTTCAGTAATAATAAAAATAAACTGCCTAACGGAACATATTACTAATTTTAATTATCTTAACCCAGCGAAGGAGGTAAGTGACGCTAGTTGTTCAATAGTTGGTAATAACTTGACTGCTGATTTGAAGATTCAAATAAAATAAAATAAAAATAAAATATTTGGTTTGATATGATAGAAAGCTGTTGTCTAATAAAAGTAAAATGTTGTGGTAAATAGTTCAAGATGAATTAATCAGTTAAAAGTCAGTTTGGGGGGGGAGGCACGGTGGCTCAGTGGTAGAGCTCTTACCTCTGGTGCTTGGAGTCCTTGGTTCGATCCTGGCCAAGTATGTGGTGAACAACATCGTGTTCGTGGGTTTTCTCGGGGTACTCCCGCATTATCATTCCACCAACTGTTGCATCATCAGTCATTTGCCTTAATCATCCGTTTTCTTGAGCCTAATGGGCATAATCGTGAAATGTTAAACTCAGATTTCAATTCATTTATTCTACTGGAACAGACTGTTGCAGTAGATGTTCATTTATTTGTATTCTATATATTAAAAAAAAAAAACGTTATTAAGTAGTAAATGCATCTATCGTTGTTCGTCTTCTCTTGACGGTGACACTCATATTCCTAACAGTGACAAGTATTTTTTGCAACGTTGTCACAATTTCAAAATATAGTAAGACTTTAAAAGCTTTTTTTTAATAATTATTGTTAGAAAATCCGGCAAAAGTCAGCTATTTAATTAGTTTTACGTAAGGTGTTTCGTAATTTATCTTTTATTTTGTTGCTTGTAGGAAAGAATAGTGGCTAAATGCTTGAAGAGAAATATTGCTGTGTATTCACCACACACAAGCTTTGACTGTATCAAGGGAGGAGTAAATGACTGGCTCGCTGCAATGTTTGGTAAGTGGGGGTTTACAAAATAATAATGAAGAAGATAAGAATTTTACTCAAAATGACGAGGTAGGGTATTTCTACATTTTACATTGAATTCTCAAGCATTAACAATATAATAATAATCTCCTTCATGTTCTATAAACAGTACTTGATAAATTTTATCTTGTTGTTCTTCTTGTTTTAAGAACGAAAGGATTGTTGTTTATGATTTTTATGTGATTGGAATTAATTGTCCTTGTCTACATATAAAATAGGAAATTGATTCCTAATATTGAAACATATAGAAAGATACCGTGTGTAGGAATTATCTTGTTAGCGTAATTAACTGTGTACTTTTGTTAATATGATCCTTTAAATTAAAATGTAAAGAGAATTTATTGTTAGAACATTAAGACACGCCTGTATGTATTACATCAGTATGACTACAAAAAATAGTCTTTACATCTTAATTTAAGAAACATATTTAATAGAAATGCATATTATTTAGTTAATTAGTGTGAGAAGATAATTCCACAAGATACTTTTGTATATATCCCAATATTAAGAATCAATTTCCTATTTTATATGCAGACAACAACCATTAATTCTGACCATATAAAAGTCATAAACTACAACTCTTTTTTTTTTTTCTTTCTTTCTTAAAATAAGAATATCAAATTTATCAAGCATCGTTTACACAACAATCTTCTTCTCCCGCTGGAAAACCTGGTTTCTTGATACCATAGGGCAGAATCATAGCATGAGAAGAATAGTAAGGGGGCAGACTACTAAATATTTTTCAAAAGCTAACATTTTTTTCTTTTGCCAGTTTTTTGTAAATGAAAAGAGATAAAGAAATGTAACTTAACTCAATAATAGATAATGTTATTCTACACCCAAAAATACGAATCGGAAGAATTTTCAGTGTTGCCATCCATAGGAATTACAGTGTAACCAGAATTTGAATTACCCAAAAATCTAGGTTATGGCAGCGGCTAGAAGAATGAACTCAACAGCAATTGATGACTTATCATTCTGTCTATGTTCCTTGTTAACTGCTTTTTAAATAATATTTGTATTTTAATTCTGCTGTTTATTAAAAATTATTTATTTTGTACTCTTTACTACAAAATAAATACAAATATTATTTAAACCACATTAACGTGGAATCCGAACCACGGGATACGGACAAAATCTCGCGGCCGAAACATCGCCGCCCAAAATCTCGCCGGCCAAAACCTCGCGGGAGAAAATCTCGCCGGGCCAAAACCTCGCGTGGCCGAAACCTCGCCGCCCAAAATCTCGCCGGGCCAAAACCTCGCGTGTTTAAAACCTCGCCGCCCAAAACCTTGCGGGACAAAATTTCGCCGGGCCAAAACCTCGCGACGCCAAAACCTCGTCGCCCAAAACATCGCGTGGCCAAAACCTCGCCGCGAATGAAACTTTACTTTAAAATTTACCCAATGAGTTTCTTAATATGCAACTCCACATTACAAGTAATAATAATAATAATAATAATAATAAGAAGAAGAAGAAGAAGAAGAAGAAATAAAACATCGTGTGCGTGGGCTTTTTCGGGTTATTCCCGTTTCCTCCCACTTTCTTTATTCGATCATTTCCTTCATCCTGGTCATCTACGTCTCCTTTAACCTACAGGACATAATCAAGGGACGTCGTAAAAACTCATATATTATTTCATACTTTCATAAATATTATTAGATTTTTGCTAAAATTTTAAGTTTTGGATGTTCTAAAGTTCACGAAACTAACACCGTTAGTTGTTATTAATTTTCTTTATGCAGACTTTCTTTCCCTATAACCAATTTAAAAACATCCTGTCGCCCTACCTTCCCATTGAAATCCTCTAATACAGAAATAGAATTTTCATATGTTATCGCGGGACTTCGTCAAATACCCGTGATACTTCTTCTGAAACAGCGTCTTTTATACCGTCATCCTTATCATCTGTTGGAACATTTACATTTTGGTCAGGCGAGATTTTGGGTATGGCGATATTTTGGGGCGCGAGGTTTTGGCCCCGCGACGTTTTGGGCGGCGAGGTTTTGGCCCGGCGAGATTTTGTCCCGCGAGGTTTTGGGCGGCGAGGTTTTGGCCAGGCGAGATTTTGGGCCGCGAGGTTTTGGTCCGCGAGTTTGTCGCCGCGAGGTTTTGTACCCAAACCCCGAACCACATGGGCTCCCGCCGGGAATCGAACCCGGACCTCCCACGCCAAAGGCGCGTACGCTAACCGCTTAGCCACGGAGGAGCCCCTCGAGTGGTGCACTATGGCTCAGTGATAAAGCGCTTACCGTTGGCACGTGGGGTCCCTGGTTCCATCCTCGGACAAGTAAATTTGTGGTGGACAACACCATGTCTATGGTTACTCCCGTTTCCTCCCACTTTCTCACTCCACCAATTCTTCCATCATCATTCACTTGCCTTAATCATCGTCTCCATTAGCCTAAAGAGCATAATCGTGGGACGTTAAACTGAAAGATTTCATTTCATTTCATTTTCTACTGTTCTGATTTCATTATCATCTCGTTCGATTCCTAATTTTTAACTCTACACTCTGGCCAAAAGTGATAGTGATCCATGTAAGAGTTCTTGAAAACTTTTGTCTACCGGATGGACGGACACACGGACAGACAGGCTATAAATATATTAAAGTAGTTTTTGTAAACCAAACTCTGTAATAGATTAATGTTACGAATTTCTTTCTCAGTACTATTAACTGTATTACTTTTTATCCTTGCTGAGTTAGGTGCTAACGATTGAAGAGAGTAGATTCCTTTCTAATTTGATTTTTTTGGTTTTGCTTTTGTTTTTTAGATACGGAATCTGTGAAGCCACTTTCGAAGAGTGAGGCGAATAATATGAATCTAACCCACCTGGTAACCATCTGTGTTCCTGATTCCGACGATGGCAATGCGCTAGTCAGGAATGTTAAGAGAGTTTCTGCCTACGGGGTAGAAGCTCACGGAAATAAACCACGAATTAGAGATATGTAAGTTAATATTAAACATATTGTTTAATAAAACATGAGTACAACATAAGAATAGATTATCTTGGGGAACACTCATATTAATTTGTCTCTAGTTTGATCCACAGATTTTAAGTATACCGTTAATAAGTAACGGTGTTCAATTTCAACACGAACGGTTCTTTTGTAAATAACAATTGTATAAGGGTGTCTACCAGTCAGGGAATTTGCAGGGTCAGGGAAAATGTCAGAGAATTTCATTGTGTGTCAGGGAAAAATCTTTCCAAGGCTGTGAGGGTGAAGGAATGCCACTAAAATAGTCAAATTACACGTAAATGAATTGATTCGTTTGTACGTTTGTAAAATATAAGTTATTTTTCGTGAGTTATACTAAGAAAAAAAGAATGACAGAGTCAGGGAGAATTATAATTTTGTCAGGGAATTTGATTATGCTTGCTTGGTAGACACCCTGTTTATCCAACGAACACATTCCTTTTCCATTTTATACGTTCAGTTTGTTTAGTAATACACTGTATGATCTTCCAAATGAAAAAGTTTTGTTAAATCCCGAAAAATACCAACAATAAACTTTTATTTTGTAATGGCCGTCGCTCATTCTGTAGTAAGAAGTAGAAACTTGTACTCATGTCTTTCTAAAACTATTGTAGGAATAATTTATATTAAATACACTAAAAGAATAATACTATTGCTGTATCTCCCTCTGGTATGTCCTAGGAGCGTAAAAATTTAAACTTCTATTCTCAGATACCAGAGTGAAGCAGCAATTTCTACTCACACTGTATTGTGAATACTGTAGTTACTTTAATCAGTCTAACCTCATTTTCGGTTCGCTGTGTACGTGCTCAAATAAAACAAAGAATTTTAATGTGTGAGGAATGTTTAATGTAGTTTCAGTGTTAATGAAGATGATGTGTGTATTTCAAATCGTCCTAACAGAATACACGAATTGTCAATGAATACAACATCACATAATGAGCAAGACTAACCTGTTATAATCCAAACTGGCACTGGAACACCTTTCTTGGTATTAGCGGCGTTGAATCTGACAACTCCTTGTAATTCTGCGGCGTTGAACTTGATGAATAGTAAGACTTCAAGATGATTGACTGAGAACGAGAACATAGTCCATTCTCAAGATGGAGTTTGACTTCATGACGATTAATCTGATTGGTCTGTAGATTAATGAGTTGAACGACTGAGCCTTGACTGAACTAAACCCTTACTGACTGACCACGAAGCATTCAAATCTTAATATTTTATATGAATTAAACACTTCCTTAATTCGTTGTTGTTCTTATTCCTGAATTAATTCCTTTCTTTATTATTTTGACATCAAATGTTTGTCACCTCATGGCTTGCTCAATATGTGTGCGTGAGATAAAATTATGACAACTCACGATTCTACCAAACGTTCTTTTCATACACGAAATTACAATGTCAGTTGTTTCTTAACAGTTTCGCATTACAACGTATTTATGCGCTTGCATTTACATACTGTTTGAGTATAATGCCTTCGTATTGTTTTATCTTTTAAGTTTTCTTCCTTGTTCCTGGTGCGTTGGCCTAATTGGAATCTGAACATAGAATTTTGCAATTTAAAATATTTTTACAAATACAGAAAGTTCAAAGTGATGCTACAATACAGTAAACTAGTGGGTGAAGTACCACCTTACAAAATTGCATTTGTTTTAGTGTGTTACTTATTGCTGAGATTTTTTTCTCGAAGCCAATTATCGTAAACTTCAAATATAATACCACATCAAGATCTTAAGGTGATTTTAATAGAAAAATAAAAATACCCAACATAAAATAGTACTCAACTCACACTTTGAAAATATTACATAACGGAGAACTTACCAATTTGTAAGTCTTTTTAAGATTTAAATTTCAGTTCATCGTTATTACATCTTCTGATGATTATGACTCACAATCTTCACTATCATCATGAGGTATAAACCACAATTATCAGGGCCAGCCCTAGGCAATTTGCTGCCCCATGTAAATGGCAACAAATCTTAAAAGCCATGATTTTAAGTATGCTAACTCATCATGAACAACTAAGGCAAGGGAAAGGACACTCGCACTCAGAAAGGCCTAAACACTACAAATACAATCTCCTTATGTCTGTTTTTTCTTTAAATAATAATCTATTATGTTAATGAAAGATAAAGCAAACATACCCACAGAGGAAAGATGGTAGAATTTCCTTTTTATAGAATTCAATATCGATCTTCAATCTTAATATATCAGTTTGCAATTCAAGTACAACTAGCTCATATGCAATTTCAGTACAACTAGCTCATTTGCAATTTCAGTACAACTAGTTCATTTATCTGTGTTTCTTTGTTTTCCTTCTACATCTGTAATTTTTTTTTAAAAAAAATCCACCTTCAATGATAGGGAAATTGTTTGTGACAAGGACAAGACTAGTTTTCATATCAAAACTATAACAACTAACTAAATGAAACAGGTGTTCGATACTGTTCGAGAATTGAGTTCTTGTATTTGACAACAATCAAGCAATTCATGCTGGAATTTGTTCGACCATTTGCTTTAGCACTGTCCATGTGGTCTTAAACTAATGCAAACTAAACATGATTTATGAATGTAGCATTCAGATAGAAGGTCAGCTTAGTAAACTTAACTACCATCATCATGAAGTCTATTTCCAACAAGAAATGTTTATTTTAAATAATGTAATTCTGACAGATTTTCCCGACACTCGAAACTTTGGGTCCCCGTGCAAATGCACGTGTTGCACATATGGTAGAACCAGCCCTAACCATTATTACTATCATTACGATCATCATCGCAGGCTGCAATTATAATAGAAGTATGCATTTTTACAAAACTGTTTTTGCACGAAAAATGTGCTATATTCGGGAAAATACGGTATATTTTCATTGACTAGGTCAACAGATTTTTTGCATAGTAATTTAGACTCTTTAAATAACGCTGTTTGATCACTTTGTTTCATAATACTTTAGAAGAGTACCAGATAACTGACATAATATTGTAGTAAGTAAAACAGCTTATTTCTTTTATTTTATCCTTAATTTTACTAGTTGTACACTCATGTCCAATATTATTGTCGCATGTCTATAAATATGTTGTTGTAGGAATATAATTTGATAACGAATGCGCCCGGGATTACAATGTTAGTATGTGTATAATCGGCAAAGATGTGTATGTGGCAAATTTAATGTCAAAAGAGCAGTAAATAAGAACATTAAAACGAAAGTAAAACTTTCTTGTCCACTTAGCAACATTTTGTTTTACTCATTGTAATTTTCGTATTTATGAAATTTACTACAAATATACATTTCCCGATTATACACATAGTATCAGTATCAAAAGTGCCCTGCAAAATTATTATCAAATTATATTCTTACAAGAAGACAATTATAGATATGCGACAATCATTTTGGACATGAGTGTACATTGTTTTAATTACAGGGTAAAAATATGAAAAAGTAGGGTAAAATAACAATTAGAAATCGTTTAAATTATTAACATAGGATTTCAATGTATTCAAATATCGCACATTAATCACTGTTTATTTTCTTTCCTTTTCTCAGACACGCTGGAACAAATGGAGAGCTGATTGCTTCTTTACTTTGCTCAAAACCTAGCGTCTCTACCTTAGCTCAGATTTTCTTCGAGAGTCCTTTTTGCGACGAGATTGGCCGCTTCAATGTAATTAAATATGAAAATGTAAGTATTGGCTTCAAGTACTTATTGTCTAGGCTGCAACGAGAAGAGTTGATAGCCTTAAGGATCTTCACTACAGCGAAATTAAACTACCGCTAATTTTAGATTTTTTCTGCAATATCTTCAAAACAAATAAAAATATTCAAAAAGCAGAAACGTAGTGAAGTAGACAATACGATTTTGCATGTGATACGTTTACCACAAATCACCTATCTGGTTTTGGTATGCCGCTATTTACAGAACCCGCAAAAAATGCTAAATCTATCTACACTTGTAACTCGAAAGTAGATAGATGAGTTGTGATAACGATATCTCATGCAAAATCGTTTGTGAGAAAGAAGAAAATCGGAAATGTAAAAGATAAATATTAAGAGAAGTATGAGTTGAAACAAAGAGTAACTTGTTATCTTCTATTCTATTCAGCTAAAAGAATATTTATATTGCCACACCATAATTAGTACCTATTACTTGTATCAGTCTAGCCATTTTGATACATTGATTAGGTAGTAAAATGTGGTTTAGCTATTAGCGATAACTTTGGTCTAGCCACTTGTTCTTAGCAATTTGTCAAATCTACAGGGTGTCCGAGAAGTCCTTCCCTGATTACAGAAATTGATAACTCAGGCTAGAAATACGATAGAAATATGAAACTGGTGTTGAATTGTTTACAAACTATAAAAGTTTTGGTCACATCAGTACACTTCCACATGAGCACCCTTGGTAGCACGTAGCACATCTAGGCGATATTCAATTTCCATCCACACATTGGTCGACCAGACCTCGGAAGGTCAGCAACCGACCCTGTGTTCTTGAACTTCTCATACCAGGCTTTAATGCTCTTGACATCAGGTGGAGTCCTTCCAAATGTTGTCTGGAACTGTCTCTGCACCGTGGTTGGTGATCGTGTCTCATGGTACCACAAGACACACTGTGCCTTCTCCTGGTTGGTTGGCATGGCTTCTTGGGCTTCTTACTTACGTACTGCAAACCTAAAACAAACAAAATTGAGACTTGATAAAACAGAACAAACCTAACACAGACAAAAACTTTTATAGTTTGTAAACAATTCAACACCAGTTTCATATTTCTATCTTATTTCTAGCCTGAGTTATCAATTTCTGTAATCAGGGAAGGACTTCTCGGACACCCTGTATTATTGCGAAGCTTACCTATTTTACTGAAATCTCACCAATTACACTCTAATAGTTACTACCAATAACCTAACTATATTTTCCACCAGTCTCCAAACCATGTGCAGACAATAATTGCATCGAATCTCGAACATTCATAACAAAAAACTTTAATTCCCACGTTGAATAAATCATGCATTTATTCTCAACATTCAACTACTAGGTACAATATCTATTATACATCTTCTTAATATAGCCAAACCTCATTCCAGTAATCTCTAGGCAAGACAAACATTATTTTCCTAGAAAACAGAAGTTCCATGAAACAAAAATGTCCCACTTCCACTATACTATAATGTCTTTCTTCTTCTTCTTTACTGTTCTACACTCGTTCTTCTCAGAACGCTACATCCTCCCACCTTTTGATTGCGAATAGCAATCAAAACAAATACCGTAATGAAACATTTACAACACGTCCACTTCTAGTGACTATTTTTCGTTCATCACCACTTGGCTCTGCCATCGATTCTACACCTGTTTCAGATTTTTCGATCTTCTCAACAGTTTTTGACGAAACCTGTTTACTTTGATCGGTCGGAAACACTATCTCTAAAGGATATAATTTCTGTATGGGTCGAGTTAAAACTCCACTCGATGTTTTCACCTTTACCACTCGAACATGACTATCTACACCAGGACACAATTCTATAACTCTCCCTAGTGGCCAGTTAATTCTTTTCTTATCTTCCGTTGCTACCAAAACAACATCTCCCAGCTGCACTTCTCTACCATGTTCTTTATCCCATTGCTTCTGCACCAATAGACTTAAGTACTCATTTCTAAACCGGTCTCGCAATTGTTGTCTAATAGCACTCAACCTCTTGTATCTCTTGATCAATAATGTGTCCTCCACTCGGTCCAGGTCAGGCACTCCAACTTCTTGAACATCCTGTCTGAACATAGCGGGTGTTAAAGCAACGAAATCCTCTGTGTCCTCAGATATATACGTCAAAGGACGACAGTTAATTACGGATTCGCAGTCACATAAAACAGTAGACAACTCCTCAAAATTCAACGAAGCTTTTCCTAGTGTTCTTTGCAACATATTTTTCAAGGTACGTATAATTCTCTCCCACCATCCACCCCACCATGGAGCTCCTGGGGGAATAAATTTCCATTGAATTTTATATACAGAGCAACTCAGTTCTATTTCCTTCCAATCAAGAGACTTAAACAAATTAACAGTGCCAACAAAATTCGTTCCATTGTCACTGTACACTACCTTTGGTCTACCTCGTCGTGCAATAAATCTTCTCATTGCCAACATGAATTCACAGGAAGACAAGGAAGACACTAATTCTAAATGCACAGCCCTATACACCGCACAAGTAAATATCACTATCCAAACTTTATTTCCATCATTCAATATAAGCGGTCCTGTCAAGTCAATTCCTGTTATCTCAAATGCTAAGACATCACGCACTCTATCATCAGGAAAGGGACTTGTAACTGTAGTCATTCTTGCAGCGTCTTGTTTCCTACATGTGACACATTTTCGAATTACATTCCGTACAGTTTTTCTTCCGCGCAATATCCAGTAATTTTCTCTTAACTTACATAATAAAATTTGGGTTCCTGCATGGTTCATCTTAACATGTTCCTCCATAACCATTCTGTGAACTAACTCATGATCTGACGGAAGTACAAATGGATTCCTGAAGTTCTCTTTATCATCTCTTCTAACAATCTTCGTTTTGACTCGGATCAAGTTTTCTTCGTCCTTGAAAGTCATCAACGTCTTCAATTTCTCACTGTCGTCATTAAAACTCTCCTTTTGCATGAGATATATTAACCGCCTTTCTGCAGCGTTGAGCTCCTGTACAGTCAACTCTCCGACATTTCTGTTAACTGGTACAGTCCGACAATTTATAATAAATCTGCGCATCCACGCTATCATACGCAACACATTTTGATACTTGGAGAAACGTCTCAAATACCACACATCTTTGCACTGTACAGTCATCGCAACTACCGTCTTCTTTCTTTCCTTATTTATTTCAACTTCGTCGCAAGCGTCTTCTTCCATAGGCCAATCAGGTTTTCTTAACTTCAACCAATCCGGTCCCTCCCACCAATGGGATTTCACAAAAGTTGCGGCATTACAACCTCTGCTGGGAATGTCCGCAGGATTAGAATTACCAGGTACGTGTCTCCAACACGCTATGTCACTCAACGAACGAATTTCCTTGACTCTATTGAACACGAACACACTCCATGGTTCGTTCTTTCGAATCCAATATAACGCAGTTGTAGAATCAGTCCAATAATTTACGGGAATATTTAATTTCAAACTACTAATAATATTATTCGCCAGACGTGCACCAATGCAACATGCTAACAACTCAAGACGAGGGATGCTTATTTCCTTCATAGGAGCAACACGTGCCTTACTGGCTACCAACTGAACTACGACTTTACCATTATGTTCACTCTTCAAGTATACGACACAAGCATATGCATACTGACAAGCATCACAAAATATATGCAGAGACCATGACTTCCTTGATTCATCTACCGACAAACATCTCGATATTGCTATTTGTTTTAGCTGATATAGACCTTTTACCCATCGATCAAACTTTCGTTTTACTTCAGGAGATACTTCCTCGTCCCATCCTGCTTTCTTGCGGAAACTGTCTTGTAACAAAAGTTTAGGTACTAAAGTCACAGGCGATAAGAATCCTAATGGATCGAATATGCTATGTACTACCGCCAACATTTTCCTTCTGGTCACAGGTTCTTCAACACCTTTTAAACTATTCAGATCACACATAATAACATCCCTTTGTTTGTTCCAATACATGCCTAGAACATTGGCACTGTCATGATTTTCACTATCATCTACACTATTATATTCCCATCCACGTAAATCAAATTGTGCTTCAGCTAATAACTTCTTAGCTTGTTCAATAAATGAGGTGAGTTCTTCTTCATTACGCACTGATGTAACACAATTGTCAACATAAAATGATTCTTTCAACTTTTTAGCTGTACCCTTGTACTCTGAAGAAACATGTTCTAAGTGAAACTGTATAACAGCACTTAACATAAATGGACTGCAATTGACACCAAAAACTACTCTACGATGCCGGTACACTTTTAAGTTTCTTTCAGCAAAATTCCTCCACCACAAAAATCTCAAAAAATCACAATCCCTTTTATTAACAGCTATCTGTAGAAATGCCTTTTTAATATCAGATATTACCCCTATTTTATGCTCTCGAAATCTCAACAAAATGTCAGTAATCAACTCCACAAGATTGGGACCTTTCTCTAAACAATCATTCAACGAAGGTGAATTTCGTACTTTACACGAAGCGTCGAAAACTGGTCTAATTTTAGTCGTTGATCTTTCTTTGAAACCAGCTCTATGCGGGAGATAATATCCTGAATCTGTAACCTCATCTGGTGGCACTTCTTCGATTATTCCATCTCGCAACCACTCATTGAACACGGACTCATATTCTTCATACTTTCCATTTACAATTAAATTTTTCTGTAACCAAAACACATATTTTTTCTGCTTGTATTCGGTTGTCAGGTAGTGCTGGGTGACATACTTTCCATGGAAGACTGACTTCGTACCGTCCCTCCTCATTAACTCGTACAGTTTCTTTAAAATGAATCAAAGCCGCTTCATCCGATTCTTTTCTGGATTTCGTTTCTGTTGGGTCCAAAATTCCTAATGTGTCTAACTTCCACAAATCTGATATCTTTGCGTTCTGTGTCAGTAGTGAAATAACATTTAATGTTGAAACTTCATGACAGCTATCTTGTTTGTTTATCGGCACCTTTCCCATCATAACCCAGCCTAACAAAGTTCGAACAGCAACTAATCCACATTTTAACTTATGCACTTTATTTGTCATAAGTTGTCCAGCTACATCTGCACCGATCAATAATTCTATTTCTGTATCATGACCTCCGAAATCTGACAGCCAAATTTGGTTTCTTTTCTTTTCTGCAACCCATGGCTCTGGTTTCAAACTTGGTATTTGAACACAAATAACAGATCTTTCCAACACTTCTAACTCACATGAAAACTTTTCTTGCATGTCGCAGACAGTGATCGTATAACAATTGTGCTGTTCCTTATTTGTTTCAACTCCGCCAAATAACATATGTTTCACGGTTTCTTTTCTTTAGGTTTTAAGATTCAGCTCTCTTGCGACCCGCTTCAGAATGTAAGAGCGCTGAGAACCATTATCTATTAAAGCTGAGAACCATTATCCATTATCTATTATTACTTCACGCATTTGTCCGTTCACATTCAGTTTTACTTTCACAGTTTGTAACAAATATTGATCACAGTGATTTTGGTTTGTAAGCGTACACGTTTTCGATTCTTTACAATCACCGGTACTTTTACCTTTTCTTTCCTCACTCACTGGACACATCACAGAAAAATGATTTCGCTTACACTTAAAGCAATTGACCTTCACTTTACAAGACTTTGTTTGATGATACGGCTGAAAACACAAAAAACAACATTTATTGTGCAAAAGAACTTTCTTTTTCTCGTCCAGTGACATGTCACGGGCCTTGGAACAGTTCTGTTCACGATGTGATTCTTCACAAAATAAGCACTTCTTACCTGCTTCTGTATCCTGTTTATGACTTGACAACAAGTTACTAGCTGTGGGGATTTTGTTTTCAATTCGCATTTCCTTCTTTGCGTAACTTGTTTTACTACTTGATACCTTGAAGCCTGATTGTGCTAGAACGATTCTTTCTTCTCCTTCCACTTCATTTTTCAAAAACTTCAACAACTGGTTCATTTTATCACTATACGTTACAACTGATTCATTTTCAGTGCTCCTTGTATCAGTTCCTGAGTACCTTAACCATACGCGTAAGAATTCTTCGGGCAGACATGATTCAACTAAGGGAAATAGTACTGCTGCGAACTTATCACTATTCATACCAATCGATTCTAATGCTCTCAACTGTGATTCTAATTTATCGTACAAACGAGGAAGCGATAGCTTGATGGATTGGTTTGACACATTCTGTATCAAAATCCCTAACAACTCTCTGACGTAGAATTCAATTAACAATTCCTCACGACCGAACCTGTTCTGCAAACTTTGAATGACCTTGTCGTAATTTTGTGCTGTAGGAGGATAACTGTTTACTACTTCCCAGACGCTGGTGCCTTGTACAACGGATTGAAGAAGGTATTGAAATTTGTCCTCTTTGTCTATGTCCTTGTCTTCGTGTATTCTCTTAAACTGTCCCCAGAAACCTAGCCATTCGCTAATCTGTCCTCCAAATTTCTTAAGCTCTAATTTTGGTAGTTTCAGTTTTTTGCATGAATTAACACAACCACTGGAACTATTACTGCTGCCTTGCTCACTTTTTTTCTCGTACTGTGACTTGATGAACTGCTCATATAAAACTTGCACTTCGTCAAACATTGACTTATATTCTTCTATGCTGTTATATTCACTTTCATATACACTTACGTCAATTGCGTCTACTTCTTCTGCCAACTGCTCTAGAATCTTAGTATCGTAATCAGCAAGTGCTGTACTTAACCTATTTAACTTCGTAATATACACTCTTACTGTTTCTTCATTCGGATTACTCTCCTTCAACTCTTCTTTTGCTTTAATGATAGTCTTTGTATACAATGTACGAATGGGTTTCCGTAATGCGATTAACTTATCCATCGTGGTTTCACTGGTTACACTATCACTTCGCAATATATACAGTGCCAAACTCTATGCCCCACGCTGATGCGCCAAAAATGTTAAATCTATTATTGCGAAGCTTACCTATTTTACTGAAATCTCACCAATTACACTCTAATAGTTGCTACCAATAACCTAACTATATTTTCCACCAGTCTCCAAACCATGTGCAGACAATAATTGCATCGAATCTCGAACATTCATAACAAAAAACTTTAATTCCCACGTTGAATAAATCATGCATTTATTCTCAACATTCAACTACTAGGTACAATATCTATTATACATCTTCTTAATATAGCCAAACCTCATTCCAGTAATCTCTAGGCAAGACAAACATTATTTTCCTAGAAAACAGAAGTTCCATGAAACAAAAATGTCCCACTTCCACTATACTATAATGTCTTTCTTCTTCTTCTTTACTGTTCTACACTCGTTCTTCTCAGAACGCTACATCCTCCCACCTTTTGATTGCGAATAGCAATCAAAACAAATACCGTAATGAAACATTTACAACACGTCCACTTCTAGTGACTATTTTTCGTTCATCACCACTTGGCTCTGCCATCGATTCTACACCTGTTTCAGATTTTTCGATCTTCTCAACAGTTTTTGACGAAACCTGTTTACTTTGATCGGTCGGAAACACTATCTCTAAAGGATATAATTTCTGTATGGGTCGAGTTAAAACTCCACTCGATGTTTTCACCTTTACCACTCGAACATGACTATCTACACCAGGACACAATTCTATAACTCTCCCTAGTGGCCAGTTAATTCTTTTCTTATCTTCCGTTGCTACCAAAACAACATCTCCCAGCTGCACTTCTCTACCATGTTCTTTATCCCATTGCTTCTGCACCAATAGACTTAAGTACTCATTTCTAAACCGGTCTCGCAATTGTTGTCTAATAGCACTCAACCTCTTGTATCTCTTGATCAATAATGTGTCCTCCACTCGGTCCAGGTCAGGCACTCCAACTTCTTGAACATCCTGTCTGAACATAGCGGGTGTTAAAGCAACGAAATCCTCTGTGTCCTCAGATATATACGTCAAAGGACGACAGTTAATTACGGATTCGCAGTCACATAAAACAGTAGACATCTCCTGCCAACAGTCTCCAAACCATGTGCAGACAATAATTGCATCGAATCTCGAACATTCATAACAAAAAACTTTAATTCCCACGTTGAATAAATCATGCATTTATTCTCAACATTCAACTACTAGGTACAATATCTATTATACATCTTCTTAATATAGCCAAACCTCATTCCAGTAATCTCTAGGCAAGACAAACATTATTTTCCTAGAAAACAGAAGTTCCATGAAACAAAAATGTCCCACTTCCACTATACTATAATGTCTTTCTTCTTCTTCTTCTTTACTGTTCTACACTCGTTCTTCTCAGAACGCTACACAATTGTTGAATCTTCTTTTCCAGTCAAAATTTCTTTTAGACAAGTGTGAATTGAAACAAAGTGTGAATTTTATACTGTCTCGGAATTTTATGAACATGCTCAAGCTAGAAACTTGTAGTTGTATGAATCAATAGTAAGGTATTTTATTTTATTATTACATGAGTAGTCATATTTATTTATATATTATTATAATCAAATATTTTGAATACGTGTGTCCTAAATACTAAATGAAGATAGCGTAATATAAAGAAAAAAACTATAGATTCTCACACTATGAAGAAAATCAGGTAGATGAATAGATAAGGTATGGTATTTCTATGTACATATATGTATCATGTTGTAAGACTAATGTGATGTATAAGGTAGTATAGTAGTAGTTTATTATATAGACAATAATAGAATTTGACATGTTCTATACCGCATGTACAAATGTACAATACTGTGGTCTCTTGAACGCAAAATAAATAAATAAATAAATAAAGAGCAGCTTGTTATCTTCTATTTTTTCTAGCTACCGAGTCAATGCGACCTGCGAGTCAATGGTCTTACCGTAAATCGGGGTTTCGGAAACTCCTACTTCTTATAGTTAAGTTCAATGCAAGTGAAACTGTATATGTTTTGTTACATATGTATTTTCGGCTTAGGTTGGGTACTTTTAGTGTTTTTCTGAGTCTGCAATGTATCCAAATATAACTAGGTTCAAAACAAGAATTGGAAACTAAGAAGATAATAATTCTAAGAATTTTAGTATTCCTCGTCAATGAGAAAACAAAATATACTGAAAATCCTTATTATAAAAGTAAAACGACTCAAAGTATCAGCAATGCTTTTAATAGTTCATAGTCAGGATAATAGTTGTCACCAAATACGCTGCCTCTTGCCTCAAGTCAAGAGATGTCGCTAGTATGCATTTGCATACGAGTCGAAGGCTTAAGGGGAATAACTAGCGTTTTAAGTGTAAACGTTGAAAGTGTTTTGGTTTAAGTGTATCAGGAAGAATATTGTAGTAAGAGTACGCGAAAGTTAGGAAATGGTTTACTGTTAAATTCTGTTACCTGTAATATGAGGTAAGTTTAGCAATTTTTGTAGCTAGATTCAGTGCATCATTTAGCTATTTTGTAGAGGTACGTATGTTTAACAGTACTGACGATCCCACATAAGCTGGAAAAGATAATTCAAAAGGTCAAGAAATATCTGACACAACAATATTTTGTCTAGAATTAAAAATGCTTGTTATCCATATGCACACTTCCCTTAGCTTAATCGTAACGTCCGCATCTTTTCTGCGGAAGATCGTAGTATGACTCCTGATAAAAAGGACATTATGTTCGAATTTCATTTTATATCTGATACAATTTCGATGCTAAGAAGGAACGTTTAATTACAAGCGAAAGTTCCCTACAGAATAGTAAAATGCAGATTTTTCTTTGTCTGTACAAAAAAAGAGAGATTTATCAAATTGAAACATGACGTATTATTATTAAAAGAAAAAGATTTGTTTTCAGTCTTGCATTTTCAGCAATAATATTATAACATTACATGGTTCGTTTCCTGTTCGAAAGGGTGACAAATTTATAACATATAGGTTCTGTTCCTATTCGGTGCGCTATGTTTGTAACCAGTGGTCGAAGTGAGACGGTGTGCGGTGGTATGCTATACGGCCTCTGTTTGTTCAGTGATCAAAACATACCGTCACTGAAGAGTAGATGCTAAATACCTTTAATAAATCCATTTTTAAACATAATTGACGAATAACTTTGCACGTAAAAAAATTTTATTTCTCATGTGGAAATAATTTCTAAGTTGACAACACCGATATTTTTATCTTTTTCCTACCTTTTGTTTTTAAAATAAGGCATCTTGAAAGTTCATCTAGTATATATTTTGATGTGTCATATTTGTTTCTCTCTTATGTATGTATGTGTGTCTTCTTGTCTTAATGTATATGATTGTTGTATTTTGAGTATGAGCGGATTTAGGGATTGTTGGCTGTGGGGCGGATCTTCCGGAGGTTTGGAATACCGCTCAGTCGAGTAGGGGTCCGGGAGTTTTTCCCGCAGGAAATTGTTAAGATAAAAACTCGGTTTTTGAGCATTTTTGTGCATAAATATCTCTAATACAACGTAAGGGGATATTTTTTTAATATTTTTTTTTTTTTTGTTTCAAAAAGTTGTTCACGGGAATCAAAGTCTTTCGATGTCATCCCTTCCCCCGTAACTATTCAGAGGGTCTCCTATGGTTTTGAGTCATTATGTAAATAGAAATGTAATCTTTTAGACAACATACTCTCACTGTACTTCAACATTTAGATAGCCGCCAGTATGTTGAGTCAAAATCGTAATAAAACATACCGCCTCTGCTTTTTTCCCACTTCAAACACTGTTTGTAACAGGAAACGAATCATTGTAGTGTTATAAAAATGGCGTCCGAACAGGGACAGAACCCTACATGTTACATAAATATCGCCACGAACAAGAATATAACTACTCTAAGGTTATAAATATGGCAGCCCGTACGGGAACTAAACCACCTGTACTGTTATAATATACGTAAATATGTTGAGTAATAAACAGCTGATCCATTGTAATGAATAATTAACTGTTTTAGATCTAAAGAAAAATTATATTCGCAGTTTTAGTTATCTCAAAGCTCCCTAGCGGCTATGCGGTTCGCGTACGCGCCTTTGGTGTATGAGACCTGGATTCAATTCCCGGTGAGAGCTCGTGTGGTTCGGATCCCATGTAAAGCTGTAGGTTCCACGTCTCATATCCTCTTTCTTGAAGGGGACGCTAAACAATCTTATTACTTTACTAATAGATCAACTTTCTGAACAATTGATTACTTGGATATTTTTGTAAATGAGTTTATATATATCTATACCTATCTATCTATCTATCTATCTATATATATATATATATATATATATATATATATATATATATATATATATATATAGATAGATAGATAGATAGATAGATAGATAGATATAGATATATATATATATAATACGTCTCTTGTGTATATTCTTTGAGGTTCCATTGCCTGACTGTGGTCTCGGAAGACTTTGCGAGTTGAAAAATCCTGTTTCTCTGGAGAAAGTGATTCAGACTGTTAAAGACTACATTGGAATCCCTCATCTGAAGGTGGCCATTGCCAGAGGAAAAACGATTGGTAAGTTTTACAAGCAGAACAAATATTCAAGACTTTCTATTGTTACTAAATAAGAGATTCAAGGAAATAATATACTCAATGGTCTACTAACAGTGTGACGTGATAGTGTGCTTCTCTCGTTCTCAGTAAACCTGACAAACAGACGTAAGGAGCAGACGAGAAAAATGGCGTTGAAAGAGGCAAACAAAATAATAATAATAATAATAAATAAATAAATAAATAAATGGCAGTCTGTTTTGCAAGGACACCACTTGTGAATCCATGATTACCTATACATTGGCAACACTTCTATACTTCATTCTCCTCCGCCTTATTGGTTTTTTCCTGTTTCTCAGTATCACTGCTCCGAACATAAAGGCATGCTCGTGTTATAAATTAGCTAATTGGAATGAGGCTGGTCTCAAAACTCAAATTTTCACAGCGTTACTACTAATATCATCTACAGGAAAAAGAAAAAGATAAATCGTGTATTAAGTCTTCGTCAATGATTTTTTGTTTGTTTGTTATTCCAAGACCTTACCTTCATTGTGTGTTTCTTATTTCCCGTCAAAATTTGTGTTAAAATATTAGACGTAAATCTTAAAGAACAAAGTATAGCTATGGAACTTGACTAAAGCTGATTTCACGTCCTGCTAAACTTCATAATTGTCTAAGTGCACACATTTCGATGCATGCATGCTTGTTTTTCAATGTTCAGTTTTGTTTCTATTTCATATCAATACCCCGACTCATTCGGCATCACAAATTTGCCAGTTTTCAAGAAAGAGAAAAGAAGTCGCAATGGTACGCCAATTCCATATACTGACCACATTTCATTTCCGCCAACAAGATTTCATATGATTGTTGATATATTTCAAAAGCCTGTGACAAATCGTCGAAAGGAAATTCTTGTTAAAAGATATAATAAAATAAATAATAATTTCGACCGTCATTGAGAAGTTGAAAGCTGCCCCAACCAACACAAAATATTGCAAATAAATTAAATGAATGAAACTTGTTGGAAATTATTTATAACTTTTGTAATCATTAATGACTTTTCATTAAACAAAGTTCTTAAAGTTCTAGAAATCTAACAATACTTTTATAATAACAGGAAATGGCGCAACATGTAACACTTGCGAAAAACTTCAGTGATCTCATGGTATAGAATAGGACGTTGAGTAGTACAGATCCGGAGATGGTGGCAAAGTGTATTAGACTTCATACCTAAAGAGATATTTACAGTACACCTAAGAACTGTCAGGAACTGTAATGCCAAATAGATAGTAATGGAGTCCATGACAATTCCAAAAGTGGTCGTTCCTTCACATTCAACATGAGAGAGAAACGTTACATTGTTTCAGAAGATGCGACAGCGCTTGTCTAAGAAATAGGAAGCCACAAAATCTGATCAATTAGAGGACCACATTCGGCTTACAATCATGGACATACCAGTGAACTGTAGTCTATATTTTCAAACGTATTTAGAAGCTCATGGATAGTGCGGAGGCCTTTTTGGAGCACAACTGTATACCATTGTGGAGTTCCCATCAATAGTCACTTCACAATAATGTCAATTATTTAAAAAAAAAAAAAAAAAAAGTCAGTTCTCAACAGGCATTTCCTCTCACTCCGTATATTGGACGTTCTAAAAATGGCTTCTACGGACCACATAAAATTATTCTACAGGTCAAATAAAGCGAAAATGCTATTTAATAGAATTTCCTTCCGGGAAGGGGGGGGGGATTGCTTTCGACGCTATGACCAACCAAAAACTTAATGTTGCAGTGTCATAGATAAATGTTGGGCCGTAGCATTGATCTTCAAATAGTTACATATATTCCAGATAGCGGCTAAAGCTGGTAGACGTTGATAATAACCATCTGTTAGTATTGGTACAAGTTACGTTTATAGATAGAAATAAATACAGTAACTTACTTAAAAAGGAGCAAACAAATACATGTATACAAATTGATAAAGATGTGACTTTTCTTGGAGTATGATATAATTTGTACTGATGTTAATAGATGGTGTTAGAATCAACGTGTACCTGCTTTAACTATTATCTGGCGAGAATCGCTGTAATGTTTTATGGAATCGAAATGCATTGTTTGTATTGATTCAGAGTTCATTTATGACGTTGCCATATTATGAAATTTTCGTATTGGCCCTAGTACCTGAAGAATGCTCCACAGGGTGTACTAATATATACCATTTTCGTTTTATTTTGACCTGTAGAATAGTTTTCTATGGTCCGCGGTAGCCATTTTCAGAACATCCTATAAGGAGCTTACTACTAGGGATGGCCAGAACCGGTTCCTGGTGGAACCGGTTTTCGGGTCTGAACGGATCCGGTTCTGGAACCGGTTTTTCGGATCCAGGTCTTAAACCAGTTCCGGAACCGGTTCCGCTGGGACCGAAAATTTGTGACCATCCCTATAATGTTTACTCCATAGGATGGTGATCCAGATAGAGCAAGCATTATATTTGATAGTTGTAAATAGGACGTTTGCTCGAGCGTTGACGATGAAACAAGTTATCCGAAGAAAGCTCCTTTCAACGTCAACTACACGTAAGCAAAAATTCTACGTACAACTTTTAAAGACACAAAAATTCAGCATCGTAATTTCGGAAAATTAACAAATTACACAAATAAATAAAAAGTAAATTTGCACCATGTACTCAATAGATAGCCACGAGGCATGGGAGATGACATGCACAATCGCAGAAAATACTCGTCAATCGATTCGAGAATTTTAATTATATTGATACTTACATCACTTTACATAGAGAAATAACTATTAAAAAAAGGTAATAGTAATGGATGTGTCCTGAAATGTGAAATATAACTCGATTTGATTAATTGCAGAGCATAATGAAACAGTGTCTAGTTGCAGCAAGGTAGAAGGTGCTGTTATATGTCCAGCTTGTTGCGCCAAAGTAAGTGTCTCCCGCTAAATCTCTTCAGCTCTCGCTGTTCGCGTGGGTTTCACGCGTTAAGTGACGTAAAAGCAGACAGGGCTGTGATTGGCTGAAGAAGTGCTGATCAAGGTCACTCCGCCCACATGCATTCGCTGCGTGAGAGAACACACACACATAGTAACATCGTCTGCTAGGATGCTAGTCCTTTTAAATTAAAAAAAGAGTTAAACTGCTTGAACTGCATACAGCCAAAATAATGAATAACTGAGTTTATGACAAATGGCACCCGAACAGTTGATAGGTAAAGTTCTGATGAGATACGTTTATCCTAAGAACCCTGGCAACACTTATAGTTTGTGTCTGCGTATGACGAGGACACACTGTATAAAGTTTTTGAAGCACTCTTCACTTGGGCCATAGTTCACATGGGTTAAGTTACAGTTCACACAAACACTTCACTTCACTTACTGCTGCAATCACGACCATATAAAATGTTTATTCAGTCCATAAATATGAATAAATGTATGGATAAGTATTCATTGTAACCTATTAGTTCAAATGTAAATTCACTTAATACTTAAAGAAATTGAATATATATCACATACACTAAAATATTGTAAATAATGTGAATAAAATGAGAAAACACTTCAAACAATGAATTAATTTCAACTTTTAGAAACACTTTCACCTTTGCAATTAATTGAACATAAAAGAAAAATGAATATTGAAATAAATATAGATATATTTTCCAGTTCGAATAATAACACTTCACTGTTCATTTATAACACACTGTTTATACTTTTACTATCTGCACACGTCACACTGTCCATGTTGTCCACTATTCACAATCTACACCATGCTCCAGAACAATGTCCAGTCCATAGGCCATCCTCTTCGTTCATTCTCTTCGACTGAATGAACACTCGGCGATTAAATCTTCTGCTCCTATCCTCTTCCCATTGGATAGGGCTAGGTCCATCGGCGGAAGTTCTAGAAGATCTCTGCATGCCATAGTCCCTTTTAGCGCAGGACTAATATGAAGATGCATGAAATATTGTAACTTATTGCGTGTAAACTTATTAACGTATAATTTGCATCTTCCTTTCTACTTTTTTTTTTTTTTTTTTTTTTTTTTTTGTGACTTAAAATGTGCTGCATTTATTTCTGCTGCATTCGTATTAAGTGGAAGTGAATAGAATGTGTGTTCTTCTTATTGTTTGGACCTACGTGTGTTCTTCCTTGTGTTGTATTCTTCGTGTATGGATATCAAGTGTATGTTTTTACGTGTTACATGTAATTACTATAATAAGGTTAAAATAACATAATTATGGTTAAAAGGAAGTTGACTTGGGATGGGTTAACAAAAGAAATGTAAGTATTTCTTCCTTCATTCATTTTTTTTTTCAAATCACTTCACGAGTACAAACTACGACAAGCACGCCCCAATCCTCAACGCCTTCGTGCAACTTCATCAAATAAGTACATGGTACAAGATAAATTAATACTGAAATATACCTATATAGGACATGATGCTGAATAAAATATATAGATATTATGATAAGCATATAGATATAACCTTAATGATGACTGTTACATGATTACTATAATGAAGAGAGAAATAAACCAATATAAACTCGAATGATGGAGAATTATATTGAGGCAATGTCAGATGTCTACAGAGGCAACCTGTATCCATTTTAGGGATGGTCTGACGACTAAATGAAGAAGAGCCAACCCGCAAAAACCATATAAACCTACCCACTGTAAGTACGACCACGAAGACACACAGAGATGTGGTTACAAAAACAAGTTATACTAAGGAAACCCCATAGAGTTTTATAGAAGACAAAAAGAAAACGATGCACATGAAATTCATGGCGAAATGTGGTCGTAGGTCTTAAGGTAAAACTTCAATGTTGTTCCAATAACAACAAAAGGAATACTGTAATAAATGTGTATATTACTCTAATATCTCCTAACATGTCTCTAAATTCAAACTGACTTCTTCGAAGTACTAATGGTAATATTTCTCTAATAAATTCAACAACTTTCGCTCATCTAAATAACCATGTCGTATATACCACAAAACATTTTCGTCAACGAAACTAGAATGTACTCTCACTTCTTGATCTTTATTATTGATGTTACACAATTGATCTTCTTTACTTTCCTCTTCTTCTTCGTTCATGTAACCTCCGTTGGCTTCCTTTTCGGCTCTCTCTAAAATGTCACTGAACTGTTCTTCATCCACATGCTTCTTCAGAATTTCTAGCCACTTTTTCCTAGTAGCTGGTGTTGGTCTCCACAGCTTCATTCTAGAAACATTCTGAAATCCGATATATTTGCCACTTTGCGGATCCAATACTTCAAACACATTTTCACCAACTTGTTTCCACAACAAATAAGGTCCACGGTACACTTCACACAGTTTGGCTATACGTTTGTCTACCAAGCTACTAATATTATACTGACGTAAGAAAACTAAGTCACCTTCACACAAAGTTCTTCGAGCTTTCTGATGAACGTTCAACTTTTCGTTTCGTTGCTGAATGATTTTCTTTCGCCGTAAATCAGCCATTATTAATTTTCCATTCCAATCTATACCCTCTTGCTCATCAACTGCTTCGTTGCTTTTCACAATTCCAAAATGTGACAGTGTAAATTCTTCTGGCTTGATGTTAAGATGCAACTCTGCGGGCGCTATTCCCAAACTAGCACTAATAGTATAATTCAACAACAAACAAGCTTGCACAATATATTCTGGCCATGAGGAATGAGAATCGCGGCACAACACACGCAAAATTCTCTCTAAATCAGCATGGAATCTTTCGATGACATTTCCTTGTGCGTGATAAGGCGTAGTATAATGTATTTTGATGTTATATGCTTCCATAGCTTGTACGAATTCCTTGCCAATAAACTGTGGTCCATTATCTACTAAGATGTTCATAAAAATACCAAGATGAAGCATATATGACTCAGTAAGACATTTTGCGACACTTGCACTTGTTGCACGACGAAGTGGGTATGCTACTAAATAACGTGAGTATACATCACACACTGTTAACAGGTAAGTTTCGCCATGTTTACCTCGAGGTAGAGGACCAACTAAATCTGCTGAGACCAAATAACGTATGTTTTTCGCTGGCACTGATTGCATTAAACACTTCACTGGGTGATGGTCTACCTTCGTCCTCATGCAGATCTCACAATCAAGAATGTACGATTTAATGTCACTACGCATTGTTTTCCAATAAAACATACGAGAGATGATATTAAACACTTTCATAAATCCAAAGTGACCGTAATGGTCATGGTAACCAATTAAAATATTTTTCACTAAACATGGAGGTACACACAATTTTAATCTGTCTGGAAAGTGAAAATCTCTCACCATCAAAATACCATTTTCCAAAGTTTAATTTTGTTTCCAATTTCGAGCACTACTACGAAAAGAATTCTTATTTGCACTGCTTTCACTTTCACTTATATTACCTTGTAAGTAACTAATAATAGGACGGTACTCGTCACATTCCCATTGTAATTTCGCAATTGTAGACGGATCTAAATCGAACACTTCTGATTGAACAGCCTGTATAGGATTCACATTCACCATTAGATCTTCCTGTGTTGGTAACATACGAGATAAACAATCACTTAGTGTGTTAGTCTTGCCTTTGATGAATTCTATTTCATAATCGTAAGATTGAAGTTCAAGAGACCACCTCATCAGTCTTGCATTCCAATTACGCATACGTTTTAACTGCACTAAGCTTTTATGATCTGTTCGTATGTATATTTTCGCTCCTTTGAGCCAAACATGCCACTTACGAATACACCACACAAATGCAAGACACTCAAGCTCAATTATGGCATAGTTCTGTTCGTGTTTGTTAAGAGTACGGCTTGCATATTCTAATACACACTTCTCACCGTCAATAATTTGATAACACACACAAGCCAACCCGAGTTTGCTTGCATCACTTTCGAGATAAAACGGCTTATCGAACTGTGGATGGTGTAACTTCACATCTTTCACTAATTCAGCCTTTAATGATTCAAATGCCTTTTGGTGTTCTTCTTCCCACTTCCATTTCTTTTTCTTCCCTAAAAGTTCGTAAAGGGGTTTAGCGATAACAGCATGACCTTTGATTGTTCGCGAATGCCACTGCACAGCACCAAGAAATGAGCGTAACATTTTTAAATTTTTGGGCACTGGTAACTTCTCGATTGCTTCAGCTGATTTCGGATCCTTTCGTATGCCTTCTGAAGATACGTAATAGCCTAAATAATTAATTTCACTTACACCAAAAATGCACTTCGATAAATTTAGCGTCATGTTCGCATCACTTAACAAACTAAGCATTTCATCTAACTGCTGTAAGAATTCTGGTACGCTTGTACAACCAAGAGCTACATCGTCCATGTACCTGACTAATTTCTCTTGTAGCGGTAAAGGGAACACTTTATTCAAGCACAACTGCAGTACAGACGATCCATTTTTCACACCGAACACCATGCGTGTGTACTCGTATAACGTTCCTTCAAACAAGAAGGCTAAGTATGGCATAGAATCTTCTGTAATTCCACATTGTTGATACGAACTAGTAAAATCAAGAGTACCTAGCACACGTTTTCCACTAAATTTAGCAAAGAGGTCGGACAACTTTTCTACACGCAGAGCTGGATTCTTAATGTGCACATTTAATGCTCTACAATCTGTTACTATTCTCAACGCTCCACTCTTTTTCAATACTACGTGCAACGGTAATAGATGACATGATGAACTAGGTCTAATTACACCCCACTTTAACAATTTTCGGATCTCTTCACGCACTCCCTCCTTATATTTGTGCGGAATATCATAAGGACGAGCAACAATGGGTTCATTTGTATCCACTTCTAATCGGTACTGAAATTTATTACACAGGCCAGGAAAACGGGCGAACACTCTTCTATGTTTCATTAACAACTGAAATAATTCTTCTTTCTCGTTCTCACTAAACAGCGTAGCGCGTGTAACTGCATCCCTGATTTCATCTACTGTGAAATATAGATCCGGTGGGAAGTCCTCCACTAAGTCACTAGCTTCAATTTTCTCTAAAGACTCGGCGCACCCACTGCGGAACACATTCATCGTTCTCGCATAAAAATCATTAAGGTCCCTTATCTCGGACAACACAACAATAGGGGCTACCTTGCACTTAATTTCACTTACATTAGCTACAATGACATTTTTACTATTTCTCTGTATTAAAGGCACTTCACCACTAATTCCTTGAAATTCAACACGCAAGTTACTTCGCTTAAAATCGATGACACTGTTTAATTTCTCAAGAAGGTTTGCACCGAGTATTACGTCTTCGTGCAGTTCTGGTAACACAAGAAACTCAACTGGCACTTCCACATTTTCAATTCGTACCGGTAAAATAACCTTTCCCTTCACGTTCTTTTTCTTTCTTCCAAGAAAATCGCACAAAATGATATGCTCTCCTTTTTGCAAATGCACGTTTGCTACACACTTTGTTACTTCTCGAAAAATATTATACCGTAATAGGCATAGTTCTGATCCACTATCTAACAGACAAATTTTGGGTTGATCGTTTAACAAAATTTTTACTCTCATTGTATTATGACCTAATTCACATTTGATCACTTCTTCTTCATTATCATTGCTTATATCATCTTCTGCTTGTAAATCTTCCTCGTTGCACATAAGTGGAAAAGTAATCCGGTTTACACTACTGAAATCCCTCCCCTTTGCAGCGACCAAGTGGGAGGGCGCTACTAGTTTAAAGGCACAGAACTCTGCGGGTAAAAACCACTTTGTTGGTATGGATATTGACGTTGCTGATTGTTACCGTTATTTACACCAGGACCTCTATTAAATGTTGGAAACCAATTATTATTTTGATTTGGACTACCTTGAGAAGTCGACGCACTACTTTGATTTTCGTTTGCCCTTGCACCTTGCGTTTCGCTTCGATTTTCATTTGCACTTGTGTTTTGTCGGCCATTACCTTGTGACTGATTACCACCGTTCGAATTATTATTATTATTATTTCTGTTAAAATTACCTCGCCGTCCACGTCTATGAAATTTCCTTTTCCATCCTTGTTTGAAATTCGGACGCGCACTATTATCACTGCTCATTTCACTACCGTGTTCTACTTTTACATTATTCACGCTAACACCGGTACCCCCTTGCTGTTTTTGTTTATTACGCTGATTATCGTACATATTAGTAATTCCTGACAATCCTTCGATGGACTGCACACTCGCAAGGAACTGATTTATGTTATCAGGCATAGAGCCCATCATAGCTAATTGGTACCGCTTGGGCAAGAGAGTGATGATGTGTGACAACGTAATGGTTGGATTTTCATACTCTTCCAGAGCTTGAATTTGACTAAAGCGCTCTGTTACAAAGTCAACAACACTACTATAACGTTTTGGGTCAAACGGAATAGAACGCAAGTTACGCAGACGTGTGGCTTTCACTAAAGGACTCTCAAATGCATTCTGAAACTCTATCACAAATTCTTGAAAAGTTTGACACTTCTTACCGTGTAAATCGTACCACTTAAGTGCACTGTCTTTAAGAATCAAGGGCATGATCGTCAAATATTCACTTTGAGGCACTCCGGCGAACGACATTTCTCTACCGAAATTTTCCAAAAATGCACTTGCACTTTCCTTCATCATATCACCTGAAAATGTAGAGAGTTGCTTAATGTCTGCTAATCGCAATGAACAACGCCTTGCTTTCACTTCACTATTTCTTGCACGCTTAATACACGGAGTTTTTCTTTCAGTTTTGATTCTTGACACGGTTCTCCTTATTACGTCACTTTCCACCTCTGTATCAGACGCCGTTTGAGACTCACTGCTCGATTTCCTCTCGCGCTTCACACTGTGCACGGAACCTGTATTTCTTTGTGACATATTACTTCCAGTATCATGGTGCTCATTTGCTAATTCTATACGTTGCACACGCTCTGATAGTCGTTCCACATCTTGCTTGGTTTGTTCACTTAACTCACTGGCGCGAAGACATGTTTCAAAACACTGCTGGTTAAATTTACTCTGCTCATGGCACACTTGAATGCACTCTTGCACTGCTATACCGTATTCACCTTGCTTAGTCTCGCACTTCTGTATTCTACTTTCACGGTACTTGTCAAGACTTTCGACCAAACGCAACCTTTTCTCGTAATCATCCACTTTATTGCAACATTCACTTAATTAACGTTGTTGGTCGTTTACTTGGCGCGTATTTTCTTCAACTGTGCCCCGTACATCGTGCACTGCATCTGCTAATTCACGTACACTTCTACGTATGTCTTCACTCGTATTAAAACACTTTAATTCCACTGCTTCAATTCGTTCTATCAATTCATGTCGCACTGCACTAATACACTTATTCACATTATTAATTTCACCTGACAAATCATCTTTACATTGGGATATGTTTTCACGACACTCGCTACGTAGTTCCTTGATATCGTCTTGCATTTTCTGTTGGTTTACATTTATCGCCTCAACGCTTTCACTCACACGCTTTTGATTATCACTCAATTCGTTTTGGCTTTCATTCAACTTATTCTGATTTTCTTTAATTTCATTAATTGACGCACTCAGTTCCCTTTGCAAAGATAAGAGAACTGTTCTAAGATCACCCTCAGCCATGATGTTGCAAATATAACAAACTCGCTAACACAAATAATTGACTAATTTCTGCAAAAATCTAAGAATGCAAATAATAAAAATATTCTAATTTAGACAGGATTTAGGCTTCAATATAGAAGGATGAATGCACTGGACAAGGATACAATGACACGAATTTCATGTACTATTAACTCTCTGAGATGGCGGCAAAATTACGCAGCAAGTTTTGAACATCAGAAATACCTAGGCCTATGTTCGTAAACACAAAAACTGAACATTTATACAAAAAGAAAGGTTTCTGCTTCGACACATTTATCCCGGCACCATTTTATAATGTTTACTCCATAGGATGGTGATCCAGATAGAGTAAGCATTATATTTGATAGTCGTAAATAGGACGTTTGCTCGAGCGTTGACGATGAAACAAGTTATCCGAAGAAAGCTCCTTTCAACGTCAACTACACGTAAGCAAAAATTCTACGTACAACTTTTAGAGATACAAAAATTCAGCATCGTAATTTCGGAAAATTAACAAATTACACAAATAAATAAAAAGTAAATTTTGTACCATGTACTCAATAGACAGCCACGAGGCATGGGAGATGACATGCACAATCGCAGAAAATACTCGTCAATCGATTCGAGAATTTTAATTATATTGATACTTACATCACTTTACATAGAGAAATAACTATTAAAAAAGGTAATAGTAATGGATGTGTCCTGAAATGTGAAATATAACTCGATTTGATTAATTGCAGAGCATAATGAAACAGTGTCTAGTTGCAGCAAGGTAGAAGGTGCTGTTATATGTCCAGCTTGTTGCGCCAAAGTAAGTGTCTCCCGCTAAATCTCTTCAGCTCTCGCTGTTCGCGTGGGTTTCACGCGTTAAGTGACGTAAAAGCAGACAGGGCTGTGATTGGCTGAAGAAGTGCTGATCAAGGTCACTCCGCCCACATGCATTCGCTGCGTGAGAGAACACACACACATAGTAACATCGTCTGCTAGGATGCTAGTCCTTTTAAATTAAAAAAAGAGTTAAACTGCTTGAACTGCATACAGCCAAAATAATGAATAACTGAGTTTATGACATCCCTACGCTAAACCCGAGCTGCTGGCAGGCTATGAACAGTGTGCTAGATGAAATGGTGGAATCGACAGGCAGATGACTTTGTGGTAGACATACACCGTGTGCGTGGTTTCCTTGGGGTTCTCCCGTTTCCTCCTACTTTCTTCATTCCACCATTTCATTCATTACTCATCATCACCGTCTCCTTTAGCCTAACCAGCATAAGCGTGGGACGTAAAACAAAGATTTCATTTCATTTTTTTCGACAGGCAGGTGCCCAGGCGCGGCCACTTGTTTTATTTGGCTAAATAAACTGGGTACCTGGCAAACTCATTGGCTAAACAGGCAAACTGGCCAACTCATTTGGCTAAACACCCATTGGTGGACCAAAATTTTTTTGTGAGGGCATAAGCGGGTCTGGGCGGGGAAGGCACAAGCGCATGGTCCTCTTTGCAGTGTTTTGAAGGTGAACTCTGCTCCTCCTTTACGGGTCTTTGGGAGCTTTCGGATCAAAGTCTGGAACCGGTTCCTAAGATCCGGTTCTGGAACCGGGTTTTCAGATCCAGATCTACTTACTACCAGACTGTCTATAGATTTGAAAACAGTGATTGATACAATTGAGAGGTAATAAAACAAATGGTGAAATAACAAAGCGAAATGAAACACAGAAATCCATGAATAACGTTAGTGTAGTTTGTAGTGTTCAATGTTATTTTTATTCTAGCGTCGATTACCCGCTTCACTGGGTTAAAATAAAAACTTTAGATGCAAAACTCCTTATCTCATCTCCGAAAATTATGGATTCGACACTAATGTCGGTCATTGTCGATCATTTTTATACCTAGGTATATCTTCTCCTCTCCTTCCCTAAATTACGGAGCCGAATTTGGATTTAAATGGCATTGGAAGTGTCACTGTTCATCACAGCGACCCCGAAAACTATGGATTCGACACTGATGTCGGTAATTTTTGATGACTCAAGAGATTAAGAGTCACAAACAGAGTTACTTCCAATTCTACAATATAGATAACTAATAATTTCGATAACTTTTTATTTGTCGTCTTTTACGGAAGCTCTTAGTACGGATTGGTACAATGGCAAATGTATATAATATGGGTGACTTTTACCTTCAAATTATTTATCTTCTTAAATAATTCTGTTTTGATGAATTATTATTATTATTATTATTATTATTATTATTATTATTATTATTATTATTATTATTATTATTATTATTATTATTATTTTAAATTTAATTTTCATCAGTATTGTTAGGTTATCATGAAAACTCATGATAGCACATAATATGGTACAGAGTATAGAATTGTATGTATTTTGTTTCTATAAAGCTAGTTTTAATACTACCCCATTCTTTGTTTCAATTTCCTCTATCCATGCTGAGAGATGGATTTTTAATGCGATCTTTAAAAAATATTCGAATGGGCTCCTTTCAATATACGACGATGATTCATGTAAGATATGAATATTATTTGTGTCATTGAGTCTCCATATCTCAACACCTTTGGAGGAAATTTAAACAAAAAAACAGATACTAAAATAGCTTTATTAACAAAAAAATAATAATAATAATAATAATAACTAAGTTTGTACTCTATTATTTGATCTATGATCTGACCACACAGATAAAAATTGATTTAAGAAAATACCTAACAATTCAAATTCTTTTACTATTTGGTTTTGAAGTGAAAATATTTAAAAGTAGAAGCCATTCCTATTTATCTGTCACTAAGAGAGAGGAAAAAACCGGTAGTGTATTTTCTCAAGTACAAAGTCTCGAAGTCCAAGCCTGCTGACTAAAGTTATTATTCTCCTCAGGAAGAAAACAATGGAAACGTAGTTTCAATGCAGTGGCGTCTCGTAACATGATATTTCGATACGTCACAGCCGTTAGAAAGTACAGTTTCTATGATCGGTTAGTCCTTTAAGTATTTTAAATAAGCAGAACGAAAAAATCAATAAAATTAACCATATATACCTATATACTTACACTTAATAAAGAGTACCCATAACCAACTAACTCTATGGCCTATGGAATCTGGAGGTTCAATGCCACGTTCTCAGAAGCTCTCCACTCACTTTTATTCTTACCCAATTGGATCTAGTTTCTACATTGTATTCCTATTTCTGCGAGATCCTTCTTAATATTGTTGTTCCATCTGCGCCTAGGTCTTGCAAATGGTCGTTTTCCGATTGGAATTCCAGTTCAAAGTGTAAAAGTGTTTAAATTTTCTTCCATTCTGGCTACATGACCTGCCCACCTGAGCCCATTCATAATAAATATCTCACTTTATTTGAATATGAAATCAATCCTTCTGTTCTTCTGGGCAGCAAACTTGTCTATTACTTTTTCGAAGTATAGTATACTCTTTACCATTTATTTCTGTATTGAGAATGCACAGAGACGATTCTCAGTTATGGCATTTTTGTGAATGCTTTTATTGTCCTTAATATGTAAGATACCTTTCAGTTTCTGAAATGGACATCGAAATATATACCATTATTTTTTCTATGGTTTCACCAATTCCACAGCGGTACACTAAAGCCATCTGTATTAGATTTGAAACACCTATTGCCTGATACTTAAGTAACCAGGTAACCAAAAACGTTCGTGCTCTTCGTTATCATCAGAAATAGACAGACATACAGCGCATGTTAATCAGTGTTCTCGAAGTTATGTCCATCAGCATTCAGCACCCTTTGCTACTGTTCCTGAAGCTGCGGAATGCCCTGACGATAAAACTCAGCATGTTGGGCGCAAGTATGTCCGTGAGTGCATGCCGCTGGTCTGTCTCGTTGGCAGAAGATTTCCCACGAAGGTAGTTTGGCTGGTAAACTGTGTGAAAAGTAAACTTCAATAATAATAATAATAATAAATATTATTCTATCACGAGAGTGATAATAATGAATGAAATTAGGAATGTATGCACGTGGCGTAGTCAATAAGACGTCAAGCGGATGATAGGGAGACGGTGGGTCAGTGCTCACCTTTGGTATAAGTGATCACTAGTTCGATTCCAGCCATATAAATTTACAGTAGACAACATCGTGTTCGTGAGTTTTCTCGGGGTTCACTCATTTCCTCCAACATTCACGTTCCGTCAATAACTTCATATTCGTTCAGTTTCATTACTTATGCATCTTTAGTTTACAGGGCATAATCATTGTATGTGAAACTACACATTTACTTATTCTGTATTAATACAGATACAGTATTGTAATATCCCCTCATATTAATAAACAACACCCGCGCTGCTACGGCAGGAGATACTACCCTACCTCTGCGCTGCTTCGGGTAAAAGGTTCATGCAGACCTAGCTGCTTCGGGCAGAGTCGTTCCTAACCAACAAACCATAAACCTCCGCGCTGCTAGGAGCAGGAGGTCTAACTTATAGAGGAAAAGAACTGTAGAGAATTACTCGTTTGTAATCTAGCATATAAACTGTATAGAAACGTTTATAATAAAAAGATGAGAGGAAAAAATACCATGTATCATTTCTCTACCGAATATTACAGTATGCAGTGTACAGAGATTTATTATTTTTATCAGCCAGGTAGCCTGGGTTCGATTCCTGACGGCAGCAAGATTATTCTTTCACTCTGTTGTCGTTGAAATGCGTTTCAGGGAGTTCGCACAGCTTGTCAAATGGATGGATACTGGGGAAACTTAGAAGTAAAGGTGAGTAAATCGTGTGCTGGTGGGCCGATTTTTTTTTCTTTAAGTCGTAATACCGAGGAAAAGTTGTGAATTGGGAAGGCTAAAAATGAATGAAAAAAGAAATAAAATCAATTTATATCTTCCGGTCGCGCATATGCTCTAAAGTTTGCCGAAATTTAGAAAAATTCAGATTTCTACGACATTTTTTTAAATGTTACTTAACTTTCAATATTTAAATGTAATAGATCTAGTCGAATTTTACTCGAATCGATAATGATTTAGAAAAAGAATTGTTTAAATCAGTCTTAAAGTATTCCGCTCGCGCAACCGTTGTCAATTCTAAGAAATTCAAGGGCACGTTGTAATTCGCTTAAGTCGATCAGAACGACTCTGCTGTCAAGGTTAACTATGCCTAACTTGGTCCATAAATAAGAATTTCTAAGTACCTTCAGCTAAAAATGAGTGAAAATAGAAATATTCAATTGTTCAATATGAGTTTCTTGAACTTAACGGCTCTTCACAAAAAAAAAAAAAAAAAAAAAGAAAAGAAAAAGAAAAAAGAAAAAAAGAAAGAAAGAAAAGAAAAAAAGTCAATTTAAAAAAATCTGTTATAAATATTACTAATGGTCTAAAATAATTTGTTTTTAACCATTTAAAGTTTATTCAAGAAAGAAAAAATGTACGTTGTAAGTATTTTTTTTTCTTGAATTGTGATCTACTTTTATTCGTAGATTTGTTTCCAAAATTTCATTAACTTTGAAAGTAATGCGCTGCCGAAAGATGTTGACCGACTCAAATAATATTTAACCATTATTTTCTGTGGTTCTGATACATAAGAATTTAGCTATTACATTCCAGAAGAGGCTAATTTAAAACTTAAAAATTATCGTAAAAATGTGAATTTTCCAAAATTTCAGCAAACTTTAGACCAGTGCTATTCAAACGGGGGTACGCGAAGATGTTTCCCGGGGGTACGTAATCCTAAAATAAGCATATTTCCAGTATTTATTGAATGATCAGTGCTGTTGCTCAACTTCTTTCATTTCCATCAACATATTTGTGTGAACAGAGTTTCTCTGCATTAACATCAGTAAAAACGAAGCATACAAATTGCTTGAATCCAGAATCAGTTCTGATTCTTGCACTGTCGAAAATTCGACAAAAAATTTAGGAGTTGGCGTCCCGGAAATAAGTTCAGTCATCTCATTAACTGGTTAGTTCTAAAGTTACTTTTAGTTTTTGAATTTTTAACATTGTCCACAGTGTACAAATTATCAGGGAGGATGAGGGGAAAATCCCCCTCAGAAGAACTGGATGTCTCCCATATGTTTTGAAATTTCCCATGTTAAGGCGGTTGGTACCTCTTCGCTGAGTCGAGTTTTCCCCTATCTAATAACATTAGAACTTTTTTCGTGTTTTTCTCAGCAAGCAATGAACAAATCCTTATAAAAATTTGCATGGAGTCAGGTCGATAATAAAGGATTTGTTATATGAGCTTATAATTTTACTAAAAGCCTCCAATTAAGTTATTCATTCCCCCCTTTTTTTCATGTGAAGATTTGCAACAGTGCGATCTCTGCTTCTCCCTGTTTGTGTTAGCAGCATGAGGGAAATTCGGGCTAGCCATTTAAAACAGGTTTTTAAACTCTGTCCATGTCACATCTGTGGAATAAAATTTTCTAGCCCCCTCGTCTTTTTCGAGAACAGATTTATGGCACTGAGAAGGAGTGGGCGCTCTTTATTTTCTTTGCTAAACCTATTGCTTTTACTATATTCGTCTAGTCTCATTCGGAGTTCTTGTGGTTACTTTCAAACCTAGCAAGGTGCCTATTGCATCTCATATATTTCAGTCTTACACCTGGTGATTGGCTATACAAATATAAATTAGCAGACGATTGTGATAGCAGATAAATTTCCTGTGTGGGGGCCGCGGTGGCTCAGTGGTAGAGCGTTCATCTCTGGTGCATGGGAATCTTGGTTTGATCCCAGCTCGCGCAAAGTGAACTTTGTGGTGGACAAACACCGTGAATGCTGTCGAATTCTATTCCTAGTGATGACAGATTTTTCGGTGTTGGTTCAGTATCGTGAAGCAATTGGGAAACTGAAGTGTAATATCAGGGATTCTTTTACTACACAAGAAAACATCTATACATAATGAACTATGTACTGTTATTGTAGATACAAACGTCATTTTCTTATTATTACTTTTCGAAATATGAATAGGGACTTATTTCTTGATAACAGGGAATAGGGACTTATTAGTGTTACCTGCTAATAATAACCTTGTAACTTACGCATTCTAAATATGAAATATTTATTTTCCAGATGGTGAACGCAAAATTTCATCTATAGCTACAACATATATACAAATCGTACAACACATATTAACAGAATAATTTTAATTTTATGCATTATTTTTTCATGTTTCATTTTAAAATATATTTTTTTTAAAGTACACCAATTTGTCAATATCATACATATTAAACTAAAACATGACCGTATGAGTATAAAAATATGTGATGGAATACTTTGTTACATCAAGCCACAACATTATGTAAATGAAGTTATTAGAAAACTAAATAAACAAGCAGATAATCAAAATGTTAATATCAGCGAAGCACTGTTTACAATTTAAATATCTATGAGCATACTCCAAAATCCCTAGGCAAGTTTCTATATTGAAAAAAGGTAAACAAAATTCACAAGGCCACGCTAAACATAAATACAAGAAAAGTTAAATAAAAATATGTTATTAGTAAAATTGCTACCTCTCCCCTCCAAAATAATGTCCCAAATCAAGTAAGTAACTTGCTTAAATTATACTGCCCTACCACGTTTTAATTTTGTTGATAGGTGGCCCAAGTTACACTCGAAGTATTGACTTCAATCAATACAAATAAATCAAATAAAACACTAACATTTCACATTTATTTATACAATGAATATGCCATAGTTTTTTTTTATAAAAAAACAATTTTCATTTCATGTATAACTTTTAAAAGAAATAATTTGGTTTCAAATGTTAATTTCACGCAAAAAAAAAAAACGAAAAAATATACTATGGCAAATTAAAGTATTACAGTATTACAGTACATAAAAACTATTTTTTGTTATATTATACTATGTACATTGTAAGATCAAACTACAAGTTCTCTAAACGTATACATTCCATTTTAAAAAGTAGTTCAAATAAGATGCTAACGAAGTTTTGCTGACAACTCTCGAAACTTTATCTAAGAAGCAACTTTAAAAAATTGACAAAAGTTATAGGTATACTTCACAAGTGAGTAAAGAAAGAATACAAATATAGATTAAAGAGAGTTTTTTTTTTTTAAAAAATCTGCAGTTAACAAGAATACAGTTAAACAAATCTAAAAGATTCTATGAAATAGATTTAAACAAATCTTTTCTTTGTATCACCTTTTATATAAATATTAAAAAACATAAAAATAAATGTATACAATATATATTCCATTGAAGTTTTGGTGTTGTCCATTATTATGTTTGATCTAAATCTAAAGTTGACTGACTGGTAATAGGTACTATTTTGAGCACTATTCGTTGTTACAAACCGTACACTTTATTTTAAATTGAAATATAATAAATAAAATACAAATAGTTCTCTTAGAAAGATACGTTACTATAAAAGTAGTTTTTCTTTTACCAGATTAGAAATTTACTAATAAATACCTCATATATAGATAGAATGGGCACTGGAGTCAAGAAAGGTATGTCTCTTCATGTTTCAAAAAAAGTAATAATAATAATAATAATAATAATAATAATAATAATAAAATGACATTCGCTTTCGTATACATTAAAAGTATCTTTATTCAATAAGAGAGTTCGCTTCTAATTGCTTATAACTGTCTATTCTTGACGGGGGGGAAAGCTAATGTAAAGAAGAATGGATCTGTTCTCGCTGTGTTTTTTTCTGCTTTCAGCAAAGAAAACGTACTCCAGCGCCTCCTCACTGAAATGCCATAAATATGTCATTGTTGAAAAGGGTCCCCTCACAGCTGTGGACAATGTTCAAACTTCAAAGCAACCATGAGATATTCGCCACAACCTCCTAGAAGAGAGAACGCAGTGTCGTCAATGTTGCAAATCTTCACATAAAAAAGGGGGGAATGTGTAGCTTAATTGGAGGTTTTTAGTAAAATTATAAGCTCATATAACGAATCCTTTATTATCGACCTGACTCCATGCAATTTTTGGTAAGGATTCGTTCATTGCTTGGTGAGAAAAACACGAAAAAATTTCCAATGTTATTAGATAGGGGAAAACTCGACTCAGCGAAGAGGTACCAACCGCCTTAATAGTTTCGGATGCATATTTTATCCGCCTGTAAATAGTCTTTCAATTGGCACACTGATTGTCGTTTGTTGGGTCTCTATTTGTTCCCCTTTTTAATCAACAAAATATGTGTATTAAGTTTAATAAGTTCATTTCGATTTGTTTTAAACAGCTTTAAGAGTACACAATTGGATGGCGAATTGTGTCTAGGGGTACGCGAGGAAAAAGGTTGAATAGCACTGCTTTAGACCACATGCTCGACCAAAAGATATAAAACCCGATTTTAATTTTTATTAATTAATTAATTTATTTATTTATTTATTTATTTATTACTCGTTTTTACTCTCCCCAATTTGCAACTTTTCCGCGATTACGACTTGAAAAAGAAATTTTGAATTTTTTCGGCCCACCCTACTGGCGACATCACCTCTCTTAAGTGCCGAGATGCCAAGATCATGGAAGCGTGGAGCTTTTATTTACACACTAACTTGTTCTAAATGAGAAATGTAGGCCAACCTTTTCTTTTTACCATTAATATGACTAAATTCAAAATTGTGGCTGTAGTTTGAACTTGTACATCAGCAACAGAACAATTATTTTTTCGCACTTTATTATCTCGCGTGTTTTCTAATGAAAATGAATGTTTCTCTTTCTAGAATCTGAAGTAAAGTCGGTGGCGTTGTGTGCAGGGTCTGGATCATCTGTGCTTCGTGGAGTTCATGCCGATCTATACCTCACTGGTGAGATGTCGCATCACGAAGTGTTGGATGCCGTTCACAGGAGGACTCATGTAATTCTTTGTGATCATAGTAATTCGGAGAGAGGATTTCTCAAACTATTTCAAAAGAAACTTTCACAGACCTTACTTTTAGGTAAAGTAGAAGTATTGGTTTCGGAAAAGGATAGGGACCCTCTACAAACCATTTAAGTAGGAAGACCACTTTTTGTGTATTATGATTGTGACGGTGGTGCTTTTGCGGATATATCTGAATGCGACAGTATTGTGGATCAATTTTTATTTGATTATTAGGTAATTATGACATCCGAATCCTTGGTATATTTACTGATTCAATACAATCAACTTATATATATATATATATATATATATATATATATATATATATATATATATATATATATATATATGTGTGTGTGTGTGTGTGTGTGTGTGTAGGGTGTAAAGGAAGGTTGTTTACAACGCTTGGGAGGTGATTCTACAGATGAAAACAAGTAAAAATGTCCATGTAACACAATGTCCATCTCGGCCTCCTAACCGAGTTATGGACGTCCAAAAGGGTGGGAAAATGAACTTTGAAGGCTAATTCTGGCAAAACGACAAGAGATAGAAAGGCGGTGTTAGGCGGCCCCCACAGACTCTCAACATGGACTATCCAAAGATACTAAGATTAGATGTGTACAAGGCGAGCGCAAGGGACAGGAGGCCGAGATGGACATTGTGTTACATAGACATTTTTACTTGTTTTCTTCTGTAGAATCACCTCCCAAGCGTTGTAAACAACCTTTCTTTACACCCTATATATATATATATATATATATATATATATATATATCTTACCCAGTTACAAGTGTCCTGATAAGTAATTCAATATTTCTTTTGATTACTTCTCGCTGTAGTTTTCATAGGGGACTCTGCTAAGATACCTTAGTGATTAACAGATTAGTTATAATAGAGAAAATAAATGATTTTACGCACTATGATTGCTACTCTAGGGTCCTCACGATATGCGAGGGGAGATCAGAAAGTGAGGTTACAAAGTGAAACGTAAATATATATATATATATATATATATATATATATATATATATATATATATATATAATTTCATATGACCAATACAGCCAACAGATAGTACATACATTAGGTTATTTTTCGACATAGTCACCATATCGGTTCAGGCCTTCTCGCATCGTGGGATGAGTTTGAAGACTCCTTCTTGCTAAAAATTGTCCTTGCATGTTCAGTTACGTTGTCACGAGGTGTTTCACCTCCTCGTCTGAAGCGAAGGAACGGTTTCCTAGCTACTCTTTCAAGTGCAGGAACAGGTGAAAGTCGCTTGGAGTGAAGTCTGGCCTGTAGAGAGGGTGGTCAATGATGTCCCAGCGAAATTGCTTCAACAGTGTGATGGTTTTCTGGGCTTATGCGGGTGCACGTTGTAGTGAAGGAAGACGACGCCTTCGGTGAGAAGTCCTGTTAGAGGTTTCTCCGTAAACCTCTACAAACTGCCGGTGAATTTCAGCTGCGATTACATATTTCGCTCACTGAACGAATAATCAGTTTTCCAAACGACTCGCCATTTGTGTTTACTTACAACTAGCGCAGTTGGTGGCTGAAACTGCACAGTTGTCAACTTCATGTACCGTACACTCGTCATTCCTCATTCCTTTTAATCCCTAACTTACCCTATTATAAACTCCGAAGGATATTGGTACGAAGTTGTTTAAACTTGAGCTCACATTACTGTTCAGGACAGTTGTTACTAGATGTGATCCGATCTTAATGATCAGATCATAGTGTTTGAAAGAAAGAAATGTTTAACTTAACGTCGGGTGGTGGTACTCGTACGGTAAATTGGACAGATGAAGATACAAAGGAGGATGATGGAATAATTAGTTATATGTTAACAGTAAAAAAGAAATGAGAACTTAAAACGTTCTTCCATTTTGCTGAAAAAGAATGTACTGTAGGTCTACCTACATCTTTTATATTTAAAGTATATTACTAAATTCTATAGACAGAGTATTGCCAATGTATAATGTATATGTAAATCCCTCTTTTAATTAAAAATGCAGCCTTGTTCTAGTTTTATTATAATTTTTATGAAATGATTTTACAAATGTATGATTGTGCAGTTTTATTAATACTACATAATAAAGGAAAAATATATATGGTGCTAAAATGGACACGTTGTTATTGTTGTTGTTTCCTGGATCAGCAAACTTGTTTGTTTCATTTAGAGTAAGCCATTGTCTTCTGTTAAATGATATATTGAAAGGAGAGCTATCAGTGGTAGCGCGCTTACTTCTTGTGCAAGAGATCTATGGTTCGATTCTAGGCCATGTGTATTTCTGGTTGATAACATCGTGTCCATGGGGTTTCTATGGATTCTGGTATTTCCTCCTACAGTATCATACCACCCACAGTAATTCTTTCACACTTATTCAGTTCCAGTAATCATCTGTCTTTTTTAGCGTACATGGCATCACATGGGGCACAAAACTAGAACTTCCATTTCATTATACACGGTGAACCTGAAAGATGTGCACAAACTCCGGGGAGGTGATTCGTCACATCAAAAGAAGACAAAACGCCCTTTTCCATGTTGCCGAATTCTGCGTCGTGTACTAGTGATAGGGGTGCCAACTTAGAATCGAAACTCCAATCGTGACAATTGGAACGGAACAGAAAGATGTGCATATCAATGCACCATGCAAGAGGACTTTTTGTCTTCCTTTGATGTCAGGAATCACCTCTCGGAGTTTGTGCATATCTTTCAGGTTGAACAGGTTGTCAGGTAATAGAAATGGCCAAATTTAGTTTTTTTTTTTTTTTTCTTTTGATGGTTTTGTGTTTCGTACAGGGAGAATACATTATGACATAAAGTGCTTCTTTGAAATTGTAGTGAGAAATAAAAAAAAAAAGTAAGTAAAACATATAAACGAATAAGTAGCTTAACTTTAGTACAAAAGTGCAGAATAAACAACACGTTTTAATCAAGACTTTATACATGGCGGGAACGAAGAAATGTTGAGAGAACAGAGTGTGGAGGACGGAGAGAAATCTAAGGGATTCATATGAGTCACAGGCAAATGTGTTCTAGATTTCATTTACAGAAATACCTCGATCCATCTCGCTTTATAATTTTATAGTATTGACATAATTTTAATTATTCTGCTCCTAATTCGAATTATTGCGGCCCGGCCACGAGATGTAGCCTACTACATATGCATCCACAATTACCAGATTTACCTAGGGTTGCCAACTCTGGAAAATAAAAAACCGGCACCCCCTCAAAATTCCCTATGACATAAGTCTAAGTGTGAAGGATCTCAGTTCGGACCCATCCATGGGACGGAAAAGTGCTATCGTGAACGAAAGTGCATTAGCACCTGTACTGCATATTCTTAGTGTATTTACTAATAAACTTAATAGATATGTTGTGCTAAAAATGAGAAATTAAAATCGATATTAATCATTGTATCAGTAACTGCCACTTCTTTAAAATTATCGAAATAGACGAACAAAAGCACGTATATCAATCTTTACGTGACAATTTTGGATTTGGAAAATGAAATCTATTCTTTAAACTTATACTTCAACTACAGGAAACTGCTTTAAGAAGTACTTTTTCACTCTCAATCTAAACAGAGGAACAAAATATATTAATCGTTGATAGATGGTGAAAGGTGACAGTTTTGGATTTACAGAATGAGTTACCTTTTTAAATCTTTACTTCGAACTTGATAAAATTTGAAAAAAAAAATGGTCATAAAAGGGCTGATAAAAAGTCTGTACCGGCCACCGGCTTTGATCAAAATAACAGCAATATTTCCGGCCAGGCCGGTGAAAAACCGGCCAGTTGGCAACCCTAGATTTACTTGAAGTCTGCAGTCTGCAGGTAGTGCTCTTGTACCACTTCGTTTTTATCCGACGGCGCCTGGTCACCACTCACTAGTTTTGCCTACGTTGTAGAAATTGACATGGGTTACTAATTAAGTGTGTGTTCATTCATAGGTAAGGTTTTTCCAATATATGGATTCTAAGGGGTCTTCAATGAGTTTCTATTGAACGTAGAACTTTGAAAATGTGTATAAATGTTCTCCTTGCACCCGAAGCGGCATATTTAAGGAAATCGTGTATCCTGAGGAGCTTGGGGGACTTAAACAGTTTTCCTTTGCCGTTCGCCAGATCTCCGAAACTATAAGGAAGGCATAGAACCCTGAAATTTTGTATAGATGTTCTCCTTGCACCCTAGGCTGTAAGATGATGTTTTGTGGATTCCCTATACTTAAGGACTTAAATAATTTTTTGTTCGCCAGATGTCTGAAACTATAATACATAGGACCTTAAAATTTTATATAAATATTCTTCTTGCTCTCTAGGGTATAAATAAGATGAGATTTCAGGAATGATTTATTAATACAGGGTGTCTACTGAGTTTCATTTTCAAAATTTCAGTATATTTCCAGTATATTGAGTATAACTATCAGCATAATTCCAGTACCTAATACAATGATTTTTTAAAAGTTCTTTAGGAATAATCGCACTCTTGATGATTTCAGGTTTGTAATTATTTTACCATCAAATGAATATTTTATTTTTAATGAATTTAATTAGCCTTGATTTTTTTAAATATAAATGATTTTTTAAACATTTTTAAAGGGCCTGCCAACTCCCCTCACAGCCCTAAACTCCACCCACTGCTTTAAACGTCTAATTACAAAATGTATACAACTCATGCTTTGAAAAAAAAAATTACAATCCCAGTGAATAGAAAATTGTTTTTAAGACTATTAAAACAATTACAAAAAAGTATTGTTGACAAATTACCAGTTTCATGATTTTTACAGTATGTGGATCAAATTTCCAGTATCAAAATTAACTTCCAGTGTAATTCAAGTATTTCCAGTATCAGTAGACACCCTGTAATAAGAGGAATGCTCGAGCCTTTTTGCTATTTGCGAGATTTTTGAAACTATATTTGACGTAGAACCTTGAATTTTGCGTAAATGGTCTTTTGCACCAAATTGCGTATGCGTAGTTGGGAGAGGTCTTTCTTTCTTTCTTTTTTTTTTATTATATTTATTTGTGATATTCGCTTGCATTTAATATCGAAGACGAAGAGGAATGGAACGTAGGAAAAAGAAGAGACAAAAAGTATTGTCCGCGATAACACGAGTGGTATACGCTAGTATATACAAATAAGTAAGAAAGATTAAATAATAATTCTGTTTTTCTAAATAAACCTTCATTTTACTTCACATGTTTAATACATTTCTTGTTTACCTTATATATAAAATGTAATTATTATACATGAAAAATTCTTGACAATTAATTACACAGCAAAGAAGGACATTTGTTTGAATGTCCATGTCCTCACTACAAGAATCACAAGGACCGTAACCATTGTTCTAAATTATCCAGACTTTCATACTAATCATAGTTTTATAGCAAAACATAGCTTTACGTGACATTTATAACTCATTTATTTATTTTTAAATATTAATTTCATAAAAATACTTTTGGTACAAGCAGTCAATTGTTAAAATTTGATGAAGAAATAATGTTTGCTTTATTTCAGATTGTTTCCATTCTTTTCATAAAGTAATTTGTATTGCATTGAAGTGTGTTCGTTTTGCGTCACTTTCAACGCCAATTGGCTTAAGGTTATATGAAACGTGAACTTACAACTTAACGTGGAATCGAAACCATTAGAGCTTCGGTCAGGAATCGAACTCTAGTTTCCCAGGCCAAAAACGCCTACATATAGCCGCGAGGGAACTCTTCTTCACAAAGGAGCATTTCATAATAGCCTACACTTCCTATTGTCTAAAAATGTTGTTCCACGAATAGAATAATAGTCTATGTGTGGCATCTGTTCTATTATTATTATTATTATTAATAATAATATTTTAAGATAGAAGTATAACACTACAAGCTTACTTGAGAATTTTAATATATCACAAAAAAGTTCTGACTTCGATCATTAATTAGTTACATTTTAGTTTCACTCCAGCTTCGTTCAGAGTATCTTTCTGAACCAAACAACAGAAAGTCATGTTTCTTTCCTTCTTTAGGTTACAATGACAGGTCAATTTACCAACTTGTCAGTCTTTTGAAGGATAAAATTTAATAAATAAAAGCAAGCCAAACTAAATTTTACACGGTGGCTCACTGATAGAGCGTTCACCTCTGGTGCTTGGGGTCCCCGATTCGATCCCAGCTCGCGCCAAGTGAACTTCGTAGTGAACAAACACCGTGTACATGGGTTTCTCTGGGTTCTTTCGTTTCCTCCCACTTTCTTTTCACCATTTCATTCATTTCTCATCATCACCGTCTCCTTCACCGTAGCCGCATAACCGTGGGACGTAAAACTTAAAGATTCCATTTTTTCATGTCTAAAATTTTATTTTCAGTTTCCCTATTGTACTGTTTACTCCCAAAATGTTAGTCCTAAAATACACTACGAGGGTAGCGAGGTTAAAATACGCCGAAATTGAAGAAACAATGGATGGTAGCAATAGCTTTCATAATAAAACTTGCACATTTTTGGTCAGAAGTATGTATTGACATATTGTATTCAACATTTATCGCTTTTCCACACGAATACTACCTTGATCAAAAAGTTTCCGGAATTCACTCACAAAATTAAAAATACAAGTTTATTCCTGAAAATTGATGTCCCCTTCGAAGTAATCCCCATCAACTACAACGCACTTATGCCAGCGTTTGGTCCAGTTCTCAAAACATTTGTGGCAGAGCCTGTCTTTCTCATCTATGCCCTCGGAAACTATGCGAACTATACTTCGGCCACCCTCTGACGGAGGAAATTCTCCCTTTGCTTACGGAAAAGAAGTGAATGACCTCAACTGTGTTGCCAATTTGTCATTCAATCGTTTGGTCTTGACGAGTGAAGATCGTAGGCTACTTAGAATTGCTAACAAGATAGAGAACAGCGAAGTCCGTGAAATAATTCATTTTGGCAACGCTTCCGCATCTAATAATTGAAAGATCTCGGCCGCAACAACTCCCTCCTCTTTTGAGGGAGGTACGGGAAAGCACTACTGACTGCAGCGCCAGAAGAGGCACAGACCAAATAGAAAGGCTCGACTCGATTTTTGGTATGACCATCAGAATCGTCATCGATTTTAGTATTATCTCCTCTCGGTTGCTAAAACGCGTTCCCCGTAATGATTTCTTGAGTCGATCAAACGGGAAAATCTGTCACGGAGCTAAATTCGATGAATTCGGTGGCTGGGAATGGTATTCGTTACGTTTTTGGAGAGAAACTCGCGGATAATGATAGCATTGGTTGACGCTTCGTTGTCCTGGTGCAAAATCCACGAGTTGTTTTTCCAGAGATCTTTTCTTTTTAGGCGGATTGCTTCACACAAACGCTTCATAACGCTCAAAAAATACTTCTTGTTGAATGTCTGACTCTGTGGCAGAAATTCATGATGTACCACACCGTTGTAATCCATGAAAACAGTGAGCATCGCCTTTTTCGAGTGAAAACAACGTGTTTCTTTTCGGTCTTGGTTCATTGGGTGCTCGCCACTGGTAAACCACTGTTTTGTTTAGAGCATCATTGCCGAAACACTTTTCCAACATTTACAAGGTCTTTGCACCATTGAATCCGTTTTAAACGCAAAATTTAATACACACTCGTTGTTGCAAAATTAATTCCATTCCAAAAATCGAAACATGCACTCAAACAGTTGTACTCAACACAGTGTCACGTACACAAATGCCAAAGTAGGATGTTCAAATTGGGAAGGAATATCGCTGACAATTGTGGCAACCCACACGAAAAGAAAAAGGCAAGTCAGGTGACAGAGCGCCACACGGTGGTGATTCCGGGAACTTTTTGATCAAGGTAGTAGACCAGAGATATAAAAAAAAGTCTGAATTTTACTTTCAATGACGTAGATTAATTGTAATTGAACACGTACTTCCGTTGGTGTTGTCAATGTCATATGCATTATAAGGGGGGGGGGGGAATCTGCCAAGACTAGGAGTAGATGAGGAAGAGACTTCCTTACTATTCTATCAATCATAGTTCATTTTAAAATTTCTGTGCTGCGTTTTTCCAGCACGCATTTCATAATTGAAATTCTACCAAACAGAAAATAATTTTATAAACGCAACGAACTAGTAAACAATGACCATGAGACGTCATGCCATTTCATTATTCTGCTTTGAAATGTTAAATTAATCGGTTATAGTATCTTCTCTTACGCTCACTGAAGAACTAATTACGATTAATTACAGTAGCTTTATCACTCCTCACACACTGTTAATTCGTACTCTCCAATTTGCAGCGTAAAATATATTTCTACGATGTTCAGTTGTTAACTTCCTGTTCATTGTCATACATATACTGTTATAAATTATGTCGAACATATTAATACAGTAATATAAATCCATCTCTGCATTTCTTCGTTGCTCTTTCTACTGCTATTCGCAAGGACAAGTCTGCAAATAAAGATTAAAAGCAAAATTATTTATATTAATTTTCGGAAGAGTACAATGATCTTGCAATCCAGCAATGTGCAAAAGTGCCCAGCAGTGATGCCAACCTGAAACAATATGAAATCCCATGTCGAGAGGCAAAAAATCTCATTTTACGCGTGTATTTCCCACGTTATACTAATTAAAAGTATGCTGTAATATTAAAAATTAAATTTCTTTGTGTTAGTCACTTTTTACAATATCTAAAATGAATAAGCCGTAAATTTCGATCTCGAAAAATCCCATATATGCTGCTTATTATCCCTTTCCGAGAAATAAGATCAAAAACTCCCACGATATGGGATTTTTTCCACAGGTTGGCATCACTGATGCCCAGCAATGTTTGTAGGTTTCCTTAAGAAAATTTCCCTTGACTGACAAAATTTTTCCCTTTTCTTATGCAGTTTTCCCTAGTTTTTGAATGGCCATTTCCTATGACAAGTGTTTGTTGAGTGTCCTTAATTCCTATGACAGAAGCTATGTGATAAGACTAATTTAGTTATATTAAAGAAAGTGGCAGACAAATTTGTTTTATTTCTTTGCTTTTTGCTTCTATTATTAACTTTTCTTTTTTTTTTTTTTAGAAACATATACACAGAAATACACTCAGCCAACAATAGGTCAAATCATGTTACTTTGAACACAAACACTCACGACCAGTGGCGTATTTAGGGGGGGGCTTCTGGGCTTAAGCCCCTCCAAAATCTTACTTACTATAGTAAAGTATGTAAAATTTCTTGCAGAATTTTCACATTTTCAGGCAACCCCCCCGGAAAGTAGGTAAAAATTTCCTCAAACTACAAAACACTGGTGCCAAAGGAGGAAAAACAGAATTATATGTATATCAGGCAGTCTATGAAGTATTGAGTCTTTCGCAGGTCCGTATTTATATATTGTGCCCCCCTGTGCTCTAAATAATTTGCCCCCCACCCCGCACAAACTTAGACCCTATGTCTCAAACAAGGAAACAAGCCCTGATTTTCCAAACACACCAGCTCTTGTTGAGTAGCAGTTTAGGTATTACAAGTTACAAAAGTCACAACGTAATTTTAAATGGCCTAATTCTCTCATTGGTGATTATGATGTGGTGTTCTGCCCAAAGGTGAACAACCGGTAGTTTGCCATTACCTTCCATGGGGTGATGATGACGTATTAAAGACGGGATCTACAGCTTAACTTGGGATCCGAACCATTTGTTCCCCATAGGGAATCGAACCCAGGACCCCTTGATTATAAGGCAACTAGCTTAATCACTCATCCATTGGGGACACATTGTCTCAATACTGGCATGTAATTTATTCATGTAGGTTTTAATTTACTGTAAGGAGAAAATGCGTTCTATTGTTTCTTAATCAACCTAACGGGTTGCTATTTTTATACTTGATTGGTGTTGAATTCATAGTTTTCGAGGTTGCTGAGGTATTAGTTTCCATGATGTTCAAATTCATCCTCATCTCTTTAAAAATAATCAGATGAGCTTAAATAATAATCGGATGACTTTAAAAATAATCAGAGGAGCTAGCTAATAACTGCTGCAATTAGAATGAATTAAATACATTAACATATTTTCTCGCGCTTGCGCGGGACTCTGCGGGTTGCTAGTTTTAAATATTACTTTATTGTGAATCTTTAAAAATATCCCAAATTTTGCCGCCCTGTGCTCGAGCACAGACTAGCACTTACCTAAATACGGGCCTGGTCTTCCGTGCACGAGATGGCGTTAGTGTCTCAAATCTTAGGGTATATGAATTAAAGTGGGTGACACCTAACGTTATTCAACAGTTGGCAGTTGCAGCAAATAGATGCCCAAAAACATTTTGGAATTTTTATAATCAAATGTAAGATATTGTACCAAGTCTTGAGTCCTTACCAATTATATCAACGATGGGGGGGACTCATCTAGCAAGCAGGAATCTACCTACATATGCAATGTACGATACCCCAGTGTTAAAGAAAGCTCACTTCCCTATGGTGTAATCAGCTACCGAATCCCACGGTATGACGATAGCTCGCTCGAGGTCAACCGAACCTGGAACCCCTGGAAGCCAGAAATTTGCGCTCCAGTCCTGCTCACTTCTGTCGTTTAAGATATCGCGCAGATGTACTTGCAGAATCATATATTCAAGTCGTAGAGAACATTTACCGTTTTTATTTTTCAGTTTCCAAATTTAAGGTGTGGTCCCCTCCCAAAATTTAAAAGGGATACATCAATGGTTCATGTCTTATTTAAGAGAAAAGAACTCTGGACTCAACCATATAATGTCATAAAAGAAGATAAATTAGGATACCTCCCAAATTTAAATTTTTGGCAATTTTTTACCCATAAAAGAGAATGAAATGGACCAAGCAGACTTATAGATGGTCTTATACTACCATACCAAATTTTTAACTTCGGCAATTAAAAAAAAAAAGTCTTATGCACCCCTCTTGAAATTTGAGGGGTGGGCCAACATACCATTGCCAAAATTTAGATTTGATGGTCTTATGTATGGATGGACCATGGCCTCTGCGCCAGGGACAATGGGTCCTGAACCAGGAACCTAGGAGCGCGAAAGTGTCCTAATTACTACTAGAACAATGTAGATTTCATATTACAAATCGTTGGAGACCTTGTGCATTTCACCGACAATTAAGAATATTTTAAAACCAGCATTCAGTTGACACCACAAGATGGGCATCGGATTCAGTGGTGATTTCAAGAGATTTTCCCCGGGAGAGGGGCTTTCAATACTAGGTTGCAAAAAGTAGTATTGCAATAATATTGGTAAAACCATATTGAGAATGAACGTAGAGGGATTTTCCTCCGCTCCATGGGCGCCGACCCTAGGGGGCCAGGCCCCCCAGCTCATGTGAGCCCCGTGTATTTTTATGAATATGTGTTTTATCATATGTATTTTTCATTGTTATATATATATATATATTTATGAATGGGCCCCCCAAAGTTATAGAGAAATCGGCGCCCTTGCTCCGCTCCCCCTAAAATCATCATTGATCGGACCGATGATGATCAGATATTATTCATTTCTTCATCTGGTTCTCCAGATGGGACCAATGTGATTTCTTCCTATGAGGATACGCAAAGGGTCATGTTTATTCCGTCCCCTTTACGAATGTCACAGAAGTAAAGATAAAAATCAGAATAACATCTTACACATAACAAAAAGTTGGGTGGTAACTCGATTATCATACTGATGTTTGTAGAATCGCTAATGATGCATATACAGGGCGTTTTAAAACAAAACCGACAACGTTTGGGAGGTGATTCCTGACACCAAGAAAAGACAAAAAGTATAGACCATCCTGGGTGCACAAATGCTTCCTTTCGGAGTTATAGGCTGCCGAAAACATAAAAAAGTGAAATTTAAAGGCCCATAGCTTCCAAAACTATGGTACCTACCGGAGTCGGATGTGCCCTATCCAAATATCTAAGTTTCACAATCCTAGGATACTTTCGTAACAAATTTATAGAGGTAGTTGGTGAGTGCTTCAAATTATAATGCTCGTAGCCAAACTCTCTCTATAAAAATTGTTGCCTTAATACCTTAGGATTCTAAAACATATTTTTGAATAGCGCACATTTTAGTTCCTAAGTAAAGTCTTGACCCGACTACAGTAGTTCCAATAGTTTTGGAGTTATGAACCTTCAAAGTTAATTTTTTTCATGTTTTCGGCAGCCTAAACTCCGAAAGGAAGCATTTGTGCACCCTGGTTGATCTATACTTTTTATCTTATCTTGGTGTCAGGAATCACCTCTCAAACGTTGTTGGTATTGTTTTGAAAACCCTGTATAAACCACCTATAATGTATGTAATAAAAACATGGTGTGTTGTTCTATTAAATAATTGGAAAATGAAAAATGAAATCTTTTGAGTTTTACCTCCCTCGATTATGCTGGCTAGGCTAAAGGAGACGGTGATGATGAGAAATGAATGAAATGGTGGAATGAAAGAAGGGCGAGGAAAGGGAAGAACCCCGAGAAAAGTCACATACACGGTGTTTGTCGACCACAAAGTCCACTTGGCGCGAGCTGGGATCGAATAGGGGATCCCAAGCACCAGAGGTGAACCCTCTACCACTGAGCCACCGCGGCCCTTAAATAATTGGAGTTTAACGTTCCTTCCACCACCGAGGCTATATGAGACGTAGACCTACACCTTAACATGAAATCCGAATGATATGAACCCCACCAGGAATCGAACCCGTGTTTCCCACGCCGAAAATGCGTATGCTAATCGTAAGTCACGAGGGAGGCCTGTTATTTTATTAAATACATGACAATTAAATACTTACACTACGGGGGGTCTACCAGGTCCGGACTCCACCCCCCCCCAAATATCTTTTTAACTCAAAGTACATTTTTGTACTTTCTCAATAAAACTATCCTTGTTTAACAGAGAAATGATTGATGTAGCATGAAAATTTGACCTTACACTTCATCTGTACTCTTTCTCTTATAGAAACAATCTGGTTCTATAATTTTTTCCCCTGAAAGTATAGATAGAAGTCAACGGCGCCGATTTCTCTGTAAATTTGGGGGTGGGGCGTTCAGATGCAGAAGATATATATATATATATGAAGATTTTAAGACAAATTGCGCTCAAATTATGTCAAATATTGTATATTCAAAAATACAATAGGGGCTTACATGAGCTTTGGGGGGCCTCGCTTCCCCCCAGGATCGACGCCCTTGGTGGAAGTATTTTACAATTGTTTGTCATCTTTTTGTGTGTAGAATAAAACCCGTTCAATAGTATATAGACTTCTAGTAATGGACTCCCTTCCAAAGCTGGACCGCTCCTAACAAAAATGTCTGTGTACGCGCCTGATACACTCTCTCAAGCCTACTGCACATGACAAACGTCTGAAATCCCGACAATGATTCTGAGCAGCCTTGTAGATAATAATCGTCGTCACAAACAATTTACTATTACTTGTAGGTTCTTCAGGTTCGATTCCCGGTGGGGCTACAGTTGAACGATCAAATTGGTTCGGATTCCACTATAATCAGTAGATCCACGTCTCCTTTAGCCTAGGAGGCATAATCGTGGGACGTTAAACTAAATCAAACCAAACTAAAACTTGTAGGGTCTTATGCAGAGTCGCTCTGACGCGTAATTAGTGCCATACTAAAGAGTTCGATTAACATATGTTTCCTGCAGTAGTCAGGCCCTTAGTATGACGGTAATCATTCGTCAAAATGACTCTGCATAAGGCCGATAGGTTCTTTTTTTAAAAAAACATCCGAATAAATATTTATAGATTAATTTCTGTCTTCCTTAGGGGTGTTAACAAGATACTTTTATCAATTAAGAAATTTCTATATAATTTTGATACAAAATTGTAGCGATTTTCGCGTTTCCTGCATCTCTACACTTTCCCTCTATCGTGTTAATATCTGGAACTTTCAGTATTGATTCACTTCGTCTTGTGTACTATAGTAATTGTAATATAATTTAGAAAAGTAAAACAAAAGACAACTTACCAGACAAGTTGTAGATCGACATATGCCAGCATGATCTGGTTTGCATCCAGGAGGACACTGGGATAAATCACAGAAAATGCAAGGTTTTCGCATCTCATACATAAATTGGCCCTTGTTGTCTCGCAGATATATTTCGGGAACTTCTTCCTTGTGTTTTGGGACTTCATCCTCTAATTCAGACTTCATGTCCTTCATTATGGAATTTTCCAGAGCCTCTGCGAATTGCTGGGGAGACTCTTGCTTGTGAAGCAACACAGGTTCCTCCAAAATTTCCTTCACGTCGTGATTTGGATGAAGCGAGTTGAGGGACGGTATTTTGTCCGTGCCGTAGAGAACAAAATGGCTCTTGCCATGACCCAGTGCTGCTGATTCTCTCACCATCTCTTTAACAGAAAGCAGTTTAACATCTTCAACAATTGTGATCAGAACAATGATGAATCTATAAACAAATGTGTCTTTTATTTTCATTGACGTTTCTGCTCCTATCACCAACAAAACGAAGAGATTCTATCCACAAAGCTACAGAAAGTAATGTGGAAACTCTGCCGTTTGACAAAGCACAAAGATTCTAGCCTTGACATAGTGAATTGAAGGCCAGCGTAGATAAAGCTCAGTTGATCTGTTTTCGTGTCTGCATATAACAGTTCCCCTTTGCTTATCAGTCGTTCACCTCGTGAGGAGTGTTAAAATATTCAAAGAATGAAATTTCTGTCTTTTTAAAAAATAAAACCTGAGTATTTTCCTACTCAACGTAATGCATCGAATGCTATTCTCTGAATTGAGGTCATGCTTCAAGAAAATTTTCCGTGCCTTTATCAGGGACAGAATTAAGAGCCTGTGCTTCAATAAGTGTAAAGATGGTAGTTACTGGTGCTGTTAAAACGGAAATACAGTAGGACATCGATAATCCGAACGCGGTCCCTAGAAACTTTTTACATTTTGTCTTAGCGCTAGCAATAAACAAACAATAGGGTTAATCCAATGTTCTCGGGATTGCTGCCAGAGTGAATGTCGCTGTGCTGAGCTTTCGTTACCATACAGCTGAGCTCAGCACAGCGACATTCACTCTGACAGCAATCCCGAGAACATTGGATTAATAGTAGACGCCAGCAAAACTCCAAGAACATCGAAACAATAGGATTGTCCGTCTCCGCTGTGTAAAGTCAGTTTTATTACAAAAGCTCATTCATATGTAATTGTTTGTCATGCATATTTTTATTTTTATTTTCCCTTAGGCCTATACAAGTTAAGTTTTAAGTGTGAGTTACAAGAATAGTGTAATTTAGTGTAAGAGCAGATTCTTCAGAAACATTAAAAGTAAGTAGCCTAACCGGCATAACCGTGGGACGTAAAACTCAAAATTTCATTTCATTTCATTTTGGTGTATCCTTGTTGCATTCATTTGAGAATACCAATAACTTTCAAGTTCCCATACACATGCCATTTGATTATATATAGATAGATAGATTCAATGAAGTTCAATAACGCATTCATAACTTCATACATATCCTTTGTATGAGCCGCATATGCTGCAGGAACAGATGAGTGAACATATCTATATGAAGAAGCCTTTAAACAAAGTTTAGAGTTGTCAATAAACAAGTACCACTCGGTGGGATTATGTTCATGTCCCAAAGACTAAAATAAACCATCTACATCTTTGCAGTAAACAATGCCTCCATTTTCAACAAAATAGTCTGTAATGCTCCGCTATTGTGCAGCAGTACCGCATTACAGTATATACAGTATATATACAGTGAAAAACTTTATATATATATATATATATATATATATATATATATATATAAAGTTTTTCACTGATCTAAGAATAATACATTTGAAAAATTGAGTTGAGTTGAGTTTAACGTCCATTTCAGCAGCGAGGCTATATGAGACTGGACCTACTGATTAACGTGGAATCCGAACCACATGGGCTCCCGCCGGGAATCAAACCCGGGCCTCCTACGCCAAAGGCTCTTATGCTAACCGCTTAGCCAACGAGGAGTTCTAGATTTGAAAAATTGTTTGAAGAGTTACATACATTGAATAATTTATTGGAAGAGCATTTTAAAAAGAAAAGTTAATTACCAGGTAAACTAGAAATAACGAAATATTATTTGTGATGAACTGGATAATTAAAATGCAGCATTAATTTTAAGTTTAGGTCGGGAGAAACTTTTCTCTTCCTCTCCCTATAATGTCCTGCCACTGATACGAAATGTTTTGATTAACACATAAAATTTTAAATTTAAGTTTACTTCAAAATTCTATGTCATTCAAATAATTCACTTTCCTTAACCATCGTTTCCCTTAGCCTAAAGGGCATAATTGTGGGACGTTAAACTGAAAAATCCCATAACTTTTTTTCTTTTTTCTCATCTCAAAACACGTCCAGCTGTCTTCTTTCATCCATCGAAATGTCCATGTTTCAGACACATTTCATGCCCAGGTACGAACCTTTTACAAAATCAGAAAGTACGCGAGAAAACAATGAAATCTGGTTTTTTTTCAAATACCAAGGAATTTTATGAGAATGTACAGTCTTGTCCAAAAATTCTTGTCATTTCATCTCTATTTTAAGCTCAGTATCTTAGGCACGGACGAAATTTATTTATTTATTTATTTATTAAATATGAATTTTGTATGGAAAAATGGGACCTTTATCCTAAGAAAAAGAGAGAGAATTTCTCCCACTTGCGAGTGTGTAGGAATATGACTTTTAAAAGACAGATTGATGTCCAGATTTTTTGAACAAGATTATACATTCATGAATAAATTGCAGTCACCCTTAAACTTGGCAGCTTGCAATATAATTACGCTTCTTTTAAATAAAAAGGATTCATGTTTATATATGCTGCTTATATAACTTTGATCAGAAATATTAATTTTTAATTAATTTATTTTATTTATTTTACAAAATTGAATCTTCTTTAATAATGTTCATTATTGTTTTGTCATTTTGATTGGCGTTTCAGGTTCTTTCTTTTTACCGCAGAGGTTGTATAAAACTGGAGCATAATATGAGATCCGAACCTGGGTAACGACGTCCATGGCACCAGAGTTTCCTCAATCACACTTGCAGCCAGGCTATAATGAAAAAAAAAAATCTTTTAATAGAATACTATTTCATTGGAACTTGCTTCTTTTATTGATTTCTTAATAAACGTATCATTTTTTATTGTCACAGTTTTAAAAATCAGAGAAACAAACATTATAAATAATACAGGGTGAGTCAAAAGTCCTTCGACACCTGCATAAGTTAAAAAATCGACTGGAAAAGTAAAAAGTGATGATGGGAACAGAGGTTTGATGAGGGGCCGCAACTTTTGGAGTGTATGTCATTCATGGCCACCATATTGGAATCCGCCATTTTGGATTCAAGTCATTTTTTTTAAAATGGGAAGGGGGATGTATGACACATCAAATAACAGTAGCTTGAGCTCAGGAATTTAGTGGTGTAATTTGTTCTTTTCTATCTTGTACAGTTTAGAAGTTATTAATGTTCAAAGGTGGGAAATTACCTTGATACTGACCCAGTTCTCTCTTTGTTCCAGGTGATCTAAAATGGGTCTGACACGTGAACAGAAGATCGAAATCATCCTTATATCAGGGGAACGCAGCTACCGAACAATAGCAGCTGACTAAACAGACGGTACCCAGACAGAGAACCGGTATCGCACAGCACGGTGGCTCACGTGATCACCAAATTCCGGGAGACGGGCTCTGTTCAAGATAGGGCACGTAGTGGGCGACCAAAGACCGCCACCAATGAGGAGCTGCAACGGCGGTTGTTGCGTCATTTGTAAAAAGTCCTAAACGAAGTACCCGTCGTGTATCCCTAGCATGTGCAATAAGCCAATCCTCCGTTGTCCGGATATTGCACGCCAATCAGTGGAATCCTTACAAGCCGCACATGCAACATAAACTCAACGAGGATGACCCTGATCGCCGGTTGGAGTTCTGCATGTGGGGTACTGAACAACACGAACTGGATCCTGCAGTAGTAGTGGCCGCACTATGGCTAGTCGAGTCAGCAAAACTTTAGTGACGTCATAGGTCAAAGGTCAATGACCTTGGCCCAGGTCAATGACCTAGGGGTATTTAGGACCACCCCCTCTAGATTTTGATAGGGGTACCTTGGCCCACTCCTTAAATTTTGGCAGGGGTACCTAGGACCAACCCCCTTAAATTTTGGAAATTGCCAAATCTAAAAATTGGGTATGGTAGCCTAGGACCATGGTATGTACCTCTATTAGTGGTAGGGGTTCACCTCGCTCCCTTTCATGGATAAAAAATTGCCAAAAAGTTAAATTTGGGGTTTTTGGACCTAGTTTATTCCCTTTGATGAGGTTTAATTAACTTATATAGTTATATAGGCGTAGTGTTCATTACCTTTCAAAAGACATGGGTATATTGGTACACCCCTTTAAAAATTTGAGAGGGGCACCTTGGCTCACCCCTTCAATTTTGGAAATTGGCCTATTTAAACATTTGGTATTATAGTATAGGACCCTAATATGTATCATGATAAATTTAGGTGGTCCACCTCGTTCCCTTTTAGGGGTACAAAATTGCCAAAATATAAACGTAAGGAATACGTTGTACTACGTGTTTGGTTTTTGACCCATTTTACCCCCTAGGATGAAGTCCTATTATATAATACTGTTATATGGTCATGTATAGGGGTCCATTCCCTATCATAAGACATGGGTATATTGGTGCACCCATTTAAATTTTAGGAGAGGTACATTGACCCACCCCTTCAATTTTGGAAATTTTCCAATTTAAGCATTTGGTATCATAGTACAGGACCTCAATATGTATCATGATAAATTTGAATGGTCCACCTCGTTCCCTTTCATGGCTAAAAAATTGCCAAAATGTAAACGTAAGTAATACGTTGTACATTTTTGGTTTTGACCTAAGTTATCCCCTTTTATGTGGTGCTATTATCTTATATGATTATATGGGTATGTATAAGGGTGAATTATCTTACGTAAGACATATGTATATTAGTGCACCCTTCTTAAAATTTGGGAGGGGTACATTGGATCACCCCTTAAATTTTGGAATTTGTTTAATTTAAGAATTCGGTAGCATAGTATAGGACCCCAATATGTATTACTATAAATTTGGGTGATCCATCACGTTCCCTTTCATGGGTAAAGAACTATCAAAAAATTAAATTTCAGAGGTTACTGACCCATTTTATTTCATTTCTTGAGGTCTTATTATCTTATATGAGAATATGGGCATGTATAGGGGTATATTCTATTTTTTTTAAAGATATAGATACAAAACTGCTAAGAAACCATGAGTTACAGAGCAGATGTTGCAGAAAATGAGGGAGAGGAAGATGTGGAAACAGGTTGATACAGAAGAGGACAGAAAGATATACAGAAAGTTAAATAATGAATTACGAAGAGAAACACACAGAGCGAGGGAAGAGTTTTACAAAAGAAAATTCGAGGACATAGAAGAATTAGAAAGAGTTAGGAAATATGAGGAAATGTACAAGGAGGTGAAATCTATGGAATTTCGGAGGAAACAAGGGGGTATTATGATGGCAGTAGAAAATAAGAATGGGAAGGTAGTCAGCGAGAGAAATGAGGTCATAAGAAGGTGGAAAGAATACGTTGAAGACTTATGAGAGTAGGGATAGACCGTGTAGCCTAAATGTTGAAGTAGAAAATGAAGTAGGCGACGATGATAAAGGGTTTAGTATTCTTCGGGATGAGTTTGAAAAGGCTATATCCGAGATTAGGAACGGAAAGGCAACCGGAATAGATAACATACCAATCGAATGCATTAAAAATATAGGAGACAAGGGAAAGGAAGAATTGTTGCGACTATGCAATGAAATATATGAAACAGGAGAATGGCCAAAAGACTTTCTGAAACGATCATGATACCGATGACTAAGAAATCGAACCCAAAGAGATGTGAGGATTATAGAACTATTAGTCTCATATCTCATGCAGCTAAAATTCTGCTCCGAATACTGAACAGAAGGTTATATGGAAGAACAAATATAGATGTTGAGGAGGAGCAGTTCGGGTTGAGAAGAGGCAAGGGCACAAGAGATCCAATTGGATTATTAAGGGCGATCGGCGAAAGATTTATAGAAAAAGGGAAAGAGGTGTATGTTGTATTTATTGATCTAGAAAAGGCTTTTGACCGCGTGAATTGGGAATTGTTGTTGGGAGTTCTAACGAAGATAGGGTTGGAATGGAAAGATAGAAGACTCATAACAAACTTATACATGAACCAACAAGTAAGTGTTAGGATAGAGGAAGAACTGACGAAAGAGAGTGAAATTGGAAAGGGAGTTCGACAAGGATGCTGCCTCTCGCCAACACTATTTAATGTCTATCTAGAAGAGATAGTGAAAAAGAACCTACATGATGATGATGGCATTTCGGTAGGAGGTAGAATAATTAGATGCATAAGATTTGCAGACGATATGGTGCTTCTTGCAGAATCTGAAAAGAAAATCAATAAAATGTTAGAAAAAATGACAAAGGGCTTTGAAGAATATGGATGAAAATAAATGTTAGAAAGACAAAAGCCATGGTGATTTGAACGAAGCGGTCTGTGTCAAATATAAAAGTAGGAGGGGAGAAAATAGAACAAGTGAATAGTTTTCGATACCTGGGTAGTATTCTTAGTAATGACATGAAGTGCGAACGTAAAATAAAAGCAAGGATAGGAATGGCGAAAGAAGCCTTTAGGAGGAAGAAAAGTCTGTTTTGTGGGACCTTGAATAAAGAGTTGAGAAAAAACTCATAAAATGCTTCGTGTGCAGTGTTGTACTGTATGGGGCGGAAACGTGGACATTACGTAAAGGTGACGAAAATCGACTGAAAGCCTTTGAAATGTGGGTGTGGAGAAGAATGGAAAGAATTAGTTGAGTCAAGCGGAAAACGAATGAGAGAGTGTTAGAAATAGTGGGTGAGAAAAGACCACTTTTAGATATTATTAGGAAGAGGAAGAGAAACTGGTAGGGACGTTGTCTAAGAAGAAATTGTATCATGAGGGACGTCCTAGAAGGTATGGTGGCGGGAAAGAGAGGGAGGGGACGAAGGAGACTACAATTGATGGATGATATTAAAACAGAAAGATCATACGCGAAGACGAAGAGGTTAGCGGAGGACCGTGGAGCATGGAAGCTTCTCAGCTGCGGCAAGTGACCTGCCAATAAAGGCAGAATATCTATGATGATGATGATGAGATACATTGGGTGATATCAATAAAAATAAGTAACTACTCCTGAGAAGTCCTGCTCGAGAATCGGAGTAACTACAGCTGGAGTAATCTCCTCCCTCAATTTCGTATCAATAAAACAAGCCACTACTCAGGTCTAGTCTGCTCCAGATTTATGAACGTTTACTCGCGCTTCCTCTGCACGTAGCACTGAGTCGTATCAATAAAAGAAGTGATTACTCTTTTCTCCCATTCATCGCGCAGTCATTTCGTTGTTTTTAACCTATGGCGTAGTATCTTAAAAGCCATGAAACTGGCAAGTAGCAACGACAGCTTCAATCAAAGTGCATTTATGGATATTGTAAAAGAGTTTCCAGTGGTACTTTCAAAGTCACAGCTACCAGAAAGTAAACGAAGGAAAGCCGAAACTTTGAAAGTAATTACAGTGAAATGCAACGAAATATCAAATACATCTACGACTGAGACACAAATTCAAAAGAGAATCTTTAATATTCGAGCGAGAATAAAACAAAAATAAAAAAGGAGAAAAAAATTAAAAAAAAAAACGGGAAAGAAGAAAGTAATACTGAAACCATGGGAATGAACCTATTTGAGCTGATGGATGTTGATTGGAATCCAGCAATATCAAGATTAACGCGACAAGCGCATATCACGTGTTGTCCAAGGTCTTTGTAGATTGTTTGGCTTTAAGAACGAAATCAGACACTTGGCTCCTTTGTTTTCTTTTTAAAAAAGTCCAGCCACCCACGTCATAAATCACGTCCATCTGATTGCGTTTGCCACACCATACGTGTCCCCTTTCGCCTTGACATAAACAAAATACATTCTCATATATACACCCTTTCTATCAACGTTGAGTTGAGTTGATTATTAGTTTAACGTCCTTTTCAGTAGTGTGCCTATATGAGACAGAACCCACTGATTAACGTGGAATCCGAACCACATGAGCTCCTGCCGGGAATCGAACGCGGGTCTCCTATGCCAAAGGCATGTACGCTAACCGCTTAGCCACGAAATAGCTCTTCCTATTAACGTATTACTCTCCAAAATACTAGGTTTCTTTAATGCCACTTGTGTGTAGTCAAGTGCTCCGATAGCACCCGGAAATGTATATTGTTCTTGCCACTCTGCCTTTGCTGTTTGCATATTACGCACACTTCCGGAAACAATCCATTTTCAGGTAGACATAGACAGTACTTTGAGCCACACCAGAATCCCCTGACATTCCGACCTGGAATCCCGGATCACTCACGTAACGCAAGAAAACCAAGGGCACCGATTTCTCTGTAAATTGGGGGGGGGGGGCATTCAGATGCAGAAGGTATATATATCAGGATTTTAAGACAAATTGCACTCAAATTATGCCAAATATTGTATATTCATAAATACAATAGGGGCCCACATGAGCTTTGGGGGGCCCGAGCCCCCTGGCCCCCACAGGATCGGCGCCCTTGAAGAAAACCCGCATCTTTTCATCATTACGTAGTCCACCACCCGGAATTTCGGTTGATTCTCCTTAAAAAAAATGTTGTGCTAACCACTCTACATTTTCTTTCATAAACTTATAATGCTTTTTGTAATCTCCATTTCCAACATTTCTATGCAGTTTATAAGTTTTTCTACGTAGTAAAACAATCATATACTCTGCCATATTTCGCACGGAGTCACCTATTTAGCTTGCTCCACAAATTTGGAGAAGTTACTAGCATCACAGAGGAGTCTTTGATTTTTATTTATATCAAACGCGTAGTAGTTACTCGGCTCGAGAATAGAGGTGTGGTTACTTCAAAAGGGCGGGGCTTTTCCGAGGTCAGCCGAGACGACTAGTGCTCAGTTCTCTTTTTATTGATACCAATGCGAGTAACTACTTCAAAATTGGGCGTAATGAGTAACTTCTCCGTTTTATTGATATCACCCATTGGTGCATTCGTTGACAAATTTGAAGTACATAGGCCTCCACCTTAAATTTTGGAAATTGCCAAATTTAAACATTTAATATAGTACTATAGGACTCTAATATGTATTAGTATAAATTTGGGTGAACCATTCCTTAAATTTGGGAATTATCAAATAAGTTGGTGTCCTCTTATGGCCAAATATTCAAATTTTAAAGGTTATTGACCTATTTTATCTTCTTTGATACGGCTTTAGCATTGAATGAGTACATGATTTATTACTTTTTCATAAGACTCAAATGTATTTGTGTACCAATCTTAAATTTTGGGAGGGGTACATTTCTTATTGTCATATCAATAATTGGTAATTGTTCTTAGAATTGGGTGGTATCTCATTCATTGGGTAGGGGGTGCGGTGGCTCAGTGGTAGAGCGTTAACCTCTGTTGCTTGGGGTCACTGGTTCGATCCCAGCCCCCGCCAAGTGAACTTTGTGGTGGACAAACACCGTGCTCGTGGGTTATATCGAGGTTCTCCCGTTTCCTCCCACTTTCTTCATTCCACCATTTCACTCATCTCTCACCATCACCGTCTGCTTTAGCCTAACCGGCATAACCGTGGGACGTAAAACTTAAAGATTACATTTAATTTTTTTAAAATCATTGTCAAATATTAGTATCATCACGTGATCAGTTATTGACATATGATGGGATTAGGAGTCCAGGACATTGGTACATTGAAACTTTGTAGGATAATTTGTAGGATAATTGTCAAAATGAAATTACGTCATTAGTTTTGATTATTCCCGCCTATGGACCAGATATAAACGTAAGCGATACGATGTACCACGTGATTGACCTTGATGAGGTATTCATTTCCTTTGTTGTGGTACTTCTTAAGTTTGAGTACACACTTCTAGACAACAGTTGGTTGTGCTAAGGTAAACAATTGACGGAGATTATTGACCTTATTGAACATATAATGATGATATGATTAATTCTAAGACTTAGGTATATCGAGAGAGGTACGTAGGACCATTCTTTAAATTTGGGAATTGTAGTAAACAAAATTTTTAGTATGAGGTGCGAAATTTGAAACCATACTTTGAACTTTAGTGATAGCTCGTAGTCTAAGATCATTGGTGGTGATTGATTTGACCTTGAGTTTTCAGAAATCTGATAGGTAACCTTATTGAATCTTATGACTCATACTCTAAAGACAATACATGCTACAACACTGAAATTTAATCACAAGGTGATGTAATCTGACACTGACAAAGTTATTGTTGATGCAATTTGATTGGCTGATCACTATCTTTCATGCAATCTGATTGGTTGATCACTATCTTTCGTGCAATCTGATTGGCTGATGTTTTTCAAATCTTTGCTGCATTCGGTTTTAAGTTTTGTTTAACATTTATTAATTACTGTTTAAAAATCTTGGTTTGAACACTTTCGTTCAACATTTTGCACTCACTGATAAATATGGTCAAAACCGTTTATTTGTTAATCGAATAGTTAAAAACCGGACAATGTTTGACGGTTAACCGTGAAACGGAAAATTATTTGTTTGAAAATTTTTTCAAAATTTTTACTTTGAAAATTTTGTTTGAAAATTTTTTGTCTCAAAATTGAAAGTGTTTATTTTTTGTTTCAAAATTTTGTTTGAAAATTTTTGTTTGACATTTTTTGTTTCAAAATTTTTTTAAAAATTTTGTTTGAAAATTTTTTGTTTGAAATTTTTGTTTGTAAATTTTTTCGTTTGAAATTTTTTGTTTGAAAATTTTTGATTGAAAAAATTTTTAAAGTTTTTGTTTCAAAATTTTGGTTTGACATTTTTCAACTCCTGCGTTTGCCAAGGGCATAGTGTTCAGCGACGAGGCGTATTTCACTTTGAACGGGGAGGTTAATCGACATAATTGTCGACACTGGTGTGTGGGTTGACCCGAGTCGAGAACATAGTCCAGCGAAGGTGATGGTGTGGTGTGGCATATGGGACACCCACATCATTGGGCCATTTCTCATTTACAACACCTTAACTGCACCACAGTATCTGATGCTGCTGCAGGACCTTGTGTTCCCTGCCACACTAAACGCTGACGGCATTTTTCCATCTTATTTTCAGCACGATGGAGCCCCTCCACACTATGGACTTGGTGTCCGTGAATGGTTGGATGAACAACTGCCAGGGAAGTGGATTGGTCGCCGCGGTCCCGTGGAGTGGCCGCCCAGATCCCCTGACTTAACGCCCCTTGATTTTTATCTATAGGAACATCTTAAGCAGATAGTGTATTCTGAGACAATCCGTGATTTGAGACATCTGGAGGAACGCATCCAACAAGCCTGTGACCAAATTTCAGGAGATATTCTCCTCCGTGTGCAGTCAGAGTGGTTGCGGCGACTACAGCTGTGCATTGTACGGGATGGACAACACGTAGAACGTGTGTTGTAGCATTCAGTATCAAGGTAATTTCCCACTTTGAACATTAATAACTTCTAAACTGTATAAAATAGAAAAAAACAAATTACATCACTAAATTCCTGAGCTCAAGCTAGTGTTATTTGATGTGTCATAACTCCCTTCCTATTTAAAAAAAATGACTTGAATCCAAAATGGCGAATTTCAAGATGGCGGCCATGAATGACATACACTCCAAAAGTTGCGGCCCCTCATCAAACCTCTGTTCCCATCATCACTTTTTACTTTTTCCGTCGATTTTCAAACTTATGCAGGTGTCCAAGGACTTTTGACTCACCCTGTATATTACTTAAACGGAGGACTTTCTGTCATTGTTCTAAAACAGAGTTTCTCCACCTGGGGGTCGCGAAAGTTTCATAGGGATCGCGAAGATAAGCGAAAGGTATAAATATAATTAGAATCTAATATCGGAAAATATTTTTAAATATTATGTTGAATTTTGTTTCGATAGGCAATTTTATTTATTTATTTTTTTATACATACTGTCAAGAACAACAAAAATAGGTCTACTAAACATTTTCAACAGGTGCAGAGTTATTTAAAAATCAATTTAAATGAAAGAGGTATGATATGGAACTAATGAGAACTGCATACTGAAATACTAGAAAAATACAAATGCAAGAAAACTTGCATATTGAAATACAATTAAAACTGAAAGCCAATGCAATACATGAGCATGATGTGTTATTTCACTAGTGCGGCAATGTCCGATTCAATCTTCGTTACGCACATTATCAAGTCATTTAAAATACTCAATAATTTTTTTAACAACTGCCCAAGTTCTTTTTTTTAACCTTTAGAAAATATTTTTTATCATATGACCCAAAATTAAGTGAGTTATGTATGAAGTATTAAATTTTTCAAAGGGCCTCCATTTTGAAACAGTATAACGGATCGGATTCGATATTTGTAATATGAATGAAATGACCAAATTTGGTTTTAATTCATTCGCTTTTAGGGAAGTTACTGTATCCACTATATACAAGAAAAGGATTATATTATTATAGAAATAGATGGATATCGTGAGATCTCCACAATAGGTTTATTAAAAATCCCACACAAATTTATTACAAACCTGAAATTATAAGGAGGTCACTGGCAAGAGGATGTGATAAAATGGGAGTCGTGATAGGAATTAGGTTGAGAACCACAGTTCTAAATCAACAGAAAAGCTTCTGCTTCAATTCCAAATATTATTATACAGTATATTGTTTTATTAATGTATTGATTAGAAATATCTCAAATTATCGCAGTTTGTGTTTCGATACCAGAATTCTAATTATTGCGCAAAAATTCGAATTATCGAGGCCGCGAGATGTAGCCAATTACATACGCAACCAGAACTACATTTTGGAATCTCTAACTTTCAAAAAGATTTTGCACAGTGGCGGATCTAGCCGAGGCAGGGGTGGACTAGCCCCCCCCCCAGTTTTTTGAATGACAAAAATAATATAAGCTATTATTTATATATATTTGAAAGCTTATAGTAAACTCATGATGTATCTATTATAATCTGCGTTCTGGCTGGCCCCCACACCAACTTCTTGATTTCGAAGGTAGGAAATGGTATTGGTAACAGTTTGTAAATTCTTTGTTCTGATTTCAGTTACCCTGTTCTCTTGTGTATTGAAGAGCCACATCAATTGACAATACAGTTATTGTCAATAATACCCAGTAACCCACCCACTTCTTTATCTGTTGTAGCACGTCAGTCGAAGGGCGACAGGAGCAACAGCTCACCACTCTCCTCTGTTTTCAGTTACCGTTATGGTTTAGTCTGGAGCTCATTGCACGTATGCAGTCAAAAAGTTTTGCAAAAGCGGCGGTTATGTGATTACTGTGCAAAGAGCTTCTCGGTTAAAGCTGGCTATTCCACGTAACACTAACTTGCAGTCGATCGAGAATTTCCGAACAACGGGCTCAGCGTTGAAAGAAGACAAAAATCTAACCGACCTAAAAGTGGACATTTGTCTAAGAATATTGAGCAATTACAAACTGTGGCCTTTAGAAATCGTTTTTAAATTGTATTGTCAATTGTTTCAAATCGATACAAAGCGATTACAGACTGTTTTCAATGTCCTTTTATATTTATGAATAAACAAATTTCTACTTGCAATACTTTTTATTTTATTAGGCTTTAAAATGTGGCAGTTGATATTCGGTCATTCTGTATAATTGTAGAACGGTAGAAGTTACACATTCAACCGCAAGATGGCAAGAAACGTCGTTCGGGAGTTGGCATCTATTGGGGATAAATTGAAACTTGATGAAATGATGAATTGAACCAGAAATTAAAGTGTTTTGCGTGGTCCGTTTTACTTTTTTTTTTTTTTTTTTTTTAAGCAGAGTTTGTAATCCTACTCCGAAACTGGGATGTCTGGGGTTCGAATCGTCTTACGTGAATTTTTCAGTCTTCTCCTCAGACTTATTCTGAAATGCTATTATTAATATACATACTCTGGGCAATGTCTTCCAAATATCCTCTGGTTTCATTGTTACTTGATTCCTATGTAATGTGATTTCACGGTTATACCTGAAACTCGGTTATTTTAAAATAATTAACAAATAAAGAAGATCAATTGAAATATGTAAAAGAAATAAGTTGTTTGTTTTCACGTACATTTAAATTATGTTGTTTGGTATAAAGTAGTGACTAGAAAGACACGAGAAAGTTTTCGAGATAATTAGAAGATTTATGGCTGACGTTTCTTGTTGTGCTTATATAAATAACTACTGATACATAAAAGAGAAAAATAAACTATATTTTTTCGTTATCAAATATGTGTCAAGCATGTACGGCGCCAGAATATTCATACTGTAGGTAGAAATTGGTTTGGAAAGGTCAACAAATATAATTGACTAGCTGAAATGCCCGTTCTTCGCATGGGGATGGGATGTATCTGAATCCCTATGGTTATTTCTTTCAAAAACAAAATCGAGAAGGGGTATTTTATTCTTGGGGATGTTTCGGAAGATTTTCTCAAAAACAACACAGTCAATTTTGTTCATATTTCGCAAATAAATATTTCATTATTAACCCTATTATGTTGTGTAAATTAAACCTTACTAAAAAAATTTACAAGGGGTTGTTTACTCTTGAAGGTGAGTTTCTTTAGTAATATTTTCTCAAAATCGACTCAGGTAATTTTGATTATATTTCAAAAATAATTATTTCATTAGGATTCCTCTAATGTTGTACAAATGTCTTTCGTTGGGTAATGTCCACAATTGGGTAATTTACTTTTGGGAAGAGGTTTTTTTTTCTTTTAGTTTTGGAAAATACGACATGCAATTTCGTAGTTACTTTATAAACAAATATTTCATTAATCACCGCAACATACATGGGCGGACTTAGGATTTTAATTTTGGGTAGCCTCGCTCCCTCGCTTATGAATACATACGCACATTTGATTGATTAATGACAGTACGAAATTACTTTTAGAGTAATAGTTGATGCTATTTGTTAAAGAATTATCTATCATTAATATAAATAGTGGAAAATATATTTATTATTTATTGTATCTTTTATCGTTTATATATTTTTTCAAAATTTTTGGGTATTCCCGTGCCTACCCGGCCTACCCGCTAAAGCCACCACTGGCAACATATTACATGTTATTTCTTACGGAAAAATATACAACGTATAGTTGTTTTGGTAACGAGTTTTCTCTGGCCAAAGTTTTCCAAAAGCGCCTTATAATTCTGTTGGTATTTACAAGAAAATGTTTCATTAATAACTACAGCACAACATGATTTAGTTTAAGGAATTGGAGAGAGAAAGTGTAGTGTCTGGCCCGTATCATTTATTAGTCTTGGGGTGCGTTAGTTTTGGGTGAAGTATTCCACAAACGCCTTATAGATAATTTCGTTCTTATTTTAGAAGAAAAGGTTTCATTAACAACTACAGCACATGATTTAGTTTAAGAGAGAGAACGTTTAGTGCGATGGCGCGTACCTTTTATTTGTTTTGATTGACACGACTCAAAATTTGACTGTCGATAACTCAAGACCAGGTGCCTGCGTAACATATTTATTTCACACATTTATACAGGCATAACAGACCAGGGTCTGCCATTATGCCAAGTTTGATCCAGATGAAGCTACTTTGGTTGAGCTTGTACAATTCTACAGGTACAGTGTTCTCAATTTTTCAGGGAAAAGTCGAATGGAGGACGAAAATAAAATGTGTCGTATAAAGCCCACACTTACAGCTATACTATTTATTTTAAAATTCTAAAATTTCTCAGCACCCTAATAGGCACTCACTGCCTGGTGCAGCCTGAAATAGGGAATCGAATTGTTTTCAGTGCTTTAAATTATTATTAAAGGTTTCGTGATAAAAATAAACTGTGTCGTATTAAGTCTAGACTTATAGGTTTTCTGGATGCCCGTAACATTTATTATTAAATTTTGAAATTTCGCGACATGGGTTGGGAAAGTCTGACTGCGGAGGAAAGGTCGCGGGATGTCACTCTAACTACATATCGATACTATGCTCAAACGACTCCTTTTTAAGGTTTTAGCAATATGAAACAATCAGGGAACCGGAGATATCTTCGATCGTAAGCGTCTTTGAATTAGGAGCTTTAAAAGTTCAAATTTGAACAGATTTTCCCAAAAGTTTGAAGTAACCTTTTTTTTTTTTTTTTTTTTTTTAAGATAGATGGTTCATTGTTGGTATCGAGAGATTTTCTTGCGTGCCCAACAGAGTGGTGAGGTCAAAGTTATGGATTTTGTAAGATAAGGCCACATATTTAAAAGGTATCTTATCACTTGCTAATTGCCTCCCGTTTGACACACTGCGGGTCGTTAGGTATTTGCTTTTCCTATTTGACTGTACTGTCATTCAAGTACCATTTTCCTGTGTAGTCAATTTTAACGCTCGTAATTCAAACATGCTTGCGATGGAGGATTTCTGCGGTTGCTTAATTTTTTCATATATAAAAAGGAGTCGAATGAGCATAGGATGGATATGAAATCAGAGTGACATCCCGCGACCTTTCCTTGTGAGACTACCGCCTTGACTTGTTCCGTACAACAAACGAATCACGTATGGAACATTCATGAGCTCTCGTTGATCAAGTGGCTAGCACACGCATCTTTCGTCCATGTTGTCTTGGGCTCTTTCTCCAGTAAGATAATATTGTGAACGCGTTACGGTGGTATGGATTGCACCTTAAACAGTATGTCGACATCTGATATAGCCTCGGCGCTGAGAAAAGATGCTTAAGTCCAACAAAAATCAAAACTAAACTGAAATATTTACTTTATAAAAAGGATAAAGAGACTCCTCATACCGCAAGCGATTTGAATTTCTGAATAGTTTTCGATTTCTGAAATGTTCGATCTGCCTATTTCTTTTGTGTAACCCTGTATATAGTAATGTATGGTCAGTGTACCAAGTTTTATCAGCATATTTGGAATCAGAAAAGATTAAATTGAATGAACATTAGTGGCGGACCTAGAAGGTAAAACCTGGAGGGCGACAGACAGAACTCAGTCTGTGATAGGTATACCATGAATTTACTATAACTAACAAAAGTAGTATATATATATAATAGCTTAAATTATTTTTGTCACTCAAAAAACTGGGGGACCCAGGCCTCCTGGCCCCAGGCTACATCTGCCACCGACGAACACAACTTATAATAAGTAGCTAAAAGTACTTACACAATCAAGTGTAGGGACACATACTCCATTATAATCGTGTTCGCAGCCTTTTGCACATCTTGTGTCTTCGCAAGCAATGCATTTATTGAATTCAGAAGACGGTGCTCCACAATCTTTGGCTGTTGTAACACTAAAACAAACAACTGCATTCAGAGCAAGTAGTAAGAAAATAATTTTTTGTGTCGACATTGCTTCTTCACCTCTCTTTACTGATAGAAAAGTGTAAACATTAAAAAAAAAATCCTCTATCAAACGACTTGAATTGTTTAAGTTTTCACTCAGAACAGGTTTCCGAATCTAATTTATGTTGGAAAATCGAAAATGACATTATCACATCAGAAAATCTGTGTTAAACATGTCTCCTGGCGCGATAATACCACAACGGAAAGAAAATATTTTCAACTTGCTGTTTCAAACATTGATAAACTATCTTCTTGCGCACAGTATTTCTAGATACAGTATAAAAAGCATTTAAGTTTGCCCAAAGTTATATCATGATTAGGTTATTAAATATTCATTTAACAAACAATTTGTTACATGGCTTTTTCCTAGGTCACGGTGGTTCAGTGGTGGGGATGCGCACGAATCGAGTCAAGTCGAGATTTAAGCCTATCTCGACTCGTCTCAAGTAAATGTCTCGACTCAGAAAATATGTATCTGTCTCGACTCGACAGTTTCTTTCTCGATTCGACTCGAATTCGAGATGATACGTCTCGAAATTCGAGTCGAGACAAAATATACGAGTTAAAATATACGGACACATCAGCCAGAACATTATGACTACCTACCTAATTGTCACTATGTCCACCTTGGCACGGATAAAACTGCGACGCGTCTTGGCGTGGACGCAATGATCTTTAGTAGGTCACTGGAGAGAGTTGGCACCACATGTGCACACACAGGTCACCTAATTCCCGTAAATTCTGGGCAGAGGGGGCGATGCGCTCTGACTTCACGTTCAATCACATCCCAGATGTGTTCGATTGGGTTCTGATCCGGCGAGTTGGGGGGCCAGCACATCCCTTGGAATTCGCCCCTGTGTTCCTGGAACCACTCCATCACAAATCTGGCCTTGTTATATGGTGCATTATCTTTTCAAAAAAATGCCACTACCGTTGGAAAACATGGTCGTCGTGAAGTTATGTACATAGTCTGCAAGAAGTGTGCGATACGCCTCGGCCGTCATGGTGCCTCGCTCGAGCTCCACTAGACACATGGATGCTCACGTGAATGTTCCCCAGAGTATAATTAAGCCGCCGCCAGATTGTCTCCGTACCTCAGTACAGGTGTCAAGGAGCTGTACCATAGAACACGACGGATTGGAACCTTCCCATTTCATTCAGAGAATTTATAAAGTTCACTTTATCGCAATAATGTTATACAAACTAGATATAGGCTACGGATAATAGTTTTATACAAACTAGAAAACCAAATATTATTATTATTATTATATTTGAAGTACAATCAAATATCACGACATTAATTATTAGTTTTAATTAACTGAATTGAGATGAAAATTAAATCTTGATTTCGAAAGATTAACTATTAAGTTTATGCGCTCTGTACCTTTCTAAAGTAATAAATGCTGGAATTGGTTTCAAGGCTGTTTCTGAGTGAATATTTAAAAAATAAAATTAAATTAAAATTATAAAAAGCTTTTCGAAACATTCGAGTCGAATCGAGATTTTTACGAGCAGTCCCGACTCGACTCTAAAATTCGAGTCGAGAAATACGTTTGTCTCGACTCGTCTCGAATTTTACAAAGTATGTCTCGACTCATGCGCATCCCTATTCAGTGGTAGAATGTCTACCTCTGGGATGGGGTCCGTGGTTCGATCCACAGAAAATTAAGTTTGTGGCCAACAACATCGTGTTTATGAGTTTTCCCGGGGTACTCCCGTTTCCTTCCACATTCTCATTCCATCAAGTACTGCCTCTACATTCACTTACCTTAATCATCTGTCTCTCTTAACCTAAAGGGTATAATCACGGTGGGGCCGCGGTAGCTCAGTGGTAGAAAGTTCACCTCTGGTGAATGGGATTCTTGGTTCGATCTGAGCTCATGCCAAGTGAACTTTGTGGTGGACAAACACCGTATGCATGAGCTTTCTTGGGGTTATGCCGTTTCCTCCCACTTTATTCATTCTACCGTTTCATTCATTTCTCATCATCACCGTCTCCTTTAGCCTAGCCATCAGATTCGTAAAACTTCAAGATTTCATTTCATTTTCATAATCGTGGTACGTTAAACTGAAAGATTTCATTTTGCATAATTTTTCAATGTAATCAAGAGTTGTTTTATTTAAGAAAAATAAAAGTAAGTTCATGGGATGCTGAAAGTTGCAGAGAAGAATACTCATCCTCCTTATAGTCATGGCGTGTTCAGACTTTGCATTAGGCTCGTGCTTTCCGTTTCTCTACCCTGGGCTCGTGCTCATTAACCCTCTTGAGAATTGCTCTTTCTCGGTCTTGGACTCACTATTCTAAACGCGACTCGTGCAAATTCTGTGTTGAGTTCACTATACTCGTTGGGGTTCGAGATCCTGAAATTTCGGGCTCACTATTCTGGATAGAGCTCTGGCATATTCAGGTGAGCTCTTACTAACTTCGTTGGAGTTCGCTCGGGCTTAGGATGATCTCGAGCCTTCGGCTTGCGATTTTGGACACTTCTGGTCATGAAACACTCTTTAAATTTTTCCCATAACCAGTAGTGCTTACTCAGTCGCTTTGACCTCCAAACTTTCGTCCCTGGATACAACTTGGTTAAATTTTTTTCTTCATCTGTCAGCTATAGTTTTTATGCATTTTTACTTCTTAACTGGTTTATGGTTTTAACTACTTTATTGTCAACTCCATCAATATTTAGGGGGCGCGGTGGCTCAGTGGTAGAGCGTTCACCTCCGGTGCTTGGGGTCCTTGGTTTGATCCCAGCTCGCGCCGTGTGGACTTCGTGGTGGACAAACACCGTGCTCGTGGGATTTCTCGGGGTTCTGCCGTTTCCTTCCACTTTCTTCATTCCACCATTTCCCTCATCTCTCATCATCACCGTCTCCTTTGGCATAACCGTGGGACGTAAAACTTAAAGGTTTCATTTCATTTTTCCATCAATATTTGATGACGTACTTCGCTTCATGATTCCCCATGTGGGAATTTTTGGAAGGGATTTGGGCGATCAAACGACTTTTTAATTTGATAATGCCAGTACATCGACTTGCATTGCCATTATTGTGTTTTTGTAGTAGGCAAAAGCCGAAAAATGATTATAATGGACAAATAAGTAACTTGTCAAAATAGTAACGTTTATAATAATAATAATAATAATAATAATTATTATTATTATTATTATTATTATTATTATTATTATTAATATTATTATTATTATTATCATTATCCTCTCCCTTACAGAAGCCCCATACTGCTGAATTGCATCAGCAAATATATGAAGGTGATTTCTCAAATCGATAGGGAAAAAGTTTGAATGAATATGAATTAATAATTTAATCATTGATTTTATTAGAGCTACGAAAGTGCCTAAATGATGATGACAACATGTTCTTAAACGCAACTACGAAATGAATGAATATACTAAGTTATACACGATATTATATACAGTGTACCAACGGTTTACGAACCCTCCGTTTGCATGCGAACATTTTTTTCCCCAAAATTTCACAATACGATCACAAATACGTTTGTACCGTTTGGCAATTGCAAACAGAGTCCTTGATGTCTTTCCGAGGTGGTAGTACGAAGCAGTGCTGTGGTTGGAGCTGAGCAGTGGCGTCGGGTTCTGCAGTTCACAAGAGCACGTGAACCACCAAATAGATTGCGCTGTTTATTGCTCCATAAGGTATTTAATAATATTTAGAATATATTATATTGTCGTTTCGTTTCTACTCTCAGCTTGCTTTACTCCTTACGTATATGCATTCCATCATCACACCACCTTCACAACAGAACAGCAAGCGTGGTAGACTTTTGTGTGTAGTACGGAAGGGAAGCGCGGGCAGCTGAGAGGAGGAACTGCGATCTCCTGACGTTCAAGTCAAGATTTGATCGTGCAGCATTGACATCTGTTGTTGACTTTGCTGAATATTTAAATATGCCGGTTTTTATTATTTAAATTCCCTCTCTGCTCGTATTTTTCAATTTTCACAAATATCTGACTTACCAGAATTAATAATTATTAACACCAGCAAATAACATTAAAAGGTATAGTTAGTGCGTACAATGTAGATCACTTGTGTTAATGAGATTTTTCCATTAGTGATTAATAAATGAAACAGTTTATCACAGTGATAGTCTTTCTTTCAGGGATATTTATGTTGTTGACATATTTCATTTTTGACAGCGGAGGCGCGTTCAGATTTTAGTGGAGGGAGCCTCAACTGAAAAAAGTTTGAAAACCCCTGTTCTATATCTATCGCTCCGTAAGTTCGCATAATAAACCAGAAAGACAGACAATTTGTTGTAGTTTGACTTTGTGATCATAGATGGCAGGCGTAGGTAAAACTGTTCGTACGTGAAGTTTCACTAAAAAAATGGAAGAGAAAAAATATGCAACCAAAATCGAACTGCTCCTGGAAACACTGTAAAAGCTAAGAAGTTACCATATGCCCTTTATTTATTTATTTATTTATTATTGCGTAGGTGGGAGCTAGCAAGAGAAGCTGGGTACAGCTAGAATATAGTGTTGCCTACGACACGAGAAAAGAAAAATTAGATTTTCTCGTCTCTATTTTCGAAGAATTTTCTTTTTTCTCTCGATTCTCCGAAAGCTTTTTTCATGTCATCTTTAATTAATTTGTTAAACATAAATAATTGAAGCTTTTAATTAAACATGAATTGTGACCTATCACGCACAGCGGGCCAAATGCTCGAGTGGAACAAATAGTTTTGTATAAGTCTAGAAGAAAAAGAAGAATGAAAAACACTACTTTTAAGCGTGCGTAGTCCTGGCCCCCCCACCATCACGCAATTCTTCGAAAACAATTTCAATCGTTTGTACTTCGTTCGCTCCCATTTGCTCCACAGTTTTTCCGTTTGCTCCCTTACCGTTCCCGAGAAAATGGAATCTTAAAGTGGGGGGCCGGAACAACGTCGTTCCAGCCCCCCCACCCAACTAAAAATAATCACTGAGGGGAACGGATGGTGGCATTCGTTTGTACTTCGTTTGCTCCCATTTGCTCCGCAGTTTCTACATTTGCTCCCCTACCGTTCCCGAGAAAATAGAAATTTAAACTGAGGGGCCAGAAAAAGGTGGTCACACACCCTCGAATTAAAAACAGTCACAGAGAGGAACAGATGGTCGCATTCGTTTGTACTTCGTTTGCTCCCATTTGCTCCGCAGTAGCTCCGTTTGCTCCCTTACCGTTCCCGGGAAAATGAAACCTTAAAGTGGGGGGCCAGAACAACGTCGTCCCAGCCCCCCAATTAAAATAATTGCTGAGGGGAACGGATGGTGGCATTCGTTTGTACTTCGTTTGCTCCCATTTGCTCCGCAGTTTCTGCGTTTGCTCCCCTACCGTTCCCGAGAAAATAGAAATTTAAACTGAGGGGCCAGAAAAAGGTGGTCACAGACCCTCGAATTAAAAACAGTCACAGAGAGGAACAGATGGTCGCATTCGTTTGTACTTCGTTTGCTCCCATTTGCTCCGCAGTTTCTGCGTTTGCTCCCCTACTGTTCCCGAAAAAATGGAAATTTAAAGTGGGGGGGCCAGAACAACATGGTCCCAGCCCCCCACCGAATAGCAGAGAGGAACGGATGGTGACATTCGTTTGTACTTCGTTTGCTCCCATTTGCTCCGCAGTTTCTACATTTGCTCCCCTACCGTTCCCGAGAAAATAGAAATTTAAACTGAGGGGCCAGAAAAAGGTGGTCACGGACCCTCGAATTAAAAACAGTCACAGAGAGGAACAGATGGTCGCATTCGTTTGTACTTCGTTTGCTACCATTTGCTCCGCAGTTTTTTTTTTTTTTTCGTTTGCTTCCCTACCGTTCCCATAAAAAATAGAAAATTAAAGTGGGGGCCAGAACAATATGTCCCAGCCTCCCAATCAATAGCAGAAAGGAACGGATTGTGGCATGCGCTTGTGGTTCATTTACTCCGCAGTTCCTAAGTTTTCATCCTTACCGTTCCCAAGAAAATGGAACTTTAAACTGTGAGTTTCCAGTAAAAGGAGCCCGGGAACTTCGAGGGGCCAGAAAAAAGTGATTCCAGCCCCTCGAATTAAAAAAAAAATGTTCACGGATCGGAACAGATGGTCGAAATCGATTGTAATTCCTTTGCTCTCATTTGCTCCGCAATTTGTCCAGTTGCTCCCCTGGCGTTCTCGAGAAAGTAGAATTTTAGACTGAGGGAGTCAGAACAACGAGGTCCTAGCCTCCCACGCAACGGTAGAGAGGAATGGATTGTGGCATTCGCTTCTACTTCATTTGCTTCAATTTTCTCCGCAGTTTCTCAATTTGCTCCCCTGCCGTTCCAAGAAAATGCGTAGGTGGTCCAGGAAAGCGTAGACCCAGCACCTCGAATTGAAAATAATTTCAATGAGGAACGGATAGCGGAATTCTTTTGTACTTGGTTTCCTTCGCGTAGCTACATTTACTCAGTTACCATTCCCGAGGAAATGGAACTTTAAAGTGGAGACTAGAACAAAATTGCCCCAGCATCCCACTCAAATAAACATAATAACATAGGGAAGCGGATGGTGGCATCATTTTGTACTTGTAGTAAAAAATAATTGTTTGCGTGATTTGCCGCGAATTGCTCTGGAATTTTTTCACTTTCTTCCTTACTGTTCCCCGACTTTTTAGAAGGTTGAGCACTGGGATCACATTTCCACACCAACCACTTCAAAATTCCTCTTTCTTAGCAACAATCGGAGTAGACGAGTACTCAGAGCAATTGTGGAGCAAATATGAGCAAACGAAATATAGCCAACATTCACTCCCCTCTGCGATTATATAAGTTGGGAGGGTGGTTGAAAGCACGTGTGTAACTTCTGTTTACTCGAGAACGCTAGGAGAGCAACCCAAGAAACTACGAAGCAAATCGAAGTTAACGAAGTACAAAATATTCCACCATCCGCTCCCCTATGTTACTATGTTTATTTGAGTGGGATGCTGAGACAATTTTGTTCTAGTTTCCACTTTAAAGTTCCATTTCCTCGGGAATGGTAAGGGCGTAAACGTAGCTACTGCGAAGCAAACGAAGAACAAACGACTGCCGTCATCCGTTCCTCATTGAAATTATTTTCAATTCGAGGTGTTGGGACTACGTTTTCCGGGACCACCAGTTTAATGTTCCATTTTCTCGGGAACGGCAGGGGAGCTAATTGAGAAACTGCGGAGCAAATGGGGCAAATGAAGTAGAAGCGAATGCCACCATCCGTTCATCTCTACCATTGGGTGGGGGGATGGGAACATGTTGTTCTGGCCCCTACATAAAATTTCTATTTTCTCGGGAACGGTGGGAGCAAACGGAGCTACTGCGGAGCAAATGGGAGCAAACGAAGTACAAACGAATGCGATTATCTGTTCCTCTCTGTGACTGTTTTTAATTCGAGGGTCTGGGACCACCTTTTTCTGGCCCCTCAGTTTAAATTTCTATTTTCTCGGGAACAGTAGGGGAGCAAATGTAGAAACTGCGGAGCAAATGGGAGCAAACGAAGTACAAACGAATGTCACCATCCGTTCCTCTCTGCTATTTGGTGGGGGGCTGGGACCATGTTGTACTGGCCTCCCACATTAAATTTCTATTTTTTCGGGAACAGTAGGGGAGAAAACGCAGAAACTGCGGAGCAAATGGGAGCAAACGAAGTACAAACGAATGCCACCATCCGTTACCCTCAGTGATTATTTTTAGTTGGGTGGGGGGCTGGAACGACGTTGTTCTGGCCCCCCCACTTTAAGGTTCTATTTTTTCGGGAACGGTAAGGAAGCAAACGGAGATACTGCGGAGCAAATGGGAGCAAACAAAGTACAAACGAATGCGATTATCTGTTCCTCTCTGTGACTGTTTTTAATTCGAGGGTCTGGGACCACCTTTTTCTGGTCCCTCAGTTTAAATTTCTATTTTCTCGGGAACGGTAGGGGAGCAAACGCAGAAACTGCGGAGCAATTGGGAGCAAACGAAGTACTAACGAATGCCACCATCCGTTCCCCTCAGTGATTATTTTTAGTTGGGTGGGGGGGCTGGAACGACGTTGTTCTGGCCCCCCACTTTAAGGTTCCATTTTCTCGGGAACGGTAAGGGAGCAAACGGAGACACTGCGGAGCAAATGGGAGCAAACGAAGTACAAACGATTGAAATTGTTTTCGAAGAATTGCGTTATGGGGGGGGGGGCAGGACTACGCACGCTACTTTTAATCATTTTTTATACCAATATTTCGTAATGAATATAGTATCATATGTATAAGACTATTAGGTATTTACGGCTATGGATACATCGTCAATCAGTATAATTAATCGTATGGCTTTAGGAACTTGAAGATTCATCGCCGCAGAAACAAAATTCCTTCATTAGATTCTTTTCTATGCCAAGTCAATTAATTCTCCATCCAAATTCGTGAGCCCGGTCTCGAACAGCTTTCAGCTCAATAAACGTGTTCGAGCCCATGTGAACATGAATCCCATCGGGGGCTGGAATGGCTCAGTGGTACAGCGCTCACCTCTGGTGAGCGGGATCCGTGTCTCGATTCAGCTCCCACCAAGTGAACTTGGCGTGCTTGAGTTTTCTCGGGGTTCTCAAGTTGTTTTCCACTTTTTTGACCCCCCAATTTTGTTTATTATGACTACTATCTCCCTTATTCCTAGATCGTGGGACGTTAAGCTAAAAAAAAAAACGAGTAATACTGAATAAGTGGAAAGTCAGCCAAAGTTGTTGTTCAAGGGAGCGAGCATGTGCGAACCTCATTGAGGACAGCGAGCTCAAGCTCTTAGTGAGCGCGAACCCAGTGAACTCGATAGAAGACTCGTCGAAATTGTAGGAGGAAAAAAAAAAGAATACTCTGAAGATGTATTTCGAAAACAAGAAATATGATAGTTGGATACATTAAAAACAATGGAGAGATCACACTATTAGCTATGGAGGAAATAGTAAAGGGAAAAATACGTAGAGGAAAGCTGTGATTGAAATATAAGAACCAAGTAGTACAAGATGTATGGAAGAAATAGTACAAGCAAATGAAAAGTCTGCCTCGGGATAAGGAAGAACGGAATACTGCATCCAATCATTGAAAAGGTTCTGACTTTAGAGAGAAGAAAAGCCCGAGCTTAATCAAGAGCGAATCTGAGCTAAGGTTAGTGTCGTTGAGATTAGTGAGCGCGAGCTCCATTAAGGATAGGGATCCTGAGCTCCTATTGAAGATAGGGATCCTGAGCATCCAATTAAGGATAGGGATTCTGACCCTCCCATTGAGGAAGGGATCCTGAGTCTTCCATTAAGGATAGGGATTTTGAGCTCCCCATTGAGAAATGGGATCCTGCGTCTCCCATTAAGGATAAGGATTCTGAGCTCCCCATTGAGAATAGAGATCCTGAGCCTCCCATTAAGGATAGGAATCTTGAGTCTCCCATTGAGGATAGGGATCCTGAGCCTCCCATTGAGGATAGGGATTTTGAGCTCCCCATTAAGGATAGGGATCCTGAGCTCCCCATTAAGGATAGGGATTTTGAGCTCCCCATTGAGAATAGGGATCCTGAGCCTTCCATTAAGGATAGGGATTTCGAGTTCCCCATTGAGAATAGGGATCTGAGCCTTCCATTAAAGATAAGGATTCTGAGCTCCCCATTGAGAATAGGGATCCTGAGCCTGCCATTAAGTATAGGAATCCTGGACCCTTCATTGAGGATACGGATTCTGGTCTCATACGATTATGCCCTTTAGGGTAAAGGAAACGAATTATCAATGAAAGTGAAAGATTACTAAAGTATTGGTGAAATGAGAATGTGGAAGGGAATAGGGGAGTCCCGATAAAACTCACAAATACAATATCGTCCACCTGCGAACGCACATGGTGTGAGATCGAACCACGAAGCTTGTAACGCTCCCTCTTGCTCACGCAACGGTTTGATAGTATTTGTAATGCCACGCTGTCGATACTGTTCATTATGACCGGCGATAGGTGACACTGAATAAAGGTAGATATAAATATAATCTATAAAAATTAGAATCCAGTTGTCGTTTATATGTTTAAGTAGTGTTTATGCAGAAATAGCTGTTTTCTTATACTACAATTTTAAATCTATTACCTTCATATGCAAAGGTATGGACAGACAATCTTAGGTTTCGTCGACTCTCTGGGGTAAGGTCAACTCGAATCTGGATGTGTTGAAGTGTGTTTTTCTAGAACAATGTTTCTAGTGGCGACTCAAGGGCTTAAGTAAGTGTCACCTATCGCCGGTCATAATGATCACTATCGATAGCGTGGCATTACAAATACTATCAAACCGTTGCGTGAACAAGAGGGAGCGATACAAGCTCTCACACTACCACTGAGCTACCTTGCACCCACCCTATATTGTCTTATGAATAATTCGTTCATATAATTATTTAACATCGGTAGGACTTAATTGATCTCGAGTACTTGCAATATTCAAGAACTATCACTTTTAGTGTAATTTTGACTACATTCGGTTTTAATACATTTCCATAGACTATTATTATGATACATCTGGTTGTTCTCATCTTGTGCATGACTTTTAGCTGTTCTTGATGCAGTGCGTGAGGTTTAACCTTCTCCTACCAGGAATTTCATTTGCGTGGGTAGAGTTTCGAGTGCTGTACCCTATGATTTGGTTCTCCCATAACTTTTCTCGTCAAACGGTTATGTTTTAGCCCCGGGATAAGGGCGAGATATATATCACATACATTGTAATATTTTTGTAGAATAAGGGACGGGGGTTGGCTTTTCACCACCGCCCTCAAAGCAGGAGGTGAACAGCGATTTATTAGGTTTGTCCATGGCACGAGCCACAAAGAATAAATAATCTTCTTAACTTGGAGGGAGGACGACACATAAAATATTGTACGGAGAGAAGTTCGGAACCATGGAGAAATGAACATGTTTCGACATGAAAAATAAGTGATTGTGGTCTTATGTTCTTACGTTTGACCTTAAATTTTCTAGGAAAATATTAATCACCATTGAAACTAAACTGTGAACACTTCCATACTTAAAAACTCTCTCTCTCTCCCTCTCTTACGTAAAAGAAGCAAACCTAAGTAACTGACTGGTTAATGAAATTTGACATAGGATTTGTGGCATAACCCTAAAATATCAGTAAAGAAGGATTTTTGGAGTGGGCAATTATGATAATAAGATATTAGTATTTCGGAATCTCTTTGAGGTTACAGACATAAAATTTGGTACTTAGATTTCTCATTTAAAATAAGCAAACACGTGTTTGTGGTGGACATGGTTCATTGTAGGGATGGCCAATTCCGGAATTTTTACTTTCCGGAATCCGGAAAGTAAAATCGGAAAATTCCGGAATTCGGAAAAATTCCGGATTTCGGAAAAAATCCGGAATTCGGAAAAATTCCGGAATTTAGAAAAATTCCGGATTTCGGAAAAATTCCGGAATTCGGAAAAATTCCGGAATTTAGAAAAATTCCGGATTTCGGAAAAAATCCGGAATTTAGAAAAATTCCGGAATTTAGAAAAAATCCGGAATTCGGAAAAATTCCGGAATTCGGAAAAATTCCGGAATTTAGAAAAATTCCGGATTTCGGAAAAAATCCGGAATTTAGAAAAAATCCGGAATTCGGAAAAATTCCGGAATTCGGAAAAAATCCGGATTTCGGAAAAATTCCGGAATTCGGAAAAATTATTTTTTCTTTTTGTAATCCTAAGAATTTTGTTCAAACGCAAACGAACAAATTTCCTTTTTGTAATCCTAAGAATGTATGATGCAAGTTAAGCTGAAACTTACATCCTAAAGTATACACTACTCAATCTTCCCATGGTTAATGAGATGTAGTCCAAAAGTACGATGTACTTCTAATATTTAATTTTTGTTTTACTGTGATATTGTCCAGAGGTAAGACATATATCACACTGAGATAAACAACTTGACATAATGAAGATGTTATCATACGTAGTTTTCCAGAAAATCGTGAGAAACTAATTTTTGTGAAGTTAAAATATGCGTCGCTTGTTGTCAGTGGGATGCAATTGATAACTTTTATGCTGGAATAGTCTTATTATTATTATTATTATTATTAATCGTTTATGTACTGTAAAAGAAAAATGTGAACCGTTAAGTAGTAGATTTTATCTGTTGTTTTTTGATATCTTCTAACAGTAATAACAAACTGCTTGTAAATACGCAATGATTATCAAGGACAATGGCATATTAATGTAAGGACTACTCTGCAGACTAGCAATAAACAATAACAGATAAACAATAGTTGCAAAAAAAAAAAAGAAGTAACTAACTTGGGCACGTCAGAATGTTCGCGAGAATATAGGGACGCATTGAGACTAGCAAAGAGCGTGCTATTATCATTACTCAAAGGGCCGTACGATGGAGGCATTAATGTTAATGGCACTAATGAGCACTTACTTGCTCTAACGGTTAACCTTATTTTTGAGATGATTCTTAGAAGTGGGCGTGTTGGCATGCAGTTAGAAGACCTATATCCATTATTTAAAAAGCACACGTTATCTGTGAAGTACTAACGATTTGCGTCACTATCGAACACTAACGTAGCACTAGCGACGTTTAAAGTCGAAATGGAGTCTGACATAAGTGGCTTGTCAACTTCACGGACATTATATTTTCCTTGAATGAGAGAATTTTGCGCCCAGGAAATTTGCGCCCTACCACAAAAATAGGAAAAAATGCGCTCGCAATATATTTGCACTGGGATGTTTGCGCCCTACCCCAAAAAGAGGGGAAAATGCGCCGGCTATATATTTGCACTGGGATGTTAGCGCCCTACAATTCAACTTATTTTTGTATTGTGTAAAGTAACTTCCACTCACACTTGAACTAGGCTTGCCTATCATCGTCTCAGTGAGTTACTCCATCCGTTATATTATTCCGAACAAATGAAAAAAATACAATTTTAGTTCACTAAAGGACAATCCATACAAATACAATTTTTCATTATACTACAAAATTTACAAAAAAGTATAAATGACTGATATATAATTATTAATATAATGAAAGAGTATAATTTAATCTACAAAAGGCTGTTTGGCTCTACCCAGATATCTCTGTTCACAATCCTTGCGAGTTGTTTGGCTTTTCAGGACACAAAATATAGAAAAGAAAATGTAAAGTGAATGTAAAATCAGTTCAGTAATATTATCAAGAAAACTATGTACAGTGTGTTTACTTGCTGGAATTCAAACACACAATTGCGTTCAGTCGTTCTTTCAGAAAAAAATTTTTCCGGGGGGCACACTTAGAATTCCGGAGGGGGGTCACTGCTGGTACTATTCTATTTATTATTATATTATAGACGTATTATTTTGGTCTCCTCCGAGGGGGCACTCTGAGAGCTCTGGGGAGGCCAGTGTTCCCCCAAAATCATCTCTGGAAGAAGCAGTGATTGCGTTGATCCGTTGTGTTCTTTTGGCTTATATTGAAGTTTATTCTCCCCTTATATAGCCACAATGAAAATAAATCACAAATGGCATGGTTGTGGGGGGAGGATTGTTTATGCTGTAATGTCAGCCCCTCCGAGCAAATGCGTAAGCTCCAATAGGTTCTTTTATTTCGCAGAGCTCAACTTCCCGGTGGAGGTACATCGCAGGCGCAATTTTCCCTGTTCTTGAGGTAGGGCGCAAATTTCCCAGACGCAAAATTCTCGACACCGTTCGAATGACCTCGGAAAACTATATCTTTTTCAATACTTTTTTATATTCTTTTACTCGAGATTTCTTCATAGCTTCTTATTAAAATACTTACCAATATATCCTCATTTTATTGTCCTAACCAATCAATATGGGTATGTTGTCAGTAAAATATTTAGATTGATCGAGCCTCTGGTGTGTAACCACAGTATTTCATATCATCCCCCCATTAGAAATCTTGGCTAAACGAACCAATATATGTTGCCAATAGAATAGTTTAGAATGATTGAGCCCCTGGTAAATAACCACAGTATTTCGTGACAGGCCCCCCCCTTCCTATTACCATATTCTAGCTACATGCCTGACTCAGCTAATTCTCTACATTATTTACCAAGCACACGTTTTCTAAAGCGGAAAATGCTCTCTAAATACCTAAGCTCATTATTTTCAGCAGATGTACAAATTGGGTAACATTCTATCTACATGATTACTGGAAACCGCTTCTCGCTATCTATAACCATATTTACTATATAATGATTAACGTTAAAACCGGAAATGGTTGATTTGTACCGCTTCCGGTTTGAATATTACATTTATCAGGGAACTCGATTCTTAACTATTGACTCTGTACATCATGGCCAAAATTGATTGGTAATCCATCAGATAGTTCTTGAGACTGTTTGCTTCACTGACGGACAGAATGAATATATGGCTATAGAGTTTTGATAAACTAAATTCGTTAATGAGTGATGATGGAACAAATATAAGAAAGGTAGGCCTTCCACCGGGAAAATTTTCGAACACAAAATTAGCCATCGAAAACCCACATGTCCTGGGTTAGAATACCATAGATGAAAACTCTACCACTGAGTCATCAATCACCCGCTTATTAGTTTTATTAATTATTATATTAATATAAATTAATGAATGCCTGCTTATGTTAATTATTGAACAATTACATTGTACACTTCGTAAAGTCAAAAATTATAAATTTGTATTTACTGTACATACAGTGAGCGCAGAAAGTGTTCGTACACCTATGCTATTGAAACGAGAATGCCTGCGAAAAAGAAACAGAAAATTTAAGAAGTGTAATAACACACACAATATGAATAATGAAAACTAAGCTTTATGAATATATCAATAAAGAACCACAAAGACAAGTTTAATGGTCAGAAAGTAAATAAATTCCGTAGAAAGTGTATAGAGTAGACGCAAAAAGTGATCGTACACCTGACGTACGAATACGAAACAAAGATACCACAACTGGGGTTCACTAGTATTCACCTGGGTATACACCTCTGTATAGCATGACGAGTAACAGAATGAGTTTAGTTGTGAATAGAAGTGAAAAAACTGCACGGTGGGCTGTCAAAGTGGGAAGCAACCGAACAGAAACAAATGAGGAGACAAGAAAAGTAATTATTAAATTGCATAAGAAGAGTAAGTCTTTGAGAAAGATAGCAAACCTTGCAGACAGGCCTCGTTCAACAGTACAAACAATAATTGCGATGTATAATGTTTCTATCACTGTGCGAAAAAAAAAAAAAAAACTGGAAGACCAAGAGTGTTGAGTGAACAAGATAAACGTTACATTATTAGGGAAAGAAAAAAGGTTCCAAAAAATAGTGCTGTGCAATTGGCAACGGATCTGGAAACACGCGGTGTTAAAGTATCAGCCAGTACAGTGCGGAATATTTGCAAGGTATCATGGTCGGATAGCCAGGAAAATGTTCTGGGTGAACAAGACAAATCGTAAAGTTTGAAAAAGAGTATAAAGATAAGGGATCAGGCTTCTTTCTGGAATAGGGTCATATTTTCGGACGAAAGTAAATTTAACTTTATCGAGTCCAATGGGAGGCGTATTGTATGGCGCAAGGTGAATACAGAGATGAATCCTCAAAATCTCGTCCCTAAAGTAAGACACGGAGGAGGGTCCGTGCTCGTCTGGGGTTGTATGAGTGCCTCAGGAGTGGGTCGTCTCCACCTTATCGATGGAGTGATGATCCACAAAGTGTATATTAACATATTAAAGGAAAATCTCCATACTAGTGCTCAGAAGATGGTTCTTGAAAACAATTTATTGTTCAGCAAGACAACGACTCCAAACATACAGCGGAAAATACTCGATTGTGGCTACTCTATAATACCTTGAAACAGCTTCGCACACCTCCCCAATCCCCAGATATGAACCCCATAGAACATCTATGGTCTGTTCTGGAGACAACAATCAGAAGGCACAGCTTCTCTACTCAGGGCCGGCGCTAGCAATTTTGCCGCCTTAGGCGGTGCTTTCACATGCCGCCCCTTTAATCCGCAAACCTTATTTTAACAGATAACGTTCAAGTGTCATTTAAAAACATGTATAAAATGGAAAAGTAAACAAAAAAAAAAAAAAAAGAACTAACTTTCTGAAATGTTCACGTAATATTTAAACGACTCTATACTGACACAATATTCAGTATGCTCGATTTCGCTGTATATCTGTAATATAGAGCAGCGCATACAGAAAATAAAATTTTAAAAATATACTTTAATCATGACTAAGAATTTTAATTTTTAGGCTTATTTTATATCAAAAGGCGTTTTCAACAGAGTATGGAGCAAGAAGATAATACAGTAAATCAGATAATTATGGTAAATGTAAGTGATTAGCTTAAGCCTTATAATGTACTAAAACACAATAGACATACATAAATTTAACATACCTTAATTGAAAGAAACTTTTCTTGCTTTGATATGAGCAAATTCCTTTATCACATCACGTAGTCCAATGTTTTAGCCAATTTGTGTTCTATTGATATCGACGCTAGACCACTCAAGCGTGTTTCAGACATAGAAGAGTGTAGATAGTTTCTAATAAACTTAAGTTTCCAAAAACTTCTTTCTCCACTTGCCACTGTTACAGGCAAGATTAACAAAATTCTACGTGCAATACTAACATTGGGAGCAAAGTCATGTTCGTAATTTTTTTTTTTTTTTTTTTTTTTTGTGAACTTTCACACGCTTAATTATAGTGGATAACACTTTCAGTTTGTCTTTCAAATCACTGGGGTTAATATCTTTCAATTCTTCGTGTGTTAAAATGATGGTAAGTTTAGTACACTTTTCAGACAAAAAGTTCAGGTGGTAGGCTATATCTTTACGATTACTTATATCGCAAAGAAAATTGAAATACTCGCTGTGATGTTTAAGTTGCTCAAATCTTTCTCTTGAAAGCTAACACAATCACTTCTAGAACTTTGTAATAAAAATCGATCTTGTATCTTGTTTGTGGCTGTTTTCAGCAGCTTCATCCTCTGCCTCGTACTGAAACTGTCTCTTCTTTCGACTTCGAGCTTGCACTGTATTACGTATCAGTGGATCACCCGTATCTAATGCTGATGCCAAGTCCATCGTATCAACTAAGTAAGATTTAAACTTTGCATAATTTCTGCTCCTCTCAAAGTACCCAGATATATTTTCAAGAAATCCTACTGCATCCAACACATGAGAATCAATGCTTTAAAGTCATATCAGACAACGAGTGAGTAAAGGAAAGAAAAGTAACTCAGCTGGTTTGCTATACACAGAGCATCGTGGACGACCATTCTATCGGTTCTATTGTCATTACTTATTTGAAGTAAGGCATCATAAACTTCCTATATTTGATAACTGAGTCAGAGCATCAATTCGGCTCTCCCACCTTGTGGTGGATTATGATTTTAAAGTGAGACTACTAATATGTTCCTTTAGTATGGCCTAACGTTGAACTGACGCAGAAAAAAAGTCATAAACTTTTTTTTAGCTATACAAAAAATGAAATAATACGCTGTACGATTTACTATATTCGGAATGAACAATTTGTAAATTGGTCAAAAACTCGCTATTAGAACCTAAATGTCTCTAGATGCTACCAGGGGCGGATCCAGGGGGGGGCGATCGGGCGATCGCCCCCCCAGAAGAGGAAACTTTTTTATTTTATATATAAATAAAATATATAGTTTATTTTTTGACGCTCTTAAAAGTTTCCTCTCTAAGTAGCAGTATTAAAAGTAGCTCTAAGTAGCAGTATTAAAAGTAGCTCTAAGTAGCAGTATTACAACCCACCGCCCCCCCAGAAGTCCGTCCTGGATCCGCCCCTGGATGCTACAGGCTAGAACGGCCTGTCTCAAGTGGGAGTGTACCTTTTGCATACTTGGAGCGGAGCGTTAGAACATTATTGAATAGAAAAAATATAAAAAGACACCGTGATAATCTTATGCACTCTAGCTCAAAATCCTATCTACACTGCTGCAAGGGAAATATTGAACGAGATACCTGTGGCTAGTAGTTTGATAATTGAAAACGAGGAGGAATGCTCTGAATTTCCTGAGAGAGTATTTTCTTGAATGTGAGTAAAGTAAGTTCAATTACATTCTCAGGTTAACACAATCTTATTTTTCCATGTGAGCCTATTACGAAGCATTATATTTTGATAGTATTCTTTTCTTTTTCAAATTTTGCCGCCCATTAGACTTGCCGCACTGGGCGGTGGCACGGCTCGACCCTCTCTCGCGCCGGCCCTGTCTCTACTAAAGAAGGCCTAAGAAAAGCTATTCAAGAAGAATGGGACATAATCCGTCCCGAAGCTACAGAACTACGAACTACTATAGGTGAAATCAATGCCACGAAGACTACAGACAATCATTAACGCACAGGGTAATCCCACAAAATATCAAATAACGTAATATACTTTATAAGCACTAATTCACGCATAAGTGTAAGGTGACATTTTGCGTTTACAAAAAAGGAATTCTCTCTTTTCTTCTGAACAAAAAGTGATTGTGTTTGTTTGGCCTTTCTGTTGTATATAGAAATAAAATGTATGAATGTGTAGTCTTAATTCTGGTTATATATATATTTTCCACCTCCCGTTCTCATGCTAGCTGTTTTCAATATAAAGTATGCACGGTGTACGAACACTTTCTGCGCTCACTGTAGGTATGTTGACAATAAGCGAATGTTATTAGAATATTTGTTGAGATTTCTTTTCCTCCACTGCCTTTCGCCTGGTTAAAGTAGTTTGCAGTGCTTTGGAGCAGCTACAGGTGGGAACGCGATAATGTTTGAGACATACCGGCGACTTTTTTGTGTGTGAAAATAAGACCTTCCTTATAAAACAGTAAATAACTGCAGTAGCAATTGTCTACGTAAGTGATAAAGACATATCCAACTACAAGAAACTAATACAGTATATTAGGGATGGCTAATTCCAGAATTTTTACTTTCCGGAATCCGGAAAGTAAAATCGGAAAAATTCCGGATTTCGGAAAAATTCCGATTTTTTTCTAAATTCCGGATTTTTTCCGAATGTCGGAATTTTTCCGAAATCCGGAATTTTTCCGAATTCCGGAATTTTTCCGAATTCCGGAATTTTTCCGAATTCCGGAATTTTTCCGAATTCCGGAATTTTTCTGGATTCCGGAATTTTTCCGAATTCCGGATTTTTTCCGAAATCCGGAATTTTTCCGAATTCCGGAATTTTTCCGAATTCCGGAATTTTTCCGAATTCCGGAATTTTTCCGAAATCCGGAATTTTTCCGAATTCCGGATTTTTTCCGAAATCCGGAATTTTTCTGGATTCCGGAATTTTTCCGAATTCCGGAATTTTTCCGAAATCCGGAATTTTTCCGAATTCCGGAAAGTAAATTTTCCGATTCCGGAAAACAAAATTTCCGGAATCCGGATTCCGGAAAATTTTGGCCATCCCTAGTTCATTGAGATATCCATACGAGGTGTTTTGATTACGTGTGAGACTTGTTAAGTTAAGACGAATTCAACATAGTAGTAGTCCCCGACGTATATCTAGTCGAGTCAGCAAAAATTCCTCGATTCTGATTGGCTGAGAGAGGTCACGTGACGTTAGGCCCCGCCCACGCGGGAAATTCAAATTTTCAGGTCACGTGGTATGACGTCATGAGTCACCCCGCGGGGAAATCCCTCACTAATTTGTTCCCTTTTACGGGTAAGATGAGTGTTTATGATTGGTTGATAGCTGTCACGTGATTTTACACCCTACGATATTTGAAATTCGTTCCCTTTTACGGGTAAGATGAGTGTTTATGATTGGCTGACAGAGGTCACGTGATCTTAGGCCCTGGGATTTTTAAAATTCGTTCCCTTTTATGGGTAAGATGAGTGGTTTGGTACCTTGAATTTGATTGGTTGATAGCGGTCACATGATCTTAGACCCTGGGTTTTGAAATTTGGGTATCCTCTTTGATGAGTGCTTTGGTACCTCGATTCTGATTGGCCGACAGAGGTTACATGATCTTAGACCCGCCACACGGTGAACAGGTCACATGGTATGACGTCATGTTTTACCCTTGCGAGGAAATCCATCACTAATTCGTTTCCTTTTACGTGTAAGATAAGTGCTTTGGTACCTTGATTCTGATTGGATGATAGAGATCACGTGATTTTAGGTCCAAGGATTTTTGAAATTAGGGTGTCCTTTCTGATGTATACTTTGGTACCTCGATTCTGATTGGTCGACAGAGGTCACATGATCTTAGACCCGCCACACGGTGAACAGATTACATGGGAAAACCCCTCACTTATTTGTTTTATTTTATGTGTAAGATGCGTGTTTTGGTACCGCGATGTTGATTGGTGGATAGAAGTCACATGATCTTAGCCCCCACCCCCAATGCTAGACATTCAGAGTGCTATGACGGCGATCCATCCTAGACCGGGATTTTTTTTTTTAATGGTTATGCGTAAAGTTCCCATGAAGGGTTCAACCTCCTCCTTAAATAACCCTTTTTTGGTATCATGATATTGTACTGAAGTTTACATTAAATATTATCGTTCTCTTTGGCAGATAAGATGATTCTTACCTTGATGGAGATCCTGTCCTTGAATTAGTAGCCTATGTCTCTGGAAGTAACAATGGTGAAAGAGAGGTGTCGCTTGTAGATTTCTTATAACACATTGTTGTGAGTTTAAGCGATTTTTTAAACGCTCAGTAAGCGCTTCATTAATGGAAACAGTGTTGCCAGATTTTTTTCTACCTAAACTGCTCCGATTCTTTTCGAAACGGTTCCGCAGAGTACAAGAAATTTTAAACTAAAAAATTTTTCGAACTAAAAAAAAATTTGTAACTAAAAAAAATTTTAAACAAAAATTTTCAAACAAAAAATTTTCGAACTAAAAAATTTGAAACAAAAATTTCAAAAAAATTCGAACTAAAAAATTTAAACTAAAAACTTTCGAACTAAATTTTCAAATCAAAAAATTTTCGAACTAAAAGGAATTTAAAAATTTTCGAACCCCAAAAAAAAATCGAACTAAAAAAATTAAAAATTTTTCGAAAAATATTTTAAACTGAAAACTTTTGAACTAAATTTTAAAATCAAAATTTTTCGAACTAAAAATTTTAAAAAAATTTCGAACCAATTTTAAAAACAAGTTTCGAACTAAAGATGTAAACCACATTTGAAAATTTTCAAATTAAAAATTTTTCGAACTAAATTAAAAATCAAATTTTGGACACTAAAAAAATTCTTTAATTATTTTTTCGAACAAAATCGTGTAAACCAAATCTTGAATATATTTTCCACCTTAAAATTTCAAGATTACCATGATTTGAAAACAAGTGTTCAGGGTTTCAAGAAATAATAAAACATATTTTTTTTCAACTTGTTGTATTTAACGAAAGGTATGTGGTCTTCCTATACATGTTTATTAACATAATAAATACAGGATCTAGTTAATGAATATATTGGACGCGTCATCATCTTCGAATCTTGTAGCCGTATCCTGTAAAGAAAAAAGAAGAAACGACGGATTAATTTAAGAATTTCTTTTTTTCTGAAACAATAAAAATGAGTCAATATTGATAAGAGAGAAATAAAACTTACTCGTAAATGATGGATCTGTTTAGGTTCATCTTCCTCCTCGGGTACAGGATCACTGCATTTTTTTCACCGATGGATGTTTATGAACTCTTCTGGGTACTGCATTTTTCTTGGTGTTGCTCCTTTATGGTCAAGGTTCCTCCTTGGATATGAGATTCTGCATTTTCTTCCACTGATGGTGGTGTTGATGGTTTATGAACTCTTGTGGGTACTTCATTTTCTTCTTGGTGTTGCTGCTTTGTGGTTAAGGAGTGGAAAAAAGGAAAAGGAAAAAAAGAAATGGCGGCCTTATTGGGTATTTACAGTTTTTTCTTCTTCATCTTCTTTTTCCAGTTCCATCTTCTGTTTTTTAACGTACCCGTACGGAACCGTATCATAAGAATTGAATTCTTTAAATCGACGTTTTGTGTACTGGATACTGTACATTTTTTCTTCTTTGCGTGTGACGATGGTATGGTCTTTGGTCCTGCATATCTTATGGGGGATAGTGATGGTGACTTGTCCACGGCATTGATTTGTAATCATTTCTTTTAGCGTATTGAAATTTAATTGTTGTCCTGCATTGTAATTTAATGTAAATCCTCTAATTTTGCATATGTAACTGGTGACGTTGGTATCCGGATTGTATATTTCTAGGCTGTAATTTTTTGGTCCTCCACTGACAAATGTCTTGATGTATGCTCGTGGTCCGTAAGACTCCATCTCGTCCGATAAGCATCCCAAGTACGTTGAAGGTTCAATGGTTGGCTCCCCGGGCTTCTCCGTAAATATTACAGAATCCGTGTCGAAATATAAAACACGTTCCTGCAACATTTCCAGGTACTTGTACAGTTCCAGACGTGCCTGACATGTTGTAAATGCACCTAACACGACATTGGTGTTTCGGTTTTGAACAGGCACATGTTCATTGTACTCCCAGAATGCATACAACATCGTATCATTGATGGGTACAATTTGATGGAGTTTAATGTCGGGGGAAGTGAGTTTTTCATAAAATTCTTCCGGCCGATCAATAATTGTGGTCTGGCTAAAGTTTGATCTTTGCGAAAGTTTTCCCCAAAGAGCATTAAGACAAAGCTTAGATAAACTTCTTCGTGTAGGATTATTTTCAATTTTGGACCGATCCAATGCAATACCTTCACGCTCCAGGACGGTTTGTATGAATTTTGATTTGTCTTCTTCGGTCACACAGGAACTAGGCCAGCCAGACGCTTCCATTTTTGATTTCAAAAATGTATTGATATATTCCGTGAACAAGCCACCTGTTTTCGTGATGGGATCATATTGTTCAATGTCATAATCCCAAATTTCAAAAATTTCCACTGGTTGATATCCCAATTCTATTGCTTTCTGGATTTCATATGATACCCATGTTCCAGTGAGGCATCGCTCCTGATCGTTGTGTGTACACGTTGCTGTAGGGTCTGGGTTCATTTCTTCGGCACACGCAGCACACAGTGGAAAGAGTAGTTTCTTGTTACATCGGTAAGGCAGGAGACCATGATAAAGATGGCGACTTGGTAATATCGTCATTTTGATTAGACCATTGACTTTATTTATTGGTGGTATATTTTCATCACCCTGTAGATAAATTCGTGGATGGCCTACAGGGTATTTAGCACACTTATTGATGTAAGGATAAAGCGAGACAATATCGAAATATTTTATTACTTCCCCCGCTTTTTCGTCGACTTGGTGGTACAATTTCACGCAATTGGTCCTTCCTCCAAAAAAACTATCTCTTGGATTTAATGGTCTGCGGTTCATGTACGGGTGATTTTTCAGATACGTCGCCATTGCAGGATTTTGTTTTAAGAACTGATTAAATTCGCACTCCCACATTTCATGTACAATGTACCCCAATTCACGCAGTCTTGCATTTTTTCTTTGCGTTCGTTCATAACGGAATTCCATGGTGTCTTCTGGATTGCTGTAGATGGGCTGATTACGGTCTGTAGTAAAACATACTTTACACCCGTGGTAAAAGCAGCCGGCATGCTCGTAGATGTGCTCCTCTAACGTCTCAGGATCTTGGTAGTAACCATCAACATGGAATCCCGCAATAAACACTTCTTTTTGTCGGGCCGCATGTAAGATTTGTTTTTCTTCGGTTTTTTCAATGTAGGCCAGCCATTGCATTGCAGCGATCGATTGGGTACTTCTCCATCGATAGCCATGTGCCGGTAGAATTCCTATGGTATTAGGTTTAAGGAAATTCCGGCGAAATACTAAATTGGAAGCACTGGCAATCGTGATCGTCTCCAAGAAGGGATTCACTTTGGTTTCTGTTTCAAATGACGTCATAAACGAAACGCATGCTTGTCGCAGTACATTGACATCTTGAATACAATACTTGAGAATTTCTTTCTGAAAATCAAACGTGTCATTACGATGATCGTTGTACCACTGCATGAACTTGTTTCTGTCTTCGACGACCATTTCATCTGCACCATAATACTTCGTTTCTGGAAGTGGTCCAATATACGATTGATTCTCCTTGGTGTTGAAGAAATGCGGGAAGTAGCCTTTGGTTGTGGGTAAATTGAACGCTTTTGACAATTTACTTAATGCCATAGGTAGGAAGTTCAACGAGTCAATGAACGTCAGATTATTCAACGTTAAACTCAGTATCTTGGTCCCATTTAATATGACGTCAGGTCTCCATTGACATTGTTCTACCATGGTCTTTAGGATAAAATGTCCATCGTATCCCTTAGCATTGTGCGCGACACAGAAAATCCTATTTATATTGGGACGCCGTTCCCGCAAGTACTGGAGAAAATTATAAACTGGATCCTCTCCTTGGAAAATATGCTGGCGCTGACCACACGTACTGCAAGACTGCTGGATATTATTGTTTTCAACACATGCATAACATACTTGTTGTGCAACCAATAAATTTGGAATGTGTACATACGTATTATCGCCAATATTCGTGTCCTGCATAGATTCTATATCATAGAATATCAACAAGGCTTTCTTTGCGTGCATGAGTGAAGGAACACCAGGTTTCAAACATTGTCGATCGGGAAGCATAAAACATTGATGTGATCCCGGAACAATCTTCTTACAAACATTGCAAAAGATCTCATTACAATCATGAAGTCGTTGTCCTGTATGCACAAAAGAATAAACTCTGTAACATCTAGTACATTGCTTCACCATTTTGCATACAGGTTCCCCTTGATGATATACAATATTACGATGATTGTTAAAACATTGTTCGCCGTAAAATTGACGATTGCAGTCTTTGCATAATATCAGCGTTTGGTTCTTGTCGCATAGTGGTCTCTGTAGACATTTGGAGCACGTTACAGGACAATTTTTCACATGTTCATTGCGTTTACTATACTTTTTATGGCACGCCTCACAGTAGAAATTGGTTGCAAAACAAGCAGTTAAGGATTGGATGATGTCAAAATGACCAGCCAAACAAATCAAATTTATGGGAGTGCGATTTTCGTCGTTGGGCCCCTCGTACATGATGTCATGGCCTGTGAAACTGGTATACACTGTAATTTTATATTCTTTGAGGTATGCCTGGAATTGTCGTATTTCATTTACACTGGCACCATGATCCAAATTCACTCCTGCATTTGAACATAACGCATCCACTTCTTGGTCCACAATACATTTTGTTTGATATTGATACTGCTTATGTCGTTTCATATCTACATTCTTGTATTTTTTCAGGCCAATAGCAATAACAAGGGCGTACGCCAGGCACCTTGAATCTTGATTTTTTACACGTACAATCCCTCGCTTGCAACGTAATAATTCTTCATTTTGAAGTACTCCTTGCCGCAAACCGCCATAGCCACGTGGAATATCGACACGATGAAAATGCACGGTGAATGGCTCGTGCAGGAGAAACGCATTGTTACTTTGTAACACTCTTTCGAATGAGGCCCACATCGTTTCCAGTGTCAAGTTTCGTGCTTGGCGAAAACTCACCCAAAACGGTTTATTCGTATTCCGTGGCGATATTACTGATAAACCAACCATCGCCTCATCGTCGACATTGGCTAACAAATGGTCCAGCATTGCTTGGAAACTGTTGTGTACATACTGTATGATATCGGTTCCTACGGGTGGTGCGTTGAATTGAATTTCGAGCATTCTACCTTCAATGTTAAATCGTCTATAATGGCGAGTGATTTCATTGCGAACAGTAAAACCCGATTCGGCCATGTTAATAAAAGGAGAAAACAAACAAACAGGTACGGTAAAACAAATATGTAATGTGGGGAAAAAAGGAATTATGCAGCGTGAATTTACTACAAAAGAAAAGAAGAAAGAAAAATCTTAATCACCTGATAAACAGGAAATCATAACGTTCATGATAAATTCTTAACTAAGCAATTCATGTAAAGGTCCTGAGTTTGATTCCCTGTCGGTGACGTTCAGAATCTCATTATGAAAGCACACGTACTAGAAATCAAAGTTTTTTTTAAAATAATTATGTTACTGAAATGAGTGTTTTATTGCTGTCAAACTCGAGAGCATTACATCAGCATGTAACTGACCTACCATTCTATAGTGATAAAAAGAATGCATGAATGAATGTTTCATCAGTGCTGAGATGTGATAAAGTACGCGTAAGCATTTTTTCTACTCACAACGACCTTTAAATGATGCGTTTGCAAGTTGAAGAGACTCATCGAACATTAACGATACACATACGTAATTGTCGAAACAAAATCTGTATAGCGTATTTTTTTTATTATTATTGTGACTAAGCGGTTAGCGTACATGGTTCGGACGTGGAAGGTCCTGGTTCAAGCCTCGGTGGGTTTGCTTTCCACGTCGGGGCATGTCAAGCCTTTTCTGTAATTTAATATTCTCACGCGTTATCATATATTCTTTTCAAAACTAAGCTAAATGGTTGACGTGCACACCTCATAATACATAAACGTACATAAATCGTCTATAATGACGAGTGATTTCATTGCGAACAGTAAAACCCGATTCGGCCATGATTAAAAAATGAAAACAAACAAACAGGTACGGTAAAACAAATATGTAATGGGAAAAAAGGAATTGAGCAGCGTGAATTTGAGTTGATTTTTTGATTTTTAGTTTAGCGTCCCTTTCAGTAGCGAGGCTATATGAGACGTGGACCTACTGATTAACGTGGAATCCGAACCACATGAGCTCCCCGCCGGGAATCGAACCCTGGTCTCCCACGCCAAAGGTACGTATGCTAACCGCTTAGCCCAGGAAATCATAACATTCATGATAAATTCTTAACTAAGCAATTCATGTAAAGGTCCTGAGTTTGATTCCTGGCGGTGACGTTCAGAATCTCATTATGAAAGCACGTGTACTAAAAATCAAAGTTTTTTAAAAAATAATTATGTTACTGAAATGTGTGTTTTATTGCTGTCAAACTCGAAACCATTACATCAGCATGTAACTGACCTACCATTCTATAGTGATAAAAAAAGAATGCATGAATGAATGTTTCAACAGTACTGAGATGTGACAAAGTACGCGTAAGCATTTTTTCTACTCACAACGACCTTTAAATGATGCGTTTGCAAGTTGAAGAGATTCACCAACCATTAACGTTACACATACGTAATTGTCAAAACAAAATCTGTATAGCGTAAATCTTTTAACCAAATATTCATGCTCTCTTTTTTATTTAAGCGGTTAGCGTACATGCTTCTAACGTGGAAGGTCCTGGTTCAATCCTCGGTGGGTTTGCTTTCCACATCGGATCGCTGTCAAGTCTTTTTTGAAATTTAATATTCTCATGCGTTATCATACATTCTTTTCAAAACTAAGCTAAATGGTTGACGTACACGCCTCTGGCCTTGGTTCAATCCCGGGCGGTTGCTCGAATATCACGTTAAGCTGAAGGGGCCGCTAATGCTTTCAAAGGGAATCGAACCATATTATTCTCAGACATAGTTTTTAATATTCTGTAATGCATTCTTTTCAAAACTAAGCGCACACATTTTTCTGGCCATGGTTCAATTCCCGACGGGTGCTCGCTGAAGGGACGCTAAACCATATCATTATCGTGCTTACTTCTAATGTGTGGAGGTTCCTGATTCGTACTCCCACTTTCCCATTCCACTAATTTCTTCATAGTCTAAATATTTCGTACTAAAAGTAAAACAGTGTATGAGTGATCCACCCCCACAAATATAAAATAAAAATGATTTTCGAATCTTGTGTGAAAAATAAAATCTCACTGAACTTACCTCAAATTCAATGAACACAAAGTCGGTGCAGTAAAGCTTAAATGAAGACACTTCTAAAAAAGCAGATCTTCTTCACTTCACAGTTGAGAGCGATGTAGGATTTGAAAAATGAAATTTAGATTTTTATTTAGGTCGTTGTGAAAACGATGTCACCGTCAGCCAATCAGAAACGAGGAAATTTATAAAATGACATCACAACGAACCAATCAAAACGCTCGCTGCTTTTGTCATGAATCACGAACCAAAACGATGTGTAACAATCGATCGTGACGTCATTCACGTTTCTCAATAGTTACAACATCTAGTATCGCAATTCCGATGCCAATTCCCTTCTGCCAGGATCATGTCACTACTTGTCGTAACTGTGACGACATTTCATTTTCCTCATATTCCATACGAGAATGTCAATGTTTGCTTTTTTTTCCATGAATCATGCTGACACGTTCGTAGTAAAACAAAAAGTAATGCGATCCGCTGACGTTTGCATTTTTTCAATCATATGTGCTTCTATGTCGTCACACAAAGAAGTCTATCAGCATTTTATTTTAATCCACGAACGAAAGCGTTACACTGTCAGATTTATTTTCTTAAAGTGTATGTGTATCCTTTTCAAGGACCATGGTTCGAAACCCACCAAGCATAATTAAATCCGAATTCATTCATAGCTAAGCGGTTAGGATACACATCTTTGGTTTGAAAGACCTGAGTTCGATTCCTGGAGAAACATTTCTTAGGATTTTTCTAAACTTGGTTTCAATTTCTAGTTCGAAAATTTTAAAAGTTTAGTTCGATAAAAAGTTTGATTTGAGAAGCGTTACACTGTCAGATTTATTTTCTTAAAGTTTATGTGTATCCTTTTCAAGGACCATGGTTCGAAACCCACCAAGCATGATTAAATCCGAATTCATTCATAGCTAAGCGGTTAGGATACACATCTTTGGTTTGAAAGACCTGAGTTCGATTCCTGGAGAAACATTTCTTAGGATTTTTCTAAAACTTGGTTTAAATTTCTAGTTCGAAAATTTTAAAAGTTTAGTTCGATAAAAAGTTTGATTTGAGAAGCGTTACACTGTCAGATTTATTTTCTTAAAGTTTATGTGTATCCTTTTCAAGGACCATGGTTCGAAACCCACCAAGCATGATTAAATCCGAATTCATTCATAGCTAAGCGGTTAGGATACACATCTTTGGTTTGAAAGACCTGAGTTCGATTCCTGGAGAAACATTTCTTAGGATTTTTCTAAAACTTGGTTTAAATTTCTAGTTCGAAAATTTTAAAAGTTTAGTTCGATAAAAAGTTTGATTTGAGAAGCGTTACACTGTCAGATTTATTTTCTTAAAGTTTATGTGTATCCTTTTCAAGGACCATGGTTCGAAACCCACCAAGCATGATTAAATCCGAATTCATTCATAGCTAAGCGGTTAGGATACACATCTTTGGTTTGAAAGACCTGAGTTCGATTCCTGGAGAAACATTTCTTAGGATTTTTCTAAAACTTGGTTTAAATTTCTAGTTCGAAAATTTTAAAAGTTTAGTTCGATAAAAAGTTTGATTTGAAAATTTTTAGATGTGATTTACATCTTTAGTTCGAAACTTTTGTTTTAAAAAATGTTTTAGTTCGACAAAATTTTGTTTCAATTTTTTTAGTTCGAAATTTTTTTTGGGTTCGAAAATTTTTTGTTTGAAACTTTTTTGTTTCAAAATTTTTAGTTCGAAAATTTTTTGTTTGAAAATTTTTTAGTTACAATTTTTTTTAGTTCGAAAAAATTTTTAGTTTAAAATTTCTTGCACTCTGCGGAACCGTTTCGAAAAGAATCGGAGCAGTTTCGGTAAAAAAAAAATCTGGCAACACTGTTTCCATAATTGAAGCGCTTACTGAGCGTTTAAAAAATCGCTTAAACTCACAACAATGTGTTATAAGAAATCTACAAGCGACAACCCTCTTTCACCATTGTTACTTCCAGAGACATAGGCTACTAATTCAAGGACAGGATCTCCATCAAGGTAAGAATCATCTTATCTGCCAAAGAGAACGATAATATTTAATGTAAACTTCAGTACAATATCATGATACCAAAAAAGGGTTATTTAAGGAGGAGGTTGAACCCTTCATGGGAACTTTACGCATAACCATTAAAAAAAAAAATCCCGGTCTAGGATGGATCGCCGTCATAGCACTCTGAATGTCTAGCATTGGGGGTGGGGGCTAAGATCATGTGACTTCTATCCACCAATCAACATCGCGGTACCAAAACACGCATCTTACACATAAAATAAAACAAATAAGTGAGGGGTTTTCCCATGTAATCTGTTCACCGTGTGGCGGGTCTAAGATCATGTGACCTCTGTCGACCAATCAGAATCGAGGTACCAAAGTATACATCAGAAAGGACACCCTAATTTCAAAAATCCTTGGACCTAAAATCACGTGATCTCTATCATCCAATCAGAATCAAGGTACCAAAGCACTTATCTTACACGTAAAAGGAAACGAATTAGTGATGGATTTCCTCGCAAGGGTAAAACATGACGTCATACCATGTGACCTGTTCACCGTGTGGCGGGTCTAAGATCATGTAACCTCTGTCGGCCAATCAGAATCGAGGTACCAAAGCACTCATCAAAGAGGATACCCAAATTTCAAAACCCAGGGTCTAAGATCATGTGACCGCTATCAACCAATCAAATTCAAGGTACCAAACCACTCATCTTACCCATAAAAGGGAACGAATTTTAAAAATCCCAGGGCCTAAGATCACGTGACCTCTGTCAGCCAATCATAAACACTCATCTTACCCGTAAAAGGGAACGAATTTCAAATATCGTAGGGTGTAAAATCACGTGACAGCTATCAACCAATCATAAACACTCATCTTACCCGTAAAAGGGAACAAATTAGTGAGGGATTTCCCCGCGGGGTGACTCATGACGTCATACCACGTGACCTGAAAATTTGAATTTCCCGCGTGGGCGGGGCCTAACGTCACGTGACCTCTCTCAGCCAATCAGAATCGAGGAATTTTTGCTGACTCGACTAGATATACGTCGGGGACTACTACTAACATGAAAGACACAGAACAAGAAACGAAAAATATTACACGTGGGGGCAGTTGTTAACCAACTAACTACGTTCTATGGAACTATGTCCTAGGTTCAATGTCGTGTTCACAAAAGCTCTCCATTGACTTCTATTCTTAGCCAATTGGATCCAGTTTCTACTTTGTATTCCTATTTCTGTGAGATCCATCTTAATATTGTCCTTCCATCTGTGCCTAGGTCTTCCTAATGGTCGTTTTCCGATTACTCTTCCAGTTATGACTTTGAAAGCGTTTCTACTTTCTTCCATCCTGGCTACATGACCTACCCACCTGAGCCTCTTAGATTTGACGGCCCTAACAATGTTTAGTAAACCGTATAAACTATGTAGTTCCTCGTTATGAAGTTTCCGCCATTTCCCATTCCCGTTCCTCTTGGGTCCGAATATTTGTCTCAGAATCTTCTTCTCAAATACTTTGAGTCTACGTTCTTCCCTCAGAGTAAGCGACCATGTTTCGAATCCATACAGCACAACAGACATTATTTTCGTTTTATATATTTTACGCTTGAAATTCCTCGACATAATTCGCGACAAAAGATTTTGAACTGAATAATAACATAAATTTCCTGCTCTTAGTCGATATTTAATTTCTTCGTAATAATGGTTTTGGTCTGTTAATAATGATCCTAGATATTTCAAAGTATCCACTTTATCAAAAATATTATTTGATACTTTAACGCATCCATAATGGGGGGACAATGCCACTAATTAAAAAAAAAAAGAAAATTTTAATCTTTATCGGAACCCTCCGTGCTGATTATTATTATTGTTCTTTATTTAAAAACTTCCACGTCTCATATAACCTTCTTACTGAAAAGGGATGCTGAACATCAACAAACAAGCAAACAAACAAACAAAACCTCTAAAAAAGAAACGTAGATAGATACTTTCTTAATAAGCGATAACTGTTTCTGATTTGCGATGTTCAGTATTACCTTTTGCAATCTTCTATACAAATTATTCATTTAATACAATTTTAGATAGACCTCTTGAGCCCACTTATAATGGAATCACCAACAATCTAGTTCATCACCAACAACAGTGGGGAAGAAAGTAGAAGAAAGTTAACCAATGTTACATGTAAAAGAACCAACCTGATATTCGCCTGGGGACCCTAAGAAAAATCATGGAAACCTGTCAGGATGGCTGGTTTGTGGATTGAAACCCGATATCACGTATTATACTGTGTATGTTATCGCATATTTCACTTTTTTCTGCACGTCCATAAGCACCGATGCGAAGAAAAACCATGGGGGAGAGCACTGGCGTCGATTTCTATTTAACTTTGCGGGTGGCCATTCATATATGCGTATTTCGTTGTAAGATATCCGAGGACCAAGCAAAGATATCCCGATCATAAAGGGTAAGGGGTACAAGCAATTTTGGGGGCACGAGCCCCTCGATTCCCTGAATCGACGCCCGTGGATAGAGGTATAAGTTACAGTAAAGTTTATCGAATAATGGTTATCGCTAATTTCCCAAAGATAAATATTTCATGGATAACTAGCTGAACCTTCGCTGTTTACACAGCGCACAGTTTTAATATAAACGTGAATCTCCTTCCCATTTCTCAGTATATCTGTGCAAGTCTCTTTCTGAACACAAGTAAAGGACAGGAAGACTCTCAAAGGGAGTGAGTTGCTATAGACAAACATTGCATTTTAATATACAGAATGTTGGGGTGAGTTTGTGGTAAACTTGGATAAGTGATAGATGATACCAAATGAAAATATTTTTCTTATAGAATAAAGCAAAGCGCCTGAAATGTCCATCAACCCGCTTTACGTAGCTCTTCTTCCGGTTGCCTTTCACAAGGGTATCAACCTTAACGTCCTAGTGGCAATATTAGACTAATAGGGTCAAAACGATGCCTAAAATGTGAAATAAAAAAAAAAATAAAGACAAGTTATTTGAAACTTTGAATGAGAACTGGCAATTCTACACAAAATTTGGAATCGATCAGCGAAAACGGCACGTTTCTAACACTTGTGGTTTTCGAAATCTCATTGTCGAAAGGATTAGCTATAAACATATAAACTTTTCTTAACCACAAACATATGAACCTAGTATAAGTCCGCTTTTAAAACTTACATAACAAAAGTGTTTTGGAGAAGAATGGATTATGACAAGCACGCTGGAGGCTTAAGAGGCTCAGAGCTCTCAATGATAATATTGAGGATGCTGAGGCAGAGGCATCATTTGGGCCTGAGGATGACAATTAACCTCTCCCCCTCAAGTTTCAGGTATAATAATATACTAATGAAAAAGTGGAAATCCCCTTATATCGATGTCTCCTTCCTGCCCCCTGCAACCAAAGTCTACAATGATGTTACATGCTGAAGGGGCTGTGCCCTTAGGTTCCGGAGCCTATATATGTGCCCCCTGTATACATCTAGTAATATACATCTCAATAAATACTGTACTTCCGTTCTGCTCATATCTGTTAGGCTGGTTGATGATGCTCATGAACTTTGTATGCAGCAGTGTTTGGGTTCCAGAGAAAGACACGGACAACTAACTTCCGTTGTTTGTCTGTGACCACACCCACTGCAACCACAAACCACCTCCTTCCCTCTACCCTTCAGGCTTTCATAAATGTTCATTTGTTTCGCTTGCGACCATTTGTCTCGCTCTAGCGATGAAACAAAAGAAGATCACCTTGGGTGCGGGTGGTATATTCTTTGAGGGTGGATGGGCGGCTCCTCAACGCATTCCGAGAACACAGGACAATCGACAGAGTTCATTTAAATAACACGTGCGATCAGGAACTTTCAGAGAAAATTAGTTTTCAAGAATTGCTGACGAGTATAGTCATTTAGAACTGAACTTTGATTATAATGTCATCATTGGTTATTTTCTAATAATGTTCGACATACGATGAATCCCTAATAAAACTAGATATAAAACTATAAATTTCTGTTTTACTTATTATTATTATTATATAATAATGTAATCAATTGTGTACACCTCCTATAATTGGAGAGATCTCTCTGTTGGAGGAAATAAATAAATAAATAAATATTCATATAATGTTCAGAGTGTTCCTTGATATTTGACGTATGAAATGGACACCCTATTCACTACAGCGAAATTAAACTACCGCTAATTTTAGAGTTTTTCTGTAATATCTTCAAAACAAATAAAAATATTCGAAAAGCAGAAACGTAGTGAACTAGACAATACGATTTTGCATGTGATACCGTTATCACAACTCATCTATTTGCTTTCGATTTGCAACTGTAGATAGAGTTAGCATTTTTTGTGGATTCTGTAAATAGCGGCATACGAAAAGCAGATAGGTGAATTGTGGTAAAGGTATCACATGCAAAATTGTATTGTCTAGTTCACTACGTTTGTACTTTTCGAATATTTTTATTTGTTTGTAAGATATTACAGAAAAACTCTAAAATTAGCGGTAGTTTAATTTCGCTGTAGTGAAGACCCTTAATAACCAGATAAGGAATCTCAGGTTCTGATGGATCTACCATAGATAAGATAATCACATGTAATAGACATTTCTAGGATATACTGAAACAATATTAAGAAACTCTGCATGGATGTTGTAGAAACAATTTCCTCTTTGTATTATAATCATGTTCATAACTCATTTATTTTAAAGATATTTTAGTTAAATTGTGATTTCACTATTATTGCACTTATAGTTGGATGTTATTATTATTATACCTTAAAAGGTGTGATATACATTTTCTATTTTCCTTTAAATGTTTTCTAATTGAATTATGAGTTTATACCGTTATTTTAGGTTAATTTCTTATCATAAGAAAGATTGCAAATATCTCAGGCATTGGTAGTACAAATCTAATGCAAGGAGATGCGCATCCAGAAATTTTTAAGAGGGGCGCATGATTTCTGGGGGGGTTAATACTAGAAGCCACTACGTGTATGTAGTACTTGCGCTATGGGTATGATTCTGCACCCGAATAGACGATAAATAATTGTAAAATGACTACCACCTTTATTTTCAGAAAAAAGATAAAACTATATTTTTTATTTTTATTTTTATTTATTTATTTATTTATTGCATAAGAGAAAGAGTACAAATAAAGTGTAACATCAAATTTTCATGCTACACCAATCATTTCCCTCTTAAACAGGTATAGTTTTATTCAGGGCAGCTCTACAATACATGCAACACGTGCATTTGAACAGATTAACAAGTTTAGAGGGGCGGCAAAATCTGTCATAACTATATTATTTAAAATAACTATTTTTTTGTTGGAAACAACCTATATGATAATGGTAGTGCTAAAGCAAATGATCAAACAAAAATCCCAGCATAAATTGCTTCATTGTTGTTAAATACAAGAACTCAATTCTTGAACAGTAGCGAACACTTGTTCCATTTAGTTAGCTATTACAGTTTTGATATGAAAAGTAGTCTTGTCCTTGTTACAAACAAGATCCTTATCATTGTTGAAGGTAAAACAAGTTTTTTAATTATTTTTTTTAACAGATATAGAAAGAAAATCAAGAGATAAAGATAAAAGAACTAGTTGCACTGGAATTGCAAACTGATATATTGAGATTGAAACTCGATCTTGAACTTTATAAAAAGGATTGCCATCTTTCCTCTGCAGGCATGTTTGCTTTATCTTTCACTAACATGGTAGATTATTATTTAAAGAAAAATTACAGATACAATGAGATTGTATTTTTATACCTTTCTGAGTGCGAGTGTTCTTTCCCTCCGCTTCGTTGTTCATGATATGGTAGCATACCTAAAATCGTGGCTTTAAAGACTTGTTCTTTCAGGAGAAAGGAGGGCGGCAATTGCCTAGTACCGGCCCTGGTTTTATTTATTTATTTATTTATTTACTTGCCATCAACACAACAGGCATAAGCCCAATTATAGTGTTGGTGTATTACATAATACATTTACAATAGTTTTCTTAAACATAGAGTTCATATTGCAGATGTCAATTTTTTCGTGTTTGATACATATTTTGTTATAAGTAGAACACATTCTCCAAATTGGTTATTTCAATAATACGTTGGTCCTTGCTTTTTTGCAATAAAACAGACCAGAGTTATCAGCACGAGTTTTAAGTGTCGGGACATGAAAATTTAATGTTGATATGAGATCCGTACAACTAAATTCGTTTTGTACTATTTTATGGAGAAAAATCATATCTGTCACATTTCGCCTTTGTTCAAGTGTAGGGATACAGAAGCTGTTTATTAAGGTTAGATAATTTTCGTAATATGGATAGATTCCAGTTGTCTTGTACGTCAAGTATTTGATAAATTTAGATTGGACCTTTTCTAGTTGGTGTCTATTGTGATGGGTTCCAGATCACAGCAGCATATTCCAGTTTTGATCGGACATAGGCATAACATATTTTTGTTAGTGTAGTGCTATTGTTAAATTCCTTTCCACTTCTGATTATGAATCCTAACATCTTGAAAGATTCGTTAACTATGTTCTCTATATGGTTATTAAATGTCGGTTTCGTATCAAATGTAACCCCAAGATCTTTGGCTGAATTTAATCTATTTAGTAAGATCTGAATCATTGAGTAATAAAACTCTATTTGACTTTTGTTTCTGGTAAACGATAAAATGTTACATTTGTTTATGTTTACATTAAGCTTGTTAAGAGAACACCAATTAACAATATTTTCCATGTCAGTTGTAAATCGAGACAGTCATGGATTGTTTTTATTCTACCGTATATTTTGAGGTAGCAAAAAGCAATTTGTTAGTTAATAATATATGATCAGGGAGATCGTTAATGAATAAAAGGAACAATAATGGACCTAGATTAGAGCCCTGGGGAATTCCAGAATATGCAATATAATCAGATGACTTATATTCCTTGTAGATAACAGTTTGTTTTCGATTATTTAAATATGATGAAAAGAACTTGATCAAGGAAGAAGAGAAATTATATTCGCCTAGCTTATGTAATAGTACCTTGTGATTGACTCTGTCAAATGCCTTTTCAAAATCTATATATAAGGAGAAAGTGTACAAATATGTTAACTTAGGAAGTTTCGGGGGGTCTGGTCCCGATGGACCCCGTGGATATTATTATTATTATTATTATTATTATTATTATTATTATTATTATTATTATTATTATTAATAATAATAATAATAATAATAATAATAATAATAATAATAATAATAATAATAATAATAATAATAATAATGGTGAGTTTCGCCTCGAAATTTGATTTGGTTCATTAAATAAGCGATTTAAGCAGAAAATTCTTCATTAATAGTTCCGGCATTTGTTATCAGTAAGTAATAAAACCAAGAATTGTTATCCTCCAGAGTAGATAATCATATTCTTCTATCACTAATTCCCCTGCGGGGCAAAAAAAAAAAAAAAAAGTCTGGATTTGTTACTAAATACCACGCACATCATTGACATATCCAGTATATATCGCATGCACAGTCAATATAGGCACTCCAATACACATCGGTAGAGCGTTTGTCTCTAGTGGGTAGGGTTCTTGATTCGGTCTGAGCTCGCGCCAAGTAAACTTTGTGGTGAACAAACACCGTGTGCGTGGGTTTTCTCGGAGTTCTCCCGTTTCATCCCACTTTATTAATTTCACCATTGCATTAATTTCTCATCATCACCGTCAACCAGCATAACTGTGAGACGTAAAACAAATATTTCATTTCATTTTTTTTTTCAATACACATTCAAAATTGAACGAATTTGTCAGTAACTGTAACTTGAAGTGGTCTCAATTTTGTCTGATCTATTTTGAGCCATAAACAAATACGTACATTACGCCTTGCAAAGACTTGAACTTATATCTTCCAATTCATGAATCAAAGTTTCTTTTCTTCCTCTGCTGAATTCTCTGACTATGTTCTCTCTGACCTAGTAGACCACAGACTATAAAACCAGGAAAAAGAATGTTGTAAGAATGAGTAGCGTGTGAAAAAACAACTAAATGTGCTTAGGATCAGTTTCAGGAAGGACATAATTCACAACCATTCACCTTTCTGTTCCCCAGTGGCGGCGTAAGGGCGGGGCGAGCGGTGCCCCCGCCCCGGGCCCCACTTTGTGGGGGCCCCCGACGGTAGGTAAAAAAATAGTTACTAAGGAAATTACTAAGGAAAAATAGTTACTTAGGACCGTCAAGGTTTATAATCCACACCTTCCCTAAATGTAAACGCAATTAATTGTCAATCAATATTACACCATATAACGGATGAAACAACAGAAATATCTGTGTAATAAAGCTAATCGGTGCTGGATTTCCGTATAAGCTAAACAGACTATAAGTTTCGGGCCTCACTCTTTGGGGACCTGAAAGAAATTTAAAGAAAAACTGAATATTGATTAAAAATAAATAAAATAAAAGTTTCATTATCTTGGAGGCTCCCAAAGAAATTTAAAGGAAAAAGCTCTGAATATACGTGAAAAATAAAGTAAATGTTCCATACTCTTGGGGGCCTCCCAAAGAATTTTAAAGGAAAAGGCTAAATGCAGGCGAAAAAATAAAACAGACGTTCCACTTTCTTGGGGCCCCCAAGAAAATTTAAAATAAAAAGTTGAATGTAGATGAAAAATAAATAAAATACAAGTTTTACTGTCTTGGGGCCCCAAAGAAATTTAAAGGAAAAAATGTACTGTATGTGGATTAAAATATGAATAAAATAAAAGTTTCACTCTGTTCAATTACCTCATAGAAATTTAAAAGAAAAGCTGAGAGTAGATTAAAATATAATGAAAGTCAAAGTATATTGTGTTATTTACATTCTAAGGCCTTATGAAGCAAGTAATGGGGCCCCGTCTGCTATCCTGCTTCCTAAACTATCACTGTTTATTTATTTATTTATTTATTTATTTATTTATTCATATATCAGCTCAAGAGAAGGATAGAAAGAAGGGATCAACGTATATAATGCTTTATTAGGGTACTAGCATTCTGTTCCTAATTAAAAGCTCTTTGGTGCAGACGCTATAATCCAAGGATCTTATAAAATAGAGGATCTGCCCTTACAACAAAATCTTGAAGCCATACGTCACAGTAACGCCACCCCTACCCTGCCCACTCCACCCAATAGGATCGCAACGTTTTGAGCCAACAATCATGGCGGAAACGAAAGTAGCCAATCAGACTATGGTGGAAACGAGAGTAGCCAATCAGATATGCCGATGCTCGATTGTTTTTTGGCTTTATCGATTTAATAGGATGACGATACATTTGGGCAGATCCTCTATTTATAACATTCTTGCTATAATCGCTGATTCACTTGTTTTCCTCCTGTCTGTATTCTTTTGCCCTTTTCAGCGAGCGAAACCCTTTTGCTTAGCTGGTTTCCCCATTTCTGCTCTTGTTGTTTGGCGTATGAATTTACATTTCAGCCCACAAATTTAGAGTGAAGAAAATGTTCAATAAGAAAACAAGTGTTAAAATAATCAAAGTACTTCAGCATTATATTTAATTCAACTCCTGATTGTTCTCATATGGAACACTTGTCACAAATCATTCGATTTGTTGACATACAACGTGATTCTGTTCAAGTTCGGGAAGCATTTATTGATTTCATCTCTGTCAAAGGAAAGACTTCTGAGACTGAAGAAACTTGAACGTGATAGGCTTGATATTAAGATTGCAGAATCCAGTCTTGTGATAATCAGGCTACAATGGTCGGTCAATATTCTGGAGTTCAAACTTTGATACGGAATATAAGTCCTTTGGCCATTTTTGTTCCTTGTAACAATAATTCATTGAACCTTGTGGCTTACATGCTGCACACGTTAACGTTGTGGCGGCGACTTTGTTGGAAGCAATGGAACGTTTGTTGGTATTCTTCTCTAGATCTACTCACCGATAGAATGTGCTGCAAAATCACGTAAAGATTGGTCTGAAACGTGAAAATGACACTAGATGGAGGTCAAAAGCAGAAGCTTTAAAGGCACTTTCTAGTCAATTGGATGAAGTAATTGATCCGTTGGAAGATCTGCGTGACACTTCGATTGAAACGTGGCTCCTTGATACTACAGGAGATGCTGGTCTTCTTCTTGCAAGCATCCAGTAATTTAATTTGATCGCTTTACTATATTTCTGGTCTGCAAATCTCTCATATATTGATCGGATCCAAAAATGCATTCAATCTCAGGATATGAGTTTCAATCAAACTCTTATTCAGTTACAGAGCCTGGTTAACACCATTAATACCTGGAGACTTGAGCTGGACAAGAAAATCATATCCACAGCTGAGAGAAGTTGCAGGGCATGAAATATAACTGTGGGTACACACAGTAGAAGGAGATGCATGCCTGGAGAAACAAAGAATGAAACCTGACTGCACAGGTCAAAGTGAAGCGCTCTATCAATGAAATTCTAGATGAGATGAGACAACAAATGATTATTTTACTGAGATGCATGACCTAAACGACAGATTTGGATTCCTGTGTTCTATGGCTAACTTTGTGCAGCAGCTAGATGATGAGAGCGAGGAAAGGCTAAAAGCATGTTGCTCTGATTTGGCTTTGTTCTACCCGAATGACCTGGATGGCTTATTATTATTTCAGGATTGTAAGGATTTAATCCGTTCACTAAGGTGTGCTCAGAAAGCTAAAGAACAACTTGACTTTTCACCACAAGGTATCCTGAAATATGTATCTTTAACGGGGCTTGAAATTTACTAAAGTTTGGCAACCGCTCTTCAGATTTTGATAACACTGCCCGTATCTGTCGCATCATGTGAAAGGTTTTTCACCAAATGAAATTGTTAAAATCATACTTGCGTTTCACAATGAGTCAGGAAAGATTCACGGATCTGACCATTCTTTCTATCGAAAATGAAATAGCATCCACTGGATTCTGATAATATAGTTGAGACTTTCGCTGCTACCAAAGTAAGGAAGGTATCATTCTGAATGTTGGTGGAACATAAGCTAATATGGTAGTGGAATTACTGCCGAAAGTAGTTTCATGTTTCAAGTAAAGGCAATAAAAATACAAAAGTACCAGAAGAAAATAAAGTCTTTGTTTTACGTTCCACGGCTATGTCGGTTAGGCTAAAGGGGGCGGTGATGATGAGAAATGAATGAAAAGGTAGAATGAAGAAAGTGGGAGGAAACGGGAGAACCCCGAGAAAATCCACGAGCACGGTGTTTATCCACCACAAAGTCCACATGGGTCGAGCTGGGATCGAGCCAGGGACCCCACGCATCGGAGGTGAACGCTAACCACTGAGCCACCCCGCCCCAAAAGTACCAAAAGAGTAGGGTCTAATAACAAACAGTCAAGATTTGTCAATTGACTGGTGATAGGTGGTAATGAAAAGTAGGATGGTATAACCCGTAGTAGAATTCTGTGCTCACATATTTAATCTGTAATATCCCCAATTATTCAATATATTGAGGATTTTTTGTTATAATATATTCTAATACTAAGTACCGGTATGTTAGTAAATGGTAATGGAAATAGTCATAAGTGAGAGAATGTAAACAAGACTGAATTATTAAATACAAAATAATATAATCATAAAACAAGTGCGAAATCTGGAAACAATAGTAAAAAAGACAAGCAGGAGAGAAATATTCTAGTGCTTAACTATTCATTGATATTTCGGCAAAAGTAGCGGGACTAAATAGATCGTACATTATCACTGGAGAGAAACCGAAGGTTAAAGTGAATGGGGCTAATTGTAGGAAGAAAAATCTAATCAAATAAAACCCATCTAACGTAAATTCAGACAGGTGAGAAACTATGAATAAACTTAACCATATGAGAAATTGCGCAGGAGAAACACCAAAGGCGAGAACCGAACAAAAATATTCTAGAAAACGTAGAGCTTACAATTAAAATCCCATCGGTTATACAGGGGTGCCCACAGAGGGGGGGCTATGACGCAAACTGCGTCATTGAAATATTGGGGGGGGTAAAATCAAATATGTTTGAGGAGGTGTAAAAATTAATCGAAAAGAAGATTTTTTTCATGGAAGAACACCTACGGATAGACAAGTAGGGGGGTGCGTCATGGACATAAGGGGGGGGCACCAGTGGGTTATATTATTATTTGCATTTTTTGCAATATCAGCTCATTGTTATGTTTTGTACGTAAATTTGTCTCTAACTGTATTATTAGGAGCATTACTTCCACTATTCCATCTAATTACAATATGCGTTGATGCTACGATAGTATAGATGTAGGGTAAATTCTGGATTCTTGATTGTTACGTTTTGTTTGTTATTTCTGTTGTGGGTTGTAGTTTCCGTTACACCTGTATCCATAATCCTTTTTCTATCGTGTCCTTTGTTTAAAAATGAATAAAAAAGAAAAAAAATTGCAATGATAATCGTGGTCCAGTTTTATTTGTAGATACAAGCCTGAAGGCGGTTCTAAGCAATTAAAAAATAGACAGGGATGCCGAATGTCAGCCCTATTTGTTTGATATATCCAGATTATAATGATCTAAACACATATACCAATGGGAAAGGGGGAGGAGCAAACAGAAAGAATGATTATGTAAATGAATGTCAAAAATAGAAGTGTATAAATCACGATTGTTTGAAAAGGGGCCCCAACCTACTTCACTGGCCCCGGGCCCCTGTTTGCCTTACGCCGCCACTGCTGTTCCCTCTTTTTACTTGTATTTAAAACCACAACACTATTACTTGTAATATGCTCTGTCTGTCCTGTTGTGTGACCTTCCTGTTTCTCGGGTTGAAATTTAAGACACGCTATGCAACACGTCCTTCTTTTCTTTTTTTCTTTTTATTCTTTTTTTTTATAATTTGTTATAGATGAGGGTGTGTACAACATAAGAACTCATGCTTGAGAGACAATGCACCCCAGGAAATTTTTAGTTTAAAAATTACGTCTCCATTGTTATTGAATAATAATAATAATAATAACCGAGCTGGCCCCACGCAATTTGCCACCCCGTTCAATGGCATTGTTTGCTGCCCTCCTTTCTCCAGAAAGAACAAATCTTAAAAGCCACGATTTTAAGTATGCTACCACATCGTGAACAACGAAAGGGAGGGACAGTGCACTCACACTCAGAAAGGCCTCAATACTACCAATACAATCTCATTGTGTTTGTTTTTTTTCTTTAAATAACAATCTATTATGTTAGTCAAACATAAAGCAAACATACCTGCAGAGGAAAGATGGTAATCCTTTTTATAGAATTCAATATCGAGCTTCAATCTCAATATATCAGTTTGCAATTCCAGTGCAACTAGCTCTTTTATTTTTATTTCTTGATTTTCCTTCTACATCTGTTAAATTAAAAAAAAAAAAAAAAAACTTGTTTCCACGTTCAATGATAAGGAACTTGTTTATGACAAAGACAAGACTAGTTTTCATATCAAAACTGTGATAACTAACTAAATGGAACAGGTGTCCGCTACTGTTCGAGAATTGAGTTCTTGTATTAGACAACAATCAAGCAATTCATCCTTGGATTTCTTTGACTATTTGCTTTAGCACTGTCCATGTGACCTTAAACTAATGCAATCTAAACATGATTTATGAATGTAGTATTCAAATAGTAAATCAGCTTACTAAATTTAACTACCAACATCATGAAGTCTGTTTTCAGCCAGAATTATTTATTTTAAATAATATAGTTATGACAGAGTTTTCCGCCCCTCTAAGCTTGCCGCCCAGTACAAATGCACGTGTTGTACATAAGGTAGAGCCCGTCCTGATAATAACCTAATATTAATAACAATAATTTTTTATTGGTTGTTATGAGTTGTGCTGTAAGAAGAGTTGAGTTAAATATCCATTTAGCGTCCCTTTCAGCAGCAAGGCTATATGAAACGTGGACCTAGAGCTTAACGTGGGACCTGAGCCACATGAGCTCCCAGTGGGAATCGAACCCGGATCTTCCACATCAAAGACACGTACGCAAACCGCTTAGCCACGAGAGAGATCCCTATGCTGTAAGAAGAAATAGAAACAGAAACTCTATTTTTTTTATTCCAGGAATACATTAAAAGTCACGTAGCTTCCTGATATGTGCCGTAAGAAGATAGAATAAATGATCGTGAAGAAAATAGGCATAAATTTTTAATGCGTAGCACTTGGCGTTGATTTTATGATAGTTTATTATTGCAAACAACTTTAATTCTATTGGAGGCCTATATCAGCACCTTAAGCTAGATGACGATAGAACGTCTGTATTCTGTGAAAGTGCACAGCGAAAGTATAATAATAATACTAATACTAATACTAATACTACTACTAATAATAATAATAATAATAATAATAATAATAATAATAATAATAATAATAATAATAATAGCAGTACTAGGATGTCATCAAGATAGGAGAGTTCAAGACCTCAATTTCACCATTCTTAGTATTTTTGATATAGTCAGTGGCGTATTTAGGATTTTGTTTCGGGGGGCTATGCACAACACGTGGAAGCAGGGAGGCAATTGCCCACCTGAGTTTGAGAATTAAATATATTTTAATTTGTGCATAAATTGAAGTTTTAATGGCAAGTTTTGTAGACTGGTGAATCTTATGTGATATGATACACACAAAAAATCTAGCAGTGAATCTAACCTTTTATTCTATTCATTTAAGAATATGGAAGCATCATTTTGGCCTACCTAATTTCTCGGGCTACTTATTCCCCCTCTTGATTTTGTTTAATTAAAACATTTACCTTTCTTTATAACTAAACACTGTAAATATTCCTTTGCCATAATAACTAAAGTCCCGTTATGCTGATATCCATGCAAGTTGGTGTGGAACACCAGTTTCGCTTATCAGCTCCTCATAGTTTTAGTGTTACTGACGACGGGCGACTTGAATCACAACTAACAACAATCGAAAGTATGATAGGAGAAACGAAAGAAAGTAACAACTAAGAAAAAGAAACAGAGGAGTAGAACGGACGAAGGAAGAAAAATAGAACGCAGTTCTTACATGGAAAGAAATTTGACAAATATAGTATTATTTGTGAACAAAGAGCATAAGAAAATGGAAAGTCAATTAAATTCTTAGAAATGTTAAGAAGGATTATTGTTGTACGTGGAATGTGATAAACTAACAGATTTATTTCGGGGGGAGGGGGATTAAACCCTATAGCTCCCGTGAATACACCACTGGATATAGTAAATGTTTATTGTTTCATACCTTGTTCAATGGGTGCTATAACTTCGAAGCCCCTTTGCGTACAATGTTGAATAATAATAATAATAATAATAATAATAATAATAATAATAATAATAATAATAATAATAATAATAATAATAATAATAATAATAATAATAATAATAAAACGTGGACTAAATGTGTCAAGTAATAGTGCAAATGCAGTCCTCGTATGGGAACCGTCCTTGGATGTTTTCAGCGCCGTACGTAAGAACTTGTCTTATTTTGTCAACAGTTAAACATACATATGTGAGTACAGTAGGTATGTATTGTGAGGAGCATTTCCGTAAGTTTTAACACAAAACCTTTTGTTTTGTTGTTTGTACTGCCGCTGCGAAACGGGTTATTCGCCTTTTTCAAAAACAAAATAAAAAACAAAGAAAAGCCTTAAACAATTGACTTCCTGGCTTGTTGCAGCCTTCTTAGGTGTTGCGATAAGGACAACGTGGCGTTGGTAATCCGTGTCGAATACAACACACGAGTGGAAGGTGCTGTGACCGCACCCAACGGAACTGTAGAAGGAAATTTAAGAGGAGAGGACCAGTGACGACGCTAGAAGTAGAGGCATTGGGGCGCCCCCTAGTGGCATCTCCCGCTCTCTGGCTACCCCCAGACATGATGTATTGTAATGTAGGTCAAGCAACATTACAACTTATTTTCGGTATACAAAATAAATATATAAAATAAAGTAAAAATAACACCAGGAAAGAATGCTCCAAGAGCATTGCCAGAACGAACTTAAGAAGAAATAATTTTTCTTATTAACTTCTACAGGCTTTATACCAATTGTTCTATGTACTTTATTATTATACTCATTAAACAATTCTTGTAATATATCTATCCATTTATAGTATAAAAGCCAGTTGAGAATGCTCCAAAAACATTGCCAAAACGAACTTAAGAAGAAATAATTTTTCTTATTAACTTCTACAGGCTTTATACCAATTGTTCTATGTACTTTATTATTATACTCATTAAACAATTCTTGTAATATATCTATCCATTTATAGTATAAAAGCCAGTTGAGAATGCTCCAAGAGCATTGCCAGAACGAACTTAAAAAGAATTAATTTTTCTTATTAACTTCTACAGGCTTTATACCAATTGTTCTATGTACTTTATTATTATACTCATTAACAATTCTTGTAATATATCTATCCATTTATAATTTCCTTGAGTACTGAATTTTTTCCACATGTTTTGTTTAAGAGTTCTGAAAACGTTCTACGATATGTTATTTTACAAAGACAATGCTCAAAATTAACAAATTCGCAAAATATCATCTCTTATGTCTTACGGTTCCCGATATATAGCTCCGTAAATCTCCCGAAATTGGAAGTTTTTTGGCCAATATATGGGGAACGGTCGCCAATTGGCCATTGATTACTGGTTACTATTTGGTACCAAAATGTTCCCCATTCTCTTAGGTATTGACCAACACCAATGTGATCTCTCTGTGACTTATTGTTCCCGAGATATGGCTCCTTACATCTCCTGAAATCGGAACTTGGGAACAAAATCTTGGGAACAGTAAGAGTGACGCGTAATAATCCATCACTTTCTCAGATAGTTTTTGATGTTTTCGAATGGAGAGCTCAAAATTGAAAAATTCGTAAGTAACATACATACATACATACATACACACACGAACCCCCCCATATATATATATATATATATATATATATATATATATATATATATATATATATATATATATATATATATATATATATATATATATAGGGTGAGAGAGAGAGGGAGGGAGACATACAGAATTCAGTAACGAACTTCTTAAGTTCGTTGAGAACAGTTGCCCCTAGAAATGTCTGCCTTTCCATTTGTCCCCTCCCCCTCAGAAAGCAAAGCTCACACCGTCACTGCGGATGAATACTAACGAACTGAAAAGTTCTGGTGTTAAAATTACATTACTTTCCTTTTCATTTTTGAATATACCGTACCGTAATCAATGAAATTAGTTTAATACAGTGGTTCTGAATCTTTTTTTTTAAACTGGTTCCACAGTTCACAGTACGCCTACGACAGTGCGGCATAGTTGTTTGATTTTTAATTAAAACCATATATAAATTATAATGGCGTACGCAGAGTTTCATCAAGGGGGTTGAACCAATCTCATACCCTTTAGGACATGCATGATTTTTGTATATATAATATATCTTAATATAACCGTGTAATATCTTCCTCAAGGGGGTTTCAATCCCGAAACCTCACTTAAGTACGTCACTTATAATAGTGTAAGATTAAAAGTTTTTTATTATTATTATTATTTAATAATGACTCTGTCTAATGCTGGGCATTGTTGCTGCCGTTGGAGGCATTGACTGGTACTATCTCAAAATTGATTCTAATTAAAGAAATGAAATGAAACCTTTGAGTTTTACGTCCCACGGATATGCCGGTTAGGCTAAAGGAGACGGTGATGATGAGAGATGAATGAAAGGGTGGAATGAAGAAAGTGGAAAGAAACGGGAGAACTCCGAGAAAACCCACGCACATGGTGTTTGTCCACCACAAAGTTCACTTGGCGGGAGCAGGGTTTGAACCCGGGACCCCAAGCACCAGAGGTGAACGCTCTTATCACTGAGCCACCGCGGCCCCTGATTCTAATTAATTGGTGCATTAAATTACTAAAATTTGACGACACACTTAATGAGATTGCGCGGTACATCAGTGTGAAGCGACACAGCGGCTGAGAACCACTGGTTTAGTAATCTCAATATCTGTTGGCATAGGAGTCTAAACGGTTGATTCCATGGGAAAGGCGTGTGTGTGTGTGGTGGTGGTGGGTATTTTTGGTCTTACCCTATTTTATAGAACTTAAGTTCTATAAAATGGAAATGGGCATAAAAAAAAACTTGCCCTTTCCACTTGAAATACTGTAAGGTCGTTTGCACACGGCAACGATAATATCGGTAGGGGTAGAAATTATTATATTAAAATGTCTATTATCTCAGAATCTCTGAAGGTTAGGGGCATGATATGTGGTATAGGGAGGGGGCGCGGTGGCTCAGTGGTAGAGCGTTCACCTCCGGTGCTTGGGGTCCCTGGTTCGATCCCAGCTCGCGCCGTGTGGACTTTGTGGTGGACAAACACCGTGCTCGTGGGTTTTCTCGGGGTTCTCCCGTTTCCTCCCATCTTCATTTCATTCATTTCTCATCTTCACCGTCTACTTTTGCCTCACCGGCATAATCGTGGGACGTAAAACTCAAAGATTTCATTTCATTTCATTTTGGTATACGGATAATCATTTTAAATAATTAGACACACTTTAAGCATTTTTTGATATTTGGCCTAGAATGGGACAAAAAGGAGAGAGGGCACTTCCCATACGAAACATTCAAATTTTGTGACATTTTTAGATGAATTTTACATGAAAGATGTAGAAGGAAGAAAGAAAAGTATTGCTCTAATAACACGTGGGGACATTTGCTAGTCAAATGTAAATTACAATATGGCGCAGAAGTAGTTATGATACAAATTTGCAAACTTTGCACCACCACCCCACTCATCCCAGTAAGCTATCACCCAAGCTCATTCCTCACGAAACTAAAATTTCAAATTCATTTCAACTATCTTGGGTTGAAATGTGTTGGTATTGAACCATAGAATAGTACGTAGGTAGCTTAATTTCCAAGATATACCTGTAGTTGGCAGCAGAAGCTTGTTTGGTATAGCTATGTAATTGGATTAAATTTCATGTGAATATTGAACTTTCTTTCCCTGCTTGCTTAAAAGTTAGAAAATATGACATTCTATTATGTTTACCCGAGCCACTCAAATATGTAGTTGATCGATTACGTTTAATATTAAGTAATAAATATATCTTGCATCTATGAAAGAATAGATTAAGATTCGGATTGAAATAAGAACTTGAAAGTTTGAAAAACACTTTGAAAGTGTTGAAATAAACTTTACTCATGTTCAACTTGAAGATAGTTAAACGTCGACATGCGTGAAATCTACGAATAAGTCTGGAGTCGAACTGATGTCCTTTAAACTTTTTAAACTTTTATCTGTCCTTGTTGAATGTCTTTCTGACTTTACTATTTTTTTTTCTTGCTTTTGAATTTAGAATCAAAAATCTTTATATAGAATTAAACGCTCGTGCAATAAAACATGAGCATACTGTATCGGAAACACACGATACGTGCGTTTACTTAATAGAAGTACAGTTTGGCAAATTTCATTTAAGTTCCAAGAGCCACCACACGTAGAAGGCGGCATTCTTTATATACAAACTGCACTCTGATTGAAGAAACGTACTATATATAAATGCTATTAATAACTTAATCCATACGATATAGATATAACGTATTTCTTCTAATCTGTGCGACTGTGGTAGTTCATATGTTTGAAGTAGCGCTAAATAATCTTGTGAGAAGCCTTAAGTTTTAACAAACTCTAGGTTATACCTATTATTATTATTATTATTATTATTATTATTATTATTATTATTATTATTATTATTATTATTATTATTATTATTATTATTATTATTAATATAATCTAAGTCCTTTATAAGGATAAATCGTGCATGAATATTACAGAATGTCATTGTAGAAGTGTACCAATAACCCAGATTCAGAGATTAGTGAATGCAAATGAGGAGTCCTTTGTGAATCTCCGGCGTGTAGGAAGTGTTCGGGAAGTGTAGGCGTAATGTGAGAAGAACACTAATCTATAGGTGTAAACTTCATTGGACCGCCACAAGTTACATTATTGCTTCATGAAGAAGGGAGGGCTTAAGTCACGTATGTGAAGACACGTTTGTTACGTTTTAAAATTGACTCTGCGCTCTTTTCTAGGTTAGTGTCAACCTCTTGACTTAAAAATCAGAATTATCTCGAGTTTTTAATTTTTATGCAAATTTATATCTCAACGATACACGGACTTTTGAAATATTCTGTAAATATTGTTTAAATACGTTAATTTACTTTCTTTCTTTCTTTCTTTTCTTTTTTCTTTTCTCTTTCTTTCTTTCTTTTTCTTTCTTTTTTTTTTTTTTTTTTGTACATTTGGCCATCTGGTACAATTAATTACGTTCATAGTAGCAAGACTGAATACGGTATAATTCTAGATGATGGATATATATCAATAACATCATAGTTACAATGAATATATCATTGTAACTATATATACAGAATTGATGAAATTTTAATATTTTAATATTCATTGTAACCTGGAGTATCATGCTCCTTCAATTGTGCAGTTGTGAATTTGAACATAATTTTAAATTTTGAAAAAATTTAGTTTCTTTACAATTTTTGTATATTATTACATCTTTTTTTTATATGTCCTGAAACTCTAACCCCCAAGTAATTTTACAATTTGTGTGAAAACGAATTTACTTAGAACAGGCGAATTCGTCCATGTTGGAACGCGCCATTTTATACACATCTACGTTTTCAAAAACAGTTAAAACAAATTTAGTGAAGCAGTGCACTGGTCTCTAAGACCGGGACTTTCTTTATAAATCTGCCAAAAGGGAGATAACTAAAACTAGAACTAGACAAAAGACAAATCATGATCTTCAGTGAAAAATTTGTTTTCAACATAGATAGTTACTATTAATCATAAATTAATAGTATTATGAGGATTGTGTCAGAATTCTTTCGAGGAATAGAGTAGAAGAGATGGCGCTGTAAACACTAAGTATTGGGGAGCTTAGTTCTCAGTTTTTATTCAATTTTTACTATTTACATTTCAAAATTTTTGACAATTTTGTTATTTGTTACAATTTTAATATACTGTGCTTAAATTTCAACAGGGGCGTACGCAGGGGGTGGATCCTGGGGGTCCGAACCCCGCCCGAAATTTCTACTTTTGTATAAATTTAGCCTAATTTTAGGGGCAACTTCAGGAATTTTAATATAAAATACCCTCATATTGAGTTTGGAGCCCTCCCCAAAAAAAATTATAATTAAAACAGGCTAATTCGGCCATTTTGGCACGAGCCATCTTAATACATAATCTTATTTCAAACAACTTTCATTTAAAACAAAGTCCATAGGGCTCTAAGGCCTGGACTTCCTTTATATAAACCTCCCGTAAGGGAGGTAACTGGAACTGGAACTGGGTTGTGTCGTTAGCTCGATCTTATGCACTATCAAGTTGTGGTGGATGAAATTGTTCGTGGGTTTTCCCGGGGTTTTCCCATTTTCTTGCACATTCTTGTCGCAACAACCCTTTTATGGTTAATAACTTGCGCTAATCATTTGTCTCCTTTCGATAGGCGAACTTCATATTTTCTCTTTTCATTTCATTAAAACTAAAAACATTTCCTTTCATTTCACAAAAATACCTTGTTAGAATTTGAAAAAAAAAAAAATCATTAGGAGCGATCCTTTATTTTGTGGCCGTTCAATGCAAATTTCTCCGCATTTCCGCTAACGAAGTGGAAAGAATTTCGGATAGGAGGGTCGGTAAGTGCCTGGTTATGTACACCTGTAATATTATGGAAAGCACTAAATTTGTTTACTTATTTGTACTTTTTTCATTGGGTTGTATTTTTAGCAGAGGATGGTATTCAAAGGAGAAATTCTGAAGTTGCGATGTAACTTCGGGTTCCATAAAATACATAATTAGTATAATTACTCTTAAACTACATACGAAGCCAATTTACATTGAGTGATTGTCGAACCATGACAATAACAACCAGAGACGTACGGAAAGTTTCATGAAGGGGATTTCAGAACTACATCTCTTCTTATATTATAAATGTAACCAAGAAAGTTCTGTCGCTTTTCACCCACCACTTTCGAACATTGATATGTCACTTAAGAAGTACCTGGAAGATCAAAAATAACCCCCTTCAGCATTGACGACCTTCTGCCAACATTCTGAAAAGCCATGGATTCCATCACGGTAGAACTTGGTGAGCCGTGAAGCGAAAAAGGTATCAAGTGCATTTTGCACCTCTACTAGGGATTTGAACTGGCGTTTTCTAAGGTGATTGTCCAAGGAATGGAACAGGTGATAATCGGACGGTGCAATGTCCAGGGAGTATAGCGGATGGAATAGTGTTTCCCATCCGAGGCGCAGAATGGTGTCCCGGGCCATCCTAGCCACGTGCGGCTTAACGTTATCCTGTTAACAGGAGAACCTCTTTGCTATTCAGAAGTGTTGAGTTTTTCTCCAGAGTTTTGAGTTTTTTCTTGAACAGCTCAACAGCTAACAGTATACAGTTGCATTGATGCTCTGACCAGCTAGTAGCAGTTCTCGACGCACGATGCTGCGAGCAGTCCACCAAACACACAGGAGAACCTTCTGGTGCAGTGCTGGTTTCAGCTGTTTGTTTTGGAACTGGTTCATGGGATGCTAACCAATGATGGATCTTTGTACGGGACCACTTCTCATCACATCTCAACACTCTGTCCAGAAATGGCTGTCTAGACGAGACAGCAAAGTAACACAGATGTCTGCTCGCATTTACTTTTAGCCGGGAGTCAAATCATGTGGGACATATCGACCCAACTTGTAGTACTTCCCAGGTTGATGGAGGTGCTGCTGAATGGTTTCTCTACTTACACTGAATTGTAGTCCCAGTTCCTCACAGGTCTGGCCACTGTTCGCCTCAATTGCTGCCTGAAGATCTTCATTTTGTACATGTGTTGGTCTTTCGGCACATGTTAAACCACCGCTGCACTGTCCATATAGTTACGACATCCTTACCAAAGGTCTGGCATGTCTTCCACAACCCCAGTTTGAACTCCTACAGTATACACGTCCTTATGACGCTCTGTTGAGGTCCCATGTTCACTCTGTCCTTACGCAAGTTCATAGTTTAATTGAACTCCACAACCACGTAGTATATTGGATGTACCCACACCAAGAACTAACCTTCGCCTTATCTCCATTCGCATTGAACTCACGGTGTGAGGGCCAATTGAACATAGACCTCCACAAAAAGCGACAGAACTTTCTTGGTTATACTTTGACTTATATAGCCTTGGTGTTTAAAACTCCGAACCCTCCTTGTACACGGCACCGATTACCACAATAGGAAAATAAGTGAAAGGAAATCTAATAAAACTCCTATCTAAACACGAATTTCCAATATTTGCATAGTGGAATTCAAGGCAGATAATGGAGATGCATTGGTTACGATAACCGTACTGGACTCGAACACGGAACCTCCCATTGTCAAAGCGAGAGCACTAACCAATAGGCTAGTCCTTCACGATAAGTTTCTTATACATTTTTGGAAGCTGATAGGCAAAGGACTTCGGGAAGATTCATTTTTCAGTTGCACATCTAAATCTACTCAGGAGTCTTGAACAAAAGTGATTTCTCTGACTAACAAACTAACACTAATGAGATTTTTACACAAATGTCATTTATTTCAACATCATTATGTTGATATGTTACAAGGTCTTTTGTGAAAGGATTCTCTGTACTAATATCACAAAACAGCCTTTTTCGGAACTCTGTGATTCACCATATAATTAAAAGAACAAATAATATAACATCTTGAATGTTGAAGAAAGAATCACAATAAATACACTAAAAAGAAATACAGTTGTTTACCTAGTTAAAGATAAATTGAAGAGAAAGAAAAGAACTGTATCTCATTGATGTATATACATATACGAGGTATGGTTGTGATTGGAAAGTTTTTAGGCTGAGTTTGTAATTTAAAAATGGCAGTATCTACGGGCTATTGCCATGAATCTTCTTCAAAGTAGCCCTACGCTGCCTGAACACGCCGATTCCAACGGTCGTTCCACTTCTGGAAGCATTCCTGACAATTATCTTTCGTAAGGGTGTCAAGAAGTATCTCCGTATTTGCCTGGATGTCTGCAAGTGAGTCAAATCTCTCCCCTTTCAGCGACAATTTTGAGGAGACAGGTGAAGTCGGCAGGGGCCAAATCAGGGGAATAGGGGGGTTGCGGAAGCACAGGAATGTTGAATTTGGCCAGAAATTCCTGGATTGATAACGCACAATTTCAGAATGAATTTCGTGAACACTCGATGCATGTTGAAATTGTCAGTTAAGATTGACTGAACGTCGTAGAAACTTAAATTCAGATCGTGAGCCACCTCCCTACTTGTAAGTGTACGGTCCGAACGCACTAAATCGTAAACTTTCACAATGTTTCCCTTGGTTTTTGAGGTGAAAGGCCAGTTGGACCGGGAATCATCTTCGATTGAGTCGCGGCCATCTTTGAATCTGTTAAACCAGATAAACACGTTTGACCGGTTCAGACATTTATCTCCAAAAGCTGCTTTTAAGAGATAATGTCTCCGAAGCCGATTTCTCGGTTTTAAAACAAAATTGGACACAAACGCGTTGTCCCAGTTTTTCATAATCTGCCACAACACACACACAACAGATTGCTACGCTGTGCTGAACAAAGATATCCAGCTTTGATTCTTGCAGCACGTATAAAAGTCGCACCAAGCCACTGCTTCCACCCTAACGGGTAATTATATCTACTGCTCTTGATCAGTGGCGCCACCTGTCTAAAACTTACTAATCACACCTCTATATATATATATATATATATATATATATATATATATATATATATATATATATATATATATATATATATATATATATATATATATATATATATATATATAATAATTGGATAGACTACATATCTATATTAGGAAGGAGAAATATAAAGTTGTACTCTAAAATATTTAGTATTTCTAAGCTGCTACAGACTAGTGGGAAAACGGGTTACATGCACAGGACCGACACGGCGTAGGATCGACACGGCATAGGATCGACACGGCGTAGGATCGACACGGCATAGGATCGACACGGCGTAGGATCGACACGGCATAGGATCGACACGGCACAGAACCGAAACGGCACAGGATCGACACGGCATAGGATCGACAGCAGAACTTTCATACGATCGAAATAATAAAAAATACATTATTTTATAATTACGCAATATTAAGTAACAATTATTTTCTCAAGGATATATAGGAGAGAACCGTCATACGATCGAAACGGCATAGGAACAAAACGGCGTAGGATCGACACGGCATAGGACCGAAACGGCACAGGGCCGACACGGCACAGGATCGACACGGCACAGGATCGACACGGCACAGGATCGACATTCTGTAGAGTGGTCAACACTTTCTGAAAATATCAATATTGCATATCCCTCACCTTGAATTTGTGGATATAAAAAATTGTAAGGATAAATAATTCTAAATGGTATATTTTTAAAAAAATTATATATATATATATATATATATATATATATATATATATATATATATATATATATATATACAAATTGTATAAAAATATTGTACGTAATATATCCATGCCGTAATAAATACACCTTTAATTTTGTGATATTAAAAAAAAATACGCTAAATAACTCCAATAGTTGATTCGAGGTTTAAAATACCGAATAAATAATATTATTTGTCTGATATTTTTATAATGCTGTAATTTTTTATGTATACTAAGTTGAAGTATGTACATGTAACTGCAATTTTAAAACTGTAGGCTTAGAATTTGCGTTTGGATTTTTTTTTTTTTTTTTAAGCGAAGCAATGCACCTATGTTAAGTTGCCTCCTTTCAAATTTCGAATTGAAATCGGAAGCCAATCGTTTGTTTTTCGTTTGTTATTGACTTTTTTGAAGAAAAATAGTAAAAATCGTATCTTTCTTAAAACACAAAGAGATGTTTACAAAATAAAGTTGGTATATGGCCAAATTTACCCTTGTTCCTCCACTTAAAATTTTGATTGAAAATCAAAATCAATTGTTTGATATGCGTATGCTACTAATTATTTTGAAAAAAGAATAGTCTGTTTCGAAAAACATAAAGAGTCTTTTCAAGAGAAATGGGTGATGGAATTTCATATTGGCTCCACTTTAAAGTCTCGAATCAAAACCGAAGCCAAGCGTTTCTTATTGGTTGTTTTTAAGAGCAAATCGCTTGTTTCGAAAAAATAGAGAAAGAGATTTACAAAATAAATTTAGAATGTGATCAAATTCAATCTGATTCCTTTACTTACAAATTTCGATTCAAGACCAAAATCAATCGTTTGATATGGATTTGTTGTTGCTTGTTTGGAAGAAAAGTAATTTGATTCGAAAAACATAAGAATATAATTAAGAAATAATGTTGATGAAGGTGATTTGTTTCGGGGCGGTTTGCTTATTTTGAAGAAAAAATCACTTGTTTCAAAACAACCAGTAAAATATATCTATTTCCAGGATACATTTGGTGGTCAACTTCATACTGTTTTTTCTGCTTTTAAATATCGATTCAATACTCAAGCTAATAACATGTTTTCCTTTCTTATTGATTGGTTTGAAGAGGAAATAGTTTGTTTTGAAAATTATTAGGAGTCATTTACAAAATAAGGTTGGGTGGGCCAACTTTTTGGTGGTATTTCAAATTTTGATTTAAAATCAAACTCAATCATTTATTTTTCGTTCGTTATTGATTGTTTTGAAGAAAAACTAAGAACCATTAAAGAAATTTTTATAGTAAAGGTGGTCACCTTCACAGGGTTCCTGCACTTCAAATTTCGTTCAAAGCATAAAACGGTTAAAATAATAAGAGAAACACAATCAGTACTCTACGCAAATGTTTAGGGGGTTCAGGGGCTTTAGGAACACAAGTTTATATAATATCAAGTGTTTATATATATAAACGTGCTAATATGATAAACGTGCTTAATTTTGCATAATACCTTGCTCAAGGGGGGTTTCAAAGTCCTTAATCCCTTTACTTCAGTACGCCACTAATCATCAATTATAAGTCATTCGTTATCCAAATTGTACTTCTTGTACTGATTCAATCCTTAATTTTAAAGTTCAAAATTATATGAGCACTTATTATGCTATTGGAAAAGAGCACATATTTTATGACAGTGCAAGGTAGTTTCTTGTTTTAACAATTGAAAGAAAGGAAAACACCAATAAAAGTAATAATAATACCTGACACGAATTCCGATAGTAAATCATATTTTATTATCTTATTTGAAACTTTGAGAAAATTGAAGCTCTACACCGAATACAAATTGGATAATAAGCAATGCTTTATAATTGCTTGATACATTTCAAATTGAGAACAAAGAGAGTGACACTGTTTAAAAGAAAGATTGGATAAAAACAAGAATTTTAGGAATGATCTAAAAAATGGATCAAAGTATTATGATCTTGGCTAATATTAATTTTTGGATCAGTTACCATAAAATATTCGAACGGTCTCTAAATCGAGTTTTCTCCAGATATGTAGTTCTCCAGGTATAAGGAGTACAAGAAAAATTTCGATTAATTAAATATTTTGGATTTTTTTTATAACGGGCCACAAAATTTTTGGACGGTCCCTAAATCGACTTTTCATATTTTTTACGCAATAAGCATATCACACTGAGTTAAGTGATATCTTGGGTTGGGTTACACTATATGTAGTTCTCCATATATAAGACATACAATAAAATTATTGATTGAATGAAATATATTGGACTTTTTGGATCAGGGGCTACAAACGTTTGGACGGTCCCTAAATCAAGGTTTCGTATTACTTTCGGAATAAGCACATCATGCTGAGTTAAGTGATAGTTTTGGTTTGGCTGCACTATATGTAGTTCTTCAGATATAAGACGTACAAGATTTTTCTTTTATTGAATGAAATATATTAGATTTTTTGGATCAAGGGCAACAGAATTTTTGAATGGCCCCTAAATCGAGCTTTCGTTTTATTCAGGCACTAAGCACATCATACTGAGTTCAGTCATAGTTTAGGTTTGGGTACACTATATGTTGTTCTCCAGATATAAAGCCTACAAGAAATTTTTTGTCTGAAATATATTGGATCTTTTGATCCAATAATAGTCCTTCATCCTCCATTTATACATTAAGCAAGTAACAGTATAACGTGTACATTACGTGATACACTTTGTATTTTATGGTGTGATGTTTAATAATAAATTATTAACAGAATACCCGTTCTTCGCACGGGGAGAATAGTTTCATTTTGAGCATAAAGGGCAATGGAATCTGAGTATGGATTTAAACTGCATCGGGAGTGTTACTGTTCGTCTGAGTGACTCCAAATACTATTTCATCGACACTAATATCGGTATTATTTTTTATCATTATATATATAGTGTGTAACTTCATTAATGTAATGAACGTCTGGAGGTGATTCCTGGACTCGGAAGAAGAATTTAAATGAAACGAAGTCTTTAGCTTATCATAATTATAACTTCTATGCCAATGGTAACGGATGATCAATCAACGGCTTCCTGTTCAACTTAAAAGAGTGTGTAAAAATGAGAAAAAAATAACTTTGATCCAGAGTAGGTTTATAACGACTGTGCATAAGACAGTCAGGGGCAAAAGATCATGTACGATGAACTAGAGTATAAGGGATTCTTCACATAACAACAGTGATTCCCACAAATTATGTGAATATAATTTGAGCCAAAGTAAGCTAGATTAAGAGATTTCCTCCCCGTAATGCGTACATCCGTGGAAGATAATAACTACGAGTACAGAAGGAATGAAATTCGACGATACTCAAGGTGTTGCGCGTGTTGCACAAGGAAAGAAAGAAATACAATTTCAAATTATCGATTTATTCTGTTTCGTACAAGGTAGGATAACTGTGAAATACTCAGAGGTACCTTGTACAGTATTTGCGCAATGCAGTATGTGTACACGAGACAGCTATGAAGAATAACAGTTCACAGTCTGATATTGTCGACCGTTGACCGCATTGCAAAGATGACATCGGCGAAGCAAATTTTTCCGCCTGTGATCAAGCACATCTGAAATTTCGTAGATGATTGCCGCAGCTATATTACATCGAGCTACAAGTTCTTCGACTGTCGTGGCCGGAGTTTCATACGTATCCCCGAAATAAAAAATCAAGCAGCGTGAGGTAGAATGAACGAGGTTGTCATAATACGTTTTTCTCTCCCAATCTGGGAATGTTTCATTTAGGTAAGTCTGCATATTCCTGTCAAAATGTGCAGGTGTACTATCATACTGAAATCATATCTGCTGTCTTATGTTCAAGGGCACATGTTCTATCAATTTTGGGAGACAATTACGTAAAAATAAAAGATACGTACTCCCACATAGGCAGACCGATAATAAATAAGATCCTACCACAAAATTATCCACCACACCACACCAAATTTCTGCTGCTGATCGTTTACTAGAGTTGCATGTGGGTTTTTACGCCATACACATGATAGTTTCAAGACGGTTTTGATCATTCGACGTACGCTGTCTTCAAGTTCAGCTGTCCATATGGGGCTATTTCCTCCGATACCGAAGGGACCCCTCTCTCGAAGTCGAATATGGAGGCGTGGAAAAATACAAGGAAAATTACTCTCTTTTGAGGGCGACGGTCACGATGTAAACGCCTCACTTCTGGGCTATTGCCCTTTGCTACTCCATAAATGAGTTGCATATCTGCCAGCTCGTGGACAGGGTAATCTTCCATCGCGCAGGCGTGTACAGGTTAACACAATCAATTTTACTTAAACACCAACGTCTACACTTTTACACGACCTTAAATACCTGGACACAACCCTCTACCGTTGAACACAACATTTCCCATCCTGTTATATAGCAATTACACGTGTAACAGTAGAGCATCTGACTATGTATATCACTCACAAGTTGCGTAGATGCTTATTACAACTCAGCCATGCTAACTGAAGCCATTCCACAATAAAACTTCAAGACAGCCTTCTGTAAGCCACTCGCAATTGGCACACAAGGGACGATAGTTCCGTAGGTATTCCTCCGTGTAGGTATTCCATACAGCTCTAAGGTATGTACATTAGAATGTCGAAAAAAGACTATCCTTTTTTTAAAATGTACTTTCAACGAGCTTCCTTTGAGAAAATTTCTCCGGCAATGATAAAATCAAAATGTAAGTGGTCTACACTAGGATAGTATTTTGGTATATTCACAATAGCAATGAAGTTTTTCATAGCTCAGGGAAAAGTTGAGGTTTGCCAACTCGAAGGAAGGGGAAAACGCCATCAAAAGTATTCCTGGGAGAAGATTCATCTAACGGATAAATCAAGTATACTATTCCAGCGCACTTCTTGGTATCGTTATGCAACGTGTACAACATCCCTTGTTTCCCCACTTTTGTTGCTTCTGTGCACAGAAGTACCATATTCCACGGAATTACATATTACGAGGAAGAAACCGTTTAATGCAGCTTACTTTTGCCCCATATCTATTCACACAATATTTTGAATCCCTGGGTCATGTGGAGAATTCCTTGTACACTCGTTCATCACATATGATCTTTGCATTTTTCGATGTTATATTTATTTACATGCCGCCTGACTGTCCTATGCACAGTCGTTTTAAACCTAATCTGGATCAAAGTTATTTTTCCTTTTTCACACACTCTTGGACAGGAAGCCGTTCATTTATCATCCGTTACCATTAGCCTAGAAGATATAAGTGTGATACGTTAAAGACTTTGTTCCATTTAAAATCTTCTTCCGAGACGTCATTATGTACTGAGACAAAATAGATGAATCACACATGTGTATCTCTCTTTCTTTCGAATTCTGAGTGTTCTTCTAACTTGAACGATGCACTATTATTTTTTAATGTTAAATCTTGTACTTGATTGATCATTTCTTCATTCAACGTTTGATAAAATACTCAAAGGAATACTCCAGTTTCTTTGGAAGTCATCCTTGCATCGTCACTGTACACTAATCGAATCTACGACTAAAAACAATGGACATTCTTTTGCCCGACTTCAATCCGACGTTTTGTTCATGAGTTATGGCGGTTTATACATTTTTCCGACAAATTTTCGGGTGTTACACCCAGGTTGTTGTATAATTTTTGTTTTATTTCGGTGTCAGGAATCACCTAACGACGTTTGTTATATTAATTAAGTTACACCCTATATATATACGGGCGCCATTTTATGTATTAAAAAAACCAAATTTGTTTAGTAACGTAAATAGCTAAACTATGAAAACGTATTTACTAGAGAAACACTTTTTAGTTCTTGTAATAATTTTCTCTCAAACAAACTGAAGGTAAATATATACCAATAAATCAATACAGCTATATTTTAGAAAATGAAATGAAATCTTTGAGTTTTACGTCCCACGCTAATGCCGGTTAGGCTGAAGGAGACGGTGATTATGAGAAAGGAATGAAATGGTGGAATGAAGAAAGTGGGAGGAAACGGGAGAACCCCGAGAATATACACGCACACGGCGTTTATCGACCACAAAGTTCACTTGGCGGGAGCAGGGTTTGAACCCGAGACCCCATGCACCAGGGGTGAACGCTCTACCACTGACCCACCGCGGCTCCAGCTATATTTTGGAAATACAATAGGCACTGATTTTTCGAAGACTGCTCTAATACATAGGAACAATCAAATTTGTAAATAGAGAGTTTTCTTTTTAAATAAAACAAACTGAATTGCTTAAACTGCGCTATATCGATTGGTTTCAGCATCTGATTTTTTAAAAATAAATAATTAGCAGCACGAAAAATTCCTATATTATCTTCGAAAATAGACCTACATGTTAATTGCTTTACTGGCTTTATACATTTTTTTTTTTGAAAAAGTGATTGTAGGGGAAGATGGGGCTAGTTGCAACAATTTTCAGGTCTGTTTTTTTACTCGAAAATTATTATAGATATAAAAACTATATTGAGTGTACTAAAAGGTACATGCCTTAACTACATACCAAAAAAAGAGAAGTGCAAAACATCGAACGGCAGTTTTGATAGCATCCACTTTTTGAACTAAGTCCGACTGTTGACACTTGCCCCACCCATGGGGTAAATTGCAACATCATCTGGGGTAAGTTGCAACAATCGGACTTGATTCAGAAATTTAATGCTATCAAATCTACAGCTTGAACATCGCTTCACTCATTTTCACTGTGGCAGTCAATGTCTATAATCTATACAGATGTATTAAATAGTACGGATTTCTCTCGGAACACGACCAATGAGACCACTTCTCACAACATAAACACTGTACCCAGTCTTCTTCTGTATCCTGTTCTTCGTACGGTTCTTCAGAAACCAAACAGACGACTTGAGAATAAATTCTTCTCAGCTGATGATTTTACGTTTTCGGTTGCTTTTAGATGCTTCTTTTTCATTTCGAAAGTACTTTTTTCTAGAGTGTCTGTAAGAATAGCACATCTCTTCCTTTTCCGAGCTGTCAGTTTTCTAGTTCCAGATTTTGGATAGAACCATACATGTTCAGGAGATCATCTGAAGGATTCTACACTATCTTCTTAGATGCATTTGCAGGTGATCCATGAAGCTCACTTTGACCTGCAGTCTGAAGTTCTAACTGAGAAGATGAAAGGAAACAACTACTACTAGGCACTGCAAGCAATAAGCCATCACTGTTGTCCTATAATAATAATAATAATAATAATAATAATAATAATAATAATAATAATAATAATAATAATAATAATAATAATAATAATAATAATAATAATGGAATAATAATAATACTCTTAGTTTTATTACGAACAACAATTGTTCATATAACAATGCTTAACCGCAAAAATTTCTATTTCAATGGCATGCGGCATGTTGCAACAAATGTTGCAAGTTACCCCATCGAAATATTTATATATAAAAGCTTTCCTCCCCACTAAATAGCAGGTAACATGGGAACAGAAATATAATGTCATTGTACTTCAACTGTTATACTATTTGGGTACTACATCTTACTTATTATTACATATATGTAAGGAGTAGTTAGTGCTCTCAAATGGGTCAGGTCGGGTCGGGTCAACTCGCGTCGGGTTGTCGTGTCGGGTCAGTCGGGTCAGCTCAAGTCGGGTTGTCGTGTCGGGTCAGCTCGGGTCGGGTTGTCGGATCGGGGTCAATCGGGTCAGCTCGGGTCGGTTTGTCGGGTCGGGTCAATCGTGTCAGCTCGGGTCGGGTTGTCGGGTCAGGCCAATCGGGTCGGGTTATCGGGTCTGGTCAATAGGGTCAGCTCGGGTCGGGTTGTCGGGTCGGGTTAGTCGGGTCGAGTTGTAGAGTCGGGTCAGCTCGGGTCGGGTTGTCGGGTCAGGTCAATCGGATCGGATCACTGGTCGAGTCACTCGGGTCGGGTCGGGTCAGTCAATTCTAGTCACGGGTCGGGTCGGGTCGGTCTTGAACCCGACCCGACCCGTTGAGAGCACTAGGTATAGTAAAGAAAGAAATGGTACCAGGTTATGCGTACGCTGATGATGTAAATTTAATAGGGGATGATGGGAGAACAATAGAAAGAAATGCAAAGGTCTTATTAAACGCTTGCAGGACAAGGGTTTAGAAGTAAATGCAGAGAAAACTAAATACATGGAAGTGGGTTGGGAACGTAATACGGCCAATTATGAATGCGTTAAAATATTAAATAATACTTCTGATAAAGTGGATACTTTCAAATATCTAGGATAACGAAAATCATTTTCACGAAGAAATTAAATGTCAACTAAAACAGGGAATTAGTGTTATTATTCAGTTCAAAATCTCTTGTCGTCGCGAATTCAGTCGAGGAGTTTGAGGCTTAAAATATATAAAACAGTAATCATACCTGTTGTTCTGTATGGTTTCGAAACATGGTCGCTTACTCTGAGGGAAGAACATAGACTGAAAGTATTTGAGAACAAGATGCTCAGACGAATATTCGGACCCAAGAGGAATGGCGGAAACTTCATAACGAGGAACTACATAAATTATACGGCTTACCAAACATTGTTAGGATCATTAACTCTAGGAGGCTTAGGTGGGCAGGACATATAGCCAGGCAGGGGTGAATTCAGGGGGTGGCCCGGGGGAATCTCCCCCCGAAGAAAATTCATCCCCCCCGGAGAAATTCAAAAAAAAATTCAGTCACAAAATGTAGAAATTTGCTTTTCTTTTCGTGCACGTGCAGACAAAATCCGATCTCTCAATATACATATAAATGACGCAGACCCATTCTATATAAGTATTAAGCATATAACATGTAAGATAGAATACCAAATAGCAGCGGCGGCTGGTACTAATGTTGCATGGTTGTGCAACCGGACATTTTTTTAATACTTAAAATATTTTTAAGTATTAAAGTAGTGTATCAGTGAAAAATAAACCTTTGATCTTGAGCGCAAAACAGTATTGATGCATTTCTGAAAAAAGTCAATTAAAAAACGGAAAGAAAGAGATGATTTACATTTCCAGTGGCAGCCAACGTTGTCACTGGAAGCAGTAACATTGAGCATATGGCAGCGAGCTCCTATTTCTTAACATGGAGAAGTGGATTTATTCTTGCATCGCTCCTATCTTCCCGTATTGCTCTCTTGCGATTGCATTTTCTCCCGCAACTGGTCAGCATCTGTAATAGTTACGGATTCCTCCGCTTAGCAGCGCTTGACTCAATTGATAGGGTGAGAGAGATACAGAGAATCTTTATTAAGCCTATTACTAATATTACATATTAATATTAGCAATAATAATAATGATAACTAAATTCATGGCGCAACAGCCTTTAGAAGGCATGGACTTATGGCACTCATTTCTGTGGGGTAATGTGTTTATAGGTCTGCACGGGCTCGGGCTACTATGATAACCGTAATGGGGCTAGCCATACTGAGAGCTTTATACAGTTCTACCTGAGTTAGAGCGGCAACGCCGGTTACAATGAAGGATTTATGGTAGGGACAAGTAAACCCTTAGATCTTTACTTACTATATATATATATATATATATATATATATATATATATATATATATATATATAGATAGATAGATAGATAGATAGATAGATAGATAGATAGATAGATAGATAGATAGATAGATATCGAGTGTTGCAAAATAAGTGTTACAACTCTTGAGAGGTGACTCCTGCCACTGAGACAAGAAAAAAAGTTCTCTTGAACTTTCGGCTATCGGACATAGTTTCGGATCTACAAAGCGTGGAAAAATGAGTTTCGGACGCCAATAGTTCGGAAACTAACCAACATAAAGAGGGCGGGTAAAAAATTCACTGAAGAAGTCATACCTGCTCCATTGAATTTTGCATGTTTCACAATCCTACCATGCACGCGCAAGGGTTCCCCAAAGGAACGTAGGGAGTCCCGGATAATCTTCCAAGTGAAACTTGGTCTAAATGGATATGAATTGATAAGCTTGTACCAGGTAACAATAATTCGTTTGTATTAAGTCGATATCTGGAACAAATATAAAATGGCGGACACCATGCCCGTTGTGTGTGGTTGCATAATCGCCAGGTATGGATGCCGGACAACAGTGATGTTCTGAGTATTAAGTATAGCGAATTTGTACTCAAATGCTCTAGAAAGACATCTGCAATGTCGGTAGAGCATAACAGTGAAGCAGGGTGATTCAAATGTGTGGAAACACTTTACGAAAAATCCCCAGAATGCACTCATACTCAGTAAACGTGAGTTCAAATCGTCGGAAATGTAAGGATTAGCGTCAAGAACATGAAAGCCATTGCCAATTCATCAATAATATTCCCTCAAACTGATGCCATGTGATGTGCACGGTTGCATACCAATAAGGATGCGATAACTGAAGCCAAGTTACTTTACATATATATGATTGTTATTAGTAAGAAGATAAATAAGAAAATAATCAGGCAGTATATTATAAAGAAAGAACATTAATGATCATAACGAAGGATTAGGTATAGAATGCACGATACGTATGATATAGTAATGGGCGTGAATGATGTGGCGAGATGCATACACAGGACAACACGTGGGTGATATTAGTTTGACAAATGAGCTTATCTTTAGCCTAGAGGCTGCTCTATTCAATGATGAAAATGAATGAGTCCCATGTTAGTAAATAATGGTAATCACTGTGCTGGAAATGATGGGTGAATGAGAGGAAGATGTTCATGAATGACGTAATCGGCGATGATAAGTAAAGAGGGATCTAACGGTGGTAGATTATAGGAGCGAAAGTGGAGAATGATAGTAACGGTGAGGTGTTGGGTGAAATGCTAAATAACGCATTGTATCCTGAAGTAAAGGATGTCGGTTTTCCAAACGTCTGGTGATATATGTTAGCCGAAGTTTTCCAAGAAAGTATTGTAAGGTCGGAAAGGTAATTTGGCGGAGTGTGCAATTAAAACAGTTATCGTGGAATATGAAAAGAACACGAGAAGCTGACTTCCAATACGAGGCCGAAACGTGTAAGTAGCCAGTAATGAAATTTAATGCATAAATGATATATTTACTCTTAAAACAATTCTAAGCGATATAGCCCAAGGCTTATCCTATGTCTGGCGTGTTATTTCAAATCATTTTGCTAATATGATAATCTTTGTAAGTCAAACAAAATATCTATTATTATTTTAAACTCTGTTAAACTAACCTTTGTGACACACAGAGTTTGACCCTGGTTTAGCAGATACACAGTAGTGACCAACAGATTCCCTTTTGTTGTATGTATACCTTATGTAAATAAACTATCATCATCATTATATATTTTCTCTCTTATTCCATTTTGCAATTGTTAAATAAGATTAACAAAAGGTTGTAAGAACTAATAGCGTTATATTAACAAAGGTTCACCAAGTAGTTTATAAAATAATATCATCCTTATTTGTAATGGAATTGCAGGGGCTTATCGCCCAGCCTTGTTAGGAAGAAGAAGCATATACAGTTTATTGCATTGCAGATAGCATACCCTACAGGGAAATAAAATCATAGGTCACACTCTATCACTGTACTACCAAACCAAACTAGTAATATTCCAAGACAAGAACCATTGTCTTGTTCTAAAACTAACACTAGACTAGTAAGTGATAACACAATACGTGTACAGAAACCAATACATAGTCATTCAGGGTATAGCCAGCAAGTTTTTCTAGAGGGCCTTCATTTTTACAAACTAAAAACAAATCAAAAGTTTCTTTCAAGATTATGAAAGAATTAATAACACATAGATACATATGTATTTCAGAAGTACATATTATTATTATTATTATTATTATTATTATTATTATTATTATTATTATTATTATTATTATTATTATTATTATTATTATATTATTATTATTATTATTATTATTATTATTGTTATTATTATTATTATTGTTATTAATATTTAGTAGTAGTAGTAGTAGTAGTAGTAGTATAGTAGTAGTAGTAGAAGTAGTATATTTCATATATGCTACATTTCTGAGACTTGAGTCTTGATAGTACGTGAAGTTTAAATCAAAGGTTATGTTACGGACGGCAAATGATGGCTTAACACCAAAAACATATTCTGGCCGGGACCGGAGGTTAGTCTGTTTTATGTTTATTAAACGTGTTTAATAATTACAGCAAATAAAATATGTTTATAATAGAATGTGAAAGAATACAGTTTTAAAAGAATTAAACTACGTCAACATGTTAAAATAATTAAAAGAACCTAATTAATCAGCCACTTTGTACTCTCGTTTGCTTAACTGGATGAACCGAGGCCTAAAGGAAAAAGAGTTTTCTGCCCAAATCTCATAAGCAGTGGGATATTTTAATATTATAGAAACTGACCCTCCTTTCGCTTAGAAGTGTAATTTTCAAGACGCTGAAACATATAGTATTTTATTACTTTTAGTTAAAAGTTCAAATGCCGAGTTTCACGCATCTAGCTTAAACAAATCCTTCCTTAATTTATTTACATATTTTCTGAGTAAGTAATGGGGAAATCGAACATAAAAAAATGTGCTCCCTTTGCTCTTTCCCTTTTATGTGTTCAATTTTCAATTTTCAATTTTCAGTTTTTTTTTTTTAATAGGAAAGCTTATATGCCAAGTTTTATTTTACTAGCTTTAGAAACTTGCGAGATACACTACCCTTTAAAAAAATCTTACCCCACCCTTTTTACGATACTTATTTCCAAAAATTCTTTCTTATGTACTGCTTTCATAAGAAAATTATATTTTATAACTAAAATTTATCGACTCTACTTGTAGTAGTATGCCCAAAAATCACTCATCTTTACTCTTTTATATAAGAGTACAGTAGATAAATACAGTCAAACAAATGGACTTCCATGAACAGTTTCCGATTTCTTATAACTAACTTATTCGTACATTTCCCACAAGCTGTGGTTTTAAATTTACGCTCTGTCAAGGTCCAGGTTTCAAAAAGGAAGTAACTGGAAATACAATAATATTATGTATTTATGTACATGTGTAATATGTATAAATTTATTGTCTTATTGAAGCTTTTGTAATCTGAAAATAAACTTTTGATTTGCTTTTAATATATAAAAATCAAGCTCCCCTAGAAAAAATTGCAGGCTACACCCCTAAATGACTATGTAGTAATTTCTGCAAAAATGGCACAGGACCTAAAATTTAGGTCTAGTGTCTATATTTTTAGGACTTGTGCCGTTTAGAACTTATGAATGTCACCCAATGTATTGCATAGTAAATGTTCTTTGTTCAATTTTAAATCTACTGCGTTCTTTATGTATACCGTTGGTATTTAATGTTCACTCGTGAAATGTCTAGTGAGCTTTTGTCTTAATTAAGTAAACTTTGGTGGATTTTTGTCTTACTCTTAATAAAATTCGCTCCACACAGTATATATTGAAATTCTGAATGTTTTCTTGCTTTCAGAAGTCTGGTAAAATATGCTTTTTAAACATTTTTTCAATTTTTTATTTATTTATTTTTGTTTTAGGAATTTGTCTTGGGATTCTCGTATCTCCATTCGAAAGAAACGAATTTCTTAACTAATTATGTAATTAATTCTTAGAATGAAATAAGTTGTATTATGTAATTCACGTATAAGTGCAGAACAGATAGTGATAATAATAATCTTAGTAGTACAAATATAGTTGTTATTGTTGGAATTAGCTACGTTCGTGACATTATTGCCAACTAGTTGCTGCATCGTCGCAATTTCGTGGGGTGGTGGCGAATTTCAGAACTAAAGCAAGTGAATGAAAAAGGCACAAGACCTAAACGGCACAAGTCCTAAAAGGCAGAAGTCCTAAACGCCAGAAGTCCTAAAAATCATATCGCGGCACAAGTCCTAAACGGCAGAAATCCTAAAAATCATACCGTGCCACAAGTCCTAAACTGCAGAAGTACTAAAATTCAGGTCTAGTGCCTATATTTTTAGGAGTTCTGCCGTTTAGGACTTCTGGATGACACCCAACACATCATGCTGCCTCAGTGATGGTTTGGTGGGGAGTGAGCTACTCAAGCACAACCCAGCTGTATTTTTGCGAACAAGGTGTTAAAACATCTGCGAAGGTATACCAGAACACAGTGCTAACACCTATAGTGTAACCACTATCTGCTACCATGTTCCCTGGAGAAAGGTGGACCTTCCAACAGGATTCCGCTCCAGGCCACACAGCGAAACCAACTTAGGACTGGCTGGCGCGGAACGTCCCTCACTTCATTTCTACCATTGATTGGCCTTCTAGCAGCCCGGATCTTAACCCGTTGGACTACAAACTTTGGGCAGTACTTCAGGCAAAGGTCTGCCATAAACGGCATCCATCTGTCGACAGTCAGAAACAATCTTGGCCCGAGCAGTGAACAATTTTCCCATGGACAGTTTTGGGTAAGTTACATGTAAAAATGTAACGCGTTACAAGTTACTTTACTTTTTCCTAAAATGTAACGCGTTACTTGCCCCCAAAAAGTAACTGTTACTTTACTTCGAAAGTAACGCGTTACTTTTAGGTCTGAAACTTAGAATATGTGAACAAATGTTATCACTTCAATTTTCCGTACTACTATTACTATCGCTTTTATTATTATTATTATTATTATTATTATTATTATTATTATTATTATTATTATTATTATTATTGTTATTATTATTATTATTGCCCTTTCTGAATTGCTTTATGTAAATGCAAGGACACATTTTTACTTGACAGCTATAAGTTATGAATATTTTCATATAAGGTAACATTGGCTAAAATGCCATACTGCGTTACTCATACGGATGGGCTAGGGTAACCAGACGTACTGATTTTCGCAGTACAGTACTGTTTTTCAAAGAGCTGTCCTGCGTGTTGCGAAGATGTCTAGGAAATCGAGAAATATCCTTCTTCTTTAAAATATCCTGCGAAATGTCCAGAGTTAATTTATTTGCAATATCTTAATGTTTCATTCTTTATTCACAATATTTTGAATCAAACACACTCTTTTCCTGAATGATGAACCGCTGTGTTTTTTAACACTCCTCAGAAGACTAGGGATGGAGAACAATCAACAAACCATTTTTTACAATACATCGCTTTTACTGAGAAGGCCTTGTTGAGATATCGGTAAAGTAGGAAAGGTTTCTTATTGAACTTATGACAGTGATGCTAACCAAGTTAAATAGAAGTTCCTTTGTGCCGGTCTAAATTTTCTTTCATTTCTTAAAATAATACCACGCTTCGAAATTTATTATTATTATTATTATTATTATTATTATTATTTAGCCCAACACGAACTTTGACTGTACGTTCATAAAATAAACCAATTTGTTATTCATCAAAGCATTTGGAGTTGTGTTTAATTCCTTTAATAATTTTGTTCAGTGCTTCTTCTTAACAAAAATGTTCATTAACTTAAGGTTAACATTAATTGAAATAATGATATGCGTATTGCCGACGCAGTAAGATATCATATACAGTACTATTATACTTGTGTCCTACTTTTCGATTGTTAGAATGTGGTCATCCTACGATGGGCACGAGTGAGTACGAGCGAGTATTCTTTGAAACTCGATTCGACTAAAAACAGACATCTTTGAACGCAATTCGAAAAATTTCCTCCAACTCGACTCGAATTCGGGTCGAGTCGAACCAAATCTGGTTTGTAGTTTCGAGTATTCTCTTCAAGTATCTTGCATAGACAATATAGGTTATCAATGATACTAGTACTATTACTAGTACAACTTTTATTATTATTATTAATAATAATAAATAATTATTATAATTATAACAACACTGTGTTTAAACATGAAAGAAACGCGGTCTGTGTTTGAATACTAAAAAACTAGTTGATTGCTAACCTCGGTAGTCGTGAATTCTAGGAGTCAAGTTCACGAGCTTGTGAATTTGGGTTGAGGGTTTAGGTTGAGTATTCGGGCTCGAGCCAAACATTGTTAAAAGTTATAGGGCACTGGCCAAATATCTTCAAAACTGTTCGGCCCGGGTTTACAATTGTAAACAACTTGAGCAGCTGGGCTCACAGCTCACTCACTATGGACCCGAACCGAGAAGTGAGCCGAGCCAACAGCTCACCGAACCGTGTCAGCAAGAGCCTTCGGCCCAGATGAGCCGAACCGAGCAGATGGTTCATCCAACCAAGCCAGCTCGAGCCGATGGTTCACCCCAAGCGAACCGGCTCGAGCCATCGGCTCAGTTATTACTTCCCAACTGAGCTTCTTATTAAAAAAGTCTCTTGTGGTCTCGATATCGAGACGAGAAGACATGCGAGCATGTTTCCTCTAGTGAGCAACATTAAAAGTATTCCATATTACTACTTAGCTTACATTTCTCATGGCTTTCGCTTTCTAGTGGAATCAGGCCATGATTTCAAAACGAGTTAAAACGTAATAATAATAATAATAATAATAATAATAATAATAATAATAATAATAATAATAATAATAATAATAATAATAATAATAGTAATAATAAATATAAGTATTCCATACATATAGAAATGCTTTTGACCAAGCACACAAGAAATTATATTTTGTCCATTTAGCACTATCATTCTTTTGTCACTCACAATTATTAATATTCATATAGTAAATATCTTATAATTCTTATATTTTAAAATCAATTGACAGGTCTCTGATTGCTTTTATGAGAAATAAATATTTGGTTTTATAGATACTACGCAGTGGGGATGATCGTGCGTCGTTTCGGTCCTATGCCGTTTCGGTCCTGCGCCGTGTCGATCCTGTGCCGTGTCGATCCTGTGCCGTGTCGATCCTGTGCCGTTTCGTTCCTATGCCGTGTCGATCCTGTGCCGTGTCGATCCTGTGCCGTGTCGGCTCTATGCCGTTTCGATCGTACGTATTCTATGCATATAACTTGCACAGGCATAGAATCGACAGGAGTTTATAATTTGTAAGAGCAAAGATTAAACAGATAATAAAAATATTATTTTTTTAGGCACATGATTAAAAGTTAAATTATTTCAGAGCAGCGGCGTGAGAGCAAAACGGCACAGGATCGACACGGCATAGGATCGACACGGCATAGGACCGAAACGGCACAGGATCGACACGGCACAGGACCGAAACAGGTTTCTGAGCTGAATTGTCGGTCGTATGCCGTGTCGATCCTGTGCCGTGTCGATCCTGTGCCGCATCCCCGGGAAAACGGGGGAAAACTGCTTCACTCGTTCGCTACCACTTGACACCATATAGCGTCATTCATGCCTATTGCTTTGCGCCATTGACGAGATTTGGCCTCAAGAGGTAGTTCTCATTCTAAACATTCTCTGTCAAGTGGGACGAAGATATAAAGCTTTTATACTCTGGTGTAGAGGTCGAATACGCGACAAAACGTACTAGCTACAAAACGTACCACCGACAAAACGTACCACTTACCCTGAGGGATGCTTGTGAAGGGTTTTCTAAAAACACTTTAAATAATGACAAGCGACAAAACGTACCACTTGACTGGAGGGCTACTTGCGAAGAGTCTTCCAATCAGCCATCAAATAATGACAGGCGACAAAACGTACCACTTGATAGGACAGCATATTAGTATATCGGCCAAAATAAGGTTAAAAGTTGAACAGATTGGTGCTGAGAAAAGTACCGATGCAAGACCAAGACTAAGACTAAGGCTAAGACTAAGACCATGCCTGCAAGATTCTCGCAACACCAAGACCATACCTCCAAGATTCTCGCCAGACCAAGACCAGCAAGAATCTTGCATATGAAATATTTGAATATTTGCTGATTTCCATCACACTTTTTCCAGGCTTTGGACCAGAGACGGATAGATATTATTAGAGGGGCGCGGGCGCTTTCTCCCACAAGGGCCACCAGCATCTCAATGTCACAAATCAATTGCACAGTTTTCTTTCTACAGTAAGTCAATAGTATTAACAATTGACAATTAAAACCTGATATTCTTTCATCAGTATATTATTCTGAATTGTTCAAAATATTATATGAAGTTCAAGGAGAACGTATACTATATTACAAAATTAGCAGATGTTTTAGTGTACTAGTATGCTACTGTATCTATCACTTTTGCATTCGAAATATTTTTTAATAAATCTTTTTCAATAGACATCAACATAAATGTTTTCAAATGTTCCTGAGACATAGTACTCGTTAGTTTATTTTAAATGTATTTCAGTTTATTTCAGTTTTGAAAAATTTCTTTTACATGTTACCTGAGTTACGGGCAAAGTCAATAAAAATTTGTATGCTGGAAACCTGGATAAGTATTACTGCAAAATTTACAATTCTGCAAAATTAAAAGCAGCACATTGGACAATTTTGCAACACGTTTTGCATTCGCTTTCCTTGTAAACAAATGTATTTTCTCCTAATTCTGAATCACTTGCACCATCAGGACAGTCATTTTTTCTCGGTTGTGCTCGTCATCAAGACTGACTTTCAGAGATATCCACGTCCTTCAAAAGTCCAAGAGAATACATTTATAGTATCCTTCGAAACTTCTTAACTGAAGTTTTTCAGAAAATATATAAGTTTTACGAAAGGCACGTCTGGAAGTTCTGTTACTTGGTTGAAGTGTCTAGGGTCCAAATAATCCATAAAGTACATTGCTTCTTGAATCTTGAAGAAACACTCGAAACTACCATGTCCAATATTGTGTTGAATGGTTCGATGCAGTACCTGGTCATTGGATAGAAGCAGCTTCATCTTAATATTCACAGGAAAAATCTTTGTCCATCTCTGAAGGCGAATTGTCGACAGGTCAAAAAAAAAAAAAATCACATTCTAAGTCTTCAAATTTGTTATTGGCCCGTTCTGCAAAGCTTAATGCTGCATTCTTAACGGATTCAAAATCATTTCTCTACTCTTTCACTTGGAACAGAGCAGTCTGCACCATCCGATAGGACTACACTAGCAGCACCCTCTATTTGGAAATAGTTTGACAGAGAGGTCGACACTTGAAATATCTTAAGGAATATTTGTGCTGTCCGGGTTGTTTTGAACTTGAGAAGATCTTTTATATATCCTCTCGCTTTACACCTAGCTTTTGGTGTGATATTTTCTGTAGAAGCAATTTTCTTAATTATTATGGTCAACTCTATATACAAAGCACTTTCTGGGTTCGAAAAATGACCAAACTTTTTCTGAAAAATAGTGTGTTTTCTACCATCTTGTTTCCACAATAACTATAAGACGCCTTTGTTAACATTTGATCTTCCAAGTGTCCATTCGCTGATAAGACTCACGCATAAATATCGTACAGTCACTCAGCAGAACAATGACACAGAATCAATGCAATTTTTTGTCAGATCACATATGACATGATTGAGTATATGAGCGTAACACCACACGTGTAACTGAGTTTCTTAGTGGTTAAGCGGTTAGCGTATGCGCCTTTGTCGTGGGAGACCTGGGTTCGTTTCCTGCCGGGAGCTCATGTGCTTCGGATTTCCCTTAAATCAGTATGTCCCGTCTCATATAGCCTCGCTGCTAAAAGGGCCGTTAAACTCAAAATCAACTGAATCACACGTGTAACTGATCATAGGTGAATTGAAAAAATCCGAATATTGTCCTTGCATGTTACTTGAGCCATCGGTTGAATTTCCAATACACTTCTTAATATCAAGGTTCAACTTCTGCAGAATTTCCAGCAGTAAACCGCAAGGACACTGGCCTGTGGTAGATGCATTACAATGACAACAATACTTTGTTTAACAACCATTTTAACAACATACCGTAAAACAACAGAGCACTGGCCTGAAACTACTATATCTTGAGTAGTGTCTAATAGAACAGAAAATATTGAAGCTTGAGAGACTTCTTTCGAAATATCTTCTCTGATAAGTATGTTGATAGCATTCAAAACAAAATTCACCGTGTTTAGTAAAAGTTATGCGACCACTATCCTGCTTACTTCCTCGTATATGACTCTTCTCGGTGACCTTATCTAAATTACTTTTAAGCGGAAGATCAAATTTGCTTAAGAAAGGAATAATATCCAAAAAGTTTCCATGATCTATAGCTGTGTTTTTGTTTATAGGCTGCTACATTTCCTCTGTAAATGAGCCCTCTTTTACCAATGAGTTTCTGCACTTTGACAACTCGATACATTACCTGTCTGTTCTTCTCAACCTTATACTACCTGTTCATGGGGAAGTAGTTTCTTAGCATTATGTTCTCTTTTGTTAAATATGTAAGCACCCACATTGGTCTAATGTATTTTGGAAGACTCGTGTTCTCTTACTCGCTGATAAACGTGTTTAATGTTACGTTTGTCACGTACAGAACCTTTAAGAGAAGTTTGTTCGATCTGGAGAATAATCTGTGAACACGCTGAAAAAAAAAATGCTTGAAGTGGTACGTTTTGTCGCGTATTAAATATCCGAAATGTTTTAATTAGTCCAAGACAGGTTGTAATTTATATAAGTGGTACGTTTTGTCGTGGAATAAATATCAGAAATGCTTTAATTAATCCATGACAGGTTGTCATTTATGACAGGTCGTCAAAAGTAGTACGTTTTGTCGCGAAAATTCAAGTGGTACGTTTTGTCGCTGGTACGTTTTGTCGGGACACCGTAGAGGTCTGCATGGGCTCGGGCCCGGTTCTAAGACGCATAGATCACTACGGGCTCGGGCCGGGCCCGGGCCGTAAATTTTTAAATATACAACCATATTTCTCAGGCTTTATCGGACCTACCTTTGTAAATATACTGTACAATGATAGTTATGGGACCATTCTTCCTCGAGAACTTTTAAAGTACATCTAAATTTTTAACTTGAGACACCTACACTAAAAATCTGATTTATCATTTTGTAATTGAGAGTAAAGCTAACTGTGTAGTATTGGAGTGAGAAACTAAAAGTTACTGAAATAAACATATTTAACCTATCTGCGAATGAAAGTCTGAGCAGTCAGAGTGTGGATTCCATTCTTTTTCTTCACAGCAATCGACAGTGACTGCTTTGAGGACCATCTGAGTGCTTTCAGAACACATCCATTTGCATAAGAATTTGCACACATTGACACTTTGTTTTAAATATTTGGAATATTCGTTTCAAGTTGGGCATTTCATGAGAATTTACACAAATGAAATGAAATATTTAGTTTGATAACCTACGTTTATGCACCGAGGCTAAGGGAGACAGAATTTATATAAATGACTATCTTCTTTAGAGAATTCATATAGTTAGCAAGTGCAAATGATAAGCTTTATTTCGTTATTCTCTCTGAATCATGTAAGCTTTTAAACGGCAAAATTAAACCTCTAACTGTTGTACCTAGGTAAATAAAAATGCAATTTTGGCGTTAATTATTAAGTTTCTGTAATTCGGGCTTATTTCGGGCTCATTTGATTATCACACGAGCTCGGACAGGGCTCGGGCTTAAAGAATAAAGCATATTTCGCATTCGGGTCGGACTTCACATCGTAAATTAACTGGCCGGGCTGGGCCCGGGCTAAAAATTTCGACCCGTGCAGATTTCTACTCTGGTGGCACACTGTGTTGGCCTGCCATTTTCTGTAGTGTGCTTAGTTTCCGCTAGATGTAGATAGTTTGTTGCAAAAGGTTGAATATTGCAAAAGTGTAGGTGGCACATTGGGTTGGGGTACTGAAATCAAGGTGGCAGCGAAACAGTTAAAATAATAACTGTTCTTGTTGCAAATTCGTCCTCGTTCAGATTCTTCTGGAGACTAATCTGAAAGTTTTCCTTGAGAAAACAATTTTAACTCAAGTATATAGCCTCGCGGAAATACAGGGGCCGTGGTGGCTCAGTAGTAGAGCTTTCACCTCTGCTGCATGGGCTCACGCCAAGTAAATTTTGTGGGGGACAAACACCGTGTGCGTGGGTTTCCTCGGGGTTCTTCCGTTTCCTCTTATTTTCTTCATTCCACTATTTCATTCATTTCTCATCATCACTGTCTCCTTTAGCCTAGCCGGCATAATCGTGGAACGTAAAATTTAAAGGTTTCATTTCATTTTTCCTATGTCCTGTCCAAATTTCAAGTTCCTAGCTTAAGAGTCTTCATCCCGGCGAAATAAAATACCGCTAAGTTTACAGTAATTATGTGATATCTTCAAATAGATAAAAGATAATCGAAATGTGGAACAAGAGCACCCTAGACAATATTATTTTACATGAGATACCGTTATCACAACTCACTTATCTGCTTTCGAATTCGAACCATTTTGAAAATCGGCATTTATTTTCGCGTTTCTAAACAGCTGAAACCATAGAGCTACTAGGTGACTTGTGATAACGGTGCCTCACTCAAAATAATATTGTCTAGGGCACTCTTGTTCCATATTTCAATTGTCTTTTATCTATTTGAAGATATCACATAATTACTGTAAAATTAGCGGTATTTTAATTTCGCCGGGATGAAGACTCTTAAGCGTTTTGGTCTGGGCGTTCTTCAACCAGCCAGGACTTTTTTCATATAGAGAGAGATTTATTTATTATTTTTGTTTAAACATCTAGTATATTTCTTGAGACACCAACTTCTTCAAGTGTTGCATTTAAACCAAAATCGAAAGAAGACAGAAAGATGTTATCCCTCATGCACACGCCCCTCTTAAAAGCCTTTTATTACTTTGTGTGTTTCGTGGGAAACGGGCGGTTTCAACATCACCTTTCTGTTTTAAGTATAGATGCTAAAACGAAACCGTCTCAAAACTATATTTAAAAGCCATATCTTCCACAACGTAAGTTATTTTCACACGTTTTGTGGTCCAACATTGTGCTGAAAGTTAAATAAAAGAATGTTTTGGTTTCCTTCTAGAGTTCTGGTGTCAAGTGAGCGCAAATTGCTTCAGACGAATAAGAGAGGTGAGCGGTTAACGTACTTGCTCTGTAAGCTGGAGTTCTCTTGTTTGAACCCTGAGGTTGATCATTCCTGTTCAGCTTTTCCCAGGTTTCTTTTCATTAGCACTCAACAAATAGAAATTGCTGCAACTCTGTCCTTCCAGTTAGTTTCCAAATATATTTTCCCTCCTTATTGTTATTAATATGCCCAGTACTAAGTTGACTTCGTTGTCTTAGAGATTTTCAATCTTTCTAAATAAAAGAAATCTTGACTGATCAACACCCGGGCCAAACTACTTGTAATTTGAACAGTGCATATCATTTTTGACGAAAAGTGCCAATAAGGAAAGATTTTTTAGAAATTCGACGTGAAATAGGGGAAATAGACCTTGTTATCATAATTAGGTCCCCTTATATTAAACTCACTTAAAGTTAGAGACGTTTGGTATTTAGACTTTTCATTTAAAATAATTCAACGTGTATTTCTACGTTTTAAATGTTTCACCTTTAATAGAGGACTGTTTGAATATAAAATAATTTATAAAAATCTGTATAATCAGACGTATTTGAAAATTAACATTATCTAGCATGATTTTATGGATGGCAAGTCGACAGTTATAATCTTGCCAAGTCTTATACACAATATCTGTCTGTAGCTTATAATGGTGATCAAACAGATGCAATTTACACCGACTTTGCTAAAGCTTTTGATAAGTTGTCTTAACATTTATTATCGAAGAAATTAATTATATATGATCTACCTGATTGTATTATGAATTGGTTTCCTTCAGATTTGACTAACAGGAAATAAGAGGTCAAATATAAAGGTAGTTTCTTTCTCTTCTGTTCTTGATATTACCGCTGGAGTACCACAGGGCTCCAATTTGGGCCCTTTATTGTTTCTATTGTACATAAATGGTATATGAGAGAAAATAACTGTTAAATATTTATTATATACTTATGATATAAAGATACTTCATCCTATTACTTCTATTCATGAGCTCCTTCGTGGGTAAGCGGTTAGCGTATGCGCCTTTGGCATGGGAGACCCGGCTTCGATTCCAGGCGGGAGCTCATGTGGTTGGGATTCCACGTTTAGTAGCTCCCTTCTCATATAGAATCGCTGCTTAAAGCGATATTAAACGTAAAATCAACTCAACTCAACTATTTCTATCCTATTACGAAACCTTACGGAATAATATTAATACAATTATAAGCTGGTCCGAGACGATTTTTTTTTATCTCTAAACTTTGTAAAGACAAAGGTGATAACATTTTCTAGAGAAGCTATTTTTTATTATTTAACTGTAAAATAAGTGCTCAGGAAATAAAATTTCTTAAAAATGTGAATGATCTCCGAATAATTTTAGGTAATAAATGATTATTCCAAAAATATCTGCAGGTCATATCAACTAAAGAAAAGAAAAATTTAACATTAATGAAATGGCTATGAAGAAAGTTTGACAATGTTAACAACTATAAAGTTTGTTCTAATGTATGGTCACAGTTAGAATATGATATTATTATTTGGAAATGTGAACCCAGATATTTTGTCAATTGTACGAAATCAATTAAGAATAATTTTCTTGCATGGCTGCGGTTTAAATTTAAGAAATTCAATAATATGAGCTTAGCAGATATTCGCCGGGAGTTGTATCTGTTACCGTTAAGCGATAGACGCTATCTTTTTGTTCCCAAGTTTCTTCCATAATATCTTCCATCGTGGTTTATACCTAGATCAATTTATATCTATGAGAGTCTCTACAACTGGATAAGAAATTTCACTAATTTTCTCTGTTCTAATTCTACTATCAAAACCATCTACTTATAACAGTATAGTTACGGCAAATAAAATGAATACTGGGGGGCCGCGGTGGCTCAGTGGTAGAGCGTTCACCTCTGGTGCTTCGGGACCCGAGTTTGATCCCAGCTCACTCCAAGTGAACTTTGTGGTGGACAAACATCGTGTGCGTGGGTTTCCTCGGGGTTCTCCCGTTTCCTCCCACTTTCTTCATTCCACCATTTCATCCATTACTCATCATCACCGTCTCCTTTAGCCTAACCGGCATAAACGTGGGACGTAAAACTCAAAAGATAAGATCAATACTGGTCTGCACTTCTTTTAAATTAAATTTTCAGTTGTACGTCAACAACGTATTAGAAGAATATCCGTTCCTCGCACGGGGAGAATAGTTTTCTTTTGGGCATAAAGGGCTGAATTTGGATTTAAACGTCATCGGAAGTGTCACTGTTCAACTCAGCGACCCGAAAACTATGGATTCAACACTAATATCGGTCATTTTCGATCTTTTTAAATATATTCTTCCTCCCTCTCACCTAAGTGGCATCTAAATAACAAAAACCATCCCAGGTCCGAACTTTATCTACGTTGAACATTTGATCGATATCGGTCGGGTGGTTTAAGAGCTATTAAGTTATAAACATAGTCATTTTCATTTTTGTATATATATAGAGATTTTTATTAATGAAACGCTTGCAATATCTATACAACATTATTCATATATTATGTTTTGTACTATCAGATGTTTTGTATGCATATTTTTTTTAAAAAAAATTACTTTTATTGTTAATTTTTTTCAGTAATTATATAATGTTCATATAATTTATACTGTATATGGTCATGCTATTTGTATAATTTTATTTGTACTACTTTCACCATTGGAACACATTTTGTCATAGTTTCTGTATTCCTCTGAATATACTTGTGGCCAGTGGCTGTTCGCTTCCAATAAATCAATAAATTAAATTCAAAAATTATTATAATTAGTTAAGCAAAAAGGTGGAAATTCCAATGAAATGAAATGAATTCTCCAGTTTAACGTCCCACGATTACACCCTTAAAGCTAAAGGAGACAAATGATTAAGGCAAGTAAATGATGATGATGATAAAATAATAGTTGGAATGAAAAAGTGGGAGGAAACGGGAGCACCCCAAGAAAATCCACGAAAACGATGTTGTCCACCACAAACATACTTAGGGATGCGCACGAGACAAGATTTGTGGCTGTCTCGTCTCGAAAATGTGCTGTAAAAGTTATGTCTCGACTCGAAAACTGTATATTTCTCTATTGGAAGAGCCGTATCTCGACTCGAATTTTGTCAAGAAAATCCTGTCTCGACTCGTCTCGTGCACATCCCTAATTACATACTTGACCAGGAATCTACCACTGAGGCACCATGCCACCATGGAAATTACAAAATTTGAACCGAATGAAGAAATGAGTGAACCCCACAGTATTGATCACAAACTATCACACCGTGGAATCAAAACTGGAAACCTTTGTCCAGAAGTAAAAACTGTACCGCTGAACCATCACCCTCCACCCAAAATATCAAGAATAACAAGATAGGCGTGAATAAATGATAAAGGATTGTTGTTTACAAGGTATCTGCAGTTGTTTGATGCAATGGTTATTTTATTATTGCGAAAAGCATTGCATAAGGAAACCTCTGACCGTGATCTGTAAAGGTGTGTTTCCTGTCTAAACAGGAGGCTTCCGATGTGTCGCAACGAGTGCGTAGTATGTGTGAGGGCAAGCGATTGACCCAGCACATGTGTTTTACGTAGAATGATGCCGACGACCTAGGGCGTGAAGGAGGGGCTATTCCAGATGGATTACTTTTTTTAAAAGAAGCATTTGTTTTATAACTCACCAACATCCATTCGTGACCTCACAATAAAACAGAAAAGAAATGGCTGTTATTTGATGAAAACAAGGAAGTGAGTTTAATTTTCTTCAGATCGAACTTTAATTTTATGAAATATGCATTCTCTTCTTGTATGCTTTCATGTAGACTGTAGTTCCCAACCTGGAAAGGGTTGCTTCAGGAGGAGTAAACAAGGGGTGCAAGCTACATACACAAATAAACTGTGAAATTATGAAATAAGTACTTTTTTTAAAAATTTACAATTTGGCTTTACTAAACTTTAGACGCTTCATGAATGACATTTTGTCTGTGTCATAAGCGGGAGAGGGGGGACATGAAATATACGGAATTTACGAAGGGGAGCACAAGAAAAAGATGGTCGGCAAACACTGTTGTAGACGAATGCTTAGTGTGTGACTCAGGGTTCGATTTCCGCTAGAAGCACACTGAGAACAAATGTATAAGGAGTACGTAAAACGTAGGTTGCATGCATAAATCCTGTAATTTTTGGACTTAAAGAACAAATATAGGTACACTGAGAACCGTACAGCGGTATATTGTACAAATATACGGTATCCTCTTGCTTACTACAGAAATCAGTACGGAGCATACGTTATCCGTATGCTACATAGGCACTGCCCTTAGATGTTACATCATGCCGTTGCAAGATGTTTGACATCTAACAGTTTTCCGTATATCACATGCATATACTTATGTTACCTTTGTCAGCTATATGTTATATACATCCATTTATATGTGAGATCCTGACCGCCTACATTGTTTTATACGGAAAGTACGTATAGATGGAACATTTACACAGAAAGTATTATAAAACATACGTTTTCAGTTATACGTCTGCTGTACGTTAAGTCCAAAAACTACAGGAATTACGCATGTAACCTATCTTTTTAAGTACGCCACCTACAATTTTTGTTTCTCAGTGTAACACCCTGCATAAAACGTATAACGGAAAACGTATATTTTATAATATTTTTGGTCTAAATGTTTCATCTATACGTACTTTTCCGTATGAAAGAAAGAACTGTGTGTAAACACTCACGATCTCACATACAGATGGGCGTATACAACATATAGCTGACGAATGTAATATACGGAAGACTGTTAGATGTCATACATCCTACAGCGGCATGGTATAACATATAAGCGGGAAAAAGGCTGTACATATGTAGTATACGGATAACGTATGTTCCGTATAGATTTCCGTAGCAAACATAAGGATACCGTATATTTGTATAATATACTGGTGTCCGGATAGCAGATTTCTCTCAATGTATAGAATTTCCTGACTTGATAGAACTTCGTAAGGCAATTAAAAAGCTAATTGACTTAAGAGGCAGCGACATCAGGCCTAGAAAACCAGAAATAATACCAAAGGGGGAGTGTGATAACTACTTTGGTTCACGACACGAAAAATAACTATTTCTTATCTGGTCTTGTCTCGATTCTCGACGAATTCTGTCTCGTCTCATTTTGCAAATTTATGTACAAAATTTATGCCTTGATTTTCTTTTCTTAATTACATATAGGAGTTATGAAAATCACGAAAAATCCACGAATGGTGTGATATAACCACATTTAAACCATTTTTATGATTGGAGTAAATTGTGTAATGACTTGCGTATCTTTAAACATTGATAAATATTTTTTATTATGTACGTACACTCACTTTATCAAAAGTGTACGCAATATATCAATTATACTATGAATCATGCAATACTAAAATACTGTTTGAGATCTAAGACGCGTGAAGTAGTGTTGTTCACGACATTCGAGGAATCTCTCGTCTCATGTGTAATTCTAGTGCTGACCACACATCGCTTAACAAACATCAGTCTTATCAGACAATTTACGACAATTCTGTTCTTTCCATTTATTCTTAAATATGTTTGCAACTAACGATCAGGAAGTGTCTGGAGCTGCTTTAGAACGCTCTCTTAACAGTACTGAATCGTTTGACATCAAAATCGTAGGATGTAGAGCATGCGTACAGTGGCGGCTCTCGAGGAAGTCACATCGGCAAATATTTAAATTTTACCCCTACGTGCTTCAGAAAGCTGTAATGAAAAATTAATGGATTAGGTGAACTCTCTTACCTCAGCTGGTTGCGATAACACCTTAATTTCTGTCCATGTTACTTCCCTCAAGACCCGTCACTATAGGCTTTATCTAAAAGTTTTTATTATTATTTTTAACATGAACACTGACATAAGATGTTCGAAGCTTTTAGTTATTTTCTCAGTATAGAACTCACAGAGTATGTATATTACAGAAATTAATAATTTTATACTTTTGAAAACTGAAATTAAATACGTATTTTAACTCGAACTTTAAGGAGTCTCCGAAATTTGAATGTTTATGTTACTATAACTTAGCAGTCTCAGTTTCTAACAGTGAATAATGAACTCGATATTATAAATTTTCTTTACCACGTAAATTTGAATTATGAATAATCTAAAACAGTGGTTCTCAAACTTGTTGTTACCGCGACCCACATTAAATATTAAAAAGTACTTTGTGTCCCACCTACTTTTATTCAAATACACATTGTCATTCTACGTAATGGTGGTATTTCAAACTAATTAAATTTTCTAAATCATATTTCTAATTTTTCCATATAAAGGTAACACAGAGCTCACACTATTCTTAACGCAATGCCCTACCCCGTGACAGATTTTGACTCATCCGTTCTCTTTCCATCCTAACACAGCATCTCTACTGACTGTACAGAGCAGGGCAGGGCTCTGAATAACCACTTACTCTTCACCTCATTAACAAACGCTTTTAATTTTCACTTCCTGAATGATACTTACTTTACAACATAAGTTTCTGCATCAAAATAAAATTTTCACAATTAAAAGAAAAAAACTTCTCGCGACCTACCAAAGAAACGGCCCGCGAACTTACTGTTGGGCAGGCCCGAAACCAGCCACAGAGGTTTGGGGGACTATGAATATGTTAGGAGGGGTAAAGGCATTAAAAGTTCTCTTATATAATTATAGGGTCTACAGTATCTAAATTGTTTTTTTTTTGTGTGTGTGTGTGTGTGTGTTGAGATCTGGAGGGACCACGAAAAGTTTAGGGGCGCCAGGCTCCCCTAGCCCCCCTCTAGTTGCGGGCCTGCTGTTGGGTTGGCAATACTGTTAATCTCGTGGTATTGCAGAGTATGTCAAACGATGACGACTCCTGATATTTACACCTTGCAGAATTTCGACGTTTTGTATATATTAGTTTAAAAGTCACAAAGGCTCTTTGAGATAAATGATTCATCCTATAAACATATACGATATATTAAACTCTTTAAAAATAATTTCTGAAATCATTTTTTTTTTAATTTAACAGTATAAATAAATTCCTTTGTTCTTAGCTGTTAAAACTGTGTGAATGACTTTATAAACCTTTAAAAATCTTTAAACACATTTTTAATTAACCGATAACAACATAACACTGTGATCAATGTGACAGCAATAAGCATAAGTTGTGGGTTGACGATTTCAGAATAAATTAAACTTTTTGTTCAAGGTCATAAAAGACGGTGAGTGAGTCTATACAGTTCAACATTAAGAATATTACAAAAAAAAAAAAATTAAAAAAGAAAATTGTTTTCTAATAAATTCTCCAGTAAATCGCGTGGGTTACCTTGTTTCTGTTATACATAACGGATGAGAAAGGAAAAAAATTTCATTATATCAAACAAGACTTGTCATCATTCGCCATTTTGAAGTTACAACAAGAAAAATGAGAAAAATGTTTTTATATCAGATAGCTTTTGTATTAACTGAAATGCAGCATAACAACAGGTTATTTATTAGGTTCTGTATGTTAGATCCTTTTTTTCTTTTTTTTTATGAAGAGTATTCGTACTTGTTAGCTTTTACAAGGTCAAATAATTATAACATGGCGGTCAAAAAGTAGTGCAAATTCGTTTTATGATCCGCATTCTTTCGGGCATAAAATAATGCCACGACAGGCGCTAGGATTACTTATGACCGCCCTTTTGTGGTTAACGAATGCACAAAAAAAAAAAAAAAAAAAGAAAAAAGAAATAATAAACAAAAACAAGGAGAAAAAAATATATTCTTGTTTGTGGTCCCTTTTATCTCTTCTTGTATTGATGGTACCAATTTGGATGCTAAGAAAACAATGGTCTCGCCAGTGTTTGCTTCTGAAGTGTTGTATAGTCGTTGGGTCGCCTGAAGCAGAGAGATGACAAAATAACAAGAGTCCGCAAGAGTTGTGAGTCAACAAAGTGTGCACTGTTTGTGGAGTCTTGAATGGAAGAAGCGATGCTGTTTATGGGCGGGCAAATTTCAAGTAACCACAAAATTGCAGAGAAGTTTAAAGTAGTTAAGAAAAAAATATATAAAGATTCGCCGTCTGCTTGAGCTGGTAGGAGTGTACTTAGACCTACAACGGAGACATGTTAAATGCAAAATGTCTCTTTCAATTACTTCAAATGTAAATGAACGTATGTGTATGTGTGTAAATGAATCATACATTCATGCTTAAGGAAGGAGCATCTTTCCTGTCTGACACGTCATGTCATGATTTGTAGAGCTCTTGTAAATAATTCCAGGCCCTGCCTGCAAATGCTAATTTACAAGCAAGCCTGGAGAGCCTTACAAGTACTTGTGTTAAACTGTGAATGGATTTTGAGCAGAAAATAGGAGGCGAATGACAGATTCTTATGTTCTTGTTCCGGGTTCGATCCAAAGTCATTTGATATGAATAATTCATATCTATAACACAGCCACACACACACACAAATAAATAAATAAATAAATAAATAAATAAATAAATAAATAAATGAAAGTTCTGTGCACCTTACCTCAGATATGAATTCGATCTATTTTGTTGCACAGAATCCAAATTTCGAAATCCCAGGATGATTGACCGTACCATTTTTTATGGGCGAAAAACTTGATCAATTTTGGATAGGGTGGATGCATGTAACACAGCCATACAAAATCAAACAAACAAACAAGTTCTGTGCACCTTACCTCAGGATATGAATTCGATCTATTTTGTTACACAGAATCCAAATTTTTGAACCCTGGGACGATTGAGAGTGTGAATTTTGTTTTAAGGACAAAATACGTGTGACCTTCCTATCTAAAATCTCTCGTTTTTCGCCCATAACTGCACAGAACTTTTGTTTTTTTCTATGTTTGTGTTACGTGTAGTCTCTCTACCCAAAATCTCACAAATTTTTCATTCATATCTAAAAATTGACACTAATGGCTCAGCTTCCTCGGTCTCCCCAGAATCGACGCCCATGAATATATAAGTCGAACAGAAACACCACGTTTATTTTAAAAAAGAGAAAAAGTTTTGAATTGCCATAAAATATAGAAGCTATCTATTACCGACAACGCGTAATGTGTTGTCTGCAGTGGTAGATAACGTGATAATATCGGGGGAGAATGTTATCAACAACCCAAGTGTTTGATTATTAACAACTACTTGCAGTGTATCATAATAGGAGAAGGAGGTAGTGGATATCGTTTGAAAGTCAAATCAGTTCTACAGAAAAAAAAAAAAAACTCAAGGAAGTTAAATGTCAGTCAATGGCGGGAAATGACGCAAGTCTTTCAGAGACATCGGTTCTTTGGTTCATTGACTCAAGTTGTGTTATTCAACAACAATATGGCGAGCGGTTGAACTCCTTTTTTTTCACCAAAAGATTATATGTTTCGTTAAATGTCACAGAAGCACACATTCATTTGGATATTTGTCATAGAGACTTTGGAAGAATTATGAGCTTAGGTTGTTCGCATGGCACATTATAATCTTAGGTAATGCACTGCACTATCAAAATGGCTTCTGCATTCGCATCGTAATCGGAATCGATCGAACATGGAAATCGTGGTGATTCCGTTAGAATAATGCATGTTCTTTTCTGAGATTTCTCTCAACCAAGGTTATCATAATCCTCATCATTATCATAAGTACGATGTTCTTCTATCACCGAGAGGACACGTATGAAACATTTCGAATATTTCATCTTTAAAATCTTCCTGAAGTCTTCGATTTTACAAAAGAATTTCTTTCCTTAATATCGTATCCGATACCAACGCCCTGGCAGCATTGATTTTCGGTTGCTGCGAGGTCATCCAAGTGAATCAGTGTTGGGTCAGCCAGATGAGCTACTACTGTGGAAACCAAATGATGACGACAGCGAGGTATTCACCCAGCGTCGTGAGTTCAATTGAAGAGCTACCTTAGAAAAAGAAAAAAAGAAAAAGAACGGAGTTTGGTGAAGAGAAATAGCAGGCTACGTGCCTATACTCTAATTACAGTAGGGCATGTATAAATAAACATTATATTCCACTTTGCTACGTTCACTTTTCTATTTTTCATATTACTAGGGACAACATATTGTACTTTTTCTCATGTACTATTAGAGCATTGAACACAATGTTTACGCAATACCCTTGAAATGCAATGGGATACACCTAACTTATTATTATTATTATTATTATTATTATTATTATTATTATTATTATTATTATTATTATTATTATTATTATTATTATTATTATTATTATTATTATTATTATTATTTCCAAAGCAGTGTTGTCTAGTTACAAGCTATTAAAATCAGGAAATAGATATTTTTTTTTTCTGGAAATGTTCAAAATTTTCCTGTGCTATATCCTTGTTTCAGAGTATTCAAGCGGGGCTTATCCGAAAGGAAAGACCACTAAATTTCAATTCAAATGAGGTACAAATCATCTAGTTTAATTAAAAGGTAAGTTATATGCTTCTTAACCTTTAATCGCCCATTGACGCAACTGCTGCGTCAAGGCTTTAAACTAGGGATGGCCAAAAAAGTTCCGGTTCCGGCGGAGCCGGTTCCGCGAGGAACCGGTTCTCGGATATCCGGTTTTCAGAACCGGATCTTAGGAACCGGTTCTGGACCTGGATCCGAAAACCTGGTTCCAGACCTGGATATGCAACTGCTACGTCAAGGCTTTAAACCTCAATGGTTCAGCTCGTAATTAAGCTACGAAAAGAATTTTGGCACCAATGTGTGTTTTTGAAGAATGAAGCTTTTCGCTTATATTTTATGTATGTGGGAGGTACTACGGTGGAAGGAGAGTGTAGAGTTCTTGTGTTTCATTTTTGCATCAGTTTTTTGGAGGCCATTCCCCGCCTTTGGGGTTAAGTCATAAAAATTTCTATGTGACAGAATGAAGTAGTCCACTACATGGTAATACCCTGTATGTGTACTTATTGCTTACATGGGGGAGGAGGGGGCAAAGTTGCCCAGTTTTTTGAGTCCATCTTTTCAAATTTTAAGGACATTTCTTCTTCTTCGTCTTCTACGAATAGGGCGGGAAATGCACAAGTGTTACCTTATTGGAATCTGTGTTTAATAATCTTCCCAACGGTGTATCAATCATGACTGTGTTAATTAGAATGGTTCACCAGAGTTCGCAACTTAAGAGTCTACAATTTCGTTCAAATTCCTAAAGGGCGTAGAAAGTTTAATAAAAAGTCTATGATTTCGACAGAAGAGGAAAATCTTATACCCGAAACTTTAAACACACTTTCTTCCCAAATTAATGTCGATGGGATTGCAGAAATTTTTCAATGAGCACTTGCTTTGATATACTGAACACAATCAAAGAAGGAAAATTAAAGCCTCACGCGCCATATTACCAGTGGTTTGCGTATAACTCTTAGGAGTATATATGTATATGTCAATGTTAGGAGAACCCAAACAACCATAGATACAGTCAGCAACAAAAATTCTTTCAGTTTGATAAAATTAGTTTCGTAAATAACTTCAGAATGGAAGGACAATTTGAGTACTGTTTTCAGTAAATTAAAAAAAAAAATAAAAACAATGTTATTTTCTGTGCGTTCCAGTTATACCACCGTTATACCCAAAATAAATTTTAGCAAACGGAAAAAATTTTGTCGCTGATTGTACAATCTGCTAGTTAGCAGGTATTTATTAATTTATTTACTTTTTGTATATACAATGCACAAATTAACAATAGTTTCCAGAAAAATAAAAACCGACAATTAATATTGGCATAGCGAATGACACCAAGGTACTTTTTAGTGCTATAAAAATTAGTTTCTCAAAAATTACGCATGGTAATTTAACTTCACGCATATCATTTAGTTCACGCTTAACGTCATCTATTGTCAGACAATATTGTAGTTTAACAAAAATTGAAGCTTAAATCTTTCATCTTTTAGTTTAACGTCCCACGTTTATCTTCTTTAGGCTAAGGAAGACGATGGTTAAGGCAAATGAATGATGATGGAATAATTGGTGGAATGAGAAAGTGGGAGGAAACGAGAATACCCCGAGAAAACCCACGGACACGATGTTGTCCACCACAAACTTACTTGGCTGGGGATCGACCCAAGCCCGTATCCAGGGGGTCTAGCCCCCCCCTAAATTTTTGCTGCCCCCATAAAATTTCACGGTAGGCTTGCAAATTAACTATAATATGGTGATGAACTATAATATGGTTGGATCGGGCCCCCCCTAACTTCAGCCGGCCCCCGCTACATTTTTGGTTTGGCTACGGGCCTGGATCGACCAGAGACCCCAAGTACCAGAGGTAAGCGCTCTACCACTGATTCAACGTGCCCCACAAAATCAAACCAATGGCGGATCTATCCCGAGGCCGGAAGAGTCTAAGCCCCGCAGTTTTTTTTTGATTGACAAAAGTAATTCAAGCTATTATGTATATATTTTTGAAAGTTTATAGTAAACTCATGATATACCTATCGTAGTCTGGCTGCCCTTCTAGATCCGCCACTGAATTAACGTTTAAGAGTTAATGATAATTTCATGTAATATCTCATTAACCATACTCTGTTCTGTCGTCTTCCTGTCGTCAGAAAAAAAAACCTGATGGGAGTATACAGGATGGTCCAACAGTAGGTATACAGTCCCGTACTGACCGGCACATGGCATTTTATATAATTTTCTTATTGTTATCCATTCAGGTAGTGACTTAGTTTCTTTATTATTTGTTCTTAATCTCTCTTCATTCACACCTTAAGGTTGGAACAGACAGAAGCAAATAAACTAATCATCTTATTAAACTAAAAATGTCATACACTGTACGACTGTATACCTACTTTTGGGCTACCCTGTACTTCAGTATCAGCTTCAACGTTATAGAAGGCATGATTCGCATACAACATCAATTTTCAGCTTTACAAATAAATTTGTTTTTGTGGATTTTCTCGTAAACTAAGCATGAGGCTCTACATTCAACATTATGATTTTGTTGAGCTCAATGAAATCTATGGATTGTTAGATGTTTCGTCTTTTAACATTTATTTTTTGTTAAACGCAAACGATATTGTAGAAGTAATTATTGTGTCAAATGTTGTTATGACCAGAACAAATGCTAAACCTTAATCTATCTATAAAGCAAACAGTGCCTCGAGCTGTCCTAAAAAGCAAAACTAAATTGTTGCTGAGAAATGATATTTATGCTAATTCTAAGTTCTACGTATTTTACTTAGTTTTTTTTTTTTTTTTTTTTTTGTGAGAGTTATAGCAATGAAATCTCAATAAATCAATCTTAAAAAGAGTTTTAATGAAGTTTAATTTATTAGAGTGAGAATTTAAGTGTCTGGTAGTAAATTGTCTTACACGCTGGACAAAACCTAGCACAAATAGATTTCTCTGACACATACCTCGTAAATCCCGATGATGTTGAATATTCCAGTCGTATGCTTTTGATTGTCGTTCAGCCATAATTTTTATGTACTCTTGATTAATGGTGAATTATTTTGTTAGAGACGAAGTAATAATCAGCAGTAATCCATTACTAGTCTTGTAACAATTATGCTCAGAGCTTTTCGTTTCGGCGGTGTTAAACTTGAAATGGATATAATTTCACATATAGAAATATCAATCTCTTTCTGATATCAGTTAAATCGAAGTCTGGTAAAACCAGAGAATAAAACTTAAGTTATGTCCATTGTGACAACGAACATGGATCTTGCATCGTTGTGAAACGACGAAGTCTTTTGCTCCAAAATAAGTGTGCAGGGGAGGACGCCGAGATTTCTCCTGGCATGAATCGTGCCACTTAGACGTTATATTGATTCCCTGCGCTGTTAGGCGTAGTTTCACAATAAACTTACATGCTCATGTTGCAGGTTTTTTGCTGCGAACTGTACCACTAAAATAAAAGTTAGATTTAACTGCAAATAAAATCTAAGATTAAGACTACCAAATTATTGTTAAAATTAACACATTTTTTTACTTTCCAGCAAAGATGAAGCATAATAATAATAATAATAATAATAATAATAATAATAATAATAATAATAATAATAATAATAATAATAATAATAATAATAATAATAATAATAATAATGTGAATTGATGGTGGGGCGATGAGGTGAATCATGAATGGGAGGTGTAATAATAGAATAGATAGTAAATCAATTATTTAAACTTTACCATTAGTATTATTTCAAGTTGATTTTGAACTTCTGTTTTAAATGCTTTATATCGGAATTCCGAAGAATAATTATCAAAGAGATTGTAATGATCGCACGTGTAACGACACCTCCCAATCACAACTTCATTTTGCTTTCAGTTTTGTTAGAAACAGGAAAAAGAAAGAGTGAGAGGAAAAGAATGTAAAAGAGGAGAAGAAGAAGAAGAGGAAAGAAGAAATGTAAGGAAAAGTAAAATAAAAAGGAATACTGGATAATTATGGGAAATACGGTAAGGGTGTTCGATTAGTTGTTAAAGGATGAATTATTTTTGGATGGTATTAATGGAAGATCAATTTGGAAGTGATCCGGGAAAGACACATGTTCCCCGTACAACCCTGACCTGGATCCAGGCAACTACACAAGTGGGAGTTGATCAGACCCAGTTCAGCTGATGAGAAAGTTTAGTTGAATTGTCGATCTGTTATTTTTTAATAATGATAATTAACCGATATTTGGTACGTGATAACCGATGTCGAAGTCGATTGCACATTTTGAACTAGCCAGGAAGAGAGAAAAAAATTAAAAAATAAGTGATAAATAAATAAATAAATATTTAGAACAATGAAAATTTTCCTTGTAGATGCAAATTTTCGAATTTCCGAAGATCGTCGTTTGTTCTGGCTTATCCTATCATCTTAGCTGTTCTCCCAGAGCCGATTTATCTTAACTAGGAATTATCTTTCAGGATCTGCATAACACATTCACCCATAGGAAATGTATTGCACATATACAATTAGTATAAATACAACACCTTAAGAATTAAAGTCATTCTACAATGACACTCGCACTCATACTGGACAGTGTATATTATTTATTTATATTCACCTCCTGACACCAAGATAAAACAAAAAGTGTAGACCAATCTTTGAGCACAAATGCTTCCTTTCAAAGTTATAGGCTGCCGAAAACATGAAAAAAATGCACTTTAAAGCTTCATAGCACCAATACTATGGAACCTACCGTAGTCGGGTCAAGACATCACTTAGGAACTAGTGTGTGCCCTATCCAAATATCCATGTTTCAGAATCTTGAGGTACTTCCTCAACAATTTTTATAGAGACACATTTTTATAGACATTTTTATAGAGTCTATGCACATATAATTTGAAGTACTCACCAACTATCTCTATAAAAATTGTTGCGGAAGTACCACATAATTCTGAAACTTGGATATTTGGATAGAGCACATACTAGTTCCTAAGTAAAGTCTTGACCCGATCCGATTATGGTACGTCCTATAGTATTGGAGCTATGAACCTTTAAAGTTCATTCTTTCATGTTTTCGGCAGCCTATAACTCCCGAAAGGAAACATTTGTGCATCCAGGTTGGTCTATACTTTTTGTCTTGTCTTGGTGTCAAGAATCACCTCCCAAACGTTGTCGATGTTGTTTTGAAACACCCTGTATTTTGAATACAAATGCTTCCGTAATAACTACATGATATGGTTCAATTTTAGAAGTGAGACTAAAAAAGTATAGTGCGGTGACCCGTACTTTTTATTATTTTATGTTCAAAAACACGCTGAAAGAACAGCTTTCTTTAAAAACAAAGATTATAATATGGAAACACGATTATTTGTCACTATTACGTTGTGTTAATCTTGTATCTAAGATTTCATTACGAAATATTTATTATCCAGTGTAGACACGACCCAAATTTCTCTCTCTCTCCGTATTCAAAGTTCCTTTGACCACACCCATAAATACGCCTATGATGTAACCCAAAGAAGAATAAGTGGGTAGTTCAAGATTCGAACCTGAGTTCTCTTTTAAAAACAAAATGTGAACGCCTTTTTTCTTTCTTTGCTTTTCAACAGCTGAAGGAAAATTTTCCGTTCTTTGTGTAAAATATATATCCTCATTGTGCATTGGCATACTTTACACATATTATGCAACAGACGAGAATTTTTGATGCCATGGCCTTGCATTCAAAGAGGAAATTGTGTCCCTAAATCCAGCTACGACTAAATAATGACTGTGGAATAGCAATAGAATTGGTTTGTGTTGGCTTCGCAGTCTGGCGTTGAAGTCTCTTTTGGACCGTAAACATAGCATCTCCACTCCACGCTCCGTCGCGCCACCACGCGAAGCTCGCCGGAACTTACGAAGTCACTCTCCGCTGCTCTCACGCCCTCTTTCGAAACCCGAAGGCCTTTTGCTTTACATGATCCTTGGTCCAATGGCATCAGGCTCATCGACAAGGTAACCATCTCCTCTCGAAAAGAACTAAGTTAAATAACTTCTATGGAAAAAAATAAATCTGTTCCCTTCTTTTTGAGTTTAACATTGCACTTTTAGGCACTGGGGCTAAAGGAAAAATGAAATGAAATATTTGAGTTTTACGTCCCCCGGATATACTGACTAGGCTAAAGGAGACGGTGATCATGAGAAATGAATGAAATGGTGGAATGAAGAAAGTGGGAAAAAAACGGGAGAACCGCAAGAAAACCTACTCACACGGTGTTTGTTTACCACTAAGTTCACTTGACTTGAGCGGGGATCGAACCAAAGATCCCACGTACCAGAGGTGAACGCTCTACCACTGAACCACCGCGATCCACCGAGGCTAGAGGAGACGATATGTTGAGAAGGGGTATAATGTTGGAATAAAAAGTGGAAGGAAATGGAGGAACCCTGAGAAAATCCACGCAAATAGTACTTGTCCACCATACGCCCACTTGGTGGAAGCTGGGATCAACCCAAGGATCCCAGTTGCTAGAGATGATGTATAAAATTCAATTGTTGAAGAGTTTCTGACAGCATCACACCAAAAATTAGTGAACTGATGCGTATAATTTTTGATATGTTAACACAACTCAGAGCATGAATGGTTTCTTTTATTTTACTTTGATTTATTGATTGATTGGTGGGAGTTACCGTCCATTATCAGCACCGAGGCTATATTAGATGTGGACCCACAGTTTAAGATGTAATCCGAACAACCGAGAATTTAACCCGGGTCTCCATGTACCAAAAAGGGGAGCCACTGTGGCTTAGTGTTTGATTCTAGTTCGCGCCACGTGATCTTTGTGGTGGACAAACACTAATTAATATGATGTATTTGATATGAAAGCATTTTTTTTAAATATATTTATTATTATTGTTTATTTATTTATTGTCAACACAACAGGCTATAGCCCAATTACAATGTTGAAAATTACATAATTACATGTTCATAACTCTTGGTAGCTTTTGATAACGGCATTTCTAAACTTCTTAGGCGACAAATTACTTATATCCAATTCATTGCTATTTGAACACATTCTGTCGCTTAGGGATGCGCACGAGACGAGTCGAGACAGGATTTTCCTGACAAAATTCGAGTCGAGACACGGCTCTTCCAATAGTAAAATATACATTTTTCGAGTCGAGATATTATTTTTACAGCACATTTTCGAGACGAGAGAGCCACAAATCTTGTCTCGTGCGCATCCCTACTGTCGCTAACGCTCTCGCCTTCGGTTCGAGCGGTCCCAAGTTCGATTCCCGATGGGGCCACTCGGTCGAAAAAGTGTAAAACGTTTTTTCAGGCCAGCCACCCTGAATGAGGTTTTCCTGGGTTTTCCTCATTCACACCAGGCAAATGCCAGGGTGGTACCTAACTTATAGGTCCCAGGCCGCTTCCTTCCTTCTCCAATCCTTTCTTCCTTCTCTTTCCCCGGATTGTGTGCTCGCCGAGGGACGTCATCCCTCCAATCGTGAAGGGCTAAATGGCCTTAGATGCCGAAATCCTTGAACACATTCTATTATACAAAGCTGTTGTTCTCCAGTTTGGTGATTTCATCATTATATTAGTTTTTGATTTTTTTTATTTATTTATTTATTTTTTTTTTACAGTAATAGAGGCCAGTATTTTTAAGTGTTAGTAATAAGGAACATGAAAATTCAATGAAGAAACTAAGTCAGGACAGTTCAAAATATTTTGAGTTACTTACTGAATGAATAATAAATCAATCGTCTGACGCCTTTGTTCTAATGTTGGAAGATAAAAGTTCTCAAGGGTGGTTTTATAGCTGTCGTAAGTAGGATAAATGTGAGTTTCTTTGTAGGTTAAAAATTTTAAAAATTTTGCCTGTATTCTTTCTAATGTGTTATAACTTCTTACGATTTTTTTAAGTGAGTCAGATTTCAAATAATAGAAGCATAATCTGACTTTGAGCGAGCATATGCATTGTACAGCGGTGGACACTTCTAAATGGTACACCTTAGCCGTAAATCTCCATATGGCTGTACCATTTAGAAGTGTCCACCGCTGTACAACTTCTGTAATGTTGAACAGTTCTTAACTTCTTTTCCTGTTCTAATTACGAATTACGAATAGCTTGAATGCTTCACTTGTTATATCAGCAATGTGACTGTCAAACGTTAACTTAGCATCAAACGTAACACCAAGATCCTTAACTGAATCATGCCTATTTACTACATATTTATTAATTATATAATCAAAGTGACGAGGTGATTTGCTCCTAGTGTATGATAACACTTTGCACTTGCTTGCATTAACCCCAAGTTGATTCGAAGAGCACCAGTTACCAATATGATCTAGACCTTGATACAGTTTTATGTTATCGTCCACAGAATTGATTTTAGCATATATTTTTAGATCATCGGCATATAGTAATTTTTCATGGTTAGGAACGCAGTCAGGTAAGTCATTAATAAACAAGAGAAATAACAATGGTCCTAAGTTTGAACCCTGAGGGATTCCTGAGGATGCAATATAGTCTTCAGATTAGTATGCATTAAAAAGAACGGATTGTTTACGATTAGATAGGTATGATGAGAAGAATTTAATGAAGGACGGAGAAAAGCGAAAAAGTTTTGATTTTTTCTTGTAATATGTTATGATTAACTTTATCAAAAGCTTTTTCAAAGTCAATATACATCACATCTACTTGGCTACCGAGATGTAATGAATTCGCTATAAAATCTGTAATAATTGCAAGATTCGTTATTGTGAAGCTTTCTGGAATAAGCGATGTTGTTTAACTGAGATAACTGGCTTGACATATTTAAGGATTCGCCGATACAAGATATGCTCAAATACTTTCGCAAAAGCAGGTAATATTGCTGTGGATCGAAAGTTGGTAATATTTTGACTATTGTTGGACTTCGGAATTGGACAAATTAAAGCTGTTTTCCATTTGTCTGGGAAATTGTTTGTTCTTAGTGATAAATTGAATGCAATTAATAGGGGATATTTAAATATATCAGCGCAACCCTTCACAATGTAGGAGGGAAATCCTCAGAACTAACTGCTGTTTTGGACTTAAGGTTCTTAATAGCCATTTCTATTTCCTTCACATCTATCTGGCAAATATTTAATGATCCTATGCTACCATATCTGTTATCCCCTAGATTTATGTTGCGATCAATTATCGTTTCTGAAAAGGGAACATGCACTGATCTAAAATACTTCGCGAAAGTATTGGATATTTCGTCGTTACTTCAGAGATTATGATCCTGAAACTTTAATGATTTCGACGGTAGATGTCTTTTCCTATTTTTAATAAAATTCCACAATTCACTTTAAGTTTTAGTAATAATATTTTCAGAATTACGAAAGAATGTTTCATAGGCTAATTTGATGTCATTTTTAACCTCTCTTCTCAAACGAGCAAAATCCATGTAATAGGAGGTACTATTGCTCGTTTTTAGTTGAGATTTCCTACGATAACTTGCCTTAGTTTTCAATTGAGGAAAGTTTTTTCAAAGCTCGATAGAGCAAATTTTGAGAAACGGATTTATATATGGGATAGGTATACTTTTTATGCTACCAATCGAACTGTGAAATCAGTAACAGTAAATCTCGAAATGTGCAATGTGTATAGAATACTAAATCATGAGCGTTTTGTCAGAACTCGATAGAGGCTATGTACACTCATGTTCAAAATGATTGTCGCATATCTATAACTGTCTTCTTCTAAGAATATAATTTGATAATGATTTTGCAGGGTACTTTTTATTATTGTTTAGTATATGATTAAAAGCTTTCGTATCATTAAAAACCATGAAATTATGTAAATTTTGACATTTTACGGTACTATTTTTCAGACTAAATTCATTATTTTTTATTTCTCTAATGTTCAAATCACCAACCACGAGAACAGAACAGCCTTGTGGACAGTTACTTTGAATACATTCAAAAAAAAGTTATACAAATCTATACATGAATTTGGTTGGAAATAAACTACACATATAAAAATTGTTTTACCTCCAGTCGTGATTTTGACAATAACACAATCAAATTCATCAGCTGTCTACTACACTGAGTTTGTATTTTTCCAAAGATGCCACAAGAACCTCACCCCCCTAGACTTGCCTAGTTGATCAACATTGCGATCCTGACGCGCCACAATATCTATTATCAAAGAGTCCCGCATCATAATACGTTTAATTTATCCATGTTTCTGTTATTATAATAATATAAATAAAAAGTTACCATGATTGAAATGCAGCTGCAATTTTGTACCCATTTTACATTAAAATATTACCATAATTGTAATGCAGCTGCAATTTTGTACTCATTTTACATTAAAATATTACCATGATTGTAATGCAGCTGCAATTTTGTACTCATTTTACATTAAAATATTACCATGAGTGTAATGCAGCTGCAATTTTGTACCCATTTTACATTAAAATATTACCATGATTGTAATGCGGCTACAATTTTGTACCCATTTTACATTAAAATATTACCATGATTGTAATGCAGCTGCAATTTTGTACCCATTTTACATTAAAATATTACCATGATTGTAATGCAGCTGCAATTTTGTATCTATTTTACATTAAAATATTACCATGATTGTAATGCAGCTGCAATTTTGTACCTACTTTACATTGGGTTGACATAGAAGAGTTAACAATCAGAAAATCGTACAGTTGTAGGTATAAAATTTCAGACAGACATGTTCAAGTCTTTTTTTAAAAAAAAAATCTAAAATATATATCACAGCGTTTGGATTTCATGAATCTGTCAACAAGACGAAAAATGTTTCCACTTTTTTTTTATTTTGGTACAATTCGTGGCCATTTCGTTCACCAGATCTGACCCCTTATGATATTTTCCTTTGCAGACATCTATAACCTGAAGTCTGTAAAGCACGGTCCTCAGATAGTTAAAGGATTGAGAAATACTATTGGTATCGATATCGCGTTAATTCTGGAGATATGTCTATAAGTGCAGTGCAAAGTTTCTTAAATGTGTAAAGCTTTAAGAATGTGCATAGCTTGTGAGGGCAAGTATCTTTAAAACAAACTGGTGGGGGCGAAAAGGCAAACATTGTCCTGTATTATGTCAAAATAAAACCATCATTCTACTGTTTTAATAACTATTTTTGTAAGATTTCCTGTGAGAGCTCATGTGGTTCAGGTCCCACGTTAAGCAATAGATACGTGTCTCGTATAGCCTTAGTGGTGAAAGTGACGTTAAGCTGTAAATTAATGAAACAATTTGCAGAAGTAGATAGCAAAATGACAATCAATAATAACAATATATATTTCAACACATTATTTGCCAAACCTTGGCTGCATTTTTGCCAGTATTTCACAGAATTTTTACCTGGATTTGACTTTTAGAGTACAACTTTCTTTAGAAAACCTGCCCATCACTTTCAAAAACTTCTATCTGTAGGTAGAATTGAATCATATAATGTAAATCGCCTTTCACCAATAACTTAAAAAAGATGCCGTAACCATTTCCTATTCCTACTTCTATCTGAATATGACTTTAAAGTTAGGTAGGTGGTCAGTAGTTTTAAAAGTGACTACACTAGGGATGCGTACGAGACGAGTCGAGACAGGATTTTCTTGACAAAATTCGAGTCGAGACACGGCTTTTCCAATAGAGAAATATACATTTTTCGAGTCGAGACATCACTTTTAAAGCACATTTTCTAGACGAGACAGGCACAAATCTTGTCTCGTGCGCATCCCTAGACTACACAAGAGGAACTTACACAATTGGTGTATTCGCTACGGAGTAGGTAGAGTATAGTCGTAAATAAGAAGATTCATATTAGGGATGGCCAGAAAGTTCCGGTTCCACCGGAACCGGTTCCACGAGAAACCGGTTCTCGGATATCCGGTTTTCAGAACCGGTTCTGGAACCGGTTCCGGACCTGGATCCAAAGACCCGGTTGCAGAACCGGATCTTAGGAACCGGTTCCAGACCTGGATCCGAAAGCCCCCAAAGACCCGTAAAGGAGGCACCAAGTTCACCTTGAAAACACTGCAAAAAGGACCATACGCTTGTGCCCTCCCCGCCCAGACCCGCTTGTGCCCCCAGAAAAAAAATTTGGTCCACCAGTGAGTGTTTAGCCAAATGAGTTGGCCAGTTTGCCTGTTTAGCCAATGAGTTTGCCAGTTACCCAGTTTATTTAGCCAAATGAGACAAGCGGCCGCCGCCTGGGCGCCTACCTGTCGCTTCCACCATTTCATCTAGCATACCGTTCACAGCCTGCCAGCAGCTCGGGTTTAGCGTAGGGATGGTCACAAAGTTTCGGTTCCAGCGGAACCGGTTCCACAAAGAACCGGTTCTTGGAGATCTGGTTTTCAGAACCGCTTCCAGACCTGGATCCGAAGAACCGGTTCCAGACCTGGATCCGAAAAAACGGTTCCGGAACCGGATCTTCTAGAACCGGATCCGTTTAGACCCGAAAACCGATTCCACCAAGAACCGGTTCTGGCCATCCCTAATTCATATGGAACAGTTAGTAGGGATACTTACGAGACAAACGAGAAAAGAAGAGAGTTGCCGCCTTGGATAAAGGAAACAACTGAGTGCACCAAAGCTACAGGAACTACATCGAAGTGCACAACACTTGGAAAGGTAAGGAATAAAGGACATACTTTTCGCATAATATCTAGTCTACATTTTGTTTGAATATTAGAAGAACAACTAATTGAAGTATTTGACATTAGGATTATTCAAATTATACTGAGAACTAAAACGTATGTGGCGTACGTAAAAACGTAGGTTACATGTGTAAATCATATAGTTTTTGAACTTAACGTACAGCAAACGTATAACTGAAAAGGTACATTTTATACGTTCTTTCTGTATAAGTGTTTCGAATAAACGTACTTTCCGTACGAACGATAGAACTGTTTATAGGTGGTCAGAATCTCACATATAGATGGACGTATGTAACATACTTAGCGGCATGATGTAACATATAAGCGGAAAAAACGCAGTACGTATGCATCATATGGATAACGTATGCTCTGTACTGATTTATGTAGTAAATATAATGATTCCGTATATTTGTACAATATACCGCTGTCTGAATAACGGATTTTTCTCAGTGTAGACATTATACTCAGCAACATAGTTTAAGAGGTCTTATCACTGCAAAATTAAAATACCGCTAATTTTACAGAAATTATGTGATATCTTCAAATCGATAAAAGATAATCAAAATGTGGAACAAGATCGCCCTAGACAATATTATTTTGCATGAGGTACCGTTATCACGAGTCCCCTAGTAGCTTACCCTTTGCAGCCACTTAGAAACGCGAAAATAAATTCCGATTTTCTAAATGGTTGGAAATCGAAACCAGGTAAGTGAGACGTGATAACAGAATCTCATGTAAAATAATATTGTCTAGGGAGCTGTTGTTCCATTTTTTTATTATATTTGCTCTATTTGAAGATATCACATATTTACTGTAAAATTAGCGGTATTTTAATTTCGCCGTGATGAGGCCTCTTAAGGAACTCAATACAAAATTTAGGAGAAGAAGATCGTACTATACATTGAAAATTGTCACAGAATATAGTATTGGATCATTTTTTATCTACATATTGATGAACGTTTTAGAAAGTATCTCGAAGACAAACTTACACATGAATCACGAAGAATGAGAAGAGAAATGAATGAATTTGAGTGGAGTCTATGGAGGAACTGAGAAGGTTTTGGAATAGCAGTACATTTGGTCTACTTTGAATTGCATTCTTACGGTGACAGTCGAAACTATTTCTATGAAGACAGCCGGGCGCGCACCCGGATATTTTTGTTGGGAAGTATCCAAGCGTTGGGGGGGGGGTCTCCAATACTATCAGCCACTATGTCTATGGAGTATTGAACAGATCAAGGATGTTATAAAATAGAGGATCTGCCCTTACAACAAAATCTTGAAGCCATACGTTACTGTTTCTCCACTCTTACTCTACCCACTCCGACCAATAAGATTGCAATGTTTTGAGCCAACAATTATGGCAGAAACGAAAGCAGCCAATCAGACAATGGCAGAAACGAGAGTAGCCAATCAGACGTGCCAATGCTCGGTTGTTTTTGTGGCTTCACTGATTTAATAGGATGAAGATGCGTACGAGCAGATCCTCTATTTTATAACATCCTTGGAACAGCCTGCACCCGAAAAGACAATAAACAACTATATTTTTAGTGGGAAAAATGATAGAACTAGATGATAAGAAAAAGAATACAGATAAAATATAAGATCAAATTTTTATGCCATATCAATCATTTACCTGTTAAGTATACTTTTATTTATACACTTGTAAAATATACTTACACTATATAAGTGCACAAATAAACGTATATTGAATTAGGAAGTTTCGGGGGAGGCCCGGCCCTGGAGGAGCCGCCATCGTGGGTTCGCATCTAAAGACAGCACATAATATCATTATATAAAGTTTCTGTTAGAACTGTGACGACACTGTATTTCGAAGCAAAATAAAAAAAAAAAAAAATGTGTAGGCGTCAGAAACTTCTATAGACACGTTTTCATTGTTTTATTTGAAATACTAAATATGAAACTTTGGTTTACCGTACTTGGAAGAGTTTGTATTAATCTTCAAAGGAATGGCTAAGTGGTCGAGCTTTCATCGAAACTTACCTGTGTTTTAATAAACGAAAGTAAAAAAAAAAAAAAAAAAAGTAGTTATAGGAGAGAGTTACGAACCATTTTACTTTGCAAGTACTCCATAATACCTTCCTACAGACTGTACTAAGCCAGGGGCGTCATTTAGGGAGGGCAGGAGGAGGCAATTGAGAAATACATATACTTTAATCGATTGTCTACTAATATACTAGTACAAAACGTTAATATACTTATGTCGGTGGTGCTCTTGCCCCCCTCAACAGAAGTCTGAAATGACGCCCCTGTGTTAAGCTCCAATGAGAACGAAGATATCATGCCATACAATTATTAATCAACTAGTGCAGTGATTCTCAACCAATGTGTCATGACACACTGGTGTGTCACACAATTCCGTAAGGTATACAGCGAAATTTTAGAATTTAAAAATAGTGAATAATTTAATAATACTTAGTTAAAATCGATACAAACTGCACCAGTCAACACCTCCAGCATAGCAATAATGCTTAGTGCTATCTAGAGTCATTATAATTGGTTTTACTATTATAATAGATATTATTATTATTATTTATTATTTATTATTATTATTATTATTATTATTATTATTATTATTATTATTATTATTATTATTATTATTATTATTATTATTATTAGTTATAATAAAAATATCGAAAAGGTGAGTCGCGATGTCCTGCACGTTCAGTAACGTGTGTCACCAAGAAAAAAAGGTTGAGAACCACTCATCTAGTGCAGTAAATCATTTGTAACAATACATTTTTTGAAGATGTTTGAGGTACATTGTGAAAGCAGCGTTTTCAATATGATATTAGACTTTCGTGTGTCATTTTTGTTAATATTTGTAAGAAATCAACCGAGTAACGATAGAAACTACTATTCCATATCACCCCTACTATTTCATATCTCACTTTTTTAAGCAAAAATTGATTTTCTCAGAAATTGTAGAATTTTACTTTAATATAGACCATTAATATTTTCTTAAGCCTATACAAAAGTAATTGTTTCACATGAAAAATTTTCGATTTATTTGTTTTAAAAAATGGTATTCCGTAACACCATTAGTTCTCTATTTAGAGGTACACTTCGAAATTCGCTTGGCGGAACTTAATATATATAAAAAAAGTGAAAACTCTCATTTTAGGATTATTGATTGCGGGAGTCGAACCCAGTGCCAACGCTTGGGGGTTCAGTAATTTAGACGATTTCAAGATTGTTATCGCAAAGTTTACACTACGAATATTTGAAACTATATGTGAAGCCATAAGAATCTGTTAGCCGTTCCGGAGGTCCCCACCTGCAGCAATGTAAGAGGAACAACTGCAAAAGATATTACACGTCTCAAGATGTTGCAACAGAATAAATAAATAAATATATATATATATATATATATATATATATATATATAGAATAGCTTTTTTTTTCTGTTTTACAATACGATGCACTTGCACACTTGTTACAAGCACTTGAACCGTATAAAGTATGAAGGAAGGGTAACGAACGCGATAGGAGTCTTTTACTTCCAGTATGTTACTGAATGTAGCGCATTGAACCTGGGTTATTGATTCGTGGAAAAGTAATAATCGGAGATTGGAAAGGTGAAACAATTATAGGCTACAGTCTTTATTCGATGAAGATACAGCATTGACTGAGGTCAATGGAAACGTCAAAAGCTCTTCTATATACTTTGCCAATACTCTTAGTCGAAAAAAAAAAGTCATGAAATTACGAATGTGTTTATCTTCTGGATACGACTGTGGGAAATTGTGTTGTATTTCTTCAGTTCCAAACTACTTCTAGAAAGTTATCTTAGGTTATAGCATAGATAAATCAATCGGGGCAGCTACTGTTTTTATTTTAAAACCCATAAGTAAATGAAACTATTGGAGATAATCAGCGCGGACGTAGGAGAAACCAATCAACTATCGACCAGATATTTACCACTCGGCAAATATTCGAAAAGAAGTGGGAATACAATATTCCGGTTGATTTTAGAAAGGCTTACGACTTGGTTAGGAGAGAAACATTGTACAACTTCTTACAGAATTTGGAATATCAAAAAAAGCTAATTAGATTAATTAAGATATGTCTAAATGTATCCCAAAGTAAACTCCGGGTAGGAAAATTTTTGTCTACGAGCTTTCACGTCGAGAATGGTGAGAAACAAGGAGATGCGTTGTCGTCATTATTATTCAACTTTGTTCTGGAATACGCTATAAGGAAAATTAAAGATAGCAACCAGGGCCTAGAGTTGAACGGTATTCACCAGGTTATGGCATATGCTGATGATGTAAGTTTAATAGGGGATGATAGGAGAACAATAGAAAGAAATACAGAGATCTTATTAAACGCTTGCATTAGGAGTAAATGTAGAGAAAACTAAATACATGGAAATTCGTCGTGATCGCAATACTGCAAATTATGAATGCGTTGAAGTATCAAATAAGGCTTTCGATAAAGTGGATACTTTCAAATATCTCGGATCAATATTAACAGACAAAAACCGTATTCACGAAGAAATTAAATGTTGACTAAAATCAGGGAAATCGTGTTATTATTCAGTTCCAAATCTTTTGCCATCGCGAATTCTGTCGAGAAATTTGAAGCTTAAAACATATAAAACGAAGATCACACCTATTGTTCTGTGTGGTTGCAAAACATGGTCGCTTACTTTGAAGGAAAAAATGTAAACTGAAAATATCTTAGAACAAGATTCTTAGACGAATATTCGGACCCAAGAGGAACGGGAATGGCGGAAACTTCATAACGAGAAACTACATAATTTATACTGTTTACCAAACATAGTTAGAGTCATCAAGTGTAAGAGGCTGAAGTGGTCAGGTGATGTATCCAGGACGGAAGAAAGTAGGAACGCTTTCAAAGTCTTAACTTTAAGTCCAATCGGAAAACGACAATTAATAAGACCTAGGCGCAGATATGAGAACAATATTAAGATGGATCTAGCAGAAATAGGAATACAAAGTAGAAACTGGATCCAGTTGGCTAAGGATACAGGTCAATGCAGAGCTTTTGTGAATGTGGCATTGAACCTCCGGAGTCCACAGGCCATAGAGTTAGTTAGTTAGCTATCTTGTTTTAACAAAAATTTACAGAAAGTGCTCTTAGTCTAATTCTGTCCTGCATCTATTTTGTTTTTAAATCAATTACATGAATATTGTATAAAACCATTTAGCATAACAGCCCTTTTTGTGGGCTTGTGCCGCTCTAACGCCATCTGTTAGCGACCAGCTGAACTGCTTGCAGCCCAACGACTAATACGTGATCAGCACGTGTAATATACCATTACAGTTGAAAGTAATGGCAATTTTCTTTTTTTTACGCACCCTGTACCTAGTAATTTTTTTTTTTTCAATTTCGGTTTAGCTACACAATTTATTTACTCCCTTTACTTCGAATTAAATACAATGAATCGAAAGGTTTCTTTAATAACCATATTCCCACTGTATAATATATTTATTTATATTTTGATTGAGTGTAAATCCCATTTACGGATATATAACTTGAATAGTTACAAGGTTTACCATTCTGACGTCATACCGAAACATAGTTCTGTCATTGGATATAAATTTCCTTAATTTCAGACCAATGTAGATTTTGGCCAGGTACCTAATCTTTCCCTCACCCCCTCTCACTAGTCCATAGTCACTTTCAGATCCGGTTATATCTGGATTTGCCAAATTTCCATTCGCTTTGTAATTTCCGCGGCTAAAGTTTTCTTTCTGATTGGAGGAATTCTCTTACCTCTGGCTTTTTCGGCGCAATGTTATCAGAACAATCGACGACACCCTACAAGGAGCAGCTTGTGAATTTTGTGCTACATATTTTTCGGGAAGAATTCCAATTTACAAGGACAACTAAGGTAACATATAATGTAATCCAATAGTTAAAGATTTACAACAGAATAGGAGCCCGAAAAATCCGCAAATTTTGGTAAAGAAGCTGCAATTCAGTGAAATAACAAATTCCAGTTCTGTTTACTAGGAAGCCATGTTTGCTGCCTATCGAGAATAGACAACAGTGAAAGAGTGACTTTACTTTTTTTTTTATTTCAAACTCAAGTAGGGATTAGGGAAATTACGACCTGTTTGGTGCATGTTGTTCGTGTATTAAGTAAATGTGACTTTCTATTATTTATTCAGTAATCGCATGTACGTAGGTTTGATGGTTGTAAAGTGAATAATAATAATGGCAGCTTAAGTTAGCTTAAAAGGGCTCCTATCCCCTTTTCCAAATTGAACCAGTTTCTAGCGGGGGAATGGGTTAGTTATTGTTCGTTTTAGGGCCTTTTCCCCTTTCAGGGGAAGGGTCCCTCCATAAACCTCGTTAAGGTGCCCCCCGGGCATCAATTTTTGGCAATCATTATGTAAACAATTGGTCAGGTCAATTAGACCTAGTGTTACCTTTCTCATTTTTGACCCTCTTTAAATTAAATAGAGCCGACTGTATATATCGACGAGGGAGTAATGTATTTTAAATTTAATGTGTTAGGTTATTTTCGTCAACATGCATGTAACTAAATGGTGCATGTTTAGTTTAGTTAGTTGTCTTTATGTATAATACTAACAGTGGTGTATGTAGTTAGTAGGTTTGTGTGAGTGTGTGAATTTTCGATTTGGACAGTGTATAAATATGCTTTAATTTAGTACCATTTTTCTAACATAAATAAACCAGAGTAAATATTAAATTTCCGATTAATGAGTACAAGTATATATTTCAGTACACGGTAAATTATGCCTCCACTACAGCGCCATAGCGTCAGTTTTCGGTAGTCAATTGTTTGTTGACATTACGACATCGCATAACTTAGTGATCTAGATTGTTTGATTTTGGCCATTTATTCTCAAATTACTTCCCGTGGACATGGTTTTCGGTTCGGATGAGTATACCTTCCTATAAGATAGCATGAGATCTTACTGTACTGAAAATTTCAGTTTGCTAGGTCCAATAGTAAATGAATAATCCGCTGAAATAAAGAACACCTATTTTCTTAATAGAAGTAAAACCCATATGCTGTTACTGTTTGTTTAAAAATGTAGTATTAAATTCTTTTTCTCTCCCGTGGCTGTAGAAAATTCCATTGTTGCTTCAGTTTTATCAACAAATCAGAAATAGATTAATCATTGACAATTTAACTTTCCGTAAATACATGTATGATTTTTTTTTAACCTGCAAAGTAAATACAATTTGGGTGCTTCGAAATAAAGAGTACGTGGTTCGATGAATGTGATCGTGTGGTGGTTTGAGCGTGATAGATTGTGATAGTTATATATATATATATTTATTACTGCGTAATGTAAATATGTGTATGGCCTGCGTGTAAAATGTACGAAATAGGGTGTTTATAAAATATTACTTCGTGCGAAAATTAGTAGATAATGAATGAATGTAATGATATGTTAATAATATGATATATAATATGAATGAAATGATGACCCCTATATTTAAATGGATAGGCCTAGTGAATTTTATATAGTGAAAACATGAATATGTTTACGAAGAAAAAAAAAAAATCTCTCGCGTTTTGACTTCCACACCAGTGCATTCATCCAACCGAGTTTGCTACTTGGATAGTAAATTATAGTTGGGAATTGTGTGTTACTTTGCATTTATGTACCTCCTAACAACAGCCCCAGATCTTAAGCCTTTCAATAGATAGAGTAGCATCATGTGGGAATTACTTCTAAAGGTTGACAGAAATGATAATTAAGAAAACCAACTGCTATATCCTGTGATCATCGAAAAGTACAGGTTTCGGTCATTTGTACCTTTAGCATTCATTGCCTCTCCGAGATTTTTTTTTTTTTGGTGCTTACCTTATTTATTTATTGTGCAGTGTTCATATAACTCAGTTCGGACTATCCGATTAAATTAACTGCTACTAAATTAATATTCATGGATAGCGTACCCGGATGTCGACCCCTAGTCCCCTTAAGTATTTTCGTTTCTTTTCTTAGTTTAATTAGATGAGGGAAATTAACGACATCCCAGACTGTGGCGTGTCTGCGCGGGGTAGCCATCGGTGATGTTTCGGTAATTGAAATCACCGATCCAAAATTCAGTTTATTTATTTAATTTTTTTTTAATTTTGGCGAATTACTAATTAGGGATACCTTAGCTATTACTCTAATTTCATCCCTATTCTGGAATCTTCTAGTTTCCAAGAGGTCGGATGATTTTTTTTTCTTTTCTTGAAATTCTAAATTAGCGCCTTCTCTAACCTTCCGGACGATTTCCGGGAACCTGCTGGTTTGGGCCGGATACGGGGATCGGATTTCAATCTTACAACCAAATTCTTGTGGGATTGGGATCTGATGGACACAGAACTTGCATCCTTGGCAGCAGGGCGTTCCTTGAGTCTACGTATTTGAGTAGACCACCCTTTTGGCATGTTAAGAATATTTTGGCTATGGATTTTGTTGAGATAGAAATTCGACTTTCGTCTTTGTAGCGTTAGTTATTTCCCACTTAAGTCTTTGGCGCCACTATTTCTTCGTCTTCCTTCTTCTCTATCTCTCTCTGTCTTCATTACTTCGAGATTTTTTTTTTAAAAATTTCAACCTCCCCCCCCCCCGGTTTCTGAAACTCATAAAACATACAATATTCATTTCACTTATTTCGATCGTATGTACTAACTGAGACATCGAGGGATGCAATTCGTGGAGGTATTGCAGCACAACTCAGGACCATTTTCGCGATATTCAATCCACCACGGGAGAAATTGACGAGAAGGTACACTATGCTTTCAGATTCCTAGAAACCTTCGTTATTCATTGATCATACAAATTATATCCATTGACAACTGATTTCTGGTTTTTATTTCTATTGATTGGTCATATAGTGTGTATGTATTAATAGTTTGGGCCCACTAGTTTCGAATAACATTGATTTTTTTTTCTGTATATACATCTATATATGTACTTACATAGTGTTAAAAGTTACGTGCCTGCTCATTTTGTTGCATTTCCACCTCTTATGTCATTAAATAACACCAGCTATTTTTTTTGTATATATACGCGGATCTTTAGTAAATTGAAAATGATTATGGATTATCGGGTTTATTCATATGAAATACAATGTTGCAACCTTATGAAGGAAAAAAGTGAATTTTGATAGTCAGGGTTTTTGTTTTGTCTTTGAGCCAAATAAATATAAATATTTATAAAATATGAATACTTGTCGAATATGAACGGTGATGTAGAATTTAAACGTCGATGAAATATTAAGATAGATATTAAAGTGAAATTTATTGTATTGATTAATATGAATACATATATATATATATACGAGTATGTATGTAATGGGCTCGATATTTACCCTGGTCTTGTTAGGTTGCCATAGATTTTTGACACCCGGTATTAACCAACTATTTGTGATATATATAGTATTACCGCGTAAATTGTCATAAATTACTTTTTGTTGAGTTGTTATTAATTTCTGTAACTATTAGAGTGGAATATAATGTTAAATACTGCATGTGAATAAAACAAGTAGCGGGTCGTAAGATAAATAAGAATAACCCTAATCCTTACCCAAATTTACTTTGCGAGTGAAATTAGCAACCTACGAAACAGTGCGCCCGTCCAACGACTTTTTCCATCAGTAAACATGAAACAAATCCTTCCCCTGCGATCGGAAACCAAACTATTCAATATTTAGAATCTTTTGACTACAAGAGCTATACTAGAAAAAAAATTAGTGATCTTAAATTCAACGAACTGAAATCTGTTTAATAAGTTAATGTGAATACCGGAATATGGAAATATGTTCCCAATATCTGTGACTGGATTTGATAAGTTTTCCTTAATATTGACAAACTTTGAAATTTTAGATAAAGTGTGTCGAGTGACAAAATGAAAAATATAAACATATATGTGATATGAAGCAATTAGTTGTCTATAGTTAAAACAAAACCAATTGAATACTCTCATGGACACAAACCACAGTGCGTAAAAGCAGTGTGTATTGATAATAAAAATGTGCTAAAAATCGATAAGGGACGGTTTGTTTTGCTTTTACTAGTTTAAGATTCAATTAGTATTTCTAAACATTGGTGTTTTTCTCATCTTGGGACATTGAAGTAGATCTCACATAATTGTGAGATTTGAAATAATTGTGAACGCTTTAGCGGACACGACGCGAATATCAGGGTGGTACGTTTCAATATGGGGACTGGCCGACGCTGTTTCACTTTTATCATTATTCCCTTTTTTTCTTCTTATTGCTAATTCTGATGTGGATTGGTATTGGAAGGTGTTTCTGGATACTTGCTAAGCAAATATACCGATTTCATCATCCACATATCAACATGGCACAACATATCACAGAGACGTCCTTTGCATGTCTCACAGGTTCCATACGTACCCAGGACATTCATATTCGCAATACAAACTTTAAGAATTATGGAGATATTCACGGGACTTCTCTTGGATTTCAATGGGATATGCCTATCACGGGACATTCAGGCTGATAGATGGCGTTAGGCTTTGCTGGGCACAGGACAAGGGAGCCCCGCGCGCGCGCGGTTTTTCTCGGGTTGCATAACACAATATCAAAAGTAAACGTGTTGAGGACAGAAAATCGCTTGTCAAGCAAATATAGAACTATTCTCGATTTCAGTGGTATTTTTATTTACAAATCGGAATATTACAGAGAGCTGCTCTCAATAAAAATTATGGAGTAGCACTTGTTATTTGACAATTTTTGTTGTTGCTTGCCATGAGTTTTATAACTTCATTTCGAATATTTTTTTTCTGAGATAGGGATCATTAGTCTTATTCTTATTTGGCGTAAAGTTGCATCAACTGTATTTAACTAAATTACATAAAATTAACGCTAAAATCGGAGTTCAAAATTTGGCTGTGATTCCTGAATGCAAAGTTGTGTGAAGCTAGAAACTGACCAATAGCTAATAACTTCTTTAAATATACAGCTAACCGTGGTTGGGTCAATTATCCAGGATCAAGTTCATGAACCTAGAAAATAATTTACAACGGTTTTCCCAATGATATTATCCAAGAAACAGAGGAGGGTTTAAAGTGTACAAATCCTTTCCCTATTACATAAAGCTGCAATAGTTTTGACATCGCCTTTGAATGGTAAATCACCTTTTTTAATCTCGTACCAGGTTCTCTCGACAGGTGAATGCTCTAGCTAGATGTCGAAGTTTCCTCATGGTATAAGAACTAGTGATGATGACATCACAGAGCACTTTGTTGATGGATACTGGTATACAGGAGTACTATAGGATAAATTGAAGGCAACGGGACTCACTAATACACAGAACATTTAGATGAGACCAATATCTTTATACATAATGCAGTGTGGATCAAAAATGGAATGGATTATGGGTCAAGTGGGTCAGTGAGTGACGTGACCCACTGAGACCCACCACCTCGATACTTATTCTTACCCACCGACCCACACTGCTCAGTGCATTGTACACAGCATCTTCTGAACATCGGTGAAGTCATCTATGTTTTTATTTTCAAGGCCTCAATTTTTCTTTCTATTTCATGTGTTTCTGTTTACTTACGTAAGATAGATATATCTAAGTGAAAAAAGAACTTCTGGAACTTTTTGATATTGTTATTTGTAATTGTAATAATAGCAATAAGACTTACTACTTGGCTTTTGAAACACAGTCGAATTTTACACTGTTTTCTTTCCTTTACGCTAGCCTACTTTATCTTGATTTGAGACTTTCAAATTTCACTCTGTTTTTCATTGAAAAGTATCTGTAATTCAATAAAGAAATAATTATATATGATAATTAAATTGGAATTCATCGTAATTTCGCTCATAACAATCACTTTACTACTTTATATCGTAAAGGTCAGATCCACCAGTATTGTAACAAGGCGGTGCTTGGGCAAATGACCGTAGAAATTCAAAGTCCTATTAGTGATAATCTCAAAGCCTTGTTTAATTACAAGTGTAACCTCTTTAGACAGAAGAGAGCGGGGTGTGGATTATGGGTCAGAGTTGATGATGGAGTACGGTGGGTCAGAGTGGGTCACGATAAGTGGTGGGTCAGAATGGGTATGATGGGTCGTGGACCACGGTGGGTGGTGGGTGAGAAGTCAAGCTTTCATTGACCCACGTCATCTGTAGTGTTCATGAACTACTTATAGAATTGTAATCGGTTTGACTATTCTGGGATTTTCTAAACTTCAGAATTGCATTGAATTTCATATAATCTGTTGTCCATACTTTTTAAAAAGAAAATTAAGAGTAGTACTCTGAAACTCGGAGCCCTTTCATACGCGAGGCCCTCGGTGGGTACGCGGTTAGCCCTATGTAAAGGCCGCTATTGTTCAGGCTCAAAGCTCACGAAACTTTGAATGTTCTAAAGTTGTTGTGAGATTAATACGCAAAAAAAAGCCCATAAATGTCCCACAGGAAGCCCCGTTTACGGGATGATTCTACAGAATATTCACAGGACGTGCAATGGCAAAGTGAGACGTTCCATAGACATTCCGGGATAGATGTTCCTTGTGGGCAAGTGGTCGGTCTCATTTGTAACACTCTGTATATAGGAGAGGAGCACGGTGGCTCAGTGGTAAAGCGCTTACCTCTGGTGCGTGAGGTCTCTGGTTCGATACCCGGCCTAGTAAATTTGTGGTGGGCAACGCTGTGTCTGTAGGTTTTCTCAGGGTACTTCCACATTACTATCCCACCAATTCTTCCATCATTATTCACTCCTTTAATCATCGTATCCCTTAGTCTAAAAAGGGTATAATCGTAGGACGTTAAACCAAAAGATTTTCTGTATACATGATAATTTTGTAGTTCTCATTGTTGGGAAAATTACATAAAATGCTTTCTTTCTAAGATTCGCATCCTCAGCTTCTGATATTTCCCAACAGATGACGTTAGTGTGTCATTGGCCTTAATTATCATCAGTTTCAGGGCTACCAACAGTGTTTATGTAATGAGCTAATCACTTATAATGAGCTAGTATGTGTTGTGTGTGTGTATGTGTCGAATGGTTAGCCCACAGCTGGACATTGGCAATAAACAAACAGAAGTTATTGAATTCCTCGGGGGAAATTGTTTTCATTAACAGACAGCAAATATATTTGTAGCTTCTTAAGGATACAGTCTTCCGATGGAAACAGGTAATTAAAAAGTCGGCGAGTGTTTGAAATGTATATTACACGTGTTTCATAATAGTACATTAAGCAATAAAGGCCGCTTCTGTAGGATTATTTACCAATTGCTCTTCAGTCTGAAAAATTATTATTTTGAGAACAAATAACTGGAGTTTTCTTTTTTCTTCTCTTATCAATTCTTAATGACGCTAAAGTAGTATATATCCTGATCGTTAAGAGTAAGCTGATAGGAAGTTATTTGAATTTTGCTCAAACTTTGTATTTTCAATGATGTTTTCAGGGGTTTTCTTAATATATGTATACTATTTATAATTAAAACATGAGAAAAAAATCTTTAATTGACTTCAACTAACTACGACTCTAATATTAGGTTAATTTATAAATTTAATTATTTATGAATGTTATAAACGTAGTCTGGAAGTACAGTTTCACAATAACAACAACAAAAGTGACGGGAATTGGCCAGAGATTTATTTAAAGGTACCATCCTCCCATTCGCCTAAGGAGGCTCAATGGTAAAGCGCTTATCTCTGGTGTACGTGGGGTCCCTAGTTCGATCCCCGATCCAAATAAGTTTGTGGTATACAACACCGTGTCCGTGAGTTTTCTCGGCATACTCCAATTTCCTTCCACTTTCTCATTCCACCAATTCTTCCATCATCATTCACTTGCCTTAATCATCGTCTCCCTTAGACTAAAGAACATAATAGTGGGATTTGAACTGAACGATCTTGCGTTCGCCTTATCGGACTGAGAATAAATCCTGTTCAAATCTGACAGAATGATCGGTCGCTAGAATCGAACCATGGTTTTCCCGAATTCAAAACAAGAACTCACGTAACCCTTCTCTTGGTCTAAGACTGAGGTGAGTGCCTTTGGTGCATGAGATCCCGGGGGAAGCGGACAAAATCGTGAGCCCTCGGCGACATTTAGGCCTTGAGAGATTTTGTACCCAAAAGGTCCCGAATTCTATTTCCGATGTGGAAGCCCCAATCACACTACAAAGGTTCATATTCCATTTTAAACTGAGTCTCGTCCTAAATAACTTTCTGACAGAAGATGTAAGTACAAATAGTCATTCAATAAATAATTAGCCTTACATCCTCAATGAAGGCTCAGAGATGAGTAATTTTAGATCAAATTTGATTTAGACATTTCTAATGTAAAATAAATTGCCTCAATTTAAATGGGTTGGTTGAATGGATTTTAGTGTTTCTTTCCAGCAGCGAGGCTATATAAGATCTGGACCTACAGTTTAAAGTGGAGTCTGCCGTGTCGAAATGTTCTTCCACTGGGACCTCGTGAACCAAAGGGCAGACTTAATTCAGAGTAGAAGCACTAATTACAACTTTAGCTGAGTGTAGTTGAATGTACAAAGATTTTTTTCTAAAATTCGTTTTATAGCAATGCATCAGACAAATATAATGGTTTCCAGAAACGATCGTATTTTAGAGGGTTATGATTTCTGTACAACCAGCGATGTATAGTGATCTTGATATTTGGTAAGATCGTTAGTTAGACAATCTCTATAGTGGATTCAACCTCCATAATGATCAAATGTATTTCTTTCTTATAAAGATTTGTCTCGTAATGATTGCAACCGTTTCTTAATGTTACATTCTTCTGTAAAGAGTCTTCATCCCGGCGAAATTAAAATACCGCTAATTTTACAGTATTTATGTGATATCTTCAAATAGATAAAAGATAATTGAAATGTGAAACAAGAGCGCCCTAGATAATATTATTTTGCGTGAGATACCGTTATCACAAGTCACCTAGTGGCTTTATGTTTTCAGCTATTTAGAAACGCGAAAATAAATGCCGATTTTCAAAATGTCTCGAAATCGAAAGCAGATAAGTGAGTCGTGATAACGGTTTCTCATGTAAAATGATATTGTCTAGAGCGCTCTTGTTCCACATTTCGATTTTCTTTTATCTATTTGAAGATATCACATAATTAATGTAAAATTAGCGGTATTTTAATTTCGCCGGGATGAAGACTCTTAATATTAAGTGAGCTTGTTAAAAGAACAAGTTGCTGTGTCACAGTCATATCATATGAAGGAGTATTGTTTGTCACCATGTCAAAATTGAAGTTTGAATTTTTGCCTTTTTCCTCATCCCTCATTCACCACTCAAAAACTTCAGTGCCATGAGTGAATATTTGACAATCCATACAGAAGACGGTGACTTCATCATCGCCCAGGCCGTACTGCTATAGGTGTTAACGTAAGATTTGGAAAGAATGCTCCTTTTGTCACGAAGATAAGGAATAAAAAGGATTTTTAAAAATGCCCATCCTAAGGTACATAAAAGGGGTTCAAAATTTTCTCCAAGAGTATAATGTCAAACAAGGAGTGTCTCATGAGCCCCTCAAGTTAGAAAGATAAAAATCTGTATTATATAAACTCCTTATTACAAAAAGTGACCCTGTATTTTTTTAATATTCTTGTTCTGAAGAGAAAGGGGAAATTTTTATACTTTCTTTCCACATTGGAATAGACGTTGGCTGTTGTTTGTGATTGCCTCACGGAAAAAGGTTTACCCGTTTGGAATGAACCTTTGAAGGTAGTTGAAGATGCGTATCTCAAGAGAAAAAGAGATTTAAATATTTTCGATAAACCTATACTCCTCGTGAGAAAAACGAACATTTTAACCAGTAGAAAATATTTAGGTCTTAGATTTCAAGTAGCAAGTGATTAAGTTCCATTCTAACATTATATTCCATGGACAGATTAGTATTTTGTATCCTGAGCATTATACTAACCTGTTAACCTCAACAGCACTGTGGATAGTCTATCATGCAAGGATGATATCCATAAATACTGCCATATAAATACATGGAAAACTGATTTTTTTGATTGATCCTATCTTTGGATCAAGTGGATGGATCACTGAACTCAATTCGTAACTTTTGGCACTGTACACCCTGGCCAAAATTGGTGGTGATCTACCAAGTCGTTCTTCAGATTTTGTGTATCCCGGACGGGCCGGCACATGAGTAGATAGAGAAATATGTTAAGGAGGTTCTGGAAGACTGAACTCCTTAAAAAGCCACATTGTCGAATAAAAAAAAACTCACCACTAATAATTCGCTCCTTTCAATATATTCTATTTGAGCAAGGTGAGACCAAAATACGGTACAACTGTGATCACTAGAGAGCGGATTTTAAGGTGCAGCGCCTTTTCTAAAAATGTAGTTGTTATAACAACCAAAGTTCAAAATATATATTTCCGGGCATAAAACGAATTGAAATGAACGCACTTTGTTGCACATTTTTCGTGAATGTTGAACCTTTTTTTTTTTTTTTTGCTAGATTCATAAAATTTCCCTTTTTGTTTCTTCTTTTAGCCTTCAGCACCTTTATTGTCCCTTTTCTCTCTTTTTTTTTTAAAAAAATGGACAGAATAATATGTTTTATTTTCAATCTAGTTTACACATAACATTCCATAAATTTAGACGCAATCTTGTCGGATTTGCTAGGGATAAATTTGAACTGAATTTGCGAAACAATGCGGACATAAAAACCTTTGCAACGTCAACTAAACTTCCTGTCCATGCGCTTACAAGATGTGTACCACTGGTTCCTGTTGACGTCGAGCGAAGTTTCTCCACAGACAAGGATCTCCCGAGCTCCAAGCGACAGAAACTAACATTTGAAAATTAATCAAGTATAATCAGTTTCTGAAGACCCAAAAGTATGTGACGGTTCCTTAAGCCACAATATTGCTAAATTAAAGTTTTCTTTTTTAAAATACCGAGTTGTTTTTAACCACAATTTTACTACAAGAATGTTGAATGTTGTACAAGTTTGGAATTAAATAAAACTAGTTTGCAATTTACGTCCAATGTTTAAAGCCAGGACTTTAACAATATTTATTGGTGTAATGAATAAAGAATGTTCATGTAACTGTATACTATAGCTCTTAATAAAAATATCCTATTAGCACCTTTTTTGCACCTTTTTGAATGATTTTTCAGCCCCTTTTATTTCCTTTTCCTACCAAATTTTTGCACCTTAAAATCCGGTCTTTAGTGATCACACATAAAAACCTACCTCACTACAAAATGAAATGAAATCTTTCAGTTTAAGATTCCACGATTATGCACGTTAGGTTAAGGGAGACGATGATTAAGGCAAGTGAAATAATTGGTGGAATGAGAAAGTGGGAGGAAATTGGAGTACTCCGAGAGAACCCACGGACACAATGTTGTCCACCACAAACTGACTTGGTCGGGGATCCAACCAGGGACCCCATCAAGAGGTAAGCGCTCTACTAGTGAGCCACCGCGCCCCCTAGTTATGTACTGCGTAGCAAAATACAATGTTAACTAGCAAATTGTTCTTTTTCCTACCGTTAACGCACATACTACTTATGCTCTTTTATTGGAAAGAAACTTTAGAATAAATTTTTGCTTCGCTCCAAAGTTCAGAATAACACCAATTCCAGACATTTGTACCCTAACTTGAAATCAAAGTGTTTTTTTTTTTTTTTTTTTTTTTTTTAAATCTCGAGAGTTGACTTACAAGTTGAAGAAGCTTTACCATAATTGTGTTCAAACAAATTCCCTGCAAACTTGTAATGGCTTCTATCTTTAACCACAAGTGCAAAAGAACACATCTTGCACATGATTCAGAATACTTAGGTTTTTAGACATTCTCCCCAACAATTTGCAGCCTACATGAAAGGCATTAATTTGACCATAGAGCTTCTAGGTCTTGCGATAAAGTAAGAAACAAATGTCAATTGAATTGTTTAATATCAAAACAAAATTATTCTCTAATTGTGAAAATAATTGCAATGTTGATTGCTCCCTCATGACAGAAATAGAATTCTCTACTTCCTCCTGTCTGCATGATTAGAGCTCTGTTTTCCCTCATGGCTGAATGCTAAAAGCTTCTGCCTTTGGAGACCAGTTGAAAGTTCATCTTAATTCATTGATTTAGACTTTAATATTCCATTACAGCTTCTAGGCAGTGTTTCTTCCAGACATGTTTTTAGGGGGGCACTGGCCCCCGGAGCTCTGAGAGTGCCCCCCTGGAAGAGACCAAAATAATACGTCTATAATATAATAATAAATAGAGTAGTACCAGCAGTTCCCCCTGGAATACAAAGTGTGCCCCTCCGGAACATAGTTTCTGAAAGGAACATTGCTTCTAAGTTATATGAAACGTGGACAGACAGCTTAACATGACTACACATGAAATTGTTTCAAGTTTCTGATTATAATCTCTTATTAATCTGAACATAAATGTTCCATTAACTTTGTACTGAAAAAGGTATATTAAACTTAAAGAGAAACTAATTTTAAAGATAGTAAAAAAATCTTTAGAATGAACACAGTTAACTAAAACTCTTGTACTCAATTTACTAATAAATGCTGTACTAGAAACTAGATACATTGAACTTTCTTGCTTCATTGGCCATAGAGTTAGTTTGTTTGTTTCTACTAGTTACAGTTTTTAATGTATTTATTTTTATGCATGTTTTTACAATATCTTCATCTTGTATTTAAGAACGTATTATTTTATTGTTATTTGATTTATTTGTTTATTTTTTCGATTGATTCATTTTCATGTAGTCATCTGACAACAATAAAGCTATACAGGACGACATCTAAGTTTAAAGGGGATCTAACCTTTCTAGTGCGTTTGATTCTCTTCCCCGGGAATCAAACTCGGACCTTCTATACATAAATCATTTAAATATCTTTTTAACTATAGCGATTTTTATTTCCTACGGTTTAACTTTTTTTTTTTAATTGTAAGAGTTGAGCAAAAATAAAATTTTGCCTTTTACCCAAATATAGGTGACTAATGAATTGCCTTATAAAATGCTTTGTGCTAAAATATATGTTACAGTCTTGTATATGATACAGGCATACTGGCTCAGAGGTACAGCACATACCTCTATGCGTGGGGTCCCGGCTAAGTAAGTTTGTGGTTTAGAACATCGTGTCCGCGTGTTTTCTTGGGGTTCTCCCTTTTCCTCCCAAATTATCATTCCACCAATTATTTTTCACTTGCATTAATCATCGTCTCCCGTAGCCTAACGGGCATACTCATGGGACGTTAAACTGAAAGATTTCATTTCATTTAAAGTACAATAGAATTTTTTCTATATACTATGACTAGAGACCGGATGTTAGGCAAAATACCTATTCTTTAATATTAGATATAATCAAAAATAACATTTTGAAGTTTATATGGAGGGTTACAGTTTCAATTTAAGCCAATTTCATTTTGCCTATTTTGCCTATTTCGCCCGTCCCTGCCTAAATAATTGCTTTAGTGCCTAATGTTGCCTATTCTATGCATTTTCCTCTGGAAAATATATAATTTAGTATATAATTTAGTATTCAAGAAAGGATTCTGCCTCTTCCGAGAAATGTAAGTGTTGTTTCTAGTGATAAATATCGTAAAACTTTGGGTTGCTATATATATATATATACTGATAAAGTGCTGTAAAATTTTGGACTGATAAAGTATGTATGTACTGATAAGTGTATAAAATTTGGGCTGTTATGTGCATTGATAAAGTACTGTAGAGAATGTATTTAACAAATATACATAGAATACATGTCAAGCTTCGTTTTTATATATACAGTAAAAGAAGATATTAACAAACAGGTTTCTATGTTCTTTGGACGTTATCTATGACTTGAATATATTTTTAAATTGTATTCAGTATTTATCTTCACTATTTCGAGTTACATTTTAGTGCCTATTTTTTTAAATTTTAAGTGCCTATTCTCCAGGTTTTTAATGCCTAAACATCCGGTCTCTAGCTATTAGGCAATCCTTGGAAAATGAAAATGACAAAATTATCCAATTGTTCTGAGACGAAGAGATCATTTCAATTTTAATTTCAGTTGATCAAAGACTGACTTAAGGCTTGTGCCTTATCTTCCACTCGGTCTAATAAATAGTTACATTGTGTACGTATTCTTAATAAGGGTACAAAGGGGAGATTATGTATCCCTTTTCTCCTCAGGAAAACTAAGGTGATCTTTATAGTTACAGATTTGTGTGTTAAATATTTGTTCTGAGTCCTCAACCTCCAGACATGAGATCTTTCGTCGTAAGGATAAATCTCTGCAATAAATATAAATAGATCGTCAGTTATTAAATACCTCTCCTCTCAGCGATACCATTGGCAAGCCTTGTTCATAACTTTCACTTCCACTCAGCATTTCCGACGCAATCACAAATCGCCTGTAAACAAGATAATATAAAACAATCAGATTGGATTTGTAATCAAGTTGATGTTCGTGTTGGCAACACTGCATGCGAGGTGGTCTCTGCGTGGGCTGCTGGTTGGAGAGCAGAAGGCAGTAATCCGGGGCGCTTGCACTGGGTGGATTCTCAGTGTGAGTGGTGTTGGTTTTTTTTCTTATTCGATGCTTAGATTGTACAGGAGAGAGATGTGACAGCACGCCAGTTCAGAAACCGCGTGTCCGACGAGAGACCCTACTCTGTGTTCTGAGGACTTGGTAAAGGAATTTCAACGTCTGTGTAGACAAGTAACGTTCACCGAAACTTCTATTCGGCAACGAAGTTTTTGTCGGTTGTCGCTGACGGATTATTTTATTCCTGTGCTTTCGAAGACGAAACATTATATAAGTAAAGAAGTATACATAAGTGTTGATGCGGGTTATGTAAATTGAAGTGATCTGGAGGATATGATCTCACAACATTGTTAGCGGTCTCTACCTCACGTGAGTACCTGCAAAAATCATTTCTTACTCAAAATCTTTTTGTCTGAAACAATTTAGGAACATATGTTTGTAGTCTACGAAAAGGGCGGGGTTACTTTTCACTGTTGAAAAAAATCACTCTGTCATCAACTTTTTTTTCGTTTGTTTTGTTAACTTGTTCGGTGTGTGTGTGTGTGTAAATGCGTTGGTGACAGTTGTTTGTGATAAATTATTGCATTACCGTTTTGTTTGGTTAAGTAATTTAAAAGTTACTATTTTTTTTTCTTTTTAACTTTTGTCATTATGACCGTTGTCTTAGTGAAGATGGCTTTAGTTGTTTTCGGTTCCCAGGCACTCAATGCTTTATGTTTTGTCTTCTTTGGCCGTGAGAACTGTGAAGACGTAATCTTGAGAATGCAGCTGCCAATACAATGAAAGCGAACGCAAGGATGCGCTGTATGGAAACATCCCTCTCTCTCAAGTTTAACCAAACTTTTAACAAAATGGAGTGATATTTCGGAAAAGAATTTAAGTTGGAAAATTAATCTATTTATTCTGAATATTTAACAGTCTGCTGGGATAATTTACACAGGAATAACAATCGTAACTACAAAGGGAAAGAAGTAGAAACAAGTCGACCAGGTTCTATGTTTAAAAATCTCCAGATTCAAACCCAGGACCTCCAAATTTCGAAAATGAAATGAAATCTTTCAGTTTAACGTCCAACGATTATGTCCTTTAGTCTAAGGGAGACGGATGATTAAAACAAGTGAATGATGAAGGAAGAATTGGTGGAATGAAAATCTTGAAGGAAACTGGAATACTTGCCGACACGATGTTGTCCACTACAAACTTACTTAGCCAGGAATCGAACAAGGGACCCCACGAACCAGAGGAAAAGCGCTCTACCATTGAGACACCTCCTCCCCACCATATTTCGAACCATTAATGTACACCAGCTCAATAAATATAAAATTATGACTGAGTTTAGTCATGATTTCGTTCCAAATATATTTATCGACAAAATATAGTAACTCATCACGTTCTGTACGTGGTTAAGTTCTTTGATATACGTATGTTAACTAATTTGATCAGGACTTGGTGGAATGGTAGAGCGCTCACCTCTGATAGGGGTCTCTTGTTCAATCCTGAGTGCAGTGATTATGTGGTGGACAATATCATGTCCGTGACTTTTCTCGAGTTTCTTCCGTTTCCTCCCACCAGTTCATAATCATTGTTTCATTGATCATCTGCCTCTTTTAGCCTGAAGGACATGATCGTCTGATGTAGAACTAGATATTTCATTTCATATTATTTTATATGGGAACATCTCTCATTAGAAAAATTAAAAATCAATTTCTTACCATGTGTTCCTATCAGAAAGTAAGGCGTCCACGTGTCTTTTACATGAGTGATGTATGGTCAGTACATTGGATCCAGTCGCTCTTATTTCTGGCTTCCTAGACCAGAGCTCGCTAAATTGTAATTAAAATAGCTCCTCTATTGCCTCATTACTCTGAAGCTAAAATGCAGATGTAAACTTTTTGTCCCAAAATGGAATCGAACCGGGACCTTGTAAGTTATATGTGAGCTTTGTTACTCATTTGCAACGTAAGAATAATTTTACGAAGCCAGAAACACGTTGTATCTCAAAGGAAAAGGGGATAATACTGATTATTGTAGCTCAACGAAGTAATTTTTCGAAAAAAAAATCGAATAGTGAATTAAACAATGTAGAAAATTATGTTTGTACAAAACAACACAGAATTAATTGAATGAGCAGCTAAAGTATTGGTGTATCAAATAATGCGCTTTAGAATGTATGACAGCAGGGGCGTACCCACGGGGGTATCTACCGCCCACAGAGAAATGATTGATGTAGCATGAAAACTTGATTTTGCACTTCATCGGTACTATTCCATGTTAATCAGTAGGTCCACGTCTCATATAGCCTCGCTGCTGAAAGGAACGCTAAACTAAAATCAACTCAACTCAACTCAACTCAACTCTTTCTCTTATAGAAACAATCTAGTTATAATTTTTTTCTGAAAATATAGGTGGAAATATTTTACAATTAATTATCTCTTTTCGGGTGCGAAATAATACCCGTTCAATACCACTCGTAGTATTGGACCCCCTTGCCCCCCCCCAAAAAAGCTTGGACCTCTTCCAACAAACTTTCTGGGTGTGCACCTGTGCAGTGTAAGTGTTTGCAATAGTTTTCTTTTGTCATAAGCTAATTCATTCACAGTCCGTCTCTCATCCAATCAAGATATTACAGTATTTCAAAGAAACTCGTGTTATGGAATTTATAACATAGACTCTCAGATGTTTTCTCAGTAATCCAGATTCGATTCCTTTAAGAACACTTGAGGATCCTGGATCATATGACGCGTTCAGTGAACAAGAGAGTTAACCCTTGTCCGGGCAAGCTATTTTTATAACGTAGACGGCGACTGGTGAATTACCAACTCTATTAGCCTTATCAACTCGATATGTTCATGACTTTAACTTCGACTAAAGATAGAAGAATTCAGAATTTTGTGTCATAGAAGATTTTATGGTTATTGAGAAATTCGAAAAAAATATGAAGCTACTGGGCCTGGGAGGCCCCGCTTGTCCGGATAAGGGTTAAGTATACTTTTTGGTCATTTTTGACATAGTTTCATCTTTAAGATCTCTATCTGAAGCTTGCTTTCAGATTTTAAAAGATTAGATATTTTAAATAGCTCTTATAATGTAAGATATAGTGTTGATTTTTTCATGTAACTAAGCAAACTGTACAAACTCTTTTTCTCACAACTCTGGGGATGGGACTTGATTCCCTTGTGCTTTGAATGACCCACAAGGGGATCGATTTCTATAATAGATTGTCGTTCAGTTCATGGTTACGCGCTCAGGATTGAAGTCCTATTGGGAGTGCAATACTTTGCACACAAACCCTACTACTGACTTTTATTTCAATTTAGCAGTAAATATTCTCTTTCGTGAACCCTTTTTTAAACAAGAACTTAAAAAGACCCAACTTTAAAGTAAGAATAAGGACATGACTGTCTGTTTGAAACAAGAATCCCGTACTGAAATAATGCATTTTCTTTAATAAAACGGAAATATGAAATGGTTTACTTACCATAGGTGAGTGATGAAATTAAACAGACAACCAATTATACATTCTTGACGATATCTTCTAGTGGATATTGTATCTATTAGGATTGTTGTATTCTTTACAAAGAAGGGAAATATAATTATCTTAATTCCAGAAACAAGCGTATAATTGTTTACAAATGATAAAATAGTATAGAAATATAAATCAGGGGTCAATTATTTCTGGACTTGAACACAGAACCTTTCTAACATGATGATCGACATATGATTTTCTTGTACCTCGCTCGGTAAAAAGAAGCATCGGCTTATTCCACTGAAGTTGCTCTCAGAAAGAATTAAAAATTTATTGAAATTTATCTTTGAATGTCAAGGCGTGACAATCATCGTGTACTATATAGCGATTTAATCATTTAATATGATTATTGATATATCGTCAACAGAGTCTTACAACGTTAAACATTTTATCTTTCCATTTGTCTCAAAATCCAGAAGAATTAAAGTTATGAAATAATATGCTAGAGTTTAGAAAGAAATTATCGGCTGTTTCAGTATGACAAATCACGGATTTAAAGGGTCTAGAGTAACGTTTTGAAGTCACAAGAACTTTATAAAGCTCCTCATTGCTGGATGATCAACGTTTTCGCCCTTAGTGTAGGAAACTGTTTATTTAACATAAATCTATTTGAAAAAAGTCAGAGATATAGTGCGTTCAGTGCACCAGAAAACCAATCCTGCTTTTGATTATTTTGAACATCTTTAATATGTCTATCTAAAGCTTCTTTCAAAGTATGAAATATTAATGAAAAAACACACACTGTTAACTTCTCTATGTAGTTAAGTATACAACACAAACTGTATATTTCTTTTTGTTACAACTTTGATGATTGAACTTGCTTTCCGTGTATTCTGAATGTTTCCAAACGTTTTCCAAATGTTTCCTTAAATATAATACACTAGCAGATTACCCGTTCTTTGGGTGGAGAGCCATCATCACCCTTACACTGTAAAAAAATGAGGTGTTGAAACAACACAAAATGACTACCACTTTAGCGTGTTACTTGTGTGTCAATTCAGCACAAAGACATCGCCTTCCGAGCATATCAAAAATAACTACTACCTGGGAGAATTTGCATTGGTATTTATCGTTTAATATGAGCAAAGCTTTACAAAATATTTTTGGTACTTCTGCCAAGTAATGAATAATGTTCTATGTTTTCAGTAATCGGTCACAATAATATTGTTGTAAACCTGTGAATCGTCTGACAACAGTAACACAGGCAACAATTCTGCCATCTTATGTTCATATATGCTAAGACACAAGAATAACAGATAAAGAAAACAGATGGAAGCACAGCTATCTGTGCAACTGTTGTCAGATGATTCACAGGTTTACAACAATATTATTGTGACTTGATTAATTTGCGTTTTGCAATCTCACGTGGTTCTCCTGTGTTGGCAGGTTAAGAAAAACAGCCCTCGTATATGTACTCTGAATTTGGTTTTGTCTAAGTGTGAATGTAGTTAATATACTCTCAGGCATTTTATTTTCGGAATATCACTACAGGAGTTAGTAGTAGTGTTGTTCCAATGGATACAGCAAAAAAGAAGTATTTTCTATTGTTTTTTAAATGTATATTTTACACTAATTTGTAAAAAAAAAAAAAAAAGAATGAAAAAAGAGGTTAAGCTGGACTTCGGTATGTGGACGAGAGCCTGTAGACATTGTCGTATATTCACTGTCAGATTACAAAACTATTGGAGGGTTCCTTCAAATTAAAATTATCCTGATATGATCCGCAACCCAAATTGCACTTATGCATTTTGAGTGGCCTGCAGTTCCGCATTTGGCTTCAATAAGCAGGATTACTAATTGATTGTCCAATTGAAGACCTGAATTGCAAAACATCCCAAGTCCAGTCTTTGTGTTCGTATTTTGCTTTTTTAAATTTTTTTATGTTAGCATCTATGTTTTAAGGGTAATTCACTTGCATAAAACGTGAGTCCAAATCAAAACTAAAATAACAATAATTTCAGCTAAACAGAATAGCATACCAAGTATAATCTCCTTGTTTTCTTCTAAAGACAAAAAAAGTATTCCGGTGGACTTGGGATGTTTAGCAATTCAGATCTTTAATTGGAGTTTGGCCACTTTTCAACTCCAAGCTACCCTACTTTTGTTTGTTCGCGAGGTTTCTGCTCCTAACAGGGAACGAGTCTGCGAATATAAGCACAGAAAGCAGTAACGTTAACTATTTGCTCAGAAGAGGCACAAGTCTGATAATTGAAGATAAAGGTGTAATTCCAGAATAAATAATAGTGCAAATGGCTCGCCTCCGTGCGAAGGGTACCTCAATTGATCTTAAGGCACGTCAACATCATTGTCCATGTTCCTTATCAGGGTCCTTTCGTTGCATCTCAGTACTTCTTTCTTTATTTTCCAATTCTTTCATTATGTCCACTTTGTATATCTAGTTTTAACCGATAGAAACTGCACGGAAATTTTAACCAATGTGTTTATTTCTATTATTTATTTATTTATTTATGTATTGTAAAGATTCAGATAGAATGTTGGCATTATCTTCTGTATATATATCCTATTTCATTGTTTCAAACGCTTTCCGGTTGCATTAAAAGAGAAACTTAATTCTGCAGCAATTATTTCTCAATCGCATTACATAATAATAAACAATTGAACGCATGAAGTGTATTAATATCTTTTATGAATGAATTTATGAATAATTGAACATTTTGACCTTGTATTTAATATTCCGAAGTGAATTTCAGCTACTGTAATGAAAGAAATATTCTTGTGTTCTCTCGCAGAATGATCTTAGTCTAATTGTGGTCTATTATTATTATTATTATTATTATTATTATTATTATTATTATTATTATTATTATTATTATTATTATTATTATTATACGTTAGAAAGTAACGGAAGTTTAACATAGATTCTTCCACATTGTAACTAGGAACTTGATAAAATATTTAATCACCGATGTAAGCAAATTCTTTCGCTAATAGGAATACGTACACGGGACAAATGCGTATTCAATGCAACTTATGACTATTTGTCGTAGTTTAGAATGACAAAATGAAATATAAACGTGTATATTGATCTCTTGTTGACTAAATCCTAGGCCAAAAGTGTAGGATACTGGTCATCCACAGCAAACTAAAATTCCAGCGTCTAAAACTCCATGATTTGAGATGCTTGAAGTTTTTAATGTCTAATTGTGTTTCAGTATTCTTTAATTTAAGTCTGAAATGATTATTATAAAGTGAATTTCTCTTTAGATGTTTCGTTTATTTTAATAACAAATGTATGTTACTTCAAATTGTTAATTTTTTAAAAAAATGACAATTTTACTTTAATTTTTTCTCGCATGAATTACTTCCAAGTGGACTGCATAATCGAATATAAAACACAGTCACGACAAAGGAAGAAAGGTATAAAAGTACTACGATCTTAGGGGAGTATTAAGAGCTAACTTTGGCACCTAATGCTGTTTTCATGTAACAACAGAACCATTTTCCATCTAATTATCTGGCATAACTCAATACCTTCATACATAGAGTAGTTAATATCTCATGGCTATTTCCTGGTACACTCCTTCATGTCCGAGTACTTAACTCTTGTGGGTTCCATAGGGTGCAGGTGGCTCAGTGGTATAGCGTTTATCTCTGGTGCGTGGGGTCCTTGGTTCAATCCTAGCCAAGGAAGTTTGTGGTGGACAACACCATCTTCGTGGGTTTTCTCGGGATACTCCCGTTTCCTCCCACGCTCTCATTCCACCGATACTTCTATCATCCTTCACTTGCTTTAATCATCGTCTCCCTTAGCTTAAAGAACATAATCGTGGGACGTTAAACTGAAACATTTTATTTTCATTCTATTAGGTTCCTTATATGATTCTCAATAAGAACTTTTGCCTCGCATGCAAACCAGACTGTTGGTTCAGATCCCACTTAAGGCAGTAAGCTCCGTCTAATATGGCTATAGTGACCTTTTTGGTGGACAAACACCTTCTTCATGGGTTTCCTCGAAGTTCTCCCGATTTCTCTCACTTTCTTCATTTCACCATTTCGTTTATTACCATAGTCACCGTATCGAGGTTCCTCGTGGCTAAGCGGTTAGTGTAGGCGCCTGTGGCGTCGGAGAGCTGCGTTCGATTCCCGGCGGGAGGTCATGTGGGTCAGATTCCACATTAAGCTGTAGGATCACGTCTCACATAGCCTCGCTGCTGAAAGGTACGCTAAACTGAAAATCAAAATTTAATCTAATCATAATCACTGCCTTCCTTAACCTTGAAACATAAATGTGGGATGTTAATTTTTTTTTAAAGATACTCTCTTGGAGACGAGACTTCACTTTTACGACAGAGTTCGAGACGAGACAGTCTTGATTTCTTGGCTACACATCCCTATGGTTGATTCTTCCAGTTTAAATTTGGATTCGTAGTTTGTATCTGGAGACAAGGGCGCCGATCCTGGGGGGCCGAGGGTCCCCCCAAAAGCTCATGTGGGCCCCCTCATTGTATTTGTAAATTTACAATATTTGGCATAATTTGAATGCAATTTCTCTTAAAATCCTCATACCTATATGTTTTCTGCATCTGAATGGGCCCCTCAAATTTACAGAGAAATCGGCGCCCTTGTCTGGAGGTTTATTAAATAAAATCCAACTTACCTGTATCTGTATTTGCAGCTAAATCCTCCAGAAACAACTTCACATTAGAGATATCAAAGTAATTGAAATGATACGTGCTTCATTAATGTCTCGTTGTTTCTGTTCGTTTGACTGATAATCTCTTTATTAATTAAGCTTCTTTTAAATGCAAAGTGATTTTGTTGCAACTGACGCTAAACCAATCCATTATTGCATCTCTCTCTCTCTTTCATTAAAAACTCAAGTAGCGGAGCCATTGACTCGTTACTTCTCCAATAAATAATTGTGGCCGGGCAATAAATCTATCTGAAAAGTAAATGAAGTGCTTAACCTTGGGACTGGTACACGCCGCGGATTACAATGCAATGGAACAACAATGAAACTGTTTGTTTGTTCAACATGACTTTAGTTTTATTCCCTGCTGATTTCTTCTTCGCATAGAATTAGATTTATTCCTACTTTTTTTCTTGTTATCCTCTGCTACTTGGCAGGTTTTCATTAAATAGAAAGACTACGTTTCTTGTACCACGACATATTCAGTAAACTTCTGCAATCAAAACCGTTATCAAAATTACACTGTACCTAGATAAGATTTTCGTATTACGAAGAACTCTTGTCAATATTTTCTCATTAAATCCTTATAAAATTGTAATCTCGAGTAGCGGTAAGGACAGTGACGTAACTAAGGGGGAGCAAACGGAGCTTCTGACCCGGGCGTCGGATTGGAGGAGGGCAAAACGGGGCAAATATTTATTTTTCACTATAAGGCAAGGGAGTTTTAGCAAACTAAAGATCATTAAAAAAAAAAAAAAAAAACTTCAGAAACTTAACAGAACAATAATGACTCACCAACCTTTGGATCATATCCATAGAGCATAAGTTAGGAAGGAACGTAAATATTGTAAAATCTTTTTCAGTGCCTTTTTTATTCTTTTACTCGAGATTTCTTCATAGTTTGTTATTAAAATGCTTACTAACATATCCTCATTTTATTTTCCTAACAAACCAATATATATTCCCAGTCAAAATAGTTTAGATTGATCGAGCTCCTGGTGTGATAACCATAGTGTTTGATGTCACGCCCCCCCCCCCATTCGCTATTAGGAAATCCTAGCTAAACGAACCAATATTATGTTGTCAGTAAAATAGTTTAGATTGATCGAGTCCCTAGCAGGGACGGATCCAGGATCCACTTCTAAGGGAAGGGCGGTGGGTTGTCATACTCCTACTTAGAGCTACTTTTAAGAGCTTCAAACTCTGGGATGGGTTTTATTTATATATAAAATAAGAAAGTTTTCTCTTCGGGGGGGGGGGGGAGGAATCACCCCGATTGCACCCCTGGATCCGCCACTGGTCCCTAGTGTAATGCTCACAGTTTTATGTCACAGACCCCCATTTACGAAATTCTGGCTACCTCCCTGGTAGAGGGTGCGCACTTTTTTATATACCAGCCGCAGAACAGTCAGTTATCTACAATCCCTGATAACGACATTTGCCGAAGAACAGGAAATAACCAAAGGTATTTCTGTAAACAGAGGTTGTTTACTTTGAAGTTGAAATTGTCTTCCTGGGAATGGAGGAGTGTGAAAGAACAACGGGTTTCACAATTAACATAACAATCAGCATTGTTAACATTACTTTTCACAGCCGTTATTGTTAAAACTGTGAATACAAACAGCTGCACATATGTTTAGATTCAAAATCATAGTAAGAATTCTTGTAGAAAACCGCAAACCATACAGATTAGAATGGTGTTATTTTTATATATGTAAATGCTGCTTTTAAAATTCTATTCGGCATCTTTATTTCATTATTGACGAAGTATGCACGTCACTTTGATACTTTGAATGTTTTTTTAACGTAACATTTGCCATGAACAAGGGCGCCCATGTTGTGGTTTCCAGGGGGGGCAAGTATAAGCGACGTTTCAAATATAGTTTCAAATTTTGCTGTAACTAATATAAAAATTCTATTGGGTTTTCGATATTCCCAAGTACAATTTCCTCTAGGAGGGTGCGAGCGCCCACCTTGCCCCTCCCCCTGATGGGCGCCCTTGGCCATGAACCAAGTAATTGGTTGAAGGAAGTTCTCCAATGTTCTTTGCGTTTAAGAGTCATCCCAGCGAAATTAAAATACCGCTAATTTTACATTATTATGTGATATCTTCAAATAGATAAAAGATAATCGAAATGTGGAACAAGAGAGCCTTAGACAATATCATTTTACATGAGAAACCGTTATCACGACTCACTTATCTGCTTTGGCGAATCTCACGAGCCATTTTGAAATTCGGCATTTATTTTCGCGTTTCTAAACAGCTGAAAACATAAAGCCACTAGGTGACTTGTGATAACAGTACCTCACTCAAAATAATATTGTTTAGGGCGCTCTTGTTTCATATTTCAATTATCTTTTATCTATTTGAAGATGTCACATAATTACTGTAAAATTAGAGGTATTTTAATTTCGCCGGGATGAAAACTCTTAACGAAAAGAAAAGTCTTGAAATGTGACATAGAAATTGATACATTCCGTTGGACTGAACAAAATAATGTGTATCATCTGACGCGTAATGTGCGACAAAATAGTGAAAAACGAATTACTTTGTAAACTTAAAATATGTTAGCATACGAGATCCATGGTACGTATAAAATCAGTACCGTGCCGTGAGGGGGGCGAGTGGGGCCACGGCCCCGAGCGCCGAAGTAAGGGGGCGAAAAATTCGAGAGTAAAAAGAAAAGATACTTATAAAATGCAAGGGAAAAAGTAATAAAAAAATGCTCAAAATCAAGGAAAAGCAGGGTTTATTTTATGAAAATTTTATTACACTTCGCGTCAACCATGATGACGCTTCGCGGCTGGTCTGTCGATCTCACTCGTATGTACGGGAGGAGGGGTGCTGTCCTATACTCACGCCCCGAGCGCTGATTTTCCTCAACACGGCACTGTATAAAATTGAAGCTAATACTGAAATATACTATCATTAAGGTTTTTTTTTAAATTCTAACACAATGAAGACGACAGTACACAATATGAATTATGAGATACGCACATAGTTTAAAATGCTTGTTCCCTAGGCAAGGGCGCCCATGTTATGGTTTCCAAGGAAGGGGGGCACGTATAAGCGACGTTTCAAATATAGTTTCAAATTTTGCTGTAACTAATGTAAAAATTCTATTGGATTTTTGATATTCTGAAGTACAATTTTCTCTAGGGGGGCGAGCGCCCCACCTTGCCCCCCTGATGGACGCCCTCGTCCTCAGCTCATATGTTATTCTTTGTTATTTATGTCATTTAAAGTTTATTTCATGTTTTACCTTTATTTCTGTTTAACTGTGTTATTCTGCAATATTGTTCTAATTATTTGTTGTTTTGAGTAAACTATTTATGTACTTATGTTGTGATTTTTTTAAAAATATACACGGTTCGATATTTTTAATATAATATAAGTTTGAAATTGATGGTAGTGTTTTGGAAAGGATACGACCGCGTTCCGGCACAACCCATACTCCAGAGAATATTCCCGCGGTGTGAGTGGTCTCGAAACTTTAGCGCCGGTAAGTAAACCAGAGGAGTTTCTGCACGTCGTCCTCTTCAAAGAATACTACAGAAGGATGTGTAGTTATTTCCATACAAAATTACAGTGTTATATGACATAGCTGTGACAACTTTTTTTTCAGAGAATTTGGAGAAGATTTGTGTCGTAGGGTTGTAAATAACGTTAATGTTCGTCTCAATGAGGTCTCGTCTCAAAAAGGTCCTTCATGATCATTAATCATGCACATTCCAAAGAATAAATCAAAGTTCAACTGTATCACATATTTTGCATATTAACAATTATATTAGGAAATTTAAGTGTATGACATTTCGTTCGCCACCCTGTATATTTAAAATATCAAAACGTAAAAGTACACAAACAGTGTACCCAAACCAACAAATTAGTAGAACATTATACAGAAGAAGTCAGTTGAACAGAAATAAAGAAAAAACATGGAATTAACTTTAAATGTACCGATTTCAAAAATTACTGCCGCTCTGTTTAAAATTTAGGAATAGATACTTTTACTGTGTGTTTTTCTCTAGTTATTTTAATTTCTGAGTCTTGTTATAGAAACTATATGATTTTATATTTAGATTCTGATTTACGTCTTAAGTTAACGATGAAGTGCCCTAAGAAGAAAGCGTATTTTCTACAAAATGATAAAATTGGAACTTGAGACTCTTAACAGATTTAAAAGCAAAGGAAAATTCTATATTCATGAAACGTACTAGATATTCAACATTATTGAAGTTGATTCCCTTGTGCTCTGAACGCCCTATGTCATTTTTGGACTCTTTCCTGCGTTATATGGTAACAAATGTAGAATTTGTGTTTCTTGACATCCTGATGAGTTGATTGACACTTGAGTTATCCATGTCTCGCAGTGTCATCATATCATGTCCCGTACTTGCCTCGAACAGACACGACCATCACCCTGAAAAAAAAAAGTCCTCCCAATTTGCATGTCATGCAAAAGAGAAAAAAGGCATAATAAACGTTTAAGAGCGGTAGCGAAGAAAAAAAAATAAACTCAAAAGAAACAGGCCATGAATAAAATAAAGAACGCCTAACAATACATAAGCAACAATTCAGATTATTATAGAAGCGTTAAATACAACAAAGAAGGTGATATTGCAACAAAAAGATGACAGAATTTTTTTAAAATGAAAAAAAAATCAGTTACTTTCCCTTCATTTATTGCAAGCCAAGCCAGGACCGAATGCATGTAATGCAAGAAATTATTCTTTTATGTTGAACGCGAAATAAACAAACAAACAGATAAATAGCTTTTCCTTGCTTTGCGTCTTTAACAGTGAAAGTTTTTTACATTAAAAATGATGTACAGAGAACGTTAACTTAACAATGCGGTATCAAGGAAGCAGAAAATATCATAAATGCTCTTTCTTTACTTCAATAGCCATTATTTTAATATTTTTTTTATCGTTTCAGGAAATGTCAGACGTCGCTCACTTTCTTTATCTTTCGTTTTTCCATTTAATCAACTCAATTTAATGTTTGAATTATGCTGTTTTAAGTGGAATTTTAATAAATGAAGTGTCGGTTATGTAATAACAATAAAATAAATTGTAAACACCATTCTTTTAAGTTACTTTAATAAATTACAACAATTAAAACAAAATTCTTCCTTCTATATCGTCTTCCTTATATTACTAATTGTTCTCCCGCAGAAACTTTAAAAAATATATAAATAATAGCTTAAATTATTTTTGTCACTAAAAAAACTGGGGGGCCTAGAGCCTCCAGTCCCTGGGCTAGATCCGCCATTGTTCCTCCGTACGTTTTCAGCTAATCTGCAAATTATCTACATACTAGCGACACCTCTTGGCTTCAGGTACGCGGCAGTGCAGCTAGTGACAACTATTTAACCTACATAAGTGACACGAAGAAAGTGTTCTGCGTTTTTCACAAGGATTAGAAATATCTAAATATTTACGCCTAGATGTTATGCAACCAACAATTCTTAGATGTTTTAAAGTTTACGTTAATGGTGCCTACGAGATAAATTGTGATGCTTTCTCGCCTCAAAAATGTGTTCTTGTTGTTAAAGTCGTCTCGTCTCGAAAATTATAGTTTCTGCTGGAATACATCAGTCTCGTCTCTCACGGTCCCGCGTAGCGTAGTCACTAACTCTCTGGGCGAGTAAACGAGCGGTCCGGGGTTCATTCCAGGTGCGAATACTCGATTGAAAAAGTGTGAAAGCTTTTTCATACCAGCCGTTCTGAGTGAGATTTTTCTGGGTTTTCCTCATTCATACCAGGCAAATGCCGGGATGGTATATAAAAACTAGATATACGGAAACCTTACATTTAGTACGTAAATCTGTATAGAGCATACGTTATTCATATACTACCTTCATAGTCCTTTTCCCGCTTACATGTTACATCATACCGCTGCATGATGTCTGACATCTAACAGTCTTCCGTATATTACATACTATAAGTACGTTTCATACCTCAACTATATGTTACATACGTCCATCTGTATGTGAGATCCTGACCGCCTATATACAGATCTTTCGTTCGTACGGAAAATATGTTTATTCCGGACACTTATACGGAGAATACGTATTAAACATAGTTTTGTTATACGTGTGCTGCAGTACGTTAAGTCCAAAAACTACAGGATTTACGCATGTAATCTATGTTTTTACGAATGCCATATACGTTTTTTTTTATCTCAGTGCAGATGCACCTGAACTCTGATTACTCAATTTGAAACTGGTTAGAGAATACCAAACCATAGTTCACCCAATGCACAACATTTAACTTAAGTTATCTGAAACTGTTGTAAACAGATACCAACACAATATAGCCTATAATACAACTATCTCAGTGTCCCACAAATGAAGACATTATCGACAGGCTCACACTTTCCGAGACAAGACATGACTTTTATTATACGGTTTCGAGACGAGCCAGTCTCAACTGTTGTCTAGTAATAACACTAATTACCTGAGAAGAAATTGTTCTTGAGAGAGTGTATATTACTTATTTACTTGTTGAAGTTAAGCGTTTATTTTCAGTACTTAGGCTATACGGGACGTGGCCTACAGTTTCAACGTAAAATCTAAACCAGCATAATGCATTCAACCCTCCCCCATATGGAAATTGAACACGGGACACTGTGCACCAGAGATATATATGTACTAACCACTAGACCAGCAGGGTAAACACCGTGTGCGAGAGTTTCCTCGGGATTCTCCCGTTTCCTTCCACTTTCTTCATTTCACCATTTCATTCATTTCTCATCATCACCGTCTCCTTTAGTCTAGCCGGCATAATCGTGGGACGTACAACTCAAAGATTTCATTTCATTTTTTTTAGACCAGCAGGAAATGTAAAGGAATATTTAAGATATTGCGGAAGGAAAAAGAGGAAGAGTCGTCTGAGTTTGCGGCAAGTGATTTACCAGCGATGCAGAATACTTATTATTATTATTATTATTATTATTATTATTATTATTATTATTATTATTATTATTATTATTATTGAGTTGAGTTGATTTTGAGTTTATCGTCCCGTTCAGCAGAGAGGCTATATGAGACGTGGACCTACTGATTAACGTGGAATCCGAACCACATGAGCTCCCGCCGGGAATCGAACCCGGGTCTCCCGCGCCAAAGGCGCGTACGCTAACCGCTTAGCCACGGAGGAGCTCTATTATTATTATTATTATTATTATTATTATTATTATTATTATTATTATTATTATTATTATTATTATTATTATTATTATTATTAAAAACTATGTGGCTTAGATGAGTATTGGTATGTGATAGATAAGTAGGTGTTTCGATAGAGTCAGTCAAAGCAATGAAATACAGGAGTGAAAGAAGCCGCTGAACACAAAAGAAACATCCTGACGTCAATAATTAAAAAGAAGCAACATCTTCCTAGGTCATTCGCTTTCGTTGGCGCCCAGGCGTGGCTGATGGAATTGAATCAACTAGTAGAATCACAACAAAATAAAATGGATATTTCAATTGCAATCACGAACTGAGTAATGTCAGCCAGTGCTCTCAGAGAGAACCAAAGAATGGCGTCCTTTGTTTCTGCTGAGTAGGTTCCTTCTGGAAACACAAATAACCTTGTGGCTTCCACTCCCTTCTTTCGTGGCGATGCAAGTTGTGCATTAAGTTTGATGCTGGCCTCTTCTCTAATTACCTGTAAATAATCCTACCTGCACAGCGAATAGCTATTGTCAAATATTTACTCCATACGATGCTCGCTTCTTGAAGGTGTTCGTTGACTCATCACAGTGCATCATGAAGCATATACAATGTCGTGAGTTTCTATCTTTCCTTTTTATCTTTTTTTTTTTTTTTTTTTTTACAATATCTCACAACCTTGCAATTTAATATTTACATTTTTTTTTTCTTTACTGAAGGCTATAGTGCGCTTATTTATTTTCAAAATAAACGTAAGATTTCTTGAGGGTGAGGCAGGGTGTGGACTCCAGCGTAGGTTGTAGTCATTCTCCTTACCTTGGCATAAGTTTAAGATTGTTAGTTTCCACTAAATAATAGTTAGGATTTCTTTTGAGGACAATGAAACCCTTAACAGCGAAAGGTTAGCCATCTGTATATACAATGTCTTCATCGCTTTGAAGATGATGTCTTGTACGTACTGTACAAGAAAAGTTGAAAATATTGTTTTTCAAATATGCATTGACAAACTTTCTGTTGGGATACTATGAACAGATAATAACACATGAAACGATGACCATTTGTACTAATTTTGATGTAAGAGCGTATGTATGAAATGTTAAGTTATATTTTATACTACCATCAATTACTCGCTTTGCTGGGTTAAATTAAGAAAAGATAGTAAACTATTCCGTTAGCCAATCACTTTTTACTATTACTGGAGGGGTCTCCGATATCGGTCATTTTCGATCATTTTCACACACACACACACACACACACACACATATATATATATATATATATATATATATATATATATATATATATATATATATATATATATATATATATATACCTCAAGTTGCGGAGCTGAATTTGGTTTAAATGGTATCCAGAAATATCACTGTTCATCTCAGCGACCCCCAAAAACTAATATCGGTCACAATTCGATACTAATTCGGTCAAAACTAATTCGACACTAATATCGGTCATTTTCGATCAATTTTATGTATCTCTCTCTCCACTAAATTGCAGGGCTGAATTTGGATTTAAACGGCATCGGAAGTGTCACTGTTCATCTCGGCGACCCCGAAAACTATGGATTCGGCACTAATATCGGTATTTTTTTTATACCTCTCGCTCTTCCCCTCTCCTAAGTTACACCCTCAAAGTGAAATGATAAAAAAAAAATACATCCGAGGCCCGAACTTCATCTATGTTGAAAGTTTGATCGAGATCGGTCGGGTGGTTCAAGGAGTATGAAGTCCCAATCATAGTAACTAACATTTTACGCATATAGATAACGCAAAAGCGTGTCACTAGTCGCACAGTTGTGTTCTAAATTAGATGATAAGTGATGATTGAGGAAAGAAGTTCCAATCCTAGAGTATCCTTGAATGAATAAATGAATGAATGAATACGTTCAACGCTAGTTGGCTGCAGGCTAAGGAAATGGATGATTAATGGAAGTAGATAATTGTGAAAGAATTGTTGGAATACGATCGTGGAGGAAATGAGAGAACTTCGAGAAACCCCATGAACGTGATGTTGTATAGTAGCCTCAGTCTATAGACAGCCACTTGCTCACAAAGGGATGCCGCCCCCGTGTGAGGTTTCTTTTCATACTGTCCTATTTGGTTTTTCTCTCCCTTGAAAAGTAACTGATAGGTAATAAACTGAACCCAAATTGTTACCAAATCTTTGTCAATGATCTTTTATATTTAACACAACCTCTCCCCCACGCATTGTTAGACACATAGATGGAAGAGAAAAAGAGGGTGAGAGGAAAAGGGAAGAGGGAAAGGTAGGCACTACATATGGCAACGTTTAGTTTTTTCTTCTTCTGTAGGAACCACAAACTTTATGACCGTTTCTTTGTGCTAAATTCAAAGTCTCCCGACTGGCTATCGTCTGGGCGCGCCTTCTATACACCAAAAACTCAGATAACCTTTGACCGAACCAGAAACCCGTTGTACCAGAGATAAATGCTTTACCACTGAACCAATGGACTTCCGGACAAGTGGCAAGCAGAACAGAAGAATTAAACGTGTCGATGGCATCTGAGTTGATTGAGTGAGTAACTGGGAAAACTGGAGACGTCGTCTGTCCCCGATATACACACAAGGTGCCTATGGAGCTCCTTCGTGGCTAAGCGGTTAGCGTATACGCCTTTTGGTGTGGGAGTCCCGCGTTCGATTCCCGGCGGGAGCTCATGTGCTTCGGATTCCACGTTAATCAGTAGGTCCCGTCTAATATAGCGTAGCTGCTAAAAGGGACGTTAAAATCAACTCAACTTAACTCAACAAGAAGGTGCCTATGCTTAAAAAAAAAATAAAATAAAAGTAGAAGTAAAATAAAAATGCAACCGAAATAAAATACAAATGAAAAGAAAAATATGTAAGGTCCTTGCTCTTAGTCAAAAATTAAATAGAACGGAACTCATTGCTAAATATAAAAATGAAAATGGCGTTATAGGCAGTGTTTGTAGTTTGAGGGAAATTTCCTTAATATAGGGAAATTTCCCTAGAGGTAAATTTAGCAAATAGAGAAAAATGATATTTTTCGATAATACGTGAAAAATTCAGGGAAATTCTCCAGGGACTGATTGACCAATATAAATGCTTAACTTTTTCTTTGTTCTTCAGAAATAAAGCAATAGAATAGCAACAATTTGTGTATGCCTGTTCAAAGTAGCATAATTTGCATCCATTGTAGGTTGGGTGTATTGGTGTGTATTTTTATGTGAAAGAAATGAAGGGAAAATAAAATAAATAAAAACAAATGAATAAAACAAATACTGTTGGCACTTCCTTTAATATAGCTAAATAATTCTTATCACATAACTTCTATTCATAGGAATTAGACATTTAACAAACTAGGGAAAATTTGGTAAGAAAAGGGTAAAGGTTTGAACATAGTCATGCTGAAGTTTTCCTATTTCACTTCGATTGAAATACTATTCTAAACGGGTAAAATTCATTTTTGTCAAGAATGGAGTATCTCACGGAACCCTGAAGCCAGAGAAACGAAACTCGTCATAGAACTCCTCATCTCTAAATTTACAATGTTCTCATTAGCTGCGTTCTCAAGTTTTGTTCAGAAGTAAAAATATTACATCTTCTTAGCAATGTATTGTAATCATGCGCTAGTCTATAAAGCAAGGAGCGTTTTACAATTGATAACATAGGTGTTTCGTAAGTTAGCAAAATTAAGAGAATTAGTTCGCCTAGGAGGAACTCGAAAGTTAATCTATGATAGTAAAAATTCAGAATCAATTTTACCATTGATAATCTTAGGTGAAGTAGGTCTGCAGCTCGGCGTCGTTTGTCAGCGGTACAAAAGTTCATTAAAGACATTATTTCTTGTCTCGTGTGGTCACGTAACCCGGGAATTCTAAATCTAACTATGGCTATAAAGAAGTTTAAGACCGTATCGTATATATGTGTGTGTGTCTAAAAATAATGCAAACCTTAAGCTCGTACCAGAAGGTAAGGGAAGAGGGGATTAAAAAAAAAAAATATCGCTAAAATTCCCAAGATATATTTAATACAAGATCATTTTAAGTCCCTATAATGAAGATAGTTTATCTTTCCTGTAAGACAATAAACCCTCAAAATTTTGACATTAGATTGCTTCTCCGATTATTCACTCACGGGCAGGGGTAAAAGTGAGGAGAAATGCTGGTGAACGCCATTGCCCCACTTCCAACAATATTTATGGCTTTCTAAAAATTACAATGGACAAAAATTGGCACGGGGTAAACTGTGACGCCATACGTCCCCATATGGACAAAAATAGGCACGGGGTAAACTGTGACGCCATGCGTCCCCATATGGACAAAAATAGGCACGGGGTAAACTGTGACGCCATGCGTCCCCATATCTTTTTAGATCCACTTTTACCCCTGCTCATGAGCAGTACCTGCACTTTGCTGGAGGTACAGGTACTACCCGAGAATAGATATATAATTTGAGTAGAAAAGAATGTAATCATTGGATTTGTTCTAATGATTTTAAATGATAATGAATAACCACTAAATATTATTTTTCCATTGTGATGCATGGACTCTGTTGACCACAATTATTAACTATATTTTATATTTAATTCTTCTACAGGCGTCCTTAGAACAACTAAATAATAACGGCATCTTTCAATAACGCAACCTTCCTCCATTCTTAATTATTGTTATTACTGTTATATTGGATATTCCATTGGTGTTGCGTGTGTGTGAAAAAGCATCCACAAATATATATATGATTTGAGTGAATGACCTTGAAGAGGCTGCGTGGGAAATCATGAGGCTGATGATGAAGATTTGCATGCTGTGTGCGGATGAGAGTGAAAACCGTTGGCAGGGGCGTCTGAAGGGGGATGGTAGCTGGAAGGTCGTTGGCGTTCCAGACCAGTAGCCAAGTGTGGTGTTCATTCTCCTTTTCGCCTTTGTTTCTCAGAATATTACACGCATGCTATATACAATACAAGAGACACATCACAACCGTTGCTCAGATATCACACCGTAAGAATAGGATAAATACTCGCATTTATTTATCAACAGCTTATGCAATATGATAACCAGAAGAGAAACACAATGCCATTTTCTTTTCTTGAGATATGATGCATACGTATTCTTCTTTCTTTTTTTCTTTAATAGTCGTCCAGTGAAACTGGTCACAAATTAAGGATCTTCTCGACTCTTTGGAATTTTAATGAAAAGCTTGGGAACAATAAAGAATTATTACAATTTACAAAGTGAGCTAGGTTATTTCTATGAGATGAAAAATTAAATTGAATTTCTAGCTTTACGTCCTATTCTTATATCCTTTAGGCTAAAGGAGACAGATAATAAAGGAAAGTGAATGGTTATTTAACAACTAACGTCAATTTATCCTCTTCGCTGGGTTTAAAATAAGAAAAATTAGTAGTTATATTCCCTTAGTCAGTCACTTTTTACTATTACTGGAGCACTCTCTGATATCGGTCATTTTTGATCATTTATATACCTCCCGTCCCCAAAGTCGCGGGAATGAATTTGGATTTCAACGGCATCGGAAGTGTCACTGTTCATCGCAGCGACCCCGAAAACTATGAATTCGGCACTAATATCGGTCATTTTCGATCATTTTTATATATCTCCCCCTCCTCCAAGTTGCTGGGCTGAATTTGGATTTAAATACCAACAGAAGTGTCACTGTTCATCTCAGTGACCCCGAAAACTATGAATTCGGCACTAATATCGGTCATTTTCGATCATTTTTATATATCTCCCCCTCCTCCAAGTTGCTGGGCTGAATTTGGATTTAAATACCAACAGAAGTGTCACTGTTCATCTCAGTGACCCCGAAAATTATGGATTCAACACTAATATCGGTCATTTTCGATAATTTTTAAATATGTCCCTCTTCCTTTCTCCCTAAACTTCCCCGTCAAAGTGATATAATAAAAAACCACCCAGGTCCGAACCTCATCTATGTTGAAAATTTGATCGAGATCGGTCTTGTGGTTCAAGAGTTATTAAGTCATAAACATAGTCACTTTCATTTATATATATATAAATTGGTGGAATGAGATGAGAATGTGGGAGGAAATGGGAGAAGCCATGACACAATTTTGTCCATCACAAATTTTCTTGCCCTGAAATTGAACCAGGAACCCCTCACACCAGAGTTGAGCGCCCTACTACTGAACCGGTGCACCTCCTGTACCTACGAAATCCTATTAAGTAAATTATCGACTTTTGCAGGTCCTTTCTTATAGCCAGAAATCTAGAGGCGCAATTTATAAGGTCATAATAGGCGGTTACACAAGTTTTTTCATTATATGAGAAGTTGAGAAAATACCTAGTAGTTGACTTAAAGAAGTTTAGTCAATATTTAATGTTCTACTTCCCAAAATCCTCATATTGCTGGTTGTTCTTGAGTTATTAAGTCGAAACCTAATGTTTAAAGTAGGATTCGAAACACCTGCACCAAGGATCGAACACTACACCATGCGCGCGGAAAGCAAAGGCGTTAATCATTTGGTCATGAAGCAGTGCCGATACATCTATTGGCACCAGACAGGCATGTAACGTGTGGCAGCACCTTTTCGCTTGCATGTGTACTATTAGAAATCAGCGTTGCACAGACTGATTTTTTTTGCATTATAAATGAATATACGATTTTTTCTCTCTTATATATGTATTTGAAGTCTACGTTTAAATTTTATGAATGACAGTTGATATATTGTTCACCCTGTAACTATTTTACAGAGGTAAGACAGCGGATTTGAAAGGTGATAGAATGACCTTTCCAACGGTATGCAGCACGTGGCAGTGTTGTTTTTGGAAGGGAAACTATTGACGGAAATTTGAGAAAGTTATGGTTATTTAAATAAATTGGATGGCAACACTGATTCCAAATATCCCTCAATAACTTCTCTTCCAAAGATACGACTGCCACACATTGCATATCGGTGGAAAGGTCATTCCATTATTTTTCAAATCCGCTATGTGGCACCTCTGTAGAATAATTACAGGTGAGCAATGCGCAACATAGAGTAAAAAATGGTTCACAACCTATAGCTGTCAAACCGTTGAGATTAGGACCTACGTTCATATGAACTTTTTTCTTTGAATCACTGATATTACCATTTTCCAAAATATTGCCCCTTCCTCCTGGGACACCCTATATATATATATATATATATATATATATATATATATATATATATATATATATATATATATATATATATATATATATATAAATGTTTATAAAGAAATTTCTAGTTTTGGATCTATGGCCTAATAGTAGCAATGATTCTTTGGTCCTACAGTAGCTCCAAAACTCCTTTATAAACATTTATTAAGGAATGCTACTATTAGGATGTTGCTCATGAAAATCGGAATATTTGATCATAATTGTATGGAGGTTGCTCATTAAGAACGAACATCATATGTGTTCTTTATGCCTATTGATCTTTGTGTTTGTTGAGCGTAGACATTATGAAATCAAAATTTAGAGAGTAGATAAGGCTTCTCTGACGGACCGTGCAATACTGAAGAGAAAAAATAATCGGTAGATCATAACGCTTATAATGCGCTTCCATCACATGAGCACCTGAAGAGATCGTTGCGCCAGAAGGTCAAAGGCGGATCAAGTGAAAGAAAAAGTGATTTGTTGTAGAATATATTGTGAATGGAGTCACCAAACGTCATTAGGAAATCAAGACATGATATTCAAATCACACACACATCTCCTTGTTCACGAATTCCAATCGTCAGACGTGATATCCACACTAAATAAAGAACAAATGGTTCAAAAGGGGGGAAGGAGTGTTCAGAATTTCTCCCACCCAGCCCTCAGCTGCTGGAAATTTCCTTGTCTTTGGTCCAAGTGTCTTTAGCTCAACTAAAAATAAGGAAATTAAGGTGTATTATACATGAGCATACTTTGTTAATGTATATACTCAAAGAAAAATGTGTACCAAATTATGGCTTATTTCACAATTATTATATGTGTCACTGATAGTAGAACCCAACGATAGATGGGGCCGCGGTGGCTCAGTGGTAGAGGGTTCACCTGTGGTGCTTGGGGTCCCGGATTCGATCCCAGCGCCCGCCAAGTGAACTTTGTGGTGGTCAATCACCGTGTGCGTGAGTTTTCTCGGGGTTCTTCCGTTTCCTCCCACTTTCTTCATTCCACCATTTCATTCATTACTCATTATCACCGTCTCCTTTGGCATAATCGTGGGACGTAAAACTCAAAGATTTCATTTATTTTCCAACGATAGATAGTAGTTAACATTGTTGTTTGTTATTCATATATATTACACAAATAAATAAGTAAACAAATGATCTCTTTCAGTAGTATAAAACCATCAAGAGTATTAAGTAGAAATGGACGACGTTTTTTTAACACTATACAAATGTGTTTTTCTCCATTTTCGAATGGTCTAGTGGCTAGCGTATGTGCCTTTGATGCATGTGATCCCGGGTTCGACTTCCGATAGGTTCACCTGCACAAAAAATTAGGTTTGCAGTCATTCACTTTCATTAATCATCTGTCTTTTTTTAGCCAAAAGGACGTAAACGTAGGACGTTAAACAAAAAATCATTTTCTCTCAATATTCATAGTGTAAAATGTTGTGTCGCTAGTGTGCTGAAAAGCTTGATTAATAAATCGTACAATATCGCACTGAGTTGACAAAGAAACCCTTTTAATTAGTATTTTTTTATATATATACCAAGGTAGCTTATATAGTTTTACACCCATATAGATATGTGATTTTCCGTATGTAGATGCTCTATGATACACAGTAGATAAGTTATCTTTTCGAAGGGTTAGATAGTTGTTTGTAAGATACTTTGGCTACAGGATATAACTTGAAGCACTTACCAACTACCTCTATAAAAAAGAAATTGCGGAAGTACCGCAGGATTCTGAAGCATGGATATTTGTATAGGGCACATACTAGTTCCTATCTGAAATATTGACCCGAATACGGTAAGTCTCAAAGTATTGGAATTACGGATCTTTAATATTCATTTTTCTCATGTTTTTGGCTGCCTATAACTCCGAAAGGAAACATTCTTGCACCCAAGTTGGTCTCTACTTTTTGCCTTAACTTGGTGTCAGGAATCACCTCCCAAACTTTGTCGATATTGTTTCGAAACACCTTGTATACAAAAAAGGAACTGTCATCATATTCGATGATTCAAATAGTTTCTTATAGCTGGTGCGTTTCGGTGATTTCGTAATGATTCTTATGACAAATTTTTGTTGTTTGAATAGCCGGACTCCCAGAAGACAATTCCGTATTTAATATGAGAATAGAATATGGAACAGTACAGGGACATAATAATTGTAGATTCAGTATTGGGACTAGAGTTCGTATTGTATACATAGCCTGGGCTAATATTTTCCTTAGTTTGTCTACATGTTCTTGCCATGAAAAATTACCATCTAGGGTACACACCTAAAAACTTTACGGTATTAATAAATGTGCATACTTCATTATTTATGGATGTTTGTGGTAATTGGTGGTAAATGGCAGTAGAGACACTGTGTTATATCTGAGTTGTAGTATTTAATTTCTTTGCAGAAAATCAGTGCATAAGTTGGGATATTCTAAAATCAATGGCTTTTTGCAAACTATCTCTATCTTTTTCAGTTACAATTACTGTTGTATCATCAGCAAAAAATCCCCTTTTCTATATTTAAGAATAAATCATTATATTTAAGGATAAAAGAAAGAATATAGGTTCTAAAACTGACCCTTGTGGAACACCTTTTCTATTTATTTGTTCATTGGAGCTAATTTTGCTCAGAGTTTTAGTTGTTTCGTCCATATGAACAATTTGTACGATTTGTTTACGATTGCACAAGTAAAAGTTGAGCCACTACTCCACAGCAATACCCCTAATACTATATTTTTTGTAATTTACCAAAGTATATCATGATCTACACAATCGAAAGCTCTTGAAAGATCTACTGTTACTGCTGTCTTCTGGGGATATCTCTCCGAACAAAGACAAAAGCATAACGTTAGGGGAGGGGGAAGAGAAAGGGGAGATGCCCTCACCTTGCCACGAAAAGCCGCAGTCCTTTTTTATCTTCAGAGCCGTTCTTCTCCTTGGGCTGTTGCATTGAGCATCGTATGAAGCCCAAGGACAAGCCTGTTGCGTTCAGGCGACTGCTCTTATGCATTCACACATATACACACGTGAAACTGTCACATATCTACAGAGAGAGACAGACGCTAGCTATGAAAGAACCCGTTTCATATTTCTCCTTCCGTGTAAAGTCAAACCTTGGTCAAAGAGCTGTACAACTGACATACGATTTGCCGTGACGGTTGACAAACACGCATTGCATGCTTTGACTCTCTCACGTGGAACTCAATAACTGGATTTCATTTTAATTTTTTCCTTTATGTAGAACAATAAAGAGCACCTTTAGATGACAAAATTTAAGAGAATCGCAGGTTTATACAGTGTTTTTAACTCTAGGAGTTAATTGATTAGTATTTCAGAACTCCTAGTACATCATGACCTCAAGCAATGCATGATATTCTTCAAAGGACCCTGTCCATCTAACTTTCTTTAAAAAGCATTGTACTTTAATGTCCAAGCGGAAGTAAATAAAATAAATGTGAATCTTCTTTTCTTTTTTCTCTTTATCTTTTCTGCTTAGAAATCTTCCATTCAAATCCAAATACCAAATTTTCCTATGAATACTTCTTAGCATACGGTCGTTTACACACAGAGATGACCAGTTTTTACACAAGGCTGTACGTTAAATATGACTACTCTTAGGATTGCGTTAGTTGTGAGGTGCAACCTATGCTACTTGTTCTTTGTATACATTACTGCTTTACACTATAAATTGGAGTCGCGGTGGCTCAGTGCTAGAGCGTTCATCTCTGGTGCATGAGGTCCTTGGTTCGATCCTATCTCGAACCAAATTAGCTTTGTAGTGGACAAATACAGAGTATGAGGGGTTTCTCGGGGTTTTTCCCGTTTCCTCCCACTTTCTTCATTCCACCATTTCATTCATTTCTCATTATCAACATCTCCTTTAGCCTAGCCAACGTAATCGTGGGACGTAAAACTCAAAGATTTCATTTTATTTTATACTATAAATTTGGAGGTGTATTATTATTATTATTATTATTATTATTATTATTATTATTATTATTATTATTATTATTATTATTATTATCAGTGGCGTATTTACGATTTTGTTTCGGGAGGGGCTTTGCTAACTTTCGGGGGGGGGGGGCTTTGCCTGGAAATGTGAAAATTATGCAAGATATTTCATTTACTTTACTATACTAAGTAAGATTTCGGAGGGGGCTTAAGCCCGGAAGCCAACCCCCTAAATACGCCACTGATTATTATTATTATTGTTGTTGTTGTTGTACGATCATTACGCTTGAAATGAAGATAATGTTTACTGGACGTATTCTTCTGTTAATTTTTAACCATTTAAAACCATCTAACAGTTCTTTGGAAGAGCCCTACCTGCTGGTCTAGTCCATAGCGTAAATGTCTTTGGTACACGGAGGTCAAAGTTCGATTTCTGGTGGGAGAGTCTTGCAATTCCATATTTCGGATTTCACTTTAAACTTAAGTTCACGTCTCATATGGTCTCGGTGCCAAGAGGGAATTAAAAACTGTAATCAAGCAATTTATTTGGAAGACACTTCAAGGAATCCTAAACGGAGATACCTTGACAATGAGACATAACTTGACGTCATATTAAGTTTTTCACCTTGATGCTTTGGAGGTATTATCTGTTTTTGCGAGATCAGCGAAGTTAAGCAGTGTGGAATCTGGTGAGCACTTGGAGGGGTGATTGGCCATTGGCAATTGGAGTTCATCAAAGGTTGTGAGGACAATTGGGGAGCTTGATTAATTTGAATTTAACGTTTCTTTTCAGTGCCAAGACTGTGTACGAGGAGATCTACTGTTTAAAGTGAGATACACTCGGGTACGTATCCTATGATCGTACGAGAAATCAAATTTGAAAGCATATGAATTAGCCACTCGGCCAGGAAGGGACACCATTGGGAAGCTCCCTGAACGACATTAACACTAAGGATGTGCTGAACACACATCTCCCAGTTAAAATCACCTTGTACCAGAGAGTTCAGTTTAGTTTATGTGAACGTAATGTCATTACATTGAAACTGTTCCTTGCTTATGCTTTACAAAGAATTTGCGTGTCACTGTTAAGAACAGTAGATGCAATCTCTACTTATCAGTCCATAAATAAATAAATAAATTGTAACAGAATAAAAAATAACAACTGCAAAGTGCTATAGAATAATAATTATAATTTATTACTGAACTGAGCAACTTTTGCAATGACCACTACATTTTTGTCGGTCCTTCAAAATAGAACAGTTTTCTTTCGATATCACATATACTAGTAGTACACTGAGAAAAAGAAATTGTAGGTGGTGTACTTAAAAAAGTAGTTACATAGGTAATTCCTGTAGTTTTTGGACTTAACGTACAGCAGACGTATAACTGAAAACGCATGTTTTATAATACTTTCCGTATAAGTTTTCCATCTACACGTACTTTCTGTATGAAACAATATAGGCAGTCAGGATCTCACATACAAATGGACGTATGTAATATGTAGCTGAGGAATGTAACATAATTATATGCATGTGCTGAACGGAAAACTGTTAGATGTCAGACATCCTGCAACGGTATGATGTAACGTCTAAGGACAGTGCCTATGTAGCATACGGATAACGTATGCTCCGAATTGATTTCTTTAATAAGCAAGAGGATACCTTATATTTGTACAATATACCGCTGTCCGGAGAACGGATTTTTCTCAGTGTAGATATCACTTCGCTTAACAAAACAAACTTTTCCCTGTAGGTGTATTTTAGGTTCTCAACGATACAAACTATTCACTACAAACTACTACACACCATATACTGGAGACTGCTGGTAGAATTGACGACAAAGATATCTTACCTACTTCGACATTATACTTTATCTGGAAATAAAGCACTTTAATGAGATTTCGAGATGTAAGATCCCTTGTTACATTCTGCAAAGATCACTATTATACTATATACTCTACATATGAAGACAGAGAGAGTTGACTGTTATTAACTAATGCCTATGATAAAATTATGGTAAACAGTGGCTGATCTGGAAGGTAAAAAGTGGGGTGCCAGTAAGAACCGACTAGGATAGTACGCCACGAGTTTGTCCGATCAAACCTGGAATATGCTGCTGTGATCTGGAACCCATCACAACAGCAATACCGACACCAACTGGAGAAGATCCGATTAAATACTTGACATACTAGAGAACTAGAATCTATCCATATTATGAAAATGGTCTAACATTAATAGACTTCTGTATCCCTATACTTGAACAAAGACGAAACGTGATCAGATTTTTCTCCATAAAATAGTACAAAACGAATTTAATTGTACGAATCTCATATCAACACTAAATTTTCATATCTCGACACTTAAAACTTGTGCTAATAACTTTGACCTGTTCTATTGCAAAAGAAGTAAGGACCAACGTATTATTGAAATCACCAATTTGGAGAATGTGTTCTACTTATAACAAAATATGTATCGAACACAAAGAAATTGACACATGTAAATGAACTATATGTTTAAGAAAACTATTGTAAATGTATTTTGTAATACACCAACACTATAATTGGGCTTATGTCTGTTGTGTTGATGACAAATAAATAAATAAATATATAAATAAAAATATAAATAACAGCTTAAATTATTTGTCACTTAAGAAACTGGGGGCCTAAGTGCCCCAACCCCCGGCTAGATCCGCCACTGAGGGTAACAACTTTAACATTTAAAAACAACTTAAAAAAGGAATAGTAAATCGCTGAGAATAAACGGGCATTACCCGACTATGCCACCATTACGTGAAAGGTGAACGTATTTAAAATTGAAATGGAGATCCCCTCCCCGTTCCTCTCATGAGGAGAGAAAAGTGAAGCGAGAAGTTGGTTGTTAGTCGAATCATCTGCCGGATATTCTTTCGCTCGTCATTCACGAAGTTAGTTTAAAAAAAAATGCAATATGAAGTCTCTGATGTTAATATTGTTGTTGCATATGTATTTGTCGGGGAGGGAGGCGGTGCGACGTTCATCCGGTCACTCTAATTGTTATCTTCGTGCTCTTCAACAGGTACTCGGGTAAGAAAAAAAAGATGAAATATCAAATAATACTAATAACAAGGGAGAAGAAAACTGAAAGGAACTGTAGTGGAGGCAAGAAACCGGAAGAAGTTGTTTTTATGTTGTTGTGTAGAGAGAGAACATGCGGCATGCATAAATCAAGCGAGGGACTTGCTTGTGCCTGGAATATTTTTACCTCACGAGACTCTCGATCCAAAAGAAATGAGAGGGGAAAAAGACTCTTCCTTCAACACCTAGCAATCTTCTTGGACGCTAACCTTGGCCTCCGCTGTTTGATCATTCAATTGTGTTCTCTGCAATTTTCTCTTTCGCCTGATTGCAGAGAGAGCTTTGCATAGAGCCACTCACCTCACAGTTTTTGAACAATACTTGATTATGCAGCGTTTTCAACGTGCATCCAAGTAATTTTGAAAATACTAATTTAGGTTATTTTGAGGCGAAAGTTTAACGTACTTTTGAATTAGTGCCGGATTTACGTATAAACTAAAAAGCTATAGCTTGGAGGGCCCCACTCTCTTGGGGGGCCCAAAAGATTTAAAGGAAAAACTGATACCGGTACTTCTATGATGCAGCCCGGCGCAAATCTGTGTTCAACATTCAGTAGGACCGGTAAGACCGTTCATTTTTTTCTTTTTTTCTTTTTCTTTTTTTTCTTTTTTTTAGCAATGTTCAAAATATTTATGAAGTTGAAAAATAATGCTGTGGAGGATCAGAGGAGCAGATTTGAGGTTTATTCTGGGACGGGAGGACATCGAATTCATCTCACTTTCCTTTATGGTAGTCGGACACAAATCATCACATTTGTCCCCAAAATACACATTTCAAATCGGATTATTGGGGGCGGAGGACAGTTCCGCCAGTTTCAAGATTGGAAGGGACATGCTCTGTCATTGTTCCCAGGATTTGCGCCAGTGCTATGATGTAAGTAATGGCACCCCTTTGCTACCCTGCTTCCTAAAATGCCAGTTGACAAAGAACAGCCAGATTTATAGAAGGCCCAATTACCTTCAATACTTTAGGGTTAGGGCCTTATCAAACCTAGATTCTGCTCTGGTGGAAGAGCACCGAAGTTAACACATTAGAACGCGAGTCCCCTATTTCACAATGTCACTAACATATACGGAGCGAAAATACACACAAAAAAAAAACATATCTGGCGTACGTAAAACGTAGGTTACATACGTAAATCTTGTAGTTCTTAGACTTAATGTACGACAATATGTATCATCCTGGAGCAAACGTATAACTGAGAACGTATGTTTCATAATCCTTTCCGTATAAGTGATCCATCTATACGTACTTTCCGTATGAAAGAAAGAACTGTATAGGCGATAAGAATCTCGTATACAGTTGGACTGTATAGCAGTGCGTCTGTAGCATATGGATAATGTATGCTTCGTACAGATTTACGTAGTAAACATATGGATTCCGGTAAAATATACCGCTACGTATCCATAGAAAACAAGTGTGATTCAATAGAAAACAAAACTGGACCCAGTGCCATGATCTTGTCAACTAACTCTTGCAGGCGAGGTAGTGTGATGGGTTATACTGGAAAGGTAGATCTTGCATTATGCTCTGGGCACCCTGGGTTTAAGCCCAGGGTCGTGGTTTGGGCCCATGTTAATAGTACGTCTCATTCATCATAACTTTGGCTTTACAGAAGAACGCAAAACACGATGTTGATGCTAAAGAATGCTTACGAATCTTGCATTCTCATTCGTAGATGGAACTACATCAAATAAAGGTGGCCATTTTTTCCCAAGAATAATAATATTCAAGAGATTACTATATGAACAATAATATTAAAACCGGATATAGTAGTATATTTCTACAACTTGCAGTAGAGGGATAAAGTTGGTGATGGAATATTTTCTTCGCACGCTTAATTGATTCCAGTAAATTGCGTCTTGTTGTCTCTTTAAAGTCTTTCATTATCACAGCTATTTTGCTATTATTGGCAGGTCATTTACCAGAACTGAGAAGCTTCAATGTTGCGCGGTCTTCACCTAATCTCTTCGTCTTCACGTACACTTTTTCCATCAACTTCATCCTCTCCCTTTCTTTCCTGTCACCATACCCTTTCTAGCACGTCCCTCAGGATGCACTTTCTTCTTAGCAAAATTAATGTTGCAACTGGTTTCTTTTCCTCTTCCTAATAATATCTAAAATTATTCTTTTCTCGCCTACCATTTCCAACACTCTCTCATTCGTTTTTTGCTCGATCCAACTAATTCTCTGCATTCTTCTCCACACCTACATTTCGAAAGTTCCCAGTCTTTTTTTGATCACTTTTGGGTAATGTTCATGTTTCTGCTCCACATAGTACAAAGCTTTTGCTCTATACAAATTACTAGTGAAACCGGAAATAGTAGTAAACTTCTACGTCTTCCGGTTTTAGTAGAGAGATCCAAGTGAAGATGGTATATTTTCTTGAGACGCTGAATCGATTTCAAAAACTGTTATCTATTTTCATTTTAGTTCTATGGCGATGAAACCGGAAATGGTCAATTTCTACTTTCCGGTTTGAATATAGGGTTAATGGATAAGATCTTACCTACCTAGATAATGGAACCTACTTTCGGGAGGCTGAATCGATTCTAGAAACCTTCTGTCGCTATCTATTACCGTTTTTGGTCCGATATTTGTTGGCAGATAGACAGACGGATATGGCCATTCCGATACTTATACACAGGGGCGGATCCAGGATATGATCAAGGGAGGGACTGAACCATATTTTACCGTTTTATCCAGGGTAAAGCAGGATTGCAGCCCATTTTTTCCAGTGTATATCTGAGCGTCAAGGGGGAGGGGCTATAGCCCCTATAGCACCCCTTGGATCCGCCACTGCTTATACATACCATAGTTTGGAAGTCTAGAAACGGTTATAGATAGCGAGAAACGGTTTTTTGACCTGCATCCAGAAACACAAAGATTATATTCTATTTGTAAACTCTTACAGTATTGTGAATTGAAATTCTCAGCAGTAAAAGAACTTCTGATTTCAATATTAATTTCCTTAGAACCAATACTATAATACATAGCGAGAAAATTGGCTTTGATGTGGTATCAGGACACGAAGAACTGACTCCGGTCTTATCCCTATATCGATACTGTAGCCGGTAGATCTTACTGTTCTGATTTCAATTTTTAATCTCTCGTAGGTTGGAAATCTACAATAGTTTTACCGTGTGAATCGAAATCCAGTTTGTGTTGCGGTAGCTAAGCGGTAGAACGTTCACCTCTAAAGTGTGGGTTCAATGGTTCGATCCTAGCTCGCGTCAAGTCAATGAACATCGTGTGGGTGGTCTTTTCACGGAGCTCTCCCGTTTTTTTCCCTATTTTCTTTATTCCACCACTTGATTCAATATTATCATTACTGTTTCCCTTACCCCCGGAGAATAATCGTGAAATGTTAAACTGAAAAAGCAAAGAAACCGATATTTATGCAAACAAGACTCCACAAAATAAATTCAATTAATCGTTAAGAATAAAAGTACTTTAAACAAGTAGTAGTGTGACGTCTACACCAAGTCAGCAAGGTTCGTTAGAATAGTGAGAGCAATTGGATGTATGCAACCAAGATCACTTTTAGGTATACCTCGTTTGCATACCATCAAGGGGAACACATCTATAATAACCCCATTTGGAAATAGATGGCGGGCCATATTTTGGAATCTACTGGATGTATCATTTCCATCAAGAAATTTGATTTCTGCCTTTCGACCCCTTTACATTTTAACCAAAAGGTAGCTCTTCAGATTTGTTTTCTCCCGGATGGAAGGACATACACACAGAGGATTTAGGAATTAAGAATTAGATTTCTGGGTTTTCGTCATCTATGGCAATGTTAGCACGTCACATATGAGGAATGGCGTCCTTAGACAACCATACTATCCGAGGAAAGGGAAGGAAGAAAGGATAGGGGAAGAAAGGAAACGGAATGGGACCTGAATGTTACGTACCATCCCGACATTTGCCTGATGTGAATAAGAGAAACCCAGGAAAATCTCACTCAGAATAGCTGGTCAGCTCCACCCGGGACAGCTTGTACCAAAGACGAACGAACAAATAGGATAAACATAAAATAGTTTTGGTTGGTAATCAGACTGCTTAAAAATTGGGGGGCGCGGTGGCTCAGTGGTAGAGCGTTCACTGAGCTCTGGTGCTTGGGGTCCCGGGTTCGATACCAGCCTCCGCCAAGTTAACTTTGTGGTAGACAAACACCGTGCTCGTGGGTTTTCTCGGGGTTCTCCCGTTTCCTCCCACTTTCTTCATTCCACCATTTCACTCATCTCTCATCATCACCGTCTCCTTTAGCCTAACCGGCATAACCGTGGGACGTAAAACTCAAAGATTTCATTTTTCATTTGCTTAAAAATTGACGCATTTTATTTTAGAATGTTCTCGTCTGTAGACTGACATCGCTGTATGAATACTACTTGAGGTAAAGTCACTCGCATTGTAGCTGGGCGGCCATGATCCATATCTTCCCGTTTCTCCACGTGTGAAGAGAGCGACGGAAACAAAAAAAAAAAAAAAAAAAAAAAAAAAAAAAAAAAAACGACTTTGAGAGACTTGTAAAAAAAAAAAAGGAAGAGAAAGACTGGACCACAAAGCACATTGTTCTACAACGCTTCTTCTGCCGGGCCATGATGCACTCTGCGGTTTATATCTTCTCTGTGTGAGAATGTGTTCGGAGGAACGATGCAATGCTAATTCGCACGAAGAAGCAACAGGAAAAAAAAAAAAATGGAAAGGAAGGATCGTGAACGATAATTTCATCTCTGGACGAACGACTCAAAGGCCAATAGAGTTCTCTGAAACGCCATTAGATGCCACCACGCGAATAACGCTCTTCAATGCAAAATGGACAACGATCATAAGCATTCGGTTTCCTTTTTTTTTATTATTCTTTTTCTTTTAACCCATTATTTTAAGTGGATGAGTGTGTACATCGTTAAAAGACCAACAAAACATATCATGTATTTAGTGAGCTAGAGCAACAGTCTTCCAATCTTGTTGATGGCCACTTTCTTTCAAAACATCAAAAATTCTAGTATTGCTCACATTAACTCCTTCAGTGTGGGTGGCGAGTTAACTCGTATCTTTAAAACACACCTAGTGTGCGGATGGCGTATATATACGCTTTCATTTTGCTTTGGCTATTTTGTGTTGCGTATGGCGAATCTATTTGCCCATAGTATGAGTAATGTTATCCCGACAATATTTAGCGAGTTTGCGCTCAGCTGGTTTCAATTGTTGCTTAATTAAAAGAAGAAGAGGAAAAGATAGAAATTAAAATAGAGTTTGGGCTTCGTCAAATACAGTTTTCATTGTTTGTTTTGTTTGAGAACAGACAGCACAGTAATGGGTTCGAAACGATATTTCAACGATGCTGACATCGAGGAAGAGTTATCAATTAGTTATTCTGATGTAAGTGATTTTGAAACAGATTTAGAATCAACATCCAAAGTTCTCAAAAAAAAAAAAAAAAAAAAAACTACACTTTTTACAGCGGTTCGCATCTGAAAATTACGCACTGAAGGGGTTAAGAGGCCTAATCACTGCGAAATTAAAATTGCGCTAATTTTACAGTAATTATCTGATATCTTCAAATAGATAAAAGATAAGTGAAATGTGGAACAAGAGCTCGCTACACAATATTATTTTGCATGAGGTACCGTTTTCACGAGTCACCTAGTAGCTTTCCATTTGCAGTCATTTAGAAACGCGAAAATAAATACCGATTTCCTGAATGGGTGGAAATCGAAAGCAGATAAATGAGTCGTGATAACGGTATCTCATGTAAAGTAATACTGTCTGGCGAGCTCTTGTTCCACTTTTCGATTGTCTTTTATCTATTTAAAGTTATCACATAATTACAGTAAAATTAGCGGTATTTTAATTTGCCTTGATGGGGCCGCTTAAGTGCTTGTTGTGGCTATGCTACTCTATGAATTATTATTATTATTATTATTATTATTATTATTATTATTATTATTATTATTATTATTATTATTATTATTATTATTATTATTATTATACTTCCAAACTATGCAATGCATAATTGTCGCAAGTCTTACAGAACGGTTTTATTCGTCTGTCGAAGTGAAAACAGTAAAACAAATAATCGAGAAGTTGTTTTTTTGCAAACGATTCAGTATTTCAAAAATTGGTTCCATCTCCTCTGTTAACCCTTTATTCAAACCGGAGGTGGTAGAATTGAACGCTTTTCGGTGTCAATGTTTATCTCCAAAGAACAGAAATGGGAACAGATAGTCGAACGAACGAACAATCACGACCCAGAACACTACTAAAACCACAAATGGTTCAAATTTACTAGTACTTCAGGTTTCATTACTTATTTCGGTAGGACAATATCGAAAAGCGTTTTATTTTTTAAAACACAGATTTAGCGTTCGAAGAATTAGTTTATTCTTGAATTTTATTTCTCTGTCGAAACCGGAAGTGGTGAAAATCCACGATCTTTTGGTTGCAATAACTGATTGGACAATGGATAAAACGGAAATAGAAAACAACAGATATCTATCTATCTATCTATATATATATATATATATATATATATATATATATATATATATATATATATATATATATATATATAGATAGATAGATATATACGAGACAAAATGAAAAATGAAATGAAATATTTCAGTTTTACGTCCCACGGTTATGCCGGTTAGGCTAAAGGAGACGGTGATGATGAGTGATGAATGAAATGGTGGAATAAAGAAAGTGGGAGAACCCCAGAAAACCCACGCACACGGTGTTTGTCCACCACAATGTTCACTTGGCGGGGGCTGGGATCGAACCGGGGATCCCAAGCACCAGAGGTGAACGCTCTACCACTAAGCCACCGCGGCCTCATACCCGAGACAGTAAGTAACGGCTATTTGATATCAAGGGCGCCCATGTTGTGGTTTCCAAGGTGGGGAGGCAAGCATAAGCTACATTTCAAATATAATTTCAAATTTTGCTGTAACTAATGTAAAAATTCTACTGGGTTTTCGATATTCCCAAGTACGATTTCCTCTTAGGGGGGCGAGCGTCCCACCTTGTCCCCCCTGATGGGCGCCCTTGTTTGATATGGATTCAGCGAGTAAGGAACAGTTCTATCTTCGATCTTGTTCCTGTATTGCAGTGGTTCCAAATTTTGTTTACCTGATGCCCCGTTCGTATACCCTGTATACTTTACTCCTCCACCTTCTTCAGCACGTTAATCGTACGTGCTTTTTGTCTTAAAGCCTCAAAGATTTCGGATACAGCTTTGAATACTCAAATTTTCATAATAATAATAATAATAATAATAATAATAATAATAATAATAATAATAATAATAATAATAATAATAATAATAATAATAATAATAATAATAGTAATACTGGTGCTCGATAAGTGAACATCATTCATCAATCATTAAAAACTGCAGCAATGCTAAGAGCTGATATTTCTGCTGCTTCTGGGTCAGCAGGGACCTCATTTCGTTGATGCTTGCGTCGAAATAACGTTATATTGTCTTGGAAACAGTTATTGTTTGTTAAATATCAGTAAACTTTAAGGTGCTTTATAAAATGCTTTCGTAGTGCCTAAATAACTGGACCTTCTTTTGCTTGAGCTCCCTCGTGGCTACGTGGTTAGCGTACGCGCCTTTGGCGTGTGAGACTCGGGTTCGATTCCCGCCGGGAGTTCATGTGGTTCGGATTCCACGTTAATCAGTAGGTCCACGTCCCATATAGCGTCGCTGCTGAACGGGACGCTAAACTAAAATCACCTCACCTTCTTTTGCTTGATCTTAAGTAATATTTATGTTTAGTAATAACCATGTTATAGTGAAGAATTAAAATATATTTATCGAACAAACTCAACTCCCCAATTAAACCTCAACGGAATTAAAATAGAAATAATTTATTCGAAATTTTGTATTCTGACACAAAACACGAAGTATTAAAAATCGATTACCCATATGAGCTCGATCTGGTTAAGGAAGATCAATTTTAAATTGCCGCATTCAAAATCATGTGACAAAAATTATGCACTGTTCATTTGCATGTTCAATAACTTCTAGAAATAAGCCGCCTTATGCAGAGTCGTTTTGACGTAAGACTAGCGTCATCCTAAAGGCTTGACTACTGCAGCAAACCTATGTTAGTCGAACTCTTTAGTATGGCACCAATCACACTTCAGAACGTCTCTGCATAAGGCCCAAGATGTTTTAACAGATGCTTTGCTCCAAATTTTGCTTTTAAAACCTTACATAATTGTTACAACTTTTTGGTTTGGTATCTCACTGTGTTCCATGAACCGTGTTCTTACACACTTGGCTTGTTGAAAGACTAGATCAATGGTTATCAGGTTCTTTGTAATCGTTCGTGACAGCAAGAGATCTGAAGACATGAGTCACCACTTCTAAGCAGAAGCAATAACCTTTAGAACTTGATATGGTTCATATTGTCATCCTCATACATTGGTAGTAATTTCCTGTGAGTCGGTGTGACTCAGTTGTCACAGGAATTCAATTACCGCCCAGCGAAGGGTGAGGCAACTTTTGACATTCATTGTGCCCCACTCGTCAGAAGAAGTGACAAATTATTTAAACCACTTTCAAACCAAAGGATTGACGCTCATATGTGGAAAATTTCATGAACCTAGGGCAAACACGACCATTATTTAGCAAAGAGGGAGCACCAACAAAAGCAACACAATTCTGATGGTCATCGTTTTGAACAGTCTGACTAATCTTGACCAACTTTTGGATAGAATAGTCATTGTAAAAACAGGTAGTAGATGTTTCCTTTGTCTTGTAGGCGGATTTATCCTGTACGAAGTACTTCACTCATTACACTCGGGATAAAGCTTTATTGAAGCCTGAAACAACATTGATAAAACGAAAACTATATATATATATATATATATATATATATATATATATATATATATATATATATATATATATATATATATATATATATATATATATATATATATATATATATATATATATATATATATATATATAAATTTTTGTTCTTGGATTGATGGGTTTATGTGACTTAGTAATAATCCTCATTCTTGACGTGAATGGTTCGATTTCATTCCAAGCCCCAGTGGATCACTTGAAGAAGGGAGGAGGCTCGTAATACGGAGTTTTACGGTGTATATCAAAATGGAATAAAAAAGGGAAGTGTAATTTCAATTTTAATATAACAAATTATGAACACACAATATAACAAATAATACGCTTGATTTGTTGTTTTCTGTTACTAGGTTTTCTATTGTATACATTGAGAAAAAAGTATGCAGCGTACGTAAAATGTAGGTTACATGCGTAAATCTTGTAGTTTTTGGAACAGGCCCGTAACCAGTCCAAAAGTGTAGAGGCAGCCGTAGAAGTTAGAGGGGCCGATCCAACCATATTATAGTTCATTTGCAAGCCTATCATGAAAATTTTAGGGAGCGCCTGTAAAAATTTAAAGGAGGCCCAGCCCTCTAGACCCCCTGGATACGGGCCTGTTCTGGACTTAATGTACAACACTATGAATTACTCTGCAGGAAACTTATAACTGAAAAGTATGTTTTATAGTACTTTCCGTATAAATGTTCCGAATAAACGTATTTTCCGTACGAAAGAACTGTATATAGGCGGTCAGGATCTCACATACAGATGGACGTATGTAACATACAGTTGACGTATGTAACATACGTATACGTATATAATATACGGAAGACTGTTAGATGTTAGACGTCTTGTAGCGCTATGATGTAACATGTAAGCGGGAAAAGGATAGTAGATATGTAGCATATGACTAATGTCTTATCCATACAGATTTCCGCAGTAAACATAAGGATACCGTATATTTGTACAATATACCGCTGTCCGGATAATGGATTTTTCTCACTGTTTGATATACCTGTGCCTGTATACGACATATGACATGTGCTATATTAATTGTAATGTGATGCTACAAAGGTGAGCTAAAGCAAAAGAACCTTTGAGGTGGGTGATCTCTCCCACTGCCCTCCCCGTAGATCCACCACTGACTTCAAACTATGTCAACCTGAGCGAACAATAGCGTATCGGTAAATTTTCTTGTGGTCCTCACTTCTCTTTCATCAAATTCTTTTATTGCAATTAACTTACATTTTATTACATGCTTCCTTTAATGTACTAAAGCGTCATATATCATATCTCTGTTGGTTAGTATTTGGTCATCAGTGAACAAATGTACATCGCTTTTCTGATAACCATAAGTCAGAAAGCCTTACGCCGAAGTATCAGCTGTTGTTTTCCTAGAAGTCCATGAACTTATAAAAGATGCTCTTCTCACACGGAAAGACAGACAGAAATTCTTCCATGTTGTTCTCTCCCCTGTCAGTATTATGGATGTACGTAGGATTCGTTGTTATGGGCTGTAACAATCTGTTATACACGAGACGAATAGATGCAAAACCCAGCCACTAAAAACGTTTTTTATTGACGCAACGATGATATAAGACTCCTAGAAATCATCAAAACTTGAATTATGATATTATCATATTTTTTTTTCTTTTTTATTTTTGTCTGCGTGTAAAATGGCTGTATTCTCTTACAACCTCTTGCCATCAATTTCATTTCAGCCAAGCAGCTTCAATAACCATTATTAGCAGTGCTTTTATGGGAGTAATAACCACAGGGTCTGTGAAGAACATTTGCATACACTTATAGCATTGGTTGATTCACATAGTAAAGGTTTATCTATCTGTAAGCGAAGGCTTCCAGTAGAGGTTATTATTATTATTATTATTATTATTATTATTATTATTATTATTATTATTATTATTATTATTATTATTATTATTATTATTATTATTATTGTAATTTGATTTGCCATATTTTTTCTTACATAAAATCGAATTACAGTAAACAGTTATCAATCCGGTACGTTCGGGACCACGGCTGTACTGGATTAGCAATTTTGCCGGATTACACAGCCATACATTATTACTATTATTATTAAGTATTCTGCTTTTTGGCAAGTCCTGGGACTAATGATTTTTTTTTTAATTTTAGATTTAGGCCTGGAAATGTTTCTTCCACGTTTTTCGATCTTTAGCTTCATCTTTTAGCTCCCAATATTTTTTCTGTTTCTCAAATTATCGATCAGTTGTGTTCTTCTTCTTCCTATTCCTCGCTTTCCTTCCATCTCTCCTTCTATGGTGGTATGAAGAAGACAATTTCTTCGCAAGATGTGTCTAATCCAATTGGTCTTCCTACGAAGAATGCTGGCTAGAAGTGTTCTCTTCCCTCCTATCCGTTTTCAAACATCTTTGTTTGTTACACTCTCTGTCAATTTTATCTTCTCCATCTTCCTCCCATACCACATACATACACACACACACACACACACAACTAAAAGTTCTGTGCACCAGACTACAGCGTGTGAATTCAAAAAAATTTGTTACATAGAACCTAAATTTCGAAATCCCAGGATGATTGATCGTGTCAATTCTTTTATGGGTAAAACTTTTAGCGATTTTGGGAGGGGAAATACACGTAAGACAATCATATAAAAAAAAGTTCTGTTTAGGGAACCCAGGGTATGGATTCCATTTATTTTGTTACGCCGAATCAAAATTTTGAAGCCCCAGAACAATTAAATGTGTCGATTTTGTTTTATGGGCGAAAAACTTGAGCGATTTGGGATAGAGAAGACATACGCTACATAAAACAAAATCGACACGTTTAATCGTTCTGGGGCTTCAAAATTTTGATTCGGCGTAACAAAATAAATGGAACCCATACCCTGGGTTCCCTGAACAGAACTTTTTTTTTTTATATGATTGTCTTACGTGTATTTCCTCTCCCAAAATCGCTAAAAGTTTTCGCCAATAAAAGAATTGACCTTCCTGGGGTTTCGAAATTTGGATTCTGTGTAACAACATACATCGAATTCAACTCTGAAGTCCGGTGCAGAGAACTTTTACTCTTTGTATGGCTGTGTTATCGGACGTCAATGTAGTTTTAAGGGCAATACTAAACTAAATCACTGTAGATATTAATGCAAACGATTAAAACATGTATTTTATGTGTTTAAGCATACTCTTGACCTGTGTAGACGATATAAATATCTGATTGTATAAAATATTTCGTTATTCTAGCAACTCTGAGGTTTAAATTATATTTCTTCCTTTTTATAATTCAATAGTGTATACAGTTAAATTCAAAACTTGAATAATTATTTCATTGAATATTCTTGTAGCTCGATTGGTGCCGGCTTATAGAATGTGCCCAACTATAGAATGTCGGATTATAGAATGTGCCCCACTATAAAATGCCAGATTATAGAATGTGCCTAACTACAGAATGCCAGATTATAGAATGTGCCAATTATAGAATGCCAGATTATAGAATGTGCCCCACTATAGAATGCCAGATTATAGAATGTGCCCAACTACAGAATGCCAGATTATAGAATGTGGAATGCCAGATTATAGAATGTGCCAATTATAGAATGCCAGATTATAGAATGTGCCCAACTATAGAATGCTAGATTATAGAATGTACCCAACTATAGAATGCCGGATTATAGAATGCGCCGAACTATAGAATGTATGGTCATAGAATGTGCCTAACTATGTTATACCGGATTGTAGAAAGTCTCCAACTATAGAATGTCGGATCATAGAATGTTTAAAACCGAACCTTGTTTTTATGAAACAAAGTCAGTTACCAACTAAAATTATTGTGCGTTACTATGTGAAACAAAATATGTATTATTTGTAAATTGTGAATATCAAGAATCTCCTTTTCTCCCCTTAAAATCATAAAATCTTTCAGTTTTTCCTCTGAAAAATATGACAACCCTAAACCAAGAGGAATTACTTGATATATCACATATGCAGGGCCGGATTTAGCATTTTGGCGCCCCTAGGCCCAATATTTTTTCCCGCCCCCTAGTCTGGTTAAAGTTACTTTCCTAAAAACCTTTATTAAAAAATTACAACCAGTTCTCCCGTGTTTGAGATCAATGTTGTAATGAAGTTGATGCATAATGTTGAAAAATAATTTAACTTTACCAACAATTATTTGTTCCAATGAAATTCAAAATCAGAATGCTTTATTAGCCTGATTTTTTAAAATCAATTCAAAAAATATGTTAAGTTATGGCTATTTATTTTTATTTCTAGATATTTTTTATTTTTTTTCTCTCGGCCGTGCGCCCCCTGGGAGCTTGCGCCCATAGGCCCGGGCCTACCGGGCCTATTGGGAAATCCGGCCCTGCACATATGGAGTACAATACTGTATAGGAATAACTTGAAATAGTGACAAGGGGAACCATTGTTCAGGAAGAATACAACGAACACACTCACCACCTAAGCAGATGTGAATGGACAATAATTTTGCAATGAGGACGTAGTCGTTACTCTGATCTGTTGATGTTGTTTCCGCAACCTGATTTATGAGGCTTATTGTTGATCATTCGTGACAATGCCTCCCACTCGGGAACAACAATTACATTTGTGATCACAGAATATCTGTGTTTCACATCTCACGACCATCATCTGGACAGACCATCTTCAGTTCGGTGACATCGCCGTCTTTTGAAGACGGTTACATTTCATTACAGCTGTTGAAATCTTCTCGAGCGTGCATGATTTCATGACAATCAAAGCCTGTTGTTGTAGATAAAAGATGTAGAACAAATGGCAAAATCAGTTTTTATCCTAATTATATCTTAATCTACAAATAAATAAATAAATAAAATTAGTACTTGTATTGAACAATACGAAAATAACATCCTTTCCTTATCTCTAAGTTGTCAACGTAGAATTTTCTGTCGTGAGTTTCTAGGTTCTTTCATAAAACAAAAATAAATAACTATTCTCTTTGTCCAAAAGTATTACATTTCTTATTCGTTAAATATATCTAGTGATACAATTAGTACATTGATTTTACTTCGGTCCCTGGTTCGATCGCAGCTCTCGCCGTGTGGATTTGTGGTGGACAAACACCGTGCTTGTGGGTTTTCTCTGGGTTATCCCGTTTCCTCCCACTTTCTTCATTCCACCAATTCACTTATATCTCATCATCACCGTCTCCTTTAGCCTAACCTGCATAACCATGGGACGTTAAACTTAAAGATTTCATTCATTTTTTATATTTTACTTTCGCAATTAATATTCTGCAGTGACTAGTGTAATTGACAAGTTATAATTGGGAATTTGGTTCTAACTGAGAAGTTATATGTATTATGCTATCATTTATATTTCTTTTTAGCACTTGGCGTAACACTCTTTTAGAAGAAATATCTTCCAACCCAATATTCTTCTTCCTCTCCTTCTTTTTCCTTTTACCTGGTACATCTTTTTATCACGTCCTTCAATCCTCCTTGTTCTAATAACTTGTTTACCTTCTTTTTATTTGTAATTCGTCTCTTCTTTACTGTTTCCAAACGTTCTATATAGAGTTTGAGCACTTGCTTTTTGTGCCCGTATGCAATACCTAGTATATGAAGGACGATGCCTGCTGCTATTAGCGTGGGCTCAGTCACGACCGGGGCTTGAATTTAATATAGTTGGCGGTTGCACAGATCGTCATGACGATGTACCATCAAAATGTAGGTCGTTCCTGGGGAGACATGGTTGCTCAGTGGTAGAGCGCTTACCTCTGGTGGGTGGGGTTCCTGATTCGATCCCCGATCAAGTAAGTTTGTGGTGGACAGCATCGGTCCGTGGGTTTTCTCGGAGTACTCCCGTTTCCTCCCACTTTGTCATTCCATTAATTCTTTCTATCAACATTCGCTTGGTTTAATCACCGTCTCTCTTAGCCTAAAGGGCATAGGGGTGGGATGTTAAACTGAAATGTAGGTCGTTCCTCACTACATGCTCTCACCTTCAAGACAGCTTAATTACATCACCACTCCACCGGCTTCTCCTTTATTCAGTTTTTGTTCTAATCAGCTAACTTTCTGTTATTTCCCTATATACATATGGAGCTTTTATAAATATTTCTCCTCGCTTAGTTGTAATATCCATATTTTGATCTGTGTAATGCAATATTTAGCATAAGATACTTGACGAGTCGGTTTTCCTTATTTTTCTTCTTGTTGGAAGATTCCATGTGAGAGAGCCCGGACGAGAGGGCAAGGACAGAAAGGGCCAAGTTAAAACGGTCCCACGTCAAAAGGCTCTGGGTCAAAAGAGCCTGAATCAAAAGGATTCCGCGTCAAAAGAGACTGAATCAAAAGAATTCCGTGTCAAAAGGGCCTGAATCAAAAGGGTTCTGCGTCAAAAGTGCCCCAACGAAAAGGATCCGGGTAAATATGGCCCCACAGCCAAAAAGTCTGTAATCAAAGCAGGAGTGGAAATCAGAGGGGCAAGAGGGAATGGTCCCTTAGTAATTTGAAGTGTTTGTACAAAAGAAGGAACGATATCGCTGGTTATTAGTAACAAATAGGATACTTGAATGGTGATTTTGATTTTGTTTGGTTGTTGTTTGTCCTGCAACAATCGCTATCACTAATCGGACTCTGACCCATTTGTCACGGAGCCCTTTTGTCGCGGGGCCCTTTATTCAAAGCCTTCAGACGTGACACATTGTTGAAGACCCCTTCAAAATAAGCTTTTCTTCTTAAATTAAGATTAACGTAGATACCCATCTCCTGGTGATAAGCCCCCAAGAAAGTTCTATTTCCGATCTTTTAACATGCTTCCATAAGTCTCTAGTTTCTTTCTATAAAGTTCTATTTTTGATGTTGGTCATTCTAGCTTTTGAACCACGTGCGGCTTAAATGAAAGTAGAATCTAATCCAAAACAAACACTCTTTTACTAATCTATGATCTATATTACAGTTTCGGCAAAATACTATTGCCTCTATCAGATATATTATGAAAATAAAATCTAAAGCTACAGCTTACATATCTCAGAAAATGAGAGGAGGTCACATCCAACAACTAATAAAATTCTTCCTTTTATTATTATTTTTTAATTAGGTATAGATCTCAGCTTTTAATTAGGTTGAAACTTTCTTTTAAAATATATGCTAGCTTCTAATTAGGCACACACCGGCGTCATCTTCTCGTATCCCACACTATATTGCATGATGTCTTCTTGTCAGCTTTCTTTTTCTGTCTTATTAATATTTTGTTCCATAATTAATGTAAACTTAGTAAATTACTTTAATTCTTTAATTTCTTCCCTTCCTCTATGCTCCTCTCCACTTTCTTGTAACATTTCTTCTTTCTTTTTCTAGTCTTACAACTTTCCAGTCTATTTCATGTTGTGTTTCTCTCTCATGTTTATAAATTGCGTTGCTTTCCTTTCTTTATTAATCTAATCCGTCTTTATGTTGTCTAATATTTTCTTCTAACCTCTTCCTTATCTCTCCTATGTAACTTATATCACACTCTTTACATTTAATTATGTACATTCCTCTTCCTCACTTTGTTATATTTTACTCTTTTTCTCCTCATCCTTTTCACTAACTCAAATATTCTGCTATCTCCTTTTCTATATGTTCTTAATCCTCTTTTCAACAACTTCTTAAGGGATTGTTTCTTCTGCAATGCTTTCCATCCCACAGCCATCTTTTGTTTTCTTCTTACTTTTCTTTCATTTTCTTTTATTTCTTCTCTCTTTCTTCTTGTTCTTCAATTCGTCTTTATCTTATCCATTTCCACCTAACAAATTATGGAACTTTCCTGTCTTATTCTCTCATACTCGCTAATTATCGGCTTCAATCTTTCCCCAATTTGTTAATTAAGTCCTTTTTAGTACCTTTATCTATATCATCCCTTCTGTGACAATACTCATTCGCTGAGCATTCTTTCCTATTCCATTTAGTTTCAAACCCTTCTCCTTCCTTCTTTGCCATATCTAAAAATTTCGTTGAACGTCTTTTTTTTTTTTTTTTTAAACTTACAATTCTAATCTTATTTATTTTTCCTCGTCTTCAATTCTTCGTGCATACTGTTCCAACTGTTTTTTTTTTTTTTTTTTTGTACCTTTCTATATTCCTAAACATCAACGTATCTACAAAACAAAACTTCTCCCCACCTTCTATTTTAACTTTCTGTTCCCAATAGTTCATTACAATCATCACACTTAATCTTGATGCTATTCAACCATTCCTTTATATTTACCAAATTCTCCTCTAGAGTACATACATATACTGCTCTCTCACAATTTTTACGGCTTTTATTACTCTTTGTTTCTTCCACTTTTGTATTACTTTTTCCTCATTTCTCTTTCCACTACCTTCTCTCCTTAAGAGAACTCATCACGGCGAAATTAAAATACAGCTAATTTTACAATAATTATTTGATATCTTCAAATAGATTAAAGATAATCAAAATATGGAACAAGAGCGCCCTAGGCAATATTATTTTGCATGAGATATCGTTATCACGACTCACTTATCTGCTTTCGATTTCTATTCATTTAGAAAATCGTAATTTATTTTCGCGTTTCTAAATGGCTGCAAACGGAAAGCTACTATGTGTCTCGTGAAAACGGTACCTCATGCAAAATACTATTGTGTAGCGAGCTCTTGTTCCACATTTCGATTATCTTTTATCTATTTGAAGATATCACATAATTACTGTAAAATTAGCGGTATTTTAATTTTGCAGTGATTATGCCTCTTAAGCTCGGAATATCGTTTTACACTAACTTCAACATAGTTTTTTTTCCTTACTGTTTAAATATAAATTTGCACCATTGCGAATTTAGCATAAAATGTGTGCAAAAGTCAAGAATGTTATAATATAACATTTTATAACATCCTTGGCAAAAGTGGTGTAAATTGGATCTATTCAACCTACCAAAGCTGAGGAGGGCATTTGAATGACATTATCTTTAAAACATAATGCCATTGATTGCTTTTCACAATAAAAAAGGAATGTATTTCATTCTTACTGGTTATTTTCATTCTGGATTTCATTCTAAAGTTCGGACGTTCTTGTAGGTAAATCTCTTATAATTTATGTATCACGATTCGTCACTGTTACCTTTAAAAATCTAACATAATACAGAGGTTTGTCATTGTTTCGAAGAAGAAAGAGATATATCTGTAGTCACTGACCCGTGGATAACATCTCCACATTTATTTTAATATGTTTTCTGATCTGATGTACACTTGGCATCCCTCAACACAATACGAATATCCATTGTTGACCTCAACAATCAACCTCTTCACCTCATGTTGTGTTCACTCCCTAGCATTGTTGTATGCGTGTATTTGTGCGAAGATGACTCGATTCCAGATAACATGATGTGTTGGTGGAAGGGTAAAAGACCTGATCTGTTATTAACGCACGCAGGCGATGAGATGCGATGCAATAGGATGCGATGATGCTATCGGCCATTCTTCTTGTTTAGCAGCGTTTTAACATAATGATTCTGCAGAACTCATAACTTAACGTTTTTTTCTTTAATGCCGCGGTCAAATATATGTTTGAAAAAAATCTCTCGAGGTCAACCGGAGAGAAGGGCTAACGCACTGCAAAGGAGTGACCAACCAACAGAAAGGAACTTGGATTGATTGTCCAGGGGGGAAAGGGGGGCGGATGACAGAAAGAATTTTTTGTGTTGGCGTATCCCACGTGAATGTTTGCAGTAATTACTTTTAAATATTTTTTTTACACTTCAAATTTTCTGTATGGTTTGTCATTCAAGTTCATTTTATGTACGCATAATGTTGAGAATAATAATGATTAACATCCTTACTACATACTTAGTAATATTTTTCAGTAAGATTTGTTGACAGAATTGCCATCTTTCGGTTGTATTATTCTATATGTTATGAAAATCCTTCCTGTAAAGATTAATTTTAGATATTCCACTCTTTATATATTTCGTCCATTTATTTTTTCTAAAAAAAAAAAATCGATTAGAAGGTACACAATCTATAGAATCAAACCGATCTTGAGCAAAGCAATCGACTTTCACATGCTTAAAATGCGCGTGAAATACTTTCATATGAGCATGTTTGGCTTCCAAGTTGAGACTTCTAGTTACTCAAATTTTCACAAGAAATTTCACTAATATCTATTTTCCTGTTTCAGCCATCTAAATATGAAAAAGAAAAAGTTTCATTGTAGGCATTTTGAGTAAAATTAAAACACTCATGAACTGACCTGATCTTACAAGCAAACACAAAACTTGAGTTGAGTTGAGTTTTGAATTTAACGTCCCGTTCAGCAGCGAGACTATATGAGACATGGACGGACCTACTAATTAACGTAGAATCCGACCATATAAGCTCCAGCCGGGAATCGAACCTAGGTTTTCCTTGACATCAAACACAAAACTATGCAATGACTAATCTGTATTACTTATCATTAGAGACAGTGACGGCGCTATAGGAGGCAAGGGCGACCTCCCAGTGGTATCATCCACCTGCCGACTCGCCCCCCCTCGACATGTGTTGTAATGTACGCTAAGTGATATAAAACTATTATTTTCAACATACAAAGATAGTTTTTCCCCAAAGAAATTAAAGTTGACTTCGTCATTAATTACAGATAATGTGAATTGCCATTATTGAAGTGAACATTTCAGTTTCTATCATTCGAGTAAACATGTAATTGTTTGCTTGCCTCTTACACGGAATCTTCCGTGTGCTTTCTTTCAAGAACACAAATTATAATAATAATAATATTAATAATGATGCTTGGGGTTCAAATCCGTAAAATATTTGAGATAAAATGTAGCCCAAGTTCGAAACTTGCACATACGTTATATGTAATGTGATAAATTTGCACATTGAATGTTGTTTTAAAAAAATGATTTTGATGCATAATAATAATAATAATAATAATAATAATAATAATAATAATAATAATATTATTATTATTATTATTATTATTATTATTATTATTATTATTATTATTATTATTATTATTATTATTATTATTATTATTATTATTATTATTAAGTATTCTGCCTGTTGGCAGGTCCTGGGATTGATGAGTTTTTTTTATAAAAATAGGTCTGGGCCTAGAAAGTTTCTTGCCCTTTTCTCGATTTTGAGCTTCCTCTTTTAACTCCCAACATTTTCTTCTATTCTTCAAATCATCCACCAGTTGTGTTCTTCTTCTTCCTATTCCTTGCTTTCCTCCCATCTTTTCTTTTACGGAGATGGAAGAAGACAATTTCTTCGTAAGATGTGTTCGATCCAATTGGCCTTCCCATGAAGGATGCTCGTTAAAAGAGTCCTCTTCTCTCCTATCCGTTTTAAAACATCTTCGTTTGTTACTCTTACTGTCCATTTTATCTTCGCCATCTTCCCCCAACGCCACATTTTGAAGCGCTCTAAATATTTATTCTCTAACTTCCGTAGAGTCCAAGTCTCTCAATCAAAAGTAAAGTAAGCATTTTCTAAAAGGTTTCCCAGTCATCCTCATTTCTTGGGTTAAAAATCGATCAATGATGTATATATTTATATGTAATGTAATATCAAAACTTTTTTGTGACAACAATTTGTAAACAACTAGGGAATAAAATCCACTGTCACAAAATTGTTTTTCATGATAACTTTATATATATCCAAAGATATCATGAAAGGCAATTTTATTAACATAATACTCCTGTAGAGTAAACTTTCAACTGCGGTGGATTTTACTCCTACAGATTTCAATTCCAATCAACAGGATCATTTTCTAATCCTGAAGGGAAGCAGCTAAGGTTGCCTACCAGTCAGAAATTGAGTCTGCATCATCTCCAGCAGAAGGTGTTGTAAAAGTGATGTCTAATTTTGGAAAGTTTATCTCTTTCTATTAGAAGAGCTCTCTCTCGTCTTGTCTCGTTCGAGACTCTAGAAAGCACACGTCAAGTAAGTTATAATCGAATAAATTTTACAAAAGTTATCGTGGAATAGCTAGACATAATTAATATTGAGCCAGATGGTGGAAGTTTGATTCATTTACTTCCTGATAAGCATCTAGGCAAGAATTTATTTCGGAAAGAGGAAAAAATGAAATGAAATGAAATTTTTGAGTTTTACGTCCCACGATTATGCCAGTTAGGCTAAAGGAGACGGTGATGATGAGCAATGAATGAAATGGTGGAATGAATAAAGTGGGAGGAAACGGGAGAACTCCGAGGAAACCCACGCACACGGTGTTTGTCTACCACAAAGTTCACTTGGCGGAGGCTGGGATCGAACCCGGGACCCCAAGCACTAGAGGTGAACGCTCTACCACTGAGCCACCGCGGCCCTTCGGAAAGAGGGATCCAAATATTAACAGAGAGGTGAAAATTCAATATGAAGATAAATTATATTAAAATTTGTAATATAACGATTACAATTTACTAAATTTACAAAAAAGTTGGGATTCCAGGAGGCCTGTATCCCTAAGATCCACTCCGTGCGTACGTTCCCCCTTCCTAAAGATAGATGTTTTGCGTTATATTGCTTTCGAAAATCAATTTCACTATTGAGTGTAAATAATTTTAAAGATGTTAGCAAGAATAAAACATGCAAAAAAAAAAAAAAAACGTTTTAGAAATCGATTAACATTCTCCGATTTCTCCGTAATGTTTTCATTGTTGTGTAAGACCAAGTATGTTGATGAGAGTTAGGAAAAAAAAAATAACTCTGTCGAGAGAAAGGCAGCTGGAGAAATCTGATTCCAGTTGCATCTACTTCCGATCTCTTGTCCTTCACGGAGTCACCAAGCGTAGAACCCGTAACCTCTTCGATGGCCCCACCCACCCACAGAGGCTTTGACTGCACAATTACCATCATTTCGAAAGCAAAAACCTCTGACGATAGATCTTCCACTTACAGTTACAGAAATATTTTAACGGGAGACAAAAGATAGTATGTTTCAGTGGTTAGATATTCTCTTGCACATAAAATACAGAAAAAAAATATTTATTTAGTGTTTGCCACGAGAATGAGTATTTATACACACACTATACAACAAGCTGTGTGTATCATGAACATCTTCTTGAAACTGCAATATAAAATAGACATCACTTAATGGAGAATTTTGGAGAGTACACTATTGGACAATGAGTGTGGTACAAAGTGCTTTTTAGGGATGCGCACGAGACAAGATTTGTGGCTGTCTCGTCTCGAAAATATGCTGTAAAAGTGATGTCTCGACTTGAAAAATGTATATTTCTCTATTGGAAGAGTCGTGTCTCGACTCGAATTTTGTCAGGAAAATCCTGTCTCGACTCGTCTCGTGCGCATCCCTAATGCTTTTAAAAGTGGCACATATCGTTACAGTAGTTGAAAGAGTAAAATAGATAGAATGGACAAGACTGAAAAGAAGACATTTATGTTACTAGCTCGACACTAGTGACTATGTACTCATTTTAAGAAGAATACAATAGATAACATCCAATTCATTTATGCTAGGATATAAAAAAATCATTTTCTACGACTATTAATCTTAAGGAAGCAATATATTCAAAACAATATGCTGCATTTACTGTGTGGAATGCAAACTCTTATTTGTATAAACTTTACGAAAATGCGTTATTTTCCACCCATATTCAATTACCTTCAACTATATGATGAAGCTGATACACCTTAAAAAATGTAAATACAATACCTTTACAGAGATACTTGGGCATTGCTCTCATCCAGAGCTGCTCTAAGGTTGAAAGAAAAATCCAGTTACAGGAAATGTAATTTAGATCAGAGCGGCAGGATCAGAAAGAGCTTCCCACGGCCTGTCTCGTCAGACCTTTTATTTATGGTTAATACTATTGGGTTCATGCTGTTTGTTTTTCTATTGTGGAAAAAGGATTTATTTATCAACTGGAATGAAAACTGATCCCACACAAATATCTTTCAGTTCTTAGACCAGGAAGATCATTTAGTGTAGTGATTGACGAAAGGTGTTTTTTTATGTTTCAGAAATTGATTGATATAAACACTCAGAAAAACTAACATTTTACAGAAAAAAAAAGATAACATTTCTACTTATCAGATGATTAGATTCTCAATAACAAATCAGGATTTTATTTAAGTGGCTTACAAAACGGAGTGAATGTAGGCTTACCGTTAAAGTTCTTGCTTCCTTACTATGAAATTCCAGTTTAAAGTGCGCGTGCGACCACCTTTACGTAGATTTTTTCAAAGTTCTTACTCAGTTCCATCAGGTAAAAGGGTATTAGTTGATAATGGTTCCAAAATACAAATAGATCTCGTAGGTTGCCGACAGGAAAAGATAAACGTTGATAAGTACAGTCTTCTTCAAAACATCTTGGCCACCTATCTTTCTTAAAAAAAAAAAATAATCTGGCAGCCGTACATAGGAAATTCAAATACTTTGACTCTGAATAAAGATTTTGATTGGACGAAGAAAATCATTATTTTCTTTGATTTAATTCCGTATGTGGGTTAGAATGAAATGTGATGTAATCCTTCAGTTTAACGTCCCAGGATTATGCCCTTTAAGCCAGGGGTTCTCAACCTGTGGTATGTGAGACGCTGTTGGTGGTACACTGAGAAAAAAATGTAGGTGGCGTACTTAAAAAGATAGGTTACATGCGTAATTCCTGTAGTTTTTGGACTTAACGTACAGCAGACGTATAACTGAAAACGCATGTTTTATAATACTTTCTGTATAAATGTTCCATCTATACGTACTTTCCGTATGAAACAACGTAAGCGGAAAGGATCTCACATACAAATGGACGTATATAATGTATAGCTGACGAAGGTAACATAAGTATATGCATGTGTTATATGTCAGACATCCTACAACGGCATGATGTAACATCTAAGGGCAGTGCCTATGTAGTATACGGATAACGCATGCTCCGTACTTATTTCTATAAGGAATAAGAGCAAGAAGATACCGTGTATTTGTACAATATACCGCTGTCCGGAGAAGGGATTTTTCTCTGTGTACGTACGACTTATGGTAGTATTAATTAACAAGTATGCTTTGGTGGTACGCCAGTGAAAAAGGTTGAGAAACCCTGCTTTAGACTAAGGGAGACGATAATTAAGGCAAGTGAATGATGATGGAAGAATTGGTGGAATGAGAAAGTGGGAGGAAACGGGAGTACCCCGAGAAAACTCATGGACACGGTGTTGTATACCACAAGCTTACTTGGATCGGGATCGAACCAATGACTCCACACAACAGAGCTAAACGCTCTACCACTGAGGTACCATGCAAATGTGGGTTAGAACACAGGGCTTTACAACGAGAGGCGGGTACACAGTTTTTTTCGAACACCCCATGAAAAATCATACTTGTGACACGCTTTAGTTTTTTTTTTTTTTTTTTAAACTTACTTGGGTAATATATACTACTTTATGGTTGAAAAACATATAATATTCCACATAAAACATTTTATGTCTTTTTTAACTCTTTATTCAGACTTACAATTTTTTCTACGTAAATGGCCTTTCGGCGTTTGTATTCTTGCATTTATGGGGAATTCAAACTTCATGTCTTTACTAATACAAGGCGAGTTAAAATTATGTTGGTACTCAAATGGCGGAAATTTACCTTTCTTCAAATGAATTTAAAAATTTCTAGACTAAAAATCAACCATTTTTCTTTCAGTGTACTGATCAATACTAATTATGCAATAGTGTGGCCACGCGTAGCGTAGGCACTAACGCTCTCGCCTTCGGTGCGAGTGGTCCATAGTTCGATTCCAAGTAGAGGTCAAAAGTGTAAGAAGCTTTTTGAGGCCAGCCTTTCTGAATGAGGTTTTCCTCATTCACACCAGGCAAATGCCGGGTTGGTACCTAACTTATAGGTCCCAGGCCGCTTTCTTCCCTCTCTTTCCTCGAATAGTGTGTTCGTCGAGGGACGTCATCCTTCAAACGTGATGGGCTAAGTGATCATAGATGCCGAAAGCCCAGAAATCTAAATTCTAAATCTCTAATCATGCAATATTAAAATAATTCTAATCCTAACTATTGTTGTGCTATTGAGTCATGGGAAAAATTAAAAGTTTGGACCATCTGTTGAAACAGTGATCTGGCAGACATTTATGAAACAGTGATCCCTTAAATGGTTTTATCACGAGGGTTTGGTAACACGCTGTCTAAGCAAACACCTGCCAAGTGGTTCATCAACGTTGTTTTCCTATTCGTTGTTTAGATGGTCTGATGTCTAATAACAATGGAAGCAGTCGCCTCGCCTACTTAATTTTCCCTTTGTTTGTGGTTTCAATGTAAAAGACACATTTCTTGGAAAGTGATAAGTGAACGCGTTTAACAATGGCTTCCAAGAAATTAGAACTGGAAATTAAAAGCAGTCTTTCCAATTAAGGTCAGCTTTTCTTCCCAACGTTGGATGTTGTTGGTTGTCCATCATTTAAACGGATGTGCAGCAGTGCTCTTTTCCTGTCCATCAGTCTTACATATAAATGACCGCAGAAAATTTCACTAGCATATGTATATGGAATACTTTTCTAGTAAAATGAACAATCTGTTAACTTAAATAGATCTGTTTATTTTTTTAAATAAACATCCAGATACAGCTGACATGGATTTATCTTCATCTTCTTGGATTAGCTATCTCCTGGTTATTTTGACAGGTTTTCCTATTACTCTATCCTGAGTCGAATTTTACATATCTTTGTACGCAGGTTCTCTTCCCTATATTTTGTATTATTTGGCCGATATGTTTCAGTCTCAGTCTTCCTTTGGGTATTATTCCTTTCTGCCATTTCCTCCATAGCCAATGGGATGATTCCTTGTCTCTTAACGTCTCCAGTAATCGTATCTCGTTTTTCTTTTTTCGAATTAACTTCAGTATATACCTTTTTCTCCCCTTCAGTTTCAAATACTCTTTCACTTGATATCTTATTCATTTATGTAATTTACAATATTCTTCTATAGCATCATATTTCGAAAGGTTCCATTCTTATTTTTTCTCTCTTCTAGGGTCCGTGCTTCACATTCAATACTATTTTCGTTACTATTTTTCTGAGTTTTCCGTCAGATGCTGCTGTTTGTCTTCATATGCTCTTCTTCTCTTGAACTATTTTCGATTTTATTTGCATCCATTTGTTATTTTGTTCCCTATGTGAGAGAATTTGTGTATTTTTTTCCACTAGGCCTAACACTCTCGTGTTTGGTGCGAGCGGTCCCAGGTTCTATTCCCGGTAGGGACACCCGGTCAAAAGAGTGTAAAAACTCTACCTGGCCAGCCATCGCGAGTGAGGATTTCCCTTATTCACACCTGACAAATACCGAGATGGTACCTAACATATAGGTTCCATGTCACTGCCTTCTTTCCCTTTCCCCGCATAGTGTGCTCGTCGAGGGATGTCATCCCTCATACGTAAAGGACTATATGGCCATAGATGCCGAAAGCCCAAAAATCTAATTCCTAATTCCTAATCCTTTCATTAGATGAAATTTGATCTTTACTTATGTTCTTGTTTGATTTCTTGCGCGTCTGAATTTGGTTGGCATTGGAAATATTAAAGTTCAATAACGAAAAAGAAAAATTATTTACCTCTACAAAGTTCCATATACAGTACTAGTGAAGCCATTTTATGTGCTGGATTCAAGCAACAATGAAACATGGAAAGGAATTTTGATGGCCCATTTGTCTGGTAGGATAGATGAAAAACTCTGGAAGAAATTCCTTCAGAATGGCCTGAAGCAGGAATCGAATTCAGGCCTGCTGATTGGTACTCTAGATTGTTCTGAACCATTTTTGGTAGGAATATATATAGGAATAGGAGTTGTTGTTTTTTAATACTAATAACAGCGTTTAAATCTTCAACAGGGAAAATTTATACTTTGTTATGGAACTTCTTAAAACAATACTAATAATGACTTTTGAAAACTGTAGTTTGTAATCCAACAATATTAATAACTTTAAACACGTGTGTATGTGTGTTTTTTTTCTAACATATCTGTGGGTCTTCATTTGTTTACCAGAGGCGTGTTCCTCTCGCACAGAAGTTCGATGATCCGAATGGTATGCTTTTTACACTTTTTCTCACATACACACACACATATTCACGTACAAATATAGATACTAGGGCTACACATATGCATTCTTTCCACAGACGTCATATGTGCTCTTTTAATGCATTTGCAAATCAACAATTTTCGCCCTACTGTCTTTGTTACTCTATTATCCCACTCACCTCTCACTAATTGGGAATTCAGTGTTGCAAACTAAGAACAGAAACAAATTATAGAATTCGGTAGTAATCACAATTGTACCATTTATCGAAAACATTTCTAGTCCTATAATTGGCAAGAATTGATAGCATTACCATTAAGATATTTAGTTTGTTTTTATGGTTGAACCATGTCTTGCATATCATAATTTCGTTATTTTAAAAGTATTTTTGTACTTTTGTTACAAAATACAGGATGTTTATTTCAGAGCAACATTGCAATAAAATAGGTCTTAAGTGTAGCTACTGAGCTGCATTGTCCTATTATGGTAAAATATCTTAAGAATAATCTCAGTAATTACCATATTTTCGTTGAAATATTTTCCTACTGAGGAAGAAATCACAAATTAAAAAAAAAAAAAAAAAACTCACGGAACGTAGGAGATAAAGCTTCTACAATACTACATTTGACTGCCCCCTGTCGACGAAGATTAGAAGTATCTAAAGAAGCGACGCGCAAATCATATATATGAATATAGTATGAAAGCAATAATGCCAATTAAATGATCACTGAAGTTATAATTCGTGCAGATAACGCAATAGAATGCGATGTTGCTTGAGAGCAACACTGCCTAATAAAGAGTTAATTACAGAATTATGGTAGTTATTATTAGTTTTTAATGCACTCAAATCTATACTCTTATATAAAAAAGTAGAAATGACTGGCCCATCATCGCCCAGGTCATATTACTATGGGTAGAAACGTCAAACTTGGACAGAAAAGTAATTTTGTCACAAACGCAACGGATAAGAAAAGATTTTTAGAAACTCAACCTAAGTCGTGTAAACTTTATTTTTTCAAGAATAGTATATCTCACAAATCTCTCAATTAGGAAGATGAAACTCACGACATAAACTCTTCGTTGAAAGTAACAGTCAGTGTGGAAAAGAGAGGTCATTTCTATAATATGAAAATTTACCTTTATTTATTCACTAGGTGCCGAATGTAAGAATTCGCTTATGCTAGTGATGTGAAATTTAATATATAGATTTTATTATTATTATTATTATTATTATTATTATTATTATTATTATTATTATTATTATTATTATTATTATTATTATTATTATTATTATTATTATTATTATTATTAATCCAAATTATGCTATACATAAGTGTCAGAAGTTTTATAGAACGGTTTTGTCCGTCCATTTGTCTGTTGATAAGTATAGAGCAAAACCGGTCAAATATATCGAGAAGTTATTTTCTGCAATCGATCCAGCGACCCAAGGAGAGGTCCGATTTTCTCCGTTAACGCCTTTTTTAAACCGGAAGTAGTTCAAATTAGTCATTTACGGTTTCAACGATTATCGTCATGGAACGAAAACTGTAACATAATAGCAAGAAACTGTTTTCTTGTAAACAATTGAATATTTTGAAGGCAACGTACCATGGTTATCCCGACCAAGACCGAAAGTGATTCAAATTTACTATTATTCTTCTGGTTTCAATACTGATTTCTGTGGTACAAGAACGGTAAATGTCATCAAGATGTAATTTTTTGCCATCGGTTCAGCGTCCCAGGAATTGGTTTCATCTTCTTCGAAACAGATGAAAAAGCCACGTTAAGAATGAACTCAAAAACATTTCCTAAATTTAGAGTAAACAGTGCGAGTTCATAATAGGTTTATAAATAATCCATGTAAAAAAAAATAATAACGATTAAGTTAATCAGTTAATATTTTCTTAGTTTTAAAGTTAATCAATTAAGTTTTCTCATAGGGGTTAAATTTTAATTATTAATAAACCGTAACGATTAAAAAAGTGTTAATTTATTTAATGGAAACCATGTCAAATGAATATGTCTTGACGGGAGACCCGGGTTCGATTCCCAGCTGGAGTTCATGTAGTTCGGATTCCACGTTAATCAGTAGGTCTATTTCTCATATAGCCTCGCTGCTGAAAAGGGACGTTAAACTCAAAATCAATTCATTGATATATATATATATATATATATATATATATATATATATATATATATATATATATCTTGATTTTTATTATATTTTAATTTTATTGTTTATTAGTTATAAATTTTGTGTGAAAACAATAACTTTTCATAAGAATAGACTAATTTTTCATTGCCCTTAACTTTACCTAATAAATTTTACATTAACGTTCACAATTCGTTAATTTTTTTATTAATATATTCAATTATGGTTTATCGATTAATTATGTCATCATCTAATATAGGATTATCAAAAAGGACTTTACAACTCTGAAAATTCATATTTATTTATTCATGTATCTTACAGACATGGTTTTGGTGTCATTTTGCGGCAAAATACGTCAAGTTTTGACTCACGTAGTACACTAGTTCAGAAACAGGCCACCGCAAGCGCTATCGGCAGTTGCAACAAAGATGGCTGCCTTTACTGGTCCCGAACGTGCTATTTGTGTCTTTTGGTTTGAAGGATCCAAATCTGCGACAATTGTGCAACGTAATTTCCGTACAAAATATGGTAAAGATCCTCGCAGCAGGCAAGGGCGCCGATCCTGGGGGCCCGGTCCCCCCAAAGCTCATGTGAGCCTCTTGTATTTTTATGAATATGTATTTTCTCTTGTTAAATGTATTTTTTATGAATGCCCCCCTAAAATTACAGAGAAATCGGCGCCTTTGCCAGTAGGCCTACTATTTATTTATCAGTGGCACAAGTGTTGTGGCACATTGAAACTGGATGTTCGGTAAGACACAACAAATCTTCAGATCGTCCCCGTACATCTGAAGACGTTGTAGAGCAAGTGAAACAAAGTTGCGAACAGTCCTACAAAATCAATCTGGCGTGCTTGTCCACAGCTGGACGTCCTACATATGACAGTTTGGCGTGTGTTGAGAAAACGGTTGCATAATTTGTAATCATACAAATTACAAATGTTGCAAGAATTAAAAGACACTGATAGAATTACTCATAAGGATTTTTTTTTTCGGATATGCTACATCGGTTGGATGAATGAGCATCACCAGCTGAAGCCACATTGAACCTTTTTAGGTACAAGGTAAAAAAAAAATCATGTATTTTGCTTCAACATGACACCAAAACCATGTCTATAAGCTAATAAATAAATCAGAATGAGTTTTGAAAGTTTAGAAGAGTTTTGGCCAAGTGAACTTTGTGGTGGACAAACACCGTGTGCGTGGGTTTTCTCGGGGTACTCCCGTTTCCTCCCACTTTCTTCATTCCACCATTTCATTCATTACTCATCATCACTGTCTCCTTTAGCATAACTGTGGGACGTAAAACTCAGATTTCATTTCATTTTCATTTCTCTCTTTTTTCCTTTCCTTTTCTTTTTCCTTTTTTTTCAAAATTTTAGATTGTTTTATAAATAATAGTTTAAATATTTGTTAATAAGAATAACCTTTTTTTCTGGCATTAGCACCAAAGTATTGTGGCTGTTAAGTTTCGAGGTCAGTATCACTGTTGTGAAGTAAGTATCTCTGTAGAAGACATGGCCTTGGAATCAAGTGACGTCTAAAACTGGGGCGTGGACCCCGAACGCTCGAGACAACACACTAAACCAAAACGATTTGCTTTTCTTTCTTCCTTCATTTTCTTCTTATTTTTATTCCAACAGAAAATAAAAATAAAAACAAAAGGGGGTAGATAGTATAAAAATCGTGATCAAAATGTATAATTAGTGAATTTCATTCAAGCTCTTTCGCTCGGTTGTTTATACGCTGATGGATAATGTATGAATTGACAGGAATTACTAAATATTATAAAATATTGAACTGAAAGTAGTCCTGCATGATCGTGCTTGTATTGAGGAGAGGAGAAGGTCACTGAAATAGTGCATATTGTGATATCCAAGCAAAAGGGCAGCCATTTTAATTAAAATAAGTGGCAAAATATTAAATGTGAAGTTTTCGAAATAGAACCTTTACAAATTTCAATTTATTATGAAGATTGAGAGCTTACGTACGTCAAACATAGAATATACTAGAAATAGACGACTTACAACTTGTTTGAGACAGTAATTCATTTCTAAGAATCTCACAACATAAAATACACGTTTACAGTGTAATCTCATTTTTCCAGCCCTCATTAATCCGGATCTACCGATAATATAAATTAGATTCCTAAATTTAATAGACATTTCTAAATTAATATTCACATGGACAATAATTTTTAACTATGATAGCAAGAACGTATAAATATGCCAAACATTCGCTTTTTATTTTTATTAAATGTGCGTTTGTTTTATTTTACTTTTATTAAATTACATTTATTTTGATTAAATGTTTGAAACAGAAGACAGTGGACCAATTCTTTATTAAAAAGTGTCAAAAGTTATCGTAATAAAATTTAATTCTGCTTATTTAAGGATTTGTTTTGCTTTTTACCCATATTGCCGGATTATCTTGATTGCCTCTGGTCCCAGTTAGGTCAAATAAACGAGGCTGTATTGTACTCCAAAATTTTTAACTTAAAAAAAGACTCTCATTGTTTCTTACAGAACCTCAGGTAAGGGGTTGCCAGGGAGATTGATCCCCCCCTGCGACTACCTTCAATTCCTGAAACTTTCAGTAGTTTGTTGGAATGTAGCCCTTATTCATGAGGGATGAACTCAAGTCAGGACCCCCAAAAATGACCTCGGCTCCCCCTGTCTCAGTGCTTACACTAGATGTTAAACTGATTTTTTTTTTGTTTTCGTTAAAATATTTCCTGTCTATATACTTTATTGTTCTCATTTACTTATAGTGCCCCTCGTTTGTTTGTTTGTTTGTCTATTAAAAATTAACGTCCCTTTTCATTATCAAGGCTGTATGAGGCGTGAACATACAGTTTAGGCAATAAAGTATAATGCATTCAAATTTCAATGTTCTCCGATCGGAATCGAACTAGGAAACACATGTACTAAAATTTGCGGGCACTAGCCACTAGACCAGCAGAGATGGCAGTGTCCTTACATGGTTAAGTAGCTGAACCTGTACTTTATGTGCTTATATTCTCAGCGTGATCTGTGATTGGAGGAGTAGCCTTCCATACAGACCCGAGTCAGGCGTTCCCACAGCAGAGTTTTAGGGCGCAGGTTATACCTATGAGATTGTTTAGAGTAGTATAATGTTTCGTTGCAAATGGCACACTCGAACTTAAATTATGCCATAATGTGCTCTTAAGAACGTTAACTGTGAAGGAGAACTTAGCATTGATAAAATTTTAAAATATTTAATTGTTATTATAATTAACTTTTTGATTGAAGGGACAAAATTGTGGCGGGGTTTGATTAAGGAACTTGGATGTTATGTTATTATTTGACAGTTATTCCTACATATTATTTGAATTTCCTTTTCTTAAGTGCAAAATTCTACCAAGACTACTTCCAAAAGTGAAGTACATAAATTTACAAAATGAGACAAGAAATTATCGAGACGAGAAGTCATTTTCGAGAATCAAAACGAGATGACGAAGGATCAATCGAGAATTATAACGAGACGATGAAAGATCAGTCTAGAATCAACATGAGACTATGAATAATCATTCGACAATAAATACGAGACGATGAAGAATAACTCGGGAATCATTACAACACGATGGAGAATCATTCGAGAATAGATACGAGAGACTGAACAATCGTTCGAGAATCAAAACGAGATTATAAAGAATAACTCGAGAATCGATACGAGACAATGAAGAATCACTCGAGAATCAAAACGAGATGATAAAGAGCACTCGAGAATCGATACGAGACAATGAAGAATCATTCGAAAATCAAAACGAGACGATGAAGAATCACTCGAGAACCGATATGAGACAATGAAGAATCATCTGAGAATCAATACGAGACGATGAAGAAACACTCAAGAATCAAAACGAGATTATAAAGAATCACTCGAGAATAGATACGAGACAATGAAGAATCATTCGAAAATCAAAACGAGACGATGAAGAGTCACTCGAGAATCAAAACGAGATGATGAAGAATCATTCGAGAATCAAAACGAGATGATAAAGAGCACTCGAGAATCGATACGATACAATGAAGAATCATTCAAGAATCGAGACTACACTATGAAGAACCATTCTAGAATCGATACGAGATATGAAGAATCACTCGAGAATCAAAACGAGATGATAAAGAGCACTCGAGAATCGATACGAGACAATGAAGAATCATTCGAAAATCAAAACGAGACGATGAAGAATCACTCGAGAACCGATATGAGACAATGAAGAATCATCTGAGAATCAATACGAGACGATGAAGAAACACTCAAGAATCAAAACGAGATTATAAAGAATCACTCGAGAATAGATACGAGACAATGAAGAATCATTCGAGAATCAATACGAGACGATGAAGAGTCACTCGAGAATCAAAACGAGATGATGAAGAATCATTCGAGAATCAAAACGAGATGATAAAGAGCACTCGAGAATCGATACGACACAATGAAGAATCATTCAAGAATCGAGACTACACTATGAAGAACCATTCTAGAATCGATACGAGATATGAAGAATTATTCGAGAATCTAGGTGGGAGTATGTAGAATCATTCGAAAATCAAAACGAGATTTTTAAAGAATTATTTGAAAATCGAGATGAGACGATGAAAAATCATTCGAGAATCGAGACGGGACAGCGAAGAATCATTCGAAAGTCGAAAGGAGATGATAAAGAATCATTCGAGAATCAAAACAAGATGATAAAGAAACATTCGAGAAAGGTGGTAAAGAATCATTCGAGAATCGAGACGAGACGATGAAGAATCATTCAAGAATCGAGACGATGAAGAACCATTAGATAATCAGAACGAAATGGAAAGAATCATTCGAGAATCGAGAGAAGAGATTTCAACAAAATCTACAATACGAGACGACCGTGAGCAAACTCATTAATAATCATATGCTCTGAGAACTAACCCAACTTAAACGAAGTTATAGGAGCTTATTAATCCCGTCTATACTCTCTTGTTTACCTTTTTCATCATCTTTGATAAATAAAAGAACAATTTTAAAATTTATCTAAGTAATTTTCTCGTAGGTACAAAATACTGTGAACGAAAGTTGTCACTGATCTTAGAAGCTTTCGTTCTTATTCAGCGGTCTAAGTTGACAACGTTGTAAATTTTTTGAATACAGTCTTTGAGAATGGTAAAAACATTATTTAAATAATTAGTATTTTCTAAACACTAAATAATTATACAGAAAATTTAAGGGTCACTTTTTAAAATTTCTTTTATACCTTCAAAATTATGTTGTTTTTTTTTTTCAAAAAATGAATTTTTTTTGCGTCCCACGATTTTTTTTAGTTTCTTTGACTTTTCGTGCATATTCAATACCCAGGCTATGAAAAATAGGACCTACTATTAACGTGAGATCGGAACTATGAAAAATTTGAAGAAATGGGGAGTCGTGTGAGCAGTGGCGTATGGAGAGTTTCATCAGGGGCGTCCAAGTACTAAATTTCATATTCTTTGAGGAGAAGTGTGATTTTTGTATATACATCTTAATATAGTAAATGGCACGATGGCTCAGTGGTAGAGCATTTATCTCTGCTGCATGGGGCGCCTGGTTCTATCCCTGCCTAAGTCAGTTTGTGATGGGAAATATCGATATCCATGGGTTTTCTCAGAGTACTTCCGTGTTCTCCCACATTGTTATTTTACCAACTGTTCCATCATCATTCATTTGTTTTAATTATCCGTCCCCTTTGGCCTAAAAGAGCATAATCGTGAAATATTAAACTGAAAGACTTAATTTCATATAAATGAAATGAAATCTTTAAATTTAACGTCCCACGCTTATGCGGGTTAGACTAAAGGAGACGGTGATTATGAGAAATGAGTAGTGTTGCCACGAGACGAGACACGAGAAATGAGACGAGACGGAATCCTTTTAGACGAGACACGAGACGAGACAGAGTACTTATCCCGTCTCGAAAACGAGACGAGACGGGACGTCTCGTGAAATGTCTCGTCTCGTCTCGTGTCTCGAAAATGAAAACGCTGGCGGGAATGGCCAAGATTGAAATTGCTAGTGGTCATATAGATTGCAAAAGGAAAATCCCCTTTGTGAGAAAACATGTTGAAAAGCCTTCATAGAACCCAGACAGCAATTTAAGCTTGCTGCAAGTTGCCACAAACTTGCTGTCGCAAGGTCAATTAGCTTGCCGCAAGCTATACTATGCAAGCCAATTAGCTTGCTGCAAGCTTGTAGCAAGCTAGTTAGTTACATCTGGGCAAGGCTTGCACAAGCTTGTCTTCACAAGTTAAACACAAGTCAAATTATCTCAAACGCAAGCCAAGTATAAGCGTATTCTCATCAATGGCAAGCTTTATTAAGCTTATTGCAAGCGAAAATACGCCAAACAAGTTATATGGAAGCTTGCAGTAAGCGAATTTAGATAAAACAGTATGAAATCAGTATAATTTAACCGTCTGACTAAATCTTGCTACAATATATTTTCCCCTCGCCTTCCCAATTATTGAAGCAAATGCAACAACGGTGAAAACAGCCAACTCTCCCATCCGCTTTTGCAAAACATCAAAATAAGCAAAATTGTTACGCTTTAGTTGTGACAAGCAACGCGCCGTTGCTTCGTACAAATATCTAATACGTTGTTATATTAGCCGCGAGTACTTGAAATTTCTACCCTTTTTTATATAAAAACGCAGAAAAATGTTTATACTTTAAACACAGCATTCAGAGACGTTTATACTGTGAGTTAAACTTGAAGTTTATATTAAAATATCTGCAACAGTTCTGTATTCTTTCGCGAAATAAGTATGCTCAAATCTGCTGCCATCTATGTTCACATTTATGCTTTATACATAAATACTATAATTCGTTATGCCTCATGGTTACCGAAGTATGAGGAAATAAAGAGCGACATTATAGGTACGTGGGACTAGAGTACTAGATGGCACAATTGAAAAAAATAATTAAGTTTGTCCTTTATTCAAGCTGAATGCTAACAAGACGCTAACAACGCGAACACTACCTTGTCGCCGAAAGTTGGGGTCAGCGTCACGTGGTTTTTGAGAACAACTGAAAATCGAACGCGCGCTGGCTTTTTACTGCAATCTAAAGAAAAGCGTCTCGCAAGTGAAGCGTGGGTTGCCCGCACTACAGCTTGCGCTAAGCAGAACAAAGCTTTTGTGTATAAGCCAAAGCGAAATAAAATCAAATAAAAGCAACAGGCAAGCTTGCGGTAAGCAAACATGCTGTCTGGGAAAAGTGTCCTCTGTCTATTGAATGAAACAATCGTGATACATGAGCTTCCAGGAATATCATTCTTAATGTCTTGTCCCCAATTTCCCTTGCTGTAAACTGAGGAATTCTCATTTTTTTTCATTTCTGGCAGGAATGATGACAAACAAACTCAAAGACAGGGAAGATTTTTACAAGGTCAAGAAACCGAACTACCACCACCATCTATTCAATTTGAAAACTGGATAAGGTCTACACTCATTACAGGCTGTAGTTGAAAGTTCTGGTTGAGATGGCGGATTCTCTGGTGGCGGTATTCTTTTTGCTATATGAACCGAAATTAACCGAAAACGGCAATTGAAGTATGTCATCTTGCAACTAAAATTTTGTCTTCTCTCTCGTTCTCTCTCGTTCTCTCTCCCTCTCTCTCTCTCTCTCACACACACACACATACATACACATAAAAATACACTTTTACCATTTTACCAATTGCTCGCTTATTATACAGCAGTCATGTTGTAAAATTCACCTCTTCGTTTGGAAGGCGGGCGCAGGACAAAAAAAGCAGATATTATCGACGAACTCTTCAAATTGTTTGCTTTCAGCAAATTTATGATACTAACAATAACACTTTAAATGAAGAGTTTTACAGGGGGACCTTCGTTTTGTTACGCGGAAATGTTTGATCTGACCAGTGTGCGAAATTGCCCTCTGCTTCCAAGGTTCGTCCACCCTACTGTTACTTTGATCTTTTAAGGTCGCGTCATAACTACCCTTCTTTGAAAAACGAAGATGCAGTAAAATTGTGACGTCACGGCGGGAGCAGAAACAGCTTTCGCCCAAGGTCCTTGTCATTCACCCTTGTTTGTTTCTTTGATTTTTGCAGGAAAGTGAGTGATTCTTGCTTTTCTGTATTAAAAAAACATTAATTACTGTAGTGCTCGTGTTAGCCTATAAGCATGTCGAATTCTACACTAAGTACTTGTCGCAATTATAGTAGAAATACTACGGGTTCCTAAGTTATTTATCATGTATTTCCCTCGGTTCCTTTGCGGAAAGTTTGGCAAAAGAAATGCTGTCGGAAAGACATCTTTAAAGTTGAAAACGCCAGCGTCTATTCCGATCATTTTATTCCCGAAGCTTAATGGACATAATTTAAAATGTGAGCTTCTAAATATTCTACCCAAGAAAAAGTTTAAACAAGACGTGCCTTCACTAAACTTACCATTACCATACGGAACCGTGTTGATGTAAATAATGAAAGAATTAAATGTACGGAAGTTAGGTGTTTAAAGAAAAAACAAATCAGACACTGGGATGCGCCAGATGAAATAACTATTGTGACTGAAATAAAAAATAACTCTTTGTTTATGCTATTTTTCGTTTGTTTTGTGGAGAGTGAGGGGCATAAACCAAAAGAAGAGCTCTCCATTTTGCGTAAAGAGAACGAAAAACTGAAGTATAACAGTATGTACAAAGCCAAAATAATATGTTTACAAACGAAGTTAAAAGAATTGGAAAGCAAATATAATAAAGAATTCATTTCAAAGGCCAGTTCTAAAATATAATATTGTGATCGTTTCAATAAAGTGGTGGATATATTACGAAAAAGTTTTATACAGGGCCAAGTAAATATGCTAATGAATAGCAAGAAAAAACTAAGATAGATTGATTAAGATATCATTCATGCATTAACACAACACGCCTCATTGATAAATTATAGAATCATCTGCGGTTACAAGTTCGAATCCCCGTACCCAATGTGTCAACATTTCGACGTTGTATGCAAAAATTACCGTTTTTTCCTGGTATTTTTACCCCAGTTTTGAAAATTTTGACTTAGCAAGAGCGCTACTTAAAGAGTGTGGGAAAATTTTCAGTGCTTATATTTGATGAATTGAATGTTAATAGGCGTGTATGCTATGACCAAAACGTTTATTTATTTTTAGGACCACACAGAAATGTACAGGTGCCAATGATTCGAGGCTTAATAGATGTGTGGAAACAGCCAGTGTATTATGATTTCGATAAGACTATGAAAAGTAATAGTTACTCATCGAAATCATATCGAAAGTTGAAGTCTCAGGATTCAAGATAGTTGCGATTCTTTCGAAGTTTAATGGTGCCAATATGAGGCTATGTGGTGGTCTCGTTTCACCTACTTCCAGGTGGATGGAAGCAATAAAATAGTATGAAGTTATATTTCGAATATTTCACAAAAAACTGTGAACCGAAGAAAAGAAAAAGAATGTGATTGGCTGACCGTTTTATGTCCTAAGAAAGACACTTCGATCTTGAAACTATTCGACAAGGCTAAGACATACTTCAGAATTCGGTTTTTGAGTAGAAAAACACAGGAATCCGCAGGAGGAATGTTCTTTAAGAAAGTGGATGCAAAGCTGTTCTTCAAATGATACTCAATGCTATAGTGAGTACATATTGTATCTGTATGTAGTCTTTACTTTTATTGCATTTAAAAATTTGTTTCCTTTGCAAATCGCTAAGACGGAACATAGACTTACCACACGATATTTGTCCCTGCTTCACCACGGTGTCGTCACACTACAGCTGGAGAAAGTGGCTACGCAGAAACAGCGAGTTATGAAGGAACCTGTAAAAGCGCGGAACAGTAGGGTCGACGGACCTTGCTCTGCTTACATGTTGAGAGGAGGGGAATACTTCCCTTTCCTAGTAAATAATATTCATTAGGACCTAAATTATCTTCACAAATGGTTTTTTACAGAGTGTAAAGAACATTTGGTATAATATTCATGGAACTCCATTGAAAGCAGAAAATATCATGAGAATGATCAAAATTCGAACATTGAAGAACATAATTAACAGAAAAGAAATAGGATACCCAAACCATAATTTTAAACCCTATAAAATGTATATCCTATATTTTTACTAATTCCTCACTCCCATGAAAGTATCCTGGGGAGGATATTCTCTCCAATTTTTTCAGACTGAAATCCTTTTATCCCGTACGATTTCGCCCCCTGACACAATACGAAAAAACAAATGCTGTTAAAATTAGTGCTGTCGAAATCGGTTTTTGAAAAAACCGAAAACCGGTTTTTGAAAAAAGTGAAATTTCATAAAACCGAAATGTCGGTTTTGAAAACCGCTTTTGCGGTTTCGGTTTTGAAAACCGCATTTGCGGTTTCGGGTTTGAAAACCGCTTTTGCGGTTTCGGTTTCGGAAACCGCTTTTGCGGTTTTCGGTTTTCAGAAAACCGGTTTTCTCAAAAACCGAAAACCGCAAATGTCACAAAAATTCAACAGCACTAGTTAAAATTCATACACATGACCCTTCCGGGACTCAACCCGGGGCCTTCAAGCCGATGGTCCATCGCCACAGACCGCTCAGCTTGGTATGAAGATGTACGTTGTATGGTTGCGAATAGATCACGACAATATAAATCGTAAAATGAATGAAATGAAATGAAATCTTTGAGTTTTACGTCCCACGGTTATGCCGGTTAGGCTAAAGGAGACGGTGATTATGAGAGATGAGTGAAATGGTGGAATGAAGAAAGTGGGAGGAAACGGGAGAACCCCGAGAAAACCCACGCACACGGTGTTTGTCCACCACAAAGTTCACGTGGCGGGAGCAGGGTTTGAACCCGGTACCCCATGCACCAGAGGTGAACGCTCTACCACTGAGCCACCGCGGCCCCTTAATTTCATATAATTTTAGATGCTGAGTTTGTGACGTGATAATTCTCGTGAATTCAAATTTCTGTTCTATGTGAAAGATCTTGAAGACAAATATGTGTTTGTTCATTCAATTATTGTTGAGTTATTTGAAAAAATAAAACGAGAAAAAAACTGTAGGGAAGACCGTTAAAGTTTAATTAAGCGGAAACTTAGTAATTTAGTGGAATGTAATATGTGGATCGTGTTTTACTTCTTTCTGATGTATTTCAAAGTGTATGTGTCAGTGTGGCTGTGGAAGTGGAAAGAGTGCTGTGAAGTTGAAGGCTAAGTGAATGTTTGAGGCGTCCAAATAGTTTGTAACCTTTTCCGTTATAGCATCTCAAAGCTACCGTTACACCAATTAAATGCAATTACAAGCAATTAAAAAAGGAGTAAATAAACAGATGTGTGTGTGTGTGTTGGTGGCAGAAGGCCAACCGACATTTCAATCAAAACGAAAGAGAAATTCTCTGAATGAAGGTTATTTTCTATGTTATTTTCGTCAGTACAGATTTTTTTTTTTTTTTTTTTTTTTTAAGATTTGATCTCACTTCCGAATCGTGTAGTGAACTGAGGAACACAGGAGAAAGGGCAATAAATATGTTTTAAACGGATGTAAGGGAGCATCGAGGTTATTTTTTAAAAAACATAAAACAAAACAAAATCTTCTCTCTTTGAAGTTAAATTTCTCTCGTAGGAGACACGGTGGTTCACTGGTAGAGCCCTCAACTTTGCTGTGCGGGGCTCCTAGCTCGATTCCATCTCACAAGTAGCTTGTGTGGTTAACAAGCACCGAATGCATGGGTTTTCTCGGGGTTCTCCCGTTTCCTCCACAATCTCAAGTCATTAATTCTTTTACTATATCGTCTACGGAGAGTTAAATTAAAAATTTCGTTCATGTTATTATCTTACCTAAGAAATAAAAGAAATGAAGAAAAAGGGGAAAATTGCAATTAATAGAATAAATTAATAAATAAACCAGTTGAAAATGCTTCAAGAGCATTGCGAGAACAAACTTTAAAAATATTATTTTTTTTTTCTTATTAACTTCTACAGGCATTATACCAATTGTTCTAGGTACTTTGTTATATTCATTGTAATATAGCTATCCATTTATTTCCTTGAGTATTAAAGTTTTTCCACGTGTTTTCTTTAAGAGTTATGTTAAACCGTTCTACGATATGTTGGTTTACGAAGGCACATGCTCAAAATGAAAGGCTGAAAATTGAAAATTTCGCAAAATATAATCACTCTATGACTTACGGTTCCCGAGATATGGCAATGGCTCCTCCTTAAATTTCCCGAAATCAGAACTTTTTTGGCCAATATCTCAGGAACAGTAAGAGTGACGCGAAGAATTCCATCACTTCTTTAGATAGTTTATGATGCTCTATTAAATGGGGGGGGTTCAAAATTGAAAAATTCGCAACTATCAGAAACACGAGCACACAGAGAGACATTGAGAACTCAGTAAGGAACTTTTTAAGCTGATTGAAAACAGCGTCGTTTTTAATCCACGAAGACATGTTCAATTGGATGTTGCTTAGTCACCATTTCTGTTCTCAACAACATTGTGTTAAGACCCATACTTTGTTATCTCTTACCCGGAATGTACTTGAACTTGAACCCATAAAGTGGGGTGATGTATATATTACCTGAAAGATTGGGTCAAGGTAAGATCAAAACAGGTTACCAAAATTGGGAAGGTCTCAAGCATTCTGCTTGAGGGCACCAGGTTATTCATTTTTATTAACGCCTTTAAGCGTGTCCATAAAGTCCGTCGCAACTCCGAAAAATCTGAAACGGTGAGACAGATATGAAAACAGAAAAAACATGTCTTTCATCATTTCCAAAGTACAACGTATTAAAGTAAAATAAATTGTCCCAGGGTCCCAGACGGAGTCGAACTCAAAATGTTGAAACGGAAAGGGGTTCAAGTTAAGTATCGCATGAAATCTTATATTAAGTGAAAGAAGAGGAAACAAGTCTCGACTCTTCATGAAATGGTCTATGGCCACTCCTATTAATCTAAAAACGGTGAGACAGGTGTAAAAACAAGACAAAAAAAAGTATCAAAGGAAATGACTCGCTGCCATTTTGCAATGTTTATCGTCAGTCGAAACTTGTCCAATGTCCAATTCTGTATCATTTAACACGAGCTTCCACATAATGTGCTTATTTACCCCCTTCGCATTTGAAACTTTTGAGTTGACCCCGTCTGGGATCCTACGGTTGAAACTGGGATATTTCTTTTCTCCTTTGATACATTCTAGTTTCTTTTATTTTGTTTTTGCACCTGTTTCCCCGTTTCAGCTAGAAAGTTTGCAGCTAGTAGAGAAAAGTCACCAACAAGGAGCGCAGTGACCGACCCAGCACAGCCTCACCAGATCTGAACATACCTGGCACATCATCGACTACCTTCCCTACAGCCCGGACCTCGCTCCAAGCGACTTTCACCTGTTCCCGCGTTTGAAAGAGCACGTAGGAGGCAGTCTCTTCGCTTCAGATGTGGTGGTGAAACACTTCGTGAACACGCAAGGACAGAATTTTTATCAGGACGGAATATTCAAACTCATCCCACGATATTATGAGTGCCTCAACCGATATGGAAACTATGTCGAAAAATAACCTAATGTATGTACTATCTGTTGGCTGTATTGGTTGTATAAAATAATATATACACGCTTCACTTCAGGCTTTGTAACCTTACTTTCTGATCACTCCTCGTATGTACTATCTGTTGGCTGTATTGGTTGTATGAAATAATATATACACGCTTCACTTCAGGCTTTGTAACCTTACTTTCTGATCACTCCTCGTATGTACTATCTGTTGGCTGTATTGGTTGTATGAAATAATATATACACGCTTCACTTCAGGCTTTGTAACCTTACTTTCTGATCACTCCTCGTATGTACTATCTGTTGGCTGTATTGGTTGTATGAAACAATATATACACGCTTCACTTCAGGCTTTGTAACCTTACTTTCTGATCATTCCTCGTATGTACTATCTGTTGGCTGTATTGGTTGTATGAAACAATATATACACGCTTCACTTCAGGCTTTGTAACCTTACTTTCTGATCACTCCTCGTATGTACTATCTGTTGGCTGTATTGGTTGTATGAAACAATATATACACGCTTCACTTCAGGCTTTGTAACCTTACTTTCTGATCATTCCTCGTATGTACTATCTGTTGGCTGTATTGGTTGTATGAAACAATATATACACGCTTCACTTCAGGCTTTGTAACCTTACTTTCTGATCACTCCTCGTATGTACTATCTGTTGGCTGTATTGGTTGTATGAAACAATATATACACGCTTCACTTCAGGCTTTGTAACCTTACTTTCTGATCACTCCTCGTATGTACTATCTGTTGGCTGTATTGGTTGTATGAAACAATATATACACGCTTCACTTCAGGCTTTGTAACCTTACTTTCTGATCATTCCTCGTATGTACTATCTGTTGGCTGTATTGGTTGTATGAAACAATATATACACGCTTCACTTCAGGCTTTGTAACCTTACTTTCTGATCACTCCTCGTATGTACTATCTGTTGGCTGTATTGGTTGTATGAAACAATATATACACGCTTCACTTCAGGCTTTGTAACCTTACTTTCTGATCATTCCTCGTATGTACTATCTGTTGGCTGTATTGGTTGTATGAAACAATATATACACGCTTCACTTCAGGCTTTGTAACCTTACTTTCTGATCACTCCTCGTATGTACTATCTGTTGGCTGTATTGGTTGTATGAAACAATATATACACGCTTCACTTCAGGCTTTGTAACCTTACTTTCTGATCATTCCTCGTATGTACTATCTGTTGGCTGTATTGGTTGTATGAAACAATATATACACGCTTCACTTCAGGCTTTGTAACCTTACTTTCTGATCACTCCTCGTATGTACTATCTGTTGGCTGTATTGGTTGTATGAAACAATATATACACGCTTCACTTCAGGCTTTGTAACCTTACTTTCTGATCATTCCTCGTATGTACTATCTGTTGGCTGTATTGGTTGTATGAAACAATATATACACGCTTCACTTCAGGCTTTGTAACCTTACTTTCTGATCACTCCTCGTATGTACTATCTGTTGGCTGTATTGGTTGTATGAAACAATATATACACGCTTCACTTCAGGCTTTGTAACCTTACTTTCTGATCACTCCTCGTATGTACTATCTGTTGGCTGTATTGGTTGTATGAAACAATATATACACGCTTCACTTCAGGCTTTGTAACCTTACTTTCTGATCACTCCTCGTATGTACTATCTGTTGGCTGTATTGGTTGTATGAAACAATATATACACGCTTCACTTCAGGCTTTGTAACCTTACTTTCTGATCACTCCTCGTATGTACTATCTGTTGGCTGTATTGGTTGTATGAAACAATATATACACGCTTCACTTCAGGCTTTGTAACCTTACTTTCTGATCACTCCTCGTATGTACTATCTGTTGGCTGTATTGGTTGTATGAAACAATATATACACGCTTCACTTCAGGCTTTGTAACCTTACTTTCTGATCACTCCTCGTATGTACTATCTGTTGGCTGTATTGGTTGTATGAAACAATATATACACGCTTCACTTCAGGCTTTGTAACCTTACTTTCTGATCACTCCTCGTATGTACTATCTGTTGGCTGTATTGGTTGTATGAAACAATATATACACGCTTCACTTCAGGCTTTGTAACCTTACTTTCTGATCATTCCTCGTATGTACTATCTGTTGGCTGTATTGGTTGTATGAAACAATATATACACGCTTCACTTCAGGCTTTGTAACCTTACTTTCTGATCACTCCTCGTATGTACTATCTGTTGGCTGTATTGGTTGTATGAAACAATATATACACGCTTCACTTCAGGCTTTGTAACCTTACTTTCTGATCACTCCTCGTATGTACTATCTGTTGGCTGTATTGGTTGTATGAAACAATATATACACGCTTCACTTCAGGCTTTGTAACCTTACTTTCTGATCACTCCTCGTATGTACTATCTGTTGGCTGTATTGGTTGTATGAAACAATATATACACGCTTCACTTCAGGCTTTGTAATCTTACTTTCTGATCACTCCTCGTAATATTCCAGTGACGGTAGAATCTCGCAATAATAGATCAGAATTTTCAAGTACTTTTCTTTTTTAAAAAAAATGAAGTGACGGATTCTCGTGAAGCTTCTCTGAAGGAGCAATTCACTGAACAACACTGAGAAAGGGTTTTATTTACGAGTAAACGACGTCAACGCTCATATTTTAATGACACCATTGATGGCAGCGGCGACGCAAGAAAATAGCAATAAACTTCAAACAAAAGAAGAATCATTGTGTTTAAAAGAGAAGTTCACTTGTTTTTCGCTGGTTTCTTATCAAAGATCGGTGTTTGTTGAGTTTCGACGAATCGCAACACACATCAGCTCCTCCGCCAAACAATAGCTTCTGAGAGTTCTCAAGAAGACTAGCCCTTCACCCCCCACTCTGTTTCAATTGTTACCACGAATTTCGAGGACCAATCACGCGGGAACAAAAGAATGAGGGTTCTTCGATCACTGGTAATCGATCGATTTTCTCAAGAATAAGAAGGTGCACAACCCTCATTATGCATTCCTTTGTTAACATGAATCATTGAACAGTCTTTTTATCCCATTTCACTGACAACGAGGCTCAGAGATTATTTACTTCTCATTTTAAGAACAAAGCCAGCTGCTAAAATCTTTTTAGTATGATACAATTTATCAATATTTTTTTGCAGATAAATTAATTGATTAGTTTTTGATATTTATTTACCATTTAATAGAAGATGCAGTAGCGGATCTAGAAGGTAAAAACTGGGGGGGGGGGCGGAAGCCAGACCCCAGACTATAATAGGTATATCATAGTTTACTATTGTGCTGCCAAAATGTCTTGAGCCGTGGCAAAAATGCGAACTAAAGCTCACACCCTCACACACCCACGCGTTGAGCCAATAAGGGTTCAGCTGTTGCTAAGCGAGAGAAAGCGAGTGGAATTCCTTCAGCCGACAGCAGCGCTTGCAACGGAAGACTAGGGATCAAGTCAATGTGGTATATTTATGTAAACTTTCACAAATATATAAAGAATAGATTCAATTATTTTTGTCACTTAAAAAAAAAACTGGAAGACCTAGGCTAGATCTGCATCTGCAGATGAGCAGTAAATATCTGAAACTGTATCATGTATGACACATGGTATTACACTAACGTTCGATATCGGAAACATTGCGGTCCTACATGCATTCCAACAGGACACCAAATCGTCCAAGCCCTTTGCAAAGAAATGTTGCTCCACGTCACGTGAATAAAAGACGTGACGGTCATTTGGTCCAGAAAGCAGTGTTGCCACAGTCCTAGCTCTGAAGTGGACTGAAAAATAGTACCAAATTGAAACCAAAAGGGCTGAATTTTATACCAGTGTAATACACGGCTCTATAACACGAAAGTGAAAGAGGTAATGTTCTAAAACACCCCCCCCCCTTCCAAGAGCACAAATCAACGTGTCGATATAGATCTATAAAACGCAGAAATGTTCGGATATCTTTATATTCGTCAATATGGCGTCACTAATAAACAACTTAGCCCTCTAAGCCGGCAATTATGTCAATATATTTTTCGTGTTATTATCTTTTGGTGTAGAATCTTTGCAATAACATAAATTATAGACTTACTTGAGCACACCCTGGTCTTCTTCATAATATTCAACACTTGATTCAACGTGTTTGTGTGGTTCTATTTCTTTTTTAAGGTTTGAAGATAATATTTCCACCACACCGCTTCCTTCTCCTCTCCTTCATGCGTGACGCGCATGCGCCCATCTAGCGTCATTTGTATCCCAGTATAGTTCGGATTACGAATTTTCTACACAAAGTTCCTGACTGTTAAGCGGTGCAACGCCACAGGATACAAGTTTAACAGCACTTTTTAAGAGTCCAACATATAGTATAAGTAATGTGAGATGCAGGTGAAATCTTATCTACACTTTAGAAAATGTGACAAATATTTGTTAAATGGTGCTGAATTGGGTAGAATCGTACCAATTTTTTCACAAAACGGGCTGAAAATGCCAGCGTGGTACCAACGGGATGATGAATGGCAAAAAGGGCTGAATTTGGTACAAGTGTACCACGTGTGGCAACACTGGAAGAAAGTTCCTGATGTGCCTGTTAAAGACAGAGTACGCAGTGTACTGACCACGTGTTCGTGCTACGCTGGTCGTAGTTCAGCCGATCACTAACAGATGGCATTGGAGCTTCTCACGCTCACAAAGGACTGATACGCCTAGTGTTTTTTAAATGAACTTAATTTGAACTTCCCTTTATATAATATTATTATTTATGATAGTAGATCACTGAAAATATGTGTTACTTATTTTTGTCAGGTTTCCGAATGAGCAGGTATTACTTGTGTGTTATGAGCAATTGGTTCCGATTTTGATTCGCAATGGCCGCTACAATGGTTCGAATTTTAAACTAACTGTAGCACTTTCCTCACATTACCCCTATGTAATGTGGCCCACGTGATTCTCATCATGTCTAGTAAATTTTGTAGGAGTCTCGTCTCGTCTCGTCTCGATTACCGAATAATTCTTTCTCATTTACGAGGCCGCGATGGCTCAGTGGTAGAGCGTTCACCTCTGGTGCTTGAGGTCTTGGGTTCGATCCCAGTCCCCGTCAAGTGAACTTTGTGGTGGACAAACACCGTGTGCGTGGGTTTTCTCGGGGTTCTCCCGTTTCCTCCCACTTTCTTCATTCCACCATTTCATTCATTATTCATCATCACCGTCTCCTTTAGCCTAACCGGCATAACCGTGGGACGTAAAACAAAGATTTCATTTCATTTCATTTTCTTTCTCATTTAGTCTACAAAGTTTATAGAGACCGCGGTGGCTCAGCGGTAGAGCGTTCACCTCTGGTGTTTGGGGTCCCGGGTTTGATCCCAGCCCCCGCCAAGTGAACTTTGTGATGGAGGACAAACACCGTATGCGTGGATTTTTGTCGGGGTTCTCCCGTTTCCTCCCACTTTCTTCATTTCATTCATTATTCATCATCACTGTCTCCTTTAGCCTAACCGGCATAACCGTGGGACGTAAAACTCAAAGATTTCATTTTTTACAAAGTTTATCCCCGGATTTGTTTTCCTAAGTTCCTCTTAAATTTACCAGAATTACTTCGCGTCATGAGAGGTACAGGAGAGGTGTGATATAACAACATTTAAACTATATTTATTATTGGAGATATTGTGTACTGAGTTGTGTATCTATAAACATTGTTAAATGCTATCATTGTGTTCGTACAATCCCTTTATCAGTTTATACCTTTTATACTATGAATCACTTAACTCTAAATATGTCTGGAATCTAAGATTTGAGTGAATTAGTGTTGCCCACCAGGTTAATTCAATTTCTCGTCTCAGATTCTTATCTTGAAAACGAGATTAGAAATTTAGGGAGCCTCATAGACAATGCTACTGCTATGACGAATAGGGACATTTTCTTTCAAATATAAACAATTCATATATTGGAATTTTGTGTATACCAGGGAATTTTAAAGCCCTCCCCGTTACTCTAGAGACTAGCACATGTGCCTTTGGTGCATGTAGTCCCGATTTCGATTCCCGGTACGCACAAAATATTAGTCTCATAATCTTTCATTTTCATTCCTTATCTGTTAAAGACATAACCACAGGACGTTACGCTAAAATAATAGTTTCATTTCAGGGAATTTTAATACCCTACTACTTTCTTCCACTCAAGTGAAAAAATATATTTTACAAATTAAATTTACGTATAATAATACTAGTGATGTGTACACTAAAGAACAGTGCTATTCAATCTTTTTTTTCTCGCGTACCCCTAGACACAGTTCGCCATTCTATTGTGTACCCCTTTAGCTATTTAAAAGAAATTAAATCGAATGATTATTAAACATAATACCCGCTCTGTTGATTTAAAAGGGGGGCAAGTAGATACCCAACAAAAGGACAATCAGTGTGCCAATCAAAAGGCTATTTACAGGGGGATAAAGTGCACATCCGGAAATATTAACATGGGAAATATTAAAACGTATGGAAGACATCCAGTTTTACTAAGGGAGGCTTTCTCCAACTACGGTCATTCAATAAATATTGGAAATATGTTTATTATATTATTACGTACCCCCAGAAACGTCCTTGTGTACCCCTAGGGGTACGCGTACCCCCGGTTGAATAGCACTGCTATAGAAGAAAAGAAAAATTTTATTTATTTCCTTTTTACCATACATTAGATGTTTTCATCTTCCTATCATTGTACAAAATCAATCCCAACCAGTAAGAGCTATTAAAGCTCCAAAGATATGGAAGTCATGTTTAATAAAAAAAAAAACATTCTTTTCTGTTCGTTTTTCAAGTCAAGTCAAACTCCAAGCAGGCGCGCACTCAGAAATTTTTGTTGGGAGGGGTCTAAGCTATAGGGTGGGGGGAGTCCAATAGTACAAGTCACTATGTCTATGTAGCATTGAACGGATATTATTCTGCACCCGAAAAGACAATAAGTAATTGTAAAATACTTCCACCTATATTTACAGAAGAAAATCATAAAACTAAATTGTTTTTATAAGAGAAAGAGTACAAATGAAGTGTAAGATCAAATTTTCATGCTAAATCAACCATTTTCCTGTTAAAGAAGAATAGTTCAATTGAAAAAGTGTATAAACGTATGTTAAGTTAGGAAGTTTTGGTAAGGAGTGTCCGGACCTTGTGGAACCCCGTGGGTGCATTTCTCACTCTAAGCAATATGGCATGTTGCAGAAGTCTCAAAGAAATCTATAATTTGCCAGAAACAATAGAAATTATTCTTTTATGTCTCAAACAGAAGCTCATGGTAACTTTCATAAACATTAGCAAATTTTTTACAAAAGTTATCGTGGAAAACTTTCAATGAGGTAAGGTAAATTCAACTCCTTACTATTGCCGGATTTTTAGCCTCAGTATACTCACGATTTGGAAACATCCAAGAGAATATATGTTATATGTTTTGAAATTGAATAATGTTTACAAATATTAGCTATTTCGTGGAAAATCTTATTTTTATCACTCATGTACATATATGCGGAAAACTTAGTTGAGGGTAGCTCCCTCGTGAGCTTATTATATTAATAATCAAAAATCAATGATGAAATAGATATACAAACGAAGACCACAGGCGGAAGAGGAGGTAAGTCAAGAAATGATCGAAAATGAATTAACATCAGAATAATGTAGCCTGAGGGGTGTATTTTGCATGGACTAAATCGCACAGTAAAAATAAGGTTAGTCACTAAGAAATTTAATACTAAAGATTTCGCCTACAGGAGAAGTAGGTAAGTCGGTGAAAAACAGGGCAATTGTATAAAATTGACTTATCTCCTTTTTCCCCTGTAGTCTTCAAATGTAATACTCTCATGAAGTTTCCACCGGAACAATTGCGTTCATTAATTTGTTGTTTCCATTGAACTAGTGTGTATTAAATAATAATAATAATAAATAATGATGATGAAAATAATAGGCCCAATGTATATATTGAAAAGTATTTAGTGCCTCTATTAAATCGAAGCTCTTAATCCAATAGCTGTATCCACTCCTGGCCGCTTTTAACAGTAGATTTTACTTCTGTAAATCTTTAATTTTTAATCCCAAATACCTGAAAGTGGTAATATGACACTAGCTCTCCTTTCGTGTCTGTGATTTATGACGTATTACAGGAGTTAGGACTTAATTAACTCCTATAGCAGAGCCTTATAGAAGGAAAAGTCATATTTCTCACTCGTGTGCTGGGCAGGAGCCAGTGCGTGACTTGGTCGCTGGATGCGTTGGTGGAACGTCCTCAACAGGGCGACCTACGCAAAGGAGGGCCCCGCCCTGACTAATGGACTCCCGTCACGTGACAACGATCGGGTCTTCCCGGATACAGACAGCGTCTGCGATGACCTTTGACCCATGCTTTCTTTTCACGCTGGCGGCCAATCGGCAACACTTAACTTCCGCTGCCACGTCCCTTCAGATGGCGCTCGCCTCGCAGTGACTGACTACACTGGACTTGAGCAAATTTTCTTTGGAAAGGTCTCGGCAGGGGAACAGCAAAAAATGGCTCAACGCCATTAGTCATTTCTCATTTGCTACAGGTTGTCTCATCAAAAATTCAATTTCCATCGTGCAAGGGTGGTCAACGCATGACCCGCGGCCAATAGAAGTGCCCGGCTTAGACATTTGCAATAGCTCAAATGTAACAGAGAACTGTAATAAGAGAAAAAATGTTTGCGGATGAAATATGAGAAAGAATTTTTCTTCGCAGGAGATTCTTCCTGGGTCGCTGTTTGCTGTCAAAGATTATGCATCTGATGCTTGTTATTCCCGACCGAGCAGTTCTGGACCTCACCCGGAGGCAGACGCGAGTTTTGACCTCCCTGAAGAATTCAGAGACTATGACGTGGGTGTTTCTATTGGATGCCAATACAAATACAATGATAAAAATAATACATAATTATAACAAAACTAAGGAAAGTTTGGGATGTCTAGCGTTTGAGAACGGTTTGTATTCTCACTTTCTCATTGAGAGATTCTTAGTTCGAAACCTGCAATCGGCAATCTTGACCACGGTTTTTCTCTGTCTCATCGAATGAATTTCTGGATGATATATTTAAATGTAGATTCTGGTTAATGTCTTACTGAGAGTTCCTGTTGTTATCAATGTAAAATTTGTCATTTCAGCTCCTTCTGAAACTTTCAGTGTGCTGGTATCTATCCGTATCTTTATAACAAAAAAAACGCAAACTCTTTAGCATCAAATTCCTTAGTGACTAACCTTCTTCTTACTGTGGGGTTTAGTCCATGCAAACTACATCTTTCAAGCTACATTATGCTGCTGTTAACTCATTTTCGATCATTTCTTGACTTATCTCCTTTTCCCCTGTGATCTTCAATTGTAATTATAAATCATTAGGAAACATTCCCCTGTGATGTTAATCATTAGGATTCATTAGAGATAAAAGCTATAGATTAGGTAAATGAAATATCAAAAATCACGTAAAAATACTAGAAAACTTCAGACACTACACATATACACTATTTTACCCTGAAGTAATTTTTTCCTCTTCTTTTCAACATGTTTTTAATATCACCAAATGTTATATTAAGGCTTCGTTTTCGCGGAGTAAATTAAATTGCTCCTGAATATTTTTGTCCAGCACAACAGATATAAATAATTAATGCAATAGAATAATAGAAAATTTCGTTATTAATACACGTTGTAAAAATTGTGCATAATTTTAAACCGGCTTGAAGTGTGCGTGGGTTTTCTCGGGGTTCTCCCGTTTCCTCCCACTTTCTTCATTCCACCATTTCATTCCTTTCTCATCATCACCGTCTCCTTTATCCCAGTCGGCATAACCGTGGGACGTAAAACTTAAAAGAGATTTCATTTCATTTCATTTTAAACCAACTTCAAAGAAAGGAAGTCCTCAGTTTGATCTGTATGTGCGTATGTATGTATGTATATTTATTTTGTACGCAGTTATATCGCGGTTATATATTATATGGAGATATTTTGATGTGGTTTTCACTAATTGAATAAGCTATACCCAAAGAAGGTTTATATGTATTATAAAATATTTTTTAAAAAATAATTAATAACTAACTAGCAGCGTTCACCCCGCTTCGCTGCGGTCACCCCGGAACGCAATAAACTTTGTTACTTAGATAATTTTTACTTTTTCGCTTTCAAGTGATATGATAAAAACCATAGAAGATTGCAGTAAATCTTAACATTATATCGCCTGTCATTTATGTTAACCCGCCCCGCTTCGCTGCGGTCATCCCGGTGCTGGCATATTGTAAAAGTGTCTGTAAAAATAAGCAAATCAATTAAAAAATTTTAAACAGAAGATTCAAGCTATTTTCCGCTGTATATCGCCTGTCATTTATGTTAACCCGCCGAGTGACACGGTCATGCGGGTTGCATATAAATACGTTTATTTTTACCTATGATGAACTAATAACAAAGGATTTGTACGTTATGGACACTTGAATGGTCAATTATCTCAAGACACTGGTAATTAAAAATTAAAGTGATATGATAAAAACCATCTAGGGTCCAAATCCTAATAACCTTCCAAAAATGAAAGAAATTGGTTCAGCCGTATTAGCGTGATGAGCGGACAAAGGATTTTGTACGTTCTCTTTTATATATATAGACTAGCAGCGTTCACCCCGCTTCGCTGCGGTCACCCCGGAACGCAATAAACTTTGTTACTTAGATAATTTTTACTTTTTCGCTTTCAAGTGATATGATAAAAACCATAGAAGATTGCACTAATGTTAACATTATATCGCCTGTCATTTATGTTAACCCGCCCCGCTTCGCTGCGGTCACCCCAACCCGCCCCGCTTCGCTGCGGTCATCCCGGAACGCAATAAACTTTGTTACTTAGATAATTTTTACTTTTTCGCTTTCAAGTGATTTATAGCGCCTGTCAGTTATGTTAACCCGCCGAGTCACAGGGTCATGCGGGTTGCATATAAATACGTTTATTTTTATACCTATGATGAACTAATAACAAAGGATTTGTACGTATGGACACCTGAATGGTCAATTATCTCAAGACACTGGTAATTGAAAATTAAAGTGATATGATAAAAAACATCTAGGGTCCACATCCTAACAACCCCCCAAAAATGAAAGAAATCGGTTCAGCCGCATTAGCGTGATGAGCGGACAAAGGATTTTTTGTACGTATTGACACCTGATTGGTCAATTATCTCAAGACACTGGTAATTGAAAATTAAAGTGATATGATAAAAACCATCTAGGGTCCAAATCCTAACAACCCCCCAAAAATGAAAGAAATCGGTTCAGCCGTATTAGCGTGATGAGCGGACAAAGGATTTTGTGCGTTCTCTTTTATATATATAGATTACTTAAAAAATAATTCCTGCAAGGCCTGATAAAGTTAGCCTAATATATGCTGCAACCAAAAATTCAACAAAGTAAAGTGGGTTGCAAACAATCAAGGGTTAACAACCATTTTAAACCATCTTTTTCCAAATGGTTTAAGTCGTGATGAATTGCCGATGACATGACAGTTGTTGACATGTTGGTCTTGCTCAATTTTTGACATAACATCATTTATTTTTTGTGATTGGTCCCCCACTGCGAGAAGTATCTTAGACATCAAAATTTCCAGAGTGAAAGTCACTGTTTTAATTATTTTTGTGTCGTATGTTTTCTGTTTGAAATGCCAAAATATATGAGCAGCCTACTAACAACAAACCTATATAATGAGCCACAATAGCCCATTGGTTGAGTGTTTACATCTGGTTTTAAGTGTCGGAGGGTTGATCCTAGGCCATTGAGAGAGGCATTATGGAGAGAGAGAGAGATTCAAATATGGGAACAGAGAGGGATACATTCACATATACAAGGTTATAATTAGAGAAACAAATGATCGGACAGCATCCATACTCTGATGAAAATGTATATAGCCACTTCAAACAGGAAACAGACACAAACATCAGTACAACAGGAACTAAAAATAGACCTAGAAAATAGCCAAACAGACATCAAAGTGCTCAAGAACTAAAAATGAAGATTTGCATGTGGTTACTGAGAAAGAAAGAGAAATTAATCATTGAAAAACACTCATTTCTTTAAGTAATTTGTAAGTAACTGAGTCCAAGCGAATTTGTCTGAATGGAAGGAGAATATTAGGTCACAATAGCCAGAATGGACGAAGGCATCTTTATCAAAATAAAATTTTTCGGAAAGTTCACTCACCTGCACGATGCAATAGCGTATCTTACGTCTGATTTTTAAAATTCCAAAAATCTTTTTACATCCTCCAGCGGAAACTGTTAGCTGCCAAATTAGATTGGACTCGCTGTGATTCATACTATGTGGGGCACTAAAGCTATCTCGTGAGCAAAAGGTTAACGACATTTTAAACTACGTGATATTTTGTTGTGGTTTTCACAAATGTAATGAGCTATTCCCAAGAAAGGATGTTATCTATAGTTTGGTAGGGAAACCCATTTTATAAGTTATAAAGGTAACCAAGAAAGTTCTGTCGCATTTTCACCTACCACATTTGAATGTGAATATGTTACCTAAGACATACATGGAACATCAAAAAAAGTCCCCATCAGCATCGACGACCTTCTGCCAATGTTCTGGAAGGCCATGGATTACATCGCGGTAGAACTCGGTGGGCCGTGAAGCGAAGAAGGTATCAAGTGCATTTTGCACCTCTACTACGGATTTGAACTGGCGTCCTCTAAGGTGATTGTCCAAAGAATGGAACAGGTGATAATCGGACGGTACAATGTCCGGGGACTATGGCGGATGCAATAGTGTTTCTCATCCAAGACGTAGAATGATGTCCCGGATCATCCTAGCCACGTGGGGCTTAGCGTTATTCTGTAATAGGAGGACCTACACAGTTGCATTGATTCTCTGACCAGCTGGTACCAGTTCCCGATGCACGATTCCGCGAGCAGTCTACCAAACACAGGAGGAGGTGCAGTTCTGGTTTCGGCTATTTTGGAACCGGGTCATAGGATTCTAACCAACGATGACGGCGCTATGGACCTTCGTACAGGACCCACTTCTCATCACATGTCAACACCCTGTCCAGAAATTGCTCCTTCCTCAGACGAGACAGCAAAGAAGTACAGGTGTCTGTTCGCGTTGCCTTCTGGCCGGGAGTTAAATCATGTGGGCCCGTTTTACCCAACTTGTAATGCTTCCCAAGTTGATGGTGCTCCCGAATGATTTCTCCATTCACACTGAATTGTAGTCCCAGTTCCTCACATGTCTGGCCACTGTTCGCCTCAATTGGTGCCTGAAGATCTTCATTTTGTACATTTATTTGTCTTCCGGCACTTGGCGCGACTTCGAGTGTTTCGTCACCGTCCTTAACCACCGCTGCAATGTTCGTGTAGTCACGACACCCTCACCAAAGGCCTGACATATCTTTCGCCCAAAAAAATTTAATATAGCTAAGACAAATTGGATTACTTTCAAGAACAAATTAAATCTACCCCAAATAAATGAAGATGAAAACTTGACCGAAATAATCAACGAAATTGAACAAGCAACAAAAAAAGCTTTCAAAGAGGCTACTCCGGAAAGTCAAGAAAGAAGAGTATATGAAGACTTTTGGACACCTAAACTACAAAGATTAAAAAGACTTGCAACGTCAGCCCGAAAAGTTATCAAGCAACTTATAACCCAATACTAAAGGAAAGAAGATTAGAAAAATATAGAAATGCAAAGAATAAATATAAGGAAGCGATATTAGAGGCTAAGAAAAGAAGTTGGGATCTTTACCTCAAGAAAAATATTGAAATAGATCCATGGGGTGTTCCATACAAACTCATAACACAAAAAATAAACCCATTAGTATTAAATACAGTCAAGAAATTAGATGGATCATACACCTCAAACAGAGAAGAAACTCTAAAAGTTTTAGCGAACAAATTTTTTCCCAGAGATGAAAACAATAACGACACAGAAAGAAACACAGTACTAAGAAACAAAATGGGTGAACAACATACAGGAACTGTACCAGAATCGGACAAAGTCACTAACGAAGAAATAGAAAAGATCTTTAGAAAACTTAAAAACAAGAAATCTCCGGGTATAGATGGCATCAAAAACGAAATATACAAGAAGACTAAAGATTTATGGGTCCCCTACCTAACGAAGCTTTTCAATTTACTAATAAAGAAACAAGAAATTCCAGAGCCGTGGAAAGCATCAAAATTAATTATTCTCTCAAAAGGACCAGAAAGGGATCCATCAGAAGTAAACTCATATAAACCTATATGCTTATTAAAAAATATATCAAAAATTTTTGAGAGAGTAATATTAAACAGAATTCAAAAATACAGAAACGTAACTGAAGACAAACTACAATTTGGATTCAGAGTAGGAAAATCAACAGAAGACGCCATAAATACTCTTCTAGATGATATCAAAGAAAAGATATACGAAAAGAAATATGTATTAGCGCTCTTCATTGACATCGAAGGAGCATTTGATAATTTATGGTTTCCATCCTTAATTGAAAATGTGAAAAAACTGGAAATGCCAGCATACTTACTGAATTTGATAAGAAACTATCTAGAAAACAGAAAAATAATAATACCCAATGAAGAGGGCGACATACTAATTAAAACAGAGAAAGGATGCCCGCAAGGATCAATATTAGGACCCCTACTATGGGACATAGAATTACAACCTTGCTTGGAAAAAATAAACAAAAAGCAAGAAGTCGATAAAATAGTGGCATTCGCCGATGACGTCGTAATAACAACACCAGGAAACAGCCGAAGGGAATTAGAAGAAAAAGTTAAAAAGATAACAGAAACACTTGAAGAATGGAGTATGGAGAGTAAATTAAGGATATCATCAAAGAAAACCAAATATCTTATTTTCGGCACAAAACTACAAAGAAACCCGACTATAAAATTAAATGGAGTAGGAGTAGAACGAGCGCAAAGCATAAAATATCTTGGCATAATGCTAGACGATAGACTAAAATTTGATGAACATTTGAAATATATAGTAAAAAGGGGAAACAGTGTAGCGAATAAATTGACTACTATTGCAAGAAACAGATACAGGCTACCATTAAAAATACTAAGACTATACCAAGAAACTATTTTGTCAGCTACCATGGCGTACGCATCCAGCGTTTGGATTGATAGACTATTAAGAAATAAGACTTACAGAAATCAAATCAATAGACCACAAAGAAACCTATTAATCAGAATGTCTGGAGCTTTTAACACTACTTCGCATAGCGCACTCTGTATAATCCTTGGTATCCAACCAATGAACTATGTGTTATTGCAAGGGGCAATTAATTACTGGTTAAGGAAAGAAGAGAAAAGGAAAATTAGAGAAATTTTTAACAGGGATCTAAAAGATGAGAAAGAAATTAACGACAACATAATACAACTATGGGATAAAGAATGGCAGGAATACAGTGGAGCGCAACGATTACATAGAATTTTTCCTAGCATCGTCGATAGACTAAAAATAAACCACTTAAATCCAACATATGGATTGGTTCATTATCTATCAGGCCATGGACCATACGAACAACACCTCCACAGAATCAAGTTAAGAACCAGCCCAACGTGTGAATGCGGAGAAGAAGGAACTCCTGAGCACCATGTCATGTGGTGTCCATTATTAGAAGAAATTTTAGAACTAAGAACTCAAATAAGAGAAAAATCACTGAAAGAAATAATAGAAGTAGAGGAAGACTGCAAGAAATTGGAAAATTTGACAAATGAATACTCCGAACTAAGACGAAAAACTTACAGAAGAAGAATAGAAGGATGAGTGCAAGTGGAAGAATGTGTGAAGAAGTCCTCGGACCGGAGAAAAGACTCCTGGAATCCAAGCACTGGATCACCGTGCTTTCGCCGAGGACCAGAATGCGTGCTGCACCTCCAGCCTCTCGGTTTGGAAACGAACTCCGGTGCAAGAGTGAATGTTGCGTGAGTGCATGAGTAGAGGTGAAGCGAGGATAGTGTAGAGCAATTCTCGCCAATAGGACGGCCCATCCCGGGCGTGCCGGCCGAAGGATAAAACGGACCAGGGCCTGCACTAAGTGCTTTGAGTGGGCCCTGGACCTCAAGCCAGCACAAATGGGTGGAAACTGGCATTGATACGCAACTGAGAACACTAAAGCATCAAAGCAAAAGTAACAGGAAACGCTTATATAGAAGCATCAGAAAATTAAAAGTTTTGAAAATGTGAAAATTTAGATAAAAGTAAGTGTAACGTGTGTGTTTCATAGTGTAAGTACTAGTTGGTGAAGGTTAGTGATTTCATCAAAAGCAGTCAGTGTCAATAGTGAGTGTAGTGTAGTGTTGATGCAGGATAGTGAAAAGAGGTAAAATATAAAGGTGAAAAGCCAGTGTAAATAGTGCAAATGTGAAATAGAACACACAGGAGAGAAATGCAGGCAGAAACCAGAGAAACCAAACATACAGAGTGAAAACCTGAAGAAAAGAAGAAAGAAGAAGATGACCAATAGGTAAACACGAAAACACAAAACATACGACATACAAAACAACACACACGTAACAAACTTAAACTCAATAAAACAAAAAACACACAAAATCTCACAAGACTAGAAATGAGTAAAGTTAAGCAAATATTAAGTTTAGTTATTTTTTTGTTTTTTGTTTTTTGTTCGTTTCATCTTTTTTTTGTCCAATCCCTTGTTTAGGTTTCACGTCCTTTTCCCCTTCCCTTTCCTTCTTCAAAATTATGAAATAAATAAACCCAAAAGAGAAATCATTCGCAATGATGATACTTCGCCGGTTTTGAATGCTCAAGGCACCGGCTGACAGTAACGCGGCTGAGCGAAGCGAAGCGAAGCTACTTTCGCCCAGCTGCAGCGGCATATGACCTCAGTTTGAACTCGTACAGCATACACGCCCTTATGACGCTCTGCAGAGGTCCCATGTTCACTCTGTCTTTACCCAAGTTCACGGTGTAACTGAACTGCCACAACCAGGTAGTATGTTGGATATAACCACACCAACAACTGACCGCCTTATCTCCATACGCATTGAACTCACGATTTGAGGGCGAATTAAACACAGACAACCACAAAAAGCGACACACAACTTTCTTGGTTACCTTTGTACTATCGTACCTTCAGTTTAGGTACTTAACTGAACTTTGGAGAACAGAAAAATTGAGAAATTGAAAAAGGCTAAGATGAAACTGACTTCAGTAGCGCTGAAAAATACTAAAGAAAATAATAAAACTAAGAAACAGAAAATAAAAACATTTTAATAGATTGATAACAGACGAGCTATAAATAAAAAAAGTTGAGACATTTAAAAAGTATGAACTGACTTCAAAAAGGCATTGAAAAGCAGAAAACAATAAAACAATGCGCTTAAAAGGAGAAAATGATTCGTTACTATTATCTCTATATTGTTTTAGTTAGGTTGAATTGAACATACAAATCCCTTATAAAATTACCTTCAGAATAGTTTTATATTAGATATTAATTTATTCGGATTGGCACGACTTCAATAGTAAAAATTATAAATAATAGTAATTAATAATAGTAATAGTAATTTTAATACTAATAGTAATACTATTATTAAGGAGTATGAATTACAAATTCTTTTTTATATATTTCGTCCGTCTGTCCATCCAGGAGAGGCAAAATCTCAAAAACGAATTAATAAATTATCATCAATTTTGGGCAGAATGAAGAGGATCAAAAATTAGGAATCGAATTCATTAATGAGGTGATCAATCCACTTGCTTCCAAGATACAGTCAATCAAATATCGATTCCCCAGGTTTAAAACGTCTGCTCCTTTATATTATGCAACCCAACTTACCTGAACATCAAGTTGGTTGCATACCACTCAGTTACTTTTAATAATATAAAATTCCTTCCCGATTTGTACACGTGACACCGCTACTTGTTTATATTCAATATTGGAAAATAGAGAGTATACGCTTGGCTTTAAATACGTTCAATGTTATACGTTGCATTATTTACTGGTCATTTGCCTTTATCTTCCCCGTAAGTTGCTAATGTACGTGTAATCCTGGGCTGTTCCAACTAAAATACGTTGTATATGAAAATAAAAAGAACTGCTGATGTATCCTCCACCTACAGTTATGTATTCGTGGCAACCGTGAAGAAGTTATGCCTCGCTTTTCACATATTCTGCAAGGATCCAACTCCCATCCACCGTGACAGTGCTTGTGCATATTGCCTTGCCCCCCCCCCCCGTCCTTCCCACTCGTCTATTCAGTAATTTTGCAATGTCATGTCTCAATCTATCACTAAGGATGGATGACCTCATCAACAGCGGAATCTTAGTGCGAAAGGGAGTTCATTGCCACAGTTTAGATACATCGAACGCCAACGCAATGGATATCTCTTTATCAGAACAGTATTTGCAAGACTTAAACATTGAAGGATGGAAGAAGGATTCGTGTCTAAAAGATGTTTTCATGAATTCTTCTCCTGAATAACTGCTGCCTGTCTTGTCATGCAGTAGAGAAGCACTCCCTCGATTGTAGAAAATCTATTCAGTTGGAGCTCGGATCTTCTCCATATTAGTAAACATTCTTATGGACACCATCTGTTTCGGAATTCACGAAATACGTATATGATAAAAGTAAACTCTAGTATTACAGCCTACGACAAGGCTACACAATTCGAAAGCAAAAAACTTTATTCAATTATGTTCTTCAGTTAACAAATATATATATATATATATATATATATATATATATATATATATATATATATATATATATATATATATATATATATATATATATATATATATGTGTGTGTGTGTGTGTGTGTGTGTGTGTGTGTGTTAATATTAGATCATATTTTAAAAGTTTGATTTTACTAATTTCTCCATCAAGTGAATTTAAATATTCGTTATTTTGTAACTATGTGTTTGTGTATAAAGTCAATACTGTACTACTAGCATTAAGTTAGTTTGATTTATAAAAACTTTGGATGCGCTCTATGAGTAATTTTGTTTCAATAGTTATAAGCACAGTAGAATTTATAATAACAAAATAATTTAATTTCTCAGTATTTAATTGTCAAATAAATTAGCAAAGTCCTCGTCCATTTCAAAGAGTAAGGAAGAATATTGTATTATATTATAAGCTTGATACTGCTAAGGTAAAATTGGATTCATATCGTAAATGTTATAATATTAATAATAAAAGGAAAACGTCTCAGTCTGTCAGTCTGTGCGTCATGCTAATAGATTTCGCTATCAGCACTATCGCCTGTGACGACGCTAACAGATGTATCTAATTGCGCTCAATAATTTATATTGATACAGTGTTGTTTGTAAGGAAGACATTGAAAATGTGCATAAATATGGTATGGATATAGGGAGTATGGGGTATAGAGTATGGAGTATGGTGTGGTATGAAGTATATGGAGTATGGTATGAACTATTAGATGGTTGGTGAGGAAATGCAAAGTGACAATAATAATCACTGCTCGAAAAATCCTGAGCAAGTGAAAATAGGAGTCTGACGTCTAGATAATTTAAGACCAATATATGTATTCTTATACAGGGCGTTTCAAAAAGAAATACCTGATTTTAAAAGTTCATATGTATTGAAAAAAAAACATGCTACAAAAATGGAATAAATTGCAAAATACTCACAAAATCTGCAAGTTTTAGCTATGGTATTACAAATGATCTTATGTATCCACCAGCAGCAGCACGAACAACATCTCTAGACGATAGCTAAATTCGGAAGTGCGAGGCCGACCTGGACTCTTACTGTTGCATAAGCATCTTGTCTCTTCAAATTTATGATACCAATGACGAATGCTTTTGGGTTAGGCAGATCAGTGCTAAAGCGCCGATGAAAAGCACGCTGGACCGAAATTACTGACTCAGTCTTTGCAAACTGCAGCACACAAAACGCCTTGTATTGAGCGGAGGCCATCTTACTTGACTGACTGAGAAGACGCATTAACTGACATCTAACGGCAATTTTCTGAAACTCTAGGCCACGCCCATTCAAACAACATTCATTTCCTTGCCGACACGTCCCATGTTCCCTAATTATTACCGTCCAAAATCAGGTGATTCTTTTTGAAACACTGTGTATATCAAAACGGATTTGTATCATTATGGCATTTTGTCTTGAGAACTGCCGACTAAGTCAGAAGAAATTTTTGAGCTATAATAATAATAATAATAATAATAATAATAATAATAATAATAATAATAATAATAATAATAATAATAATAATAATAATAATAATAATAATTTGTTTATAATAAACAATTAGAGCTTTAATTCAGTATGATTTTATCGTTTAGTGTATAGAGGGCCGAAGAATTGGGGGGGGGGACAGTTAATTATACGTAAGTCCTAGAATTTGATTCTTATGAAATATGATGTTATGAATTGCAATCAAATAGATATTAAAGAAGATATTGACAAAATCAAACAATTAGCAAAATCAGACATGTATTTCAAAGAATTGAGAATAGTGGTTTTTGATACAGCTTCATAGCTTGAGAAACCTTAAACATTTCTAATCTTCAGTTCAATCCTTAGTTATAAGACTTCCAAACTGACGTCTGCTATATGAAATACCACCTGGAGATGTATTCCTTTAGTATAAAAATAAAAAAAAATAGAATAGATTATACCGGTACTAAACCTCTTAATCGAGATGCCATGATTAGCCACGAATATACTTCCAGCGCCTACTTCCCTGCTCTTCACTGACCAGTCCGAGTACTTTCTGATGCTGTCCACTTCGGTCGTTCAAATCTCCAACCACTTGGCTGCTACTAGTTTTCATCATTCTCAGTGGGTGAAACAAGTTACAGTCATGTTGAGGCAGTTGAAAGTAAATTACGAGCAATCGAAAGTTTGTAATGGAAAATGGGAAAATAATATCAGCGTGGGTTCATACACTCCGTACTCTCTGTACCCTTATTTGTCTTTTTACAATTAAAGGATGTCACAGATGCGCTGAGGATTTAGAGCCTTTGGAAAGAGGGAGGGGCAACTGGCTTGGGTTTGTGGGTGACCTTCAACATTATCTATGCCTACCACTGTCTTGTTAGGTTTTAAAGTTCTTAATTGCGCACCTACATTTTGATTCACTAAGCAGACAGGTATTTTTTTCACTTTGGGCACTTTCTCAAAACTAACTGTTAGATACTGCGAAATCGTAATTCATTAATGCCATTCGTTTGAATAGTATAGTATTTTATGGAGATTGGTTGTCCTTGACCCCGCAAAAAATCTACTGTTAATCATACTGCGCGTGCCTTTGTTGCACGAAATTTCGCCATCGATTCCCGGTGGAAAGGCAATAAAAACACTACATTGATTTAGATTCTACGTGTACTTTAAACTGTACAGGGGGTTCTAGAGATCCGGAAGACCCTTCTCTTTAAGCAAATATATAGTAAGTATATATATATATTATTTGACAATTAAATCCTGATAAATTCAATTATTTTGTTATTATAAGTTCTACTGTACTTATAACTATTGAAACAACATTACTCACAGAGCGCATCCAAAGTTTTTATAAGTCAAACTTAATGTTAGTAGTACAGTATTAACTTTATACACAAACTCATACTTACAGAATAACGAATATTTAAATTAACTTGATGAAGAAATTAGTAAAATTAAACATTTAAAATATGATCTAATATTAACACACACGCATATATGTAGCCTGTTTTTAGCGGAATCGAAGGGACTTGCAAGAAATTCCATTAGAGACAGGTTTCAGGTTAACGAAGGTAGACCTGTGCGAAAAATAAAATAATGCATACATATAATCTATCTATTTAAATAAAAAAGAAAGTTACTATGTTTTTGACTCAATAATTCTTGAACCAATCGACAAATCTCGATCAAATTTTCAACATAAATGAGGTTCGGGATTTAAGATGGTTTCTATCATTTCACTTTGACAATGCAATTTAGGGAAGGGGAGAGGGAGGGAGAGATATAAAAATGATCAAAAATGACCGATATTAGAGTCGAATCCATAGTTTTCAGGGTGGCTGAGGTGAACAGTGACACTTCTTATGCTATTTAAATCCAAATTCAGCCCCGCAACTTGGGAGAGGGGAAGATATATAAACATGATCGACTTCAGTAATAATGAAAAGTAACTGACTAACGGAACATACTACTAATTTTTCTTTGGTGTTGCAGTGGTCAACAGAAACAATCATTTTCAGGGGTGCGCGATGGCTCAGTAGTAGAGCGTTCACCTCCGGTGCTTGGGGTCCCTGGTTCGATCCCAGCTCGCGCCGTTTGGATTTTGTGGTGGACAAACACCGTGCTCGTGGTTTTTCTCGGGGTTCTCCCGTTTCCTCCCACTTTCTTAATTCCACCATTTCACTCATCTCTCATCATCACCGTCTCCTTTAGCCTGACCGGCATAACCATGGGGCGTAAAACTTAAAGATTAAAGATTATTAACAATCATTTTTAATTTATTGCCTTATTATGAAATGATTTGAATCCGAAATCAGCGATTACTGGTAAGATTAAAAGAAACCACACTCTTATTTGATTAAGACAGCTGACAAAGAAAATAGTTTTGTAACATATCTATATGTATTAAACTTCCAGTTTTGAGATGTATTTTCTCATTCATCTCGATTCCAATGGCCAACTTCAATTCAAATCAGTAAATCTGATTGAGAAGCCTTAGAGAAAACACGCCAAAATTAAATAAATTCGAAAAAAAAAAAAGCTTTATGAAGATTACAATGAGATAATCATGTGTGTGAAGTATTCTTCGATTTACTAATAATTAGTGCATGAGTTTACATACACAAGGTAGTGCAAAATGTCCAAGGGACATCTTTGTATATTTCACAGGCTCTCAGAAACTTCAAGGAAAATTGAATCCACAGGATTCTTTTGGATTTTAATGGGATGTTTCTGTCATGAAACAATACTTTGAGTGTTCGGAATTTAAGCCTGTGATCATATTGGAAAGAGCCCAGAAATTTCCCACATAGTATATATCCATGCGACGTCCCCTTTCCAGTGATGCTAGCTTGAGGGGAATTTCCCGCGGCGTAGAGAGATTTAGGAAAGAATTTCTTAAGGAGGGAAAAATGGAGATTTTTCGAATATAAGATAAAATGTAGGGAAATTTAGCTTTTTAATAAATGTTACTAAGTACTGAGGCAGTATTACGAAAAATGGTGCAGAATCTGCCACACTAAGTGACAAACCTTTCATTCCCCCCCCCACAAGCCTTCCGCGGCCTGGCTTGAGAATGTCATTATATAAGATAACATTGAAGTAATAACATAAGATCAAAAGCACGAATGTATGTTGTGGAGATATGAACACAGTATAGTAATCCATAGATATGCAATATTGTTCTCTGTATATAATGATATATTGTAGTGAACTAAAATTAGGGAAATTTTATCTTAAAGAGTTAATTTTTGAGCATTTCTGAGGGAAATTGTATCTTAACGAGGGAATTTTTGAGCATTTCTGAGGGAAATTTTAACTAGAGGACCTAGCATCACTGCCCTTTCTGGAGGAATACTATACCTTTCTCAGAACATTCAAGCTCACAGTAGAATCTTCAAGGAAACTCCACGGGATTTCCTTTGAACTTCATTCAGATGCGCCAGTGACGGGACAATATTTGGGTGTCCAAAAATTGCCCTGTGGCTATTCCTCAAGGAACCCAGAAATGTCCCGTGGAATCCTGTTTAGAACATAAGTAGAAAACTGAATTTCCACATATTGACTACGGAACGTCCCATAGACATCTAGATATTTTGGGATTACCTTCTTTTGGATGTCTAAGGCACATTCTTATGCTAAATGGGAAATGATAAAACACTATGAAATGCATTCTGACGCATCAACTGCTGTTTGATATATTTCGTTTCTACACTAATATTTTGTTGTTTGATAGAATACAGTGTAAGATTATCGAATACACTGCTCTATAGGTTTACGTGACAAGTTTTTCAGAGACGTACGTACGAGTGAGGGAGGGGGCACTGTAAAAGTCTGATTAAAGACCACCTTCATATAACGCCCTCTGCATTCTGGCTTCTTTGGTAAACCACTGCAACCTCCCACTCGCTGTCATGTCAAATGCATAAAATACTCCCCGCTTTACCATCCAACACCTCCAGATGATGCGTCACGCAATCCTATTAAAAGTCGTGTAATCATTTTATCGCTGATTCCTGTGCGTTGACATTAGTAAGTGTTTGTAATAAAGGACGGGAAACGCTTCATGTATGTGAATAATGAATGCATACATTAGCAGAAAACAAGGCAACTCAACTACCATATATTGTACTCATACGTGTGAAACCAGGCATGATACATGTCATAATATATTACGTATTTCACACCTCCTGTTTAACAAACATTGTTTATAACGACTCATGCTATTTCATACGAGCCGAGGCTGAAAATGAATTGTGGAAATTATAGAATGTGTTGCATTACAATTAGGTGAACCTGGTTCCATCCGAAGAAAGAACTGTTCTTTCCTTACAACTCCCCTTGTGCATTTTCAGTGAAACTTACAAGGAAAATCAGGGATTTCTAGAGGGAATTTTCCCGACATTCACCTAATTTTCCCTGTTCAAGTACGTTATGGGTCCCAAAACACAGCACCTTTTGGAAAGCTTGTTCCATGGTGAAGCGAATGAACTATAAACCATGACTTTCCAATGAACAGTTTGATGCATTAGCTATTCCACTGCGAGTCTACGATTTTCTTTATATAAAGAAGGTTAATGGACCCCAGGGACTTACTCCGTTGTCCATGGCACCTAATTTTTGTGCATGAACATGTCTTTGTTATGTTTATCGAATGGATTAGGTTTGATTCGGATGTCCGGATGATAGGTTCATGTCCGTTCCTTGTCAGTAAATGTTCAACAATAACACTTAAAATATATTAATAGCGGATGCACGCGTACTTTTCGAAGATTTTCTGCATTTACCTTTTAATTTTTTACAAAATTCCTTCTTTATAATTGAGAATACATACGCTATTAATGGCTTCTTTACGTATTATATCCGAAATGTATAGAAAAACATGTTTATACATGTCTGGGCACAAAACTTAACAAGTTAAATGTTCAGGTCTGGCCATAAAGAAAAATAATATACGTTACGGACTTGTGTTCACATTAACATACATATTTATAAATGTTATCATTATAATGAATAAAGTGAAATATATTACACCAATATCAGAAGTTTGCAAGAAATTAAAATAATTAACAAGTGAATTAGTGCTATGGGACGATACTGAAAACAACAAGAATTAATTATGTTCTAGGAACTTTGTAAACGAAATAGAACCGAAAGGTGAAGTAGTTAAGCTTTGTATTAACTAATGTGGAGCCTTTACATCTACCTCCTTCACTTCGAATGTGATGATTTTGCACCACGATGGCGCACCAAAACGAAATCAAGGTTCTATAATAAGCAGTCGAGCTTTAACAGTCATGTATAGCTCACAGATGACGAGAAGAACCCTAGCAGAAGTAGTGTGACGTAGGTATGGGCTCGCCCACTTTTCGCACGGGGGTTTCAAATTACACCACGGAATAGCACACAGATAACTACCCGGAGTAGCAAACGACATCTAAGTATAGACCACACCTCAAAAATCAAAAATGGACTTGACTGTGTCGTTGACCTTTCCTCGCTTCCCCTGTTTTAGGGTTCTTCTTGTCATCTGTGAGCTGTACATCCCCCTCTTCTCACTTCGAGTCTAATGATTTCGCAGCTAATGGGAGCTAATTAGAAATTAAGACTTTGTAATAAGTAGCTCACGAAGTAACATTTTCAATTTCTGTAGATGTATATGAAACTCATTGAATTCCTTAAAGGCCAAGAAGCCACAAATGTGAGCAGAAGATAACCATCATATCTAAGAACACTACACACTCCTATTCTTCCTGACTGCGAAAGAGAACTCAATTCGTGATAGATCAGGAGATGAAGTCGCGTGTCAAGCACACCTCCAACAAGTGTGTCCTCCGCTGACCTCGCCACCTGCTGGACCCTCAATAAACGTGACACGACGCATAACAGGTTGATTTCGGAGCCCTTTTACGTCAGACGACTGGTTTCTTGTCTTTCATGCGATCGGGAATAAATGTTATATGAATCAATGGAAGTGAAATAGCAAACACCCCCCACTGACAGACGTATCTGGTTCCTTCTGTGCACTGGAAATTGACCTTAGCCTCTGAGAAAGGTATAAACTAATCGGGACATCAGAATTAATGGCTAACAGCTTGTTCATTAAAATTCTTTAGAAGTAGATTTCAAAGAGAAGTTCATGACACACAGCGCCGTGAAGTGTAATTTTTATGTCTTCATGTAGCATGCGTGGGTTTTCCTTTCCTTTCTTTCTTTCGTACTGTAGAAGACATGTTCAGCTATACCAATGCACAGTTCAAAGGTCATGCCCTTGCATTTATCCAACTAAATATTAGATAACTTGCCAGACTTATGTGAGTTCACCCGGAAAGAAATTTACCTTTTCATTGTGCTTGTCGAAGAACAGAGTTAATTTATTCCGAATCGCATAACCTATGACATTGGCTTCAAATATTTAAATTTAGACTTATAATATTTATGCTTTCATGGACAAAACGCGGAATTAAGAGGTAACGAACTTTGGATTAAAGAAACCAGAAATAACAATGCGAAGAGCAGTCTAATACCTGCCTATCCTGCTATGGCCCTTCCTAAACTGAAACACTAGGAAGTTTAGTATGGTACCTGATAAGAATCAAGGAGAATTTCAGCCATCATGGATAACAGCAGTTCCCGAACTCCGGAGGTTTCTTTCTGAGATAAGCATGGTATTGTTTACTCCAATTCGTTTTCACTATATTTCCTGCAGATGAATGCAAGGATTTGGGTTTATAAAGGAAAGTCTAGACTTTCATTTTTACACAGGCTCGTAGGCATATATTTTTACACAGGCTCGTAGGCATATATTTTTACACAGGCTCGTAGGCATATATTTTTACACAGGCCCGTAGGCATATATTTTTACACAAGCTCGTAGGCATATATTTTTACACAGGCTCGTAGGCATATATTTTTACACAGGCCCGTAGGCATATATTTTTACACAGGCTCGTAGGCATATATTTTTACACAGGCTCGTAGGCATATATTTTTACACAGGCTCGTAGGTATATATTTTTACACAGGCTCGTAGGCATATATTTTTACACAGGCTCGTAGGCATATATTTTTACACAGGCTCGTAGGCATATATTTTTACACAGGCTCGTAGGCATATATTTTTACACAAGCTCGTAGGCATATATTTTTACACAGGCTCGTAGGCATATATTTTTACACAGGCTCGTAGGCATATATTTTTACACAGGCTCGTAGGCATATATTTTTACACAGGCTCGTAGGCATATATTTTTACACAGGCTCGTAGGCATATATTTTTACACAGGCTCGTAGGCATATATTTTTACACAGGCCCGTAGGCATATATTTTTACACAAGCTCGTAGGCATATATTTTTACACAGGCTCGTAGGCATATATTTTTACACAGGCTCGTAGGCATATGTTTTTACACAGGCTCGTAGGCATATATTTTTACACAGGCTCGTAGGCATATATTTTTACACAGGCTCGTAGGCATATATTTTTACACAGGCTCGTAGGCATATATTTTTACACAGGCTCGTAGGCATATATTTTTACACAGGCTCGTAGGCATATATTTTTACACAGGCCCGTAGGCATATATTTTTACACAAGCTCGTAGGCATATATTTTTACACAGGCTCGTAGGCATATATTTTTACACAGGCTCGTAGGCATATATTTTTACACAGGCTCGTAGGCATATATTTTTACACAGGCTCGTAGGCATATATTTTTACACAGGCTCGTAGGCATATATTTTTACACAGGCTCGTAGGCATATATATTATTTTTCACGCACTACCCTAGCCAACTGTGTTAAGTTGGTCACAAGGAAGCGGGTGAGGGTAGATTTACATCGAAATTGCACCACCCAAGCGTGACGTAAGTAATGCCACGTGGTATTAGCGTGGGGATCAAGGTGGAACAAAAGGAGTCCTACGAGGCTTCTAACCCTTTTCGCTCGCTGACGCTTGTTCAACTATTTCATAACGTAAGTAAAATATTTTTATGCATTTTATATTACGTATAAGGGCAAATGAATATTATTTTTATCTTATTTTAATGATACTGTAAGTGTTATTAAAATTTAAAAAAAATAATTAAAAAAACTTCCTTGGACAGTTTGAACCAATGCCAAAAGCGATTTTCATCACTAGTTCTTACGCTAGCATACTCGGCCAGAAGGACCAACAACACCTGGAGTTTGATGTATGCTACGTGGCGAGAAACGGATAACTTCAACCAATCACAATCGTGTATTTAGCTTCTATGGCTAGAGTCGAGCGTGATTTAAATATATGCGGCCCGTAGCCAGTCCAAAAATGTAGAGAGGCTCATCCAACCATATTTTGTTCATCACCATATTATAGATCATTTGCAAGACTACCGTGAAAATTTTAGGGGCCCAGTAAAAGTTTAGGGAGGCAGTCCCCCGTGAATACGGGCCTATTTTTACAAAAACACGCCTTTTAGAATTACATTTGAATAATAACGCTCGAATAAATATTGTATCTGTTGTTGTATCAAACGTTGTGCATCTTATTAGCCCTATGTGACATAAATTCCGTATGTTATTTCTACGAGATATTTTCAAAATTCCCTCTTCAAACGAAATAACATCGTGTTAGTTTCTCTTTTTATTATGATGGACAAGGGATTCTATTGTACGTATGTGAATGTGAACTTTCTTCACTGAGCAGCAGCGATGCCTTTTGTAAACCGAAATGAACTCAGACCTCTTCTTGACCTAGCGAATGAATTTCACGTCCTCCAAATGAGAATACGTCAACCTTTCTTCCTTCAAGGTGATCGCACTGGCTTACTCCTACTTCTTTCCGGATCATTTTTGTTTCTTTTCTTCTTTTCAGCCTTAACTTTCTTGTTATCACTGTGACCTTCTAAACGACAAGTCTACATCCTGTACTTAGTTCTATTTTAAGATTGTCTATATATATATATATATATATATATATATATATATATATATTAGCGTTATGGCACAATAACTACATTGTGTTATATTTGTAAATGGTAATTATGCTATAGTTAGCCAGAACCATAGATTTTCCACTACTTATTGCTTTCTTAAGCTCAATTGAGGCTTTACAAATTCAGAAACATGGTCGCTTACTCTGAGGGAAGAAAGCAGATTTGAGAATAAAATCGTAAGATGAATATTTGGACCCAAGAGGATGGGAATGGGGAATGGTGGAAATTTGTTAACGAGGAACTACATAATTTATACGGTTCACCGAACGTTGTTAGAGTCATCAAATCTAGGAGGCTCAGGTGGGTAGGTCATGTAGCCAGAATGGAAGAAAGTAGGGACATTTTCAAAGTTTTAACTAGAAATCCAATCGGAAAACGGCCATTAGGAAGACCTACGCGCAGATGAGAGAACAATATTGAGATGGATCTCACAGAAGCAGAAATACAAAGTAGAAACTGGATTCAGTTGGCTAAGGACAGAAGTCAATGGAGAGCTTTTGTAAACGCGGTACTGAACCTCCAGGTTCCATAGGCCATAGAGTTAGTTACTTAATTATATTCCGATTCAAATCTAAGTTCCAGTTACCTTCAGTTTTGTTATAATTATTTTGTAATATAGTAACTTTAATAATCAATAAAGATTGATGAAAATGATGGATAATGATAAATCTCGGACTCCTCCTACTAATTTTTGTTCTACTCTCAAATCCAAAGTAAAAAAGAAAAAAGAAAATCCTTTTACAACTGAAGACCCAAAATGGCAATACAATGAAGCAGCAGACACTTCATTAAGATGAGAATGGGTGAATGGACGCCTAAAACATTATGACGAAGTGTTGTAACCGCAAAAGACTTTATACGTAATTGCTGTATGTGTGGAGTAATACCTCCCCCGCGTCACTCGACTCCGTGGGCCGAGGGTCTAAGTGCACCGCAGTGTCGCGTTGTTTGCGCTGATTCTCTCGTTGTTATTACGAACATCTTTTGTGAGCTTCCCTCAATTCACGACGTAATGGACTTGTTGAAAGACAGGGCGGTGGCCACTTTACCTGCCAACACTTCAGACGGAAAAATAAAAAGTAAGTCGTGACGTAGTATTTTCTCGTACTCGCTTCGCAAAATTTTATTCGTTGCCAAATCAAGGAAATTATATTTTTTAAAAAAATATTGAACACATAACATTGTTAAAGGACCATATTTTGATAATACCGTAACATTTTACTATTCAGTTAGCGACGACTTTGTGCTCTGAAACTTTCAAAAAAACATGATAATTCTTTAAAATGTATGTGGCAATTGAAAATCTGTGTGAAGGAGACACAGGTAGCTTAACTTTTGTCTATATACTAGTATTCATTTCTCCAAGACTATTTGAGTTAGAACAACTCAGCTTTGCACATTACTAATGGTCATGGTGTAAATACTTTCAAATTAGGTGGTGGTAATTGGACATCTCCTAGACCAGTGATGATCAAACTTTTTAGGAAAGGTCAAAGAGGAAAGAAAAGCCTTTAGGTGGGCCAATATAACTAACTCCATGGCCTATGAAACCCGAAAGTTCAATGCCGTATTCACGAAAGCTCTCCATTGACTTCTATCCTTAGCCAATTGGATTCAGTTTCTACTTTGTATTCCAATCTCTGCGAGATCCATCTTAATATTGTCCTCCCATTCCTAGGTCTTCCTAATGGTTGTTTTCCGATTGGATTTCCAGTTGTAGCTTTCGAAGTGTTTCTATTTTCTTCCATTCTAGCTACATGACCCGCCCACCTAAGCCTTCTAGACTTGATTACCCTAACTATGTTGGGTAAACCATATAAATTATGTAGTTCCTCGTTATGAAATTTCCGCCATTCCCCATTCTCGTTCCTCTTGGGTCCGAATATTCGTCTCAGAATCTTGTTCTCAAATACTTTCAGTCTATGTTCTTCCCTCATGACCATGTTTCGCAAGCATACAGAACAACAGGCATGATTATCGTTTTATATATTTTAAGCTTCAAATTCCTCGACAGCGCGACGGCAAAAGATTTTGAACTAAATAATAACACTTATTTCCTGCTTTTAGTTGACATTTAATTTCTTCGTGAATATGGTTTTGGTCTGTTAATACTGATCCTAGATATTTGAAAGTGTTCACTTTATCGAAAGCAATATTTCATATTTTAACGCATCCATAATTTGCATTATATGATCCCGACGGACTTCCGTGTATTTAGTTTTCTGTGCATTTACTTGTAAGCTCAAGCGTTTAATAAGACCTCTGCATTTCCTTCTATTGTTCTCCTATAATATCTTATTATATTCACATCATCAGCATAGGCAGGCTAATATAACTTGTTGAAAACAATAATGGTACATTTTACAGAATTCTTGTAATACTATATGCCTGCCGATGAAAGGACAAATCTCAGTTATCATCGGAAATATTTGATTTGAAGGAGAATATGAATCAGAATTCTGTTGCAATAAAACAAATGGTAATTCAGTCCAATTGATACCATAGGAAGAGCGAAGATTGCCAACATTTGCCATACATTTTGTTGCTGTAAAGGTATATATACTTAAATAAAACTAGAGGACACGAAATGTATTCTTTCAGCAGGAGGTGTGTAAGAACTATCAATGATTGAAGTTTTCCATAATCTGATTCGAACTGGGATGCACTGAGTCTCAGAAGTGAAGTTAGTCTGTTTCTAATACAGCTCTTTCGAAGTAATTCTATTCTTGTTTTCATTTGTCAGATTGGGAATCATGTCGCGGGCCGGATAGAGCCTTTGAGGAGGTAACATTTGGTCCTAGGGTCGTACTTTGTAAAACACTGTTCTAGACGAACAGTAACTTAAGATCAACTTCATAAACGTAGCCTAAGCAGACTGAAGACATTACTGGTCATATGTTCCTTACTGATCAAACTATTACAGATCTGTACAGGCCATATTAAGCAAAAATTTGCATCGTAATGACGGTTATTGAGAAAAAATGGATGTCAAGCAAGATGGATATGATGAATCAAGTCCTTGAGAAATGGTGGCCAAAAAATTGACCAATACATCCCAAATTGAACCCATTTCCAGTTTTCTCTGACCAAGTTAGATAGGGAAAATTGAGTTACATTAAACAAACTTCGCACAATCGCAGCGGAAAGAAGAGTTCGAGTAATCTACTCAATTTTTAAAATGAAATGAAATCTTTCAGTTTAACGTCCCACGATTATATCCTTTAGGCTAAGGGAGACGATGATTAAGACAAGTGAATGACGATGGAACAATTGGTGGAGAATGCGGGAGGAAACGGTAGTACCCTGAGAAAAAGTATGGACACGGTGTTGTCCACCACAAACTTACTTTGCTGGAGATCGAACCAGGGACCCCACGCACCAGAAATAAGCACTCTACCACTGAACCATCGTGCTCCCTGTTTAATTTTGAATCAGAAGTATATTTATTCCTTGCACTTTAGAGTAGTACACTTTTTTTTTTTCAATTAGCCATTCAGCTATTTGAAAAGTCCTGTATCGTGCTCTGAATGGAATTTAAATGAACTAGATGTGAACGTTCTCTAACCAAATGAAATCTGTAATTCAAAACAAAGAATTAACGTTGTCTCCATACAAGGTCTTTTCTTTTTAAAAAGACAGGTGTGTGGCCAATTTAAAGAACGAAAAACACGATTGTACATCTCATATCGGTGGTTTTAAATACCGGATGAAGGAGAAATCTCCAGATCTTAATTCACGAACAATACAATAAAGAAAAGAATAAGTATTTTGCCATCGCTGGCGGTTACCTGTTCCTAATTGAAAAACTTCCATCCATTACAATCCTCCATTAATATCTCTATTTGATATAAAATGACTTATGTCCAGTAATTTTAATGCTATTCTTCCCCTCCCTCTTTCTTATCTTCTACCATATCTTTTAGAATACAGTTTCATCTTAAATAATAATGTCTTACCCAATTTCGGTTCTAGTTTTTTAAAATTATATCTAATATCACAAGATCACTAGGTTGCAAGAAATATCCAATTGTTATTGTAATATTATAACACTTAAGAGACCATAACATCGCTCAATTGATATTACGGATGGCATATGACATAATTACTAAAAATAAAGTTCAAAAGTTAACGAGTGTGTACTCTGTTATCTTTTAATATCATAATGAAACACTCGTTGGGGATATATTTTAGTATCAGTTTCACCTTATAGATGGCGTTGTTCTAGTGTAGGATCAATTTTCATGTTAACAGAAAAATCATTTTTATCGATTTTGTCGAAAAGTACGCATGATAATTTACCTTCTAGCACGTCATTTTGTTCAGTTTAATTAGATCTATCAATTGATATACGAGGGTAAATCAAAAAGTAAAGGCAAGTTTCACATAACAGCTTTATTTCCACAGAGGAATAACAACTACATACACCACTTTTCAACATGTGTCTCCTGCACGGCAATGCACTTTTGTTATCGTGTAGTCAGTTTCATCCTGTTCGCGAGAAAAGTTTTTGGTCTGTTACGAAGCCACGTCCGCATAGTCTGCTGGACCTTGCCATCTATCCGGAACCGACGACCAACACCGCTATTTCCAAAGATGTGGTAATGCGGTGGTACAGATCAGAACCGTGTGGAGGACGGAGAAACAATTCAAAACCAAGCCTGCGCAGTGCCTACTGTGGATTTTGCAGGACGGGGACTGACATTATCGTGGAGTAGAAGGCCTCGTCGCTTTTGATTCAGTTTGTCTTGCAGGACCGCACAATAATTTACTCTATTCTCAGTGTTTCCATTTGTGTCTACGGCGCAGCGCGCTGTTCCTCGATGCATTCGTGGAGAGGTGGGTCCATAGATGTGGACTATTTGTTACGCGATACTCCATTGAGTGCGCTAATGATACATAGTCCTCATCACTCCAAGTCACTCCAAGTATACACATGAAGTCGGCAGACGCACCCAGTCTTCGTTTATTCCTCGAAAACAGGAAATTGACTTCAGGCTTTGATTTACAATCGTATATCGCATCTTCGGAGGAAGTATTCCCCACTATATGCTCGTAATATGGCGCAATTTTCTTTCCATTATTATTGCTAATTCTACCTCAATGTTTCTCCATTCCATCTTGTTATTTTTCTTTCTTGTTCGTTCACAAATTTCAAACATTTTTAATTGCTATTTCGTAATTTTATATTGAGTCCCATACAACACATCTCCGTAAGAAACATTTGATGAGTATTTCGTTACCATTAGACAAACACAATGGTAGTCAGAGGTCTTGCAGTGTTTTTCACGACCCAAACAGCAGACGCGAGTATACGCCGTAATCGACCGTAAGTACAAGGTGAAACTGGTCCAAGAGATAGTGTAAGAAGTGGAGTATTTAACGCAGATGCCGCTACACCGTTAGTATCTTCAGTCAGTTTTCAGTGTCAGTGACGATGAGTACTCAACAACGTCTGATATGTGAATTGTTACTAAATGAGTCCGAACTCAAGCATAATGCTGCAGCGTCATGCGAAAAGGGTAGTGCAGTGAACCACAGCATAGTAACCAGTTGGTTCAAGAAATGTCGTGCAGCTTATAGAAGTGTTAAAGATCGGCCAAGGTCCGACTGCCATAGAAAAACAGATTTTGAGGTTATACGACATGCCATTGAGGAAAGTACATCCGCCAACACACGATGATTGTCAAACAAACTTGAAAACTGAATATTTTTCCGAGATCCAAATGTGTAATAACATTGGCTGAGAAAGGGCAAACTTCCAAAACCGATTGTCAAACAGAATCATTTCGACTATAGGCCTAAAGTCCTGTTCTTTATGTAGTAAAACTACTAGAAGGTATTTCACTTCAAGTTAATTCCTTAACGGTTCTACCATCAATATCGACCTTTATTCCCAACAGTTGAAGTTGAACTACGCTGCACTACGCCAAAAATACTGTGCATTGGTGAATCGAAAGAGCACACTGGTGCAACAGCATAACACAAAACCACACTCGGTTCAGAAAACGCAACGAAACATTCAGGAACTGAAGCTTTTCGGATTACTACCTATTTCAGTCTTGAAATCATGATGCTTGATCAACCAGCAACAGGTCGAAACGGAAGTGACTCACTTCTTCGTTCTTAAGTATGAGTTCGAACTTGAACATAACACTGCAGCAGCAGCTCAAAACATTTGTCATACGAAAAGGGTAGACGTGGTATTAGCGTGGAATCGCGGAACTGACAAGATGGCTGCAGACAGTCCAACACGAGGGGCTGTACTTTGAATCTTAACCTCCTTTCTGTTCTGTAATACATACAGGTGTCTTGCACATCAAAATATTGAAAGACTTACGACTTACCTTTGCATTTATGTACCCGTGTTCCAAGAGTATTAAAATCACACTATTTCCCCTGCTATCGGAAAGCCCCAGAGTGAGAACAATTTAAAATACGAACAAACAATTTGAGTAATTTTCACCTGGAAATACTAACGCTGCTTTGAAATCGAAACATCCACCACGTATTTCGTGTGTTTTTACGTAGGTTTCCCCTGTGCATCCATGCGTTTTCTTTTAGTTCCTTGTAAGTTGCTGGAGTGAGGGGATCTCGTGTGATTTCCACTGCTAATTTTATGCCTTTGATCTGTTCTGTTTTTATTTTGTTATGTGGTAAATACGCCGTGGTTCTAAAAAGTGAAATTTTTATTCAAGTATTATTATTTGTTGATACATTACCTTAAAATTAAGTATATTTGCTGCTGAAATCAATCGAATTTGGGGACCTAGGAAAGGATTAACTCAATGTCAATTATTTTGAAGAGAAAAACTTATTTTGAAACTTGAACTGGCTTCTGGAACAGATTAAAAATGAAATGAAATGAAAGCTTTGAGTTTTATGTCCCACGGTTATGCCGGTTAGGCTAAAGAAGACGGTGATGATGAGTAATAAATGAAATGGTGGAATGAAGAAAGTGGGAGGAAACGGCAGAACCCCGAGAAAACCCACGTACACGATGTTTGTCCACCACAAAGCTCACTTGGCGGGGGCTGGGATCGAACCCGGGACCCCAAGCACCAGGAACAGATTAAGTTCGTATTCCAAGATATTACTGTATCTCTCTAGAAATCTAGAAATCTAGAAAGCACTGAACAGACATTTTGAATAGAGTTTCAGCATGCTTGTGTACAGACAGATTTTAGCGCGCAAATTGCACTTATAAGATATTGTGGTGGAACATAATTTTCCTTGAAACTAGCAAAATTTAACTTTAATTATGTAATGAGAATTTTTAAGAACGCTAAGCTAATTAAAATTAATCTACAAACCAAGTTATCTTGGTTATAACAACCAACTTCGAGCTTCTCTCTTTCTTTTATAGAGAGGAGGGGATGACAGGATGATAAATTTGTGGAGGATTGCGCAAAAGTACTTCTTGAAATGGTCACCGCAATGCTTTAGATTGATAAATTTCTAACATGCATGGCTTTTAATCATGTACTATTGCCCAACTCATGTTTTTAGTGCTTCAGTATTTAACATATGAATCTTGACATAATTCTATTCAATTGTGATACATTGAACAAAAATTCCATTTTATGCTGCAGGTGTGTTGTCTAAGAGTATGAAGACAGTGGTCTCCGTGAGGGTGAAGGCGAGGCTACAGGTCAACCCGCAATGGAAGTGGTCCCCTTGTTCCCCCCAGAGGAAGCGCCCTTCAAGCGCAGGAATGTCGAGGAATGGTCGCGACTGAATGAAATCACAGGAGCTCTGGAGCGTGCCCGCTTCGAAACGGATCATTGGGTCAAAAATTACAACGGCACAAAACAGAAGTATGGAAAGGTAAGTGCTCTGAGAGATTGCTTCTTCTATGCTTGCTTGAGATTCCTTGGCAGATGTTTCGAATGTTTAATTTGCTTCAATTGGATAGTATGGTTTGATGAATTGAAATACAGAGGTGCCATTCACCACCATCGTCTATACTGTAGCCTCTAATTTTCCTGATTTCTTCTCCACCTTGAACTTGAATAAAAATTAGCAGGGATAAGTGATTTGGATTCTGTAATCCAGCTCTCAGGCAGGTGAGTTGTGTGGTGGGAAACTGCCCATATTGTAGGTTTGATGTTGTATGATGGCCTGTGCACCCTTTAACTGAGCCCTGGGCGTGATTATGAACTTACGTCAATACTAGCTCCCGTCCTTCATGATGTCGCGGTTACACGAGACACAAAACGCAATAACTCAAAATTTGAATAAAAAGTACGAATGGCATTTAGTATCTTCCGCAAATCCATTGACAGCTCCGCAACCGGAACTGTGACTTAGAGTGAGCCGTTGTAAACAATCTTGTTTATGCGTATACAAGTCTTCACTTACGCGCCTGCTTCCTACAGACACACCTCCTCGCAGCCGCTCGAGCCTTTCCTGCTGCGCTCCTGCCCTGACTCGGTTATACAATATTCGTGCTTATCAGTGGCCACCTAGCAGAAGTTTGTTCCTGTTTTAAGCACTGTAGTTTTTATGCCGTGCATATACAGTGCATTTATACTCATGACGAAATCATAACTACAAACAATGAACAGTAATCACTACCAAGTGAACCAGAGTCAGTACCAAGTGATTTGGAAAGAAAATAAATAATACTTTAAAAGCATTGTTCATCTACAATTAGACGTTTAACTTTCAGTTTTAAACCAGTTACCACAAGAATAAATGTTTAGATCTTCCTTTTAATCCTTGCTAAAATTTCAACGAGGGAGATGGATTCTTCACCCTAACTTGTAGGAACCCCTGCAGAACATCCGTGCTATAGCCAAGATTAGAATATGGAAGATTTACTTATTAATATTTATAAAAAAAAGTACATGAATATAAGAAAAACACAGACACAAATCGTTTATTTACATACAATGATAGTTATGAAATAAACAACTAAAGCTAAAAAAGGAAACTCCATTCAAAGATCTGAAATTGATTTTAAACAAAAGAAAATTTAAAAAAATGTTTTATCTTCCTCACATGCCCGTACGCCTAGACTTGTACGTCATGTATGATTACATTTTACTAATTTATTTATTTAGTTTTAAGTCTCATGATTCTATCCTTTCGGCTAAAGAAAACAAAATGAGACGGTCGAGCTGCCTAAGTCGTTAGACTGATGATTACAGAACTTGTCTGTCACGAGTTCGAATACCGCTAAGGGTGTAACTGCTACGTATGGCCCTTTTACCATTAATTTCGTTATCGCCATACGCATAAACAATAATTTAATGTTTTAACCTTTTGTTCATATAAATATATTAATTGGACATCTAAAAAAAGTAAAAATATTTCAGTTTAACGTCTCACGATTATGTCCTTTTGGCTAAGGGAGATGATGATTAAAACAAGTGAATGATGATGGAAGAATTAATGGAATGAAAAAGTAGGAGGAAACGGGAGTACCCCGAGAAAACCCACAGAGACGATATTATTCACTACAAATTTACTTGGTCGGGGGTCGAATCAGGGACTCCACAAACCAGAGGTAAGAGCACCACTGAGGTATCATGCCCCCTTGGACATCTAGAATTATGTCTATAAACAATTGGTTAGGATAATACCAATAGAAATATGATGGATTTTGTGTGTAGTGTTCACGTGTTTAATAGACACTTCTTTTGAATTTCCATTGAAATAAAAGCAGATTTTTTCCTTAGCCAAATGCGTTTTTCCTTATACAATATATGACTTACTTCCTTTTTTTTTAAAAAAAAAAAACATTATTAAAAGTGAATATTTGTGCTAATAATAATAAAAGGTTGCGTGCACATTAAATGAAATAGGTTCCACCATTTCACGGGAAATAGTTTGTTTCTACCCACGCAAATGGAATTGCAACTGCGTTTGAGAAAGAAAAAAAAACTTTGCATATCCTTTTCTTCCGGTTTTCTTCATTGCTTGCACGCAAACACACAATGTTGTTTGGTCCGTCGTTATATTTATAAATAAATACTGTTTTTATTACAGCACTTTTATAGTCGCTTTTATATACCCTTTGCCTGCAGTACTTAGTGAAAATATCACAAAATACAAAGAACTGAAGGAATACCTTGGCTATCGTGAGAATATGAGTTCCCAATATACGTATCGTGTGTCATTAGTCGTTGTAATAAATTATTCTAATGCTACAGAGAGCTTCATCGTGGCTAAGCGGTTAGCGTGCGCGTCTTTGGCGTAGGAGACACAGGTTCGATTCCCGGCGGAGGCTCCTGAGGTACGGATTCCACGTTAAATTGTAGGTCCACGTCTCATATAGATTCGCTGCTCAAAAGGACGCTAAACATAAAATTCAAATCAAAATCTAATGCTGCAGATAGAAGAAGTATAATTAAAGTGAGTTTCAGCTTCTGTCATCTATAACACATATCTGCTCTTAATGGTATCTACCTCATTTTAATGGCTTTGTTAAGCATATGCAAAACTACAAAATTGAGAGGAACATGGTGGCACAGAGGTAGAGTGGTTATCTCTAGTGCGTGGGGTTCCAGGTTCGTCTCCCGATCAAGTAAGTTTTTTGATGGAGAACATCGTGTCCGTGGATTTTCTCGGGGTACTCCAGTTTCCTCCCACAGTCTCATTCTACCAATTCTGCTATCATCATTCACTTGGTTTAATCAAAGTCTTTCTTAGCCTAAAGGACATAATCGTCTCACGTTAAAATGAAAGACTTAGTTTGGTTATATACAAAATTGAGATTTGTTTTGCGGCAAGCGCACGTACTTTCTAATGTGCGAAGTCTATGGTATGATTTCCAAAGATTATACTTAAGCTCGGCTAGAAACTCGAAGCACTGGTTCCCATCGCACTGTAAAGAAATAACAGGTCCTGTCCCATTCAACCTTGGCGTTCAAAACGACGTGAACATCATGAAATAAGCTTTGGTAGAGACAGTAAAGAGGATCCTGCAAAATTCCTTTTATCATAGGCAACCAACAATGATTTGCTGATGTACAGGTTGCATAAAAGCTAGGGAATAGCATGAGATTTAAACCATAAGTTACGCTACAGCTACTCTTATATATATATTTCGTTGAAGAGTTATCGATGAAATAACGGACGTACAAATGCATTAACATTACAATCTTATAAGGCCCACTTAGCGTAATCCTAATAAATGAAATAACATCTTGTCGTTTTACGTCCCACGCTTAGTCCTTTAGGCTAAAGGAGATGGACCATCAATGAAACTAAACGTTTTATGAAAGAATGCTGGAAACGGGAGAAGTTCGAAAAATCCCACTGACACAATGTTATTCATCGCAAACGCACATGACCTGGGGTCGAGTCAGATACCGCTGACACCGAAAGTAATCAGTTTGTCAAAGAGCCACCGTGTTATGAAACTAATGAACCAACCATGTTTATCTCTTCGTTCTTCATGTTTCTTTTAAATCAATCGCAATATATACATGTTTGTATGCTTTGGTGTATATACAAATTATATACATATACAACTTATAAAGTGTATATATATATATATATATATAGCGTCGGATTTAGGGGGCAAATGTGCACGTGTACCTCCCTTCGTTGTACTACCTAAAGTGAGAAGCTAGCAGTGAAAATAGCAATACTTTCGGAAAATTTCTCCTGTTATGTTTCTGTTTGGGTTTAAAAGAAAGCGGTTTTGAAAAATCAATAGTTTTAGGTCAATATTCTGAAGATTGAAGGAAGAGAATTCATCGAGACCAGACACTTCCGGGCTAATTCCTCATTGACACCGCAGATGCCTAAAGGTATTTTAAAAATTCAAAGTTAATTCAAATGTACTGTTAGTTATTGGTCCACCCCACGTCAGAAAATCCTGGATCCGGTCCTGTATATATATATATATATATATATATATATATATATATATATATATATATATATATATATATATATATATATATCCTACACCAGCGCGCACCAAGAAATTTTTTTTTTCGAAGAGTCCAAGGGGGAATCTAATGTTTCTATGACGCATTTAACCTGTGTTATTCTGTACCCGAAAAGACAATAATTAATTGCTAATTACTGTCACCTATATTCTGAAAAAATAATTATAGATCTATATTATTTTCATAAGAAAATAAAGAATAGAGAGGAGGTGCAAAATTAAGTCTCCAGACTACATCGACCATTCGAGATACAAAGTTCTTTGCGGGGTAAGACCAGGTAAACCCCCTGGTAAAAGGTAAGAGTAAATGATGGAGAAAAGAAGAACAATGCTGTAGATAGTTGAAAATAAAAAAGAAGAAACTGGTTATTTGAAAAGAAACTTTGTTATTAGTGTTGTGATGTAGAAGGTAAAAATAAGAGTTCGAGGAGAAACGAAAAATATTGGAGATTTGAATGTTCGTGACGAAATTCGAAAAGACAGGATCCTCTTCCAATAGAAGCATAGAATACTTTTTCGAGACGATACTTGTTTCGTAATATTTTTTCAACACGAGACAGACTCAACTTCTGTTTTCTAAGTAATTCTTACCCTCATTCACTTAATTCTATAATTTTCTGTTATTTTTTTTCTCTAGAGCCCACAACCTAAACTTACAACTTTGTTTCGCAGTTACTTAAGAGGCATAATCACTGCGAAATTGAATTACCGCTAATTTTACAGTAATTATGTGATATCTTCAAATAGATAAAAGATAATCGAAATGTGGAACAAGAACGCCCTAGACAATATTATTTTGCATGAGGTACCACTATCACGAGTCACCTAGTAGCTTTCCGTTTGCAGCCATTTATCAACGCGAAAATAAATCCCGATTTTCTAAATGGCTGGAAATCGAAACCAAATAAGTGAATCGTGATAATGGTAAATGAATATTGCCTAGGGAGTTCTTGTCCCACTTTTCGATTACCTTTTATCTACTTGAAGGTATCATATAATTACTGTAAAATTAGCGGTATTTTAATTTCGCAGTGATTAGGCCTTTTAACTCCTGTTTCCTAGGTAATTCTTATACTCATTCAGTTCTTGCATTTTCGAAATTCCATTAATTCCCTTTGTTAATTCTATTAATTCTGTTTTTTCCCCCCCTAGAACGTAAGGTTTAAATTTACAACTTGTTTTAATTTTGTTTCACAGTTTGCTTCAAAAGAATTTTTAAAGCACAGCATTTCCAAATCCTGTTACGTGTTCATGAACGTTACACTTTAATGTATATGAACTTTAAACTGTGCAGTCACAATTGAACATACAAATACTTGTTCCTTTCTTTAAAAAAAAATAAAAATAAAGAGAAATTGAAAAGAACAAATGTCTTTGTAGTAAGGAAATGTCAGGACAAAATTCTTAGCGTTTTCGTCAACTGCTTGGTTTATGTCCTTAGCTGTGATAGTAGTACTTGCGTAACAAAAGTGATTTTTTTTCATCGTACTGTAATGTTTCTTCGTGCGGAAGGCGGAAGACTTTGTGTAGTTGTCCGCTGCAGATAATGTGACACGCGTGTAATTCAGTGCACTAACGGCTTTTTCTTCCTTCGTTTAATGTTCGTTTCTTATCCACCCGTTGAAGTCTCTGGAATGTTGGTCCCGGACTCTCTGGAGCCAACCAACAATGTTTTGCTCCTTGCAATTTCTTGATGTCAGCGCCCCTCGGTGCAACAATCTCAACAGATACACACAGCATTAATACAAGTGCATCTCCCCAATTCGTGGTCAATGCCTTTTAGAATGTTGTATCATTTATTATTATTATTATTATTCGATAATTTTGCAGTTTAAACTTACATTAATGAAGGTCAAGTTATTAGATAAGTTTAGCTGTCTTATATGATGGAAGATGGTGTTTACTTAACGCTTCGAAAGTACACAACGAAAACCGTTATTTTAAAAAGAAATGATACGATAATGGCACATTCTATTGCAATATTCTTTTCCTATGTAAATTTCGTATCAGCCAATTTCAGTAGTACAAATTACAATGAAATAGTGAAACAGAATCAACTAATCAGATTACAAATATTAGTCCGTCAATATTAAGCATACATGTGTTAGAATAGGGATGAATACGAGACAAGACCAATCAGAATTTTCCTAACAAAATTCGAGTCGAGACACAGCTCTTCCAATAGAGAAATATACATTTTTCGAGTCGAGACATCACTTTTACAGCACATTTTTGAGACGAGACAGCCTCCTTAAATCTTGTCTCGTGCGCATCTCTATGTTAGAAGATGACAAATATAATAGTAATATACTTACTAGTGTATTAATTCTACTTATACAAAATGAAGTGAAATAAAATCTTTTTACGTTCCACGATTGTGCTGGCTAGGCTAAGGGAGATGGTGATGACAAGAAATAAATATAAGGTGAAATGAATAAAGTAGGAGGAAATGAGAGAATCCCTAGAAAACCGGTGCACACGGTGTTTGTCCACCACGAAGCCCACTTGGTGCGAGCACGGATCGAACCAGGGATCCCACGCACAAAACGTAAACGGCCCCTGAGCCACCGCGGCCTCTCTACTTATACAATAAATAAACAAAAAAAATGAGATGAAATCTTGCAGCTTAACGTCTCACACGAATATATCCTTTAAGCTAAGGAAAACGGATGATTAAGGCAAGTGAATGATAAAGAATTGGTCGAAATGAGAATGTGGGGTCCTGGGTTCGATTCCAACTCGTGCCAAGTGAACCTTGTGGTGAACAAACACTGTGTGCGTGAGTTTTCACGGGGTTTTCATCCTCTCCTTTAGCCAGCCGGTATAATTGTGGGACGTAAAACTTAAAGATTTTTACAAACGGTAAGTAAATTTCAAGACAAAATTTGAATCCCGTATTTTTTTTTTTTTTTTTTTTTTTTTGAAAATTATATCCAAGTTTATGTATTCTATTTGCATCACAGTGTACGATACATCTAAATGCGTGATGCTAACGTAGTAGAAAGTTTAGTGAGTTTATTGACCTCTGATGTGCGTGGTCCACAGTTCGATATTTGGCGGCAATATTGATCAGAGAATGGTATTATCATTATTGTTATTATTGTTCTGATTACAAACTTCCAACGACGTGGAAATGTTACAATCGTCGGCTACATTTATATGACTTTACTGTTTCTTGTTCTGAGTTTACTCTGCAGGTTGTTGTGTCATAAAAAAAAAAAATAACTCTGGCGATGGAACTTGCTGATGTCAGGAAAGAGAAGAGGCGGAGATGCTTTTCCTTTCGTGTGGGAGGTGACAATAGGATCAAAGTCAGAAGTTGGCGCTCACAAACTATTCATGCAGAAAACGCATCACTTTCACTGAATGCTCAACTGGGTTATAAACAAAGATCTTAGCCCACGACAGATGGGACTATTATTCTCAATAGAAATTACAACTCTTAAAACACTGATCTTAACGTGGGAATATAAAGAAAATTGGTTTCTTCGTCTTTCGTTCAAATTACAGTTTCATTTGACTTTCATATTCTTCGTTAACATGTACATTTACCATAATGATTTTTCGTAAAAGATTTTTAGCTACAGAAAAGTAATTAGAATTCTTTTTCCTTTCTTGCTTTGAAATACGCTTTCCATGCAGATGTTGATTCTACAATTCTTTCTTTCACCAAGACAAAATATTCTGTTCCCACGGGGTTCATTACAATTTCAAAATAGAGTTTACAAAACGATACCATTATATATAAAGACAAAACTACAATACTGGTAAATCATATACTCGATTCGTATTTCTTGGCTAGAACTTAGAAACAAATTAATTAGTGTGCGATTGAAATAAAATGAAATTTCTGGTTTTATATGTCCCACGATTATGTTCTAAACGCAAAAGGAGAAGGATCGTTAGTGAATGGGAATTATTATGAAACTAAGTGTAATAATCAGTCTTTGCCGGATTTTAGATCAGAACCACGATTAGGATAAAGGAAAAAAATCTCCTTATTCTATCCCTTTGTAATTCTCCTGTGTTGTTATTCAAGCCAGCACAACCACGACACACTGTGGGTTGCATACATGAAAGGCGTTCTTAGGTACTACTAGAAAGGTGCATAAGTTTTCGCATCTAGGCTATATTCTGCCCCCAAATCCGACTCCTCGTGTCCATCGCTAAGCTGGGTGTAGTTCATTCGGTCGTTAACAGGTGGTGTAGAGAAGCTCAGGCCCCCCAAAAGGTCTGTTACGCCATGTGGTTTCGTTTTGGAAGATTTATCTACGTACAAATGGTGATTCTAGGTGACTCCATTGTGTGAAAATCAGTCCACACGCACATATATATGCATACAATAAATTTATCATTAGTAAAGATTTAATTGATAGAGTGAGAAAACCCACAGATCTCAGCTGAGCGTGCCACCAATAGATCATCATCTCATTTTCATTTATTTACTCCATCTAACCAATAAATAAGGCTAGCGTTTTGATCTACAGAAAGTGATTAAGTGATTATAAGTAGGCTATAGCGAAAATATTTTACATTGCTAAACAGATATTGCTAGGTATACTTTACATTATAAAATTATTTCTCTCTTAGATATTTGTTTAACCTTTTAATTACGGAGCCTTTTTAAAAAATAAAGCCTGGGATACGGCGCCAATTTCTGCAGTTGCCTAGTATGTCTCCTGAATAAAACACATGCAAGTGCATATATGTGATACCCAGAAAGTTAAAAAATAATTAGGTTCAGTGGGCAAACTGCAAGGTATCTATAAATAGTTACTTCGTATCCCAAGCCTTATTTTTAGGTAACTAAATATAGTTACTTCGTGTCCTAAAGGTTAAATTGTTTTTCTCCATTTTTATGTGATTGGGCCAAGCATTGAATATTTTAATTGTTATATGTCTGGGGCCCTGTTGTACCAATGAAGAATTAGTAAAGTAAGCCTTTTTATTTTGATCTCTAGAACTATAATGATGACCTTTCATCTCATTTTGTGTAAGACTGAAGACGGATGCTTCATATATGTAAATAGACGGAACTGTTATTATGATTAAATCTGTAAAGAAAGATTTGCATCTTGTTGTGTAATGTAAGTTTGCAATGGTACGAATGATCTGTTTTTGTTTAATAAATATAGACATGCTTTTTAGCTGCATTACTCCCAAATAGAATGCCATACTGTATGATACGGTATATGGACTCATAATAAACTTTTATTAAGCCATCGTGTCCTCTAGATTAAGTAAGATGGGACAACTTTCATAAAATAAAGTTTTAGATGTGTTTTGCATCCACTTATTTATGCTAGAAAGGAATTCTGTAAAGGTGTCGTCAAGAATATATATTTAAATATATCATTCGAGCTGCACCTCGTGGAACTAAAAAAAAAAAAAAAATCTCGGAAAAACTCAGTTAGAATGGAACTCACTGCTTCCAACTTCCATGCAAGAACGTTAAACTCATGGGCGTATGTTGCTCAGTAGAAAATCTTTTACGACATAAGCAGGAGTAAAAATGAGGGAGAACGCGGAACGTCGTACCCCCATTTCCAAAAAATATCCACGGCGTCCCCCCACTTCAAAAAAAAATTACAATGGACAAAGATAGGCACGGGGGACGGCATGACGTCATGTGCGCCCCTACCTTTTCAGATCCACTTTTACCCCTGGACATAAGTGAAAACATATTTTCCAATTCTGATATACAAAACACATTCTGATTTCATATTTAATCTATAGTATGTATAATGTTTAAAATACAACTCTAAATTGTTTTATATAACACATTAAAATGCACACTACATCTGTGAATTGAAGATATAGCAAATATTTAATAGACTTGACCATTGATTTGTGGTTAACAAGTGATGAAGTAAAAATGTATTTATTACCGGTAATGTTGTTCACAAAATGAAATGAAATCTTTCATTTTAACGTCCCACGATTACGACCCTTAGGCTAAGGGAGACGATGATTAAGGAAAGTAAATGATAATGGAAGAATTGGTGGAATGAGAATGTAGGAGGAAACGGGAGCAAGGGGGGACGATTCTGGGAGGCTGAGGGGGCCCGGGCCTCCAAACCTCATGTGGGCCCCTATTGTATTTATGAGTATACAATATTTGGCATCTGAATGAGCTCCCCAGATTTACAGAGAAATCGGCGCCCTTGAACGGGAGTACCCCAAGAAAACACGAATTTGTCCACCACTAACTTACTTGGTCGGGGATCGAACCACGGACCCTACGCGCCAGAAGTAAGTGTTCTACCACTGAGCTACCGTGCCCCGTAGTGTTGTTTATATTTGCATATTTCATATAGAGACATTTCAGTCTTTTTTGCTGCATTTTAACCACATCATAGTATTGATTTGAAACTCAAAACGAAAAGCACACCATCTATAATTTTAAACAGAAGGTGAATTATATTAAACGTATTATCTCCTGAAACTTTCGTGCGTTAAATGCTGTTTGCTTACTTATTGCATGTGTATACAATTCAGAAGAAAGTTCGCTACTGCAACACGAGATGACACTAGTGTAAACGCTTCGGTAGTAACATTACTAAATAATTTGTAAAGAAGAAAATATAGGTTTTAGTTCACGTAAAGTTATATATAACCTGTGGCTATGAGGTTTACAAGAGGTGTAACATGTATACCCTATATTAAAGATTTATCTTGCTCTCTGTCATATTACTATGCTTAATTTTGATAAGTTATGCTTTAGAACAAAACAATGCAATAGTAAAATACAAACATATGTTATGTAATTTGGTATAATTACATAAAATACATTATATTAGATAAACGCTTTACATTACATAAAAGATTAATTCCAACCCATAAAATCTTCATCTATCTTCTTCTATATATATAAAAGAGAACGTACAAAATCCTTTGTCCGCTCATCACGCTAATACGGCTGAACCAATTTCTTTCATTTTTGGGGGGTTATTAGGATTTGGACCCTAGATGGTTTTTATCATATCACTTTAATTTTTAATTACCAGTGTCTTGAGATAATTGACCATTCAAGTGTCCATAACGTACAAATCCTTTGTTATTAGTTCATCATAGGTAAAAATAAACGTATTTATATGCAACCCGCATGACCGTGTCACTCGGCGGGTTAACATAAATGACAGGCGATATACAGCGGAAAATAGCTTGAATCTTCTGTTTAAAATTTTTTAATTGATTTGCTTATTTTTACAGACACTTTTACAATATGCCAGCACCGGGATGACCGCAGCGAAGCGGGGCGGGTTAACATAAATGACAGGCGATATAATGTTAAGATTTACTGCAATCTTCTATGGTTTTTATCATATCACTTGAAAGCGAAAAAGTAAAAATTATCTAAGTAACAAAGTTTATTGCGTTCCGGGGTGACCGCAGCGAAGCGGGGTGAACGCTGCTAGTTTTTTAAAAAAGAATTGCTGAATAGAGCTAGTCTTCCTTTTCTAATCAAACAAAGAAAAACATATATTTAGGCCAAAACAATAGAAATCTAACTTTTTTTTTTTATTCTACAGTATAATGAGCATTTGAATGTAGGTAACTACATAATTGGAAGAAGTTACTAGTATTTTCGTCTGTCCCACCAGCGAATGCCGACATATTTGAGATATCCTCATGCAATGTTATATATTTCCACTAATATCATTTGCATGAATGTTTCCAGTTTAAAATGCTCTCTTTAGACCAATTCTAATTACCAACATATCTATTTATACAAGAAACTACCAAAATATAGATTCAATACACAATGGAGTTGAGTTGAGTTTAATGTCCCGTTCAGCAGCGAAGCTATATGAGACGGGGACCTACTGACTAACTTAAAATTCGAACCACATGAGCTCCCGCCGGGAATCGAACCCAGGTCTCCCACACCAAAGGCGCGTACGCTAACCACTTAGCCACGAAGGAACTCTCAATTTACACTGGAATCAATAACCACAAAGGAAAAATATACTGTTTATTCTATGATGGACGAAGCTTAGTCTTAAAGTCTTAATTGATTTCAAGTAGACAGTCATTTCTAACTTTGCTCAAGACCTTGAAGCACGAACGCATCCACGAGGTCTGGACCCATCTAAATTTCGTAACTGAACTAGACTTTCTTAACAGAACAATACTTGTTTAACAGAGAAATTATTGATGTAGACTAAAAATTTGATTTCATTCCTCATCTATACTCATTTTTCTTGTAAAAGAAACCTAGTTCTATCATGTCTTCAATAAATATAGATGGCAATAACTAACAATTGCTTATCGTCTTTTCGGGTGCACAATAAGACATCTTCAATATTACATAGACGTATTGAACCCCTGAAAAATACTTTGGACCTGTCCCAGCAAACATTTCTAGGTCTGCGCCTGATTTGAAGGTCCTATTAGTTTTCGCCTGGTGAATCTGAAGAAGAATGCGTCATTGAGGAAAAGCGGCTACAGATTTTTCAATCTGGAACCTCCTCAATACGAGACATGAACAGCAATGGCTAAATCTCCTCAATACGAGAGACGAATACTAATTACTAAAACCTGATTGAATAAATACATAAATAAATATTAATAAATAATATACTCTGGTTGACGGTAAAAGGAAGCACATACTAAAAATTTCAATTTCATTAGCTAGATGTCAACCGCTGGAGGATATCTGCTACCATCTAACGGCGAAATGTGTAACTTTTATACATGTGTTTCAATAGAAGAAAATTGGATATGGATAACTAGCGTTAAAGTCACCGTTACACATTAACGGATTTTCTCCATTAACGACTTGGCCAGGATAATCGTTCTAGCTGTCAATTGCAAGAAACACAATTTTTAAAATTCGCATCCGTTCAAGGGTTTTCTTGCGGAGTAACGGACGGACGATCTTATAAAGGAATATTACGTGATCCTAATAAATGCTATTAATAAAGAAATAAACATCGTTTGCAGGGAAGAGCAGGACTGTAGGTGGGGACTGAGGTGGCCCATTTGTAGAGTGCTCACCTCTTGTGAGTAGAGTCCCTGCTTCGATCCCACTTCGCTTCAGGTGGGATTTGTGGTGGACAAACACCATGTGTGTAATTCTCTGGTTTCCTTCCACTTCGTTCATTATCACTGTCATCGTTTCCTTTAGCTTCAAAACATAATTGTCGTTGGCTAAGTTTAACATTTATCACTTCTGAGTTCCCAAAATAAATAAGAATTCGGTTACTTTCCATACATCTGCAGCGGTATATCAAGCAATTTCTTTTCTAGGAGGAAGACTTACTTTTCACGGAGTCTGACATTTACATACTAAAAACAAACCAAAAGTCTTTTTGCACGATATGATTTTTTTTTCTTAGTCACGACACATGCATGCATGTTACACGCATGCGTATTATTATTATGTTTGCAGCATGCTACGTTATCGAAATATGGATGCGTGTTGATAGTGTGCGAAGTTAGAATCGCAGCTTGTGAAAAATATGTACGAATAAACTTTATTATTATTATTATTATTATTATTATTATTATTATTATTATTATTATTATTATTATTATTATTATTATTATTATTATTATTATTATTATTATTATTATTATTATTATTAAGTATTCTTACAAAGTTTTAACTGGAAGTCCAATCAGAAAACGACCATTAGGAAGATCTAGGCGCAGATGCGAGGACAATATTAAGATGGATCTCGCAGAAATAGGAATACAAATTAGAAACTGGATCCAGTTCGCTAAGAATACTGTAGAAGTCAATGGAGAGCTTTTGTGAATGTGGCATTGAACCTCCGGGTTCCATAGATCATAGAGTAAGTTAGTTAGTTAGTTAGTTGAGTATTTTGCTTGTTGGCAGGCCCTGGAACTAATGAAGCTATTCATAAGGAAACGAAAATTGTTTGTGGCAGTCCATTTATTTGATTTTAATTATTTTAAGGTGTTTTAAATATTTTTGTTCATATTTATTACAAAACATCCTTCGTTTGCTGTAAGTATTAAATAAACTCTGATAAAGTCAGTAAACAGAATCAAGTGCCGCGGTGTCTTAGTGATAGAGCGCTAATGTCTGGCGCATAAACTGCTTGATTTTATCCCATCACAACCAAGTGGGCTTCGTGGTGCACAAATTCCGTATGTGTGTGTTTTTGCTCGGGGTTTCCCCATTTCCTCCCACCTTCGTTATTCAACTACTATCACCCATCTCATTATCACCGTCTCCAATAACCTTGGTGCATAATCATGGGATGTTAAACTCAAAAAAAAAAAAAAAAAATAGAGATTATGAGAAACTAATGGATAATAGACTTTTTTCCAGTAAGAAAAGCTATGTATCCTTTATCATAGGCAACCAACAATGCTTTGCTCCTGTATAGGTTGTATAGAATCTAGGGAATGTTTATTAAAAATCATTCAGTATGTTAAAGTCACAGTGTTACCTGTAAAGGTGTTAACGAATAGACTCCATACAGTACGTTCAAATCACAGTGTTACCTTTGAATGTATTAACGGATTGACTCCTTACAATGTGTTAAAATCACGGTGTTAGCCGTGAAGGTGTTAACGGATTGACTCCACACAATACGTTAAAATCACGGTGTTACCCGTGAAGGTGTTAAAGGATTGACTTCACACTACTTCAAAATCACGGTGTTACCCGAGAAGGTATTAACGGATTGACTTCATACAGTACGTTAAAATCACGGTGTTACCCGTGAAGGTGTTAAAGGATTGACTTCACACTACATCAAAATCACGGTGCTACCTATGAAGGTGTTAAAGGATTGACTTCATACAGTACGTTAAAAAAATTGTGTTACCCGTGAAGGTGTTAACAGATTGACTGCATACAGTACGTCAACATTACGGTGTTACTCGTGAAAATGTGGATAGACTCCATACAGTACGTTAAAATCTCGGTGTTACCCGTGAAAGTGTTAACGGGTTGATTCCATTGAAGAACTCGTCCGAAATAACCTATTGCAATAAAGAAAATTGAAGAATTCGCTTTCGTTCAAGTGTTATTATATGGAGTAACGGGTGTACCAACAACACACTCTTACAAGTGTCACTGTGTAATTCTAACAAGCTTAATAAGCACATTCAGACAAATTCCATTGAGGGAGGACAGGAAATCGTTCCTTCCTTCCCTCTCCCGGGGTTACACACCTCCATATATTCTAATTTTTTACATAATAAATACGAGCAATTTAAGACGTAGTGAATATGAAATTATCTATTAGCTAATAAGACGGTTTTGTACTAACATTTAACAAAGAAAAGAAAGAAGCTAAAAACCAGTGGCGTATTTAGAGGGGGGGCTTCCGGGCTTAAGCCCCCCCCCGAAATCTTACTTACTATAGTAAAGTATATGAAATGTCTTGCAGAATTTTCACATTTTCAGGCAAAGCCCTCCCCGAAAGTTAGCAAAGCCCCCCCCGAAAGAAAATCGTAAATACGCCACTGCTAAAAACTGAAACTAGATTTAAAAACTCCAACCTATTGAGCGAGTGTTGAAGTGCATCAAAGTGAAAGTTGCAGTTTCATGCATCAGCTGCTCTGTGGACCAGTTCTTGTTCCTCGTGGCCAACGTGATATGACTGCAACTTCTCGTGATCTCAGGACGATGGGGGAGGGAGGCCGCCAAAAGAGGGGAACCCAACAATTACAGACCACAATGATAAAAAAAAAAAAACTAGTAATAATGAAAATGTAAAACTTGCAATGAACTTACATTTTCAAATTATCAGCAACGACTTTCCATCAACATTTTTTTTTTTTTTTTTACCACGATTCTAATTTCCTATCTTTACACGATTATTACAAATTATAAGTAGTAAAATAAATATTGTAATAATTTGATCAACATATATAGGAATAATTTTGATTCAAACTATTATTGTAACAGATATTTAAGTATATTTATTACTGAGTAAAACATCTAAACATTTAAAAATGTGTTCTTATAATCTCAATATATTATTACGTAACTACAAGAACAAAAGTACATAAGAAATGATTTTTAGTGACAGTAATTGAGTGCAACGTGAACTATAAGAACTAATTATAAATACAAGAAATCTACAGAACAAACATATGAATAACGTATTCATAATTTTTCGAGATTATTCAAAATTGGTGTCCCTAAAATTTGGGACACGTAGTCTAGTGATTATAGCGTTGGACTCATGTCCGCGTGGTCCCGGGTTCAATTCCCGGCCGGTGCTTCAAAATTTTTGGGCATTCACCCAACGCCATGAGGCAAACTGGGGAGTCAAGTGAATGAAAGACGTGACGTCTAGAAAGCTCCCGATGCTCCGGTTAGTGATAGGGCGTGCTCGTTGCTAGGCTTGACATAGGTCAGCCAATCAGAGCGGCTCAAGCCCTCAAATGGATTGTTACGCAAAGTGGAGGAGGGTGGTATACCTAAAAAATACAAATATATACGAATGCCGATCCTGAAGAGCCGAGCAGTTTGCTTGCTTGCAGTCAAAATTTGCTTGGTCCTTCAGAATATATGACAACGAAACAATGGCGAATTTAGTCCGGGACCGATGGACCTAGATCTCCCCAGTTCTTGGAGTGACGAAAATAATTTAAGCTATTATTTATATATTTTTGGAAGTTATTAGTAAATTCATGATCTAGCTATCATAGTCTCGGTTCTAGCTGCCCCCCCCAACCAATTTTTACCTTCTAGACCCGCCACTGAACGAAACTCACATAACTAACACGCACCAACTTCCCTAGTTATACAGAAATCAGTGCTTTTGCAAGTCCTATGTAGTCAAATATGTAATTTTTAGGGATGGACACGAGCGAATTCGAGCGAGTTTTTTTTATTTTAAACTCGACTCGACTCGAATTCGAATCGAGTTGAGTTTTACCTTGATTCATGCCCATCCCTTGTAATTTTGTTTATTCTAAAATCAAAACTCATCTAGTTAAGGTAACTTAACCTCCTTTAGCGAAGTTTATTTACGGCATTTTATTTTCAGCTCGGTTCCTTTTACTTTCAGCATCCGCATTCTAGCTATTGAATGCATTAATTTATCCTAAAGTGACAGACTTCGACTCCTGTACTTGACGGTTGACGGACTCCGGTACTTGCTTCCGGAGAACATTCCAGTTCTTCTTAATGTAAGTAAGTGAACGAGTTGTAAGCTAATCTGAATAAGCCGTTGACATCCGTACTTGTAAATTATATGAGTGAGGTGTTCTTCGCAGAAACATCATCATTTCAACAGGGCAGAATCTTTGTTATAGAATTTGGTTAACGCAGTTGCGAGTAGATGTACGTTGATACGTAGAAGTCAAAAAAAAAAAAAAAAATGCACTTATCTCACAATGTGTGGTCTGTGAACTCGGCTTTTTGTTTTTATCAGCCATTCATTTTTTTTTTTTCAACTTTTATCACAGATACGTAAAATATATTTTCCTTTCTCTTGAAGTTTAGAAGTTATATTCTTTAATTTAAATTTACACAATACTCAGGGCCGGATTTAGGGGTTCACCAGTGCACGTGTAAATATACACGTTAAATATACACTGCCTTGTAAATATATACTGTCTAAAATGTGAAGCTAGTAGTGAAAACACCAACACTTCTATAAGGATTCTGTACGATAAAAATATCCCTCATATTCCAATGTCCATTATTAAAGAAATTCCCCATCTAAAGTCGCGAGTTAATTATATACTGAAAATTATACCGATAAAAAGCAGTCATGGATCAGCTGATAAAGCGTTGGCTTTGCATTCAAAAGTCGTGGTTTCGATTCCCGAGACGAGACACTAAATATTTCCAG